>NW_027478160.1:10270000-11520000 GCF_051020975.1 Osmia lignaria lignaria
CAGCTGTGCAGAAGAAGAACAACAAGAAGAAGAAATATCTCGAAATATGTCCGTCAGGCCCCTTCCCTTGAGATAAATCTGCAAATATCTCGGAAACGAAGCGAGCTATGGCAAAATCTTAAGAGACCTTTTTTGTAGAGAATTAAGTTTCCTACTTTCTATGTTCTATGATATTTTTTGATCAGATGCGTAGTTCTCGAGATATATCAAGATATTTAAAAGTTCCGAAGCCGCACCAACATAATAGAGATACAGAAACACCGTGGCCCCTTTCTTTGAGATAACTCTGCACTATTGCGAGCTGTAAATGCCACTTCCAGCTTAGCTGTGCAGAAGAAGAACAACAAGAAGAAGAAATATCTCGAAATATGTCCGTCAGGCTCCTTCCCTTGAGATATATCTGCAAATATCTCGGAAACGAAGCGAGCTATGGCAAAATGTTGAGAGACCTTTTTTGTAGAGAATTATGTTTCCTACAATTTATGTTCTATGATATTTTTTGATCAGAAGCGTAGTTTTCGAGATATATCGAGATATTTAAAAGTTCCGAAGCCGCACCAACATAATAGAGATACAGAAACACCGTGGCCCCTTTCTTTGAGATAACTCTGCACTAGTGAGAGCCGCAAATGCCACTTCCAGCTTAGCTGTGCAGAAGAAGAACAACAAGAAGAAGAAATATCTCGAAATATGTCCGTCAGGCCCCTTCCCTTGAGATAAATCTGCAAATATCTCGGAAACGAAGCGAGCTATGGCAAAATGTTAAGAGACCTTTTTTGTAGAGAATTAAGTTTCCTACTTTTTATGTTCTATGATATTTTTTGATCAGATGCGTAGTTCTCGAGATATATCAAGATATTTAAAAGTTCCGAAGCCGCACCAACATAATAGAGATACAGAAACACCGTGGCCCCTTTCTTTGAGATAACTCTGCACTATTGCGAGCTGCAAATGCCACTTCCAGCTTAGCTGTGCAGAGGAAGAACAACAAGAAGAAGAAGTATCTCGAAATATGTCCGTCAGGCCCGTTCCTTTGAGCTGAATCTGCAAATACCTCGGAAACGAAGCGGGCTATGGCAAAATGTTAAGATACGTTTTTTGTAGAGAATTATGTTTCCTACAATTTATGTTCTATGATATTTTTTGATCAGAAGCGTAGTTTTCGAGATATATCGAGATATTTAAAAGTTCCGAAGCCGCACCAACATAATAGAGATACAGAAACACCGTGGCCCCTTTCTTTGAGATAACTCTGCACTATTGCGACCTGCAAATGCCACTTCCAGCTCAGCTGTGCAGAAGAAGAACAACAAGAAGAAGAAATATCTCGAAATATGTCCGACAGGCCCCTTCCCTTGAGATAAATCTGCAAATATCTCGGAAACGAAGCGAGCTATGGCAAAATGTTAAGAGACCTTTTTTGTAGAGAATTAAGTTTCCTACTTTTTATGTTCTATGATATTTTTTGATCAGATGCGTAGTTCTCGAGATATATCAAGATATTTAAAAGTTCCGAAGCCGCACCAACATAATAGAGATACAGAAACACCGTGGCCCCTTTCTTTGAGATAACTCTGCACTATTGCGAGCTGGAAATGCCACTTCCAGTTTAGCTGTGCAGAAGAAGAACAACAAGAAGAAGAAATATCTCGAAATATGTCCGTTAGGCCCCTTCCCTTCAGATAAATCTGCAAATATCTCGGAAACGAAGCGAGCTATGGCAAAATGTTAAGAGACCTTTTTTGTAGAGAATTAAGTTTCCTACTTTTTACGTTCTATGATATTTTTTGATCAGAAGCGTAGTTTTCGAGATATATCGAGATATTTAAAAGTTCCGAAGCCGCACCAACATAATAGAGATACAGAAACACCGTGGCCCCTTTCTTTGAGATAACTCTGCACTATTGCGAGCTGCAAATGCCACTTCCAGCTTAGCTGTGCAGAAGAAGAACAACAAGAAGAAGAAATATCTCGAAATATGTCCGTCAGGCCCCTTCCCTTGAGATAAATCTGCAAATATCTCGGAAACGAAGCGAGCTATGGCAAAATGTTAAGAGACCTTTTTTGTAGAGAATTAAGTTTTCCTACTTTTTATGTTCTATGATATTTTTTGATCAGATGCGTAGTTCTCGAGATATATCAAGATATTTAAAAGTTCCGAAGCCGCACCAACATAATAGAGATACAGAAACACCGTGGCCCCTTTCTTTGAGATAACTCTGCACTATTGCGAGCTGGAAATGCCACTTCCAGTTTAGCTGTGCAGAAGAAGAACAACAAGAAGAAGAAATATCTCGAAATATGTCCGTTAGGCCCCTTCCCTTCAGATAAATCTGCAAATATCTCGGAAACGAAGCGAGCTATGGCAAAATGTTAAGAGACCTTTTTTGTAGAGAATTAAGTTTCCTACTTTTTACGTTCTATGATATTTTTTGATCAGAAGCGTAGTTTTCGAGATATATCGAGATATTTAAAAGTTCCGAAGCCGCACCAACATAATAGAGATACAGAAACACCGTGGCCCCTTTCTTTGAGATAACTCTGCACTATTGCGAGCTGCAAATGCCACTTCCAGCTTAGCTGTGCAGAAGAAGAACAACAAGAAGAAGAAATATCTCGAAATATGTCCGTCAGGCCCCTTCCCTTGAGATAAATCTGCAAATATCTCGGAAACGAAGCGAGCTATGGCAAAATGTTAAGAGACCTTTTTTGTAGAGAATTAAGTTTCCTACTTTTTATGTTCTATGATATTTTTTGATCAGATGCGTAGTTCTCGAGATATATCAAGATATTTAAAAGTTCCGAAGCCGCACCAACATAATAGAGATACAGAAACACCGTGGCCCCTTTCTTTGAGATAACTCTGCACTATTGCGAGCTGTAAATGCCACTTCCAGCTTAGCTGTGCAGAAGAAGAATAACAAGAAGAAGAAATATCTCGAAATATGTCCGTCAGGCCCCTTCCCTTGAGATATATCTGCAAATATCTCGGAAACGAAGCGAGCTATGGCAAAATGTTAAGAGACCTTTTTTGTAGAGAATTATGTTTCCTACAATTTATGTTCTATGATATTTTTTGATCAGAAGCGTAGTTTTCGAGATATATCGAGATATTTAAAAGTTCCGAAGCCGCACCAACATAATAGGGATACAGAAACACCGTGGCCCCTTTCTTTGAGATAACTCTGCACTAGTGCGAGCCGCAAATGCCACTTCCAGCTTAGCTGTGCAGAAGAAGAACAACAAGAAGAAGAAATATCTCGAAATATGTCCGTCAGGCCCCTTCCCTTGAGATATATCTGCAAATATCTCGGAAACGAAGCGAGCTATGGCAAAATGTTAAGAGACCTTTTTTGTAGAGAATTATGTTTCCTACAATTTATGTTCTATGATATTTTTTGATCAGAAGCGTAGTTTTCGAGATATATCGAGATATTTAAAAGTTCCGAAGCCGCACCAACATAATAGAGATACAGAAACACCGTGACCCCTTTCTTTGAGATAACTCTGCACTAGTGCGAGCCGCAAATGCCACTTCCAGCTTAGCTGTGCAGAAGAAGAACAACAAGAAGAAGAAATATCTCGAAATATGTCCGTCAGGCCCCTTCCCTTGAGATAAATCTGCAAATATCTCGGAAACGAAGCGAGCTATGGCAAAATGTTAAGAGACCTTTTTTGTAGAGAATTAAGTTTCCTACAATTTATGTTGTATGATATTTTTTGATCAGAAGCGTAGTTTTCGAGATATATCGAGATATTTAAAAGTTCCGAAGCCGCACGAACATAATAGGGATACAGAAACACCGTGGCCCCTTTCTTTGAGATAACTCTGCACTAGTGCGAGCCGCAAATGCCACTTCCAGCTTAGCTGTGCAGAAGAAGAACAACAAGAAGAAGAAATATCTCGAAATATGTCCGTTAGGCCCCTTCCCTTGAGATAAATCTGCAAATATCTCGGAAACGAAGCGAGCTATGGCAAAATGTTAAGAGACCTTTTTTGTAGAGAATTAAGTTTCCTACTTTTTATGTTCTATGATATTTTTTGATCAGAAGCGTAGTTTTCGAGATATATCGAGATATTTAAAAGTTCCGAAGCCGCACCAACATAATAGAGATACAGAAACACCGTGGCCCCTTTCTTTGAGATAACTCTGCACGATTGCGAGCTGGAAATGCCACTTCCAGTTTAGCTGTGCAGAAGAAGAGCAACAAGAAGAAGAAATATCTCGAAATATGTCCGTCAGGCCCCTTCCCTTGAGATATATCTGCAAATATCTCGGAAACGAAGCGAGCTATGGCAAAATGTTAAGAGACCTTTTTTGTAGAGAATTAAGTTTCCTACTTTTTATGTTCTATGATATTTTTTGATCAGATGCGTAGTTCTCGAGATATATCAAGATATTTAAAAGTTCCGAAGCCGCACCAACATAATAGAGATACAGAAACACCGTGGCCCCTTTCTTTGAGATAACTCTGCACTAGTGCGAGCCGCAAATGCCACTTCCAGCTTAGCTGTGCAGAAGAAGAACAACAAGAAGAAGAAATATCTCGAAATATGTCCGTCAGGCCCCTTCCCTTGAGATATATCTGCAAATATCTCGGAAACGAAGCGAGCTATGGCAAAATGTTAAGAGACCTTTTTTGTAGAGAATTATGTTTTCCACTTTTTATGCTCTATGATATTTTTTGATCAGATGCGTAGTTCTCGAGATATATCCAGATATTTAAAAGTTCCGAAGCCGCACCAACATAATAGAGATACAGAAACACCGTGGCCCCTTTCTTTGAGATAACTCTGCACTATTGCGAGCTGCAAATGCCACTTCCAGCTTAGCTGTGCAGAGGAAGAACAACAAGAAGAAGAAATATCTCGAAATATGTCCGTCAGGCCCCTTCCCTTGAGATAAATCTGCAAATATCTCGGAAACGAAGAGAGCTATGGCAAAATGTTAAGAGACCTTTTTCGTAGAGAATTAAGTTTCCTACTTTTCATGTTCTATGATATTTTTTGATCAGATGCGTAGTTCTCGAGATATATCAAGATATTTAAAAGTTCCGAAGCCGCACCAACATAATAGAGATACAGAAACACCGTGGCCCCTTTCTTTGAGATAACTCTGCACTATTGCGAGCTGCAAATGCCACTTCCAGCTTAGCTGTGCAGAAGAAGAACAACAAGAAGAAGAAATATCTCGAAATATGTCCGTCAGGCCCCTTCCCTTGAGATAAATCTGCAAATATCTCGGAAACGAAGCGAGCTATGGCAAAATGTTTAGAGACCTTTCTTGTAGAGAAATAAGTTTCCTACTTTTTATGTAGTATGATATTTTTCGATCAGAGGCGTAGCTCTCGTATATATCAAGATATTTAAAAGTTCCGAAGCCGCACCAACATAATAGAGATACAGAAACACCGTGGCCCCTTTCTTTGAGATAACTCTGCACTATTGCGAGCTGCAAATGCCACTTCCAGCTTAGCTGTGCAGAGGAAGAACAACAAGAAGAAGAAATATCTCGAAATATGTCCGTCAGGCCAGTTCCTTTGAGCTGAATCTGCAAATATCTCGGAAACGAAGCGAGCTATGGCAAAATATTAAGAGACGTTTTTTGTAGAGAATTATGTTTCCTACAATTTATGTTCTATGATATTTTTTGATCAGGAGCGTAGTTTTCGAGATATATCGAGATATTTAAAAGTTCCGAAGACGCACCAACATAATAGAGATACAGAAACACCGTGGCCCCTTTCTTTGAGATAACTGTGCACTAGTGCGAGCCGCAAATGCCACTTCCAGCTTAGCTGTGCAGAAGAAGAACAACAAGAAGAAGAAATATCTCGAAATATGTCCGTCAGGCCCCTTCCCTTGAGATAAATCTGCAAATATCTCGGAAACGAAGAGAGCTATGGCAAAATGTTAAGAGACCTTTTTCGTAGAGAATTAAGTTTCCTACTTTTCATGTTCTATGATATTTTTTGATCAGATGCGTAGTTCTCGAGATATATCAAGATATTTAAAAGTTCCGAAGCCGCACCAACATAATAGAGATACAGAAACACCGTGGCCCCTTTCTTTGAGATAACTCTGCACTATTGCGAGCTGCAAATGCCACTTCCAGCTTAGCTGTGCAGAAGAAGAACAACAAGAAGAAGAAATATCTCGAAATATGTCCGTCAGGCCCCTTCCCTTGAGATAAATCTGCAAATATCTCGGAAACGAAGCGAGCTATGGGAAAATGTTTAGAGACCTTTCTTGTAGAGAAATAAGTTTCCTACTTTTTATGTAGTATGATATTTTTCGATCAGAGGCGTAGTTCTCGTATATATCAAGATATTTAAAAGTTCCGAAGCCGCACCAACATAATAGAGATACAGAAACACCGTGGCCCCTTTCTTTGAGATAACTCTGCACTATTGCGAGCTGCAAATGCCACTTCCAGCTTAGCTGTGCAGAGGAAGAACAACAAGAAGAAGAAATATCTCGAAATATGTCCGTCAGGCCAGTTCCTTTGAGCTGAATCTGCAAATATCTCGGAAACGAAGCGAGCTATGGCAAAATATTAAGAGACGTTTTTTGTAGAGAATTATGTTTCCTACAATTTATGTTCTATGATATTTTTTGATCAGGAGCGTAGTTTTCGAGATATATCGAGATATTTAAAAGTTCCGAAGACGCACCAACATAATAGAGATACAGAAACACCGTGGCCCCTTTCTTTGAGATAACTGTGCACTAGTGCGAGCCGCAAATGCCACTTCCAGCTTAGCTGTGCAGAAGAAGAACAACAAGAAGAAGAAATATCTCGAAATATGTCCGTCAGGCCCCTTCCCTTGAGATATATCTGCAAATATCTCGGAAACGAAGCGAGCTATGGCAAAATGTTAAGAGACCTCTTTTGTAGAGAATTAAGTTTCCTACTTTTCATGTTCTATGATATTTTTTGATCAGATGCGTAGTTCTCGAGATATATCAAGATATTTAAAAGTTCCGAAGCCGCAGCAACATAATAGAGATACAGAAACACCGTGGCCCCTTTCTTTGAGATAAGTCTGCACTAGTGCGAGCCGCAAATGCCACTTCCAGCTTAGCTGTGCAGAAGAAGAACAACAAGAAGAAGAAATATCTCGAAATATGTCCGTCAGGCCCCTTCCCTTGAGATATATCTGCAAATATCTCGGAAACGAAGCGAGCTATGGCAAAATGTTAAGAGACCTTTTTTGTAGAGAATTATGTTTCCTACAATTTATGTTCTACGATATTTTTTGATCAGAAGCGTAGTTTTCGAGATATATCGAGATATTTAAAAGTTCCGAAGCCGCACCAACATAATAGAGATACAGAAACACCGTGGCCCCTTTCTTTGAGATAACTGTGCACTAGTGCGAGCCGCAAATGCCACTTCCAGCTTAGCTGTGCAGAAGAAGAACAACAAGAAGAAGAAATATCTCGAAATATGTCCGTCAGGCCCCTTCCCTTGAGATATATCTGCAAATATCTCGGAAACGAAGCGAGCTATGGCAAAATGTTAAGAGACCGTTTTTGTAGAGAATTAAGTTTCCTACTTTTTATGTTCTATGATATTTTTTGATCAGACGCGTAGTTCTCGAGATATATCAAGATATTTAAAAGTTCCGAAGCCGCACTAACATAATAGAGATACAGAAACACCGTGGCCCCTTTCTTTGAGATAACTCTGCACTATTGCGAGCTGCAAATGCCACTTCCAGCTTAGCTGTGCAGAAGAAGAACAACAAGAAGAAGAAATATCTCGAAATATGTCCGTCAGGCCCCTTCCCTTGAGATAAATCTGCAAATATCTCGGAAACCAAGCGAGCTATGGCAAAATGTTAAGAGACCTTATTTGTAGAGAATTAAGTTTCCTACCTTTTATGTTCTACGATATTTTTTGATCAGATGCGTAGTTCTCGAGATATATCAAGATATTTAAAAGTTCCGAAGCCGCACCAACATAATAGAGATACAGAAACACCGTGGCCCCTTTCTTTGAGATAACTCTGCACTATTGCGAGCTGCAAATGCCACTTCCAGCTTAGCTGTGCAGAAGAAGAACAACAAGAAGAAGAAATATCTCGAAATATGTCCGTCAGGCCCCTTCCCTTGAGATAAATCTGCAAATATCTCGGAAACGAAGCGAGCTATGGCAAAATGTTAAGAGACCTTTTTTGTAGAGAATTATGTTTCCTACAATTTACGTTCTCTGATATTTTTTGATCAGAAGCGTGGTTTTCGAGATATATCGAGATATTTAAAAGTTCCGAAGCCGCACCAACATAATAGAGATACAGAAACACCGTGGCCCCTTTCTTTGAGATAACTCTGCACTATTGCGACCTGCAAATGCCACTTCCAGCTTAGCTGTGCAGAAGAGGAACAACAAGAAGAAGAAATATCTCGGAATATGTCCGTCAGGCCCCTTCCCTTGAGATAAATCTGCAAATATCTCGGAAACGAAGCGAGCTATGGCAAAATGTTAAGAGACCTTTTTTGTAGAGAATTAAGTTTCCTACTTTTTATGGTCAATGATATTTTTCGATCAGAGGCGTAGTTCTCGAGATATATCAAGATATTTAAAAGTTCCGAGGCCGCACCAACATAATAGAGATACAGAAACACCGTGGCCCCTTTCTTTGAGATAACTCTGCACTAGTGCGAGCCGCAAATGCCGCTTCCAGCTTAGCTGTGCAGAAGAAGAACAACAAGAAGAAGAAATATCTCGAAATATGTCCGTCAGGCCCCTTCCCTCGAGATAAATCTGCAAATATCTCGGAAACGAAGCGAGCTATGGCAAAATGATAAGAGACCTTTTTTGTAGAGAATTAAGTTTCCTACTTTTTATGTTCTATGATATTTTTTGATCGGATGCGTAGTTCTCGAGATATATCAAGATATTTAAAAGTTCCGAAGCGGCACCAACATAATAGAGATACAGACACACCGTGGCCCCTTTCTTTGAGGTAACTCTGCACTATTGCGAGCTGCAAATGCCACTTCCAGCTTAGCTGTGCGGAAGAAGAACAACAAGAAGAAGAAATATCTCGAAATATGTCCGTTAGGCCCCTTCCCTTGAGATAAATCTGCAAATATCTCGGAAACGAAGCGAGCTATGGCAAAATGTTAAGAGACGTTTTTTGTAGAGAATTAAGTTTCCTACTTTTTATGTTCTATGATATTTTTTGATCAGATGCGTAGTTCTCGAGATATATCAAGATATTTAAAAGTTCCGAAGCCGCACCAACATAATAGAGATACAGAAACACCGTGGCCCCTTTCTTTGAGATAACTCTGCACTATTCCGAGCTGTAAATGCCACTTCCAGCTTAGCTGTGCAGAAGAAGAACAACAAGAAGAAGAAATATCTCGAAATATGTCCGTCAGGCCCCTTCCCTTGAGATATATCTGCAAATATCTCGGAAACGAAGCGAGCTATGGCAAAATGTTAAGAGACCTTTTTTGTAGAGAATTATGTTTCCTACAATTTATGTTCTACGATATTTTTTGATCAGAAGCGTAGTTTTCGAGATATATCGAGATATTTAAAAGTTCCGAAGCCGCACCAACATAATAGGGATACAGAAACACCGTGGCCCCTTTCTTTGAGATAACTCTGCACTAGTGCGAGCCGCAAATGCCACTTCCAGCTTAGCTGTGCAGAAGAAGAACAACAAGAAGAAGAAATATCTCGAAATATGTCCGTCAGGCCCCTTCCCTTGAGATATATCTGCAAATATCTCGGAAACGAAGCGAGCTATGGCAAAATGTTAAGAGACCGTTTTTGTAGAGAATTAAGTTTCCTACTTTTTATGTTCTATGATATTTTTTGATCAGACGCGTAGTTCTCGAGATATATCAAGATATTTAAAAGTTCCGAAGCCGCACCAACATAATAGAGATACAGAAACACCGTGGCCCCTTTCTTTGAGATAACTCTGCACTATTGCGAGCTGCAAATGCCACTTCCAGCTTAGCTGTGCAGAAGAAGAACAACAAGAAGAAGAAATATCTCGAAATATGTCCGTCAGGCCCCTTCCCTTGAGATATATCTGCAAATATCTCGGAAACGAAGCGAGCTATGGCAAAATGTTAAGAGACCTTTTTTGTAGAGAATTATGTTTCCTACAATTTATGTTCTATGATATTTTTTGGTCAGAAGCGTAGTTTTCGAGATATATCGAGATATTTAAAAGTTCCGAAGCCGCACCAACATAATAGAGATACAGAAACACCGTGGCCCCTTTCTTTGAGATAACTGTGCACTAGTGCGAGCCGCAAATGCCACTTCCAGCTTAGCTGTGCAGAAGAAGAACAACAAGAAGAAGAAATATCTCGAAATATGTCCGTCAGGCCCCTTCCCTTGAGATATATCTGCAAATATCTCGGAAACGAAGCGAGCTATGGCAAAATGTTAAGAGACCGTTTTTGTAGAGAATTAAGTTTCCTACTTTTTATGTTCTATGATATTTTTTGATCAGACGCGTAGTTCTCGAGATATATCAAGATATTTAAAAGTTCCGAAGCCGCACCAACATCATAGAGATACAGAAACACCGTGGCCCCTTTCTTTGAGATAACTCTGCACTATTGCGAGCTGGAAATGCCACTTCCAGTTTAGCTGTGCAGAAGAAGAACAACAAGAAGAAGAAATATCTCGAAATATGTCCGTCAGGCCCCTTCCCTTGAGATATATCTGCAAATATCTCGGAAACGAAGCGAGCTATGGCAAAATGTTAAGAGACCTTTTTTGTAGAGAATTATGTTTCCTACAATTTATGTTCTACGATATGTTTTGATCAGAAGCGTAGTTTTCGAGATATATCGAGATATTTAAAAGTTCCGAAGCCGCACCAACATAATAGAGATACAGAAACACCGTGGCCCCTTTCTTTGAGATAACTGTGCACTAGTGCGAGCCGCAAATGCCACTTCCAGCTTAGCTGTGCAGAAGAAGAACAACAAGAAGAAGAAATATCTCGAAATATGTCCGTCAGGCCCCTTCCCTTGAGATATATCTGCAAATATCTCGGAAACGAAGCGAGCTATGGCAAAATGTTAAGAGACCGTTTTTGTAGAGAATTAAGTTTCCTACTTTTTATGTTCTATGATATTTTTTGATCAGAAGCGTAGTTTTCGAGATATATCGAGATATTTAAAAGTTCCGAAGCCGCACCAACATAATAGAGATACAGAAACACCGTGGCCCCTTTCTTTGAGATAACTCTGCACTAGTGCGAGCCGCAAATGCCACTTCCAGCTTAGCTGTGCAGAAGAAGAACAACAAGAAGAAGAAATATCTCGAAATATGTCCGTCAGGCCCCTTCCCTTGAGATAAATCTGCAAATATCTCGGAAACGAAGCGAGCTATG
Organism: Osmia lignaria lignaria; assembly: GCF_051020975.1. Classification (NCBI taxonomy): domain Eukaryota; kingdom Metazoa; phylum Arthropoda; class Insecta; order Hymenoptera; family Megachilidae; genus Osmia; species Osmia lignaria. The sequence goes on from NW_027478160.1 coordinate 10,281,380, forward strand.
GCAAAATGTTAAGAGACCTTTTTTGTAGAGAATTGAGTTTCCTACTTTTTATGTTCTATGAAATTTTTTGATCAGATGCGTAGTTCTCGAGATATATCAAGATATTTAAAAGTTAAGAAGCCGCACCAACATAATAGAGATACAGAAACACCGTGGCCCCTTTCTTTGAGATAACTCTGCACTATTGCGAGCTGCAAATGCCACTTCCAGCTTAGCTGTGCAGAAGGAGAACAACAAGAAGAAGAAATATCACGAAATATGTCCGTTAGGCCCCTTCCCTTGAGATAAATCTGCAAATATCTCGGAAACGAAGCGAGCTATGGCAAAATGTTAAGAGACCTTTTTTGTAGCGAATTAAGTTTCCTACTTTTTATGTTCTATGATATTTTTTGATCAGATGCGTAGTTCTCGAGATATATCAAGATATTTAAAAGTTCCGAAGCCGCACCAACATAATAGAGATACAGAAACACCGTGGCCCCTCTCTTTGAGATAACTCTGCACAATTGCGAGCTGCAAATGCCACTTCCAGCTTAGCTGTGCAGAAGAAGAACAACAAGAAGAAGAAATATCTCGAAATATGTCCGTCAGGCCCCTTCCCTTGAGATAAATCGGCAAGTATCTCGGAAACGAAGCGAGCTATGGCAAAATGTTAAGAGACCTTTTTTGTAGACAATTATGTTTCCTACAATTTATGTTCTTTGATATTTTTTGATCAGATGCGTAGTTCTCGAGATATATCAAGATATTTAAAAGTTCCGAAGCCGCACCAACATAATAGAGATACAGAAACACCGTGGCCCCTCTCTTTGAGATAACTCTGCACTATTGCGAGCTGGAAATGCCACGTCCAGTTTAGCTGTGCAGAAGAATAACAACAAGAAGAAGAAATATCTCGAAATATGTCCGTCAGGCCCCTTCCCTTGAGATAAATCTGCAAATATCTCGGAAACGAAGCGAGCTATGGCAAAATGTTAAGAGACCTTTTCTGTAGAGAATTAAGTTTTCTACTTTTTATGTTCCATGATATTTTTTGATCAGATGCGTAGTTCTCGAGATACATCAAGATATTTAAAAGTTCTGAAGCTGCACCAACATAATAGAGATACAGAAACACCGTGGCCCCTTTCTTTGAGATAACTCTGCACTATTGCGAGCTGCAAATGCCACTTCCAGCTTAGCTGTGCAGAAGAAGAACAACAAGAAGAAGAAATATCTCGAAATATGTCCGTCAGGCCCCTTCCCTTGAGATAAATCTGCAAATATCTCGGAAACGAAGCGAGCTATGGCAAAATGTTAAGAGACCTTTTTTGTAGAGAATTAAGTTTCCTACTTTTTATGTTCTATGATATTTTTTGATCAGATGCGTAGTTCTCGAGATATATCAAGATATTTAAAAGTTCCGAAGCCGCACCAACATAATAGAGATACAGAAACACCGTGGCCCCTTTCTTTGAGATAACTCTGCACTATTGCGAGCTGCAAATGCCACTTCCAGCTTAGCTGTGCAGAGGAAGAACAACAAGAAGAAGAAATATCTCGAAATATGTCCGTCAGGCCAGTTCCTTTGAGCTGAATCTGCAAATATCTCGGAAACGAAGCGAGCTATGGCAAAATGTTGAAAGACGTTTTTTGTAGAGAATTATGTTTCCTACAATTTATGTTCTATGATATTTTTTGATCAGAAGCGTAGTTTTCGAGATATATCGAGATATTTAAAAGTTCCGAAGCCGCACCAACATAATAGGGATACAGAAACACCGTGGCCCCTTTCTTTGAGATAACTCTGCACTAGTGCGAGCCGCAAATGCCACTTCCAGCTTAACTGTGCAGAAGAAGAACAACGAGAAGAAGAAATATCTCGAAATATGTCCGTCAGGCCCCTTCCCTTGAGATAAATATGCAAATATCTCGGAAACGAAGCGAGCTATGGCAAAATGTTAAGCGACCTTTTTTGTAGAGAATTAAGTTTCCTACTTTTTATGTTCTATGATATTTTTTGATCAGATGCGTAGTTCTCGAGATATATCAAGATATTTAAAAGTTCCGAAGCCGCACCAACATAATAGAGATACAGAAACACCGTGGCCCCTTTCTTTGAGATAACTCTGCACTATTGCGAGCTGCAAATGCCACTTTCAGCTTAGCTGTACAGAAGAAGAACAACAAGAAGGAGAAATATCTCGAAATATGTCCGTCAGGCCCCTTCCCTTGAGATAAATCTGCAAATATCTCGGAAACGAAGAGAGCTATGGCAAAATGTTAAGAGACCTTTTTTGTAGAGAATTAGGTTTCCTACTTTTTATGTTCTATGATATTTTTTGATCAGATGCGTAGTTCTCGAGATATATCAAGATATTTAAAAGTTCCGAAGCCGCACCAACATAATAGAGATACAGAAACACCGTGGCCCCTTTCTTTGACATAACTCTGCACTATTGCGAGCTGCAAATGCCACTTCCAGCTTAGCTGTGCAGAGGAAGAACAACAAGAAGAAGAAATATCTCGAAATATGTCCGTCAGGCCAGTTCCTTTGAGCTGAATCTGCAAATATCTCGGAAACGAAGCGAGCTATGGCAAAATGTTGAAAGACGTTTTTTGTAGAGAATTATGTTTCCTACAATTTATGTTCTATGATATTTTTTGATCAGAAGCGTAGTTTTCGAGATATATCGAGATATTTAAAAGTTCCGAAGCCGCACCAACATAATAGGGATACAGAAACACCGTGGCCCCTTTCTTTGAGATAACTCTGCACTAGTGCGAGCCGCAAATGCCACTTCCAGCTTAACTGTGCAGAAGAAGAACAACAAGAAGAAGAAATATCTCGAAATATGTCCGTCAGGCCCCTTCCCTTGAGATAAATATGCAAATATCTCGGAAACGAAGCGAGCTATGGCAAAATGTTAAGCGACCTTTTTTGTAGAGAATTAAGTTTCCTACTTTTTATGTTCTATGATATTTTTTGATCAGATGCGTAGTTCTCGAGATATATCAAGATATTTAAAAGTTCCGAAGCCGCACCAACATAATAGAGATACAGAAACACCGTGGCCCCTTTCTTTGAGATAACTCTGCACTATTGCGAGCTGCAAATGCCACTTTCAGCTTAGCTGTACAGAAGAAGAACAACAAGAAGAAGAAATATCTCGAAATATGTCCGTCAGGCCCCTTCCCTTGAGATAAATCTGCAAATATCTCGGCAACGAAGAGAGCTATGGCAAAATGTTAAGAGACCTTTTTTGTAGAGAATTAGGTTTCCTACTTTTTATGTTCTATGATATTTTTTGATCAGATGCGTAGTTCTCGAGATATATCAAGATATTCAAAAGTTCCGAAGCCGCACCAACATAATAGAGATACAGAAACACCGTGGCCCCTTTCTTTGAGATAACTCTGCACTATTGCGAGCTGCAAATGCCACTTCCAGCTTAGCTGTGCAGTGGAAGAACAACAAGAAGAAGAAATATCTCGAAATATGTCCGTCAGGCCAGTTCCTTTGAGCTGAATCTGCAAATATCTCGGAAACGAAGCGAGCTATGGCAAAATGTTAAGAGACCTTTTTTGTAGAGAATTATGTTTCCTACAATTTATGTTCTATGATATTTTTTCATCAGAAGCGTAGTTTTCGAGATATATCGAGATATTTAAAAGTTCCGAAGCCGCACCAACATAATAGAGATACAGAAACACTGTGGCCCCTTTCGTTGAGATAACTCTGCACTAGCGCGACCCGCAAATGCCACTTCCAGCTTAGCTGTGCAGAAGAAGAACAACAAGAAGAAGAAATATCTCGAAATATGTCCGTCAGGCCCCTTCCCTTGAGATAAATCTGCAAATATCTCGGAAACGAAGCGAGCTATGGCAAAATTTTAAGAGACCTTTTTTGTAGAGAATTAAGTTTCTTACTTTTGATGTTCTATGATATTTTTTGATCAGATGCGTAGTTCTTGAGATATATCAAGATATTCAAAAGTTCCGAAGCCGCACCAACATAATAGAGATACAGAAACACCGTGGCCCCTTTCTTTGAGATAACTCTGCACTATTGCGAGCTGTAAATGCCACTTCCAGCTTAGCTGTGCAGAAGAAGAACAACAAGAAGAAGAAATATCTCGAAATATGTCCGTCAGGCCCCTTCCCTTGAGATAAATCTGCAAATATCTCGGAAACGAAGCGAGCTATGGCAAAATGTTAAGAGACCTTTTTTGTAGAGAATTAAGTTTCCTACTTTTTATGTTCTATGATATTTTTTGATCAGATGCGTAGTTCTCGAGATATATCAAGATATTTAAAAGTTCCGAAGCCGCACCAACATAATAGAGATACAGAAACACCGTGGCCCCTTTCTTTGAGATAACTCTGCACTATTGCGAGCTGCAAATGCCACTTCCAGCTTAGCTGTGCAGAGGAAGAACAACAAGAAGAAGAAATATCTCGAAATATGTCCGTCAGGCCAGTTCCTTTGAGCTGAATCTGCAAATATCTCGGAAACGAAGCGAGCTATGGCAAAATGTTAAGAGACCTTTTTTGTAGAGAATTATGTTTCCTACAATTTATGTTCTATGATATTTTTTCATCAGAAGCGTAGTTTTCGAGATATATCGAGATATTTAAAAGTTCCGAAGCCGCACCAACATAATAGAGATACAGAAACACTGTGGCCCCTTTCGTTGAGATAACTCTGCACTAGTGCGAGCCGCAAATGCCACTTCCAGCTTAGCTGTGCAGAAGAAGAACAACAAGAAGAAGAAATATCTCGAAATATGTCCGTCAGGCCCCTTCCCTTGAGATAAATCTGCAAATATCTCGGAAACGAAGCGAGCTATGGCAAAATGTTAAGAGACCTTTTTTGTAGAGAATTAAGTTTCCTACTTTTGATGTTCTATGATATTTTTTGATCAGATGCGTAGTTCTTGAGATATATCAAGATATTCAAAAGTTCCGAAGCCGCACCAACATAATAGAGATACAGAAACACCGTGGCCCCTTTCTTTGAGATAACTCTGCACTATTGCGAGCTGCAAATGCCACTTCCAGCTTAGCTGTGCAGAGGAAGAACAACAAGAAGAAGAAATATCTCGAAATATGTCCGTCAGGCCCCTTCCCTTGAGATAAATCTGCAAATATCTCGGAAACGAAGCGAGCTATGGCAAAATGTTAAGAGACCTTTTTTGTAGAGAATTAAGTTTCCTACTTTTTATGTTCTATGATATTTTTCGATCAGAGGCGTAGTTCTCGAGATATATCAAGATATTTAAAAGTTCCGAAGCCGCACCAACATAATAGAGATACAGAAACACCGTGGCCCCTTTCTTTGAGATAACTCTGCACTAGTGCGAGCCGCAAATGCCACTTCCAGCTTAACTGTGCAGAAGAAGAACAACAAGAAGAAGAAATATCTCGAAATATGTCCGTCAGGCCCCTTCCCTTGAGATAAATATGCAAATATCTCGGAAACGAAGCGAGCTATGGCAAAATGTTAAGCGACCTTTTTTGTAGAGAATTAAGTTTCCTACTTTTTATGTTCTATGATATTTTTTGATCAGATGCGTAGTTCTCGAGATATATCAAGATATTCAAAAGTTCCGAAGCCGCACCAACATAATAGAGATACAGAAACACCGTGGCCCCTTTCTTTGAGATAGCTCTGCACTATTGCGAGCTGCAAATGCCACTTCCAGCTTAGCTGTGCAGTGGAAGAACAACAAGAAGAAGAAATATCTCGAAATATGTCCGTCAGGCCAGTTCCTTTGAGCTGAATCTGCAAATATCTCGGAAACGAAGCGAGCTATGGCAAAATGTTAAGAGACCTTTTTTGTAGAGAATTATGTTTCCTACAATTTATGTTCTATGATATTTTTTCATCAGAAGCGTAGTTTTCGAGATATATCGAGATATTTAAAAGTTCCGAAGCCGCACCAACATAATAGAGATACAGAAACACTGTGGCCCCTTTCGTTGAGATAACTCTGCACTAGCGCGACCCGCAAATGCCACTTCCAGCTTAGCTGTGCAGAAGAAGAACAACAAGAAGAAGAAATATCTCGAAATATGTCCGTCAGGCCCCTTCCCTTGAGATAAATCTGCAAGTATCTCGGAAACGAAGCGAGCTATGGCAAAATTTTAAGAGACCTTTTTTGTAGAGAATTAAGTTTCTTACTTTTGATGTTCTATGATATTTTTTGATCAGATGCGTAGTTCTTGAGATATATCAAGATATTCAAAAGTTCCGAAGCCGCACCAACATAATAGAGATACAGAAACACCGTGGCCCCTTTCTTTGAGATAACTCTGCACTATTGCGAGCTGTAAATGCCACTTCCAGCTTAGCTGTGCAGAAGAAGAACAACAAGAAGAAGAAATATCTCGAAATATGTCCGTCAGGCCCCTTCCCTTGAGATAAATCTGCAAATATCTCGGAAACGAAGCGAGCTATGGCAAAATGTTAAGAGACCTTTTTTGTAGAGAATTAAGTTTCCTACTTTTTATGTTCTATGATATTTTTTGATCAGATGCGTAGTTCTCGAGATATATCAAGATATTTAAAAGTTCCGAAGCCGCACCAACATAATAGAGATACAGAAACACCGTGGCCCCTTTCTTTGAGATAACTCTGCACTATTGCGAGCTGCAAATGCCACTTCCAGCTTAGCTGTGCAGAGGAAGAACAACAAGAAGAAGAAATATCTCGAAATATGTCCGTCAGGCCAGTTCCTTTGAGCTGAATCTGCAAATATCTCGGAAACGAAGCGAGCTATGGCAAAATGTTAAGAGACCTTTTTTGTAGAGAATTATGTTTCCTACAATTTATGTTCTATGATATTTTTTCATCAGAAGCGTAGTTTTCGAGATATATCGAGATATTTAAAAGTTCCGAAGCCGCACCAACATAATAGAGATACAGAAACACTGTGGCCCCTTTCGTTGAGATAACTCTGCACTAGTGCGAGCCGCAAATGCCACTTCCAGCTTAGCTGTGCAGAAGAAGAACAACAAGAAGAAGAAATATCTCGAAATATGTCCGTCAGGCCCCTTCCCTTGAGATAAATCTGCAAATATCTCGGAAACGAAGCGAGCTATGGCAAAATGTTAAGAGACCTTTTTTGTAGAGAATTAAGTTTCCTACTTTTGATGTTCTATGATATTTTTTGATCAGATGCGTAGTTCTTGAGATATATCAAGATATTCAAAAGTTCCGAAGCCGCACCAACATAATAGAGATACAGAAACACCGTGGCCCCTTTCTTTGAGATAACTCTGCACTATTGCGAGCTGCAAATGCCACTTCCAGCTTAGCTGTGCAGAGGAAGAACAACAAGAAGAAGAAATATCTCGAAATATGTCCGTCAGGCCCCTTCCCTTGAGATAAATCTGCAAATATCTCGGAAACGAAGCGAGCTATGGCAAAATGTTAAGAGACCTTTTTTGTAGAGAATTAGGTTTCCTACTTTTTATGTTCTATGATATTTTTTGATCAGATGCGTAGTTCTCGAGATATATCAAGATATTTAAAAGTTCCGAAGCCGCACCAACATAATAGAGATACAGAAACACCGTGGCCCCTTTCTTTGAGATAACTCTGCACTATTGCGAGCTGCAAATGCCACTGCCAGCTTAGCTGTGCAGAGGAAGAACAACAAGAAGAAGAAATATCTCGAAATATGTCCGTCAGGCCAGTTCCTTTGAGCTGAATCTGCAAATATCTCGGAAACGAAGCGAGCTATGGCAAAATGTTAAGAGACCTTTTTTGTAGAGAATTATGTTTCCTACAATTTATGTTCTATGATATTTTTTCATCAGAAGCGTAGTTTTCGAGATATATCGAGATATTTAAAAGTTCCGAAGCCGCACCAACATAATAGAGATACAGAAACACTGTGGCCCCTTTCGTTGAGATAACTCTGCACTAGTGCGAGCCGCAAATGCCACTTCCAGCTTAGCTGTGCAGAAGAAGAACAACAAGAAGAAGAAATATCTCGAAATATGTCCGTCAGGCCCCTTCCCTTGAGATAAATCTGCAAATTTCTCGGAAACGAAGCGAGCTATGGCAAAATGTTAAGAGACCTTTTTTGTAGAGAATTAAGTTTCCTACTTTTGATGTTCTATGATATTTTTTGATCAGATGCGTAGTTCTTGAGATATATCAAGATATTCAAAAGTTCCGAAGCCGCACCAACATAATAGAGATACAGAAACACCGTGGCCCCTTTCTTTGAGATAACTCTGCACTATTGCGAGCTGCAAATGCCACTTCCAGCTTAGCTGTGCAGAGGAAGAACAACAAGAAGAAGAAATATCTCGAAATATGTCCGTCAGGCCCCTTCCCTTGAGATAAATCTGCAAATATCTCGGAAACGAAGCGAGCTATGGCAAAATGTTAAGAGACCTTTTTTGTAGAGAATTAAGTTTCCTACTTTTGATGTTCTATCATATTTTTTGATCAGATGCGTAGTTCTTGAGATATATCAAGATATTCAAAAGTTCCGAAGCCGCACCAACATAATAGAGATACAGAAACACCGTGGCCCCTCTCTTTGAGATAACTCTGCACTATTGCGAGCTGCAAATGCCACTTCCAGCTTAGCTGTGCAGAAGAAGAACAACAAGAAGAAGAAATATCTCGAAATATGTCCGTCAGGCCCCTTCCCTTGAGATAAATCTGCAAATATCTCGGAAACGAAGCGAGCTATGGCAAAATGTTTAGAGACCTTTCTTGTAGAGAATTAAGTTTCCTACTTTTTATGTAGTATGATATTTTTTGATCATATGCGTAGTTCTCGAGATATATCAAGATATTTAAAAGTTCCGAAGCCGCACCAACATAATAGAGATACAGAAACACCGTGGCCCCATTCTTTGAGATACCTCTGCACTATTGCGCGCTGCAAATGCCACTTCCAGCTTAGCTGTGCAGAAGAAGAACAACAAGAAGAAGAAATATCTCGAAATATGTCCGTCAGGCCCCTTCCCTTGAGATAAATCTGCAAATATCTCGGAAACGAAGCGAGCTATGGCAAAATGTTAAGAGACCTTTTTTGTAGAGAATTAAGTTTCCTACTTTTTATGTTCTATGATATTTTTTGATCAGATGCGTAGTTCTCGAGATATATCAAGATATTTAAAAGTTCCGAAGCCGCACCAACATAATAGAGATACAGAAACACCGTGGCCCCTTTCTTTGAGATAACTCTGCACTATTGCGAGCTGCAAATGCCACTTCCAGCTTAGCTGTGCAGAGGAAGAACAACAAGAAGAAGAAATATCTCGAAATATGTCCGTCAGGCCAGTTCCTTTGAGCTGAATCTGCAAATATCTCGGAAACGAAGCGAGCTATGGCAAAATGTTAAGAGACGTTTTTTGTAGAGAATTATGTTTCCTACAATTAATGTTCTATGATATTTTTTGATCAGAAGCGTAGTTTTCGAGATATATCGAGATATTTAAAAGTTCCGAAGCCGCACCAACATAATAGGGATACAGAAACACCGTGGCCCCTTTCTTTGAGATAACTCTGCACTAGTGCGACCCGCAAATGCCACTTCCAGCTTAGCTGTGCAGAAGAAGAACAACAAGAAGAAGAAATATCTCGAAATATGTCCGTCAGGCCACTTCCCTTGAGATAAATCTGCAAATATCTCGGAAACGAAGCGAGCTATGGCAAAATGTTAAGAGACGTTTTTTGTAGAGAATTATGTTTCCTACAATTTATGTTCTATGATATTTTGTGATCAGAAGCGTAGTTTTCGAGATATATCGAGATATTTAAAAGTTCCGAAGCCGCACCAACATAATAGAGATACAGAAACACCGTGGCCCCTTTCTTTGAGATAACTCTGCACTAGTGCGAGCCGCAAATGCCACTTCCAGCTTAGCTGTGCAGAAGAAGAGCAACAAGAAGAAGAAATATCTCGAAATATGTCCGACAGACCCCTTCCCTTGAGATAAATCTGCAAATATCTCGGAAACGAAGCGAGCTATGGCAAAATGTTTAGAGACCTTTCTTGTAGAGAATTAAGTTTCCTACTTTTTATGTAGTATGATATTTTTTGATCAGATGCGTAGTTCTCGAGATATATCAAGATATTTAAAAGTTCCGAAGCCGCACCAACATAATAGAGATACAGAAACACCGTGGCCCCTTTCTTTGAGATAACTCTGCACTATTGCGCGCTGCAAATGCCACTTCCAGCTTAGCTGTGCAGAAGAAGAACAACAAGAAGAAGAAATATCTCGAAATATGTCCGTCAGGCCCCTTCCCTTGAGATATATCTGCAAATATCTCGGAAACGAAGCGAGCTATGGCAAAATGTTAAGAGACCTTTTTTGTAGAGAATTAAGTTTCCTACTTTTTATGTTCTATGATATTTTTTGATCAGATGCGTAGTTCTCGAGATATATCAAGATATTTAAAAGTTCCGAAGCCGCACCAACATAATAGAGATACAGAAACACCGTGGCCGACTTTCTTTGAGATAACTCTGCACTATTGCGAGCTGCAAATGCCACTTCCAGCTTAGCTGTGCAGAGGAAGAACAACAAGAAGAAGAAATATCTCGAAATATGTCCGTCAGGCCAGTTCCTTTGAGCTGTATCTGCAAATATCTCGGAAACGAAGCGAGCTATGGCAAAATGTTAAGAGACGTTTTTTGTAGAGAATTATGTTTCCTACAATTTATGTTCTATGATATTTTTTGATCAGAAGCGTAGTTTTCGAGATATATCGAGATATTTAAAAGTTCCGAAGCCGCACCAACATAATAGGGATACAGAAACACCGTGGCCCCTTTCTTTGAGATAACTCTGCACTAGTGCGACCCGCAAATGCCACTTCCAGCTTAGCTGTGCAGAAGAAGAACAACAAGAAGAAGAAATATCTCGAAATATGTCCGTCAGGCCACTTCCCTTGAGATAAATCTGCAAATATCTCGGAAACGAAGCGAGCTATGGCAAAATGTTAAGAGACGTTTTTTGTAGAGAATTATGTTTCCTACAATTTATGTTCTATGATATTTTTTGATCAGAGGCGTAGTTTTCGAGATATATCGAGATATTTAAAAGTTCCGAAGCCGCACCAACATAATAGAGATACAGAAACACCGTGGCCCCTTTCTTTGAGATAACTCTGCACTAGTGCGAGCCGCAAATGCCACTTCCAGCTTAGCTGTGCAGAAGAAGAGCAACAAGAAGAAGAAATATCTCGAAATATGTCCGACAGGCCCCTTCCCTTGAGATAAATCTGCACTATTGCGCGCTGCAAATGCCACTTCCAGCTTAGCTGTGCAGAAGAAGAACAACAAGAAGAAGAAATATCTCGAAATATGTCCGTCAGGCCCCTTCCCTTGAGATAAATCTGCAAATATCTCGGAAACGAAGCGAGCTATGGCAAAATGTTAAGAGACCTTTTTTGTAGAGAATTAAGTTTCCTACTTTTTATGTTCTATGATATTTTTTTTGATCAGATGCGTAGTTCTCGAGATATATCAAGATATTTAAAAGTTCCGAAGCCGCACCAACATAATAGAGATACAGAAACACCGTGGCCCCTTTCTTTGAGATAACTCTGCACTATTGCGAGCTGCAAATGCCACATCCAGCTTAGCTGTGCAGAGGAAGAACAACAAGAAGAAGAAATATCTCGAAATATGTCCGTCAGGCCAGTTCCTTTGAGCTGAATCTGCAAATATCTCGGAAACGAAGCGAGCTATGGCAAAATGTTAAGAGACGTTTTTTGTAGAGAATTATGTTTCCTACAATTAATGTTCTATGATATTTTTTGATCAGAAGCGTAGTTTTCGAGATATATCGAGATATTTAAAAGTTCCGAAGCCGCACCAACATAATAGGGATACAGAAACACCGTGGCCCCTTTCTTTGAGATAACTCTGCACTAGTGCGACCCGCAAATGCCACTTCCAGCTTAGCTGTGCAGAAGAAGAACAACAAGAAGAAGAAATATCTCGAAATATGTCCGTCAGGCCACTTCCCTTGAGATAAATCTGCAAATATCTCGGAAACGAAGCGAGCTATGGCAAAATGTTAAGAGACGTTTTTTGTAGAGAATTATGTTTCCTACAATTTATGTTCTATGATATTTTTTGATCAGAAGCGTAGTTTTCGAGATATATCGAGATATTTAAAAGTTCCGAAGCCGCACCAACATAATAGAGATACAGAAACACCGTGGCCCCTTTCTTTGAGATAACTCTGCACTAGTGCGAGCCGCAAATGCCACTTCCAGCTTAGCTGTGCAGAAGAAGAGCAACAAGAAGAAGAAATATCTCGAAATATGTCCGACAGGCCCCTTCCCTTGAGATAAATCTGCAAATATCTCGGAAACGAAGCGAGCTATGGCGAAACGTTAAGAGACCTTTTTTGTAGAGAATTAAGTTTCCTACTTTTTATCTTCTATGATATTTTTTGGTCAGATGCGTAGTTCTCGAGATAGATCAAGATACTTAAAAGTTCCGAAGCCGCACCAACATAATAGAGATACAGAAACACCGTGGCCCCTCTCTTTGAGATAACTCTGCACTATTGCGAGCTGCAAATGCCACTTCCAGCTTAGCTGTGCAGAAGAAGAACAACAAGAAGAAGAAATATCTCGAAATATGTCCGTCAGGCCCCTTCCCTTGAGATAAATCTGCAAATATCTCGGAAACGAAGCGAGCTATGGCAAAATGTTTAGAGACCTTTCTTGTAGAGAATCACGTTTCCTACTTTTTATTCAGTATGATATTTTTTGATCAGATGCGTAGTTCTCGAGATATATCAAGATATTTAAAAGTTCCGAAGCCGCACCAACATAATAGAGATACAGAAACACCGTGGCCCCTCTCTTTGAGATAACTCTGCACTATTGCGAGCTGCAAATGCCACTTCCAGCTTAGCTGTGCAGAAGAAGAACAACAAGAAGAAGAATTATCTCGAAATATGTCCGACAGGCCCCTTCCCTTGAGATAAATCTGCAAATATCTCGGAAACGAAGCGAGCTATGGCGAAATGTTAACAGACCTTTTTTGTAGAGAATTAAGTTTCCTACTTTTTATCTTCTATGATATTTTTTGATCAGATGCGTAGTTCTCGAGATAGATCAAGATACTTAAAAGTTCCGAAGCCGCACCAACATAATAGAGATACAGAAACACCGTGGCCCCTCTCTTTGAGATAACTCTGCACTATTGCGAGCTGCAAATGCCACTTCCAGCTTAGCTGTGCAGAAGAAGAACAACAAGAAGAAGAAATATCTCGAAATATGTCCGTCAGGCCCCTTCCCTTGAGATAAATCTGCAAATATCTCGGAAACGAAGCGAGCTATGGCAAAATGTTTAGAGACCTTTCTTGTAGAGAATTAAGTTTCCTACTTTTTATGTAGTATGATATTTTTTGATCAGATGCGTAGTTCTCGAGATATATCAAGATATTTAAATGTTCCGAAGCCGCACCAACATAATAGAGATACAGAAACACCGTGGCCCCTTTCTTCGAGATAACTGTGCACTATTGCGCGCTGCAAATGCCACTTCCAGCTCAGCTGTGCAGAAGAAGAACAACAAGAAGAAGAAATATCTCGAAATATGTCCGTCAGGCCCCTTCCCTTGAGATAAATCTGCAAATATCTCGGAAACGAAGCGAGCTATGGCAAAATGTTAAGAGACCTTTTTTGTAGAGAATTAGGTTTCCTACTTTTTATGCTCTATGATATTTTTTGATCAGATGCGTAGTTCTCGAGATATATCAAGATATTTAAAAGTTCCGAAGCCGCACCGACATAATAGAGATACAGAAACACCGTGGCCCCTTTCTTTGAGATAACTCTGCACTAGTGCGACCCGCAAATGCCACTTCCAGCTTAGCTGTGCAGAAGAAGAACAACAAGAAGAAGAAATATCTCGAAATATGTCCGTCAGGCCAGTTCCTTTGAGCTGAATCTGCAAATATCTCGGAAACGAAGCGAGCTATGGCAAAATGTTAAGAGACGTTTTTTGTAGAGAATTATGTTTCCTACAATTTATGTTCTATGATATTTTTTGATCAGAAGCGTAGTTTTCGAGATATATCGAGATATTTAAAAGTTCCGAAGCCGCACCAACATAATAGGGATACAGAAACACCGTGGCCCCTTTCTCTGAGATAACTCTGCACTAGTGCGAGCCGCAAATGCCACTTCCAGCTTAGCTGTGCAGAAGAAGAACAACAAGAAGAAGAAATATCTCGAAATATGTCCGTCAGGCCACTTCCCTTGAGATAAATCTGCAAATATCTCGGAAACGAAGCGAGCTATGGCAAAATGTTAAGAGACGTTTTTTGTAGAGAATTATGTTTCCTACAATTTATGTTCTATGATATTTTTTGATCAGAAGCGTAGTTTTCGAGACATATCGAGATATTTAAAAGTTCCGAAGCCGCACCAACATAATAGAGATACAGAAACACCGTGGCCCCTCTCTTTGAGATAACTCTGCACTATTGCGAGCTGCAAATGCCACTTCCAGCTTAGCTGTGCAGAAGAAGAACAACAAGAAGAAGAAATATCTCGAAATATGTCCGTCAGGCCCCTTCCCTTGAGATAAATCTGCAAATATCGCGGAAACGAAGCGAGCTATGGCAAAATGTTAAGAGACCTTTTTTGTAGAGAATTTTGTTTCCTACAATTTATGTTCTATGATATTTTTTGATCAGAAGCGTAGTTTTCGAGATATATCGAGATATTTAAAAGTTCCGAAGCCGCACCAACATAATAGAGATACAGAAACACCGTGGCCCCTTTCTTTGGGATAACTCTGCACTATTGCGAGCTGCAAATGCCACTTCCAGCTTAGCTGTGCAGAAGAAGAACAACAAGAAGAAGAATTATCTCGAAATATGTCCGTCAGGCCACTTCCCTTGAGATAAATATGCAAATATCTCGGAAACGAAGCGAGCTATGGCAAAATGTTAAGAGACCTTTTTGTAGAGAATTAAGTTTCCTACTTTTTATGTTCTATGATATTTTTTGATTAGATGCGTAGTTCTCGAGATATATCAAGATATTTAAAAGTTCCGAAGCCGCACCAACATAATAGAGATACAGAAACACCGTGGCCCCTTTCTTTGAGATAACTCTGCACTATTGCGAGCTGCAAATGCCACTTCCAGCTTAGCTGTGCAGAGGAAGAACAACAAGAAGAAGAAATATCTCGAAATATGTCCGTCAGGCCAGTTCCTTTGAGCTGAATCTGCAAATATCTCGGAAACGAAGCGAGCTATGGCAAAATGTTAAGAGACGTTTTTTGTAGAGAATTATGTTTCCTACAATTTATGTTCTATGATATTTTTTGATCAGAAGCGTAGTTTTCGAGATATATCGAGATATTTAAAAGTTCCGAAGCCGCACCAACATAATAGGGATACAGAAACACCGTGGCCCCTTCCTTTGAGATAACTCTGCACTAGTGCGAGCCGCAAATGCCACTTCCAGCTTAGCTGTGCAGAAGAAGAACAACAAGAAGAAGAAATATCTCGAAATATGTCCGTCAGGCCACTTCCCTTGAGATAAATCTGCAAATATCTCGGAAACGAAGCGAGCTATGGCAAAATGTTAAGAGACGTTTTTTGTAGAGAATTATGTTTCCTACAATTTATGTTCTATGATATTTTTTGATCAGAAGCGTAGTTTTCGAGATATATCGAGATATTTAAAAGTTCCGAAGCCGCACCAACATAATAGAGATACAGAAACACCGTGGCCCCTTTCTTTGAGATAACTCTGCACTAGTGCGAGCCGCAAATGCCACTTCCAGCTTAGCTGTGCAGAAGAAGAGCAACAAGAAGAAGAAATATCTCGAAATATGTCCGACAGGCCCCTTCCCTTGAGATAAATCTGCAAATATCTCGGAAACGAAGCGAGCTATGGCGAAATGCTAAGAGACCTTTTTTGTAGAGAATTAAGTTTCCTACTTTTTATCTTCTATGATATTTTTTGGTCAGATGCGTAGTTCTCGAGATAGATCAAGATACTTAAAAGTTCCGAAGCCGCACCAACATAATAGAGATACAGAAACACCGTGGCCCCTCTCTTTGAGATAACTCTGCACTATTGCGAGCTGCAAATGCCACTTCCAGCTTAGCTGTGCAGAAGAAGAACAACAAGAAGAAGAAATATCTCGAAATATGTCCGTCAGGCCCCTTCCCTTGAGATAAATCTGCAAATATCTCGGAAACGAAGCGAGCTATGGCAAAATGTTTAGAGACCTTTCTTGTAGAGAATCAAGTTTCCTACTTTTTATTCAGTATGATATTTTTTGATCAGATGCGTAGTTCTCGAGATATATCAAGATATTTAAAAGTTCCGAAGCCGCACCAACATAATAGAGATACAGAAACACCGTGGCCCCTCTCTTTGAGATAACTCTGCACTATTGCGAGCTGCAAATGCCACTTCCAGCTTAGCTGTGCAGAAGAAGAACAACAAGAAGAAGAATTATCTCGAAATATGTCCGACAGGCCCCTTCCCTTGAGATAAATCTGCAAATATCTCGGAAACGAAGCGAGCTATGGCGAAATGTTAACAGACCTTTTTTGTAGAGAATTAAGTTTCCTACTTTTTATCTTCTATGATATTTTTTGATCAGATGCGTAGTTCTCGAGATAGATCAAGATACTTAAAAGTTCCGAAGCCGCACCAACATAATAGAGATACAGAAACACCGTGGCCCCTCTCTTTGAGATAACTCTGCACTATTGCGAGCTGCAAATGCCACTTCCAGCTTAGCTGTGCAGAAGAAGAACAACAAGAAGAAGAAATATCTCGAAATATGTCCGTCAGGCCCCTTCCCTTGAGATAAATCTGCAAATATCTCGGAAACGAAGCGAGCTATGGCAAAATGTTTAGAGACCTTTCTTGTAGAGAATTAAGTTTCCTACTTTTTATGTAGTATGATATTTTTTGATCAGATGCGTAGTTCTCGAGATATATCAAGATATTTAAAAGTTCCGAAGCCGCACCAACATAATAGAGATACAGAAACACCGTGGCCCCTTTCTTTGAGATAACTGTGCACTATTGCGCGCTGCAAATGCCACTTCCAGCTCAGCTGTGCAGAAGAAGAACAACAAGAAGAAGAAATATCTCGAAATATGTCCGTCAGGCCCCTTCCCTTGAGATAAATCTGCAAATATCTCGGAAACGAAGCGAGCTATGGCAAAATGTTAAGAGACCTTTTTTGTAGAGAATTAGGTTTCCTACTTTTTATGCTCTATGATATTTTTTGATCAGATGCGTAGTTCTCGAGATATATCAAGATATTTAAAAGTTCCGAAGCCGCACCGACATAATAGAGATACAGAAACACCGTGGCCCCTTTCTTTGAGATAACTCTGCACTATTGCGAGCTGTAAATGCCACTTCCAGCTTAGCTGTGCAGAAGAAGAACAACAAGAAGAAGAAATATCTCGAAATATGTCCGTCAGGCCAGTTCCTTTGAGCTGAATCTGCAAATATCTCGGAAACGAAGCGAGCTATGGCAAAATGTTAAGAGACGTTTTTTGTAGAGAATTATGTTTCCTACAATTTATGTTCTATGATATTTTTTGATCAGAAGCGTAGTTTTCGAGATATATCGAGATATTTAAAAGTTCCGAAGCCGCACCAACATAATAGGGATACAGAAACACCGTGGCCCCTTTCTCTGAGATAACTCTGCACTAGTGCGAGCCGCAAATGCCACTTCCAGCTTAGCTGTGCAGAAGAAGAACAACAAGAAGAAGAAATATTTCGAAATATGTCCGTCAGGCCACTTCCCTTGAGATAAATCTGCAAATATCTCGGAAACGAAGCGAGCTATGGCAAAATGTTAAGAGACGTTTTTTGTAGAGAATTATGTTTCCTACAATTTATGTTCTATGATATTTTTTGATCAGAAGCGTAGTTTTCGAGACATATCGAGATATTTAAAAGTTCCGAAGCCGCACCAACATAATAGAGATACAGAAACACCGTGGCCCCTCTCTTTGAGATAACTCTGCACTATTGCGAGCTGCAAATGCCACTTCCAGCTTAGCTGTGCAGAAGAAGAACAACAAGAAGAAGAAATATCTCGAAATATGTCCGTCAGGCCCCTTCCCTTGAGATAAATCTGCAAATATCGCGGAAACGAAGCGAGCTATGGCAAAATGTTAAGAGACCTTTTTTGTAGAGAATTATGTTTCCTACAATTTATGTTCTATGATATTTTTTGATCAGAAGCGTAGTTTTCGAGATATATCGAGATATTTAAAAGTTCCGAAGCCGCACCAACATAATAGAGATACAGAAACACCGTGGCCCCTTTCTTTGGGATAACTCTGCACTATTGCGAGCTGCAAATGCCACTTCCAGCTTAGCTGTGCAGAAGAAGAACAACAAGAAGAAGAATTATCTCGAAATATGTCCGTCAGGCCACTTCCCTTGAGATAAATATGCAAATATCTCGGAAACGAAGCGAGCTATGGCAAAATGTTAAGAGACCTTTTTGTAGAGAATTAAGTTTCCTACTTTTTATGTTCTATGATATTTTTTGATTAGATGCGTAGTTCTCGAGATATATCAAGATATTTAAAAGTTCCGAAGCCGCACCAACATAATAGAGATACAGAAACACCGTGGCCCCTTTCTTTGAGATAACTCTGCACTATTGCGAGCTGCAAATGCCACTTCCAGCTTAGCTGTGCAGAGGAAGAACAACAAGAAGAAGAAATATCTCGAAATATGTCCGTCAGGCCAGTTCCTTTGAGCTGAATCTGCAAATATCTCGGAAACGAAGCGAGCTATGGCAAAATGTTAAGAGACGTTTTTTGTAGAGAATTATGTTTCCTACAATTTATGTTCTATGATATTTTTTGATCAGAAGCGTAGTTTTCGAGATATATCGAGATATTTAAAAGTTCCGAAGCCGCACCAACATAATAGGGATACAGAAACACCGTGGCCCCTTCCTTTGAGATAACTCTGCACTAGTGCGAGCCGCAAATGCCACTTCCAGCTTAGCTGTGCAGAAGAAGAACAACAAGAAGAAGAAATATCTCGAAATATGTCCGTCAGGCCCCTTCCATTGAGATAAATCTGCAAATATCTCGGAAACGAAGCGAGCTATGGCAAAATGTTAAGAGACGTTTTTTGTAGAGAATTATGTTTCCTACAATTTATGTTCTATGATATTTTTTGATCAGAAGCGTAGTTTTCGAGACATATCGAGATATTTAAAAGTTCCGAAGCCGCACCAACATAATAGAGATACAGAAACACCGTGGCCCCTCTCTTTGAGATAACTCTGCACTATTGCGAGCTGCAAATGCCACTTCCAGCTTAGCTGTGCAGAAGAAGAACAACAAGAAGAAGAAATATCTCGAAATATGTCCGTCAGGCCCCTTCCCTTGAGATAAATCTGCAAATATCGCGGAAACGAAGCGAGCTATGGCAAAATGTTAAGAGACCTTTTTTGTAGAGAATTATGTTTCCTACAATTTATGTTCTATGATATTTTTTGATCAGAAGCGTAGTTTTCGAGATATATCGAGATATTTAAAAGTTCCGAAGCCGCACCAACATAATAGAGATACAGAAACACCGTGGCCCCTTTCTTTGGGATAACTCTGCACTATTGCGAGCTGCAAATGCCACTTCCAGCTTAGCTGTGCAGAAGAAGAACAACAAGAAGAAGAATTATCTCGAAATATGTCCGTCAGGCCACTTCCCTTGAGATAAATATGCAAATATCTCGGAAACGAAGCGAGCTATGGCAAAATGTTAAGAGACCTTTTTGTAGAGAATTAAGTTTCCTACTTTTTATGTTCTATGATATTTTTTGATTAGATGCGTAGTTCTCGAGATATATCAAGATATTTAAAAGTTCCGAAGCCGCACCAACATAATAGAGATACAGAAACACCGTGGCCCCTTTCTTTGAGATAACTCTGCACTATTGCGAGCTGCAAATGCCACTTCCAGCTTAGCTGTGCAGAGGAAGAACAACAAGAAGAAGAAATATCTCGAAATATGTCCGTCAGGCCAGTTCCTTTGAGCTGAATCTGCAAATATCTCGGAAACGAAGCGAGCTATGGCAAAATGTTAAGAGACGTTTTTTGTAGAGAATTATGTTTCCTACAATTTATGTTCTATGATATTTTTTGATCAGAAGCGTAGTTTTCGAGATATATCGAGATATTTAAAAGTTCCGAAGCCGCACCAACATAATAGGGATACAGAAACACCGTGGCCCCTTCCTTTGAGATAACTCTGCACTAGTGCGAGCCGCAAATGCCACTTCCAGCTTAGCTGTGCAGAAGAAGAACAACAAGAAGAAGAAATATCTCGAAATATGTCCGTCAGGCCACTTCCCTTGAGATAAATCTGCAAATATCTCGGAAACGAAGCGAGCTATGGCAAAATGTTAAGAGACGTTTTTTGTAGAGAATTATGTTTCCTACAATTTATGTTCTATGATATTTTTTGATCAGAAGCGTAGTTTTCGAGATATATCGAGATATTTAAAAGTTCCGAAGCCGCACCAACATAATAGAGATACAGAAACACCGTGGCCCCTTTCTTTGAGATAACTCTGCACTAGTGCGAGCCGCAAATGCCACTTCCAGCTTAGCTGTGCAGAAGAAGAGCAACAAGAAGAAGAAATATCTCGAAATATGTCCGACAGGCCCCTTCCCTTGAGATAAATCTGCAAATATCTCGGAAACGAAGCGAGCTATGGCGAAATGTTAAGAGACCTTTTTTGTAGAGAATTAAGTTTCCTACTTTTTATCTTCTATGATATTTTTTGGTCAGATGCGTAGTTCTCGAGATAGATCAAGATACTTAAAAGTTCCGAAGCCGCACCAACATAATAGAGATACAGAAACACCGTGGCCCCTCTCTTTGAGATAACTCTGCACTATTGCGAGCTGCAAATGCCACTTCCAGCTTAGCTGTGCAGAAGAAGAACAACAAGAAGAAGAAATATCTCGAAATATGTCCGTCAGGCCCCTTCCCTTGAGATAAATCTGCAAATATCTCGGAAACGAAGCGAGCTATGGCAAAATGTTTAGAGACCTTTCTTGTAGAGAATCAAGTTTCCTACTTTTTATTCAGTATGATATTTTTTGATCAGATGCGTAGTTCTCGAGATATATCAAGATATTTAAAAGTTCCGAAGCCGCACCAACATAATAGAGATACAGAAACACCGTGGCCCCTCTCTTTGAGATAACTCTGCACTATTGCGAGCTGCAAATGCCACTTCCAGCTTAGCTGTGCAGAAGAAGAACAACAAGAAGAAGAATTATCTCGAAATATGTCCGACAGGCCCCTTCCCTTGAGATAAATCTGCAAATATCTCGGAAACGAAGCGAGCTATGGCGAAATGTTAACAGACCTTTTTTGTAGAGAATTAAGTTTCCTACTTTTTATCTTCTATGATATTTTTTGATCAGATGCGTAGTTCTCGAGATAGATCAAGATACTTAAAAGTTCCGAAGCCGCACCAACATAATAGAGATACAGAAAC
The DNA here is from genome assembly GCF_051020975.1 of Osmia lignaria lignaria. Lineage (NCBI taxonomy): Eukaryota > Metazoa > Arthropoda > Insecta > Hymenoptera > Megachilidae > Osmia > Osmia lignaria. The sequence continues at coordinate 10,302,895 of NW_027478160.1, forward strand.
ACCGTGGCCCCTCTCTTTGAGATAACTCTGCACTATTGCGAGCTGCAAATGCCACTTCCAGCTTAGCTGTGCAGAAGAAGAACAACAAGAAGAAGAAATATCTCGAAATATGTCCGTCAGGCCCCTTCCCTTGAGATAAATCTGCAAATATCTCGGAAACGAAGCGAGCTATGGCAAAATGTTTAGAGACCTTTCTTGTAGAGAATTAAGTTTCCTACTTTTTATGTAGTATGATATTTTTTGATCAGATGCGTAGTTCTCGAGATATATCAAGATATTTAAAAGTTCCGAAGCCGCACCAACATAATAGAGATACAGAAACACCGTGGCCCCTTTCTTTGAGATAACTGTGCACTATTGCGCGCTGCAAATGCCACTTCCAGCTCAGCTGTGCAGAAGAAGAACAACAAGAAGAAGAAATATCTCGAAATATGTCCGTCAGGCCCCTTCCCTTGAGATAAATCTGCAAATATCTCGGAAACGAAGCGAGCTATGGCAAAATGTTAAGAGACCTTTTTTGTAGAGAATTAGGTTTCCTACTTTTTATGCTCTATGATATTTTTTGATCAGATGCGTAGTTCTCGAGATATATCAAGATATTTAAAAGTTCCGAAGCCGCACCGACATAATAGAGATACAGAAACACCGTGGCCCCTTTCTTTGAGATAACTCTGCACTATTGCGAGCTGTAAATGCCACTTCCAGCTTAGCTGTGCAGAAGAAGAACAACAAGAAGAAGAAATATCTCGAAATATGTCCGTCAGGCCAGTTCCTTTGAGCTGAATCTGCAAATATCTCGGAAACGAAGCGAGCTATGGCAAAATGTTAAGAGACGTTTTTTGTAGAGAATTATGTTTCCTACAATTTATGTTCTATGATATTTTTTGATCAGAAGCGTAGTTTTCGAGATATATCGAGATATTTAAAAGTTCCGAAGCCGCACCAACATAATAGGGATACAGAAACACCGTGGCCCCTTTCTCTGAGATAACTCTGCACTAGTGCGAGCCGCAAATGCCACTTCCAGCTTAGCTGTGCAGAAGAAGAACAACAAGAAGAAGAAATATTTCGAAATATGTCCGTCAGGCCACTTCCCTTGAGATAAATCTGCAAATATCTCGGAAACGAAGCGAGCTATGGCAAAATGTTAAGAGACGTTTTTTGTAGAGAATTATGTTTCCTACAATTTATGTTCTATGATATTTTTTGATCAGAAGCGTAGTTTTCGAGACATATCGAGATATTTAAAAGTTCCGAAGCCGCACCAACATAATAGAGATACAGAAACACCGTGGCCCCTCTCTTTGAGATAACTCTGCACTATTGCGAGCTGCAAATGCCACTTCCAGCTTAGCTGTGCAGAAGAAGAACAACAAGAAGAAGAAATATCTCGAAATATGTCCGTCAGGCCCCTTCCCTTGAGATAAATCTGCAAATATCGCGGAAACGAAGCGAGCTATGGCAAAATGTTAAGAGACCTTTTTTGTAGAGAATTATGTTTCCTACAATTTATGTTCTATGATATTTTTTGATCAGAAGCGTAGTTTTCGAGATATATCGAGATATTTAAAAGTTCCGAAGCCGCACCAACATAATAGAGATACAGAAACACCGTGGCCCCTTTCTTTGGGATAACTCTGCACTATTGCGAGCTGCAAATGCCACTTCCAGCTTAGCTGTGCAGAAGAAGAACAACAAGAAGAAGAATTATCTCGAAATATGTCCGTCAGGCCACTTCCCTTGAGATAAATATGCAAATATCTCGGAAACGAAGCGAGCTATGGCAAAATGTTAAGAGACCTTTTTGTAGAGAATTAAGTTTCCTACTTTTTATGTTCTATGATATTTTTTGATTAGATGCGTAGTTCTCGAGATATATCAAGATATTTAAAAGTTCCGAAGCCGCACCAACATAATAGAGATACAGAAACACCGTGGCCCCTTTCTTTGAGATAACTCTGCACTATTGCGAGCTGCAAATGCCACTTCCAGCTTAGCTGTGCAGAGGAAGAACAACAAGAAGAAGAAATATCTCGAAATATGTCCGTCAGGCCAGTTCCTTTGAGCTGAATCTGCAAATATCTCGGAAACGAAGCGAGCTATGGCAAAATGTTAAGAGACGTTTTTTGTAGAGAATTATGTTTCCTACAATTTATGTTCTATGATATTTTTTGATCAGAAGCGTAGTTTTCGAGATATATCGAGATATTTAAAAGTTCCGAAGCCGCACCAACATAATAGGGATACAGAAACACCGTGGCCCCTTCCTTTGAGATAACTCTGCACTAGTGCGAGCCGCAAATGCCACTTCCAGCTTAGCTGTGCAGAAGAAGAACAACAAGAAGAAGAAATATCTCGAAATATGTCCGTCAGGCCCCTTCCATTGAGATAAATCTGCAAATATCTCGGAAACGAAGCGAGCTATGGCAAAATGTTAAGAGACGTTTTTTGTAGAGAATTATGTTTCCTACAATTTATGTTCTATGATATTTTTTGATCAGAAGCGTAGTTTTCGAGATATATCGAGATATTTAAAAGTTCCGAAGCCGCACCAACATAATGGAGATACAGAAACACCGTGGCCCCTTTCTTTGAGATAACTCTGCACTAGTGCGAGCTGCAAATGCCACTTCCAGCTTAGCTGTGCAGAAGAAGAACAACAAGAAGAAGAAATATCTCGAAATATGTCCGTCAGGCCCCTTCCCTTGAGATAAATCTGCAAATATCTCGGAAACGAAGCGAGCTATGGCAAAATGTTAAGAGACCTTTTTTGTAGAGAATTAAGTTTCCTACTTTTTATGTTCTATGATATTTTTTGATCAGATGCGTAGTTCTCGAGATATATCAAGATATTTAAAAGTTCCGAAGCCGCACCAACATAATAGAGATACAGAAACACCGTGGCCCCTTTCTTTGAGATAACTCTGCACTATTGCGAGCTGCAAATGCCACTTCCAGCTTAGCTGTGCAGAGGAAGAACAACAAGAAGAAGAAATATCTCGAAATATGTCCGTCAGGCCAGTTCCTTTGAGCTGAATCTGCAAATATCTCGGAAACGAAGCGAGCTATGGCAAAATGTTAAGAGACGTTTTTTGTAGAGAATTATGTTTCCCACAATTTATGTTCTATGATATTTTTTGATCAGAAGCGTAGTTTTCGAGATATATCGAGATGTTTAAAAGTTCCGAAGCCGCACCAACATAATAGGGATACAGAAACACCGTGGCCCCTTTCTTTGAGATAACTCTGCACTATTGCGAGCTGCAAATGCCACTTCCAGCTTAGCTGTGCAGAAGAAGAACAACAAGAAGAAGAAATATCTCGAAATATGTCCGTCAGGCCCCTTCCCTTGAGATAAATCTGCAAATATCTCGGAAACGAAGCGAGCTATGGCAAAATGTTAAGAGACGTTTTTTGTAGAGAATTATGTTTCCTACAATTTATGTTCTATGATATTTTTTGATCAGAAGCGTAGTTTTCGAGATATATCGAGATATTTAAAAGTTCCGAAGCCGCACCAACATAATAGGGATACAGAAACACCGTGGCCCCTTCCTTTGAGATAACTCTGCACTAGTGCGAGCCGCAAATGCCACTTCCAGCTTAGCTGTGCAGAAGAAGAACAACAAGAAGAAGAAATATCTCGAAATATGTCCGTCAGGCCCCTTCCATTGAGATAAATCTGCAAATATCTCGGAAACGAAGCGAGCTATGGCAAAATGTTAAGAGACGTTTTTTGTAGAGAATTATGTTTCCTACAATTTATGTTCTATGATATTTTTTGATCAGAAGCGTAGTTTTCGAGATATATCGAGATATTTAAAAGTTCCGAAGCCGCACCAACATAATGGAGATACAGAAACACCGTGGCCCCTTTCTTTGAGATAACTCTGCACTAGTGCGAGCTGCAAATGCCACTTCCAGCTTAGCTGTGCAGAAGAAGAACAACAAGAAGAAGAAATATCTCGAAATATGTCCGTCAGGCCCCTTCCCTTGAGATAAATCTGCAAATATCTCGGAAACGAAGCGAGCTATGGCAAAATGTTAAGAGACCTTTTTTGTAGAGAATTAAGTTTCCTACTTTTTATGTTCTATGATATTTTTTGATCAGATGCGTAGTTCTCGAGATATATCAAGATATTTAAAAGTTCCGAAGCCGCACCAACATAATAGAGATACAGAAACACCGTGGCCCCTTTCTTTGAGATAACTCTGCACTATTGCGAGCTGCAAATGCCACTTCCAGCTTAGCTGTGCAGAGGAAGAACAACAAGAAGAAGAAATATCTCGAAATATGTCCGTCAGGCCAGTTCCTTTGAGCTGAATCTGCAAATATCTCGGAAACGAAGCGAGCTATGGCAAAATGTTAAGAGACGTTTTTTGTAGAGAATTATGTTTCCCACAATTTATGTTCTATGATATTTTTTGATCAGAAGCGTAGTTTTCGAGATATATCGAGATGTTTAAAAGTTCCGAAGCCGCACCAACATAATAGGGATACAGAAACACCGTGGCCCCTTTCTTTGAGATAACTCTGCACTATTGCGAGCTGCAAATGCCACTTCCAGCTTAGCTGTGCAGAAGAAGAACAACAAGAAGAAGAAATATCTCGAAATATGTCCGTCAGGCCCCTTCCCTTGAGATAAATCTGCAAATATCTCGGAAACGAAGCGAGCTATGGCAAAATGTTTAGAGACCTTTCTTGTAGAGAATTAAGTTTCCTACTTTTTATGTAGTATGATATTTTTTGATCAGATGCGTAGTTCTCGAGATATATCAAGATATTTAAAAGTTCCGAAGCCGCACCAACATAATAGAGATACAGAAACACCGTGGCCCCTTTCTTTGAGATAACTGTGCACTATTGCGCGCTGCAAATGCCACTTCCAGCTCAGCTGTGCAGAAGAAGAACAACAAGAAGAAGAAATATCTCGAAATATGTCCGTCAGGCCCCTTCCCTTGAGATAAATCTGCAAATATCTCGGAAACGAAGCGAGCTATGGCAAAATGTTAAGAGACCTTTTTTGTAGAGAATTAGGTTTCCTACTTTTTATGCTCTATGATATTTTTTGATCAGATGCGTAGTTCTCGAGATATATCAAGATATTTAAAAGTTCCGAAGCCGCACCAACATAATAGAGATACAGAAACACCGTGGCCCCTTTCTTTGAGATAACTCTGCACTATTGCGAGCTGTAAATGCCACTTCCAGCTTAGCTGTGCAGAAGAAGAACAACAAGAAGAAGAAATATCTCGAAATATGTCCGTCAGGCCAGTTCCTTTGAGCTGAATCTGCAAATATCTCGGAAACGAAGCGAGCTATGGCAAAATGTTAAGAGACGTTTTTTGTAGAGAATTATGTTTCCTACAATTTATGTTCTATGATATTTTTTGATCAGAAGCGTAGTTTTCGAGATATATCGAGATATTTAAAAGTTCCGAAGCCGCACCAACATAATAGGGATACAGAAACACCGTGGCCCCTTTCTCTGAGATAACTCTGCACTAGTGCGAGCCGCAAATGCCACTTCCAGCTTAGCTGTGCAGAAGAAGAACAACAAGAAGAAGAAATATCTCGAAATATGTCCGTCAGGCCACTTCCCTTGAGATAAATCTGCAAATATCTCGGAAACGAAGCGAGCTATGGCAAAATGTTAAGAGACGTTTTTTGTAGAGAATTATGTTTCCTACAATTTATGTTCTATGATATTTTTTGATCAGAAGCGTAGTTTTCGAGACATATCGAGATATTTAAAAGTTCCGAAGCCGCACCAACATAATAGAGATACAGAAACACCGTGGCCCCTCTCTTTGAGATAACTCTGCACTATTGCGAGCTGCAAATGCCACTTCCAGCTTAGCTGTGCAGAAGAAGAACAACAAGAAGAAGAAATATCTCGAAATATGTCCGTCAGGCCCCTTCCCTTGAGATAAATCTGCAAATATCTCGGAAACGAAGCGAGCTATGGCAAAATGTTAAGAGACCTTTTTTGTAGAGAATTATGTTTCCTACAATTTATGTTCTATGATATTTTTTGATCAGAAGCGTAGTTTTCGAGATATATCGAGATATTTAAAAGTTCCGAAGCCGCACCAACATAATAGAGATACAGAAACACCGTGGCCCCTTTCTTTGGGATAACTCTGCACTATTGCGAGCTGCAAATGCCACTTCCAGCTTAGCTGTGCAGAGGAAGAACAACAAGAAGAAGAAATATCTCGAAATATGTCCGTCAGGCCAGTTCCTTTGAGCTGAATCTGCAAATATCTCGGAAACGAAGCGAGCTATGGCAAAATGTTAAGAGACGTTTTTTGTAGAGAATTATGTTTCCCACAATTTATGTTCTATGATATTTTTTGATCAGAAGCGTAGTTTTCGAGATATATCGAGATGTTTAAAAGTTCCGAAGCCGCACCAACATAATAGGGATACAGAAACACCGTGGCCCCTTTCTTTGAGATAACTCTGCACTATTGCGAGCTGCAAATGCCACTTCCAGCTTAGCTGTGCAGAAGAAGAACAACAAGAAGAAGAAATATCTCGAAATATGTCCGTCAGGCCCCTTCCCTTGAGATAAATCTGCAAATATCTCGGAAACGAAGCGAGCTATGGCAAAATGTTTAGAGACCTTTCTTGTAGAGAATTAAGTTTCCTACTTTTTATTCAGTATGATATTTTTTGATCAGATGCGTAGTTCTCGAGATATATCAAGATATTTAAAAGTTCCGAAGCCGCACCAACATAATAGAGATACAGAAACACCGTGGCCCCTCTCTTTGAGATAACTCTGCACTATTGCGAGCTGCAAATGCCACTTCCAGCTTAGCTGTGCAGAAGAAGAACAACAAGAAGAAGAATTATCTCGAAATATGTCCGACAGGCCCCTTCCCTTGAGATAAATCTGCAAATATCTCGGAAACGAAGCGAGCTATGGCGAAATGTTAACAGACCTTTTTTGTAGAAAATTAAGTTTCCTACTTTTTATCTTCTATGATATTTTTTGATCAGATGCGTAGTTTTCGAGATATATCGAGATATTTAAAAGTTCCGAAGCCGCACCAACATAATAGGGATACAGAAACACCGTGGCCCCTTTCTCTGAGATAACTCTGCACTAGTGCGAGCCGCAAATGCCACTTCCAGCTTAGCTGTGCAGAAGAAGAACAACAAGAAGAAGAAATATCTCGAAATATGTCCGTCAGGCCACTTCCCTTGAGATAAATCTGCAAATATCTCGGAAACGAAGCGAGCTATGGCAAAATGTTAAGAGACGTTTTTTGTAGAGAATTATGTTTCCTACAATTTATGTTCTATGATATTTTTTGATCAGAAGCGTAGTTTTCGAGACATATCGAGATATTTAAAAGTTCCGAAGCCGCACCAACATAATAGAGATACAGAAACACCGTGGCCCCTCTCTTTGAGATAACTCTGCACTATTGCGAGCTGCAAATGCCACTTCCAGCTTAGCTGTGCAGAAGAAGAACAACAAGAAGAAGAAATATCTCGAAATATGTCCGTCAGGCCCCTTCCCTTGAGATAAATCTGCAAATATCTCGGAAACGAAGCGAGCTATGGCAAAATGTTAAGAGACCTTTTTTGTAGAGAATTATGTTTCCTACAATTTATGTTCTATGATATTTTTTGATCAGAAGCGTAGTTTTCGAGATATATCGAGATATTTAAAAGTTCCGAAGCCGCACCAACATAATAGAGATACAGAAACACCGTGGCCCCTTTCTTTGGGATAACTCTGCACTATTGCGAGCTGCAAATGCCACTTCCAGCTTAGCTGTGCAGAAGAAGAACAACAAGAAGAAGAATTATCTCGAAATATGTCCGTCAGGCCACTTCCCTTGAGATAAATATGCAAATATCTCGGAAACGAAGCGAGCTATGGCAAAATGTTAAGAGACCTTTTTTGTAGAGAATTAAGTTTCCTACTTTTTATGTTCTATGATATTTTTTGATTAGATGCGTAGTTCTCGAGATATATCAAGATATTTAAAAGTTCCGAAGCCGCACCAACATAATAGAGATACAGAAACACCGTGGCCCCTTTCTTTGAGATAACTCTGCACTATTGCGAGCTGCAAATGCCACTTCCAGCTTAGCTGTGCAGAGGAAGAACAACAAGAAGAAGAAATATCTCGAAATATGTCCGTCAGGCCAGTTCCTTTGAGCTGAATCTGCAAATATCTCGGAAACGAAGCGAGCTATGGCAAAATGTTAAGAGACGTTTTTTGTAGAGAATTATGTTTCCTACAATTTATGTTCTATGATATTTTTTGATCAGAAGCGTAGTTTTCGAGATATATCGAGATATTTAAAAGTTCCGAAGACGCACCAACATAATAGAGATACAGAAACACCGTGGCCCCTTTCTTTGAGATAACTGTGCACCAGTGCGAGCCGCAAATGCCACTTCCAGCTTAGCTGTGCAGAAGAAGAACAACAAGAAGAAGAAATATCTCGAAATATGTCCGTCAGGCCCCTTCCCTTGAGATATATCTGCAAATATCTCGGAAACGAAGCGAGCTATGGCAAAATGTTAAGAGACCGTTTTTGTAGAGAATTATGTTTCCTACTTTTTATGTTCTATGATATTTTTTGATCAGACGCGTATTTCTCGAGATATATCAAGATATTTAAAAGTTCCGAAGCCGCACCAACATAATAGAGATACAGAAACACCGTGGCCCCTTTCTTTGAGATAACTCTGCACTATTGCGAGCTGCAAATGCCACTTCCAGCTTAGCTGTGCAGAAGAAGAACAACAAGAAGAAGAAATATCTCGAAATATGTCCGTCAGGCCCCTTCCCTTGAGATAAATCTGCAAATGTCTCGGAAACGAAGAGAGCTATGGCAAAATGTTAAGAGACCTTTTTTGTAGAGAATTAAGTTTCCTACTTTTCATGTTCTATGATATTTTTTGATCAGATGCGTAGTTCTCGAGATATATCAAGATATTTAAAAGTTCCGAAGCCGCACCAACATAATAGAGATACAGAAACACCGTGGCCCCTTTCTTTGAGATAACTCTGCACTAGTGCGAGCTGCAAATGCCACTTCCAGCTTAGCTGTGCAGAAGAAGAACAACAAGAAGAAGAAATATCTCGAAATATGTCCGTCAGGCCCCTTCCCTTGAGATAAATCTGCAAATATCTCGGAAACGAAGCGAGCTATGGCAAAATGTTAAGAGACCTTTTTTGTAGAGAATTAAGTGTCCTACTTTTTATGTTCTATGATATTTTTTGATCAGATGCGTAGTTCTCGAGATATATCAAGATATTTAAAAGTTCCGAAGCCGCACCAACATAATAGAGATACAGAAACACCGTGGCCCCTTTCTTTGAGATAACTCTGCACTATTGCGAGCTGCAAATGCCACTTCCAGCTTAGCTGTGCAGAGGAAGAACAACAAGAAGAAGAAATATCTCGAAATATGTCCGTCAGGCCAGTTCCTTTGAGCTGAATCTGCAAATATCTCGGAAACGAAGCGAGCTATGGCAAAATGTTAAGAGACGTTTTTTGTAGAGAATTATGTTTCCTACAATTTATGTTCTATGATATTTTTTGATCAGAAGCGTAGTTTTCGAGATATATCGAGATATTTAAAAGTTCCGAAGCCGCACCAACATAATAGGGATACAGAAACACCGTGGCCCCTTCCTTTGAGATAACTCTGCACTAGTGCGAGCCGCAAATGCCACTTCCAGCTTAGCTGTGCAGAAGAAGAACAACAAGAAGAAGAAATATCTCGAAATATGTCCGTCAGGCCCCTTCCATTGAGATAAATCTGCAAATATCTCGGAAACGAAGCGAGCTATGGCAAAATGTTAAGAGACGTTTTTTGTAGAGAATTATGTTTCCTACAATTTATGTTCTATGATATTTTTTGATCAGAAGCGTAGTTTTCGAGATATATCGAGATATTTAAAAGTTCCGAAGCCGCACCAACATAATGGAGATACAGAAACACCGTGGCCCCTTTCTTTGAGATAACTCTGCACTAGTGCGAGCTGCAAATGCCACTTCCAGCTTAGCTGTGCAGAAGAAGAACAACAAGAAGAAGAAATATCTCGAAATATGTCCGTCAGGCCCCTTCCCTTGAGATAAATCTGCAAATATCTCGGAAACGAAGCGAGCTATGGCAAAATGTTAAGAGACCTTTTTTGTAGAGAATTAAGTTTCCTACTTTTTATGTTCTATGATATTTTTTGATCAGATGCGTAGTTCTCGAGATATATCAAGATATTTAAAAGTTCCGAAGCCGCACCAACATAATAGAGATACAGAAACACCGTGGCCCCTTTCTTTGAGATAACTCTGCACTATTGCGAGCTGCAAATGCCACTTCCAGCTTAGCTGTGCAGAGGAAGAACAACAAGAAGAAGAAATATCTCGAAATATGTCCGTCAGGCCAGTTCCTTTGAGCTGAATCTGCAAATATCTCGGAAACGAAGCGAGCTATGGCAAAATGTTAAGAGACGTTTTTTGTAGAGAATTATGTGTCCCACAATTTATGTTCTATGATATTTTTTGATCAGAAGCGTAGTTTTCGAGATATATCGAGATGTTTAAAAGTTCCGAAGCCGCACCAACATAATAGGGATACAGAAACACCGTGGCCCCTTTCTTTGAGATAACTCTGCACTAGTGCGAGCCGCAAATGCCACTTCCAGCTTAGCTGTGCAGAAGAAGAACAACAAGAAGAAGAAATATCTCGAAATATGTCCGTCAGGCCCCTTCCCTTGAGATAAATCTGCAAATATCTCGGAAACGAAGCGAGCTATCGCAAAATCTTAAGAGACCTTTTTTGTAGAGAATTATGTTTCCTACAATTTATGTTCTACGATATTTTTTGATCAGAAGCGTAGTTTTCGAGATATATCGAGATATTTAAAAGTTCCGAAGCCGCACCAACATAATAGAGATACAGAAACACCGTGGCCCCTTTCTTTGAGATAACTCTGCACTAGTGCGAGCTGCAAATGCCACTTCCAGCTTAGCTGTGCAGAAGAAGAACAACAAGAAGAAGAAATATCTCGAAATATGTCCGTCAGGCCCCTTCCCTTGAGATAAATCTGCAAATATCTCGGAAACGAAGCGAGCTATGGCAAAATGTTAGGAGACCTTTTTTGTACAGAATTAAGTTTCCTACTTTTCATGTTCTATGATATTTTTTGATCAGATGCGTAGTTCTCGAGATATATCAAGATATTTAAAAGTTCCGAAGCCGCACCAACATAATAGAGATACAGAAACACCGTGGCCCCTTTCTTTGAGATAACTCTGCACTATTGCGAGCTGTAAATGCCACTTCCAGCTTAGCTGTGCAGAAGAAGAACAACAAGAAGAAGAAATATCTCGAAATATGTCCGTCAGGCCCCATCCCTTGAGATATATCTGCAAATATCTCGGAAACGAAGCGAGCTATGGCAAAATGTTAAGAGACGTTTTTTGTAGAGAATTATGTTTCCTACAATTTATGTTCTATGATATTTTTTGATCAGAAGCGTAGTTTTCGAGATATATCGAGATATTTAAAAGTTCCGAAGCCGCACCAACATAATAGAGATACAGAAACACCGTGGCCCCTTTCTTTGAGATAACTCTGCACTAGTGCGAGCCGCAAATGCCACTTCCAGCTTAGCTGTGCAGAGGAAGAACAACAAGAAGAAGAAATATCTCGAAATATGTCCGTCAGGCCAGTTCCTTTGAGCTGAATCTGCAAATATCTCGGAAACGAAGCGAGCTATGGCAAAATGTTAAGAGACGTTTTTTGTGGAGAATTATGTTTCCTACAATTTATGTTCTATGATATTTTTTGATCAGAAGCGTAGTTTTCGAGATATATCGAGATATTTAAAAGTTCCGAAGCCGCACCAACATAATGGAGATACAGAAACACCGTGGCCCCTTTCTTTGAGATAACTCTGCACTAGTGCGAGCTGCAAATGCCACTTCCAGCTTAGCTGTGCAGAAGAAGAACAACAAGAAGAAGAAATATCTCGAAATATGTCCGTCAGGCCCCTTCCCTTGAGATAAATCTGCAAATATCTCGGAAACGAAGCGAGCTATGGCAAAATGTTAAGAGACCTTTTTTGTAGAGAATTAAGTTTCCTACTTTTTATGTTCTATGATATTTTTTGATCAGATGCGTAGTTCTCGAGATATATCAAGATATTTAAAAGTTCCGAAGCCGCACCAACATAATAGAGATACAGAAACACCGTGGCCCCTTTCTTTGAGATAACTCTGCACTATTGCGAGCTGCAAATGCCACTTCCAGCTTAGCTGTGCAGAGGAAGAACAACAAGAAGAAGAAATATCTCGAAATATGTCCGTCAGGCCAGTTCCTTTGAGCTGAATCTGCAAATATCTCGGAAACGAAGCGAGCTATGGCAAAATGTTAAGAGACGTTTTTTGTAGAGAATTATGTTTCCTACAATTTATGTTCTATGATATTTTTTGATCAGAAGCGTAGTTTTCGAGATATATCGAGATGTTTAAAAGTTCCGAAGCCGCACCAACATAATAGGGATACAGAAACACCGTGGCCCCTTTCTTTGAGATAACTCTGCACTAGTGCGAGCCGCAAATGCCACTTCCAGCTTAGCTGTGCAGAAGAAGAACAACAAGAAGAAGAAATATCTCGAAATATGTCCGTCAGGCCCCTTCCCTTGAGATAAATCTGCAAATATCTCGGAAATGAAGCGAGCTATGGCAAAATGTTAAGAGACCTTTTTTGTAGAGAATTAAGTTTCCTACTTTTTATGTTCTATGATATTTTTTGATCAGATGCGTAGTTCTCGAGATATATCAAGATATTTAAAAGTTCCGAAGCCGCACCAACATAATAGGGATACAGAAACACCGTGGCCCCTTTCTTTGAGATAACTCTGCACTAGTGCGAGCCGCAAATGCCACTTCCAGCTTAGCTGTGCAGAAGAAGAACAACAAGAAGAAGAAATATCTCGAAATATGTCCGTCAGGCCCCTTCCCTTGAGATAAATCTGCAAATATCTCGGAAACGAAGCGAGCTATCGCAAAATCTTAAGAGACCTTTTTTGTAGAGAATTATGTTTCCTACAATTTATGTTCTACGATATTTTTTGATCAGAAGCGTAGTTTTCGAGATATATCGAGATATTTAAAAGTTCCGAAGCCGCACCAACATAATAGAGATACAGAAACACCGTGGCCCCTTTCTTTGAGATAACTCTGCACTAGTGCGAGCTGCAAATGCCACTTCCAGCTTAGCTGTGCAGAAGAAGAACAACAAGAAGAAGAAATATCTCGAAATATGTCCGTCAGGCCCCTTCCCTTGAGATAAATCTGCAAATATCTCGGAAACGAAGCGAGCTATGGCAAAATGTTAGGAGACCTTTTTTGTACAGAATTAAGTTTCCTACTTTTCATGTTCTATGATATTTTTTGATCAGATGCGTAGTTCTCGAGATATATCAAGATATTTAAAAGTTCCGAAGCCGCACCAACATAATAGAGATACAGAAACACCGTGGCCCCTTTCTTTGAGATAACTCTGCACTATTGCGAGCTGTAAATGCCACTTCCAGCTTAGCTGTGCAGAAGAAGAACAACAAGAAGAAGAAATATCTCGAAATATGTCCGTCAGGCCCCATCCCTTGAGATATATCTGCAAATATCTCGGAAACGAAGCGAGCTATGGCAAAATGTTAAGAGACCTTTTTTGTAGAGAATTATGTTTCCTACAATTTATGTTCTATGATATTTTTTGATCAGAAGCGTAGTTTTCGAGATATATCGAGATATTTAAAAGTTCCGAAGCCGCACCAACATAATAGAGATACAGAAACACCGTGGCCCCTTTCTTTGAGATAACTCTGCACTAGTGCGAGCCGCAAATGCCACTTCCAGCTTAGCTGTGCAGAGGAAGAACAACAAGAAGAAGAAATATCTCGAAATATGTCCGTCAGGCCAGTTCCTTTGAGCTGAATCTGCAAATATCTCGGAAACGAAGCGAGCTATGGCAAAATGTTAAGAGACGTTTTTTGTGGAGAATTATGTTTCCTACAATTTATGTTCTATGATATTTTTTGATCAGAAGCGTAGTTTTCGAGATATATCGAGATATTTAAAAGTTCCGAAGCCGCACCAACATAATGGAGATACAGAAACACCGTGGCCCCTTTCTTTGAGATAACTCTGCACTAGTGCGAGCTGCAAATGCCACTTCCAGCTTAGCTGTGCAGAAGAAGAACAACAAGAAGAAGAAATATCTCGAAATATGTCCGTCAGGCCCCTTCCCTTGAGATAAATCTGCAAATATCTCGGAAACGAAGCGAGCTATGGCAAAATGTTAAGAGACCTTTTTTGTAGAGAATTAAGTTTCCTACTTTTTATGTTCTATGATATTTTTTGATCAGATGCGTAGTTCTCGAGATATATCAAGATATTTAAAAGTTCCGAAGCCGCACCAACATAATAGAGATACAGAAACACCGTGGCCCCTTTCTTTGAGATAACTCTGCACTATTGCGAGCTGCAAATGCCACTTCCAGCTTAGCTGTGCAGAGGAAGAACAACAAGAAGAAGAAATATCTCGAAATATGTCCGTCAGGCCCCTTCCCTTGAGATAAATCTGCAAATATCTCGGAAACGAAGCGAGCTATCGCAAAATGTTAAGAGACCTTTTTTGTAGAGAATTATGTTTCCTACAATTTATGTTCTACGATATTTTTTGATCAGAAGCGTAGTTTTCGAGATATATCGAGATATTTAAAAGTTCCGAAGCCGCACCAACATAATAGAGATACAGAAACACCGTGGCCCCTTTCTTTGAGATAACTCTGCACTAGTGCGAGCTGCAAATGCCACTTCCAGCTTAGCTGTGCAGAAGAAGAACAACAAGAAGAAGAAATATCTCGAAATATGTCCGTCAGGCCCCTTCCCTTGAGATAAATCTGCAAATATCTCGGAAACGAAGCGAGCTATGGCAAAATGTTAGGAGACCTTTTTTGTACAGAATTAAGTTTCCTACTTTTCATGTTCTATGATATTTTTTGATCAGATGCGTAGTTCTCGAGATATATCAAGATATTTAAAAGTTCCGAAGCCGCACCAACATAATAGAGATACAGAAACACCGTGGCCCCTTTCTTTGAGATAACTCTGCACTATTGCGAGCTGTAAATGCCACTTCCAGCTTAGCTGCGCAGAAGAAGAACAACAAGAAGAAGAAATATCTCGAAATATGTCCGTCAGGCCCCATCCCTTGAGATATATCTGCAAATATCTCGGAAACGAAGCGAGCTATGGCAAAATGTTAAGAGACCTTTTTTGTAGAGAATTATGTTTCCTACAATTTATGTTCTATGATATTTTTTGATCAGAAGCGTAGTTTTCGAGATATATCGAGATATTTAAAAGTTCCGAAGCCGCACCAACATAATAGAGATACAGAAACACCGTGGCCCCTTTCTTTGAGATAACTCTGCACTAGTGCGAGCCGCAAATGCCACTTCCAGCTTAGCTGTGCAGAAGAAGAACAACAAGAAGAAGAAATATCTCGAAATATGTCCGTCAGGCCAGTTCCTTTGAGCTGAATCTGCAAATATCTCGGAAACGAAGCGAGCTATGGCAAAATGTTAAGAGACGTTTTTTGTAGAGAATTATGTTTCCTACAATTTATGTTCTATGATATTTTTTGATCAGAAGCGTAGTTTTCGAGATATATCGAGATATTTAAAAGTTCCGATGCCGCACCAACATAATAGGGATACAGAAACACCGTGGCCCCTTTCTTTGAGATAACTCTGCACTAGTGCGAGCCGCAAATGCCACTTCCAGCTTAGCTGTGCAGAAGAAGAACAACAAGAAGAAGAAATATCTCGAAATATGTCCGTCAGGCCACTTCCCTTGAGATAAATCTGCAAATATCTCGGAAACGAAGCGAGCTATGGCAAAATATTAAGAGACGTTTTTTGTAGAGAATTATGTTTCCTACAATTTATGTTCTATGATATTTTTTGATCAGAAGCGTAGTTTTCGAGATATATCGAGATATTTAAAAGTTCCGAAGCCGCACCAACATAATAGAGATACAGAAACACCGTGGCCCCTTTCTTTGAGATAACTCTGCACTAGTGCGAGCTGCAAATGCCACTTCCAGCTTAGCTGTGCAGAAGAAGAACAACAAGAAGAAGAAATATCTCGAAATATGTCCGTCAGGCCCCTTCCCTTGAGATAAATCTGCAAATATCTCGGAAACGAAGCGAGCTATGGCAAAATGTTAAGAGACCTTTTTTGTAGAGAATTAAGTTTCCTACTTTTTATGTTCTATGATATTTTTTGATCAGATGCGTAGTTCTCGAGATATATCAAGATATTTAAAAGTTCCGAAGCCGCACCAACGTAATAGAGATACAGAAACACCGTGGCCCCTTTCTTTGAGATAACTCTGCACTATTGCGAGCTGCAAATGCCACTTCCAGCTTAGCTGTGCAGAGGAAGAACAACAAGAAGAAGAAATATCTCGAAGTATGTCCGTCAGGCCAGTTCCTTTGAGCTGAATCTGCAAATATCTCGGAAACGAAGCGAGCTATGGCAAAATGTTAAGAGACGTTTTTTGTAGAGAATTATGTTTCCTACAATTTATGTTCTATGATATTTTTTGATCAGAAGCGTAGTTTTCGAGATATATCGAGATGTTTAAAAGTTCCGAAGCCGCACCAACATAATAGAGATACAGAAACACCGTGGCCCCTTTCTTTGAGATAACTGTGCACTAGTGCGAGCCGCAAATGCCACTTCCAGCTTAGCTGTGCAGAAGAAGAACAACAAGAAGAAGAAATATCTCGAAATATGTCCGTCAGGCCCCTTCCCTTGAGATATATCTGCAAATATCTCGGAAACGAAGCGAGCTATGGCGAAATGTTAAGAGACCTTTTTTGTAGAGAATTAAGTTTCCTACTTTTTATCTTTTATGATATTTTTTGATCAGATGCGTAGTTCTCGAGATATATCAAGATATTTAAAAGTTCCGAAGCCGCACCAACATAATAGAGATACAGAAACACCGTGGCCCCTTTCATTGAGATAACTCTGCACTATTGCGAGCTGGAAATGCCACTTCCAGCTTAGCTGTGCAGAAGAAGAACAACAAGAAGAAGAAATATCTCGAAATATGTCCGTCAGGCCACTTCCCTTGAGATAAATCTGCAAATATCTCGGAAACGAAGCGAGCTATGGCAAAATGTTAAGAGACCTTTTTTGTAGAGAATTAAGTTTCCTACTTTTTATGTTCGATGATATTTTTTGATCAGATGCGTAGTTCTCGAGATATATCAAGATATTTAAAAGTTCCGAAGCTGCACCAACATAATAGAGGTACAGAAACACCGTGGCCTCTTTCTTTGAGATAACTCTGCACTATTGCGAGCTGCAAATGCCGCTTCGAGCTTAGCTGTGCAGAAGAAGAACAACAAGAAGAAGAAATATCTCGAAATATGTCCGTCAGACCCCTTCCCTTGAGATGAATCTGCAAATATCTCGGAAACGAAGCGAGCTATGGCAAAATGTTAAGAGACCTTTTTTGTAGAGAATAATGTTTCCTACAATTTACGTTCTATGATATTTTTTGATCAGAAGTGTAGTTTTCGAGATATATCGAGATATTTAAAAGTTCCGAAGCCGCAGCAACATAATAGAGATACAGAAACACCGTGGCCCCTTTCTTTGAGATAACTCTGCACTATTGCGACCTGCAAATGCCACTTCCAGTTTAGCTGTGCAGAAGAAGAACAACAAGAAGAAGAAATATCTCGAAATATGTCCGTTAGGCCCCTTCCCTTGAGATAAATCGGCAAATATCTCGGAAACGAAGCGAGCTATGGCAAAATGTTAAGAGACCTTTTTTGTAGAGAATTAAGTTTCCTACTTTTTATGTTCTATGATATTTTTTGATCAGAAGCGTAGTTTTCGAGATATATCGAGATATTTAAAAGTTCCGAAGCCGCACCAACATAATAGAGATACAGAAACACCGTGGCCCCTTTCTTTAAGATAACTCTGCACTATTGCGAGCTGCAAATGCCACTTCCAGCTTAGCTGTGCAGAGGAGGAACAACAAGAAGAAGAAATATCTCGAAATATGTCCGTCAGGCCAGTTCCTTTGAGCTGAATCGGCAAATATCTCGGAAACGAAACGAGCTATGGCAAAATGTTAAGAGACCTTTTTTGTAGAGAATTATGTTTCCTACAATTTATGTTGTATGATATTTTTTGATCAGAAGCGTAGTTTTCGAGATATATCGAGATATTTAAAAGTTCCGAAGCCGCACCAACATAATAGAGATACAGAAACACCGTGGCCCCTTTCTTTGAGATAACTCTGCACTAGTGCGAGCCGCAAATGCCACTTCCAGCTTAGCTGTGCAGAAGAAGAACAACAAGAAGAAGAAATATCTCGAAATATGTCCGTCAGGCTCCTTCCCTTGAGATAAATATGCAAATATCTCGGAAACGAAGCGAGCTATGGCAAAATGTTAAGAGACCTTTTTTGTAGAGAATTAAGTTTCCTACTTTTTATGTTCTATGATATTTTTTGATCAGATGCGTAGTTCTCGAGATATATCAAGATATTTAAAAGTTCCGAAGCTGCACCAACATAATAGAGATACAGAAACACCGTGGCCCCTTTCTTTGAGATAACTCTGCACTATCGCGAGCTGCAAATGCCACTTCCAGCTTAGCTGTGCAGAAGAAGAACAACAAGAAGAAGAAATATCTCGAAATATGTCCGTCAGACCCCTTCCCTTGAGATGAATCTGCAAATATCTCGGAAACGAAGCGAGCTATGGCAAAATGTTAAGAGACCTTTTTTGTAGAGAATAATGTTTCCTACAATTTACGTTCTATGATATTTTTTGATCAGAAGTGTAGTTTTCGAGATATATCGAGATATTTAAAAGTTCCGAAGCCGCAGCAACATAATAGAGATACAGAAACACCGTGGCCCCTTTCTTTGAGATAACTCTGCACTATTGCGACCTGCAAATGCCACTTCCAGCTCAGCTGTGCAGAAGAAGAACAACAAGAAGAAGAAATATCTCGAAATATGTCCGTCAGGCCCCTTCCCTTGAGATAAATCTGCAAATATCTCGGAAACGAAGCGAGCTATGGCAAAATGTTAAGAGACCTTTTTTGTAGAGAATTAAGTTTCCTACTTTTTATGTTCTATGATATTTTTTGATCAGATGCGTAGTTCTCGAGATATATCAAGATATTTAAAAGTTCCGAAACCGCACCAACATAATAGAGATACAGAAACACCGTGGCCCCTTTCTTTGAGATAACTCTGCACTATTGCGACCTGCAAATGCCACTTCCAGTTTAGCTGTGCAGAAGAAGAACAACAAGAAGAAGAAATATCTCGAAATATGTCCGTCAGGCCAGTTCCTTTGAGCTGAATCGGCAAATATCTCGGAAACGAAGCGAGCTATGGCAAAATGTTAAGAGACCTTTTTTGTAGAGAATTATGTTTCCTACAATTTATGTTGTATGATATTTTTTGATCAGAAGCGTAGTTTTCGAGATATATCGAGATATTTAAAAGTTCCGAAGCCGCACCAACATAATAGAGATACAGAAACACCGTGGCCCCTTTCTTTGAGATAACTCTGCACTAGTGCGAGCCGCAAATGCCACTTCCAGCTTAGCTGTGCAGAAGAAGAACAACAAGAAGAAGAAATATCTCGAAATATGTCCGTCAGGCCCCTTCCCTTGAGATAAATATGCAAATATCTCGGAAACGAAGCGAGCTATGGCAAAATGTTAAGAGACCTTTTTTGTAGAGAATTAAGTTTCCTACTTTTTATGTTCTATGATATTTTTTGATCAGATGCGTAGTTCTCGAGATATATCAAGATATTTAAAAGTTCCGAAGCCGCACCAACATAATAGAGATACAGACACACCGTGGCCCCTTTCTTTGAGATAACTCTGCACTATTGCGAGCTGCAAATGCCACTTCCAGCTTAGCTGTGCAGAAGAAGAACAACAAGAAGAAGAAATATCTCGAAATATGTCCGTCAGGCCCCTTCCCTTGAGATAAATCTGCAAATATCTCGGAAACGAAACGAGCTATGGCAAAATGTTAAGAGACCTTTTTTCTAGAGAATTAAGTTTCCTACTTTTTATGTTGTATGATATTTTTTGATCAGAAGCGTAGTTTTCGAGATAGATCGAGATATTTAAAAGTTCCGAAGCCGCACCAACATAATAGAGATACAGAAACACCGTGGCCCCTTTCTTTGAGATAACTCTGCACTAGTGAGAGCCGCAAATGCCACTTCCAGCTTAGCTGTGCAGAAGAAGAACAACAAGAAGAAGAAATATCTCGAAATATGTCCGTCAGGCCCCTTCCCTTGAGATAAATATGCAAATATCTCGGAAACGAAGCGAGCTATGGCAAAATGTTAAGAGACCTTTTTTGTAGAGAATTAAGTTTCCTACTTTTTATGTTCTATGATATTTTTTGATCAGATGCGTAGTTCTCGAGATATATCAAGATATTTAAAAGTTCCGAAGCCGCACCAACATAATAGAGATACAGAAACACCGTGGCCCCTTTCATTGAGATAACTCTGCACTATTGCGAGCTGGAAATGCCACTTCCAGCTTAGCTGTGCAGAAGAAGAACAACAAGAAGAAGAAATATCTCGAAATATGTCCGTCAGGCCACTTCCCTTGAGATAAATCTGCAAATATCTCGGAAACGAAGCGAGCTATGGCAAAATGTTAAGAGACCTTTTTTGTAGAGAATTAAGTTTCCTACTTTTTATGTTCGATGATATTTTTTGATCAGATGCGTAGTTCTCGAGATATATCAAGATATTTAAAAGTTCCGAAGCTGCACCAACATAATAGAGGTACAGAAACACCGTGGCCTCTTTCTTTGAGATAACTCTGCACTATTGCGAGCTGCAAATGCCGCTTCGAGCTTAGCTGTGCAGAAGAAGAACAACAAGAAGAAGAAATATCTCGAAATATGTCCGTCAGACCCCTTCCCTTGAGATAAATCTGCAAATATCTCGGAAACGAAGCGAGCTATGGCAAAATGTTAAGAGACCTTTTTTGTAGAGAATTAAGTTTCCTACTTTTTATGTTCTATGATATTTTTTGATCAGATGCGTAGTTCTCGAGATATATCAAGATATTTAAAAGTTCCGAAACCGCACCAACATAATAGAGATACAGAAACACCGTGGCCCCTTTCTTTGAGATAACTCTGCACTATTGCGACCTGCAAATGCCACTTCCAGTTTAGCTGTGCAGAAGAAGAACAACAAGAAGAAGAAATATCTCGAAATATGTCCGTTAGGCCCCTTCCCTTGAGATAAATCGGCAAATATCTCGGAAACGAAGCGAGCTATGGCAAAATGTTAAGAGACCTTTTTTGTAGAGAATTAAGTTTCCTACTTTTTATGTTCTATGATATTTTTTGATCAGAAGCGTAGTTTTCGAGATATATCGAGATATTTAAAAGTTCCGAAGCCGCACCAACATAATAGAGATACAGAAACACCGTGGCCCCTTTCTTTAAGATAACTCTGCACTATTGCGAGCTGCAAATGCCACTTCCAGCTTAGCTGTGCAGAGGAGGAACAACAAGAAGAAGAAATATCTCGAAATATGTCCGTCAGGCCAGTTCCTTTGAGCTGAATCGGCAAATATCTCGGAAACGAAGCGAGCTATGGCAAAATGTTAAGAGACCTTTTTTGTAGAGAATTATGTTTCCTACAATTTATGTTGTATGATATTTTTTGATCAGAAGCGTAGTTTTCGAGATATATCGAGATATTTAAAAGTTCCGAAGCCGCACCAACATAATAGAGATACAGAAACACCGTGGCCCCTTTCTTTGAGATAACTCTGCACTAGTGCGAGCCGCAAATGCCACTTCCAGCTTAGCTGTGCAGAAGAAGAACAACAAGAAGAAGAAATATCTCGAAATATGTCCGTCAGGCCCCTTCCCTTGAGATATATCTGCAAATATCTCGGAAACGAAGCGAGCTATGGCAAAATGTTAAGAGACCTTTTTTCTAGAGAATTAAGTTTCCTACTTTTTATGTTGTATGATATTTTTTGATCAGAAGCGTAGTTTTCGAGATATATCGAGATATTTAAAAGTTCCGAAGCCGCACCAACATAATAGAGATACAGAAACACCGTGGCCCCTTTCTTTGAGATAACTCTGCACTAGTGAGAGCCGCAAATGCCACTTCCAGCTTAGCTGTGCAGAAGAAGAACAACAAGAAGAAGAAATATCTCGAAATATGTCCGTCAGGCCCCTTCCCTTGAGATAAATATGCAAATATCTCGGAAACGAAGCGAGCTATGGCAAAATGTTAAGAGACCTTTTTTGTAGAGAATTAAGTTTCCTACTTTTTATGTTGTATGATATTTTTTGATCAGATGCGTAGTTCTCGAGATATATCAAGATATTTAAAAGTTCCGAAGCCGCACCAACATAATAGAGATACAGACACACCGTGGCCCCTTTCTTTGAGATAACTCTGCACTATTGCGAGCTGCAAATGCCACTTCCAGCTTAGCTGTGCAGAAGAAGAACAACAAGAAGAAGAAATATCTCGAAATATGTCCGTCAGGCCCCTTCCCTTGAGATATATCTGCAAATATCTCGGAAACGAAGCGAGCTATGGCAAAATGTTAAGAGACCTTTTTTGTAGAGAATTATGTTTCCTACAATTTATGTTGTATGATATTTTTTGATCAGAAGCGTAGTTTTCGAGATATATCGAGATATTTAAAAGTTCCGAAGCCGCACCAACATAATAGAGATACAGAAACACCGTGGCCCCTTTCTTTGAGATAACTCTGCACTAGTGCGAGCCGCAAATGCCACTTCCAGCTTAGCTGTGCAGAAGAAGAACAACAAGAAGAAGAAATATCTCGAAATATGTCCGTCAGGCCCCTTCCCTTGAGATAAATCTGCAAATATCTCGGAAACGAAACGAGCTATGGCAAAATGTTAAGAGACCTTTTTTCTAGAGAATTAAGTTTCCTACTTTTTATGTTGTATGATATTTTTTGATCAGAAGCGTAGTTTTCGAGATATATCGAGATATTTAAAAGTTCCGAAGCCGCACCAACATAATAGAGATACAGAAACACCGTGGCCCCTTTCTTTGAGATAACTCTGCACTATTGCGACCTGCAAATGCCACTTCCAGTTTAGCTGTGCAGAAGAAGAACAACAAGAAGAAGAAATATCTCGAAATATGTCCGTTAGGCCCCTTCCCTTGAGATAAATCGGCAAATATCTCGGAAACGAAGCGAGCTATGGCAAAATGTTAAGAGACCTTTTTTGTAGAGAATTAAGTTTCCTACTTTTTATGTTCTATGATATTTTTTGATCAGAAGCGTAGTTTTCGAGATATATCGAGATATTTAAAAGTTCCGAAGCCGCACCAACATAATAGAGATACAGAAACACCGTGGCCCCTTTCTTTAAGATAACTCTGCACTATTGCGAGCTGCAAATGCCACTTCCAGCTTAGCTGTGCAGAGGAGGAACAACAAGAAGAAGAAATATCTCGAAATATGTCCGTCAGGCCAGTTCCTTTGAGCTGAATCGGCAAATATCTCGGAAACGAAGCGAGCTATGGCAAAATGTTAAGAGACCTTTTTTCTAGAGAATTAAGTTTCCTACTTTTTATGTTGTATGATATTTTTTGATCAGAAGCGTAGTTTTCGAGATATATCGAGATATTTAAAAGTTCCGAAGCCGCACCAACATAATAGAGATACAGAAACACCGTGGCCCCTTTCTTTGAGATAACTCTGCACTAGTGAGAGCCGCAAATGCCACTTCCAGCTTAGCTGTGCAGAAGAAGAACAACAAGAAGAAGAAATATCTCGAAATATGTCCGTCAGGCCCCTTCCCTTGAGATAAATATGCAAATATCTCGGAAACGAAGCGAGCTATGGCAAAATGTTAAGAGACCTTTTTTGTAGAGAATTAAGTTTCCCTTCTTTTTATGTTCTATGATATTTTTTGATCAGATGCGTAGTTCTCGAGATATATCAAGATTTTTAAAAGTTCCGAAACCGCACCAACATAATAGAGATACAGAAACACCGTGGCCCCTTTCTTTGAGATAACTCTGCACTATTGCGACCTGCAAATGCCACTTCCAGTTTAGCTGTGCAGAAGAAGAACAACAAGAAGAAGAAATATCTCGAAATATGTCCGTTAGGCCCCTTCCCTTGAGATAAATCGGCAAATATCTCGGAAACGAAGCGAGCTATGGCAAAATGTTAAGAGACCTTTTTTGTAGAGAATTAAGTTTCCTACTTTTTATGTTCTATGATATTTTTTGATCAGAAGCGTAGTTTTCGAGATATATCGAGATATTTAAAAGTTCCGAAGCCGCACCAACATAGTAGAGATACAGAAACACCGTGGCCCCTTTCTTTAAGATAACTTTGCACTATTGCGAGCTGCAAATGCCACTTCCAGCTTAGCTGTGCAGAGGAGGAACAACAAGAAGAAGAAATATCTCGAAATATGTCCGTCAGGCCAGTTCCTTTGAGCTGAATCGGCAAATATCTCGGAAACGAAGCGAGCTATGGCAAAATGTTAAGAGACCTTTTTTGTAGAGAATTATGTTTCCTACAATTTATGTTGTATGATATTTTTTGATCAGAAGCGTAGTTTTCGAGATATATCGAGATATTTAAAAGTTCCGAAGCCGCACCAACATAATAGAGATACAGAAACACCGTGGCCCCTTTCTTTGAGATAACTCTGCACTAGTGCGAGCCGCAAATGCCACTTCCAGCTTAGCTGTGCAGAAGAAGAACAACAAGAAGAAGAAATATCTCGAAATATGTCCGTCAGGCCCCTTCCCTTGAGATAAATATGCAAATATCTCGGAAACGAAGCGAGCTATGGCAAAATGTTAAGAGACCTTTTTTGTAGAGAATTAAGTTTCCTACTTTTTATGTTCTATGATATTTTTTGATCAGATGCGTAGTTCTCGAGATATATCAAGATATTTAAAAGTTCCGAAGCCGCACCAACATAATAGAGATACAGACACACCGTGGCCCCTTTCTTTGAGATAACTCTGCACTATTGCGAGCTGCAAATGCCACTTCCAGCTTAGCTGTGCAGAAGAAGAACAACAAGAAGAAGAAATATCTCGAAATATGTCCGTCAGGCCCCTTCCCTTGAGATAAATCTGCAAATATCTCGGAAACGAAACGAGCTATGGCAAAATGTTAAGAGACCTTTTTTCTAGAGAATTAAGTTTCCTACTTTTTATGTTGTATGATATTTTTTGATCAGAAGCGTAGTTTTCGAGATATATCGAGATATTTAAAAGTTCCGAAGCCGCACCAACATAATAGAGATACAGAAACACCGTGGCCCCTTTCTTTGAGATAACTCTGCACTAGTGAGAGCCGCAAATGCCACTTCCAGCTTAGCTGTGCAGAAGAAGAACAACAAGAAGAAGAAATATCTCGAAATATGTCCGTCAGGCCCCTTCCCTTGAGATAAATATGCAAATATCTCGGAAACGAAGCGAGCTATGGCAAAATGTTAAGAGACCTTTTTTGTAGAGAATTAAGTTTCCTACTTTTTATGTTCTATGATATTTTTTGATCAGATGCGTAGTTCTCGAGATATATCAAGATATTTAAAAGTTCCGAAGCCGCACCAACATAATAGAGATACAGAAACACCGTGGCCCCTTTCATTGAGATAACTCTGCACTATTGCGAGCTGGAAATGCCACTTCCAGCTTAGCTGTGCAGAAGAAGAACAACAAGAAGAAGAAATATCTCGAAATATGTCCGTCAGGCCACTTCCCTTGAGATAAATCTGCAAATATCTCGGAAACGAAGCGAGCTATGGCAAAATGTTAAGAGACCTTTTTTGTAGAGAATTAAGTTTCCTACTTTTTATGTTCGATGATATTTTTTGATCAGATGCGTAGTTCTCGAGATATATCAAGATATTTAAAAGTTCCGAAGCTGCACCAACATAATAGAGGTACAGAAACACCGTGGCCTCTTTCTTTGAGATAACTCTGCACTATTGCGAGCTGCAAATGCCGCTTCGAGCTTAGCTGTGCAGAAGAAGAACAACAAGAAGAAGAAATATCTCGAAATATGTCCGTCAGACCCCTTCCCTTGAGATGAATCTGCAAATATCTCGGAAACGAAGCGAGCTATGGCAAAATGTTAAGAGACCTTTTTTGTAGAGAATAATGTTTCCTACAATTTACGTTCTATGATATTTTTTGATCAGAAGCGTAGTTTTCGAGATATATCGAGATATTTAAAAGTTCCGAAGCCGCACCAACATAATAGAGATACAGAAACACCGTGGCCCCTTTCTTTGAGATAACTCTGCACTATTGCGACCTGCAAATGCCACTTCCAGCTCAGCTGTGCAGAAGAAGAACAACAAGAAGAAGAAATATCTCGAAATATGTCCGTCAGGCCCCTTCCCTTGAGATAAATCTGCAAATATCTCGGAAACGAAGCGAGCTATGGCAAAATGTTAAGAGACCTTTTTTGTAGAGAATTAAGTTTCCTACTTTTTATGTTCTATGATATTTTTTGATCAGATGCGTAGCTCTCGAGATATATCAAGATATTTAAAAGTTCCGAAACCGCACCAACATAATAGAGATACAGAAACACCGTGGCCCCTTTCTTTGAGATAACTCTGCACTATTGCGAGCTGGAAATGCCACTTCCAGTTTAGCTGTGCAGAAGAAGAACAACAAGAAGAAGAAATATCTCGAAATATGTCCGTTAGGCCCCTTCCCTTGAGATAAATCTGCAAATATCTCGGAAACGAAGCGAGCTATGGCAAAATGTTAAGAGACCTTTTTTGTAGAGAATTAAGTTTCCTACTTTTTATGTTCTATGATATTTTTTGATCAGAAGCGTAGTTTTCGAGATATATCGAGATATTTAAAAGTTCCGAAGCCGCACCAACATAATAGAGATACAGAAACAACGTGGCCCCTTTCTTTGAGATAACTCTGCACTATTGCGAGCTGTAAATGCCACTTCCAGCTTAGCTGTGCAGAAGAAGAACAACAAGAAGAAGAAATATCTCGAAATATGTCCGTCAGGCCCCTTCCCTTGAGATATATCTGCAAATATCTCGGAAACGAAGCGAGCTATGGCAAAATGTTAAGAGACATTTTTTGTAGAGAATTATGTTTCCTACAATTTATGTTCTATGATATTTTTTGATCAGAAGCGTAGTTTTCGAGATAGATCGAGATATTTAAAAGTTCCGAAGCCGCACCAACATAATAGAGATACAGAAACACCGTGGCCCCTTTCTTTGAGATAACTCTGCACTAGTGAGAGCCGCAAATGCCACTTCCAGCTTAGCTGTGCAGAAGAAGAACAACAAGAAGAAGAAATATCTCGAAATATGTCCGTCAGGCCCCTTCCCTTGAGATAAATATGCAAATATCTCGGAAACGAAGCGAGCTATGGCAAAATGTTAAGAGACCTTTTTTGTAGAGAATTAGGTTTCCTACTTTTTATGTTCTATGATATTTTTTGATCAGATGCGTAGTTCTCGAGATATATCAAGATATTTAAAAGTTCCGAAGCCGCACCAACATAATAGAGATACAGAAACACCGTGGCCCCTTTCATTGAGATAACTCTGCACTATTGCGAGCTGGAAATGCCACTTCCAGCTTAGCTGTGCAGAAGAAGAACAACAAGAAGAAGAAATATCTCGAAATATGTCCGTCAGGCCACTTCCCTTGAGATAAATCTGCAAATATCTCGGAAACGAAGCGAGCTATGGCAAAATGTTAAGAGACCTTTTTTGTAGAGAATTAAGTTTCCTACTTTTTATGTTCGATGATATTTTTTGATCAGATGCGTAGTTCTCGAGATATATCAAGATATTTAAAAGTTCCGAAGCTGCACCAACATAATAGAGGTACAGAAACACCGTGGCCTCTTTCTTTGAGATAACTCTGCACTATTGCGAGCTGCAAATGCCGCTTCGAGCTTAGCTGTGCAGAAGAAGAACAACAAGAAGAAGAAATATCTCGAAATATGTCCGTCAGACCCCTTCCCTTGAGATGAATCTGCAAATATCTCGGAAACGAAGCGAGCTATGGCAAAATGTTAAGAGACCTTTTTTGTAGAGAATAATGTTTCCTACAATTTACGTTCTATGATATTTTTTGATCAGAAGCGTAGTTTTCGAGATATATCGAGATATTTAAAAGTTCCGAAGCCGCACCAACATAATAGAGATACAGAAACACCGTGGCCCCTTTCTTTGAGATAACTCTGCACTATTGCGACCTGCAAATGCCACTTCCAGCTCAGCTGTGCAGAAGAAGAACAACAAGAAGAAGAAATATCTCGAAATATGTCCGTCAGGCCCCTTCCCTTGAGATAAATCTGCAAATATCTCGGAAACGAAGCGAGCTATGGCAAAATGTTAAGAGACCTTTTTTGTAGAGAATTAAGTTTCCTACTTTTTATGTTCTATGATATTTTTTGATCAGATGCGTAGTTCTCGAGATATATCAAGATATTTAAAAGTTCCGAAACCGCACCAACATAATAGAGATACAGAAACACCGTGGCCCCTTTCTTTGAGATAACTCTGCACTATTGCGAGCTGGAAATGCCACTTCCAGTTTAGCTGTGCAGAAGAAGAACAACAAGAAGAAGAAATATCTCGAAATATGTCCGTTAGGCCCCTTCCCTTGAGATAAATCTGCAAATATCTCGGAAACGAAGCGAGCTATGGCAAAATGTTAAGAGACCTTTTTTGTAGAGAATTAAGTTTCCTACTTTTTATGTTCTATGATATTTTTTGATCAGAAGCGTAGTTTTGGAGATATATCGAGATATTTAAAAGTTCCGAAGCCGCACCAACATAATAGAGATACAGAAACACCGTGGCCCCTTTCTTTGAGATAACTGTGCACTAGTGCGAGCCGCAAATGCCACTTCCAGCTTAGCTGTGCAGAAGAAGAACAACAAGAAGAAGAAATATCTCGAAATATGTCCGTCAGGCCCCTTCCCTTGAGATATATATGCAAATATCTCGGAAACGAAGCGAGCTATGGCAAAATGTTAAGAGACCTTTTTTGTAGAGAATTAAGTTTCCTACTTTTTATGTTCTATGACATTTTTTGATCAGATGCGTAGTTCTCGAGATATATCAAGATATTTAAAAGTTCCGAAGCCGCACCAACATAATAGAGATACAGAAACACCGTGGCCCCTTTCTTTAAGATAACTCTACACTATTGCGACCTGCAAATGCCACTTCCAGCTTAGCTGTGCAGAGGAAGAACAACAAGAAGAAGAAATATCTCGAAATATGTCCGTCAGGCCAGTTCCTTTGAGCTGAATCTGCAAATATCTCGGAAACGAAGCGAGCTATGGCAAAATGTTAAGAGACCTTTTTTGTAGAGAATTAAGTTTCCTACTTTTCATGTTCTATGATATTTTTTGATCAGATGCGTAGCTCTCGAGATATATCAAGATATTTAAAAGTTCCGAAGCCGCACCAACATAATAGAGATACAGAAACACCGTGGCCCCTTTCTTTGAGATAACTCTGCACTATTGCGAGCTGCAAATGCCACTTCCAGCTTAGCTGTGCAGAGGAAGAACAACAAGAAGAAGAAATATCTCGAAATATGTCCGTCAGGCCCCTTCCCTTGAGATAAATATGCAAATATCTCGGAAACGAAGCGAGCTATGGCAAAATGTTAAGAGACCGTTTTTGTCGAGAATTATGTTTCCTACTTTTTATGTTCTATGATATTTTTTGATCAGACGCGTAGTTCTCGAGATATATCAAGATATTTAAAAGTTCCGAAGCCGCACCAACATAATAGAGATACAGAAACACCGTGGCCTCTTTCTTTGAGATAACTCTGCACTATCGCGAGCTGCAAATGCCACTTCCAGCTTAGCTGTGCAGAAGAAGAACAACAAGAAGAAGAAATATCTCGAAATATGTCCGTCAGGCCCCTTCCCTTGAGATATATCTGCAAATATCTCGGAAACGAAGCGAGCTATGGCAAAATGTTAAGAGACCTTTTTTGTAGAGAATTATGTTTTCTACAATTTAGGTTCTATGATATTTTTTGATCAGAAGCGTAGTTTTCGAGATATATCGAGATATTTAAAAGTTCCGAAGCCGCACCAACATAATAGAGATACAGAAACACCGTGGCCCCTTTCTTTGAGATAACTCTGCACTAGTGCGAGCCGCAAATGCCACTTCCAGCTTAGCTGTGCAGAAGAAGAACAACAAGAAGAAGAAATACCTCGAAATATGTCCGTCAGGCCGCTTCCCTTGAGATATATCTGCAAATATCTCGGAAACGAAGCGAGCTATGGCAAAATGTTAAGAGACCTTTTTTGTAGAGAATTATGCTTCCTACAATTTATGTTCTATGATATTTTTTGATCAGAATCGTAGTTTTCGAGATATATCGAGATATTTAAAAGTTCCGAAGCCGCACCAACATAATAGAGATACAGAAACACCGTGGCCCCTTTCGTTGAGATAACTCTGCACTAGTGCGAGCCGCAAATGCCACTTCCAGCTTAGCTGTGCAGAAGAAGAACAACAAGAAGAAGAAATATCTCGAAATATGTCCGTCAGGCCCCTTCCCTTGAGATAAATATGCAAATATCTCGGAAACGAAGCGAGCTATGGCAAAATGTTAAGAGACCTTTTTTGTAGAGAATTAAGTTTCCTACTTTTTATCTTCTATGATATTTTTTGATCAGATGCGTAGTTCTCGAGATATATCAAGATATTTAAAAGTTCCGAAGCCGCACCAACATAATAGAGATACAGAAACACCGTGGCCCTTCTCTTTGAGATAACTCTGCACTATTGCGAGCTGCAAATGCCACTTCCAGCTTAGCTGTGCAGAAGAAGAACAACAAGAAGAAGAAATATCTCGAAATATGTCCGTCAGACCCCTTCCCTTGCGATGAATCTGCAAATATCTCGGAAACGAAGCGAGCTATGGCAAAATGTTAAGAGACCTTTTTTGTAGAGAATTAAGTTTCCTACTTTTTATGCTCTATGATATTTTTTGATCAGATGCGTAGTTCTCGAGATATATCAAGATATTTAAAAGTTCCGAAGCCGCACCAACATAATAGAGATACAGAAACACCGTGGCCCTTCTCTTTGAGATAACTCTGCACTATTGCGAGCTGCAAATGCCACTTCCAGCTTAGCTGTGCAGAAGAAGAACAACAAGAAGAAGAAATATCTCGAAATATGTCCGTCAGACCCCTTCCCTTGCGATGAATCTGCAAATATCTCGGAAACGAAGCGAGCTATGGCAAAATGTTAAGAGACCTTTTTTGTAGAGAATTAAGTTTCCTACTTTTTATGCTCTATGATATTTTTTGATCAGATGCGTAGTTCTCGAGATATATCAAGATATTTAAAAGTTCCGAAGCCGCACCAACATAATAGAGATACAGAAACACCGTGGCCCTTCTCTTTGAGATAACTCTGCACTATTGCGAGCTGCAAATGCCACTTCCAGCTTAGCTGTGCAGAAGAAGAACAACAAGAAGAAGAAATATCTCGAAATATGTCCGTCAGACCCCTTCCCTTGAGATGAATCTGCAAATATCTCGGAAACGAAGCGAGCTATGGCAAAATGTTAAGAGACCTTTTTTGTAGAGAATTAAGTTTCCTACTTTTTATGCTCTATGATATTTTTTGATCAGATGCGTAGTTCTCGAGATATATCAAGATATTTAAAAGTTCCGAAGCCGCACCAACATAATAGAGATACAGAAACACCGTGGCCCTTCTCTTTGAGATAACTCTGCACTATTGCGAGCTGCAAATGCCACTTCCAGCTTAGCTGTGCAGAAGAAGAACAACAAGAAGAAGAAATATCTCGAAATATGTCCGTCAGACCCCTTCCCTTGAGATGAATCTGCAAATATCTCGGAAACGAAGCGAGCTATGGCAAAATGTTAAGAGACCTTTTTTGTAGAGAATTAAGTTTCCTACTTTTTATGTTCTATGATATTTTTTGATCAGAAGCGTAGTTTTCGAGATATATCGAGATATTTGAAAGTTCCGAAGCTGCACCAACATAATAGAGGTACAGAAACACCGTGGCCCTTCTCTTTGAGATAACTCTGCACTATTGCGAGCTGCAAATGCCACTTCCAGCTTAGCTGTGCAGAAGAAGAACAACAAGAAGAAGAAATATCTCGAAATATGTCCGTCAGACCCCTTCCCTTGAGATGAATCTGCAAATATCTCGGAAACGAAGCGAGCTATGGCAAAATGTTAAGAGACCTTTTTTGTAGAGAATTAAGTTTCCTACTTTTTATGTTCTATGATATTTTTTGATCAGAAGCGTAGTTTTCGAGATATATCGAGATATTTAAAAGTTCCGAAGCCGCACCAACATAATAGAGATACAGAAACACCGTGGCCCCTTTCTTTGAGATAACTCTGCACTATTGCGAGCTGCAAATGCCACTTCCAGCTTAGCTGTGCAGAAGAAGAACAACAAGAAGAAGAAATATCTCGAAATATGTCCGTCAGGCCCCTTCCCTTGAGATAAATCTGCAAATATCTCGGAAACGAAGCGAGCTATGGCAAAATGTTAAGAGACCTTTTTTGTAGAGAATTAAGTTTCCTACTTTTTATGTTCGATGATATTTTTTGATCAGATGCGTAGTTCTCGAGATATATCAAGATATTTAAAAGTTCCGAAGCTGCACCAACATAATAGAGGTACAGAAACACCGTGGCCTCTTTCTTTGAGATAACTCTGCACTATTGCGAGCTGCAAATGCCGCTTCGAGCTTAGCTGTGCAGAAGAAGAACAACAAGAAGAAGAAATATCTCGAAATATGTCCGTCAGACCCCTTCCCTTGAGATGAATCTGCAAATATCTCGGAAACGAAGCGAGCTATGGCAAAATGTTAGGAGACCTTTTTTGTAGAGAATTAAGTTTCCTACTTTTTATGTTCTATGATATTTTTTGATCAGAAGCGTAGTTTTCGAGATATATCGAGATATTTAAAAGTTCCGAAGCCGCACCAACATAATAGAGATACAGAAACACCGTGGCCCCTTTCTTTGAGATAACTCTGCACTATTGCGAGCTGCAAATGCCACTTCCAGCTTAGCTGTGCAGAAGAAGAACAACAAGAAGAAGAAATATCTCGAAATATGTCCGTCAGGCCCCTTCCCTTGAGATAAATCTGCAAATATCTCGGAGACGAAGCGAGCTATGGCAAAATGTTTAGAGACCTTTCTTGTAGAGAATTATGTTTCCTACAATTTATGTTCTATGATATTTTTTGATCAGAAGCGTAGTTTTCGAGATATATCGAGATATTTAAAAGTTCCGAAGCCGCACCAACATAATAGAGATACAGAAACACGGTGGCCCCTTTCTTTGAGATAACTCTGCACTATTGCGAGCTGCAAATGCCACTTCCAGCTTAGCTGTGCAGAGGAAGAACAACAAGAAGAAGAAATATCTCGAAATATGTCCGTCAGGCCAGTTCCTTTGAGCTGAATCTGCAAATATCTCGGAAACGAAGCGAGCTATGGCAAAATGTTAAGAGACGTTTTTTGTAGAGAATTATGTTTCCTACAATTTATGTTCTATGATATTTTTTGATCAGAAGCGTAGTTTTCGAGATATATCGAGATACTTAAAAGTTCCGAAGCCGCACCAACATATTAGAGATACAGAAACACCGTGGCCTCTTTCTTTGAGATAACTCTGCACTATTGCGAGCTGCAAATGCCGCTTCGAGCTTAGCTGTGCAGAAGAAGAACAACAAGAAGAAGAAATATCTCGAAATATGTCCGTCAGACCCCTTCCCTTGAGATGAATCTGCAAATATCTCGGGAACGAAGCGAGCTATGGCAAAATGTTAAGAGACCTTTTTTGTAGAGAATTAAGTTTCCTACTTTTTATGTTCGATGATATTTTTTGATCAGATGCGTAGTTCTCGAGATATATCGAGATATTTAAAAGTTCCGAAGCCGCACCAACATAATAGAGATACAGAAACACCGTGGCCCCTTTCTTTGAGATAACTCTGCACTATTGCGACCTGCAAATGCCACTTCCAGCTCAGCTGTGCAGAAGAAGAACAACAAGAAGAAGAAATATCTCGAAATATGTCCGTCAGGCCCCTTCCCTTGAGATAAATCTGCAAATATCTCGGAAACGAAGCGAGCTATGGCAAAATGTTAAGAGACCTTTTTTGTAGAGAATTAAGTTTCCTACTTTGTGTGTTCTATAATATTTTTTAATCAGATGCGTAGTTCTCGAGATATATCAAGATATTTAAAAGTTCCGAAGCCGCACCAACATAATAGAGATACAGAAACACCGTGTCCCCTTTCTTTGAGATAACTCTGCACTATTGCGAGCTGGAAATGCCACTTCCAGTTTAGCTGTGCAGAAGAAGAACAACAAGAAGAAGAAATATCTCGAAATATGTCCGTTAGGCCCCTTCCCTTGAGATAAATCTGCAAATATCTCGGAAACGAAGCGAGCTATGGCCAAATGTTAAGAGACCTTTTTTGTAGAGAATTATGTTTCCTACAATTTATGTTCTATGATATTTTTTGATCAGAAGCGTAGTTTTCGAGATATATCGAGATATTTAAAAGTTCCGAAGCCGCACCAACATAATAGAGATACAGAAACACGGTGGCCCCTTTCTTTGAGATAACTCTGCACTATTGCGAGCTGCAAATGCCACTTCCAGCTTAGCTGTGCAGAGGAAGAACAACAAGAAGAAGAAATATCTCGAAATATGTCCTTCAGGCCAGTTCCTTTGAGCTGAATCTGCAAATATCTCGGAAACGAAGCGAGCTATGGCAAAATGTTAAGAGACGTTTTTTGTAGAGAATTATGTTTCCTACAATTTATGTTCTATGATATTTTTTGATCAGAAGCGTAGTTTTCGAGATATATCGAGATACTTAAAAGTTCCGAAGCCGCACCAACATATTAGAGATACAGAAACACCGTGGCCCCTTTCTTTGAGATAACTGTGCACTAGTGCGAGCCGCAAATGCCACTTCCAGCTTAGCTGTGCAGAAGAAGAACAACAAGAAGAAGAAACTTCTCGAAATATGTCCGTCAGGCCCCCTCCCTTGAGATAAATCTGCAAATATCTCGGAAACGAAGCGAGCTATGGCAAAATGTTAAGAGAACTTTTTTGTAGAGAATTAAGTTTCCTACTTTTTATGTTCTATGATATTTTTTGATCAGATGCGTAGTTCTCGAGATATATCAAGATATTTAAAAGTTCCGAAGCCGCACCAACATAATAGAGATACAGAAACACCGTGGCCCCTTTCTTTGAGATAACTCTGCAATAGTGCGAGCCGCAAATGCCACTTCCAGCTTAGCTGTGCAGAAGAAGAACAACAAGAAGAAGAAATATCTCGAAATATGTCCGTCAGGCCCCTTCCCTTGAGATAAATCTGCAAATATCTCGGAAACGAAGCGAGCTATGGCAAAATGTTAAGAGACCTTTTTTGTAGAGAATTAAGTTTCCTACTTTTTATGTTCTATGATATTTTTTGATCAGAAGCGTAGTTTTCGAGATATATCGAGATACTTAAAAGTTCCGAAGCCGCACCAACATATTAGAGATACAGAAACACCGTGGCCCCTTTCTTTGAGATAACTCTGCACTAGTGCGAGCCGCAAATGCCACTTCCAGCTTAGCTGTGCAGAAGAAGAACAACAAGAAGAAGAAATATCTCGAAATATGTCCGTCAGGCCCCTTCCCTTGAGATAAATCTGCAAATATCTCGGAAACGAAGCGAGCTATGGCAAAATGTTAAGAGACCTTTTTTGTAGAGAATTATGTTTCCTACTTTTTATGTTCTATGATATTTATTGATCAGACGCGTAGTTCTGGAGATATATCAAGATATTTAAAAGTTCCGAAGCCGCACCAACATAATACAGATACAGAAACACCGTGGCCCCTTTCTTTGAGATAACTCTGCACTAGTGCGAGCCGCAAATGCCACTTCCAGCTTAGCTGTGCAGAAGAAGAACAACAAGAAGAAGAAATATCTCGAAATATGTCCCCAGGCCCCTTCCCTTGAGTTAAATCTGCGAATATCTCGGAAACGAAGCGAGCTATGGCAAAATGTTAAGAGAACTTTTTTGTAGAGAATTAAGTTTCCTACTTTTTATGTTCTATGATATTTTTTGATCAGATGCGTAGTTCTCGAGATATATCAAGATATTTAAAAGTTCCGAAACCGCACCAACATAATAGAGGTACAGAAACACCGTGGCCCCTTTCTTTGAGGTAACTCTGCACTATTGCGAGCTGCAAATGCCACTTCCAGCTTAGCTGTGCAGAAGAAGAACAACAAAAGGAAGAAATATCTCGAAATATGTCCGTCAGGCCCCTTCCCTTG
This sequence comes from Osmia lignaria lignaria, assembly GCF_051020975.1. Lineage (NCBI taxonomy): Eukaryota > Metazoa > Arthropoda > Insecta > Hymenoptera > Megachilidae > Osmia > Osmia lignaria. The sequence goes on from NW_027478160.1 coordinate 10,339,413, forward strand.
AGATAAATCTGCAAATATCTCGGAAACGAAGCGAGCTATGGCAAAATGTTAAGAGACCTCTTTTGTAGAGAATTAAGTTTCCTACTTTTTATGTTCTATGATATTTTTCGATCAGATGCGTAGTTCTCGAGATATATCAAGATATTTAAAAGTTCCGAAGCCGCACCAACATAATAGAGATACAGAAACACCGTGGCCCCTGTCTTTGAGATAACTCTGCACTATTGCGAGCTGCAAATGCCACTTCCAGCTTAGCTGTGCAGAAGAAGAACAACAAGAAGAAGAAATATCTCGAAATATGTCCGTCAGGCCCCTTCCCTCGAGATAAATCTGCAAATATCTCGGAAACGAAGCGAGCTATGGCAAAATGTTAAGAGACCGTTTTTGTAGAGAATTAAGTTTCCTACTTTTTATGTTCTATGATATTTTTTGATCAGACGCGTAGTTCTCGAGATATATCAAGATATTTAAAAGTTCCGAAGCCGCACCAACATAATAGAGATACAGAAACACCGTGGCCCCTTTCTTTGAGATAACTCTGCACTATTGCGAGCTGCAAATGCCACTTCCAGCTTAGCTGTGCAGAAGAAGAACAACAAGAAGAAGAAATATCTCGAAATATGTCCGTCAGGCCCCTTCCCTTGAGATAAATCTGCAAATATCTCGGAAACGAAGAGAGCTATGGCAAAATGTTAAGAGACCTTTTTTGTAGAGAATTAAGTTTCCTACTTTTCATGTTCTATGATATTTTTTGATCAGATGCGTAGTTCTCGAGATATATCAAGATATTTAAAAGTTCCGAAGCCGCACCAACATAATAGAGATACAGAAACACCGTGGCCCCTTTCTTTGAGATAACTCTGCACTATTGCGAGCTGTAAATGCCACTTCCAGCTTAGCTGTGCAGGAGAAGAACAACAAGAAGAAGAAATATCTCGAAATATGTCCGTCAGGCCCCTTCCCTTGAGATATATCTGCAAATATCTCGGAAACGAAGCGAGCTATGGCAAAATGTTAAGAGACCTTTTTTGTAGAGAATTATGCTTCCTACAATTTATGTTCTATGATATTTTTTGATCAGAAGCGTAGTTTTCGAGATATATCGAGATATTTAAAAGTACCGAAGCCGCACCAACATAATAGAGATACAGAAACACCGTGGCCCCTTTCGTTGAGACAACTCTGCACTAGTGCGAGCCGCAAATGCCACTTCCAGCTTAGCTGTGCAGAAGAAGAACAACAAGAAGAAGAAATATCTCGAAATATGTCCGTCAGGCCCCTTCCCTTGAGATAAATCTGCAAATATCTCGGAAACGAAGCGAGCTATGGCAAAATGTTAAGAGACCTTTTTTGTAGAGAATTAAGTTTCCTACTTTTTATGTTCTATGATATTTTTCGATCAGAGGCGTAGTTCTCGAGATATATCAAGATATTTAAAAGTTCCGAAGCCGCACCAACATAATAGAGATACAGAAACACCGTGGCCCCTTTCTTTGAGATAACTCTGCACGATTGCGAGCTGGAAATGCCACTTCCAGTTTAGCTGTGCAGAAGAAGAACAACAAGAAGAAGGAATATCTCGAAATATGTCCGTCAGGCCACTTCCCTTGAGATAAATCTGCAAATATCTCGGAAACGAAGCGAGCTATGGCAAAATGTTAAGAGACCTTTTTTGTAGAGAATTATGTTTCCTACTTTTCATGTTCGATGATATTTTTTGATCAAATGCGTAGTTCTCGAGATATATCAAGGTATTTAAAAGTTCCGAAGCTGCACCAACATAATAGAGGTACAGAAACACCGTGGCCTCTTTCTTTGAGATAACTCTGCACTATTGCGAGCTGCAAATGCCACTTCGAGCTTAGCTGTGCAGAAGAAGAACAACAAGAAGAAGAAATATCTCGAAATATGTCCGTCAGGCCCCTTCCCTCGAGATAAATCTGCAAATATCTCGGAAACGAAGCGAGCTATGGCAAAATGTTAAGAGACCGTTTTTGTAGAGAATTAAGTTTCCTACTTTTTATGTTCTATGATATTTTTTGATCAGACGCGTAGTTCTCGAGATATATCAAGATATTTAAAAGTTCCGAAGCCGCACCAACATAATAGAGATACAGAAACACCGTGGCCCCTTTCTTTGAGATAACTCTGCACTATTGCGAGCTGCAAATGCCACTTCCAGCTTAGCTGTGCAGAAGAAGAACAACAAGAAGAAGAAATATCTCGAAATATGTCCGTCAGGCCCCTTCCCTTGAGATAAATCTGCAAATATCTCGGAAACGAAGAGAGCTATGGCAAAATGTTAAGAGACCTTTTTTGTAGAGAATTAAGTTTCCTACTTTTCATGTTCTATGATATTTTTTGATCAGATGCGTAGTTCTCGAGATATATCAAGATATTTAAAAGTTCCGAAGCCGCACCAACATAATAGAGATACAGAAACACCGTGGCCCCTTTCTTTGAGATAACTCTGCACTATTGCGAGCTGTAAATGCCACTTCCAGCTTAGCTGTGCAGAAGAAGAACAACAAGAAGAAGAAATATCTCGAAATATGTCCGTCAGGCCCCTTCCCTTGAGATATATCTGCAAATATCTCGGAAACGAAGCGAGCTATGGCAAAATGTTAAGAGACCTTTTTTGTAGAGAATTATGCTTCCTACAATTTATGTTCTATGATATTTTTTGATCAGAAGCGTAGTTTTCGAGATATATCGAGATATTTAATAGTACCGAAGCCGCACCAACATAATAGAGATACAGAAACACCGTGGCCCCTTTCGTTGAGACAACTCTGCACTAGTGCGAGCCGCAAATGCCACTTCCAGCTTAGCTGTGCAGAAGAAGAACAACAAGAAGAAGAAATATCTCGAAATATGTCCGTCAGGCCCCTTCCCTTGAGATAAATCTGCAAATATCTCGGAAACGAAGCGAGCTATGGCAAAATGTTAAGAGACCTTTTTTGTAGAGAATTAAGTTTCCTACTTTTTATGTTCTATGATATTTTTCGATCAGAGGCGTAGTTCTCGAGATATATCAAGATATTTAAAAGTTCCGAAGCCGCACCAACATAATAGAGATACAGAAACACCGTGGCCCCTTTCTTTGAGATAACTCTGCACGATTGCGAGCTGGAAATGCCACTTCCAGCTTAGCTGTGCAGAAGAAGAACAACAAGAAGAAGAAATATCTCGAAATATGTCCGTCAGGCCCCTTCCCTTGAGATAAATCTGCAAATATCTCGGAAACGAAGAGAGCTATGGCAAAATGTTAAGAGACCTTTTTTGTAGAGAATTAAGTTTCCTACTTTTCATGTTCTATGATATTTTTTGATCAGATGCGTAGTTCTCGAGATATATCAAGATATTTAAAAGTTCCGAAGCCGCACCAACATAATAGAGATACAGAAACACCGTGGCCCCTTTCTTTGAGATAACTCTGCACTATTGCGAGCTGTAAATGCCACTTCCAGCTTAGCTGTGCAGAAGAAGAACAACAAGAAGAAGAAATATCTCGAAATATGTCCGTCAGGCCCCTTCCCTTGAGATATATCTGCAAATATCTCGGAAACGAAGCGAGCTATGGCAAAATGTTAAGAGACCTTTTTTGTAGAGAATTATGCTTCCTACAATTTATGTTCTATGATATTTTTTGATCAGAAGCGTAGTTTTCGAGATATATCGAGATATTTAAAAGTACCGAAGCCGCACCAACATAATAGAGATACAGAAACACCGTGGCCCCTTTCGTTGAGACAACTCTGCACTAGTGCGAGCCGCAAATGCCACTTCCAGCTTAGCTGTGCAGAAGAAGAACAACAAGAAGAAGAAATATCTCGAAATATGTCCGTCAGGCCCCTTCCCTTGAGATAAATCTGCAAATATCTCGGAAACGAAGCGAGCTATGGCAAAATGTTAAGAGACCTTTTTTGTAGAGAATTAAGTTTCCTACTTTTTATGTTCTATGATATTTTTCGATCAGAGGCGTAGTTCTCGAGATATATCAAGATATTTAAAAGTTCCGAAGCCGCACCAACATAATAGAGATACAGAAACACCGTGGCCCCTTTCTTTGAGATAACTCTGCACGATTGCGAGCTGGAAATGCCACTTCCAGTTTAGCTGTGCAGAAGAAGAACAACAAGAAGAAGGAATATCTCGAAATATGTCCGTCAGGCCACTTCCCTTGAGATAAATCTGCAAATATCTCGGAAACGAAGCGAGCTATGGCAAAATGTTAAGAGACCTTTTTTGTAGAGAATTGTTTCCTACTTTTCATGTTCGATGATATTTTTTGATCAAATGCGTAGTTCTCGAGATATATCAAGGTATTTAAAAGTTCCGAAGCTGCACCAACATAATAGAGGTACAGAAACACCGTGGCCTCTTTCTTTGAGATAACTCTGCACTATTGCGAGCTGCAAATGCCACTTCGAGCTTAGCTGTGCAGAAGAAGAACAACAAGAAGAAGAAATATCTCGAAATATGTCCGTCAGACCCCTTCCCTTGAGATGAATCTGCACATATCTCGGAAACGAAGCGAGCTATGGCAAAATGTTAGGAGACCTTTTTTGTAGAGAATAATGTTTCCTACAATTTACGTTCTATGATATTTTTTGATCAGAAGCGTAGTTTTCGAGATATATCGAGATATTTAAAAGTTCCGAAGCCGCGCCAACATAATAGAGATACAGAAACACCGTGGCCCCTTTCTTTGAGATAACTCTGCACTATTGCGACCTGCAAATGCCACTTCCAGCTCAGCTGTGCAGAAGAAGAACAACAAGAAGAAGAAATATCTCGAAATATGTCCGTCAGGCCCCTTCCCTTGAGATATATCTGCAAATATCTCGGAAACGAAGCGAGCTATGGCAAAATGTTAAGAGACCTTTTTTGTAGAGAATTATGCTTGCTACAATTTATGTTCTATGATATTTTTTGATCCGAAGCGTAGTTTTCGAGATATATCGAGATATTTAAAAGTTCCGAAGCCGCACCAACATAATAGAGATACAGAAACACCGTGGCCCCTTTCTTTGAGATAACTCTGCACTATTGCGAGCTGCAAATGCCACTTCCAGCTTAGCTGTGCAGAAGAAGAACAACAAAAAGAAGAAATATCTCGAAATATGTCCGTCAGGCCCCTTCCCTTGAGATAAATCTGCAAATATCTCGGAAACAAAGCGAGCTACGGCAAAATGTTAAGAGACCTTTTTTGTAGAAAATTAGGATTCCTACTTTTTATGTTCTATGATATTTTTTGATCAGATGCGTAGTTCTCGAGATATATCAAGATATTTAAAAGTTCCGAAGCCGCACCAACATAATAGAGATACAGAAACACCGTGGCCCCTTTCTTTGAGATAACTCTACACTATTGCGCGCTGCAGATGCCACTTCCAGCTTAGCTGTGCAGAAGAAGAACAACAAGAAGAAGAAATATCTCGAAATATGTCCGTCAGGCCCCTTCCCTCGAGATAAATCTGCAAATATCTCGGAAACGAAGCGAGCTATGGCAAAATGTTAAGAGACCGTTTTTGTAGAGAATTAAGTTTCCTACTTTTTATGTTCTATGATATTTTTTGATCAGACGCGTAGTTCTCGAGATATATCAAGATATTTAAAAGTTCCGAAGCCGCACCAACATAATAGAGATACAGAAACACCGTGGCCCCTTTCTTTGAGATAACTCTGCACTATTGCGAGCTGCAAATGCCACTTCCAGCTTAGCTGTGCAGAAGAAGAACAACAAGAAGAAGAAATATCTCGAAATATGTCCGTCAGGCCCCTTCCCTTGAGATAAATCTGCAAATATCTCGGAAACGAAGAGAGCTATGGCAAAATGTTAAGAGACCTTTTTTGTAGAGAATTAAGTTTCCTACTTTTCATGTTCTATGATATTTTTTGATCAGATGCGTAGTTCTCGAGATATATCAAGATATTTAAAAGTTCCGAAGCCGCACCAACATAATAGAGATACAGAAACACCGTGGCCCCTTTCTTTGAGATAACTCTGCACTATTGCGAGCTGTAAATGCCACTTCCAGCTTAGCTGTGCAGAAGAAGAACAACAAGAAGAAGAAATATCTCGAAATATGTCCGTCAGGCCCCTTCCCTCGAGATAAATCTGCAAATATCTCGGAAACGAAGCGAGCTATGGCAAAATGTTAAGAGACCTTTTTTGTAGAGAATTAAGTTTCCTACAATTTATGTCCTATGATATTTTTTGATCAGAAGCGTAGTTTTCGAGATATATTGAGATATTTAAAAGATCCGAAGCCGCACCGACATAATAGAGATACAGAAACACCATGGCCGCTTTCTTTGAGATAACTCTGCACTAGTGCGAGCCGCAAATGCCGCTTCGAGCTTAGCTGTGCAGAAGAAGAACAACAAGAAGAAGAAATATCTCGAAATATGTCCGTCAGGCCCCTTCCCTCGAGATAAATCTGCAAATATCTCGGAAACGAAGCGAGCTATGGCAAAATGTTAAGAGACCTTTTTTGTAGAGAATTAAGTTTCCTACTTTTTATGTTCTATGATATTTTTTGATCGGATGCGTAGTTCTCGAGATATATCAAGATATTTAAAAGTTCCGAAGCCGCACCAACATAATAGAGATACAGAAACACCGTGGCCCCTTTCTTTGAGATAACTCTGCACTATTGCGAGCTGCAAATGCCACTTCCAGCTTAGCTGTGCAGAAGAAGAACAACAAAAAGAAGAAATATCTCGAAATATGTCCGTCAGGCCCCTTCCCTTGAGATAAATCTGCAAATATCTCGGAAACAAAGCGAGCTACGGCAAAATGTTAAGAGACCTTTTTTGTAGAAAATTAGGATTCCTACTTTTTATGTTCTATGATATTTTTTGATCAGATGCGTAGTTCTCGAGATATATCAAGATATTTAAAAGTTCCGAAGCCGCACCAACATAATAGAGATACAGAAACACCGTGGCCCCTTTCTTTGAGATAACTCTACACTATTGCGCGCTGCAGATGCCACTTCCAGCTTAGCTGTGCAGAAGAAGAACAACAAGAAGAAGAAATATCTCGAAATATGTCCGTCAGGCCCCTTCCCTCGAGATAAATCTGCAAATATCTCGGAAACGAAGCGAGCTATGGCAAAATGTTAAGAGACCGTTTTTGTAGAGAATTAAGTTTCCTACTTTTTATGTTCTATGATATTTTTTGATCAGACGCGTAGTTCTCGAGATATATCAAGATATTTAAAAGTTCCGAAGCCGCACCAACATAATAGAGATACAGAAACACCGTGGCCCCTTTCTTTGAGATAACTCTGCACTATTGCGAGCTGCAAATGCCACTTCCAGCTTAGCTGTGCAGAAGAAGAACAACAAGAAGAAGAAATATCTCGAAATATGTCCGTCAGGCCCCTTCCCTTGAGATAAATCTGCAAATATCTCGGAAACGAAGAGAGCTATGGCAAAATGTTAAGAGACCTTTTTTGTAGAGAATTAAGTTTCCTACTTTTCATGTTCTATGATATTTTTTGATCAGATGCGTAGTTCTCGAGATATATCAAGATATTTAAAAGTTCCGAAGCCGCACCAACATAATAGAGATACAGAAACACCGTGGCCCCTTTCTTTGAGATAACTCTGCACTATTGCGAGCTGTAAATGCCACTTCCAGCTTAGCTGTGCAGAAGAAGAACAACAAGAAGAAGAAATATCTCGAAATATGTCCGTCAGGCCCCTTCCCTCGAGATAAATCTGCAAATATCTCGGAAACGAAGCGAGCTATGGCAAAATGTTAAGAGACCTTTTTTGTAGAGAATTAAGTTTCCTACTTTTTATGTTCTATGATATTTTTTGATCGGATGCGTAGTTCTCGAGATATATCAAGATATTTAAAAGTTCCGAAGCCGCACCAACATAATAGAGATACAGAAACACCGTGGCCCCTTTCGTTGAGACAACTCTGCACTAGTGCGAGCCGCAAATGCCACTTCCAGCTTAGCTGTGCAGAAGAAGAACAACAAGAAGAAGAAATATCTCGAAATATGTCCGTCAGGCCCCTTCCCTTGAGATAAATCTGCAAATATCTCGGAAACGAAGCGAGCTATGGCAAAATGTTAAGAGACCTTTTTTGTAGAGAATTATGTTTCCTACTTTTTATGTTCTATGATATTTTTTGATCAGATGCGTAGTTCTCGAGATATATCAAGATATTTAAAAGTTCCGAAGCCGCACCAACATAATAGAGATACAGAAACACCGTGGCTCCTTTCTTTGAGATAACTCTGCACTATTGCGAGCCGCAAATGCCACTTCCAGCTTAGCTGTGCAGAAGAAGAACAACAAGAAGAAGAAATATCTCGAAATATGTCCGTCAGGCCCCTTCCCTTGAGATATATCTGCAAATATCTCGGAAACGAAGCGAGCTATGGCAAAATGTTAAGAGACCTTTTTTGTAGAGAATTATGCTTCCTACAATTTATGTTCTATGATATTTTTTGATCAGAAGCGTTGTTTTCGAGATATATCGAGATATTTAAAAGAACCGAGGCCGCACCAACATAATAGAGATACAGAAACACCGTGGCCCCTTTCTTTGAGATAACTCTGCACTATTGCGCGCTGCAAATGCCACTTCCAGCTTAGCTGTGCAGAAGAAGAACAACAAGAAGAAGAAATATCTCGAAATATGTCCGTCAGGCCCCTTCCCTCGAGATAAATCTGCAAATATCTCGGAAACGAAGCGAGCTATGGCAAAATGTTAAGAGACCTCTTTTGTAGAGAATTAAGTTTCCTACTTTTTATGTTCTATGATATTTTTCGATCAGATGCGTAGTTCTCGAGATATATCAAGATATTTAAAAGTTCCGAAGCCGCACCAACATAATAGAGATACAGAAACACCGTGGCCCCTTTCTTTGAGATAACTCTGCACTATTGCGAGCTGCAAATGCCACTTCCAGCTTAGCTGTGCAGAAGAAGAACAACAAGAAGAAGAAATATCTGGAAATATGTCCGTCAGGCCCCTTCCCTTGAGATAAATCTGCAAATATCTCGGAAACGAAGCGAGCTACGGCAAAATGTTAAGAGACCTTTTTTGTAGAGAATTATGTTTCCTACAATTTATGTCCTATGATATTTTTTGATCAGAAGCGTAGTTTTCGAGATATATTGAGATATTTAAAAGATCCGAAGCCGCACCGACATAATAGAGATACAGAAACACCATGGCCGCTTTCTTTGAGATAACTCTGCACTAGTGCGAGCCGCAAATGCCGCTTCGAGCTTAGCTGTGCAGAAGAAGAACAACAAGAAGAAGAAATATCTCGAAATATGTCCGTCAGGCCCCTTCCCTCGAGATAAATCTGCAAATATCTCGGAAACGAAGCGAGCTATGGCAAAATGTTAAGAGACCTTTTTTGTAGAGAATTAAGTTTCCTACTTTTTATGTTCTATGATATTTTTTGATCGGATGCGTAGTTCTCGAGATATATCAAGATATTTAAAAGTTCCGAAGCCGCACCAACATAATAGAGATACAGAAACACCGTGGCCCCTTTCTTTGAGATAACTCTGCACTATTGCGAGCTGCAAATGCCACTTCCAGCTTAGCTGTGCAGAAGAAGAACAACAAAAAGAAGAAATATCTCGAAATATGTCCGTCAGGCCCCTTCCCTTGAGATAAATCTGCAAATATCTCGGAAACAAAGCGAGCTACGGCAAAATGTTAAGAGACCTTTTTTGTAGAAAATTAGGATTCCTACTTTTTATGTTCTATGATATTTTTTGATCAGATGCGTAGTTCTCGAGATATATCAAGATATTTAAAAGTTCCGAAGCCGCACCAACATAATAGAGATACAGAAACACCGTGGCCCCTTTCTTTGAGATAACTCTACACTATTGCGCGCTGCAGATGCCACTTCCAGCTTAGCTGTGCAGAAGAAGAACAACAAGAAGAAGAAATATCTCGAAATATGTCCGTCAGGCCCCTTCCCTCGAGATAAATCTGCAAATATCTCGGAAACGAAGCGAGCTATGGCAAAATGTTAAGAGACCGTTTTTGTAGAGAATTAAGTTTCCTACTTTTTATGTTCTATGATATTTTTTGATCAGACGCGTAGTTCTCGAGATATATCAAGATATTTAAAAGTTCCGAAGCCGCACCAACATAATAGAGATACAGAAACACCGTGGCCCCTTTCTTTGAGATAACTCTGCACTATTGCGAGCTGCAAATGCCACTTCCAGCTTAGCTGTGCAGAAGAAGAACAACAAGAAGAAGAAATATCTCGAAATATGTCCGTCAGGCCCCTTCCCTTGAGATAAATCTGCAAATATCTCGGAAACGAAGAGAGCTATGGCAAAATGTTAAGAGACCTTTTTTGTAGAGAATTAAGTTTCCTACTTTTCATGTTCTATGATATTTTTTGATCAGATGCGTAGTTCTCGAGATATATCAAGATATTTAAAAGTTCCGAAGCCGCACCAACATAATAGAGATACAGAAACACCGTGGCCCCTTTCTTTGAGATAACTCTGCACTATTGCGAGCTGCAAATGCCACTTCCAGCTTAGCTGTGCAGAAGAAGAACAACAAAAAGAAGAAATATCTCGAAATATGTCCGTCAGGCCCCTTCCCTTGAGATAAATCTGCAAATATCTCGGAAACAAAGCGAGCTACGGCAAAATGTTAAGAGACCTTTTTTGTAGAAAATTAGGATTCCTACTTTTTATGTTCTATGATATTTTTTGATCAGATGCGTAGTTCTCGAGATATATCAAGATATTTAAAAGTTCCGAAGCCGCACCAACATAATGGAGATACAGAAACACCGTGGCCCCTTTCTTTGAGATAACTCTACACTATTGCGCGCTGCAGATGCCACTTCCAGCTTAGCTGTGCAGAAGAAGAACAACAAGAAGAAGAAATATCTCGAAATATGTCCGTCAGGCCCCTTCCCTCGAGATAAATCTGCAAATATCTCGGAAACGAAGCGAGCTATGGCAAAATGTTTAGAGACCGTTTTTGTAGAGAATTAAGTTTCCTACTTTTTATGTTCTATGATATTTTTTGATCAGACGCGTAGTTCTCGAGATATATCAAGATATTTAAAAGTTCCGAAGCCGCACCAACATAATAGAGATACAGAAACACCGTGGCCCCTTTCGTTGAGACAACTCTGCACTAGTGCGAGCCGCAAATGCCACTTCCAGCTTAGCTGTGCAGAAGAAGAACAACAAGAAGAAGAAATATCTCGAAATATGTCCGTCAGGCCCCTTCCCTTGAGATAAATCTGCAAATATCTCGGAAACGAAGCGAGCTATGGCAAAATGTTAAGAGACCTTTTTTGTAGAGAATTATGTTTCCTACTTTTTATGTTCTATGATATTTTTTGATCAGATGCGTAGTTCTCGAGATATATCAAGATATTTAAAAGTTCCGAAGCCGCACCAACATAATAGAGATACAGAAACACCGTGGCTCCTTTCTTTGAGATAACTCTGCACTATTGCGAGCCGCAAATGCCACTTCCAGCTTAGCTGTGCAGAAGAAGAACAACAAGAAGAAGAAATATCTCGAAATATGTCCGTCAGGCCCCTTCCCTTGAGATAAATCTGCAAATATCTCGGAAACGAAGCGAGCTATGGCAAAATGTTAAGAGACCTTTTTTGTAGGGAATTAAGTTTCCTACTTTTTAGCTTCTATGATATTTTTTGATCAGATGCGTAGTTCTCGAGATATATCAAGATATTTAAAAGTTCCGAAGCCGCACCAACATAATAGAGATACAGAAACACCGTGGCCCCTCTCGTTGAGATGACTCTGCACTATTGCGAGCTGGAAATGCCACTTCCAGTTTAGCTGTGCAGAAGAAGAACAACAAGAAGAAGAAATATCTGGAAATATGTCCGTCAGGCCCCTTCCCTTGAGATAAATCTGCAAATATCTCGGAAACGAAGCGAGCTACGGCAAAATGTTAAGAGACCTTTTTTGTAGAAAATTAGGATTCCTACTTTTTATGTTCTATGATATTTTTTGACCAGATGCGTAGTTCTCGAGATATATCAAGATATTTAAAAGTTCCGAAGCCGCACTAACATAATAGAGATACAGAAACACCGTGGCCCCTTTCTTTGAGATAACTCTGCACTATTGCGCGCTGCAAATGCCACTTCCAGCTTAGCTGTGCAGAAGAAGAACAACAAGAAGAAGAAATATCTCGAAATATGTCCGTCAGGCCCCTTCCCTTGAGATAAATCTGCAAATATCTCGGAAACGAAGCGAGCTATGGCAAAATGTTAAGAGACCTTTTTTGTAGAGAATTAAGTTTCCTACTTTTTATGATCTATGATATTTTTTGATCAGATGCGTAGTTCTCGAGATATATCAAGATATTTAAAAGTTCCGAAGCCGCACCAACATAATAGAGATACAGAAACACCGTGGCCCCTTTCTTTGAGATAACTCTGCACTACTGCGAGCTGCAAATGCCACTTCCAGCTTAGCTGTGCAGAAGAAGAACAACAAGAAGAAGAAATATCTCGAAATATGTCCGTCAGGCCCCTTCCCTTGAGATAAATCTGCAAATATCTCGGAAACGAAGCGAGCTATGGCAAAATGTTAAGAGACCTTTTTTGTAGAGAATTATGTTTCCTACAATTTACGTTCTCTGATATTTTTTGATCAGAAGCGTAGTTTTCGAGATATATCGAGATATTTAAAAGTTCCGAAGCCGCACCAACATAATAGAGATACAGAAACACCGTGGCCCCTTTCTTTGAGATAACTCTGCACTATTGCGACCTGCAAATGCCACTTCCAGCTTAGCTGTGCAGAAGAAGAACAACAAGAAGAAGAAATATCTCGAAATATGTCCCTCAGGCCCCTTCCCTTGAGATAAATCTGCAAATATCTCGGAAACCAAGCGAGCTATGGCAAAATGTTAAGAGACCTTATTTGTAGAGAATTAAGTTTCCTACTTTTTATGTTCTACGATATTTTTTGATCAGATGCGTAGTTCTCGAGATATATCAAGATATTTAAAAGTTCCGAAGCCGCACCAACATAATAGAGATACAGAAACACCGTGGCCCCTTTCTTTGAGATAACTCTGCACTATTGCGAGCTGCAAATGCCACTTCCAGCTTAGCTGTGCAGAAGAAGAACAACAAGAAGAAGAAATATCTCGAAATATGTCCGTCAGGCCCCTTCCCTTGGGATAAATCTGCAAATATCTCGGAAACGAAGCGAGCTATGGCAAAATGTTAAGAGACCTTTTTTGTAGAGAATTATGTTTCCTACAATTTACGTTCTCTGATATTTTTTGATCAGAAGCGTAGTTTTCGAGATATATCGAGATATTTAAAAGTTCCGAAGCCGCACCAACATAATAGAGATACAGAAACACCGTGGCCCCTTTCTTTGAGATAACTCTGCACTATTGCGAGCTGCAAATGCCACTTCCAGCTTAGCTGTGCAGAAGAAGAACAACAAGAAGAAGAAATATCTGGAAGTATGTCCGTCAGGCCCCTTCCCTTGAGATAAATCTGCAAATATCTCGGAAACGAAGCGAGCTATTGCAAAACGTTGAGAGACCTTTTTTGTAGCGAATTAAGTTTCCTACTTTTTATGTTCTATGATATTTTTTGATCAGATGCGTAGTTCTCGAGATATATCAAGATATTTAAAAGCTCCGAAGCTGCACCAACATAATAGAGGTACAGAAACACCGTGGCCCCTTTCTTTGAGATAACTCTGCACTATTGCGAGCTGCAAATGCCACTTCCAGCTTAGCTGTGCAGAAGAAGAACAACAAGAAGAAGAAATATCTTGAAATATGTCCGTCGGCCCCTTCCCTTGAGATAAATCTGCAAATATCTCGGAAACGAAGCGAGCTATGGCAAAATGTTAAGAGACCTTTTTTGTAGAGAATTAAGTTTCCTACTTTTTATGCTCTATGATATTTTTCGATCAGAGGCGTAGTTCTCGAGATATATCAAGATATTTAAAAGTTCCGAAGCCGCACCAACATAATAGAGATACAGAAACACCGTGGCCCCTTTCTTTGGGATAACTCTGCACTATTGCGAGCTGGAAATGCCACTTCCAGTTTAGCTGTGCAGAAGAAGAACAACAAGAAGATGAAATATCTCGAAATATGTCCGTCAGGACCCTTCCCTTGAGATAAATCTGCAAATATCTCGGAAACGAAGCGAGCTATTGCAAAACGTTAAGAGACCTTTTTTGTAGAGAATTAAGTTTCCTACTTTTTATGTTGTATGATATTTTTTGATCAGATGCGTAGTTCTCGAGATATATCAAGATATTTAAAAGCTCCGAAGCTGCACCAACATAATAGAGGTACAGAAACACCGTGGCCCCTTTCTTTGAGATAACTCTGCACTATTGCGAGCTGCAAATGCCACTTCCAGCTTAGCTGTGCAGAAGAAGAACAACAAGAAGAAGAAATATCTCGGAATATGTCCGTCAGGCCCCTTCCCTTGAGATAAATCTGCAAATATCTCGGAAACGATGCCAGCTATGGGAAAATGTTAAGAAACCTTTTTTGTAGAGGATTAAGTTTCCTACTTTTTATCTTCTATGATATTTTCTGACCAGATTCGTAGTTCTCGAGATATATCAAGATATTTAAAAGTTCCGAAGCCGCACCAACATAATAGAGATACAGAAACACCGTGGCCCCTCTCTTTGAGATAACTCTGCACTATTGCGAGCTGCAAATGCCACTTCCAGCTTAGCTGTGCAGAAGAAGAACAACAAGAAGAAGAAATATCTCGAAATATGTCCGTCAGGCCCCTTCCCTTGAGATAAATCGGCAAGTATCTCGGAAAGAAGCGAGCTATGCCAAAATGTTAAGAGACCTTATTTGTAGACAATTAAGTTTCCTACAATTTATGTTCTATGATATTTTTTGATCAGAAGCGTAGTTTTCGAGATATATCGAGATATTTAAAAGTGCCGAAGCCGCACCAACGTAATAGAGATACAGAAACACCGTGGCCCCTTTCTTTGGGATAACTCTGCACTATTGCGAGCTGGAAATGCCACTTCCAGTTTAGCTGTGCAGAAGAAGAACAACAAGAAGAAGAAATATCTCGAAATATGTCCGTCAGGACCCTTCCCTTGAGATAAATCTGCAAATATCTCGGAAACGAAGCGAGCTATTGCAAAACGTTAAGAGACCTTTTTTGTAGAGAATTAAGTTTCCTACTTTTTATGTTGTATGATATTTTTTGATCAGATGCGTAGTTCTCGAGATATATCAAGATATTTAAAAGCTCCGAAGCTGCACCAACATAATAGAGGTACAGAAACACCGTGGCCCCTTTCTTTGAGATAACTCTGCACTATTGCGAGCTGCAAATGCCACTTCCAGCTTAGCTGTGCAGAAGAAGAACAACAAGAAGAAGAAATATCTCGAAATATGTCCGTCAGGCCCCTTCCCTTGAGATAAATCTGCAAATACCTCGGAAACCAAGCGAGCTATGGCAAAATGTTAAGAGACCTTTTTTGTAGAGAATTAAGTTTCCTACTTTTTATGTTGTATGATATTTTTTTATCAGATGCGTAGTTCTCGAGATATATCAAGATATTTAAAAGCTCCGAAGCTGCACCAACATAATAGAGGTACAGAAACACCGTGGCCCCTTTCTTTGAGATAACTCTGCACTATTGCGAGCTGCAAATGCCACTTCCAGCTTAGCTGTGCAGAAGAAGAACAACAAGAAGAAGAAATATCTCGAAATATGTCCGTCAGGCCCCTTCCCTTGAGATAAATCTGCAAATACCTCGGAAACCAAGCGAGCTATGGCAAAATGTTAAGAGACCTTTTTTGTAGAGAATTAAGTTTCCTACTTTTTATGTTCTATGATATTTTTCGATCAGAGGCGTAGTTCTCGAGATATATCAAGATATTTAAAAGTTCCGAAGCCGCACCAATATAATAGAGATACAGAAACACCGTGGCCCCTTTCTTTGAGATAACTCTGCACGATTGCGAGCTGGAAATGCCACTTCCAGTTTAGCTGTGCAGAAGAGGAACAACAAGAAGGAGAAATATCTCGGAATATGTCCGTCAGGCCCCTTCCCTTGAGATAAATCTGCAAATATCTCGGAAACGATGCCAGCTATGGGAAAATGTTCAGAAACCTTTTTTGTAGAGGATTAAGTTTCCTACTTTTTATCTTCTATGATATTTTTTGATCAGATGCGTAGTTCTCGAGATATA
Organism: Osmia lignaria lignaria; assembly: GCF_051020975.1. Lineage (NCBI taxonomy): Eukaryota > Metazoa > Arthropoda > Insecta > Hymenoptera > Megachilidae > Osmia > Osmia lignaria. Next base: position 10,355,645 of record NW_027478160.1, read on the forward strand.
TCAAGATATTTAAAAGTTCCGAAGCCGCACCAACATAATAGAGATACAGAAACACCGTGGCCCCTTTCTTTGAGATAACTCTGCACTATTGCGAGCTGTAAATGCCACTTCCAGCTTAGCTGTGCAGAAGAAAACAACAAGAAGAAGAAATATCTCGAAATATGTCCGTCGGGCCCCTTCCCTTGAGATATATCTGCAAATATCTCGGAAACAAAGCGAGCTATGGCAAAATGTTAAGAGACCTTTTTTGTAGAGAATTAAGTTTCCTACTTTTTATCTTCTATGATATTTTCTGACCAGATTCGTAGTTCTCGAGATATATCAAGATATTTAAAAGTTCCGAAGCCGCACCAACATAATAGAGATACAGAAACACCGTGGCCCCTTTCTTTGGGATAACTCTGCACTATTGCGAGCTGGAAATGCCACTTCCAGTTTAGCTGTGCAGAAGAAGAACAACAAGAAGATGAAATATCTCGAAATATGTCCGTCAGGACCCTTCCCTTGAGATAAATCTGCAAATATCTCGGAAACGAAGCGAGCTATTGCAAAACGTTAAGAGACCTTTTTTGTAGAGAATTAAGTTTCCTACTTTTTATGTTGTATGATATTTTTTGATCAGATGCGTAGTTCTCGAGATATATCAAGATATTTAAAAGCTCCGAAGCTGCACCAACATAATAGAGGTACAGAAACACCGTGGCCCCTTTCTTTGAGATAACTCTGCACTATTGCGAGCTGCAAATGCCACTTCCAGCTTAGCTGTGCAGAAGAAGAACAACAAGAAGAAGAAATATCTCGGAATATGTCCGTCAGGCCCCTTCCCTTGAGATAAATCTGCAAATATCTCGGAAACGATGCCAGCTATGGGAAAATGTTAAGAAACCTTTTTTGTAGAGGATTAAGTTTCCTACTTTTTATCTTCTATGATATTTTCTGACCAGATTCGTAGTTCTCGAGATATATCAAGATATTTAAAAGTTCCGAAGCCGCACCAACATAATAGAGATACAGAAACACCGTGGCCCCTCTCTTTGAGATAACTCTGCACTATTGCGAGCTGCAAATGCCACTTCCAGCTTAGCTGTGCAGAAGAAGAAGAACAAGAAGAAGAAATATCTCGAAATATGTCCGTCAGGCCCCTTCCCTTGAGATAAATCGGCAAGTATCTCGGAAAGAAGCGAGCTATGCCAAAATGTTAAGAGACCTTATTTGTAGACAATTAAGTTTCCTACAATTTATGTTCTATGATATTTTTTGATCAGAAGCGTAGTTTTCGAGATATATCGAGATATTTAAAAGTGCCGAAGCCGCACCAACGTAATAGAGATACAGAAACACCGTGGCCCCTTTCTTTGGGATAACTCTGCACTATTGCGAGCTGGAAATGCCACTTCCAGTTTAGCTGTGCAGAAGAAGAACAACAAGAAGAAGAAATATCTCGAAATATGTCCGTCAGGACCCTTCCCTTGAGATAAATCTGCAAATATCTCGGAAACGAAGCGAGCTATTGCAAAACGTTAAGAGACCTTTTTTGTAGAGAATTAAGTTTCCTACTTTTTATGTTGTATGATATTTTTTGATCAGATGCGTAGTTCTCGAGATATATCAAGATATTTAAAAGCTCCGAAGCTGCACCAACATAATAGAGGTACAGAAACACCGTGGCCCCTTTCTTTGAGATAACTCTGCACTATTGCGAGCTGCAAATGCCACTTCCAGCTTAGCTGTGCAGAAGAAGAACAACAAGAAGAAGAAATATCTCGAAATATGTCCGTCAGGCCCCTTCCCTTGAGATAAATCTGCAAATACCTCGGAAACCAAGCGAGCTATGGCAAAATGTTAAGAGACCTTTTTTGTAGAGAATTAAGTTTCCTACTTTTTATGTTCTATGATATTTTTCGATCAGAGGCGTAGTTCTCGAGATATATCAAGATATTTAAAAGCTCCGAAGCTGCACCAACATAATAGAGGTACAGAAACACCGTGGCCCCTTTCTTTGAGATAACTCTGCACGATTGCGAGCTGGAAATGCCACTTCCAGTTTAGCTGTGCAGAAGAGGAACAACAAGAAGGAGAAATATCTCGGAATATGTCCGTCAGGCCCCTTCCCTTGAGATAAATCTGCAAATATCTCGGAAACGATGCCAGCTATGGGAAAATGTTCAGAAACCTTTTTTGTAGAGGATTAAGTTTCCTACTTTTTATCTTCTATGATATTTTTTGATCAGATGCGTAGTTCTCGAGATATATCAAGATATTTAAAAGTTCCGAAGCCGCACCAACATAATAGAGATACAGAAACACCGTGGCCCCTTTCTTTGAGATAACTCTGCACTATTGCGAGCTGTAAATGCCACTTCCAGCTTAGCTGTGCAGAAGAAAACAACAAGAAGAAGAAATATCTCGAAATATGTCCGTCGGGCCCCTTCCCTTGAGATATATCTGCAAATATCTCGGAAACAAAGCGAGCTATGGCAAAATGTTAAGAGACCTTTTTTGTAGAGAATTAAGTTTCCTACTTTTTATCTTCTATGATATTTTCTGACCAGATTCGTAGTTCTCGAGATATATCAAGATATTTAAAAGTTCCGAAGCCGCACCAACATAATAGAGATACAGAAACACCGTGGCCCCTCCCTTTGAGATAACTCTGCACTATTGCGAGCTGCAAATGCCACTTCCAGCTTAGCTGTGCAGAAGAAGAACAACAAGAAGAAGAAATATCTCGAAATATGTCCGTCAGGCCCCTTCCCTTGAGATAAATCGGCAAGTATCTCGGAAAGAAGCGAGCTATGCCAAAATGTTAACAGACCTTATTTGTAGACAATTAAGTTTCCTACAATTTATGTTCTATGATATTTTTTGATCAGAAGCGTAGTTTTCGAGATATATCGAGATATTTAAAAGTGCCGAAGCCGCACCAACATAATAGAGATACAGAAACACCGTGGCCCCTTTCTTTGGGATAACTCTGCACTATTGCGAGCTGGAAATGCCACTTCCAGTTTAGCTGTGCAGAAGAAGAACAACAAGAAGAAGAAATATCTCGAAATATGTCCGTCAGGACCCTTCCCTTGAGATAAATCTGCAAATATCTCGGAAACGAAGCGAGCTATTGCAAAACGTTAAGAGACCTTTTTTGTAGAGAATTAAGTTTCCTACTTTTTATGCTGTATGATATTTTTTGATCAGATGCGTAGTTCTCGAGATATATCAAGATATTTAAAAGCTCCGAAGCTGCACCAACATAATAGAGGTACAGAAACACCGTGGCCCCTTTCTTTGAGATAACTCTGCACTATTGCGAGCTGCAAATGCCACTTCCAGCTTAGCTGTGCAGAAGAAGAACAACAAGAAGAAGAAATATCTCGAAATATGTCCGTCAGGCCCCTTCCCTTGAGATAAATCTGCAAATACCTCGGAAACCAAGCGAGCTATGGCAAAATGTTAAGAGACCTTTTTTGTAGAGAATTAAGTTTCCTACTTTTTATGTTCTATGATATTTTTCGATCAGAGGCGTAGTTCTCGAGATATATCAAGATATTTAAAAGTTCCGAAGCCGCACCAATATAATAGAGATACAGAAACACCGTGGCCCCTTTCTTTGAGATAACTCTGCACGATTGCGAGCTGGAAATGCCACTTCCAGTTTAGCTGTGCAGAAGAAGAACAACAAGAAGAAGAAATATCTCGAAATATGTCCATCAGGACCCTTCCCTTGAGATAAATCTGCAAATATCTCGGAAACCAAGCGAGCTATGGCAAAATGTTAAGAGACCTTTTTTGTAGAGAATTATGTTCCCTACAATTTATGTTCTATGATATTTTTTGATCAGATGCGTAGTTCTCGAGATATATCAAGATATTTAAAATTTCCGAAGCCGCACCAACATAATAGAGATATAGAAACACCGTGGCCCCTTTCTTTGCGATAACTCTGCACTATTGCGAGCTGCAAATGCCACTTCCAGCTTAGCTGTGCAGAAGAAGAACAACAAGAAGAAGAAATATCTCGAAATATGTCCGTCAGGCCCCTTCCCTTGAGATAAATCTGCAAATATCTCGGAAACGAAGCGAGCTATGCCAAAATGTTAAGAGACCTTATTTGTAGACAATTAAGTTTCCTACTTTTTATGTTCTATGATATTTTTTGATCAGATGCGTAGTTCTCGAGATATATCAAGATATTTAAAAGTTCCGAAGCTGCACCAACATAATAGAGGTGCAGAAACACCGTGGCCTCTTTCCTTGAGATAACTCTGCACTATTGCGAGCTGCAAATGCCACTTCCAGCTTAGCTGTGCAGAAGAGGAACAACAAGAAGAAGAAATATCTCGGAATATGTCCGTCAGGCCCCTTCCCTTGAGATAAATCTGCAAATATCTCGGAAACGATGCCAGCTATGGGAAAATGTTAAGAAACCTTTTTTGTAGAGGATTAAGTTTCCTACTTTTTATCTTCTATGATATTTTTTGATCAGATGCGTAGTTCTCGAGATATATCAAGATATTTAAAAGTTCCGAAGCCGCACCAACATAATAGAGATACAGAAACACCGTGGCCCCTTTCTTTGAGATAACTCTGCACTATTGCGAGCTGTAAATGCCACTTCCAGCTTAGCTGTGCAGAAGAAGAACAACAAGAAGAAGAAATATCTCGAAATATGTCCGTCGGGCCCCTTCCCTTGAGATATATCTGCAAATATCTCGGAAACAAAGCGAGCTATGGCAAAATGTTAAGAGACCTTTTTTGTAGAGAATTATGTTTCCTACAATTTATGTTCTATGATATTTTTTGATCAGAAGCGTAGTTTTCGAGATATATCGAGATATTTAAAAGTTCCGAAGCCGCACCAACATAATAGAGATACAGAAACACCGTGGCCCCTTTCTTTCAGATAACTATGCACTATTGCGAGCTGCAAATGCCACTTCCAGCTTAGCTGTGCAGAAGAAGAACAACAAGAGGAAGAAATATCTCGAAATATGTCCGTCAGGCCCCTTACCTTGAGATAAATCTGCAAATATCTCGGAAACGATGCCAGCTATGGGAAAATGTTAAGAAACCTTTTTTGTAGAGGATTAAGTTTCCTACTTTTTATCTTCTATGATATTTTTTGATCAGATGCGTAGTTCTCGAGATATATCAAGATATTTAAAAGTTCCGAAGCCGCACCAACATAATAGAGATACAGAAACACCGTGGCCCCTTTCTTTGAGATAACTCTGCACTATTGCGAGCTGTAAATGCCACTTCCAGCTTAGCTGTGCAGAAGAAGAACAACAAGAAGAAGAAATATCTCGAAATATGTCCGTCGGGCCCCTTCCCTTGAGATATATCTGCAAATATCTCGGAAACAAAGCGAGCTATGGCAAAATGTTAAGAGACCTTTTTTGTAGAGAATTATGTTTCCTACAATTTATGTTCTATGATATTTTTTGATCAGAAGCGTAGTTTTCGAGATATATCGAGATATTTAAAAGTTCCGAAGCCGCACCAACATAATAGAGATACAGAAACACCGTGGCCCCTTTCTTTCAGATAACTATGCACTATTGCGAGCTGCAAATGCCACTTCCAGCTTAGCTGTGCAGAAGAAGAACAACAAGAAGAAGAAATATCTCGAAATATGTCCGTCAGGCCCCTTACCTTGAGATAAATCTGCAAATATCTCGGAAACGAAGCGAGCTATGGCAAAATGTTAAGAGACCTTTTTTGTAGAGAATTAAGTTTCCTACTTTTTATCTTCTATGATATTTTCTGACCAGATTCGTAGTTCTCGAGATATATCAAGATATTTAAAAGTTCCGAAGCCGCACCAACATAATAGAGATACAGAAACACCGTGGCCCCTCTCTTTGAGATAACTCTGCACTACTGCGAGCTGCAAATGCCACTTCCAGCTTAGCTGTGCAGAAGAAGAACAACAAGAGGAAGAAATATCTCGAAATATGTCCGTCAGGCCCCTTCCCTTGAGATAAATCGGCAAGTATCTCGGAAAGAAGCGAGCTATGCCAAAATGTTAAGAGACCTTATTTGTAGACAATTAAGTTTCCTACTTTTTATGTTCTATGATATTTTTTGATCAGAAGCGTAGTTTTCGAGATATATCGAGATATTTAAAAGTTCCGAAGCCGCACCAACATAATAGAGATACAGAAGCACCGTGGCCCCTTTCGTTGAGATAACTCTGCACTAGTGCGAGCCGCAAATGCCACTTCCAGCTTAGCTGTGCAGAAGAAGAATAACAAGAAGAAGAAATATCTCGAAATATGTCCGTCAGGCCCCTTCCCTCGAGATAAATCTGCAAATATCTCGGAAACGAAGCGAGCTACGGCAAAATGTTAAGAGACCTTTTTTGTAGAAAATTAGGATTCCTACTTTTTATGTTCTATGATATTTTTGGATCAGATGCGTAGTTCTCGAGATATATCAAGATATTTAAAAGTTCCGAAGCCGCACCAACATAATAGAGATACAGAAACACCGTGGCCCCTTTCTTTGAGATAATTCTGCACTATTGCGCGCTGCAAATGCCACTTCCAGCTTAGCTGTGCAGAAGAAGAACAACAAGAAGAAGAAATATCTCGAAATATGTCCGTCAGGCCCCTTCCCTCGAGATAAATCCGCAAATATCTCGGAAACGAAGCGAGCTATGGCAAAATGTTAAGAGACCTTTTTTGTAGAGAATTAAGTTTCCTACTTTTTATGTTGTATGATATTTTTTGATCGGATGCGTAATTCTCGAGATATATCAAGATATTTAAAAGTTCCGAAGCCGCACCAACATAATAGAGATACAGAAACACCGTGGCTCCTTTCTTTGAGATAACTCTGCACTATTGCGAGCTGCAAATGCCACTTCCAGCTTAGCTGTGCAGAAGAAGAACAACAAAAAGAATAAATATCTCGAAATATGTCCGTCAGGCCCCTTCCCTTGAGATAAACCTGCAAATATCTCGGAAACGAAGCGAGCTATGGCAAAATGTTAAGAGACCTCTTTTGTAGAGAATTAAGTTTCCTACTTTTTATGTTCTATGATATTTTTCGATCAGATGCGTAGTTCTCGAGATATATCAAGATATTTAAAAGTTCCGAAGCCGCACCAACATAATAGAGATACAGAAACACCGTGGCCCCTCTCTTTGAGATAACTCTGCACCATTGCGAGCTGCAAATGTCACTTCCAGCTTAGCTGTGCAGAAGAAGAACAACAAGAAGAAGAAATATCTGGAAATATGTCCGTCAGGCCCCTTCCCTTGAGATAAATCTGCAAATATCTCGGAAACGAAGCGAGCTACGGCAAAATGTTAAGAGACCTTTTTTGTAGAGAATTATGTTTCCTACAATTCATGTTCTATGATATTTTTTGATCAGAAGCGTTGTTTTCGAGATATATCGAGATATTTAAAAGATCCGAAGCCGCACCAACATAATAGAGATACAGAAACACCGTGGCCCCTTTCTTTGAGATAACTCTGCACTATTGCGCGCTGCAAATGCCACTTCCAGCTTAGCTGTGCAGAAGAAGAACAACAAGAAGAAGAAATATCTCGAAATATGTCCGTCAGGCCCCTTCCCTCGAGATAAATCTGCAAATATCTCGGAAACGAAGCGAGCTATGGCAAAATGTTAAGAGACCTTTTTTGTAGAGAATTAAGTTTCCTACTTTTTATGTTCTATGATATTTTTTGATCGGATGCGTAGTTCTCGAGATATATCAAGATATTTAAAAGTTCCGAAGCCGCACCAACATAATAGAGGTACAGAAACACCGTGGCCCCTTTCTTTGAGATAACTCTGCACTATTGCGAGCTGCAAATGCCACTTCCAGTTTAGCTGTGCAGAAGAAGAACAACAAGAAGAAGAAATATCTCGAAATATGTCCGTCAGGCCCCTTCCCTTGAGATAAATCTGCAAATATCTCGGAAACAAAGCGAGCTATGGCAAAATGTTAAGAGACCTTTTTTGTAGGGAATTAAGTTTCCTACTTTTTAGCTTCTATGATATTTTTTGATCAGATGCGTAGTTCTCGAGATATATCAAGATATTTAAAAGTTCCGAAGCCGCACCAACATAATAGAGATACAGAAACACCGTGGCCCCTCTCGTTGAGATGACTCTGCACTATTGCGAGCTGGAAATGCCACTTCCAGTTTAGCTGTGCACAAGAAGAACAACAAGAAGAAGAAATATCTCGAAATATGTCCGTTAGGCCCCTTCCCTTGAGATAAATCTGCAAATATCTCGGAAACGAAGCGAGCTACGGCAAAATGTTAAGCGACCTTTTTTGTAGAGAATTAAGTTTCCTACTTTTTATGTTCTATGATATTTTTTGATCAGATGCGTAGTTCTCGAGATATAGCAAGATATTTAAAAGTTCCGAAGCCGCACCAACATAATAGAGATACAGAAACACCGTGGCCCCTTTCTTTGAGATAACTCTGCACTACTGCGAGCTGCAAATGCCACTTCCAGCTTAGCTGTGCAGAAGAAGAACAACAAGAAGAAGAAATATCTGGAAATATGTCCGTCAGGCCCCTTCCCTTGAGATAAATCTGCAAATATCTCGGAAACGAAGCGAGCTACGGCAAAATGTTAAGAGACCTTTTTTGTAGAAAATTAGGATTCCTACTTTTTATGTTCTATGATATTTTTTGACCAGATGCGTAGTTCTCGAGATATATCAAGATATTTAAAAGTTCCGAAGCCGCACTAACATAATAGAGATACAGAAACACCGTGGCCCCTTTCTTTGAGATAACTCTGCACTATTGCGCGCTGCAAATGCCACGTCCAGCTTAGCTGTGCAGAAGAAGAACAACAAGAAGAAGAAATATCTCGAAATATGTCCGTCAGGCCCCTTCCCTTGAGATAAATCTGCAAATATCTCGGAAACGAAGCGAGCTATGGCAAAATGTTAAGAGACCTTTTTTGTAGAGAATTAAGTTTCCTACTTTTTATGATCTATGATATTTTTTGATCAGATGCGTAGTTCTCGAGATATATCAAGATATTTAAAAGTTCCGAAGCCGCACCAACATAATAGAGATACAGAAACACCGTGGCCCCTTTCTTTGAGATAACTCTGCACTACTGCGAGCTGCAAATGCCACTTCCAGCTTAGCTGTGCAGAAGAAGAACAACAAGAAGAAGAAATATCTCGAAATATGTCCGTCAGGCCCCTTCCCTTGAGATAAATCTGCAAATATCTCGGAAACGAAGCGAGCTATGGCAAAATGTTAAGAGACCTTTTTTGTAGAGAATTATGTTTCCTACAATTTACGTTCTCTGATATTTTTTGATCAGAAGCGTAGTTTTCGAGATATATCGAGATATTTAAAAGTTCCGAAGCCGCACCAACATAATAGAGATACAGAAACACCGTGGCCCCTTTCTTTGAGATAACTCTGCACTATTGCGACCTGCAAATGCCACTTCCAGCTTAGCTGTGCAGAAGAAGAACAACAAGAAGAAGAAATATCTCGAAATATGTCCCTCAGGCCCCTTCCCTTGAGATAAATCTGCAAATATCTCGGAAACCAAGCGAGCTATGGCAAAATGTTAAGAGACCTTATTTGTAGAGAATTAAGTTTCCTACTTTTTATGTTCTACGATATTTTTTGATCAGATGCGTAGTTCTCGAGATATATCAAGATATTTAAAAGTTCCGAAGCCGCACCAACATAATAGAGATACAGAAACACCGTGGCCCCTTTCTTTGAGATAACTCTGCACTATTGCGAGCTGCAAATGCCACTTCCAGCTTAGCTGTGCAGAAGAAGAACAACAAGAAGAAGAAATATCTCGAAATATGTCCGTCAGGCCCCTTCCCTTGAGATAAATCTGCAAATATCTCGGAAACGAAGCGAGCTATTGCAAAACGTTAAGAGACCTTTTTTGTAGAGAATTAAGTTTCCTACTTTTTATGTTCTATGATATTTTTTGATCAGATGCGTAGTTCTCGAGATATATCAAGATATTTAAAAGTTCCGAAGCCGCACCAACATAATAGAGATACAGAAACACCGTGGCCCCTTTCGTTGAGATAACTCTGCACTATTGCGAGCTGCAAATGCCACTTCCAGCTTAGCTGTGCAGAAGAAGAACAACAAGAAGAAGAAATATCTGGAAATATGTCCGTCAGGCCCCTTCCCTTGAGATAAATCTGCAAATATCTCGGAAACGAAGCGAGCTACGGCAAAATGTTAAGAGACCTTTTTTGTAGAAAATTAGGATTCCTACTTTTTATGTTCTATGATATTTTTTGAACAGATGCGTAGTTCTCGAGATATATCAAGATATTTAAAAGTTCCGAAGCCGCACCAACATAATAGAGATACAGAAACACCGTGGCCCCTTTCTTTGAGATAACTCTGCACTATTGCGCGCTGCAAATGCCACTTCCAGCTTAGCTGTGCAGAAGACGAACAACAAGAAGAAGAAATATCTCGAAATATGTCCGTCAGGCCCCTTCCCTTGGGATAAATCTGCAAATATCTCGGAAACGAAGCGAGCTATGGCGAAATGTTAAGAGACCTTTTTTGTAGAGAATTATGTTTCCTACAATTTACGTTCTCTGATATTTTTTGATCAGAAGCGTAGTTTTCGAGATATATCGAGATATTTAAAAGTTCCGAAGCCGCACCAACATAATAGAGATACAGAAACACCGTGGCCCCTTTCTTTGAGATAACTCTGCACTATTGCGAGCTGCAAATGCCACTTCCAGCTTAGCTGTGCAGAAGAAGAACAACAAGAAGAAGAAATATCTGGAAGTATGTCCGTCAGGCCCCTTCCCTTGAGATAAATCTGCAAATATCTCGGAAACGAAGCGAGCTATTGCAAAACGTTAAGAGACCTTTTTTGTAGCGAATTAAGTTTCCTACTTTTTATGTTCTATGATATTTTTTGATCAGATGCGTAGTTCTCGAGATATATCAAGATATTTAAAAGCTCCGAAGCTGCACCAACATAATAGAGGTACAGAAACACCGTGGCCCCTTTCTTTGAGATAACTCTGCACTATTGCGAGCTGCAAATGCCACTTCCAGCTTAGCTGTGCAGAAGAAGAACAACAAGAAGAAGAAATATCTCGAAATATGTCCGTCAGGCCCCTTCCCTTGAGATAAATCTGCAAATACCTCGGAAACCAAGCGAGCTATGGCAAAATGTTAAGAGACCTTTTTTGTAGAGAATTAAGTTTCCTACTTTTTATGTTCTATGATATTTTTCGATCAGAGGCGTAGTTCTCGAGATATATCAAGATATTTAAAAGTTCCGAAGCCGCACCAATATAATAGAGATACAGAAACACCGTGGCCCCTTTCTTTGAGATAACTCTGCACGATTGCGAGCTGGAAATGCCACTTCCAGTTTAGCTGTGCAGAAGAAGAACAACAAGAAGAAGAAATATCTCGAAATATGTCCATCAGGACCCTTCCCTTGAGATAAATCTGCAAATATCTCGGAAACGAAGCGAGCTATGGCAAAATGTTAAGAGACCTTTTTTGTAGAGAATTATGTTCCGTACGATTTATGTTCTATGATATTTTTTGATCAGATGCGTAGTTCTCGAGATATATCAAGATATTTAAAATTTCCGAAGCCGCACCAACATAATAGAGATACAGAAACACCGTGGCCCCTTTCTTTGCGATAACTCTGCACTATTGCGAGCTGCAAATGCCACTTCCAGCTTAGCTGTGCAGAAGAGGAACAACAAGAAGAAGAAATATCTCGGAATATGTCCGTCAGGCCCCTTCCCTTGAGATAAATCTGCAAATATCTCGGAAACGATGCCAGCTATGGGAAAATGTTAAGAAACCTTTTTTGTAGAGGATTAAGTTTCCTACTTTTTATCTTCTATGATATTTTTTGATCAGATGCGTAGTTCTCGAGATATATCAAGATATTTAAAAGTTCCGAAGCCGCACCAACATAATAGAGATACAGAAACACCGTGGCCCCTTTCTGTGAGATAACTCTGCACTATTGCGAGCTGTAAATGCCACTTCCAGCTTAGCTGTGCAGAAGAAGAACAACAAGAAGAAGAAATATCTCGAAATATGTCCGTCGGGCCCCTTCCCTTGAGATATATCTGCAAATATCTCGGAAACAAAGCGAGCTATGGCAAAATGTTAAGAGACCTTTTTTGTAGAGAATTATGTTTCCTACAATTTATGTTCCATGATATTTTTTGATCAGAAGCGTAGTTTTCGAGATATATCGAGATATTTAAAAGTTCCGAAGCCGCACCAACATAATAGAGATACAGAAACACCGTGGCCCCTTTCTTTCAGATAACTATGCACTATTGCGAGCTGCAAATGCCACTTCCAGCTTAGCTGTGCAGAAGAAGAACAACAAGAAGAAGAAATATCTCGAAATATGTCCGTCAGGCCCCTTACCTTGAGATAAATCTGCAAATATCTCGGAAACGAAGCGAGCTATGGCAAAATGTTAAGAGACCTTTTTTGTAGAGAATTAAGTTTCCTACTTTTTATGTTCTATGATATTTTTCGATCAGAGGCGTAGTTCTCGAGATATATCAAGATATTTAAAAGTTCCGAAGCCGCACCAATATAATAGAGATACAGAAACACCGTGGCCCCTTTCTTTGAGATAACTCTGCACGATTGCGAGCTGGAAATGCCACTTCCAGTTTAGCTGTGCAGAAGAAGAACAACAAGAAGAAGAAATATCTCGAAATATGTCCATCAGGACCCTTCCCTTGAGATAAATCTGCAAATATCTCGGAAACGAAGCGAGCTATGGCAAAATGTTAAGAGACCTTTTTTGTAGAGAATTATGTTCCGTACGATTTATGTTCTATGATATTTTTTGATCAGATGCGTAGTTCTCGAGATATATCAAGATATTTAAAATTTCCGAAGCCGCACCAACATAATAGAGATACAGAAACACCGTGGCCCCTTTCTTTGCGATAACTCTGCACTATTGCGAGCTGCAAATGCCACTTCCAGCTTAGCTGTGCAGAAGAGGAACAACAAGAAGAAGAAATATCTCGGAATATGTCCGTCAGGCCCCTTCCCTTGAGATAAATCTGCAAATATCTCGGAAACGATGCCAGCTATGGGAAAATGTTAAGAAACCTTTTTTGTAGAGGATTAAGTTTCCTACTTTTTATCTTCTATGATATTTTTTGATCAGATGCGTAGTTCTCGAGATATATCAAGATATTTAAAAGTTCCGAAGCCGCACCAACATAATAGAGATACAGAAACACCGTGGCCCCTTTCTGTGAGATAACTCTGCACTATTGCGAGCTGTAAATGCCACTTCCAGCTTAGCTGTGCAGAAGAAGAACAACAAGAAGAAGAAATATCTCGAAATATGTCCGTCGGGCCCCTTCCCTTGAGATATATCTGCAAATATCTCGGAAACAAAGCGAGCTATGGCAAAATGTTAAGAGACCTTTTTTGTAGAGAATTATGTTTCCTACAATTTATGTTCTATGATATTTTTTGATCAGAAGCGTAGTTTTCGAGATATATCGAGATATTTAAAAGTTCCGAAGCCGCACCAACATAATAGAGATACAGAAACACCGTGGCCCCTTTCTTTCAGATAACTATGCACTATTGCGAGCTGCAAATGCCACTTCCAGCTTAGCTGTGCAGAAGAAGAACAACAAGAAGAAGAAATATCTCGAAATATGTCCGTCAGGCCCCTTACCTTGAGATAAATCTGCAAATATCTCGGAAACGAAGCGAGCTATGGCAAAATGTTAAGAGACCTTTTTTGTAGAGAATTAAGTTTCCTACTTTTTATCTTCTATGATATTTTCTGACCAGATTCGTAGTTCTCGAGATATATCAAGATATTTAAAAGTTCCGAAGCCGCACCAACATAATAGAGATACAGAAACACCGTGGCCCCTCTCTTTGAGATAACTCTGCACTATTGCGAGCTGCAAATGCCACTTCCAGCTTAGCTGTGCAGAAGAAGAACAACAAGAAGAAGAAATATCTCGAAATATGTCCGTCAGGCCCCTTCCCTTGAGATAAATCGGCAAGTATCTCGGAAAGAAGCGAGCTATGCCAAAATGTTAAGAGACCTTATTTGTAGACAATTATGTTTCCTACAATTTATGTTCTATGATATTTTTTGATCAGAAGCGTAGTTTTCGAGATATATCGAGATATTTAAAAGTGCCGAAGCCGCACCAACATAATAGAGATACAGAAACACCGTGGCCCCTTTCTGTGGGATAACTCTGCACTATTGCGAGCTGGAAATGCCACTTCCAGTTTAGCTGTGCAGAAGAAGAACAACAAGAAGAAGAAATATCTCGAAATATGTCCGTCAGGACCCTTCCCTTGAGATAAATCTGCAAATATCTCGGAAACGAAGCGAGCTATTGCAAAACGTTAAGAGACCTTTTTTGTAGAGAATTAAGTTTCCTACTTTTTATGTTGTATGATATTTTTTGATCAGATGCGTAGTTCTCGAGATATATCAAGATATTTAAAAGCTCCGAAGCTGCACCAACATAATAGAGGTACAGACACACCGTGGCCCCTTTCTTTGAGATAACTCTGCACTATTGCGAGCTGCAAATGCCACTTCCAGCTTAGCTGTGCAGAAGAAGAACAACAAGAAGAAGAAATATCTCGAAATATGTCCGTCAGGCCCCTTCCCTTGAGATAAATCTGCAAATACCTCGGAAACCAAGCGAGCTATGGCAAAATGTTAAGAGACCTTTTTTGTAGAGAATTAAGTTTCCTACTTTTTATGTTCTATGATATTTTTCGATCAGAGGCGTAGTTCTCGAGATATATCAAGATATTTAAAAGTTCCGAAGCCGCACCAATATAATAGAGATACAGAAACACCGTGGCCCCTTTCTTTGAGATAACTCTGCACGATTGCGAGCTGGAAATGCCACTTCCAGTTTAGCTGTGCAGAAGAAGAACAACAAGAAGAAGAAATATCTCGAAATATGTCCATCAGGACCCTTCCCATGAGATAAATCTGCAAATATCTCGGAAACGAAGCGAGCTATGGCAAAATGTTAAGAGACCTTTTTTGTAGAGAATTATGTTCCCTACAATTTATGTTCTATGATATTTTTTGATCAGATGCGTAGTTCTCGAGATATATCAAGATATTTAAAATTTCCGAAATCGCACCAACATAATAGAGATATAGAAACACCGTGGCCCCTTTCTTTGCGATAACTCTGCACTATTGCGAGCTGCAAATGCCACTTCCAGCTTAGCTGTGCAGAAGAAGAACAACAAGAAGAAGAAATATCTCGAAATATGTCCGTCAGGCCCCTTCCCTTGAGATAAATCTGCAAATATCTCGGAAACGAAGCGAGCTATGCCAAAATGTTAAGAGACCTTATTTGTAGACAATTAAGTTTCCTACTTTTTATGTTCTATGATATTTTTTGATCAGATGCGTAGTTCTCGAGATATATCAAGATATTTAAAAGTTCCGAAGCTGCACCAACATAATAGAGGTGCAGAAACACCGTGGCCTCTTTCTTTGAGATAACTCTGCACTATTGCGAGCTGCAAATGCCACTTCCAGCTTAGCTGTGCAGAAGAGGAACAACAAGAAGAAGAAATATCTCGGAATATGTCCGTCAGGCCCATTCCCTTGAGATAAATCTGCAAGTATCTCGGAAACGAAGCGAGCTATGGCAAAATGTTAAGAGACCTTTTTTGTAGACAATTATGTTTCCTACAATTTATGTTCTATGATATTTTTTGATCAGATGCGTAGTTCTCGAGATATATCAAGATATTTAAAAGTTCCGAAGCCGCACCAACATAATAGAGATACAGAAACACCGTGGCCCCTCTCTTTGAGATAACTCTGCACTATTGCCAGCTGGAAATGCCACTTCCAGTTTAGCTGTGCAGAAGAAGAACAACAAGAAGAAGAAATATCTCGAAATATGTCCGTTAGGCCCCTTCCCTTGAGATAAATCTGCAAATATCTCGGAAACGAAGCGAGCTATGGCAAAATGTTAACAGACTTTTTTGTAGAGAATTAAGTTTCCTACTTTTTATGTTCTATGATATTTTTTGATCAGAAGCGTAGTTTTCGAGATATATCGAGATATTTAAAAGTTCCGAAGCCGCACCAACATAATAGAGATACAGAAACACCGTGGCCCCTTTCTTTGAGATAACTCTGCACTAGTGCGAGCCACAAATGCCACTTCCAGCTTAGCTGTGCAGAAGAAGAACTACAAGAAGAAGAAATATCTCGAAATATGTCCGTCAGGCCCCTTCCCTTGAGATAAATCTGCAAATATCTCGGAAACGAAGCGATCTATGCCAAAATGTTAAGAGACCTTATTTGTAGACAATTAAGTTTCCTAGTTTTTATGTTCTATGATATTTTTTGATCAGATACGTAGTTCTCGAGATATATCAAGATATTTAAAAGTTCCGAAGCTGCACCAACATAATAGAGGTGCAGAAACACCGTGGCCTCTTTCTTTGAGATAACTCTGCACTATTGCGAGCTGCAAATGCCACTTCCAGCTTAGCTGTGCAGAAGAGGAACAACAAGAAGAAGAAATATCTCGGAATATGTCCGTCAGGCCCCTTCCCTTGAGATAAATCTGCAAATATCTCGGAAACGATGCCAGCTATGGGAAAATGTTAAGAAACCTTTTTTGTAGAGGATTAAGTTTCCTACTTTTTATCTTCTATGATATTTTTTGATCAGATGCGTAGTTTTCGAGATATATCGAGATATTTAAAAGCTCCGAAGCCGCACCAACATAATAGAGATACAGAAACACCGTGGCCCCTTTCTTTCAGATAACTATGCACTATTGCGAGCTGCAAATGCCACTTCCAGCTCAGCTGTGCAGAAGAAGAACAACAAGAAGAAGAAATATCTCGAAATATGTCCGTCAGGCCCCTTACCTTGAGATAAATCTGCAAATATCTCGGAAACGAAGCGAGCTATGGCAAAATGTTAAGAGACCTTTTTTGTAGAGAATTAAGTTTCCTACTTTTTATCTTCTATGATATTTTCTGACCAGATTCGTAGTTCTCGAGATATATCAAGATATTTAAAAGTTCCGAAGCCGCACCAACATAATAGAGATACAGAAACACCGTGGCCCCTCTCTTTGAGATAACTCTGCACTATTGCGAGCTGCAAATGCCACTTCCAGCTTAGCTGTGCAGAAGAAGAACAACAAGAGGAAGAAATATCTCGAAATATGTCCGTCAGGCCCCTTCCCTTGAGATAAATCGGCAAGTATCTCGGAAAGAAGCGAGCTATGCCAAAATGTTAAGAGACCTTATTTGTAGACAATTAAGTTTCCTACTTTTTATGTTCTATGATATTTTTTGATCAGATGCGTAGTTCTCAAGATATATCAAGATATTTAAAAGTTCCGAAGCTGCACCAACATAATAGAGGTGCAGAAACACCGTGGCCTCTTTCTTTGAGATAACTCTGCACTATTGCGAGCTGGAAATGCCACTTCCAGTTTAGCTGTGCAGAAGAAGAACAACAAGAAGAAGAAATATCTCGGAATATGTCCGTCAGGCCCCTTCCCTTGAGATAAATCTGCAAATATCTCGGAAACGATGCCAGCTATGGGAAAATGTTAAGAAACCTTTTTTGTAGAGAATTAAGTTTCCTACTTTTTATCTTGTATGATATTTTTTGATCAGATGCGTAGTTCTCGAGATATATCAAGATATTTAAAAGTTCCGAATCCGCATCAACATAATAGAGATACAGAAACACCGTGGCCCCTTTCTTTCAGATAACTATGCACTATTGCGAGCTGTAAATGCCACTTCCAGCTTAGCTGTGTAGAAGAAGAACAACAAGAAGAAGAAATATCTCGAAATATGTCCGTCAGGCCCCTTCCCTTGAGATATATCTGCAAATATCTCGGAAACGAAGCGAGCTATGGCAAACTGTTAAGAGACCTTTTTTGTAGAGAATTATGTTTCCTACAATTTATGTTCTATGATATTTTTTGATCAGAAGCGTAGTTTTCGAGATATATCGAGATATTTAAAAGTTCCGAAGCCGCACCAACATAATAGAGATACAGAAACACCGTGGCCCCTTTCTTTGGGATAACTCTGCACTATTGCGAGCTGGAAATGCCACTTCCAGTTTAGCTGTGCAGAAGAAGAACAACAAGAAGAAGAAATATCTCGAAATATGTCCGTCAGGACCCTTCCCTTGAGATAAATCTGCAAATATCTCGGAAACGATGCCAGCTATGGGAAAATGTTAAGAGACCTTTTTTGTAGAGAATTAAGTTTCCTACTTTTTATCTTCTATGCTATTTTTTGATCAGATGCGTAGTTCTCGAGATATATCAAGATATTTAAAAGTTCCGAAGCCGCACCAACATAATAGAGATACAGAAACACCGTGGCCCCTTTCTTTGAGATAACTCTGCACTATTGCGAGCTGTAAATGCCACTTCCAGCTTAGCTGTGCAGAAGAAGAACAACAAGAAGAAGAAATATCTCGAAATATGTCCGTCAGGCCCCTTCCCTTGAGATAAATCTGCAAATATCTCGGAAACGAAGCGAGCTATGGCAAAATGTTAAGAGACCTTTTTTGTAGAGAATTAAGTTTCCTACTTTTTATGTTCTATGATATTTTTTGATCAGATGCGTAGTTCTCGAGATATATCAAGATATTTAAAAGTTCCGAAGCCGCACCAACATAATAGATACAGAAACACCGTGGCCCCTTTCTTTGAGATAACTCTGCACTATTGCGAGCTGCAAATGCCACTTCCAGCTTAGCTGTGCAGAGGAAGAACAACAAGAAGAAGAAATATCTCGAAATATGTCCGTCAGGCCAGTTCCTTTGAGCTGAATCTGCAAATATCTCGGAAACGAAGCGAGCTATGGCAAAATGTTAAGAGACGTTTTTTGTAGAGAATTATGTTTCCTACAATTTATGTTCTATGATATTTTTTGATCAGAAGCGTAGTTTTCGAGATATATCGAGATACTTAAAAGTTCCGAAGCCGCACCAACATATTAGAGATACAGAAACACCGTGGCCGCTTTCTTTGAGATAACTGTGCACTAGTGCGAGCCGCAAATGCCACTTCCAGCTTAGCTGTGCAGAAGAAGAACAACAAGAAGAAGAAACTTCTCGAAATATGTCCGTTAGGCCCCTTCCCTTGAGATAAATCTGCAAATATCTCGGGAACGAAGCGAGCTATGGCAAAATGTTAAGAGACCTTTTTTGTAGAGAATTAAGTTTCCTACTTTTTATGTTCTATGATATTTTTTGATCAGATGCGTAGTTCTCGAGATATATCAAGATATTTAAAAGTTCCGAAGCCGCACCAACATAATAGAGATACAGAAACACCGTGGCCCCTTTCTTTGAGATAACTCTGCACTATTGCGAGCTGTAAATGCCACTTCCAGCTTAGCTGTGCAGAAGAAGAACAACAAGAAGAAGAAATATCTCGAAATATGTCCGTCAGGCCCCTGCCCTTGAGATATATCTGCAAATATCTCGGAAACGAAGCGAGCTATGGCAAGATGTTGAGAGACCTTTTTTGTAGAGAATTATGTTTCCTACAATTTAGGTTCTATGATATTTTTTGATCAGAAGCGTAGTTTTCGAGATATATCGAGATATTTAAAAGTTCCGAAGCCGCACCAACATAATAGAGATACAGAAACACCGTGGCCCCTTTCTTTGAGATAACTCTGCAATAGTGCGAGCCGCAAATGCCACTTCCAGCTTAGCTGTGCAGAAGAAGAACAACAAGAAGAAGAAATATCTCGAAATATGTCCGTCAGGCCCCTTCCCTTGAGATAAATCTGCAAATATCTCGGAAACGAAGCGAGCTATGGCAAAATGTTAAGAGACCTTTTTTGTAGAGAATTAAGTTTCCTACTTTTTATGTTCTATGATATTTTTTGATCAGATGCGTAGTTCTCGAGATATATCAAGATATTTAAAAGTTCCGAAGCCGCACCAACATAATACAGATACAGAAACACCGTGGCCCCTTTCTTTGAGATAACTCTGCACTAGCGCGAGCCGCAAATGCCACTTCCAGCTTAGCTGTGCAGAAGAAGAACAACAAGAAGAAGAAATATCTCGAAATATGTCCGTCAGGCCCCTTCCCTTGAGATAAATCTGCAAATATCTCGGAAACGAAGCGAGCTATGGCAAAATGTTAAGAGACCTTTTTTGTAGAGAATTAAGTTTCCTACTTTTTATGTTCTATGATATTTTTTGATCAGATGCGTAGTTCTCGAGATATATCAAGATATTTAAAAGTTCCGAAGCCGCACCAACATAATAGAGATACAGAAACACCGTGGCCCCTTTCTTTGAGATAACTCTGCACTATTGCGAGCTGGAAATGCCACTTCCAGTTTAGCTGTGCAGAAGAAGAACAACAAGAAGAAGAAATACCTCGAAATATGTCCGTTAGGCCCCTTCCCTTGAGATAAATCTCCAAATATCTCGGAAACGAAGCGAGCTATGGCAAAATGTTAAGAGACCTTTTTTGTAGAGAATTAAGTTTCCTACTTTTTATGTTCTATGATATTTTTTGATCAGAAGCGTAGTTTTCGAGATATATCGAGATATTTAAAAGTTCCGAAGCCGCACCAACATAATAGAGATACAGAAACACCGTGGCCCCTTTCTTTGAGATAACTGTGCACTAGTGCGAGCCGCAAATGCCACTTCCAGCTTAGCTGTGCAGAAGAAGAACAACAAGAAGAAGAAATATCTCGAAATATGTCCGTCAGGCCAGTTCCTTTGAGCTGAATCTGCAAATATCTCGGAAACGAAGCGAGCTATGGCAAAATGTTAAGAGACGTTTTTTGTAGAGAATTAAGTTTCCTACTTTTTATGTTCTATGATATTTTTTGATCAGATGCGTAGTTCTCGAGATATATCAAGATATTTAAAAGTTCCGAAGCCGCACCAACATAATAGAGATACAGAAACACCGTGGCCCCTTTCTTTGAGATAACTCTGCACTATTGCGAGCTGTAAATGCCACTTCCAGCTTAGCTGTGCAGAAGAAGAACAACAAGAAGAAGAAATATCTCGAAATATGTCCGTCAGGCCCCTGCCCTTGAGATATATCTGCAAATATCTCGGAAACGAAGCGAGCTATGGCAAAATGTTGAGAGACCTTTTTTGTAGAGAATTATGTTTCCTACAATTTATGTTGTATGATATTTTTTGATCAGAAGCGTAGTTTTCGAGATATATCGAGATATTTAAAAGTTCCGAAGCCGCACCAACATAATAGAGATACAGAAACACCGTGGCCCCTTTCTTTGAGATAACTGTGCACTAGTGCGAGCCGCAAATGCCACTTCCAGCTTAGCTGTGCAGAAGAAGAACAACAAGAAGAAGAAATATCTCGAAATATGTCCGTCAGGCCCCTTCCCTTGAGATATATCTGCAAATATCTCGGAAACGAAGCGAGCTATGGCGAAATGTTAAGAGACCTTTTTTGTAGAGAATTAAGTTTCCTACTTTTTATCTTCTATGATATTTTTTGATCAGATGCGTAGTTCTCGAGATATATCAAGATATTTAAAAGTGCCGAAGCCGCACCAACATAATACAGATACAGAAACACCGTGGCCCCTTTCTTTGAGATAACTCTGCACTAGTGCGAGCCGCAAATGCCACTTCCAGCTTAGCTGTGCAGAAGAAGAACAACAAGAAGAAGAAGTATCCCGAAATATGTCCGTCAGGCCCCTTCCCTTGAGATAAATCTGCAAATATCTCGGAAACGAAGCGAGCTATGGCAAAATGTTAAGAGACCTTTTTTGTAGAGAATTAAGTTTCCTACTTTTTATGTTCTATGATATTTTTTGATCAGATGCGTAGTTCTCGAGATATATCAAGATATTTAAAAGTTCCGAAGCCGCACCAACATAATAGAGATACCGAAACACCGTGGCCCCTTTCTTTGAGATAACTCTGCACTATTGCGAGCTGGAAATGCCACTTCCAGTTTAGCTGTGCAGAAGAAGAACAACAAGAAGAAGAAATACCTCGAAATATGTCCGTTAGGCCCCTTCCCTTGAGATAAATCTCCAAATATCTCGGAAACGAAGCGAGCTATGGCAAAATGTTAAGAGACCTTTTTTGTAGAGAATTAAGTTTCCTACTTTTTATGTTCTATGATATTTTTTGATCAGATGCGTAGTTCTCGAGATATATCAAGATATTTAAAAGTTCCGAAGCCGCACCAACATAATACAGATACAGAAACACCGTGGCCCCTTTCTTTGAGATAACTCTGCACTAGTGCGAGCCGCAAATGCCACTTCCAGCTTAGCTGTGCAGAAGAAGAACAACAAGAAGAAGAAATATCTCGAAATATGTCCGTCAGGCCCCTTCCCTTGAGATAAATCTGCAAATATCTCGGAAACGAAGCGAGCTATGGCAAAATGTTAAGAGACCTTTTTTGTAGAGAATTAAGTTTCCTACTTTTTATGTTCTATGATATTTTTTGATCAGATGCGTAGTTCTCGAGATATATCAAGATATTTAAAAGTTCCGAAGCCGCACCAACATAATAGAGATACCGAAACACCGTGGCCCCTTTCTTTGAGATAACTCTGCACTATTGCGAGCTGGAAATGCCACTTCCAGTTTAGCTGTGCAGAAGAAGAACAACAAGAAGAAGAAATACCTCGAAATATGTCCGTTAGGCCCCTTCCCTTGAGATAAATCTCCAAATATCTCGGAAACGAAGCGAGCTA
The DNA here is from genome assembly GCF_051020975.1 of Osmia lignaria lignaria. Classification (NCBI taxonomy): domain Eukaryota; kingdom Metazoa; phylum Arthropoda; class Insecta; order Hymenoptera; family Megachilidae; genus Osmia; species Osmia lignaria. The sequence goes on from NW_027478160.1 coordinate 10,378,399, forward strand.
TGGCAAAATGTTAAGAGACCTTTTTTGTAGAGAATTAAGTTTCCTACTTTTTATGTTCTATGATATTTTTTGATCAGATGCGTAGTTCTCGAGATATATCAAGATATTTAAAAGTTCCGAAGCCGCACCAACATAATACAGATACAGAAACACCGTGGCCCCTTTCTTTGAGATAACTCTGCACTAGTGCGAGCCGCAAATGCCACTTCCAGCTTAGCTGTGCAGAAGAAGAACAACAAGAAGAAGAAATATCTCGAAATATGTCCGTCAGGCCCCTTCCCTTGAGATAAATCTGCAAATATCTCGGAAACGAAGCGAGCTATGGCAAAATGTTAAGAGACCTTTTTTGTAGAGAATTAAGTTTCCTACTTTTTATGTTCTATGATATTTTTTGATCAGATGCGTAGTTCTCGAGATATATCAAGATATTTAAAAGTTCCGAAGCCGCACCAACATAATAGAGATACAGAAACACCGTGGCCCCTTTCTTTGAGATAACTCTGCACTATTGCGAGCTGGAAATGCCACTTCCAGTTTAGCTGTGCAGGAGAAGAACAACAAGAAGAAGAAATACCTCGAAATATGTCCGTTAGGCCCCTTCCCTTGAGATAAATCTCCAAATATCTCGGAAACGAAGCGAGCTATGGCAAAATGTTAAGAGACCTTTTTTGTAGAGAATTAAGTTTCCTACTTTTTATGTTCTATGATATTTTTTGATCAGAAGCGTAGTTTTCGAGATATATCGAGATATTTAAAAGTTCCGAAGCCGCACCAACATAATAGAGATACAGAAACACCGTGGCCCCTTTCTTTGAGATAACTGTGCACTAGTGCGAGCCGCAAATGCCACTTCCAGCTTAGCTGTGCAGTAGAAGAACAACAAGAAGAAGAAATATCTCGAAATATGTCCGTCAGGCCCATTCCCTTGAGATAAATCTGCAAATATCTCGGAAACGAAGCGAGCTATGGCAAAATGTTAAGAGACCTTTTTTGTAGAGAATTAAGTTTCCTATCTTTTATGTTCTATGATATTTTTTGATCAGATGCGTAGTTCTCGAGATATATCAAGATATTTAAAAGTTCCGAAGCCGCACCAACATAATAGATACAGAAACACCGTGGCCCCTTTCTTTGAGATAACTCTGCACTATTGCGAGCTGCAAATGCCACTTCCAGCTTAGCTGTGCAGAGGAAGAACAACAAGAAGAAGAAATATCTCGAAATATGTCCGTCAGGCCAGTTCCTTTGAGCTGAATCTGCAAATATCTCGGAAACGAAGCGAGCTATGGCAAAATGTTAAGAGACGTTTTTTGTAGAGAATTATGTTTCCTACAATTTATGTTCTATGATATTTTTTGATCAGAAGCGTAGTTTTCGAGATATATCGAGATACTTAAAAGTTCCGAAGCCGCACCAACATATTAGAGATACAGAAACACCGTGGCCCCTTTCTTTGAGATAACTGTGCACTAGTGCGAGCCGCAAATGCCACTTCCAGCTTAGCTGTGCAGAAGAAGAACAACAAGAAGAAGAAACTTCTCGAAATATGTCCGTTAGGCCCCTTCCCTTGAGATATATCTGCAAATATCTCGGAAACGAAGCGAGCTATGGCAAAATGTTAAGAGACCTTTTTTGTAGAGAATTAAGTTTCCTACTTTTTATGTTCTATGATATTTTTTGATCAGATGCGTAGTTCTCGAGATATATCAAGATATTTAAAAGTTCCGAAGCCGCACCAACATAATAGAGATACAGAAACACCGTGGCCCCTTTCTTTGAGATAACTCTGCACTATTGCGAGCTGTAAATGCCACTTCCAGCTTAGCTGTGCAGAAGAAGAACAACAAGAAGAAGAAATATCTCGAAATATGTCCGTCAGGCCCCTGCCCTTGAGATATATCTGCAAATATCTCGGAAACGAAGCGAGCTATGGCAAAATGTTGAGAGACCTTTTTTGTAGAGAATTATGTTTCCTACAATTTAGGTTCTATGATATTTTTTGATCAGAAGCGTAGTTTTCGAGATATATCGAGATATTTAAAAGTTCCGAAGCCGCACCATCATAATAGAGATACAGAAACACCGTGGCCCCTTTCTTTGAGATAACTCTGCAATAGTGCGAGCCGCAAATGCCACTTCCAGCTTAGCTGTGCAGAAGAAGAACAACAAGAAGAAGAAATATCTCGAAATATGTCCGTCAGGCCCCTTCCCTTGAGATAAATCTGCAAATATCTCGGAAACGAAGCGAGCTATGGCAAAATGTTAAGAGACCTTTTTTGTAGAGAATTAAGTTTCCTACTTTTTATGTTCTATGATACTTTTTGATCAGATGCGTAGTTCTCGAGATATATCAAGATATTTAAAAGTTCCGAAGCCGCACCAACATAATAGAGATACAGAAACACCGTGGCCCCTTTCTTTGAGATAACTCTGCAATAGTGCGAGCCGCAAATGCCACTTCCAGCTTAGCTGTGCAGAAGAAGAACAACAAGAAGAAGAAATATCTCGAAATATGTCCGTCAGGCCCCTGCCCTTGAGATATATCTGCAAATATCTCGGAAACGAAGCGAGCTATGGCAAAATGTTAACAGACTTTTTTGTAGAGAATTAGGTTTCCTACTTTTTATGTTCTATGATATTTTTTGATCAGAAGCGTAGTTTTCGAGATATATCGAGATATTTAAAAGTTCCGAAGCCGCACCAACATAATAGAGATACAGAAACACCGTGGCCCCTTTCTTTGAGATAACTCTGCACTAGTGCGAGCCACAAATGCCACTTCCAGCTTAGCTGTGCAGAAGAAGAACTACAAGAAGAAGAAATATCTCGAAATATGTCCGTCAGGCCCCTTCCCTTGAGATAAATCTGCAAATATCTCGGAAACGAAGCGAGCTATGCCAAAATGTTAAGAGACCTTATTTGTAGACAATTAAGTTTCCTACTTTTTATGTTCTATGATATTTTTTGATCAGATGCGTAGTTCTCGAGATATATCAAGATATTTAAAAGTTCCGAAGCCGCACCAACATAATAGAGATACAGAAACACCGTGGCCCCTTTCTTTGAGATAACTCTGCACTATTGCGAGCTGGAAATGCCACTTCCAGTTTAGCTGTGCAGAAGAAGAACAACAAGAAGAAGAAATACCTCGAAATATGTCCGTTAGGCCCCTTCCCTTGAGATAAATCTCCAAATATCTCGGAAACGAAGCGAGCTATGGCAAAATGTTAAGAGACCTTTTTTGTAGAGAATTAAGTTTCCTACTTTTTATGTTCTATGATATTTTTTGATCAGAAGCGTAGTTTTCGAGATATATCGAGATATTTAAAAGTTCCGAAGCCGCACCAACATAATAGAGATACAGAAACACCGTGGCCCCTTTCTTTGAGATAACTGTGCACTAGTGCGAGCCGCAAATGCCACTTCCAGCTTAGCTGTGCAGAAGAAGAACAACAAGAAGAAGAAACTTCTCGAAATATGTCCGTTAGGCCCCTTCCCTTGAGATAAATCTGCAAATATCTCGGAAACGAAGCGAGCTATGGCAAAATGTTAAGAGACCTTTTTTGTAGAGAATTAAGTTTCCTACTTTTTATGTTCTATGATATTTTTTGATCAGATGCGTAGTTCTCGAGATATATCAAGATATTTAAAAGTTCCGAAGCCGCACCAACATAATAGAGATACAGAAACACCGTGGCCCCTTTCTTTGAGATAACTCTGCACTATTGCGAGCTGTAAATGCCACTTCCAGCTTAGCTGTGCAGAAGAAGAACAACAAGAAGAAGAAATATCTCGAAATATGTCCGTCAGGCCCCTGCCCTTGAGATATATCTGCAAATATCTCGGAAACGAAGCGAGCTATGGCAAAATGTTGAGAGACCTTTTTTGTAGAGAATTATGTTTCCTACAATTTAGGTTCTATGATATTTTTTGATCAGAAGCGTAGTTTTCGAGATATATCGAGATATTTAAAAGTTCCGAAGCCGCACCAACATAATAGAGATACAGAAACACCGTGGCCCCTTTCTTTGAGATAACTCTGCAATAGTGCGAGCCGCAAATGCCACTTCCAGCTTAGCTGTGCAGAAGAAGAACAACAAGAAGAAGAAATATCTCGAAATATGTCCGTCAGGCCCCTGCCCTTGAGATATATCTGCAAATATCTCGGAAACGAAGCGAGCTATGGCAAAATGTTGAGAGACCTTTTTTGTAGAGAATTATGTTTCCTACAATTTATGTTGTATGATATTTTTTGATCAGAAGCGTAGTTTTCGAGATATATCGAGATATTTAAAAGTTCCGAAGCCGCACCAACATAATAGAGATACAGAAACACCGTGGCCCCTTTCTTTGAGATAACTCTGCACTAGTGCGAGCCGCAAATGCCACTTCCAGCTTAGCTGTGCAGAAGAAGAACAACAAGAAGAAGAAATATCTCGAAATATGTCCGTCAGGCCCCTTCCCTTGAGATATATCTGCAAATATCTCGGAAACGAAGCGAGCTATGGCGAAATGTTAAGAGACCTTTTTTGTAGAGAATTAAGTTTCCTACTTTTTATCTTCTACGATATTTTTTGATCAGATGCGTAGTTCTCGAGATATATCAAGATATTTAAAAGTGCCGAAGCCGCACCAACATAATACAGATACAGAAACACCGTGGCCCCTTTCTGTGAGATAACTCTGCACTAGTGCGAGCCGCAAATGCCACTTCCAGCTTAGCTGTGCAGAAGAAGAACAACAAGAAGAAGAAATATCCCGAAATATGTCCGTCAGGCCCCTTCCCTTGAGATAAATCTGCAAATATCTCGGAAACGAAGCGAGCTATGGCAAAATGTTAAGAGACCTTTTTTGTAGAGAATTAAGTTTCCTACTTTTTATGTTCTATGATATTTTTTGATCAGATGCGTAGTTCTCGAGATATATCAAGATATTTAAAAGTTCCGAAGCCGCACCAACATAATACAGATACAGAAACACCGTGGCCCCTTTCTTTGAGATAACTCTGCACTAGTGCGAGCCGCAAATGCCACTTCCAGCTTAGCTGTGCAGAAGAAGAACAACAAGAAGAAGAAATATCTCGAAATATGTCCGTCAGGCCCCTTCCCTTGAGATAAATCTGCAAATATCTCGGAAACGAAGCGAGCTATGGCAAAATGTTAAGAGACCTTTTTTGTAGAGAATTAAGTTTCCTACTTTTTATGTTCTATGATATTTTTTGATCAGATGCGTAGTTCTCGAGATATATCAAGATATTTAAAAGTTCCGAAGCCGCACCAACATAATAGAGATACAGAAACACCGTGGCCCCTTTCTTTGAGATAACTCTGCACTATTGCGAGCTGGAAATGCCACTTCCAGTTTAGCTGTGCAGAAGAAGAACAACAGGAAGAAGAAATACCTCGAAATATGTCCGTTAGGCCCCTTCCCTTCAGATAAATCTCCAAATATCTCGGAAACGAAGCGAGCTATGGCAAAATGTTAAGAGACCTTTTTTGTAGAGAATTAAGTTTCCTACTTTTTATGTTCTATGATATTTTTTGATCAGAAGCGTAGTTTTCGAGATATATCGAGATATTTAAAAGTTCCGAAGCCGCACCAACATAATAGAGATACAGAAACACCGTGGCCCCTTTCTTTGAGATAACTGTGCACTAGTGCGAGCCGCAAATGCCACTTCCAGCTTAGCTGTGCAGAAGAAGAACAACAAGAAGAAGAAATATCTCGAAATATGTCCGTCAGGCCCCTTCCCTTGAGATAAATCTGCAAATATCTCGGAAACGAAGCGAGCTATGGCAAAATGTTAAGAGACCTTTTTTGTAGAGAATTAAGTTTCCTACCTTTTATGTTCTATGATATTTTTTGATCAGATGCGTAGTTCTCGAGATATATCAAGATATTTAAAAGTTCCGAAGCCGCACCAACATAATAGATACAGAAACACCGTGGCCCCTTTCTTTGAGATAACTCTGCACTATTGCGAGCCGCAAATGCCACTTCCAGCTTAGCTGTGCAGAAGAAGAACAACAAGAAGAAGAAATATCTCGAAATATGTCCGTCAGGCCCCTTCCCTTGAGATATATCTGCAAATATCTCGGAAACGAAGCGAGCTATGGCGAAATGTTAAGAGACCTTTTTTGTAGAGAATTAAGTTTCCTACTTTTTATCTTCTACGATATTTTTTGATCAGATGCGTAGTTCTCGAGATATATCAAGATATTTAAAAGTGCCGAAGCCGCACCAACATAATACAGATACAGAAACACCGTGGCCCCTTTCTTTGAGATAACTCTGCACTAGTGCGAGCCGCAAATGCCACTTCCAGCTTAGCTGTGCAGAAGAAGAACAACAAGAAGAAGAAATATCCCGAAATATGTCCGTCAGGCCCCTTCCCTTGAGATAAATCTGCAAATATCTCGGAAACGAAGCGAGCTATGGCAAAATGTTAAGAGACCTTTTTTGTAGAGAATTAAGTTTCCTACTTTTTATGTTCTATGATATTTTTTGATCAGATGCGTAGTTCTCGAGATATATCAAGATATTTAAAAGTTCCGAAGCCGCACCAACATAATACAGATACAGAAACACCGTGGCCCCTTTCTTTGAGATAACTCTGCACTAGTGCGAGCCGCAAATGCCACTTCCAGCTTAGCTGTGCAGAAGAAGAACAACAAGAAGAAGAAATATCTCGAAATATGTCCGTCAGGCCCCTTCCCTTGAGATAAATCTGCAAATATCTCGGAAACGAAGCGAGCTATGGCAAAATGTTAAGAGACCTTTTTTGTAGAGAATTAAGTTTCCTACTTTTTATGTTCTATGATATTTTTTGATCAGATGCGTAGTTCTCGAGATATATCAAGATATTTAAAAGTTCCGAAGCCGCACCAACATAATAGAGATACAGAAACACCGTGGCCCCTTTCTTTGAGATAACTCTGCACTATTGCGAGCTGGAAATGCCACTTCCAGTTTAGCTGTGCAGAAGAAGAACAACAAGAAGAAGAAATACCTCGAAATATGTCCGTTAGGCCCCTTCCCTTGAGATAAATCTCCAAATATCTCGGAAACGAAGCGAGCTATGGCAAAATGCTAAGAGACCTTTTTTGTAGAGAATTAAGTTTCCTACTTTTTATGTTCTATGATATTTTTTGATCAGAAGCGTAGTTTTCGAGATATATCGAGATATTTAAAAGTTCCGAAGCCGCACCAACATAATAGAGATACAGAAACACCGTGGCCCCTTTCTTTGAGATAACTGTGCACTAGTGCGAGCCGCAAATGCCACTTCCAGCTTAGCTGTGCAGAAGAAGAACAACAAGAAGAAGAAATATCTCGAAATATGTCCGTCAGGCCCCTTCCCTTGAGATAAATCTGCAAATATCTCGGAAACGAAGCGAGCTATGGCAAAATGTTAAGAGACCTTTTTTGTAGAGAATTAAGTTTCCTACCTTTTATGTTCTATGATATTTTTTGATCAGATGCGTAGTTCTCGAGATATATCAAGATATTTAAAAGTTCCGAAGCCGCACCAACATAATAGATACAGAAACACCGTGGCCCCTTTCTTTGAGATAACCCTGCACTAGTGCGAGCCGCAAATGCCACTTCCAGCTTAGCTGTGCAGAAGAAGAACAACAAGAAGAAGAAATATCTCGAAATATGTCCGTCAGGCCCCTTCCCTTGAGATATATCTGCAAATATCTCGGAAACGAAGCGAGCTATGGCGAAATGTTAAGAGACCTTTTTTGTAGAGAATTAAGTTTCCTACTTTTTATCTTCTACGATATTTTTTGATCAGATGCGTAGTTCTCGAGATATATCAAGATATTTAAAAGTGCCGAAGCCGCACCAACATAATACAGATACAGAAACACCGTGGCCCCTTTCTTTGAGATAACTCTGCACTAGTGCGAGCCGCAAATGCCACTTCCAGCTTAGCTGTGCAGAAGAAGAACAACAAGAAGAAGAAATATCCCGAAATATGTCCGTCAGGCCCCTTCCCTTGAGATAAATCTGCAAATATCTCGGAAACGAAGCGAGCTATGGCAAAATGTTAAGAGACCTTTTTTGTAGAGAATTAAGTTTCCTACTTTTTATGTTCTATGATATTTTTTGATCAGATGCGTAGTTCTCGAGATATATCAAGATATTTAAAAGTTCCGAAGCCGCACCAACATAATACAGATACAGAAACACCGTGGCCCCTTTCTTTGAGATAACTCTGCACTAGTGCGAGCCGCAAATGCCACTTCCAGCTTAGCTGTGCAGAAGAAGAACAACAAGAAGAAGAAATATCTCGAAATATGTCCGTCAGGCCCCTTCCCTTGAGATAAATCTGCAAATATCTCGGAAACGAAGCGAGCTATGGCAAAATGTTAAGAGACCTTTTTTGTAGAGAATTAAGTTTCCTACTTTTTATGTTCTATGATATTTTTTGATCAGATGCGTAGTTCTCGAGATATATCAAGATATTTAAAAGTTCCGAAGCCGCACCAACATAATAGAGATACAGAAACACCGTGGCCCCTTTCTTTGAGATAACTCTGCACTATTGCGAGCTGGAAATGCCACTTCTAGTTTAGCTGTGCAGAAGAAGAACAACAAGAAGAAGAAATACCTCGAAATATGTCCGTTAGGCCCCTTCCCTTGAGATAAATCTCCAAATATCTCGGAAACGAAGCGAGCTATGGCGAAATGTTAAGAGACCTTTTTTGTAGAGAATTAAGTTTCCTACTTTTTATCTTCTACGATATTTTTTGATCAGATGCGTAGTTCTCGAGATATATCAAGATATTTAAAAGTGCCGAAGCCGCACCAACATAATACAGATACAGAAACACCGTGGCCCCTTTCTTTGAGATAACTCTGCACTAGTGCGAGCCGCAAATGCCACTTCCAGCTTAGCTGTGCAGAAGAAGAACAACAAGAAGAAGAAATATCCCGAAATATGTCCGTCAGGCCCCTTCCCTTGAGATAAATCTGCAAATATCTCGGAAACGAAGCGAGCTATGGCAAAATGTTAAGAGACCTTTTTTGTAGAGAATTAAGTTTCCTACTTTTTATGTTCTATGATATTTTTTGATCAGATGCGTAGTTCTCGAGATATATCAAGATATTTAAAAGTTCCGAAGCCGCACCAACATAATACAGATACAGAAACACCGTGGCCCCTTTCTTTGAGATAACTCTGCACTAGTGCGGGCCGCAAATGCCACTTCCAGCTTAGCTGTGCAGAAGAAGAACAACAAGAAGAAGAAATATCTCGAAATATGTCCGTCAGGCCCCTTCCCTTGAGATAAATCTGCAAATATCTCGGAAACGAAGCGAGCTATGGCAAAATGTTAAGAGACCTTTTTTGTAGAGAATTAAGTTTCCTACTTTTTATGTTCTATGATATTTTTTGATCAGATGCGTAGTTCTCGAGATATATCAAGATATTTAAAAGTTCCGAAGCCGCACCAACATAATAGAGATACAGAAACACCGTGGCCCCTTTCTTTGAGATAACTCTGCACTATTGCGAGCTGGAAATGCCACTTCCAGTTTAGCTGTGCAGAAGAAGAACAACAAGAAGAAGAAATACCTCGAAATATGTCCGTTAGGCCCCTTCCCTTGAGATAAATCTCCAAATATCTCGGAAACGAAGCGAGCTATGGCAAAATGTTAAGAGACCTTTTTTGTAGAGAATTAAGTTTCCTACTTTTTATGTTCTATGATATTTTTTGATCAGAAGCGTAGTTTTCGAGATATATCGAGATATTTAAAAGTTCCGAAGCCGCACCAACATAATAGAGATACAGAAACACCGTGGCCCCTTTCTTTGAGATAACTGTGCACTAGTGCGAGCCGCAAATGCCACTTCCAGCTTAGCTGTGCAGAAGAAGAACAACAAGAAGAAGAAATATCTCGAAATATGTCCGTCAGGCCCCTTCCCTTGAGATAAATCTGCAAATATCTCGGAAACGAAGCGAGCTATGGCAAAATGTTAAGAGACCTTTTTTGTAGAGAATTAAGTTTCCTACCTTTTATGTTCTATGATATTTTTTGATCAGATGCGTAGTTCTCGAGATATATCAAGATATTTAAAAGTTCCGAAGCCGCACCAACATAATAGATACAGAAACACCGTGGCCCCTTTCTTTGAGATAACTCTGCACTATTGCGAGCTGCAAATGCCACTTCCAGCTTAGCTGTGCAGAGGAAGAACAACAAGAAGAAGAAATATCTCGAAATATGTCCGTCAGGCCAGTTCCTTTGAGCTGAATCTGCAAATATCTCGGAAACGAAGCGAGCTATGGCAAAATGTTAAGAGACGTTTTTTGTAGAGAATTATGTTTCCTACAATTTATGTTCTATGATATTTTTTGATCAGAAGCGTAGTTTTCGAGATATATCGAGATACTTAAAAGTTCCGAAGCCGCACCAACATATTAGAGATACAGAAACACCGTGGCCCCTTTCTTTGAGATAACTGTGCACTAGTGCGAGCCGCAAATGCCACTTCCAGCTTAGCTGTGCAGAAGAAGAACAACAAGAAGAAGAAACTTCTCGAAATATGTCCGTTAGGCCCCTTCCCTTGAGATAAATCTGCAAATATCTCGGAAACGAAGCGAGCTATGGCAAAATGTTAAGAGACCTTTTTTGTAGAGAATTAAGTTTCCTACTTTTTATGTTCTATGATATTTTTTGATCAGATGCGTAGTTCTCGAGATATATCAAGATATTTAAAAGTTCCGAAGCCGCACCAACATAATAGAGATACAGAAACACCGTGGCCCCTTTCTTTGAGATAACTCTGCACTATTGCGAGCTGTAAATGCCACTTCCAGCTTAGCTGTGCAGAAGAAGAACAACAAGAAGAAGAAATATCTCGAAATATGTCCGTCAGGCCCCTGCCCTTGAGATATATCTGCAAATATCTCGGAAACGAAGCGAGCTATGGCAAAATGTTGAGAGACCTTTTTTGTAGAGAATTATGTTTCCTACAATTTATGTTCTATGATATTTTTTGATCAGATGCGTAGTTCTCGAGATATATCAAGATATTTAAAAGTGCCGAAGCCGCACCAACATAATACAGATACAGAAACACCGTGGCCCCTTTCTTTGAGATAACTCTGCACTAGTGCGAGCCGCAAATGCCACTTCCAGCTTAGCTGTGCAGAAGAAGAACAACAAGAAGAAGAAATATCTCGAAATATGTCCGTCAGGCCCCTTCCCTTGAGATAAATCTGCAAATATCTCGGAAACGAAGCGAGCTATGGCAAAATGTTAAGAGACCTTTTTTGTAGAGAATTAAGTTTCCTACTTTTTATGTTCTATGATATTTTTTGATCAGATGCGTAGTTCTCGTGATATATCAAGATATTTAAAAGTTCCGAAGCCGCACCAACATAATACAGATACAGAAACACCGTGGCCCCTTTCTTTGAGATAACTCTGCACTAGTGCGAGCCGCAAATGCCACTTCCAGCTTAGCTGTGCAGAAGAAGAACAACAAGAAGAAGAAATATCTCGAAATATGTCCGTTAGGCCCCTTCCCTTGAGATAAATCTCCAAATATCTCGGAAACGAAGCGAGCTATGGCAAAATGTTAAGAGACCTTTTTTGTAGAGAATTAAGTTTCCTACTTTTTATGTTCTATGATATTTTTTGATCAGAAGCGTAGTTTTCGAGATATATCGAGATATTTAAAAGTTCCGAAGCCGCACCAACATAATAGAGATACAGAAACACCGTGGCCCTTTCTTTGAGATAACTGTGCACTAGTGCGAGCCGCAAATGCCACTTCCAGCTTAGCTGTGCAGAAGAAGAACAACAAGAAGAAGAAATATCTCGAAATATGTCCGTCAGGCCCCTTCCCTTGAGATAAATCTGCAAATATCTCGGAAACGAAGCGAGCTATGGCAAAATGTTAAGAGACCTTTTTTGTAGAGAATTATGTTTCCTACAATTTATGTTGTATGATATTTTTTGATCAGAAGCGTAGTTTTCGAGATATATCGAGATATTTAAAAGTTCCGAAGCCGCACCAACATAATAGAGATACAGAAACACCGTGGCCCCTTTCTTTGAGATAACTCTGCACTAGTGCGAGCCGCAAATGCCACTTCCAGCTTAGCTGTGCAGAAGAAGAACAACAAGAAGAAGAAATATCTCGAAATATGTCCGAGAGGCCCCTTCCCTTGAGATAAATCTGCAAATATCTCGGAAACGAAGAGAGCTATGGCGAAATGTTAAGAGACCTTTTTTGTAGAGAATTACGTTTCCTACTTTTTATCTTCTATGATATTTTTTGATCAGATGCGTAGTTCTCGAGATATATCAAGATATTTAAAAGTGCCGAAGCCGCAGCAACATAATACAGATACAGAAACACCGTGGCCCCTTTCGTTGAGATAACTCTGCACTAGTGCGAGCCGCAAATGCCACTTCCAGCTTAGCTGTGCAGAAGAAGAACAACAAGAAGAAGAAATATCTCGAAATATGTCCGTCAGGCCCCTTCCCTTGAGATAAATCTGCAAATATCTCGGAAACGAAGCGAGCTATGGCGAAATGTTAAGAGACCCTTTTTGTAGAGAATTAAGTTTCCTACTTTTTATGTTCTATGATATTTTTTGATCAGATGCGTAGTTCTCGAGATATATCAAGATATTTAAAAGTTCCGAAGCCGCACCAACATAATAGAGATACAGAAACACCGTGGCCCCTTTTTTTGAGATAACTCTGCACTATTGCGAGCTGCCAATGCCACTTCCAGTTTAGCTGTGCAGAGGAAGAACAACAAGAAGAAGAAATAACTCGAAATATGTCCGTCAGGCCCCTTCCCTTGTGATAAATCTGCAAATATCTCGGAAACGAAGCGAGCTATGGCAAAATGTTAAGAGACCTTTTTTGTAGAGAATTAAGTTTCCTACTTTTTATGTTCTATGATATTTTTTGATCAGATGCGTAGTTCTCGAGATATATCAAGGTATTTAAAAGTTCCGAAGCCGCACCAACATAATAGAGATACAGAAACACCGTGGCCCCTCTCTTTGAGATAACTCTGCACTATTGCGAGCTGGAAATGCCACTTCCAGTTTAGCTGTGCAGAAGAAGAACAACAAGAAGAAGAAATATCTCGAAATATGTCCGTCAGGCCCCTGCCCTTGAGATATATCTGCAAATATCTCGGAAACGAAGCGAGCTATGGCAAAATGTTGAGAGACCTTTTTTGTAGCGAATTATGTTTCCTACAATTTATGTTCTATGATATTTTTTGATCAGAAGCGTAGTTTTCGAGATATATCGAGATATTTAAAAGTTCCGAAGACGCACCAACATAATAGAGATACAGAAACACCGTGGCCCCTTTCTTTGAGATAACTCTGCACTATTGCGAGCTGCAAATGCCACTTCCAGCTTAGCTGTGCAGAGGAAGAACAAGAAGAAGAAGAAGTATCTCGAAATATGTCTGTCAGGCCCGTTCCTTTGAGCTGAATCTGCAAATATCTCGGAAACGAAGCGAGCTATGGCAAAATGTTAAGAGACGTTTTTTGTAGAGAATTATGTTTCCTACAATTTATGTTCTATGATATTTTTTGATCAGAAGCGTAGTTTTCGACATATATCGAGATATTTAAAAGTTCCGAAGCCGCACCAACATAATAGAGATACAGAAACACCGTGGCCCCTTTCTTTGAGATAACTCTGCACTAGTGCGAGCCGCAAATGCGACTTCCAGCTTAGCTGTGCAGAAGAAGAATAACAAGAAGAAGAAATATCTCGAAATATGTCCGTCAGGCCCCTTCCCTTGAGATAAATCTGCAAATATCTCGGAAACGAAGCGAGCTATGGCAAAATGTTGAGAGACCTTTTTTGTAGAGAATTAAGTTTCCTACTTTTTATGTTCTATGATATTTTTTGATCAGATGCGTAGTTCTCGAGATATATCAAGATATTTAAAAGTTCCGAAGCCGCACCAACATAATAGAGATATAGAAACACCGTGGCCCCTTTCTTTGAGATAACTCTGCACTATTGCGAGCTGCAAATGCCACTTCCAGCTTAGCTGTGCAGAGGAAGAACAACAAGAAGAAGAAATATCTCGAAATATGTCCGTCAGGCCAGTTCCTTTGAGCTGAATCGGCAAATATCTCGGAAACGAAGCGAGCTATGGCAAAATGTTAAGAGACGTTTTTTGTATAGAATTGTGTTTCCTACAATTTATGTTCTATGATATTTTTTGATCAGAAGCGTAGTTTTCGAGATATATCGAGATATTTAAAAGTTCCGAAGCCGCACCAACATAATAGGGATACAGAAACACCGTGGCCCCTTTCTTTGAGATAACTCTGCACTAGTGCGCGCCGCAAATGCCACTTCCAGCTTAGCTGTGCAGAAGAAGAACAACAAGAAGAAGAAATATCTCGAAATATGTCCGTCACGCCCCTTCCCTTGAGATAAATCTGCAAATATCTCGGAATCGAAGCGAGCTATGGCAAAATGTTAAGAGACCTTTTTTGTAGAGAATTAAGTTTCCTACTTTTTATGTTCTATGATATTTTTTGATCAGATGCGTAGTTCTCGAGATATATCAAGATATTTAAAAGTTCCGAAGCCGCACCAACATAATAGAGATACAGAAACACCGTGGCCCCTCTCTTTGAGATAACTCTGCACTATTGCGAGCTGGAAATGCCACTTCCAGTTTAGCTGTGCAGAAGAAGAACAACAAGAAGAAGAAACTTCTCGAAATATGTCCGTTAGGCCCCTTCCCTTGAGATAAATCTGCAAATATCTCGGAAACGAAGCGAGCTATGGCAAAATGTTAAGAGACCTTTTTTGTAGAGAATTAAGTTTCCTACTTTTTATGTTCTATGATATTTTTTGATCAGATGCGTAGTTCTCGAGATATATCAAGATATTTAAAAGTTCCGAAGCCGCACCAACATAATAGAGATACAGAAACACCGTGGCCCCTTTCTTTGAGATAACTCTGCACTATTGCGAGCTGTAAATGCCACTTCCAGCTTAGCTGTGCAGAAGAAGAACAACAAGAAGAAGAAATATCTCGAAATATGTCCGTCAGGCCCCTGCCCTTGAGATATATCTGCAAATATCTCGGAAACGAAGCGAGCTATGGCAAAATGTTGAGAGACCTTTTTTGTAGAGAATTATGTTTCCTACAATTTATGTTCTATGATATTTTTTGATCAGATGCGTAGTTCTCGAGATATATCAAGATATTTAAAAGTGCCGAAGCCGCACCAACATAATACAGATACAGAAACACCGTGGCCCCTTTCTTTGAGATAACTCTGCACTAGTGCGAGCCGCAAATGCCACTTCCAGCTTAGCTGTGCAGAAGAAGAACAACAAGAAGAAGAAATATCTCGAAATATGTCCGTCAGGCCCCTTCCCTTGAGATAAATCTGCAAATATCTCGGAAACGAAGCGAGCTATGGCAAAATGTTAAGAGACCTTTTTTGTAGAGAATTAAGTTTCCTACTTTTTATGTTCTATGATATTTTTTGATCAGATGCGTAATTCTCGTGATATATCAAGATATTTAAAAGTTCCGAAGCCGCACCAACATAATACAGATACAGAAACACCGTGGCCCCTTTCTTTGAGATAACTCTGCACTAGTGCGAGCCGCAAATGCCACTTCCAGCTTAGCTGTGCAGAAGAAGAACAACAAGAAGAAGAAATATCTCGAAATATGTCCGTTAGGCCCCTTCCCTTGAGATAAATCTCCAAATATCTCGGAAACGAAGCGAGCTATGGCAAAATGTTAAGAGACCTTTTTTGTAGAGAATTAAGTTTCCTACTTTTTATGTTCTATGATATTTTTTGATCAGAAGCGTAGTTTTCGAGATATATCGAGATATTTAAAAGTTCCGAAGCCGCACCAACATAATAGAGATACAGAAACACCGTGGCCCTTTCTTTGAGATAACTGTGCACTAGTGCGAGCCGCAAATGCCACTTCCAGCTTAGCTGTGCAGAAGAAGAACAACAAGAAGAAGAAATATCTCGAAATATGTCCGTCAGGCCCCTTCCCTTGAGATAAATCTGCAAATATCTCGGAAACGAAGCGAGCTATGGCAAAATGTTAAGAGACCTTTTTCGTAGAGAATTATGTTTCCTACAATTTATGTTGTATGATATTTTTTGATCAGAAGCGTAGTTTTCGAGATATATCGAGATATTTAAAAGTTCCGAAGCCGCACCAACATAATAGAGATACAGAAACACCGTGGCCCCTTTCTTTGAGATAACTCTGCACTAGTGCGAGCCGCAAATGCCACTTCCAGCTTAGCTGTGCAGAAGAAGAACAACAAGAAGAAGAAATATCTCGAAATATGTCCGAGAGGCCCCTTCCCTTGAGATAAATCTGCAAATATCTCGGAAACGAAGAGAGCTATGGCGAAATGTTAAGAGACCTTTTTTGTAGAGAATTAAGTTTCCTACTTTTTATGTTCTATGATATTTTTTGATCAGATGCGTAGTTCTCGAGATATATCAAGATATTTAAAAGTTCCGAAGCCGCACCAACATAATAGAGATACAGAAATACCGTGGCCCCGTTCTTTGAGATAACTCTGCACTATTGCGAGCTGTAAATGCCACTTCCAGCTTAGCTGTGCAGAAGAAGAACAACAAGAAGAAGAAATATCTCGAAATATGTCCGTCAGGCCCCTTCCCTTGAGATATATCTGCAAATATCTCGGAAACGAAGCGAGCTATGGCAAAATGTTAAGAGACCTTTTTTGTAGAGAATTACGTTTCCTACAATTTATGTTCTATGATATTTTTTGATCAGAAGCGTAGTTTTCGAGATATATCGAGATATTTAAAAGTTCCGAAGCCGCACCAACATAATAGAGATACAGAAACACCGTGGCCCCTTTCTTTGAGATAACTCTGCGCTAGTGCGAGCCGCAAATGCCACTTCCAGCTTAGCTGTGCAGAAGAAGAACAACAAGAAGGAGAAATATCTCGAAATATGTCCGTCAGGCCCCTTCCCTTGAGATAAATCTGCAAATATCTCGGAAACGAAGCGAGCTATGGCAAAATGTTAACAGACCTTTTTTGTAGAGAATTATGTTTCCTACTTTTTATGTTCTATGATATTTTTTGATCAGACGCGTAGCTCTCGATATATATCAAGATATTTAAAAGTTCCGAAGCCGCACCAACATAATAGAGATACAGAAACAGCGTGGCCCCTTTCTTTGAGATATCTCTGCACTATTGCGAGCTGCAAATGCCACTTCCAGCTTAGCTGCGCAGAAGAAGAACAACAAGAAGAAGAAATATCTCGAAATATGTCCGTCAGGCCCCTTCCCTTGAGATAAATCTGCAAATATCTCGGAAACCAAGCAAGCTATGGCAAAGTGTTTAGAGACCTTTTTTGTAGAGAATTAAGTTTCCTACTTTTTATCTTCTATGATATTTTTTGATCAGATGCGTAGTTCTCGAGATATATCAAGATATTTAAAAGTTCCGAAGCCGCACCAACATAATAGAGATACAGAAACACCGTGGCCCCTCTCTTTGAGATAACTCTGCACTATTGCGAGCTGGAAATGCCACTTCCAGTTTAGCTGTGCAGAAGAAGAACAACAAGAAGAAGAAATATCTCGAAATATGTCCGTCAGGCCCCTTCCCTTGAGATATATCTGCAAATATCTCGGAAACGAAGCGAGCTATGGCAAAATGTTAAGAGACCTTTTTTGTAGAGAATTAAGTTTCCTACTTTTTATGTTCTATGATATTTTTTGATCGGATGCGTAGTTCTCGAGATATATCAAGATATTTAAAAGTTCCGAAGCCGCATTAACATAATAGAGATACAGAAACACCGTGGCCCCTTTCTTTGAGATAACTCTGCACTATTGCGAGCTGCAAATGCCACTTCCAGCTTAGCTGTGCAGAAGAAGAACAACAAAAAGAAGAAATATCTCGAAATATGTCCGTCAGGCCCCTTCCCTTGAGATAAATCTGCAAATATCTCGGAAACAAAGCGAGCTACGGCAAAATGTTAAGAGACCTTTTTTGTAGAAAATTGGGATTCCTACTTTTTATGTTCCATGATATTTTTTGATCAGATGCGTAGTTCTCGAGATATATCAAGATATTTAAAAGTTCCGAAGCCGCACCAACATAATAGAGATACAGAAACACCGTGGCCCCTTTCTTTGAGATAACTCTACACTATTGCGCGCTGCAAATGCCACTTCCAGCTTAGCTGTGCAGATGAAGAACAACAAGAAGAAGAAATATCTCGAAATATGTCCGTCAGGCCCCTTCCCTCGAGATAAATCTGCAAATATCTCGGAAACGAAGCGAGCTATGGCAAAATGTTAAGAGACCTTTTTTGTAGAGAATTAAATTTCCTACTTTTTATGTTCTATGATATTTTTTGATCGGATGCGTAGTTCTCGAGATATATCAAGATATTTAAAAGTTCCGAAGCCGCACCAACATAATAGAGATACAGAAACACCGTGGCCCCTTTCTTTGAGATAACTCTGCACTATTGAGAGCTGCAAATGCCACTTCCAGCTTAGCTGTGCAGAAGAAGAACAACAAAAAGAAGAAATATCTCGAAATATGTCCGTCAGGCCCCTTCCCTTGAGATAAATCTGCAAATATCTCGGAAACGAAGCGAGCTATGGCAAAATGTTAAGAGACCTCTTTTGTAGAGAATTAAGTTTCCTACTTTTTATGTTCTATGATATTTTTCGATCAGATGCGTAGTTCTCGAGATATATCAAGATATTTAAAAGTTCCGAAGCCGCACCAACATAATAGAGATACAGGAACACCGTGGCCCCTTTCTTTGAGATAACTCTGCACTATTGCGAGCTGCAAATGCCACTTCCAGCTTAGCTGTGCAGAAGAAGAACAACAAGAAGAAGAAATATCTGGAAATATGTCCGTCAGGCCCCTTCCCTTGAGATAAATCTGCAAATATCTCGGAAACGAAGCGAGCTACGGCAAAATGTTAAGAGACCTTTTTTGTAGAAAATTAGGATTCCTACTTTCTATGTTCTATGATATTTATTGAACAGATGCGTAGTTCTCGAGATATATCAAGATATTTAAAAGTTCCGAAGCCGCACCAACATAATAGAGATACAGAAACACCGTGGCCCCTTTCTTTGAGATAACTCTGCACTATTGCGCGCTGCAAATGCCACTTCCAGCTTAGCTGTGCAGAAGAAGAACAACAAGAAGAAGAAATATCTCGAAGTATGTCCGTCAGGCCCCTTCCCTTGAGATAAATCTGCAAATATCTCGGAAACGAAGCGAGCTATGGCAAAATGTTAAGAGACCTTTTTTGTAGAGAATTAAGTTTCCTACTTTTTATGTTGTATGATATTTTTTGATCAGATGCGTAGTTCTCGAGATATATCAAGATATTTAAAAGTTCCGAAGCCGCACCAACATAATAGAGATACAGAAACACCGTGGCCCCTTTCTTTGAGGTAACTCTGCACTATTGCGAGCTGCAAATGCCACTTCCAGCTTAGCTGTGCAGAAGAAGAACAACAAGAAGAAGAAATATCTCGAAATATGTCCGTCAGGCCCCTTCGCTTGAGATAAATCTGCAAATATCTCGGAAACCAAGCGAGCTATCGCAAAATGTTAAGAGACCTTATTTGTAGAGAATTAAGTTTCCTACTTTTTATGTTCTACGATATTTTTTGATCAGATGCGTAGTTCTCGAGATATATCAAGATATTTAAAAGTTCCGAAGCCGCACCAACATAATAGAGATACAGAAACACCGTGGCCCCTTTCTTTGAGATAACTCTGCACTATTGCGAGCTGCAAATGCCACTTCCAGCTTAGCTGTGCAGAAGAAGAACAACAAGAAGAAGAAATATCTGGAAATATGTCCGTCAGGCCCCTTCCCTTGAGATAAATCTGCAAATATCTCGGAAACGAAGCGAGCTACGGCAAAATGTTAAGAGACCTTTTTTGTAGAAAATTAGGATTCCTACTTTTTATGTTGTATGATATTTTTTGATCAGATGCGTAGTTCTCGAGATATATCCTGATATTTAAAAGTTCCGAAGCGGCACCAACATAATAGAGATACAGAAACACCGTGGCCCCTTTCTTTGAGGTAACTCTGCACTATTGCGAGCTGCAAATGCCACTTCCAGCTTAGCTGTGCAGAAGAAGAACAACAAGAAGAAGAAATATCTCGAAATATGTCCGTCAGGCCCCTTCCCTTGAGATAAATCTGCAAATATCTCGGAAACGAAGCGAGCTATGGCAAAATGTTAAGAGACCTTATTTGTAGAGATTTAAGTTTCCTACTTTTTATGTTCTACGATATTTTTTGATCAGATGCGTAGTTCTCGAGATATATCAAGATATTTAAAAGTTCCGAAGCCGCACCGACATAATAGAGATACAGAAACACCGTGGCCCCTTTCTTTGAGATAACTCTGCACTATTGCGAGCTGCAAATGCCACTTCCAGCTTAGCTGTGCAGAAGAAGAACAACAAAAAGAAGAAATATCTCGAAATATGTCCGTCAGGCCCCTTCCCTTGAGATAAATCTGCAAATATCTCGGAAACAAAGCGAGCTACGGCAAAATGTTAAGAGACCTTTTTTGTAGAAAATTAGGATTCCTACTTTTTATGTTCTATGATATTTTTTGATCAGATGCGTAGTTCTCGAGATATATCAAGATATTTAAAAGTTCCGAAGCCGCACCAACATAATAGAGATACAGAAACACCGTGGCCCCTTTCTTTGAGATAACTCTACACTATTGCGGGCTGCAAATGCCCCTTCCAGCTTAGCTGTGCAGAAGAAGAACAACAAGAAGAAGAAATATCTCGAAATATGTCCGTCAGGCCCCTTCCCTCGAGATAAATCTGCAAATATCTCGGAAACGAAGCGAACTATGGCAAAATGTTAAGAGACCTTTTTTGTAGAGAATTAAATTTCCTACTTTTTATGTTCTATGATATTTTTTGATCGGATGCGTAGTTCTCGAGATATATCAAGATATTTAAAAGTTCCGAAGCCGCACCAACATAATAGAGATACAGAAACACCGTGGCCCCTTTCTTTGAGATAACTCTGCACTAGTGCGAGCCGCAAATGCCACTTCCAGCTTAGCTGTGCAGAAGAAGAACAACAAGAAGAAGAAATATCTCGAAATATGTCCGTCAGGCCCCTTCCCTTGAGATAAATCTGCAAATATCTCGGAAACGAAGCGAGCTATGGCAAAATGTTAAGAGACCTTTTTTGTAGAGAATTAAGTTTCCTACTTTTTATGTTCTATGATATTTTTTGATCAGATGCGTAGTTCTCGAGATATATCAAGATATTTAAAAGTTCCGAAGCCGCACCAACATAATAGAGATACAGAAATACCGTGGCCCCGTTCTTTGAGATAACTCTGCACTATTGCGAGCTGTAAATGCCACTTCCAGCTTAGCTGTGCAGAAGAAGAACAACAAGAAGAAGAAATATCTCGAAATATGTCCGTCAGGCCCCTTCCCTTGAGATATATCTGCAAATATCTCGGAAACGAAGCGAGCTATGGCAAAATGTTAAGAGACCTTTTTTGTAGAGAATTACGTTTCCTACAATTTATGTTCTATGATATTTTTTGATCAGAAGCGTAGTTTTCGAGATATATCGAGATATTTAAAAGTTCCGAAGCCGCACCAACATAATAGAGATACAGAAACACCGTGGCCCCTTTCTTTGAGATAACTCTGCGCTAGTGCGAGCCGCAAATGCCACTTCCAGCTTAGCTGTGCAGAAGAAGAACAACAAGAAGAAGAAATATCTCGAAATATGTCCGTCAGGCCCCTTCCCTTGAGATAAATCTGCAAATATCTCGGAAACGAAGCGAGCTATGGCAAAATGTTAACAGACCTTTTTTGTAGAGAATTATGTTTCCTACTTTTTATGTTCTATGATATTTTTTGATCAGACGCGTAGCTCTCGATATATATCAAGATATTTAAAAGTTCCGAAGCCGCACCAACATAATAGAGATACAGAAACAGCGTGGCCCCTTTCTTTGAGATATCTCTGCACTATTGCGAGCTGCAAATGCCACTTCCAGCTTAGCTGCGCAGAAGAAGAACAACAAGAAGAAGAAATATCTCGAAATATGTCCGTCAGGCCCCTTCCCTTGAGATAAATCTGCAAATATCTCGGAAACGAAGCGAGCTATGGCAAAATGTTAAGAGACCTTCTTTGTAGACAATTATGTTTCCTACAATTTATGTTCTATGATATTTTTTGATCAGAAGCGTAGTTTTCGAGATATATCGAGATATTTAAAAGTTCCAAAGCCGCACCAACATAATAGAGACACAGAAACACCGTGGCCCCTTTCTTTGAGATAACTCTGCACTAGTGCGAGCCGCAAATGCCACTTCCAGCTTAGCTGTGCAGAAGAAGAACAACAAGAAGAAGAAATATCTCGAAATATGTCCGTCAGGCCCCTTCCCTTGAGATATATCTGCAAATATCTCGGAAACCAAGCGAGCTATGACAAAATGTTAAGAGACCTTTTTTGTAGAGAATTATGTTTCCTACAATTTATGTTCTATGATATTTTTTGATCAGAAGCGTAGTTTTCGAGATATATCGAGATATTTAAAAGTTCCGAAGCCGCACCAACATAATAGGGATACAGAAACACCGTGGCCCCTTTCTTTGAGATAACTCTGCACTAGTGCGAGCCGCAAATGCCACTTCCAGCTTAGCTGTGCAGAGGAAGAACAACAAGAAGAAGAAATATCTCGAAATATGTCCGTCAGGCCAGTTCCTTTGAGCTGAATCTGCAAATATCTCGGAAACGAAGCGAGCTATGGCAAAATGTTAAGGGACGTTTTTTGTAGAGAATTATGTTTCCTACAATTTATGTTCTATGATATTTTTTGGTCAGAAGCGTAGTTTTCGAGATATATCGAGATATTTAAAAGTTCAGAAGCCGCACCAACATAATAGGGATACAGAAACACCGTGGCCCCTTTCTTTGAGATAACTCTGCACTAGTGCGAGCCGCAAATGCCACTTCCAGCTTAGCTGTGCAGAAGAAGAACAACAAGAAGAAGAAATATCTCGAAATATGTCCGTCAGGCCCCTTCCCTTGAGATAAATCTGCAAATATCTCGGAAACCAAGCGAGCTATGGCAAAATGTGAAGAGACCTTTTTTGTAGAGAATTAAGTTTCCTACTTTTTATCTTCTATGATATTTTTTGATCAGATGCGTAGTTCTCGAGATATATCAAGATATTTAAAAGTTCCGAAGCCGCACCAACATAATAGAGATACAGAAACACCGTGGCCCCTCTCTTTGAGATAACTCTGCACTATTGCGAGCTGGAAATGCCACTTCCAGTTTAGCTGTGCAGAAGAAGAACAACAAGAAGAAGAAATATCTCGAAATATGTCCGTCAGGCCCCTTCCCTTGAGATATATCTGCAAATATCTCGGAAACGAAGCGAGCTATGACAAAATGTTAAGAGACCTTTTTTGTAGAGAATTATGTTTCCTACAATTTATGTTCTATGATATTTTTTGATCAGAAGCGTAGTTTTCGAGATATATCGAGATATTTAAAAGTTCCGAAGCCGCACCAACATAATAGGGATACAGAAACACCGTGGCCCCTTTCTTTGAGATAACTCTGCACTAGTGCGAGCCGCAAATGCCACTTCCAGCTTAGCTGTGCAGAAGAAGAACAACAAGAAGAAGAAATATCTCGAAATATGTCCGTCAGGCCCCTTCCCTTGAGATAAATCTGCAAATATCTCGGAAACGAAGCGAGCTATGGCAAAATGTTAAGAGACCTTTTTTGTAGAGAATTAAGTTTCCTACTTTTTATCTTCTATGATATTTTTTGATCAGATGCGTAGTTCTCGAGATATATCAAGATATTTAAAAGTTCCGAAGCCGCACCAACATAATAGAGATACAGAAACACCGTGGCCCCTTTCGTTGAGATAACTCTGCACTAGTGCGAGCCGCAAATGCCACTTCCAGCTTAGCTGTGCAGAAGAAGAACAACAAGAAGAAGAAATATCTCGAAATATGTCCGTCAGGCCCCTTCCCTTGAGATAAATCTGCAAATATCTCGGAAACGAAGCGGGGTATGGCAAAATGTTAAGAGACCTTTTTTGTAGAGAATTAAGTTTCCTACTTTTTATGTTCTATGATATTTTTTGATCAGATGCGCAGTTCTCGAGATATATCAAGATATTTAAAAGTTCCGAAGCCGCACCAACATAATAGAGATACAGAAACACCGTGGCCCCTTTCTTTGAGATAACTCTGCACTATTGCGAGCTGCAAATGCCACTTCCAGCTTAGCTGTGCAGAGGAAGAACAACAAGAAGAAGAAATATCTCGAAATATGTCCGTCAGGCCAGTTCCTTTGAGCTGAATCGGCAAATATCTCGGAAACGAAGCGAGCTATGGCAAAATGTTAAGAGACGTTTTTTGTAGAGAATTAAATTTCCTACTTTTTATGTTCTATGATATTTTTTGATCGGATGCGTAGTTCTCGAGATATATCAAGATATTTAAAAGTTCCGAAGCCGCACCAACATAATAGAGATACAGAAACACCGTGGCCCCTTTCTTTGAGATAACTCTGCACTAGTGCGAGCCGCAAATGCCACTTCCAGCTTAGCTGTGCAGAAGAAGAACAACAAGAAGAAGAAATATCTCGAAATATGTCCGTCAGGCCCCTTCCCTTGAGATAAATCTGCAAATATCTCGGAAACGAAGCGAGCTATGGCAAAATGTTAAGAGACCTTTTTTGTAGAGAATTAAGTTTCCTACTTTTTATGTTCTATGATATTTTTTGATCAGATGCGTAGTTCTCGAGATATATCAAGATATTTAAAAGTTCCGAAGCCGCACCAACATAATAGAGATACAGAAATACCGTGGCCCCGTTCTTTGAGATAACTCTGCACTATTGCGAGCTGTAAATGCCACTTCCAGCTTAGCTGTGCAGAAGAAGAACAACAAGAAGAAGAAATATCTCGAAATATGTCCGTCAGGCCCCTTCCCTTGAGATATATCTGCAAATATCTCGGAAACGAAGCGAGCTATGGCAAAATGTTAAGAGACCTTTTTTGTAGAGAATTACGTTTCCTACAATTTATGTTCTATGATATTTTTTGATCAGAAGCGTAGTTTTCGAGATATATCGAGATATTTAAAAGTTCCGAAGCCGCACCAACATAATAGAGATACAGAAACACCGTGGCCCCTTTCTTTGAGATAACTCTGCGCTAGTGCGAGCCGCAAATGCCACTTCCAGCTTAGCTGTGCAGAAGAAGAACAACAAGAAGAAGAAATATCTCGAAATATGTCCGTCAGGCCCCTTCCCTTGAGATAAATCTGCAAATATCTCGGAAACGAAGCGAGCTATGGCAAAATGTTAACAGACCTTTTTTGTAGAGAATTATGTTTCCTACTTTTTATGTTCTATGATATTTTTTGATCAGACGCGTAGCTCTCGATATATATCAAGATATTTAAAAGTTCCGAAGCCGCACCAACATAATAGAGATACAGAAACAGCGTGGCCCCTTTCTTTGAGATATCTCTGCACTATTGCGAGCTGCAAATGCCACTTCCAGCTTAGCTGCGCAGAAGAAGAACAACAAGAAGAAGAAATATCTCGAAATATGTCCGTCAGGCCCCTTCCCTTGAGATAAATCTGCAAATATCTCGGAAACGAAGCGAGCTATGGCAAAATGTTAAGAGACCTTCTTTGTAGACAATTATGTTTCCTACAATTTATGTTCTATGATATTTTTTGATCAGAAGCGTAGTTTTCGAGATATATCGAGATATTTAAAAGTTCCAAAGCCGCACCAACATAATAGAGACACAGAAACACCGTGGCCCCTTTCTTTGAGATAACTCTGCACTAGTGCGAGCCGCAAATGCCACTTCCAGCTTAGCTGTGCAGAAGAAGAACAACAAGAAGAAGAAATATCTCGAAATATGTCCGTCAGGCCCCTTCCCTTGAGATATATCTGCAAATATCTCGGAAACCAAGCGAGCTATGACAAAATGTTAAGAGACCTTTTTTGTAGAGAATTATGTTTCCTACAATTTATGTTCTATGATATTTTTTGATCAGAAGCGTAGTTTTCGAGATATATCGAGATATTTAAAAGTTCCGAAGCCGCACCAACATAATAGGGATACAGAAACACCGTGGCCCCTTTCTTTGAGATAACTCTGCACTAGTGCGAGCCGCAAATGCCACTTCCAGCTTAGCTGTGCAGAGGAAGAACAACAAGAAGAAGAAATATCTCGAAATATGTCCGTCAGGCCAGTTCCTTTGAGCTGAATCTGCAAATATCTCGGAAACGAAGCGAGCTATGGCAAAATGTTAAGGGACGTTTTTTGTAGAGAATTATGTTTCCTACAATTTATGTTCTATGATATTTTTTGGTCAGAAGCGTAGTTTTCGAGATATATCGAGATATTTAAAAGTTCAGAAGCCGCACCAACATAATAGGGATACAGAAACACCGTGGCCCCTTTCTTTGAGATAACTCTGCACTAGTGCGAGCCGCAAATGCCACTTCCAGCTTAGCTGTGCAGAAGAAGAACAACAAGAAGAAGAAATATCTCGAAATATGTCCGTCAGGCCCCTTCCCTTGAGATAAATCTGCAAATATCTCGGAAACCAAGCGAGCTATGGCAAAATGTGAAGAGACCTTTTTTGTAGAGAATTAAGTTTCCTACTTTTTATCTTCTATGATATTTTTTGATCAGATGCGTAGTTCTCGAGATATATCAAGATATTTAAAAGTTCCGAAGCCGCACCAACATAATAGAGATACAGAAACACCGTGGCCCCTCTCTTTGAGATAACTCTGCACTATTGCGAGCTGGAAATGCCACTTCCAGTTTAGCTGTGCAGAAGAAGAACAACAAGAAGAAGAAATATCTCGAAATATGTCCGTCAGGCCCCTTCCCTTGAGATATATCTGCAAATATCTCGGAAACGAAGCGAGCTATGACAAAATGTTAAGAGACCTTTTTTGTAGAGAATTATGTTTCCTACAATTTATGTTCTATGATATTTTTTGATCAGAAGCGTAGTTTTCGAGATATATCGAGATATTTAAAAGTTCCGAAGCCGCACCAACATAATAGGGATACAGAAACACCGTGGCCCCTTTCTTTGAGATAACTCTGCACTAGTGCGAGCCGCAAATGCCACTTCCAGCTTAGCTGTGCAGAAGAAGAACAACAAGAAGAAGAAATATCTCGAAATATGTCCGTCAGGCCCCTTCCCTTGAGATAAATCTGCAAATATCTCGGAAACGAAGCGAGCTATGGCAAAATGTTAAGAGACCTTTTTTGTAGAGAATTAAGTTTCCTACTTTTTATCTTCTATGATATTTTTTGATCAGATGCGTAGTTCTCGAGATATATCAAGATATTTAAAAGTTCCGAAGCCGCACCAACATAATAGAGATACAGAAACACCGTGGCCCCTTTCGTTGAGATAACTCTGCACTAGTGCGAGCCGCAAATGCCACTTCCAGCTTAGCTGTGCAGAAGAAGAACAACAAGAAGAAGAAATATCTCGAAATATGTCCGTCAGGCCCCTTCCCTTGAGATAAATCTGCAAATATCTCGGAAACGAAGCGGGGTATGGCAAAATGTTAAGAGACCTTTTTTGTAGAGAATTAAGTTTCCTACTTTTTATGTTCTATGATATTTTTTGATCAGATGCGCAGTTCTCGAGATATATCAAGATATTTAAAAGTTCCGAAGCCGCACCAACATAATAGAGATACAGAAACACCGTGGCCCCTTTCTTTGAGATAACTCTGCACTATTGCGAGCTGCAAATGCCACTTCCAGCTTAGCTGTGCAGAGGAAGAACAACAAGAAGAAGAAATATCTCGAAATATGTCCGTCAGGCCAGTTCCTTTGAGCTGAATCGGCAAATATCTCGGAAACGAAGCGAGCTATGGCAAAATGTTAAGAGACGTTTTTTGTAGAGAATTATGTTTCCTACAATTTATGTTCTATGATATTTTTTGATCAGAAGCGTAGTTTTCGAGATATATCGAGATATTTAAAAGTTCCGAAGCCGCACCAACATAATAGGGATACAGAAACACCGTGGCCCCTTTCTTTGAGATAACTCTGCACTAGTGCGAGCCGCAAATGCCACTTCCAGCTTAGCTGTGCAGAGGAAGAACAACAAGAAGAAGAAATATCTCGAAATATGTCCGTCAGGCCAGTTCCTTTGAGCTGAATCTGCAAATATCTCGGAAACGAAGCGAGCTATGGCAAAATGTTTAGAGACGTTTTTTGTAGAGAATTATGTTTCCTACAATTTATGTTCTATGATATTTTTTGGTCAGAAGCGTAGTTTTCGAGATATATCGAGATATTTAAAAGTTCAGAAGCCGCACCAACATAATAGGGATACAGAAACACCGTGGCCCCTTTCTTTGAGATAACTCTGCACTAGTGCGAGCCGCAAATGCCACTTCCAGCTTAGCTGTGCAGAAGAAGAACAACAAGAAGAAGAAATATCTCGAAATATGTCCGTCAGGCCCCTTCCCTTGAGATAAATCTGCAAATATCTCGGAAACCAAGCGAGCTATGGCAAAATGTTAAGAGACCTTTTTTGTAGAGAATTAAGTTTCCTACTTTTTATCTTCTATGATATTTTTTGATCAGATGCGTAGTTCTCGAGATATATCAAGATATTTAAAAGTTCCGAAGCCGCACCAACATAATAGAGATACAGAAACACCGTGGCCCCTCTCTTTGAGATAACTCTGCACTATTGCGAGCTGGAAATGCCACTTCCAGTTTAGCTGTGCAGAAGAAGAACAACAAGAAGAAGAAATATCTCGAAATATGTCCGTCAGGCCCCTTCCCTTGAGATAAATCTGCAAATATCTCGGAAACGAAGCGAGGTATGGCAAAATGTTAAGAGACCCTTTTTGTAGAGAATTAAGTTTCCTACTTTTTATGTTCTATGATATTTTTTGATCAGATGCGCAGTTCTCGAGATATATCAAGATATTTAAAAGTTCCGAAGCCGCACCAACATAATAGAGATACAGAAACACCGTGGCCCCTTTCTTTGAGATAACTCTGCACTATTGCGAGCTGTAAATGCCACTTCCAGCTTAGCTGTGCAGAAGAAGAACAACAAGAAGAAGAAATATCTCGAAATATGTCCGTCAGGCCCCTGCCCTTGAGATATATCTGCAAATATCTCGGAAACGAAGCGAGCTATGGCAAAATGTTGAGAGACCTTTTTTGTAGAGAATTATGTTTCCTACAATTTATGTTCTATGATATTTTTTGATCAGATGCGTAGTTCTCGAGTTTTATCAAGATATTTAAAAGTTCCGAAGCCGCACCAACATAATAGAGATACAGAAACACCGTGGCCCCTTTCTTTGAGATAACTCTGCACGATTGCGAGCTGGAAATGCCACTTCCAGTTTAGCTGTGCAGAAGAAGAACAACAAGAAGAAGGAATATCTCGAAATATGTCCGTCAGGCCACTTCCCTTGAGATAAATCTGCAAATATCTCGGAAACGAAGCGAGCTATGGCAAAATGTTAAGAGACCTTTTTTGTAGAGAATTCAGTTTCCTACTTTTTATGTTCTATGATATTTTTTGATCTGATGCGTAGTTCTCGAGATATATCAAGATATTTAAAAGTTCCGAAGCCGCACCAACATAATAGAGATACAGAAACACCGTGGCCCCTTTCTTTGAGATAACTCTGCACTATTGCGAGCTGCAAATGCCACTTCCAGCTTAGCTGTGCAGAAGAAGAACAACAAAAAGAAGAAATATCTCGAAATATGTCCGTCAGGCCCCTTCCCTTGAGATAAATCTGCAAATATCTCGGAAACGAAGCGAGCTATGGCAAAATGTTAAGAGACCTCTTTTGTAGAGAATTAAGTTTCCTACTTTTTATGTTCTATGATATTTTTCGATCAGATGCGTAGTTCTCGAGATATATCAAGATATTTAAAAGTTCCGAAGCCGCACCAACATAATAGAGATACAGAAACACCGTGGCCCCTTTCTTTGAGATAACTCTACACTATTGCGCGCTGCAAATGCCACTTCCAGCTTAGCTGTGCAGAAGAAGAACAACAAGAAGAAGAAATATCTCGAAATATGTCCGTCAGGCCACTTCCCTTGAGATAAATCTGCAAATATCTCGGAAACGAAGCGAGCTATGGCAAAATGTTAAGAGACCTTTTTTGTAGAGAATTAAGTTTCCTACTTTTTATGTTCGATGATATTTTTTGATCAGATGCGTAGTTCTCGAGATATATCAAGATATTTAAAAGTTCCGAAGCCGCACCAACATAATAGAGATACAGAAACACCGTGGCCCCTTTCTTTGAGGTAACTCTGCACTATTGCGAGCTGCAAATGCCACTTCCAGCTTCGCTGTGCAGAAGAAGAACAACAAAAAGAAGAAATATCTCGAAATATGTCCGTCAGGCCCCTTCCCTTGAGATAAATCTGCAAATATCTCGGAAACAAAGCGAGCTACGGCAAAATGTTAAGAGACCTTTTTTGTAGAAAATTGGGATTCCTACTTTTTATGTTCCATGATATTTTTTGATCAGATGCGTAGTTCTCGAGATATATCAAGATATTTAAAAGTTCCGAAGCCGCACCAACATAATAGAGATACAGAAACACCGTGGCCCCTTTCTTTGAGATAACTCTACACTATTGCGCGCTGCAAATGCCACTTCCAGCTTAGCTGTGCAGAAGAAGAACAACAAGAAGAAGAAATATCTCGAAATATGTCCGTCAGGCCACTTCCCTTGAGATAAATCTGCAAATATCTCGGAAACGAAGCGAGCTATGGCAAAATGTTAAGAGACCTTTTTTGTAGAGAATTAAGTTTCCTACTTTTTATGTTCGATGATATTTTTTGATCAGATGCGTAGTTCTCGAGATATATCAAGATATTTAAAAGTTCCGAAGCCGCACCAACATAATAGAGATACAGAAACACCGTGGCCCCTTTCTTTGAGGTAACTCTGCACTATTGCGAGCTGCAAATGCCACTTCCAGCTTAGCTGTGCAGAAGAAGAACAACAAGAAGAAGAAATATCTCGAAATATGTCCGTCAGGCCCCTTCCCTTGAGATAAATCTGCAAATATCTCGGAAACCAAGCGAGCTATGGCAAAATGTTAAGAGACCTCTTTTGTAGAGAATTAAGTTTCCTACTTTTTATGTTCTATGATATTTTTCGATCAGATGCGTA
Source organism: Osmia lignaria lignaria (assembly GCF_051020975.1). NCBI lineage: Eukaryota > Metazoa > Arthropoda > Insecta > Hymenoptera > Megachilidae > Osmia > Osmia lignaria. Next base: position 10,409,706 of record NW_027478160.1, read on the forward strand.
GTTCTCGAGATATATCAAGATATTTAAAAGTTCCGAAGCCGCACCAACATAATAGAGATACAGGAACACCGTGGCCCCTTTCTTTGAGATAACTCTGCACTATTGCGAGCTGCAAATGCCACTTCCAGCTTAGCTGTGCAGAAGAAGAACAACAAGAAGAAGAAATATCTGGAAATATGTCCGTCAGGCCCCTTCCCTTGAGATAAATCTGCAAATATCTCGGAAACGAAGCGAGCTACGGCAAAATGTTAAGAGACCTTTTTTGTAGAAAATTAGGATTCCTACTTTTTATGTTCTATGATATTTTTTGAACAGATGCGTAGTTCTCGAGATATATCAAGATATTTAAAAGTTCCGAAGCCGCACCAACATAATAGAGATACAGAAACACCGTGGCCCCTTTCTTTGAGATAACTCTGCACTATTGCGCGCTGCAAATGCCACTTCCAGCTTAGCTGTGCAGAAGAAGAACAACAAGAAGAAGAAATATCTCGAAGTATGTCCGTCAGGCCCCTTCCCTTGAGATAAATCTGCAAATATCTCGGAAACGAAGCGAGCTATGGCAAAATGTTAAGAGACCTTTTTTGTAGAGAATTAAGTTTCCTACTTTTTATGTTCTATGATATTTTTTGATCAGATGCGTAGTTCTCGAGATATATCAAGATATTTAAAAGTTCCGAAGCCGCACCAACATAATAGAGATACAGAAACACCGTGGCCCCTTTCTTTGAGGTAACTCTGCACTATTGCGAGCTGCAAATGCCACTTCCAGCTTAGCTGTGCAGAAGAAGAACAACAAGAAGAAGAAATATCTCGAAATATGTCCGTCAGGCCCCTTCCCTTGAGATAAATCTGCAAATATCTCGGAAACCAAGCGAGCTATCGCAAAATGTTAAGAGACCTTATTTGTAGAGAATTAAGTTTCCTACTTTTTATGTTCTACGATATTTTTTGATCAGATGCGTAGTTCTCGAGATATATCAAGATATTTAAAAGCTCCGAAGCCGCACCTACATAATAGAGATACAGAAACACCGTGGCCCCTTTCTTTGAGATAACTCTGCACTATTGCGAGCTGCAAATGCCACTTCCAGCTTAGCTGTGCAGAAGAAGAACAACAAGAAGAAGAAATATCTCGAAATATGTCCGTCAGGCCCCTGCCCTTGAGATATATCTGCAAATATCTCGGAAACGAAGCGAGCTATGGCAAAATGTTGAGAGACCTTTTTTGTAGAGAATTATGTTTCCTACAATTTATGTTCTATGATATTTTTTGATCAGATGCGTAGTTCTCGAGTTTTATCAAGATATTTAAAAGTTCCGAAGCCGCACCAACATAATAGAGATACAGAAACACCGTGGCCCCTTTCTTTGAGATAACTCTGCACGATTGCGAGCTGGAAATGCCACTTCCAGTTTAGCTGTGCAGAAGAAGAACAACAAGAAGAAGGAATATCTCGAAATATGTCCGTCAGGCCACTTCCCTTGAGATAAATCTGCAAATATCTCGGAAACGAAGCGAGCTATGGCAAAATGTTAAGAGACCTTTTTTGTAGAGAATTCAGTTTCCTACTTTTTATGTTCTATGATATTTTTTGATCTGATGCGTAGTTCTCGAGATATATCAAGATATTTAAAAGTTCCGAAGCCGCACCAACATAATAGAGATACAGAAACACCGTGGCCCCTTTCTTTGAGATAACTCTGCACTATTGCGAGCTGCAAATGCCACTTCCAGCTTAGCTGTGCAGAAGAAGAACAACAAAAAGAAGAAATATCTCGAAATATGTCCGTCAGGCCCCTTCCCTTGAGATAAATCTGCAAATATCTCGGAAACGAAGCGAGCTATGGCAAAATGTTAAGAGACCTCTTTTGTAGAGAATTAAGTTTCCTACTTTTTATGTTCTATGATATTTTTCGATCAGATGCGTAGTTCTCGAGATATATCAAGATATTTAAAAGTTCCGAAGCCGCACCAACATAATAGAGATACAGAAACACCGTGGCCCCTTTCTTTGAGATAACTCTACACTATTGCGCGCTGCAAATGCCACTTCCAGCTTAGCTGTGCAGAAGAAGAACAACAAGAAGAAGAAATATCTCGAAATATGTCCGTCAGGCCACTTCCCTTGAGATAAATCTGCAAATATCTCGGAAACGAAGCGAGCTATGGCAAAATGTTAAGAGACCTTTTTTGTAGAGAATTAAGTTTCCTACTTTTTATGTTCGATGATATTTTTTGATCAGATGCGTAGTTCTCGAGATATATCAAGATATTTAAAAGTTCCGAAGCCGCACCAACATAATAGAGATACAGAAACACCGTGGCCCCTTTCTTTGAGGTAACTCTGCACTATTGCGAGCTGCAAATGCCACTTCCAGCTTCGCTGTGCAGAAGAAGAACAACAAAAAGAAGAAATATCTCGAAATATGTCCGTCAGGCCCCTTCCCTTGAGATAAATCTGCAAATATCTCGGAAACAAAGCGAGCTACGGCAAAATGTTAAGAGACCTTTTTTGTAGAAAATTGGGATTCCTACTTTTTATGTTCCATGATATTTTTTGATCAGATGCGTAGTTCTCGAGATATATCAAGATATTTAAAAGTTCCGAAGCCGCACCAACATAATAGAGATACAGAAACACCGTGGCCCCTTTCTTTGAGATAACTCTACACTATTGCGCGCTGCAAATGCCACTTCCAGCTTAGCTGTGCAGAAGAAGAACAACAAGAAGAAGAAATATCTCGAAATATGTCCGTCAGGCCACTTCCCTTGAGATAAATCTGCAAATATCTCGGAAACGAAGCGAGCTATGGCAAAATGTTAAGAGACCTTTTTTGTAGAGAATTAAGTTTCCTACTTTTTATGTTCGATGATATTTTTTGATCAGATGCGTAGTTCTCGAGATATATCAAGATATTTAAAAGTTCCGAAGCCGCACCAACATAATAGAGATACAGAAACACCGTGGCCCCTTTCTTTGAGGTAACTCTGCACTATTGCGAGCTGCAAATGCCACTTCCAGCTTAGCTGTGCAGAAGAAGAACAACAAGAAGAAGAAATATCTCGAAATATGTCCGTCAGGCCCCTTCCCTTGAGATAAATCTGCAAATATCTCGGAAACCAAGCGAGCTATGGCAAAATGATAAGAGACCTCTTTTGTAGAGAATTAAGTTTCCTACTTTTTATGTTCTATGATATTTTTCGATCAGATGCGTAGTTCTCGAGATATATCAAGATATTTAAAAGTTCCGAAGCCGCACCAACATAATAGAGATACAGGAACACCGTGGCCCCTTTCTTTGAGATAACTCTGCACTATTGCGAGCTGCAAATGCCACTTCCAGCTTAGCTGTGCAGAAGAAGAACAACAAGAAGAAGAAATATCTGGAAATATGTCCGTCAGGCCCCTTCCCTTGAGATAAATCTGCAAATATCTCGGAAACGAAGCGAGCTACGGCAAAATGTTAAGAGACCTTTTTTGTAGAAAATTAGGATTCCTACTTTTTATGTTCTATGATATTTTTTGAACAGATGCGTAGTTCTCGAGATATATCAAGATATTTAAAAGTTCCGAAGCCGCACCAACATAATAGAGATACAGAAACACCGTGGCCCCTTTCTTTGAGATAACTCTGCACTATTGCGCGCTGCAAATGCCACTTCCAGCTTAGCTGTGCAGAAGAAGAACAACAAGAAGAAGAAATATCTCGAAGTATGTCCGTCAGGCCCCTTCCCTTGAGATAAATCTGCAAATATCTCGGAAACGAAGCGAGCTATGGCAAAATGTTAAGAGACCTTTTTTGTAGAGAATTAAGTTTCCTACTTTTTATGTTCTATGATATTTTTTGATCAGATGCGTAGTTCTCGAGATATATCAAGATATTTAAAAGTTCCGAAGCCGCACCAACATAATAGAGATACAGAAACACCGTGGCCCCTTTCTTTGAGGTAACTCTGCACTATTGCGAGCTGCAAATGCCACTTCCAGCTTAGCTGTGCAGAAGAAGAACAACAAGAAGAAGAAATATCTCGAAATATGTCCGTCAGGCCCCTTCCCTTGAGATAAATCTGCAAATATCTCGGAAACCAAGCGAGCTATCGCAAAATGTTAAGAGACCTTATTTGTAGAGAATTAAGTTTCCTACTTTTTATGTTCTACGATATTTTTTGATCAGATGCGTAGTTCTCGAGATATATCAAGATATTTAAAAGCTCCGAAGCCGCACCTACATAATAGAGATACAGAAACACCGTGGCCCCTTTCTTTGAGATAACTCTGCACTATTGCGAGCTGCAAATGCCACTTCCAGCTTAGCTGTGCAGAAGAAGAACAACAAGAAGAAGAAATATCTGGAAATATGTCCGTCAGGCCCCTTCCCTTGAGATAAATCTGCAAATATCTCGGAAACGAAGCGAGCTACGGCAAAATGTTAAGAGACCTTTTTTGTAGAAAATTAGGATTCCTACTTTTTATGTTCTATGATATTTTTTGATCAGATGCGTAGTTCTCGAGATATATCCTGATATTTAAAAGTTCCGAAGCGGCACCAACATAATAGAGATACAGAAACACCGTGGCCCCTTTCTTTGAGGTAACTCTGCACTATTGCGAGCTGCAAATGCCACTTCCAGCTTAGCTGTGCAGAAGAAGAACAACAAGAAGAAGAAATATCTCGAAATATGTCCGTCAGGCCCCTTCCCTTGAGATAAATCTGCAAATATCTCGGAAACGAAGCGAGCTATGGCAAAATGTTAAGAGACCTCATTTGTAGAGATTTAAGTTTCCTACTTTTTATGTTCTACGATATTTTTTGATCAGATGCGTAGTTCTCGAGATATATCAAGATATTTAAAAGTTCCGAAGCCGCACCAACATAATAGAGATACAGAAACACCGTGGCCCCTTTCTTTGAGATAACTCTGCACTATTGCGAGCTGCAAATGCCACTTCCAGCTTAGCTGTGCAGAAGAAGAACAACAAAAAGAAGAAATATCTCGAAATATGTCCGTCAGGCCCCTTCCCTTGAGATAAATCTGCAAATATCTCGGAAACAAAGCGAGCTACGGCAAAATGTTAAGAGACCTTTTTTGTAGAAAATTAGGATTCCTACTTTTTATGTTCTATGATATTTTTTGATCAGATGCGTAGTTCTCGAGATATATCAAGATATTTAAAAGTTCCGAAGCCGCACCAACATAATAGAGATACAGAAACACCGTGGCCCCTTTCTTTGAGATAACTCCACACTATTGCGGGCTGCAAATGCCACTTCCAGCTTAGCTGTGCAGAAGAAGAACAACAAGAAGAAGAAATATCTCGAAATATGTCCGTCAGGCCCCTTCCCTCGAGATAAATCTGCAAATATCTCGGAAACGAAGCGAACTATGGCAAAATGTTAAGAGACCTTTTTTGTAGAGAATAATGTTTCCTACAATTTACGTTCTATGATATTTTTTGATCAGAAGCGTAGTTCTCGAGATATATCAAGATATTTAAAAGTTCCGAAGCCGCACCAACATAATAGAGATACAGAAACACCGTGGCCCCTTTCTTTGAGATAACTCTGCACTAGTGCGAGCCGCAAATGCCACTTCCAGCTTAGCTGTGCAGAAGAAGAACAACAAGAAGAAGAAATATCTCGAAATATGTCCGTCAGGCCCCTTCCCTTGAGATGAATCTGCAAATATCTCGGAAACGAAGCGAGCTATGGCAAAATGTTAAGAGACCTTTTTTGTAGAGAATAATGTTTCCTACAATTTACGTTCTATGATATTTTTTGATCAGAAGCGTAGTTCTCGAGATATATCAAGATATTTAGAAGTTCCGAAGCCGCACCAACATAATAGAGATACAGAAACACCGTGGCCCCTTTCTTTGAGATAACTCTGCACTAGTGCGAGCCGCAAATACCACTTCCAGCTTAGCTGTGCAGAAGAAGAACAACAAGAAGAAGAAATATCTCGAAATATGTCCGTCAGGCCCCTTCCCTTGAGATAAATATGCAAATATCTCGGAAACGAAGCGAGCTATGGCAAAATGTTAAGAGACCTTTTTTGTAGAGAATTAAGTTTCCTACTTTTTATGTTCTATGATATTTTTTGATCAGATGCGTAGTTCTCGAGATATATCAAGATATTTAAAAGTTCCGAAGCCGCACCAACATAATAGAGATACAGAAACACCGTGGCCCCTTTCTTTGAGATAACTCTGCACTATTGCGAGCTGCAAATGCCACTTCCAGCTTAGCTGTGCAGAAGAAGAACAACAAGAAGAAGAAATATCTCGAAATATGTCCGTCAGGCCCCTTCCCTTGAGATAAATCTGCAAATATCTCGGAAACGAAGGGAGCTATGGCAAAATGTTAAGAGACCTTTTTTGTAGAGAATTAAGTTTCCTACTTTTCATGTTCTATGATATTTTTTGATCAGATGCGTAGTTCTCGAGATATATCAAGATATTTAAAAGTTCCGAAGCCGCACCAACATAATAGAGATACAGAAACACCGTGGCCCCTTTCTTTGAGATAACTCTGCACTAGTGCGAGCCGCAAATGCCACTTCCAGCTTAGCTGTGCAGAAGAAGAACAACAAGAAGAAGAAGTATCTCGAAATATGTCCGTCAGGCCCGATCCTTTGAGCTGAATCTGCAAATATCTCGGAAACGAAGCGAGCTATCGCAAAATGTTAAGAGACCTTTTTTGTAGAGAATTAAGTTTCCTACTTTTCATGTTCTATGATATTTTTTGATCAGATGCGTAGTTCTCGAGATATATCAAGATATTTAAAAGTTCCGAAGCCGCACCAACATAATAGAGATACAGAAACACCGTGGCCCCTTTCTTTGAGATAACTCTGCACTAGTGCGAGCCGCAAATGCCACTTCCAGCTTAGCTGTGCAGAAGAAGAACAACAAGAAGAAGAAATATCTCGAAATATGTCCGTCAGGCCCCTTCCCTTGAGATAAATATGCAAATATCTCGGAAACGAAGCGAGCTATGGCAAAATGTTGAGAGACCTTTTTTGTAGAGAATTAAGTTTCCTACTTTTTATGTCCTATGATATTTTTTGATCAGATGCGTAGTTCTCGAGATATATCAAGATATTTAAAAGTTCCGAAGCCGCACCAACATAATAGAGATACAGAAACACCGTGGCCCCTTTCTTTGAGATAACTCTGCACTATTGCGAGCTGCAAATGCCACTTCCAGCTTAGCTGTGCAGAGGAAGAGCAACAAGAAGAAGAAATATCTCGAAATATGTCCGTCAGGCCAGTTCCTTTGAGTTGAATCTGCAAATATCTCGGAAACGAAGCGAGCTATGGCAAAATGTTAAGAGACGTTTTTTGTAGAGAATTATGTTTCCTACAATTTATGTTCTATGATATTTTTTAATCAGAAGCGTAGTTTTCGAGATATATCGAGATATTTAAAAGTTCCGAAGACGCACCAACATAATAGAGATACAGAAACACCGTGGCCCCTTTCTTTGAGATAACTGTGCACTACTGCGAGCCGCAAATGCCACTTCCAGCTTAGCTGTGCAGAAGAAGAACAACAAGAAGAAGAAATATCTCGAAATATGTCCGTCAGGCCCCTTCCCTTGAGATATATCTGCAAATATCTCGGAAACGAAGCGAGCTATGGCAAAATGTTAAGAGACCGTTTTTGTAGAGAATTAAGTTTCCTACTTTTTATGTTCTATGATATTTTTTGATCAGACGCGTAGTTCTCGAGATATATCAAGATATTTAAAAGTTCCGAAGCCGCACCAACATAATAGAGATACAGAAACACCGTGGCCCCTTTCTTTGAGATAACTCTGCACTATTGCGAGCTGCAAATGCCACTTCCAGCTAAGCTGTGCAGAAGAAGAACAACAAGAAGAAGAAATATCTCGAAACATGTCCGTCAGGCCCCTTCCCTTCAGATAAATCTGCAAATATCTCGGAAACGAAGCGAGCTATGGCAAAATGTTAAGAGACCTTTTTTGTAGAGAATTAAGTTTCCTACTTTTCATGTTCTATGATATTTTTTGATCAGATGCGTAGTTCTCGAGATATATCAAGATATTTAAAAGTTCCGAAGCCGCACCAACATAATAGAGATACAGAAACACCGTGGCCCCTTTCTTTGAGATAACTCTGCACTATTGCGAGCTGTAAATGCCACTTCCAGCTTAGCTGTGCAGAAGAAGAACAACAAGGAGAAGAAATATCTCGAAATATGTCCGTCAGGCCCCTTCCCTTGAGATATATCTGCAAATATCTCGGAAACGAAGCGAGCTATCGCAAAATGTTAAGAGACCTTTTTTGTAGAGAATTAAGTTTCCTACTTTTCATGTTCTATGATATTTTTTGATCAGATGCGTAGTTCTCGAGATATATCAAGATATTTAAAAGTTCCGAAGCCGCACCAACATAATAGAGATACAGAAACACCGTGGCCCCTTTCTTTGAGATAACTCTGCACTATTGCGAGCTGTAAATGCCACTTCCAGCTTAGCTGTGCAGAAGAAGAACAACAAGAAGAAGAAATATCTCGAAATATGTCCGTCAGGCCCCTTCCCTTGAGATATATCTGCAAATATCTCGGAAACGAAGTGAGCTATGGCAAAATGTTAAGAGACCTTTTTTGTAGAGAATTATGTTTCCTACTTTTTATGTTCGATGATATTTTTTGATCAGATGCGTAGTTCTCGAGATATATCAAGATATTTAAAAGTTCCGAAGCCGCACCAACATAATAGAGATACAGAAACACCGTGGCCCCTTTCTTTGAGATAACTCTGCACTAGTGCGAGCCGCAAATGCCACTTCCAGCTTAGCTGTGCAGAAGAAGAACAACAAGAAGAAGAAATATCTCGAAATATGTCCGTCAGGCCCCTTCCCTTGAGATAAATATGCAAATATCTCGGAAACGAAGCGAGCTATGGCAAAATGTTGAGAGACCTTTTTTGTAGAGAATTAAGTTTCCTACTTTTTATGTCCTATGATATTTTTTGATCAGATGCGTAGTTCTCGAGATATATCAAGATATTTAAAAGTTCCGAAGCCGCACCAACATAATAGAGATACAGAAACACCGTGGCCCCTTTCTTTGAGATAACTCTGCACTATTGCGAGCTGCAAATGCCACTTCCAGCTTAGCTGTGCAGAGGAAGAACAACAAGAAGAAGAAATATCTCGAAATATGTCCGTCAGGCCAGTTCCTTTGAGTTGAATCTGCAAATATCTCGGAAACGAAGCGAGCTATGGCAAAATGTTAAGAGACGTTTTTTGTAGAGAATTATGTTTCCTACAATTTATGTTCTATGATATTTTTTAATCAGAAGCGTAGTTTTCGAGATATATCGAGATATTTAAAAGTTCCGAAGACGCACCAACATAATAGAGATACAGAAACACCGTGGCCCCTTTCTTTGAGATAACTGTGCACTACTGCGAGCCGCAAATGCCACTTCCAGCTTAGCTGTGCAGAAGAAGAACAACAAGAAGAAGAAATATCTCGAAATATGTCCGTCAGGCCCCTTCCCTTGAGATATATCTGCAAATATCTCGGAAACGAAGCGAGCTATGGCAAAATGTTAAGAGACCGTTTTTGTAGAGAATTAAGTTTCCTACTTTTTATGTTCTATGATATTTTTTGATCAGACGCGTAGTTCTCGAGATATATCAAGATATTTAAAAGTTCCGAAGCCGCACCAACATAATAGAGATACAGAAACACCGTGGCCCCTTTCTTTGAGATAACTCTGCACTATTGCGAGCTGCAAATGCCACTTCCAGCTAAGCTGTGCAGAAGAAGAACAACAAGAAGAAGAAATATCTCGAAACATGTCCGTCAGGCCCCTTCCCTTCAGATAAATCTGCAAATATCTCGGAAACGAAGCGAGCTATGGCAAAATGTTAAGAGACCTTTTTTGTAGAGAATTAAGTTTCCTACTTTTCATGTTCTATGATATTTTTTGATCAGATGCGTAGTTCTCGAGATATATCAAGATATTTAAAAGTTCCGAAGCCGCACCAACATAATAGAGATACAGAAACACCGTGGCCCCTTTCTTTGAGATAACTCTGCACTATTGCGAGCTGTAAATGCCACTTCCAGCTTAGCTGTGCAGAAGAAGAACAACAAGGAGAAGAAATATCTCGAAATATGTCCGTCAGGCCCCTTCCCTTGAGATATATCTGCAAATATCTCGGAAACGAAGTGAGCTATGGCAAAATGTTAAGAGACCTTTTTTGTAGAGAATTATGTTTCCTACTTTTTATGTTCGATGATATTTTTTGATCAGATGCGTAGTTCTCGAGATATATCAAGATATTTAAAAGTTCCGAAGCCGCACCAACATAATAGAGATACAGAAACACCGTGGCCCCTTTCTTTGAGATAACTCTGCACTAGTGCGAGCCGCAAATGCCACTTCCAGCTTAGCTGTGCAGAAGAAGAACAACAAGAAGAAGAAATATCTCGAAATATGTCCGTCAGGCCCCTTCCCTTGAGATAAATATGCAAATATCTCGGAAACGAAGCGAGCTATGGCAAAATGTTAAGAGACCTTTTTTGTAGAGAATTAAGTTTCCTACTTTTTATGTCCTATGATATTTTTTGATCAGATGCGTAGTTCTCGAGATATATCAAGATATTTAAAAGTTCCGAAGCCGCACCAACATAATAGAGATACAGAAACACCGTGGCCCCTTTCTTTGAGATAACTCTGCACTATTGCGAGCTGCAAATGCCACTTCCAGCTTAGCTGTGCAGAGGAAGAACAACAAGAAGAAGAAATATCTCGAAATATGTCCGTCAGGCCAGTTGCTTTGAGTTGAATCTGCAAATATCTCGGAAACGAAGCGAGCTATGGCAAAATGTTAAGAGACGTTTTTTGTAGAGAATTATGTTTCCTACAATTTATGTTCTATGATATTTTTTAATCAGAAGCGTAGTTTTCGAGATATATCGAGATATTTAAAAGTTCCGAAGACGCACAAACATAATAGAGATACAGAAACACCGTGGCCCCTTTCTTTGAGATAACTGTGCACTAGTGCGAGCCGCTAATGCCACTTCCAGCTTAGCTGTGCAGAAGAAGAACAACAAGAAGAAGAAATATCTCGAAATATGTCCGTCAGGCCCCTTCCCTTGAGATATATCTGCAAATATCTCGGAAACGAAGTGAGCTATGGCAAAATGTTAAGAGACCTTTTTTGTAGAGAATTATGTTTCCTACAATTTATCTTCTATGATATTTTTTGATCAGAAGCGTAGTTTTCGAGATATATCGAGATATTTAAAAGTTCCGAAGCCGCACCAACATAATAGAGATACAGAAACACCGTGGCCCCTTTCTTTGAGATAACTCTGCACTAGTGCGAGCCGCAAATGCCACTTCCAGCTTAGCTGTGCAGAAGAAAAACAACAAGAAGAAGAAATATCTCGAAATATGTCCGTCAGGGCCCTTCCCTTGAGATAAATATGCAAATATCTCGGCAACGAAGCGAGCTATGGCAAAATGTTAAGAGACCTTTTTTGTAGAGAATTAAGTTTCCTACTTTTTATGTCCTATGATATTTTTTGATCAGATGCGTAGTTCTCGAGATATATCAAGATATTTAAAAGTTCCGAAGCCGCACCAACATAATAGAGATACAGAAACACCGTGGCCCCTTTCTTTGAGATAACTCTGCACTATTGCGAGCTGCAAATGCCACTTCCAGCTTAGCTGTGCAGAGGAAGAACAACAAGAAGAAGAAATATCTCGAAATATGTCCGTCAGGCCAGTTCCTTTGAGTTGAATCTGCAAATATCTCGGAAACGAAGCGAGCTATGGCAAAATGTTAAGAGACGTTTTTTGTAGAGAATTATGTTTCCTACAATTTATGTTCTATGATATTTTTTAATCAGAAGCGTAGTTTTCGAGATATATCGAGATATTTAAAAGTTCCGAAGACGCACCAACATAATAGAGATACAGAAACACCGTGGCCCCTTTCTTTGAGATAACTCTGCACGATTGCGAGCTGGAAATGCCACTTCCAGTTTAGCTGTGCAGAAGAAGAACAACAAGAAGAAGAAATATCTCGAAATATGTCCGTCAGGCCCCTTCCCTTGAGATAAATCTGCAAATATCTCGGAAACGAAGCGAGCTATGGCAAAATGTTAAGAGACCTTTTTTGTAGAGAATTAAGTTTCCTACTTTTTATGTTCTATGATATTTTTTGATCAGATGCGTAGTTCTCGAGATATATCAAAATATCTAAAAGTTCCGAAGCCGCACCAACATAATAGAGATACAGAAACACCGTGGCCCCTTTCTTCGAGATAACTCTGCACTATTGCGAGCTGCAAATGCCACTTCCAGCTTAGCTGTGCAGAAGAAGAACAACAAGAAGAAGAAATATCTCGAAAAATGTCCGTCAGGCCCCTTCCCTTGAGATATATCTGCAAATATCTCGGAAACGAAACGAGCTATGGCAAAATGTTAAGAGACCTTATTTGTAGAGAATTAAGTTTCCTACTTTTTATGTTCTATGATATTTTTTGAGCAGATGCGTAGTTCTCGAGATATATCAAGATATTTAAAAGTTCCGAAGCCGCACCAACATAATAGAGATACAGAAACACCGTGGCCCCTTTCTTTGAGATAACTCTGCACTATTGCGAGCTGTAAATGCCACGTCCAGCTTAGCTGTGCAGATTGAAGAACAACAAGAAGAAGAAATATCTCGAAATATGTCCGTCAGGCCCCTTCCCTCGAGATAAATCTGCAAATATCTCGGAAACGAAGCGAGCTATGGCAAAATGTTAAGAGACCTTTTTTGTAGAGAATTAAGTTTCCTACTTTTTATGTTCTATGATATTTTTTGATCGGATGCGTAGCTCTCGAGATATATCAAGATATTTAAAAGTTCCGAAGCCGCACCAACATAATAGAGATACAGAAACACCGTGGCCCCTTTCTTTCAGATAACTCTGCACTATTGCGAGCTGCAAATGCCACTTCCAGCTTAGCTGTGCAGAAGAAGAACAACAAGAAGAAGAAATATCTCGAAATATGTCCGTCAGACCCCTTCCCTTGAGATAAATCTGCAAATATCTCGGAAACGAAGCGAGCTATGGCAAAATGTTGAGAGACCTTTTTTGTAGAGAATTATGTTTCCCACAATTTACGTTCTATGATATTTTTTGATCAGAAGCGTAGTTTTCGAGATATATCGAGATATTTAAAAGATCCGAAGCCGCACCAACATAATAGAGATACAGAAACACCGTGGCCCCTTTCTTCGAGATAACTCTGCACTACTGCGAGCTGGAAATGCCACTTCCAGCTTAGCTGTGCAGAAGAAGAACAACAAGAAGAAGAAATATCTCGAAATATGTCCGTCAGGCCCCTTCCCTTGAGATAAATCTGCAAATATCTCGGAAACGAAGAGAGCTATGGCAAAATGTTAAGAGACCTTTTTTGTAGAGAATTCAGTTTCCTACTTTTTGTGTTCTATGATATTTTTTGATCTGATGCGTAGTTCTCGAGATATATCAAGATATTTAAAAGTTCCGAAGCCGCACCAACATAATAGGAATACAGAAACACCGTGGCCCCTTTCTTTGAGATAACTCTGCACTATTGCGAGCTGTAAATGCCACTTCCAGCTTAGCTGTGCAGAAGAAGAACAACAAGAAGAAGAAATATCTCGAAATATGTCCGTCAGGCCCCTTCCCTTGAGATATATCTGCAAATATCTCGGAAACAAAGCGAGCTATGGCAAAATGTTAAGAGACCTTATTTGTAGAGAATTAAGTTTCCTACTTTTTATGTTCTATGATATTTTTTGATCAGATGCGTAGTTCTCGAGATATATCAAGATATTTAAAAGTTCCGAAGCCGCACCAACATAATAGAGATACAGAAACACCGTGGCCCCTTTCTTTGAGATATCTCTGCACTATTGCGAGCTGCAAATGCCACTTCCAGCTTAGCTGTGCAGAAGAAGAACAACAAGAAGAAGAAATATCTCGAAATATGTCCGTGAGGCCCCTTCCCTTGAGATAAATCTGCAAATATCTCGGAATCGAAGCGAGCTATGGCAAAATGTTAAGAGACCTTTTTTGTAGAGAATTAAGTTTCCTACTTTTTATCTTCTATGATATTTTTTGATCAGATGCGTAGTTCTCGAGATATATCAAGATATTTAAAAGTTCCGAAGCCGCACCAACATAATAGAGATACAGAAACACCGTGGCCCCTTTCTTTGAGATAACTCTACACTAGCGCGAGCCGCAAATGCCACTTACAGCTTAGCTGTGCAGAAGAAGAACAACGAGAAGAAGAAATATCTCGAAATATGTCCGTCAGGCCAGTTCCTTTGAGCTGAATCTGCAAATATCTCGGAAACGAAGCGAGCTATGGCAAAATGTTAAGAGACGTTTTTTGTAGAGAATTATGTTTCCTACAATTTATGTTCTATGATATTTTTTGATCAGAAGCGTAGTTTTCGAGATATATCGAGATATTTAAAAGTTCCGAAGCCGCACCAACATAATAGGGATACAGAAACACCGTGGCCCCTTTCTTTGAGATAACTCGGCACTACTGCGAGCTGGAAATGCCACTTCCAGCTTAGCTGTGCAGAAGAAGAACAACAAGAAGAAGAAATATCTCGAAATATGTCCGTCAGGCCCCTTCCCTTGAGATAAATCTGCAAATATCTCGGAAACGAAGAGAGCTATGGCAAAATGTTAAGAGACCTTTTTTGTAGAGAATTAAGTTTCCTACTTTTTGTGTTCTATGATATTTTTTGATCTGATGCGTAGTTCTCGAGATATATCAAGATATTTAAAAGTTCCGAAGCCGCACCAACATAATAGGAATACAGAAACACCGTGGCCCCTTTCTTTGAGATAACTCTGCACTATTGCGAGCTGTAAATGCCACTTCCAGCTTAGCTGTGCAGAAGAAGAACAACAAGAAGAAGAAATATCTCGAAATATGTCCGTCAGGCCCCTTCCCTTGAGATATATCTGCAAATATCTCGGAAACAAAGCGAGCTATGGCAAAATGTTAAGAGACCTTATTTGTAGAGAATTAAGTTTCCTACTTTTTATGTTCTATGATATTTTTTGATCAGATGCGTAGTTCTCGAGATATATCAAGATATTTAAAAGTTCCGAAGCCGCACCAACATAATAGAGATACAGAAACACCGTGGCCCCTTTCTTTGAGATATCTCTGCACTATTGCGAGCTGCAAATGCCACTTCCAGCTTAGCTGTGCAGAAGAAGAACAACAAGAAGAAGAAATATCTCGAAATATGTCCGTGAGGCCCCTTCCCTTGAGATAAATCTGCAAATATCTCGGAATCGAAGCGAGCTATGGCAAAATGTTAAGAGACCTTTTTTGTAGAGAATTAAGTTTCCTACTTTTTATGTTCTATGATATTTTTTGATCAGATGCGTAGTTCTCGAGATATATCAAGATATTTAAAAGTTCCGAAGCCGCACCAACATAATAGAGATACAGAAACACCGTGGCCCCTTTCTTTGAGATAACTCTACACTAGCGCGAGCCGCAAATGCCACTTACAGCTTAGCTGTGCAGAAGAAGAACAACGAGAAGAAGAAATATCTCGAAATATGTCCGTCAGGCCAGTTCCTTTGAGCTGAATCTGCAAATATCTCGGAAACGAAGCGAGCTATGGCAAAATGTTAAGAGACGTTTTTTGTAGAGAATTATGTTTCCTACAATTTATGTTCTATGATATTTTTTGATCAGAAGCGTAGTTTTCGAGATATATCGAGATATTTAAAAGTTCCGAAGCCGCACCAACATAATAGGGATACAGAAACACCGTGGCCCCTTTCTTTGAGATAACTCGGCACTACTGCGAGCTGGAAATGCCACTTCCAGCTTAGCTGTGCAGAAGAAGAACAACAAGAAGAAGAAATATCTCGAAATATGTCCGTCAGGCCCCTTCCCTTGAGATAAATCTGCAAATATCTCGGAAACGAAGAGAGCTATGGCAAAATGTTAAGAGACCTTTTTTGTAGAGAATTAAGTTTCCTACTTTTTGTGTTCTATGATATTTTTTGATCTGATGCGTAGTTCTCGAGATATATCAAGATATTTAAAAGTTCCGAAGCCGCACCAACATAATAGGAATACAGAAACACCGTGGCCCCTTTCTTTGAGATAACTCTGCACTATTGCGAGCTGTAAATGCCACTTCCAGCTTAGCTGTGCAGAAGAAGAACAACAAGAAGAAGAAATATCTCGAAATATGTCCGTCAGGCCCCTTCCCTTGAGATATATCTGCAAATATCTCGGAAACAAAGCGAGCTATGGCAAAATGTTAAGAGACCTTATTTGTAGAGAATTAAGTTTCCTACTTTTTATGTTCTATGATATTTTTTGATCAGATGCGTAGTTCTCGAGATATATCAAGATATTTAAAAGTTCCGAAGCCGCACCAACATAATAGAGATACAGAAACACCGTGGCCCCTTTCTTTGAGATATCTCTGCACTATTGCGAGCTGCAAATGCCACTTCCAGCTTAGCTGTGCAGAAGAAGAACAACAAGAAGAAGAAATATCTCGAAATATGTCCGTGAGGCCCCTTCCCTTGAGATAAATCTGCAAATATCTCGGAATCGAAGCGAGCTATGGCAAAATGTTAAGAGACCTTTTTTGTAGAGAATTAAGTTTCCTACTTTTTATGTTCTATGATATTTTTTGATCAGATGCGTAGTTCTCGAGATATATCAAGATATTTAAAAGTTCCGAAGCCGCACCAACATAATAGAGATACAGAAACACCGTGGCCCCTTTCTTTGAGATAACTCTACACTAGCGCGAGCCGCAAATGCCACTTACAGCTTAGCTGTGCAGAAGAAGAACAACGAGAAGAAGAAATATCTCGAAATATGTCCGTCAGGCCCCTTCCCTTGAGATATATCTGCAAATATCTCGGAAACGAAGCGAGCTATGGCAAAATGTTAAGAGACCTTTTTGGTAGAGAATTATGTTTCCTACCATTTATGTTCTATGATATTTTTTGATCAGAAGCGTAGTTTTCGAGATATATCGAGATATTTAAAAGTTCCGAAGCCGCACCAACATAATAGAGATACAGAAACACCGTGGCCCCTTTCGTTGAGATAACTCTGCACTAGTGCGAGCCGCAAATGCCACTTCCAGCTTAGCTGTGCAGAAGAAGAACAACAAGAAGAAGAAATATCTCGAAATATGTCCGTCAGGCCCCTTCCCTTGAGATATATCTGCAAATATCTCGGAAACGAAGCGAGCTATGGCAAAATGTTAAGCGACCTTTTTTGTAGAGAATTAAGTTTCCTACTTTTTATGTTCTATGATATTTTTTGATCAGATGCGTAGTTCTCGAGATATATCAAGATATTTAAAAGTTCCGAAGCCGCACCAACATAATAGAGATACAGAAACACCGTGGCCCCTTTCTTTGAGATAACTCTGCACTATTGCGAGCTGCAAACGCCACTTCCAGCTTAGCTGTGCAGAGGAAGAACAACAAGAAGAAGAAATATCTCGAAATATGTCCGTCAGGCCAGTTCCTTTGAGCTGAATCTGCAAATATCTCGGAAACGAAGCGAGCTATGGCAAAATGTTAAGAGACGTTTTTTGTAGAGAATTATGTTTCCTACAATTTATGTTCTATGATATTTTTTGATCAGAAGCGTAGTTTTCGAGATATATCGAGATACTTAAAAGTTCCGAAGCCGCACCAACATAATAGAGATACAGAAACACCGTGGCCCCTTTCTTTGAGATAACTGTGCACTAGTGCGAGCCGCAAATGCCACTTCCAGCTTAGCTGTGCAGAAGAAGAACAACAAGAAGAAGAAATATCTCGAAATATGTCCGTCAGGCCCCTTCCCTCGAGATAAATCTGCAAATATCTCGGAAACGAAGCGAGCTAATGCAAAATGTTAAGAGACCTTTTTTGTACAAAATTATGTTTCCTACTTTTTATGTTCTATGATATTTTATGATCAGACGCGTAGTTCTCGAGATATATCAAGATATTTAAAAGTTCCGAAGCCGCACCAACATAATAGAGATACAGAAACACCGCGGCCCCTTTCTTTGAGATATCTCTGCACTATTGCGACCTGCAAATGCCACTTCCAGCTCAGCTGTGCAGAAGAAGAACAACAAGAAGAAGAAATATCTCGAAATATGTCCGTGAGGCCCCTTCCCTTGAGATAAATCTGCAAATATCTCGGAATCGAAGCGAGCTATGGCAAAATGTTAAGAGACCTTTTTTGTAGAGAATTAAGTTTCCTACTTTTTATGTTCTATGATATTTTTTGATCAGATGCGTAGTTCTCGAGATATATTAAGATATTTAAAAGTTCCGAAGCCGCACCAACATAATAGAGATACAGAAACACCGTGGCCCCTTTCTTTGAGATAACTCTGCACTATTGCGAGCTGCAAATGCCACTTCCAGCTTAGCTGTGCAGAAGAAGAACAACAAGAAGAAGAAGCATCTCGAAATATGTCCGTCAGGCCCCTTCCATTGAGATAAATCTGCAAATATCTCGGAAACGAAGCGAGCTATGGCAAAATGTTAAGAGATCTTTTTTGTAGAGAATTAAGTTTCCTACTTTTTATGTTCTATGATATTTTTTGATCAGATGCGTAGTTCTCGAGATATATCAAGATATTTAAAAGTTCCGAAGCCGCACCAACATAATAGAGATACAGAAACACCGTGGCCCCTTTCTTTGAGATAACTCTGCACTAGCGCGAGCCGCAAATGCCACTTACAGCTTAGCTGTGCAGAAGAAGAACAACGAGAAGAAGAAATATCTCGAAATATGTCCGTCAGGCCCCTTCCCTTGAGATAAATCTGCAAATATCTCGGAAACGAAGCGAGCTATGGCAAAATGTTAAGAGACCGTTTTTGTAGAGAATTAAGTTTCCTACATTTTATGTTCTATGATATTTTTTGATCAGATGCGTAGTTCTCGAGATATATCAAGATATTTAAAAGTTCCGAAGCCGCACCAACATAATAGAGATACAGAAACACCGTGGCTCCTTTCTTTGAGATAACTCTGCACTATTGCGAGCTGGAAATGCCACTTCCAGTTTAGCTGTGCAGAAGAAGAACAACAAGAAGAAGAAATATCTCGAAATATATCCGTCAGGCCCCTTCCCTTGAGATAAATATGCAAATATCTCGGAAACGAAGCGAGCTATGGCAAAATGTTAAGCGACCTTTTTTGTAGAGAATTAAGTTTCCTACTTTTTATGTTCTATGGTATTTTTTGATCAGATGCGTAGTTCTCGAGATATATCAAGATATTTAAAAGTTCCGAAGCCCCACCAACATAATAGAGATACAGAAACACCGTGGCCCCTTTCTTTGAGATAACTCTGCACTATTGCGAGCTGCAAATGCCACTTCCAGCTTAGCTGTGCAGAGGAAGAACAACAAGAAGAAGAAATATCTCGAAATATGTCCGTCAGGCCAGTTCCTTTGAGCTGAATCTGCAAATATCTCGGAAATGAAGCGAGCTATGGCAAAATGTTAAGAGACGTTTTTTGTAGAGAATTATGTTTCCTACAATTTATGTTCTATGATATTTTTTGATCAGAAGCGTAGTTTTCGAGATATATCGAGATACTTAAAAGTTCCCAAGCCGCACCAACATAATAGAGATACAGAAACACCGTGGCCCCTTTCTTTGAGATAACTGTGCACTAGTGCGAGCCGCAAATGCCACTTCCAGCTTAGCTGTGCAGAAGAAGAGCAACAAGAAGAAGAAATATCTCGAAATATGTCCGTCAGGCCCCTTCCCTTGAGATAAATCTGCAAATATCTCGGAAACGAAGCGAGCTATGGCAAAATGTTAAGAGACGTTTTTTGTAGAGAATAGTGTTTCCTACAATTTATGTTGTATGATATTTTTTGATCAGAAGCGTAGTTTTCGAGATATATCGAGATATTCAAAAGTTCCGAAGCCGCACCAACATAATAGGGATACAGAAACACCGTGGCCCCTTTCTTTGAGATAACTCTGCACGATTGCGAGCTGGAAATGCCACTTCCAGTTTAGCTGTGCAGAAGAAGAACAACAAGAAGAAGAAATATCTCGAAATATGTCCGTCAGGCCCCTGCCCTTGAGATATATCTGCAAATATCTCGGAAACGAAGCGAGCTATGGCAAAATGTTAAGAGACCTTTTTTGTAGAGAATTATGTTTCCTACAATTTATGTTCTATGATATTTTTTGATCAGAAGCGTAGTTTTCGAGATATATCGAGATATTTAAAAGTTCCGAAGCCGCACCAACATAATAGAGATACAGAAACACCGTGGCCCCTTTCTTTGAGATAACTCTGCACTAGTGCGAGCCGCAAATGCCACTTCCAGCTTAGCTGTGCAGAAGAAGAACAACAAGAAGAAGAAATATCTCGAAATATGTCCGTCAGGCCCGTTCCCTTGAGATAAATATGCAAATATCTCGGAAACGAAGCGAGCTATGGCAAAATGTTAAGCGACCTTTTTTGTAGAGAATTATGTTTCCTACAATTTATGTTCTATGATATTTTTTGATCAGAAGCGTAGTTTTCGAGATATATCGAGATACTTAAAAGTTCCGAAGCCGCACCAACATAATAGAGATACAGAAACACCGTGGCCCCTTTCTTTGAGATAACTGTGCACTAGTGCGAGCCGCAAATGCCACTTCCAGCTTAGCTGTGCAGAAGAAGAACAACAAGAAGAAGAAATGTCTCGAAATATGTCCGTCAGGCCCCTTCCCTTGAGATAAATCTGCAAATATCTCGGAAACGAAGCGAGCTATGGCAAAATGTTAAGAGACCTTTTTTGTACAGAATTATGTTTCCTACTTTTTATGTTCTATGATATTTTTTGATCAGACGCGTAGTTCTCGAGATATATGAAGATATTTAAAAGTTCCGAAGCCGCACCAACATAATAGAGATACAGAAACACCGTGGCCCCTTTCTTTGAGATATCTCTGCACTATTGCGAGCTGCAAATGCCACTTCCAGCTTAGCTGTGCAGAAGAAGAACAACAAGAAGAAGAAATATCTCGAAATATGTCCGTGAGGCCCCTTCCCTTGAGATAAATCTGCAAATATCTCGGAATCGAAGCGAGCTATGGCAAAATGTTAAGAGACCTTTTTTGTAGAGAATTAAGTTTCCTACTTTTTATGTTCTATGATATTTTTTGATCAGATGCGTAGTTCTCGAGATATATTAAGATATTTAAAAGTTCCGAACCCGCACCAACATAATAGAGATACAGAAACACCGTGGCCCGTTTCTTTGAGATAACTCTGCACTATTGCGAGCTGCAAATGCCACTTCCAGCTTAGCTGTGCAGAAGAAGAACAACAAGAAGAAGAAGTATCTCGAAATATGTCCGTCAGGCCCCTTCCCTTGAGATAAATCTGCAAATATCTCGGAAACGAAGCGAGCTATGGCAAAATGTTAAGAGACCTTTTTTGTAGAGAATTAAGTTTCCTACATTTTATGTTCTATGATATTTTTTGATCAGATGCGTA
Source organism: Osmia lignaria lignaria (assembly GCF_051020975.1). Classification (NCBI taxonomy): domain Eukaryota; kingdom Metazoa; phylum Arthropoda; class Insecta; order Hymenoptera; family Megachilidae; genus Osmia; species Osmia lignaria. The sequence goes on from NW_027478160.1 coordinate 10,431,281, forward strand.
GTTCTCGAGATATATCGAGATACTTAAAAGTTCCGAAGCCGCACCAACATAATAGAGATACAGAAACACCGTGGCCCCTTTCTTTGAGATAACTGTGCACTAGTGCGAGCCGCAAATGCCACTTCCAGCATAGCTGTGCAGAAGAAGAACAACAAGAAGAAGAAATATCTCGAAATATGTCCGTCAGGCCCCTTCCCTTGAGATAAATCTGCAAATATCTCGGAAACGAAGCGAGCTATGGCAAAATGTTAAGAGACCTTTTTTGTACAGAATTATGTTTCCTACATTTTATGTTCTATGATATTTTTTGATCAGATGCGTAGTTCTCGAGATATATCAAGATATTTAAAAGTTCCGAAGCCCCACCAACATAATAGAGATACAGAAACACCGTGGCCCCTTTCTTTGAGATAACTCTGCACTATTGCGAGCTGCAAATGCCACTTCCAGCTTAGCTGTGCAGAGGAAGAACAACAAGAAGAAGAAATATCTCGAAATATGTCCGTCAGGCCAGTTCCTTTGAGCTGAATCTGCAAATATCTCGGAAACGAAGCGAGCTATGGCAAAATGTTAAGAGACGTTTTTTGTACAGAATTATGTTTCCTACAATTTATGTTCTATGATATTTTTTGATCAGAAGCGTAGTTTTCGAGATATATCGAGATACTTAAAAGTTCCGAAGCCGCACCAACATAATAGAGATACAGAAACACCGTGGCCCCTTTCTTTGAGATAACTGTGCACTAGTGCGAGCCGCAAATGCCACTTCCAGCTTAGCTGTGCAGAAGAAGAACAACAAGAAGAAGAAATATCTCGAAATATGTCCGTCAGGCCCCTTCCCTTGAGATAAATCTGCAAATATCTCGGAAACGAAGCGAGCTATGGCAAAATGTTAAGAGACCTTTTTTGTACAGAATTATGTTTCCTACTTTTTATGTTCTATGATATTTTTTGATCAGACGCGTAGTTCTCGAGATATATCAAGATATTTAAAAGTTCCGAAGCCGCACCAACATAATAGAGATACAGAAACACCGTGGCCCCTTTCTTTGAGATATCTCTGCACTATTGCGAGCTGCAAATGCCACTTCCAGCTTAGCTGTGCAGAAGAAGAACAACAAGAAGAAGAAATATCTCGAAATATGTCCGTGAGGCCCCTTCCCTTGAGATAAATCTGCAAATATCTCGGAATCGAAGCGAGCTATGGCAAAATGTTAAGAGACCTTTTTTGTAGAGAATTAAGTTTCCTACTTTTTATGTTCTATGATATTTTTTGATCAGATGCGTAGTTCTCGAGATATATTAAGATATTTAAAAGTTCCGAAGCCGCACCAACATAATAGAGATACAGAAACACCGTGGCCCGTTTCTTTGAGATAACTCTGCACTATTGCGAGCTGCAAATGCCACTTCCAGCTTAGCTGTGCAGAAGAAGAACAACAAGAAGAAGAAGTATCTCGAAATATGTCCGTCAGGCCCCTTCCCTTGAGATAAATCTGCAGATATCTCGGAATCGAAGCGAGCTATGGCAAAATGTTAAGAAACCTTTTTTGTAGAGAATTAAGTTTCCTACTTTTTATGGTCTATGATATTTTTTGATCAGATGCGTAGTTCTCGAGATATATCAAGATATTTAAAAGTTCCGAAGCCGCACCAACATAATAGAGATACAGAAACACCGTGGCTCCTTTCTTTGAGATAACTCTGCACTATTGCGAGCTGGAAATGCCACTTCCAGTTTAGCTGTGCAGAAGAAGAACAACAAGAAGAAGAAATATCTCGAAATATGTCCGTCAGGCCCCTTCCCTTGAGATAAATATGCAAATATCTCGGAAACGAAGCGAGCTATGGCAAAATGTTAAGCGACCTTTTTTGTAGAGAATTAAGTTTCCTACTTTTTATGTTCTATGGTATTTTTTGATCAGATGCGTAGTTCTCGAGATATATCAAGATATTTAAAAGTTCCGAAGCCCCACCAACATAATAGAGATACAGAAACACCGTGGCCCCTTTCTTTGAGATAACTCTGCACTATTGCGAGCTGCAAATGCCACTTCCAGCTTAGCTGTGCAGAGGAAGAACAACAAGAAGAAGAAATATCTCGAAATATGTCCGTCAGGCCAGTTCCTTTGAGCTGAATCTGCAAATATCTCGGAAACGAAGCGAGCTATGGCAAAATGTTAAGAGACGTTTTTTGTAGAGAATTATGTTTCCTACAATTTATGTTCTATGATATTTTTTGATCAGAAGCGTAGTTTTCGAGATATATCGAGATACTTAAAAGTTCCGAAGCCGCACCAACATAATAGAGATACAGAAACACCGTGGCCCCTTTCTTTGAGATAACTGTGCACTAGTGCGAGCCGCAAATGCCACTTCCAGCTTAGCTGTGCAGAAGAAGAACAACAAGAAGAAGAAATATCTCGAAATATGTCCGTCAGGCCCCTTCCCTTGAGATAAATCTGCAAATATCTCGGAAACGAAGCGAGCTATGGCAAAATGTTAAGAGACCTTTTTTGTACAGAATTATGTTTCCTACTTTTTATGTTCTATGATATTTTTTGATCAGACGCGTAGTTCTCGAGATATATCAAGATATTTAAAAGTTCCGAAGCCGCACCAACATAATAGAGATACAGAAACACCGTGGCCCCTTTCTTTGAGATATCTCTGCACTATTGCGAGCTGCAAATGCCACTTCCAGCTTAGCTGTGCAGAAGAAGAACAACAAGAAGAAGAAATATCTCGAAATATGTCCGTGAGGCCCCTTCCCTTGAGATAAATCTGCAAATATCTCGGAATCGATGCGAGCTATGGCAAAATGTTAAGAGACCTTTTTTGTAGAGAATTAAGTTTCCTACTTTTTATGTTCTATGATATTTTTTGATCAGATGCGTAGTTCTCGAGATATATTAAGATATTTAAAAGTTCCGAAGCCGCACCAACATAATAGAGATACAGAAACACCGTGGCCCGTTTCTTTGAGATAACTCTGCACTATTGCGAGCTGCAAATGCCACTTGCAGCTTAGCTGTGCAGAAGAAGAACAACAAGAAGAAGAAGTATCTCGAAATATGTCCGTCAGGCCCCTTCCCTTGAGATAAATCTGCAAATATCTCGGAAACGAAGCGAGCTATGGCAAAATGTTAAGAGATCTTTTTTGTAGAGAATTAAGTTTCCTACTTTTTATGTTCTATGATATTTTTTGATCAGATGCGTAGTTCTCCAGATATATCAAGATATTTAAAAGTTCCGAAGCCGCACCAACATAATAGAGATACAGAAACACCGTGGCCCCTTTCTTTGAGATAACTCTGCACTAGCGCGAGCCGCAAATGCCGCTTACAGCTTAGCTGTGCAGAAGAAGAACAACGAGAAGAAGAAATATCTCGAAATATGTCCGTCAGGCCCCTTCCCTTGAGATAAATCTGCAAATATCTCGGAAACGAAGCGAGCTATGGCAAAATGTTAAGAGACCATTTTTGTAGAGAATTAAGTTTCCTACATTTTATGTTCTATGATATTTTTTGATCAGATGCGTAGTTCTCGAGATATATCAAGATATTTAAAAGTTCCGAAGCCGCACCAACATAATAGAGATACAGAAACACCGTGGCCCGTTTCTTTGAGATAACTCTGCACTATTGCGAGCTGCAAATGCCACTTCCAGCTTAGCTGTGCAGTAGAAGAACAACAAGAAGAAGAAGTATCTCGAAATATGTCCGTCAGGCCCCTTCCCTTGAGATAAATCTGCAAATATCTCGGAAACGAAGCGAGCTATGGCAAAATGTTAAGAGACCTTTTTTGTAGAGAATTAAGTTTCCTACATTTTATGTTCTATGATATTTTTTGATCAGATGCGTAGTTCTCGAGATATATCGAGATACTTAAAAGTTCCGAAGCCGCACCAACATAATAGAGATACAGAAACACCGTGGCCCCTTTCTTTGAGATAACTGTGCACTAGTGCGAGCCGCAAATGCCACTTCCAGCATAGCTGTGCAGAAGAAGAACAACAAGAAGAAGAAATATCTCGAAATATGTCCGTCAGGCCCCTTCCCTTGAGATAAATCTGCAAATATCTCGGAAACGAAGCGAGCTATGGCAAAATGTTAAGAGACCTTTTTTGTACAGAATTATGTTTCCTACATTTTATGTTCTATGATATTTTTTGATCAGATGCGTAGTTCTCGAGATATATCAAGATATTTAAAAGTTCCGAAGCCCCACCAACATAATAGAGATACAGAAACACCGTGGCCCCTTTCTTTGAGATAACTCTGCACTATTGCGAGCTGCAAATGCCACTTCCAGCTTAGCTGTGCAGAGGAAGAACAACAAGAAGAAGAAATATCTCGAAATATGTCCGTCAGGCCAGTTCCTTTGAGCTGAATCTGCAAATATCTCGGAAACGAAGCGAGCTATGGCAAAATGTTAAGAGACGTTTTTTGTACAGAATTATGTTTCCTACAATTTATGTTCTATGATATTTTTTGATCAGAAGCGTAGTTTTCGAGATATATCGAGATACTTAAAAGTTCCGAAGCCGCACCAACATAATAGAGATACAGAAACACCGTGGCCCCTTTCTTTGAGATAACTGTGCACTAGTGCGAGCCGCAAATGCCACTTCCAGCTTAGCTGTGCAGAAGAAGAACAACAAGAAGAAGAAATATCTCGAAATATGTCCGTCAGGCCCCTTCCCTTGAGATAAATCTGCAAATATCTCGGAAACGAAGCGAGCTATGGCAAAATGTTAAGAGACCTTTTTTGTACAGAATTATGTTTCCTACTTTTTATGTTCTATGATATTTTTTGATCAGACGCGTAGTTCTCGAGATATATCAAGATATTTAAAAGTTCCGAAGCCGCACCAACATAATAGAGATACAGAAACACCGTGGCCCCTTTCTTTGAGATATCTCTGCACTATTGCGAGCTGCAAATGCCACTTCCAGCTTAGCTGTGCAGAAGAAGAACAACAAGAAGAAGAAATATCTCGAAATATGTCCGTGAGGCCCCTTCCCTTGAGATAAATCTGCAAATATCTCGGAATCGAAGCGAGCTATGGCAAAATGTTAAGAGACCTTTTTTGTAGAGAATTAAGTTTCCTACTTTTTATGTTCTATGATATTTTTTGATCAGATGCGTAGTTCTCGAGATATATTAAGATATTTAAAAGTTCCGAAGCCGCACCAACATAATAGAGATACAGAAACACCGTGGCCCGTTTCTTTGAGATAACTCTGCACTATTGCGAGCTGCAAATGCCACTTCCAGCTTAGCTGTGCAGAAGAAGAACAACAAGAAGAAGAAGTATCTCGAAATATGTCCGTCAGGCCCCTTCCCTTGAGATAAATCTGCAGATATCTCGGAATCGAAGCGAGCTATGGCAAAATGTTAAGAAACCTTTTTTGTAGAGAATTAAGTTTCCCACTTTTTATGGTCTATGATATTTTTTGATCAGATGCGTAGTTCTCGAGATATATCAAGATATTTAAAAGTTCCGAAGCCGCACCAACATAATAGAGATACAGAAACACCGTGGCTCCTTTCTTTGAGATAACTCTGCACTATTGCGAGCTGGAAATGCCACTTCCAGTTTAGCTGTGCAGAAGAAGAACAACAAGAAGAAGAAATATCTCGAAATATGTCCGTCAGGCCCCTTCCCTTGAGATAAATATGCAAATATCTCGGAAACGAAGCGAGCTATGGCAAAATGTTAAGCGACCTTTTTTGTAGAGAATTAAGTTTCCTACTTTTTATGTTCTATGGTATTTTTTGATCAGATGCGTAGTTCTCGAGATATATCAAGATATTTAAAAGTTCCGAAGCCCCACCAACATAATAGAGATACAGAAACACCGTGGCCCCTTTCTTTGAGATAACTCTGCACTATTGCGAGCTGCAAATGCCACTTCCAGCTTAGCTGTGCAGAGGAAGAACAACAAGAAGAAGAAATATCTCGAAATATGTCCGTCAGGCCAGTTCCTTTGAGCTGAATCTGCAAATATCTCGGAAACGAAGCGAGCTATGGCAAAATGTTAAGAGACGTTTTTTGTAGAGAATTATGTTTCCTACAATTTATGTTCTATGATATTTTTTGATCAGAAGCGTAGTTTTCGAGATATATCGAGATACTTAAAAGTTCCGAAGCCGCACCAACATAATAGAGATACAGAAACACCGTGGCCCCTTTCTTTGAGATAACTGTGCACTAGTGCGAGCCGCAAATGCCACTTCCAGCTTAGCTGTGCAGAAGAAGAACAACAAGAAGAAGAAATATCTCGAAATATGTCCGTCAGGCCCCTTCCCTTGAGATAAATCTGCAAATATCTCGGAAACGAAGCGAGCTATGGCAAAATGTTAAGAGACCTTTTTTGTACAGAATTATGTTTCCTACTTTTTATGTTCTATGATATTTTTTGATCAGACGCGTAGTTCTCGAGATATATCAAGATATTTAAAAGTTCCGAAGCCGCACCAACATAATAGAGATACAGAAACACCGTGGCCCCTTTCTTTGAGATATCTCTGCACTATTGCGAGCTGCAAATGCCACTTCCAGCTTAGCTGTGCAGAAGAAGAACAACAAGAAGAAGAAATATCTCGAAATATGTCCGTGAGGCCCCTTCCCTTGAGATAAATCTGCAAATATCTCGGAATCGATGCGAGCTATGGCAAAATGTTAAGAGACCTTTTTTGTAGAGAATTAAGTTTCCTACTTTTTATGTTCTATGATATTTTTTGATCAGATGCGTAGTTCTCGAGATATATTAAGATATTTAAAAGTTCCGAAGCCGCACCAACATAATAGAGATACAGAAACACCGTGGCCCGTTTCTTTGAGATAACTCTGCACTATTGCGAGCTGCAAATGCCACTTGCAGCTTAGCTGTGCAGAAGAAGAACAACAAGAAGAAGAAGTATCTCGAAATATGTCCGTCAGGCCCCTTCCCTTGAGATAAATCTGCAAATATCTCGGAAACGAAGCGAGCTATGGCAAAATGTTAAGAGATCTTTTTTGTAGAGAATTAAGTTTCCTACTTTTTATGTTCTATGATATTTTTTGATCAGATGCGTAGTTCTCCAGATATATCAAGATATTTAAAAGTTCCGAAGCCGCACCAACATAATAGAGATACAGAAACACCGTGGCCCCTTTCTTTGAGATAACTCTGCACTAGCGCGAGCCGCAAATGCCGCTTACAGCTTAGCTGTGCAGAAGAAGAACAACGAGAAGAAGAAATATCTCGAAATATGTCCGTCAGGCCCCTTCCCTTGAGATAAATCTGCAAATATCTCGGAAACGAAGCGAGCTATGGCAAAATGTTAAGAGACCATTTTTGTAGAGAATTAAGTTTCCTACATTTTATGTTCTATGATATTTTTTGATCAGATGCGTAGTTCTCGAGATATATCAAGATATTTAAAAGTTCCGAAGCCGCACCAACATAATAGAGATACAGAAACACCGTGGCCCGTTTCTTTGAGATAACTCTGCACTATTGCGAGCTGCAAATGCCACTTCCAGCTTAGCTGTGCAGAAGAAGAACAACAAGAAGAAGAAGTATCTCGAAATATGTCCGTCAGGCCCCTTCCCTTGAGATAAATCTGCAAATATCTCGGAAACGAAGCGAGCTATGGCAAAATGTTAAGAGACCTTTTTTGTAGAGAATTAAGTTTCCTACATTTTATGTTCTATGATATTTTTTGATCAGATGCGTAGTTCTCGAGATATATCGAGATACTTAAAAGTTCCGAAGCCGCACCAACATAATAGAGATACAGAAACACCGTGGCCCCTTTCTTTGAGATAACTGTGCACTAGTGCGAGCCGCAAATGCCACTTCCAGCATAGCTGTGCAGAAGAAGAACAACAAGAAGAAGAAATATCTCGAAATATGTCCGTCAGGCCCCTTCCCTTGAGATAAATCTGCAAATATCTCGGAAACGAAGCGAGCTATGGCAAAATGTTAAGAGACCTTTTTTGTACAGAATTATGTTTCCTACATTTTATGTTCTATGATATTTTTTGATCAGATGCGTAGTTCTCGAGATATATCAAGATATTTAAAAGTTCCGAAGCCCCACCAACATAATAGAGATACAGAAACACCGTGGCCCCTTTCTTTGAGATAACTCTGCACTATTGCGAGCTGCAAATGCCACTTCCAGCTTAGCTGTGCAGAGGAAGAACAACAAGAAGAAGAAATATCTCGAAATATGTCCGTCAGGCCAGTTCCTTTGAGCTGAATCTGCAAATATCTCGGAAACGAAGCGAGCTATGGCAAAATGTTAAGAGACGTTTTTTGTACAGAATTATGTTTCCTACAATTTATGTTCTATGATATTTTTTGATCAGAAGCGTAGTTTTCGAGATATATCGAGATACTTAAAAGTTCCGAAGCCGCACCAACATAATAGAGATACAGAAACACCGTGGCCCCTTTCTTTGAGATAACTGTGCACTAGTGCGAGCCGCAAATGCCACTTCCAGCTTAGCTGTGCAGAAGAAGAACAACAAGAAGAAGAAATATCTCGAAATATGTCCGTCAGGCCCCTTCCCTTGAGATAAATCTGCAAATATCTCGGAAACGAAGCGAGCTATGGCAAAATGTTAAGAGACCTTTTTTGTACAGAATTATGTTTCCTACTTTTTATGTTCTATGATATTTTTTGATCAGACGCGTAGTTCTCGAGATATATCAAGATATTTAAAAGTTCCGAAGCCGCACCAACATAATAGAGATACAGAAACACCGTGGCCCCTTTCTTTGAGATATCTCTGCACTATTGCGAGCTGCAAATGCCACTTCCAGCTTAGCTGTGCAGAAGAAGAACAACAAGAAGAAGAAATATCTCGAAATATGTCCGTGAGGCCCCTTCCCTTGAGATAAATCTGCAAATATCTCGGAATCGAAGCGAGCTATGGCAAAATGTTAAGAGACCTTTTTTGTAGAGAATTAAGTTTCCTACTTTTTATGTTCTATGATATTTTTTGATCAGATGCGTAGTTCTCGAGATATATTAAGATATTTAAAAGTTCCGAAGCCGCACCAACATAATAGAGATACAGAAACACCGTGGCCCGTTTCTTTGAGATAACTCTGCACTATTGCGAGCTGCAAATGCCACTTCCAGCTTAGCTGTGCAGAAGAAGAACAACAAGAAGAAGAAGTATCTCGAAATATGTCCGTCAGGCCCCTTCCCTTGAGATAAATCTGCAGATATCTCGGAATCGAAGCGAGCTATGGCAAAATGTTAAGAAACCTTTTTTGTAGAGAATTAAGTTTCCTACTTTTTATGGTCTATGATATTTTTTGATCAGATGCGTAGTTCTCGAGATATATCAAGATATTTAAAAGTTCCGAAGCCGCACCAACATAATAGAGATACAGAAACACCGTGGCTCCTTTCTTTGAGATAACTCTGCACTATTGCGAGCTGGAAATGCCACTTCCAGTTTAGCTGTGCAGAAGAAGAACAACAAGAAGAAGAAATATCTCGAAATATGTCCGTCAGGCCCCTTCCCTTGAGATAAATATGCAAATATCTCGGAAACGAAGCGAGCTATGGCAAAATGTTAAGCGACCTTTTTTGTAGAGAATTAAGTTTCCTACTTTTTATGTTCTATGGTATTTTTTGATCAGATGCGTAGTTCTCGAGATATATCAAGATATTTAAAAGTTCCGAAGCCCCACCAACATAATAGAGATACAGAAACACCGTGGCCCCTTTCTTTGAGATAACTCTGCACTATTGCGAGCTGCAAATGCCACTTCCAGCTTAGCTGTGCAGAGGAAGAACAACAAGAAGAAGAAATATCTCGAAATATGTCCGTCAGGCCAGTTCCTTTGAGCTGAATCTGCAAATATCTCGGAAACGAAGCGAGCTATGGCAAAATGTTAAGAGACGTTTTTTGTAGAGAATTATGTTTCCTACAATTTATGTTCTATGATATTTTTTGATCAGAAGCGTAGTTTTCGAGATATATCGAGATACTTAAAAGTTCCGAAGCCGCACCAACATAATAGAGATACAGAAACACCGTGGCCCCTTTCTTTGAGATAACTGTGCACTAGTGCGAGCCGCAAATGCCACTTCCAGCTTAGCTGTGCAGAAGAAGAACAACAAGAAGAAGAAATATCTCGAAATATGTCCGTCAGGCCCCTTCCCTTGAGATAAATCTGCAAATATCTCGGAAACGAAGCGAGCTATGGCAAAATGTTAAGAGACCTTTTTTGTACAGAATTATGTTTCCTACTTTTTATGTTCTATGATATTTTTTGATCAGACGCGTAGTTCTCGAGATATATCAAGATATTTAAAAGTTCCGAAGCCGCACCAACATAATAGAGATACAGAAACACCGTGGCCCCTTTCTTTGAGATATCTCTGCACTATTGCGAGCTGCAAATGCCACTTCCAGCTTAGCTGTGCAGAAGAAGAACAACAAGAAGAAGAAATATCTCGAAATATGTCCGTGAGGCCCCTTCCCTTGAGATAAATCTGCAAATATCTCGGAATCGATGCGAGCTATGGCAAAATGTTAAGAGACCTTTTTTGTAGAGAATTAAGTTTCCTACTTTTTATGTTCTATGATATTTTTTGATCAGATGCGTAGTTCTCGAGATATATTAAGATATTTAAAAGTTCCGAAGCCGCACCAACATAATAGAGATACAGAAACACCGTGGCCCGTTTCTTTGAGATAACTCTGCACTATTGCGAGCTGCAAATGCCACTTGCAGCTTAGCTGTGCAGAAGAAGAACAACAAGAAGAAGAAGTATCTCGAAATATGTCCGTCAGGCCCCTTCCCTTGAGATAAATCTGCAAATATCTCGGAAACGAAGCGAGCTATGGCAAAATGTTAAGAGATCTTTTTTGTAGAGAATTAAGTTTCCTACTTTTTATGTTCTATGATATTTTTTGATCAGATGCGTAGTTCTCCAGATATATCAAGATATTTAAAAGTTCCGAAGCCGCACCAACATAATAGAGATACAGAAACACCGTGGCCCCTTTCTTTGAGATAACTCTGCACTAGCGCGAGCCGCAAATGCCGCTTACAGCTTAGCTGTGCAGAAGAAGAACAACGAGAAGAAGAAATATCTCGAAATATGTCCGTCAGGCCCCTTCCCTTGAGATAAATCTGCAAATATCTCGGAAACGAAGCGAGCTATGGCAAAATGTTAAGAGACCATTTTTGTAGAGAATTAAGTTTCCTACATTTTATGTTCTATGATATTTTTTGATCAGATGCGTAGTTCTCGAGATATATCAAGATATTTAAAAGTTCCGAAGCCGCACCAACATAATAGAGATACAGAAACACCGTGGCCCGTTTCTTTGAGATAACTCTGCACTATTGCGAGCTGCAAATGCCACTTCCAGCTTAGCTGTGCAGAAGAAGAACAACAAGAAGAAGAAGTATCTCGAAATATGTCCGTCAGGCCCCTTCCCTTGAGATAAATCTGCAAATATCTCGGAAACGAAGCGAGCTATGGCAAAATGTTAAGAGACCTTTTTTGTAGAGAATTAAGTTTCCTACATTTTATGTTCTATGATATTTTTTGATCAGATGCGTAGTTCTCGAGATATATCGAGATACTTAAAAGTTCCGAAGCCGCACCAACATAATAGAGATACAGAAACACCGTGGCCCCTTTCTTTGAGATAACTGTGCACTAGTGCGAGCCGCAAATGCCACTTCCAGCATAGCTGTGCAGAAGAAGAACAACAAGAAGAAGAAATATCTCGAAATATGTCCGTCAGGCCCCTTCCCTTGAGATAAATCTGCAAATATCTCGGAAACGAAGCGAGCTATGGCAAAATGTTAAGAGACCTTTTTTGTACAGAATTATGTTTCCTACATTTTATGTTCTATGATATTTTTTGATCAGATGCGTAGTTCTCGAGATATATCAAGATATTTAAAAGTTCCGAAGCCCCACCAACATAATAGAGATACAGAAACACCGTGGCCCCTTTCTTTGAGATAACTCTGCACTATTGCGAGCTGCAAATGCCACTTCCAGCTTACCTGTGCAGAGGAAGAACAACAAGAAGAAGAAATATCTCGAAATATGTCCGTCAGGCCAGTTCCTTTGAGCTGAATCTGCAAATATCTCGGAAACGAAGCGAGCTATGGCAAAATGTTAAGAGACGTTTTTTGTACAGAATTATGTTTCCTACAATTTATGTTCTATGATATTTTTTGATCAGAAGCGTAGTTTTCGAGATATATCGAGATACTTAAAAGTTCCGAAGCCGCACCAACATAATAGAGATACAGAAACACCGTGGCCCCTTTCTTTGAGATAACTGTGCACTAGTGCGAGCCGCAAATGCCACTTCCAGCTTAGCTGTGCAGAAGAAGAACAACAAGAAGAAGAAATATCTCGAAATATGTCCGTCAGGCCCCTTCCCTTGAGATAAATCTGCAAATATCTCGGAAACGAAGCGAGCTATGGCAAAATGTTAAGAGACCTTTTTTGTACAGAATTATGTTTCCTACTTTTTATGTTCTATGATATTTTTTGATCAGACGCGTAGTTCTCGAGATATATCAAGATATTTAAAAGTTCCGAAGCCGCACCAACATAATAGAGATACAGAAACACCGTGGCCCCTTTCTTTGAGATATCTCTGCACTATTGCGAGCTGCAAATGCCACTTCCAGCTTAGCTGTGCAGAAGAAGAACAACAAGAAGAAGAAATATCTCGAAATATGTCCGTGAGGCCCCTTCCCTTGAGATAAATCTGCAAATATCTCGGAATCGAAGCGAGCTATGGCAAAATGTTAAGAGACCTTTTTTGTAGAGAATTAAGTTTCCTACTTTTTATGTTCTATGATATTTTTTGATCAGATGCGTAGTTCTCGAGATATATTAAGATATTTAAAAGTTCCGAAGCCGCACCAACATAATAGAGATACAGAAACACCGTGGCCCGTTTCTTTGAGATAACTCTGCACTATTGCGAGCTGCAAATGCCACTTCCAGCTTAGCTGTGCAGAAGAAGAACAACAAGAAGAAGAAGTATCTCGAAATATGTCCGTCAGGCCCCTTCCCTTGAGATAAATCTGCAGATATCTCGGAATCGAAGCGAGCTATGGCAAAATGTTAAGAAACCTTTTTTGTAGAGAATTAAGTTTCCTACTTTTTATGGTCTATGATATTTTTTGATCAGATGCGTAGTTCTCGAGATATATCAAGATATTTAAAAGTTCCGAAGCCGCACCAACATAATAGAGATACAGAAACACCGTGGCTCCTTTCTTTGAGATAACTCTGCACTATTGCGAGCTGGAAATGCCACTTCCAGTTTAGCTGTGCAGAAGAAGAACAACAAGAAGAAGAAATATCTCGAAATATGTCCGTCAGGCCCCTTCCCTTGAGATAAATATGCAAATATCTCGGAAACGAAGCGAGCTATGGCAAAATGTTAAGCGACCTTTTTTGTAGAGAATTAAGTTTCCTACTTTTTATGTTCTATGGTATTTTTTGATCAGATGCGTAGTTCTCGAGATATATCAAGATATTTAAAAGTTCCGAAGCCCCACCAACATAATAGAGATACAGAAACACCGTGGCCCCTTTCTTTGAGATAACTCTGCACTATTGCGAGCTGCAAATGCCACTTCCAGCTTAGCTGTGCAGAGGAAGAACAACAAGAAGAAGAAATATCTCGAAATATGTCCGTCAGGCCAGTTCCTTTGAGCTGAATCTGCAAATATCTCGGAAACGAAGCGAGCTATGGCAAAATGTTAAGAGACGTTTTTTGTAGAGAATTATGTTTCCTACAATTTATGTTCTATGATATTTTTTGATCAGAAGCGTAGTTTTCGAGATATATCGAGATACTTAAAAGTTCCGAAGCCGCACCAACATAATAGAGATACAGAAACACCGTGGCCCCTTTCTTTGAGATAACTGTGCACTAGTGCGAGCCGCAAATGCCACTTCCAGCTTAGCTGTGCAGAAGAAGAACAACAAGAAGAAGAAATATCTCGAAATATGTCCGTCAGGCCCCTTCCCTTGAGATAAATCTGCAAATATCTCGGAAACGAAGCGAGCTATGGCAAAATGTTAAGAGATCTTTTTTGTAGAGAATTAAGTTTCCTACTTTTTATGTTCTATGATATTTTTTGATCAGATGCGTAGTTCTCCAGATATATCAAGATATTTAAAAGTTCCGAAGCCGCACCAACATAATAGAGATACAGAAACACCGTGGCCCCTTTCTTTGAGATAACTCTGCACTAGCGCGAGCCGCAAATGCCGCTTACAGCTTAGCTGTGCAGAAGAAGAACAACGAGAAGAAGAAATATCTCGAAATATGTCCGTCAGGCCCCTTCCCTTGAGATAAATCTGCAAATATCTCGGAAACGAAGCGAGCTATGGCAAAATGTTAAGAGACCATTTTTGTAGAGAATTAAGTTTCCTACATTTTATGTTCTATGATATTTTTTGATCAGATGCGTAGTTCTCGAGATATATCAAGATATTTAAAAGTTCTGAAGCCGCACCAACATAATAGAGATACAGAAACACCGTGGCTCCTTTCTTTGAGATAACTCTGCACTATTGCGAGCTGGAAATGCCACTTCCAGTTTAGCTGTGCAGAAGAAGAACAACAAGAAGAAGAAATATCTCGAAATATATCCGTCAGGCCCCTTCCCTTGAGATAAATATGCAAATAGCTCGGAAACGAAGCGAGCTATGGCAAAATGTTAAGCGACCTTTTTTGTAGAGAATTAAGTTTCCTACTTTTTATGTTCTATGGTATTTTTTGATCAGATGCGTAGTTCTCGAGATATATCAAGATATTTAAAAGTTCCGAAGCCCCACCAACATAATAGAGATACAGAAACACCGTGGCCCCTTTCTTTGAGATAACTCTGCACTATTGCGAGCTGCAAATGCCACTTCCAGCTTAGCTGTGCAGAGGAAGAACAACAAGAAGAAGAAATATATCGAAATATGTCCGTCAGGCCAGTTCCTTTGAGCTGAATCTGCAAATATCTCGGAAATGAAGCGAGCTATGGCAAAATGTTAAGAGACGTTTTTTGTAGAGAATTATGTTTCCTACAATTTATGTTCTATGATATTTTTTGATCAGAAGCGTAGTTTTCGAGATATATCGAGATACTTCAAAGTTCCCAAGCCGCACCAACATAATAGAGATACAGAAACACCGTGGCCCCTTTCTTTGAGATAACTGTGCACTAGTGCGAGCCGCAAATGCCACTTCCAGCTTAGCTGTGCAGAAGAAGAGCAACAAGAAGAAGAAATATCTCGAAATATGTCCGTCAGGCCCCTTCCCTTGAGATAAATCTGCAAATATCTCGGAAACGAAGCGAGCTATGGCAAAATGTTAAGAGACCTTTTTTGTACAGAATTATGTTTCCTACTTTTCATGTTCTATGATATTTTTTGATCAGACGCGTCATTCTCGAGATATATCAAGATATTTAAAAGTTCCGAAGCCGCACCAACATAATAGAGATACAGAAACGCCGTGGCCCCTTTCATTGAGATAACTCTGCACTAGTGCGAGCCGCAAATGCCACTTCCAGCTTAGCTGTGCAGAAGAAGAACAACAAGAAGAAGAAATATCTCGAAATATGTCCGTTAGGCCCCTTCCCTTGAGATAAATCTGCAAATATCTCGGAAACGAAGCGAGCTATGGCAAAATGTTAAGAGACCTTTTTTGTACAGAATTATGTTTCCTACTTTTTATGTTCTATGATATTTTTTGATCAGGCGCGTAGTTCTCGAGATATATCAAGATATTTAAAAGTTCCGAAGCCGCACCAACATAATAGAGATACAGAAACACCGTGGCCCCTTTCTTTGAGATAACTCTGCACTATTGCGAGCTGCAAATGCCACTTCCAGCTTAGGTGTGCAGAAGAAGAACAACAAGAAGAAGAAGTATCTCGAAATATGTCCGTCAGGCCCCTTCCCTTGAGATAAATCTGCAAATATCTCGGAAACGAAGAGAGCTATGGCAAAATGTTAAGAGACCTTTTTTGTAGAGAATTAAGTTTCCTACTTTTTACGTTCTATGATATTTTTTGATCAGATGCGTAGTTCTCGAGATATATCAAGATATTTAAAAGTTCCGAAGCCGCACCAACATAATAGAGATACAGAAACACCGTGGCCCCTTTCTTTGAGATAACTCTGCACTAGAGCGAGCCGCAAATGCCACTTCCAGCTTAGCTGTGCAGAAGAAGAACAACAAGAAGAAGAAATATCGCGAAATATGTCCGTCAGGCCACTTCCCTTGAGATAAATCTGCAAATATCTCGGAAACGAAGCGAGCTATGGCAAAATGTTAAGAGACGTTTTTTGTAGAGAACAGTGTTTCCTACAATTTATGTTCTATGATATTTTTTGATCAGAAGCGTAGTTTTCGAGATATATCGAGATATTTAAAAGTTCCGAAGCCGCACCAACATAATAGGGATACAGAAACACCGTGGCCCCTTTCTTTGAGATAACTCTGCACGATTGCGAGCTGGAAATGCCACTTCCAGTTTAGCTGTGCAGAAGAAGAACAACAAGAAGAAGAAATATCTCGAAATATGTCCGTCAGGCCCGTTCCCTTGAGATAAATATGCAAATATCTCGGAAACGAAGCGAGCTATGGCAAAATGTTAAGCGACCTTTTTTGTAGAGAATTAAGTTTCCTACAATTTATGTTCTATGATATTTTTTGATCAGATGCGTAGTTCTCGAGATATATCAAGATATTTAAAAGTTCCGAAGCCCCACCAACATAATAGAGATACAGAAACACCGTGGCCCCTTTCTTTGAGATAACTCTGCACTATTGCGAGCTGCAAATGCCACTTCCAGCTTAGCTGTGCAGAGGAAGAACAACAAGAAGAAGAAATATCTCGAAATATGTCCGTCAGGCCAGTTCCTTTGAGCTGAATCTGCAAATATCTCGGAAATGAAGCGAGCTATGGCAAAATGTTAAGAGACGTTTTTTGTAGAGAATTATGTTTCCTACAATTTATGTTCTATGATATTTTTTGATCAGAAGCGTAGTTTTCGAGATATATCGAGATACTTCAAAGTTCCCAAGCCGCACCAACATAATAGAGATACAGAAACACCGTGGCCCCTTTCTTTGAGATAACTGTGCACTAGTGCGAGCCGCAAATGCCACTTCCAGCTTAGCTGTGCAGAAGAAGAGCAACAAGAAGAAGAAATATCTCGAAATATGTCCGTCAGGCCCCTTCCCTTGAGATAAATCTGCAAATATCTCGGAAACGAAGCGAGCTATGGCAAAATGTTAAGAGACCTTTTTTGTACAGAATTATATTTCCTACTTTTTATGTTCTATGATATTTTTTGATCAGACGCGTAGTTCTCGAGATATATCAAGATATTTAAAAGTTCCGAAGCCGCACCAACATAATAGAGATACAGAAACACCGTGGCCCCTTTCTTTGAGATATCTCTGCACTATTGCGAGCTGCAAATGCCACTTCCAGCTTAGCTGTGCAGAAGAAGAACAACAAGAAGAAGAAATATCTCGAAATATGTCCGTGAGGCCCCTTCCCTTGAGATAAATCTGCAAATATCTCGGAAACGAAGCGAGCTATGGCAAAATGTTAAGAGACCTTATTTGTAGAGAATTAAGTTTCCTACTTTTTATGTTCTATGATATTTTTTGATCAGATGCGTAGTTCTCGAGATATATCAAGATATTTAAAAGTTCCGAAACCGCACCAACATAATAGAGATACAGAAATACCGTGGCCCCTTTCATTGAGATAACTCTGCACTAGTGCGAGCCGCAAATGCCACTTCCAGCTTAGCTGTGCAGAAGAAGAACAACAAGAAGAAGAAATATCTCGAAATATGTCCGTTAGGCCCCTTCCCTTGAGATAAATCTGCAAATATCTCGGAAACGAAGCGAGCTATGGCAAAATGTTAAGAGACCTTTTTTGTACAGAATTATGTTTCCTACTTTTTATGTTCTATGATATTTTTTGATCAGGCGCGTAGTTCTCGAGATATATCAAGATATTTAAAAGTTCCGAAGCCGCACCAACATAATAGAGATACAGAAACACCGTGGCCCCTTTCTTTGAGATAACTCTGCACTATTGCGAGCTGCAAATGCCACTTCCAGCTTAGGTGTGCAGAAGAAGAACAACAAGAAGAAGAAGTATCTCGAAATATGTCCGTCAGGCCCCTTCCCTTGAGATAAATCTGCAAATATCTCGGAAACGAAGAGAGCTATGGCAAAATGTTAAGAGACCTTTTTTGTAGAGAACTAAGTTTCCTACTTTTTACGTTCTATGATATTTTTTGATCAGATGCGTAGTTCTCGAGATATATCAAGATATTTAAAAGTTCCGAAGCCGCACCAACATAATAGAGATACAGAAACACCGTGGCCCCTTTCTTTGAGATAACTCTGCACTAGAGCGAGCCGCAAATGCCACTTCCAGCTTAGCTGTGCAGAAGAAGAACAACAAGAAGAAGAAATATCTCGAAATATGTCCGTCAGGCCACTTCCCTTGAGATAAATCTGCAAATATCTCGGAAACGAAGCGAGCTATGGCAAAATGTTAAGAGACGTTTTTTGTAGAGAACAGTGTTTCCTACAATTTATGTTCTATGATATTTTTTGATCAGAAGCGTAGTTTTCGAGATATATCGAGATATTTAAAAGTTCCGAAGCCGCACCAACATAATAGGGATACAGAAACACCGTGGCCCCTTTCTTTGAGATAACTCTGCACGATTGCGAGCTGGAAATGCCACTTCCAGTTTAGCTGTGCAGAAGAAGAACAACAAGAAGAAGAAATATCTCGAAATATGTCCGTCAGGCCCCTGCCCTTGAGATATATCTGCAAATATCTCGGAAACGAAGCGATCTATGGCAAAATGTTAAGAGACCTTTTTTGTAGAGAATTATGTTTCCTACAATTTATGTTCTATGATATTTTTTGATCAGAAGCGTAGTTTTCGAGATATATCGAGATATTTAAAAGTTCCGAAGCCGCACCAACATAATAGAGATACAGAAACACCGTGGCCCCTTTCTTTGAGATAACTCTGCACTAGTGCGAGCCGCAAATGCCACTTCCAGCTTAGCTGTGCAGAAGAAGAACAACAAGAAGAAGAAATATCTCGAAATATGTCCGTCAGGCCCGTTCCCTTGAGATAAATATGCAAATATCTCGGAAACGAAGCGAGCTATGGCAAAATGTTAAGCGACCTTTTTTGTAGAGAATTAAGTTTCCTACTTTTTATGTTCTATGATATTTTTTGATCAGATGCGTAGTTCTCGAGATATATCAAGATATTTAAAAGTTCCGAAGCCCCACCAACATAATAGAGATACAGAAACACCGTGGCCCCTTTCTTTGAGATAACTCTGCACTATTGCGAGCTGCAAATGCCACTTCCAGCTTAGCTGTGCAGAGGAAGAACAACAAGAAGAAGAAATATCTCGAAATATGTCCGTCAGGCCAGTTCCTTTGAGCTGCATCTGCAAATATCTCGGAAACGAAGCGAGCTATGGCAAAATGTTAAGAGACGTTTTTTGTAGACAATTATGTTTCCTACAATTTATGTTCTATGATATTTTTTGATCAGAAGCGTAGTTTTCGAGATATATCGAGATACTTAAAAGTTTCGAAGCCGCACCAACATAATAGAGATACAGAAACACCGTGGCCCCTTTCTTTGAGATAACTGTGCACTAGTGCGAGCCGCAAATGCCACTTCCAGCTTAGCTGTGCAGAAGAAGAACAACAAGAAGAAGAAATATCTCGAAATATGTCCGTCAGGCCCCTTCCCTTGAGATAAATCTGCAAATATCTCGGAAACGAAGCGAGCTATGGCAAAATGTTAAGAGACCGTTTTTGTACAGAATTATGTTTCCTACTTTTTATGTTCTATGATATTTTTTGATCAGACGCGTAGTTCTCGAGATATATCAAGATATTTAAAAGTTCCGAAGCCGCACCAACATAATAGAGATACAGAAACACCGTGGCCCCTCTCTTTGAGATATCTCTGCACTATTGCGAGCTGCAAATGCCACTTCCAGCTTAGCTGTGCAGAAGAAGAACAACAAGAAGAAGAAATATCTCGAAATATGTCCGTGAGGCCCCTTCCCTTGAGATAAATCTGCAAATATCTCGGAATCGAAGCGAGCTATGGCAAAATGTTAAGAGACCTTTTTTGTAGAGAATTAAGTTTCCTACTTTTTATGTTGTATGATATTTTTTGATCAGATGCGTAGTTCTCGAGATATATTAAGATATTTAAAAGTTCCGAAGCCGCACCAACATAATAGAGATACAGAAACACCGTGGCCCGTTTCTTTGAGATAACTCTGCACTATTGCGAGCTGCAAATGCCACTTCCAGCTTAGCTGTGCAGAAGAAGAACAACAAGAAGAAGAAGTATCTCGAAATATGTCCGTCAGGCCCCTTCCCTTGAGATAAATCTGCAAATATCTCGGAAACGAAGCGAGCTATGGCAAAATGTTAAGAGATCTTTTTTGTAGAGAATTAAGTTTCCTACTTTTTATGTTCTATGATCTTTTTTGATCAGATGCGTAGTTCTCGAGATATATCAAGATATTTAAAAGTTCCGAAGCCGCACCAACATAATAGAGATACAGAAACACCGTGGCCCCTTTCTTTGAGATAACTCTGCACTAGCGCGAGTCGCAAATGCCACTTACAGCTTAGCTGTGCAGAAGAAGAACAACGAGAAGAAGAAATATCTCGACATGTGTCCGTCAGGCCCCTTCCCTTGAGATAAATCTGCAAATATCTCGGAAACGAAGCGAGCTATGGCAAAATGTTAAGAGACCTTTTTTGTAGAGAATTAAGTTTCCTACATTTTATGTTCTATGATATTTTTTGATCAGATGCGTAGTTCTCGAGATATATCGAGATACTTAAAAGTTCCGAAGCCGCACCAACATAATAGAGATACAGAAACACCGTGGCCCCTTTCTTTGAGATAACTGTGCACTAGTGCGAGCCGCAAATGCCACTTCCAGCTTAGCTGTGCAGAAGAAGAACAACAAGAAGAAGAAATATCTCGAAATATGTCCGTCAGGCCCCTTCCCTTGAGATAAATCTGCAAATATCTCGGAAACGAAGCGAGCTATGGCAAAATGTTAAGAGACCTTTTTTGTACAGAATTATGTTTCCTACTTTTTATGTTCTATGATATTTTTTGATCAGACGCGTAGTTCTCGAGATATATCAAGATATTTAAAAGTTCCGAAGCCGCACCAACATAATAGAGATACAGAAACACCGTGGCCCCTTTCTTTGAGATAACTCTGCACTAGCGCGAGCCGCAAATGCCACTTACAGCTTAGCTGTGCAGAAGAAGAACAACGAGAAGAAGAAATATCTCGAAATATGTCCGTCAGGCCCCTTCCCTTGAGATAAATCTGCAAATATCTCGGAAACGAAGCGAGCTATGGCAAAATGTTAAGAGACCTTTTTTGTAGAGAATTAAGTTTCCTACTTTTTATGTTCTATGGTATTTTTTGATCAGATGCGTAGTTCTCGAGATATATCAAGATATTTAAAAGTTCCGAAGCCCCACCAACATAATAGAGATACAGAAACACCGTGGCCCCTTTCTTTGAGATAACTCTGCACTATTGCGAGCTGCAAATGCCACTTCCAGCTTAGCTGTGCAGAGGAAGAACAACAAGAAGAAGAAATATCTCGAAATATGTCCGCCAGGCCAGTTCCTTTGAGCTGAATCTGCAAATATCTCGGAAACGAAGCGAGCTATGGCAAAATGTTAAGAGACGTTTTTTGTAGAGAATTATGTTTCCTACAATTTATGTTCTATGATATTTTTTGATCAGAAGCGTAGTTTTCGAGATATATCGAGATACTTAAAAGTTCCGAAGCCGCACCAACATAATAGAGATACAGAAACACCGTGGCCCCTTTCTTTGAGATAACTGTGCACTAGTGCGAGCCGCAAATGCCACTTCCAGCTTAGCTGTGCAGAAGAAGAACAACAAGAAGAAGAAATATCTCGAAATATGTCCGTCAGGCCCCTTCCCTTGAGATAAATCTGCAAATATCTCGGAAACGAAGCGAGCTATGGCAAAATGTTAAGAGACCTTTTTTGTACAGAATTATGTTTCCTACTTTTTATGTTCTATGATATTTTTTGATCAGACGCGTAGTTCTCGAGATATATCAAGATATTTAAAAGTTCCGAAGCCGCACCAACATAATAGAGATACAGAAACACCGTGGCCCCTTTCTTTGAGATATCTCTGCACTATTGCGAGCTGCAAATGCCACTTCCAGCTTAGCTGTGCAGAAGAAGAACAACAAGAAGAAGAAATATCTCGAAATATGTCCGTCAGGCCCCTGCCCTTGAGATATATCTGCAAATATCTCGGAAACGAAGCGAGCTACGGCAAAATGTTAAGAGACCTTTTTTGTAGAGAATTAAGTTTCCTACTTTTTATGTTCTATGATATTTTTTGATCAGATGCGTAGTTCTCGAGATATATTAAGATATTTAAAAGTTCCGAAGCCGCACCAACATAATAGAGATACAGAAACACCGTGGCCCCTTTCTTTGAGATAACTCTGCACTATTGCGAGCTGCAAATGCCACGTACAGCTTAGCTGTGCAGAAGAAGAACAACAAGAAGAAGAAGTATCTCGAAATATGTCCGTCAGGCCCCTTCCCTTGAGATAAATCTGCAAATATCTCGGAAACGAAGAGAGCTATGGCAAAATGTTAAGCGACCTTTTTTGTAGAGAATTAAGTTTCCTACATTTTATGTTCTATGATATTTTTTGATCAGATGCGTAGTTCTCGAGATATATCAAGATATTTAAAAGTTCCGAAGCCGCACCAACATAATAGAGATACAGAAACACCGTGGCTCCTTTCTTTGAGATAACTCTGCATTATTGCGAGCTGGAAATGCCACTTCCAGTTTAGCTGTGCAGAAGAAGAACAACAAGAAGAAGAAATATCTCGAAATATGTCCGTCAGGCCCCTTCCCTTGAGATAAATATGCAAATATCTCGGAAACGAAGCGAGCTATGGCAAAATGTTAAGCGACCTTTTTTGTAGAGAATTAAGTTTCCTACTTTTTATGTTCTATGGTATTTTTTGATCAGATGCGTAGTTCTCGAGATATATCAAGATATTTAAAAGTTCCGAAGCCCCACCAACATAATAGAGATACAGAAACACCGTGGCCCCTTTCTTTGAGATAACTCTGCACTATTGCGAGCTGCAAATGCCACTTCCAGCTTAGCTGTGCAGAGGAAGAACAACAAGAAGAAGAAATATCTCGAAATATGTCCGCCAGGCCAGTTCCTTTGAGCTGAATCTGCAAATATCTCGGAAACGAAGCGAGCTATGGCAAAATGTTAAGAGACGTTTTTTGTAGAGAATTATGTTTCCTACAATTTATGTTCTATGATATTTTTTGATCAGAAGCGTAGTTTTCGAGATATATCGAGGTACTTAAAAGTTCCGAAGCCGCACCAACATAATAGAGATACAGAAACACCGTGGCCCCTTTCTTTGAGATAACTGTGCACTAGTGCGAGCCGCAAATGCCACTTCCAGCTTAGCTGTGCAGAAGAAGAACAACAAGAAGAAGAAATATCTCGAAATATGTCCGTCAGGCCCCTTCCCTTGAGATAAATCTGCAAATATCTCGGAAACGAAGCGAGCTATGGCAAAATGTTAAGAGACCTTTTTTGTACAGAATTATGTTTCCTACTTTTTATGTTCTATGATATTTTTTGATCAGACGCGTAGTTCTCGAGATATATCAAGATATTTAAAAGTTCCGAAGCCGCACCAACATAATAGAGATACAGAAACACCGTGGCCCCTTTCTTTGAGATATCTCTGCACTATTGCGAGCTGCAAATGCCACTTCCAGCTTAGCTGTGCAGAAGAAGAACAACAAGAAGAAGAAATATCTCGAAATATGTCCGTCAGGCCCCTGCCCTTGAGATATATCTGCAAATATCTCGGAAACGAAGCAAGCTACGGCAAAATGTTAAGAGACCTTTTTTGTAGAGAATTAAGTTTCCTACTTTTTATGTTCTATGATATTTTTTGATCAGATGCGTAGTTCTCGAGATATATTAAGATATTTAAAAGTTCCGAAGCCGCACCAACATAATAGAGATACAGAAACACCGTGGCCCCTTTCTTTGAGATAACTCTGCACTATTGCGAGCTGCAAATGCCACGTACAGCTTAGCTGTGCAGAAGAAGAACAACAAGAAGAAGAAGTATCTCGAAATATGTCCGTCAGGCCCCTTCCCTTGAGATAAATCTGCAAATATCTCGGAAACGAAGAGAGCTATGGCAAAATGTTAAGAGACCTTTTTTGTAGAGAATTAAGTTTCCTACATTTTATGTTCTATGATATTTTTTGATCAGATGCGTAGTTCTCGAGATATATCAAGATATTTAAAAGTTCCGAAGCCGCACCAACATAATAGAGATACAGAAACACCGTGGCTCCTTTCTTTGAGATAACTCTGCATTATTGCGAGCTGGAAATGCCACTTCCAGTTTAGCTGTGCAGAAGAAGAACAACAAGAAGAAGAAATATCTCGAAATATGTCCGTCAGGCCCCTTCCCTTGAGATAAATATGCAAATATCTCGGAAACGAAGCGAGCTATGGCAAAATGTTAAGCGACCTTTTTTGTAGAGAATTAAGTTTCCTACTTTTTATGTTCTATGGTATTTTTTGATCAGATGCGTAGTTCTCGAGATATATCAAGATATTTAAAAGTTCCGAAGCCCCACCAACATAATAGAGATACAGAAACACCGTGGCCCCTTTCTTTGAGATAACTCTGCACTATTGCGAGCTGCAAATGCCACTTCCAGCTTAGCTGTGCAGAGGAAGAACAACAAGAAGAAGAAATATCTCGAAATATGTCCGCCAGGCCAGTTCCTTTGAGCTGAATCTGCAAATATCTCGGAAACGAAGCGAGCTATGGCAAAATGTTAAGAGACGTTTTTTGTAGAGAATTATGTTTCCTACAATTTATGTTCTATGATATTTTTTGATCAGAAGCGTAGTTTTCGAGATATATCGAGATACTTAAAAGTTCCGAAGCCGCACCAACATAATAGAGATACAGAAACACCGTGGCCCCTTTCTTTGAGATAACTGTGCACTAGTGCGAGCCGCAAATGCCACTTCCAGCTTAGCTGTGCAGAAGAAGAACAACAAGAAGAAGAAATATCTCGAAATATGTCCGTCAGGCCCCTTCCCTTGAGATAAATCTGCAAATATCTCGGAAACGAAGCGAGCTATGGCAAAATGTTAAGAGACCTTTTTTGTACAGAATTATGTTTCCTACTTTTTATGTTCTATGATATTTTTTGATCAGACGCGTAGTTCTCGAGATATATCAAGATATTTAAAAGTTCCGAAGCCGCACCAACATAATAGAGATACAGAAACACCGTGGCCCCTTTCTTTGAGATATCTCTGCACTATTAGGAGCTGCAAATGCCACTTCCAGCTTAGCTGTGCAGAAGAAGAACAACAAGAAGAAGAAATATCTCGAAATATGTCCGTCAGGCCCCTGCCCTTGAGATATATCTGCAAATATCTCGGAAACGAAGCGAGCTACGGCAAAATGTTAAGAGACCTTTTTTGTAGAGAATTAAGTTTCCTACTTTTTATGTTCTATGATATTTTTTGATCAGATGCGTAGTTCTCGAGATATATTAAGATATTTAAAAGTTCCGAAGCCGCACCAACATAATAGAGATACAGAAACACCGTGGCCCCTTTCTTTGAGATAACTCTGCACTATTGCGAGCTGCAAATGCCACTTCCAGCTTAGCTGTGCAGAGGAAGAACAACAAGAAGAAGAAATATCTCGAAATATGTCCGCCAGGCCAGTTCCTTTGAGCTGAATCTGCAAATATCTCGGAAACGAAGCGAGCTATGGCAAAATGTTAAGAGACGTTTTTTGTAGAGAATTATGTTTCCTACAATTTATGTTCTATGATATTTTTTGATCAGAAGCGTAGTTTTCGAGATATATCGAGATACTTAAAAGTTCCGAAGCCGCACCAACATAATAGAGATACAGAAACACCGTGGCCCCTTTCTTTGAGATAACTGTGCACTAGTGCGAGCCGCAAATGCCACTTCCAGCTTAGCTGTGCAGAAGAAGAACAACAAGAAGAAGAAATATCTCGAAATATGTCCGTCAGGCCCCTTCCCTTGAGATAAATCTGCAAATATCTCGGAAACGAAGCGAGCTATGGCAAAATGTTAAGAGACCTTTTTTGTACAGAATTATGTTTCCTACTTTTTATGTTCTATGATATTTTTTGATCAGACGCGTAGTTCTCGAGATATATCAAGATATTTAAAAGTTCCGAAGCCGCACCAACATAATAGAGATACAGAAACACCGTGGCCCCTTTCTTTGAGATATCTCTGCACTATTGCGAGCTGCAAATGCCACTTCCAGCTTAGCTGTGCAGAAGAAGAACAACAAGAAGAAGAAATATCTCGAAATATGTCCGTTAGGCCCCTTCCCTTGAGATAAATCTGCAAATATCTCGGAGACAAAGCGAGCTATGGCAAAATGTTAAGAGACCTTTTTTGTAGAGAATTAAGTTTCCTACTTTTTATGTTCTATGATATTTTTTGATCAGATGCGTAGTTCTCGAGATATATCAAGATATTTAAAAGTTCCGAAGCCGCACCAACATAATAGAGATACAGAAACACCGTGGCCCCTTTCTTTGCGATAACACTGCACTATTGCGAGCTGCAAATGCCACTTCCAGCTTAGCTGTGCAGAAGAAGAACAACAAGAAGAAGAAATATCTCGATATATGTCCGTCAGGCCCGTTCCTTTGAGCTGAATCTGCAAATATCTCGGAAACGAAGCGAGCTATGGCAAAATGTTAAGAGACGTTTTTTGTAGTGAATTATGTTTCCTACAATTTATGGTCTATGATATTTTTTGATCAGAAGCGTAGTTTTCGAGATATATCGAGATATTTAAAAGTTCCGAAGCCGCACCAACATAATAGAGATACAGAAACACCGTGGCTCCTTTCTTTGAGATAACTCTGCACTACTGCGAGCTGCAAATGCCACTTCCAGCTTAGCTGTGCAGAAGAAGAACAACAAGAAGAAGAAATATCTCGAAATATGTCCGTCAGGCCCCTTCCCTTGAGATAAATCTGCAAATATCTCGGAAACGAAGCGAGCTATGGCAAAATGTTAAGAGATCTTTTTTGTAGAGAATTAAGTTTCTTACTTTTTATGTTCTATGATATTTTTTGATCAGATGCGTAGTTCTCGAGATATATCAAGATATTTAAAAGTTCCGAAGCCGCACCATCATAATAGAGATACAGAAACACCGTGGCCCCTTTCTTTGAGATAACTCTGCACTAGCGCGAGCCGCAAATGCCACTTACAGCTTAGCTGTGCAGAAGAAGAACAACGAGAAGAAGAAATATCTCGAAATATGTCCGTGAGGCCCCTTCCCTTGAGATAAATCTGCAAATATCTCGGAATCGAAGCGAGCTATGGCAAAATGTTAAGAGACCTTTTTTGTAGAGAATTAAGTTTCCTACTTTTTATGTTCTATGATATTTTTTGATCAGATGCGTAGTTCTCGAGATATATCAAGATATTTAAAAGTTCCGAAGCCGCACCAACATAATAGAGATACAGAAACACCGTGGCCCCTTTCTTTGAGATAACTCTGCACTAGCGCGAGCCGCAAATGCCACTTACAGCTTAGCTGTGCAGAAGAAGAACAACGAGAAGAAGAAATATCTCGAAATATGTCCGTCAGGCCCCTTCCCTTGAAATAAATCTGCAAAAATCTCGGAAACGAAGCGAGCTATGGCAAAATGTTAAGAGACCTTTTTTGTAGAGAATTAAGTTTCCTACATTTTATGTTCTATGATATTTTTTGATCAGATGCGTAGTTCTCGAGATATATCGAGATACTTAAAAGTTCCGAAGCCGCACCAACATAATAGAGATACAGAAACACCGTGGCCCCTTTCTTTGAGATAACTGTGCACTAGTGCGAGCCGCAAATGCCACTTCCAGCTTAGCTGTGCAGAAGAAGAACAACAAGAAGAAGAAATATCTCGAAATATGTCCGTCAGGCCCCTTCCCTTGAGATAAATCTGCAAATATCTCGGAAACGAAGCGAGCTATGGCAAAATGTTAAGAGACCTTTTTTGTACAGAATTATGTTTCCTACTTTTTATGTTCTATGATATTTTTTGATCAGACGCGTAGTTCTCGAGATATATCAAGATATTTAAAAGTTCCGAAGCCGCACCAACATAATAGAGATACAGAAACACCGTGGCCCCTTTCTTTGAGATATCTCTGCACTATTGCGAGCTGCAAATGCCACTTCCAGCTTAGCTGTGCAGAAGAAGAACAACAAGAAGAAGAAATATCTCGAAATATGTCCGTCAGGCCCCTGCCCTTGAGATATATCTGCAAATATCTCGGAAACGAAGCGAGCTACGGCAAAATGTTAAGAGACCTTTTTTGTAGAGAATTAAGTTTCCTACTTTTTATGTTCTATGATATTTTTTGATCAGATGCGTAGTTCTCGAGATATATTAAGATATTTAAAAGTTCCGAAGCCGCACCAACATAATAGAGATACAGAAACACCGTGGCCCCTTTCTTTGAGATAACTCTGCACTATTGCGAGCTGCAAATGCCACGTACAGCTTAGCTGTGCAGAAGAAGAACAACAAGAAGAAGAAGTATCTCGAAATATGTCCGTCAGGCCCCTTCCCTTGAGATAAATCTGCAAATATCTCGGAAACGAAGAGAGCTATGGCAAAATGTTAAGAGACCTTTTTTGTAGAGAATTAAGTTTCCTACATTTTATGTTCTATGATATTTTTTGATCAGATGCGTAGTTCTCGAGATATATCAAGATATTTAAAAGTTCCGAAGCCGCACCAACATAATAGAGATACAGAAACACCGTGGCTCCTTTCTTTGAGATAACTCTGCATTATTGCGAGCTGGAAATGCCACTTCCAGTTTAGCTGTGCAGAAGAAGAACAACAAGAAGAAGAAATATCTCGAAATATGTCCGTCAGGCCCCTTCCCTTGAGATAAATATGCAAATATCTCGGAAACGAAGCGAGCTATGGCAAAATGTTAAGCGACCTTTTTTGTAGAGAATTAAGTTTCCTACTTTTTATGTTCTATGGTATTTTTTGATCAGATGCGTAGTTCTCGAGATATATCAAGATGTTTAAAAGTTCCGAAGCCCCACCAACATAATAGAGATACAGAAACACCGTGGCCCCTTTCTTTGAGATAACTCTGCACTATTGCGAGCTGCAAATGCCACTTCCAGCTTAGCTGTGCAGAGGAAGAACAACAAGAAGAAGAAATATCTCGAAATATGTCCGCCAGGCCAGTTCCTTTGAGCTGAATCTGCAAATATCTCGGAAACGAAGCGAGCTATGGCAAAATGTTAAGAGACGTTTTTTGTAGAGAATTATGTTTCCTACAATTTATGTTCTATGATATTTTTTGATCAGAAGCGTAGTTTTCGAGATATATCGAGATACTTAAAAGTTCCGAAGCCGCACCAACATAATAGAGATACAGAAACACCGTGGCCCCTTTCTTTGAGATAACTGTGCACTAGTGCGAGCCGCAAATGCCACTTCCAGCTTAGCTGTGCAGAAGAAGAACAACAAGAAGAAGAAATATCTCGAAATATGTCCGTCAGGCCCCTTCCCTTGAGATAAATCTGCAAATATCTCGGAAACGAAGCGAGCTATGGCAAAATGTTAAGAGACCTTTTTTGTACAGAATTATGTTTCCTACTTTTTATGTTCTATGATATTTTTTGATCAGACGCGTAGTTCTCGAGATATATCAAGATATTTAAAAGTTCCGAAGCCGCACCAACATAATAGAGATACAGAAACACCGTGGCCCCTTTCTTTGAGATATCTCTGCACTATTGCGAGCTGCAAATGCCACTTCCAGCTTAGCTGTGCAGAAGAAGAACAACAAGAAGAAGAAATATCTCGAAATATGTCCGTCAGGCCCCTGCCCTTGAGATATATCTGCAAATATCTCGGAAACGAAGCGAGCTACGGCAAAATGTTAAGAGACCTTTTTTGTAGAGAATTAAGTTTCCTACTTTTTATGTTCTATGATATTTTTTGATCAGATGCGTAGTTCTCGAGATATATTAAGATATTTAAAAGTTCCGAAGCCGCACCAACATAATAGAGATACAGAAACACCGTGGCCCCTTTCTTTGAGATAACTCTGCACTATTGCGAGCTGCAAATGCCACGTACAGCTTAGCTGTGCAGAAGAAGAACAACAAGAAGAAGAAGTATCTCGAAATATGTCCGTCAGGCCCCTTCCCTTGAGATAAATCTGCAAATATCTCGGAAACGAAGAGAGCTATGGCAAAATGTTAAGAGACGTTTTTTGTAGAGAATTAAGTTTCCTACTTTTTATGTTCTATGATATTTTTTGATCAGATGCGTAGTTCTCGAGATATATCAAGATATTTAAAAGTTCCGAAGCCGCACCAACATAATAGAGATACAGAAACACCGTGGCCCCTTTCTTTGAGATAACTCTGCACTAGCGCGAGCCGCAAATGCCACTTACAGCTTAGCTGTGCAGAAGAAGAACAACGAGAAGAAGAAATATCTCGAAATATGTCCGTCAGGCCCCTTCCCTTGAGATAAATCTGCAAATATCTCGGAAACGAAGCGAGCTATGGCAAAATGTTAAGAGACCTTTTTTGTAGAGAATTAAGTTTCCTACATTTTATGTTCTATGATATTTTTTGATCAGATGCGTAGTTCTCGAGATATATCAAGATATTTAAAAGTTCCGAAGCCGCACCAACATAATAGAGATACAGAAACACCGTGGCTCCTTTCTTTGAGATAACTCTGCATTATTGCGAGCTGGAAATGCCACTTCCAGTTTAGCTGTGCAGAAGAAGAACAACAAGAAGAAGAAATATCTCGAAATATGTCCGTCAGGCCCCTTCCCTTGAGATAAATATGCAAATATCTCGGAAACGAAGCGAGCTATGGCAAAATGTTAAGCGACCTTTTTTGTAGAGAATTAAGTTTCCTACTTTTTATGTTCTATGGTATTTTTTGATCAGATGCGTAGTTCTCGAGATATATCAAGATATTTAAAAGTTCCGAAGCCCCACCAACATAATAGAGATACAGAAACACCGTGGCCCCTTTCTTTGAGATAACTCTGCACTATTGCGAGCTGCAAATGCCACTTCCAGCTTAGCTGTGCAGAGGAAGAACAACAAGAAGAAGAAATATCTCGAAATATGTCCGCCAGGCCAGTTCCTTTGAGCTGAATCTGCAAATATCTCGGAAACGAAGCGAGCTATGGCAAAATGTTAAGAGACGTTTTTTGTAGAGAATTATGTTTCCTACAATTTATGTTCTATGATATTTTTTGATCAGAAGCGTAGTTTTCGAGATATATCGAGATACTTAAAAGTTCCGAAGCCGCACCAACATAATAGAGATACAGAAACACCGTGGCCCCTTTCTTTGAGATAACTGTGCACTAGTGCGAGCCGCAAATGCCACTTCCAGCTTAGCTGTGCAGAAGAAGAACAACAAGAAGAAGAAATATCTCGAAATATGTCCGTCAGGCCCCTTCCCTTGAGATAAATCTGCAAATATCTCGGAAACGAAGCGAGCTATGGCAAAATGTTAAGAGACCTTTTTTGTACAGAATTATGTTTCCTACTTTTTATGTTCTATGATATTTTTTGATCAGACGCGTAGTTCTCGAGATATATCAAGATATTTAAAAGTTCCGAAGCCGCACCAACATAATAGAGATACAGAAACACCGTGGCCCCTTTCTTTGAGATATCTCTGCACTATTGCGAGCTGCAAATGCCACTTCCAGCTTAGCTGTGCAGAAGAAGAACAACAAGAAGAAGAAATATCTCGAAATATGTCCGTTAGGCCCCTTCCCTTGAGATAAATCTGCAAATATCTCGGAGACAAAGCGAGCTATTGCAAAATGATAAGAGACCTTTTTTGTAGAGAATTAAGTTTCCTACTTTTTATGTTCTATGATATTTTTTGATCAGATGCGTAGTTCTCGAGATATATCAAGATATTTAAAAGTTCCGAAGCCGCACCAACATAATAGAGATACAGAAACACCGTGGCCCCTTTCTTTGCGATAACACTGCACTATTGCGAGCTGCAAATGCCACTTCCAGCTTAGCTGTGCAGAAGAAGAACAACAAGAAGAAGAAATATCTCGATATATGTCCGTCAGGCCCGTTCCTTTGAGCTGAATCTGCAAATATCTCGGAAACGAAGCGAGCTATGGCAAAATGTTAAGAGACGTTTTTTGTAGTGAATTATGTTTCCTACAATTTATGTTCTATGATATTTTTTGATCAGAAGCGTAGTTTTCGAGATATATCGAGATATTTAAAAGTTCCGAAGCCGCACCAACATAATAGAGATACAGAAACACCGTGGCTCCTTTCTTTGAGATAACTCTGCACTACTGCGAGCTGCAAATGCCACTTCCAGCTTAGCTGTGCAGAAGAAGAACAACAAGAAGAAGAAATATCTCGAAATATGTCCGTCAGGCCCCTTCCCTTGAGATAAATCTGCAAATATCTCGGAAACGAAGCGAGCTATGGCAAAATGTTAAGAGATCTTTTTTGTAGAGAATTAAGTTTCTTACTTTTTATGTTCTATGATATTTTTTGATCAGATGCGTAGTTCTCGAGATATATCAAGATATTTAAAAGTTCCGAAGCCGCACCATCATAATAGAGATACAGAAACACCGTGGCCCCTTTCTTTGAGATAACTCTGCACTAGCGCGAGCCGCAAATGCCACTTACAGCTTAGCTGTGCAGAAGAAGAACAACGAGAAGAAGAAATATCTCGAAATATGTCCGTGAGGCCCCTTCCCTTGAGATAAATCTGCAAATATCTCGGAATCGAAGCGAGCTATGGCAAAATGTTAAGAGACCTTTTTTGTAGAGAATTAAGTTTCCTACTTTTTATGTTCTATGATATTTTTTGATCAGATGCGTAGTTCTCGAGATATATCAAGATATTTAAAAGTTCCGAAGCCGCACCAACATAATAGAGATACAGAAACACCGTGGCCCCTTTCTTTGAGATAACTCTGCACTAGCGCGAGCCGCAAATGCCACTTACAGCTTAGCTGTGCAGAAGAAGAACAACGAGAAGAAGAAATATCTCGAAATATGTCCGTCAGGCCCCTTCCCTTGAAATAAATCTGCAAAAATCTCGGAAACGAAGCGAGCTATGGCAAAATGTTAAGAGACCTTTTTTGTAGAGAATTAAGTTTCCTACATTTTATGTTCTATGATATTTTTTGATCAGATGCGTAGTTCTCGAGATATATCAAGATATTTAAAAGTTCCGAAGCCGCACCAACATAATAGAGATACAGAAACACCGTGGCTCCTTTCTTTGAGATAACTCTGCACTATTGCGAGCTGGAAATGCCACTTCCAGTTTAGCTGTGCAGAAGAAGAACAACAAGCAGAAGAAGTATCTCGAAATATGTCCGTCAGGCCCCTTCCCTCGAGATAAATCTGCAAATATCTCGGAAACGAAGCGAGCTATGGCAAAATGTTAAGAGATCTTTTTTGTAGAGAATTAAGTTTCCTACTTTTTATGTTCTATGATATTTTTTGATCAGATGCGTAGTTCTCCAGATATATCAAGATATTTAAAAGTTCCGAAGCCGCACCAACATAATAGAGATACAGAAACACCGTGGCCCCTTTCTTTGAGATAACTCTGCACTAGCGCGAGCCGCAAATGCCGCTTACAGCTTAGCTGTGCAGAAGAAGAACAACGAGAAGAAGAAATATCTCGAAATATGTCCGTCAGGCCCCTTCCCTTGAGATAAATCTGCAAATATCTCGGAAACGAAGCGAGCTATTGCAAAATGTTAAGAGACCTTTTTTGTAGAGAATTAAGTTTCCTACTTTTTATGTTCTATGGTATTTTTTGATCAGATGCGTAGTTCTCGAGATATATCAAGATATTTAAAAGTTCCGAAGCCCCACCAACATAATAGAGATACAGAAACACCGTGGCCCCTTTCTTTGAGATAACTCTGCACTATTGCGAGCTGCAAATGCCACTTCCAGCTTAGCTGTGCAGAGGAAGAACAACAAGAAGAAGAAATATCTCGAAATATGTCCGCCAGGCCAGTTCCTTTGAGCTGAATCTGCAAATATCTCGGAAACGAAGCGAGCTATGGCAAAATGTTTAGAGACGTTTTTTGTAGAGAATTATGTTTCCTACAATTTATGTTCTATGATATTTTTTGATCAGAAGCGTAGTTTTCGAGATATATCGAGATACTTAAAAGTTCCGAAGCCGCACCAACATAATAGAGATACAGAAACACCGTGGCCCCTTTCTTTGAGATAACTGTGCACTAGTGCGAGCCGCAAATGCCACTTCCAGCTTAGCTGTGCAGAAGAAGAACAACAAGAAGAAGAAATATCTCGAAATATGTCCGTCAGGCCCCTTCCCTTGAGATAAATCTGCAAATATCTCGGAAACGAAGCGAGCTATGGCAAAATGTTAAGAGACCTTTTTTGTAGAGAATTAAGTTTCCTACTTTTTATGTTCTATGATATTTTTTGATCAGATGCGTAGTTCTCGAGATATATTAAGATATTTAAAAGTTCCGAAGCCGCACCAACATAATAGAGATACAGGAACACCGTGGCCCCTTTCTTTGAGATAACTCTGCACTATTGCGAGCTGCAAATGCCACGTCCAGCTTAGCTGTGCAGAAGAAGAACAACAAGAAGAAGAAATATCTCGAAATATGTCCGTCAGGCCCCTTCCCTTGAGATAAATCTGCAAATATCTCGGAGACAAAGCGAGCTATGGCAAAATGTTAAGAGACCTTTTTTGTAGAGAATTAAGTTTCCTACTTTTTATGTTCTATGATATTTTTTGATCAGATGCGTAGTTCTCGAGATATATCAAGATATTTAAAAGTTCCGAAGCCGCACCAACATAATAGAGATACAGAAACACCGTGGCCCCTTTCTTTGAGATATCTCTGCACTATTGCGAGCTGCAAATGCCACTTCCAGCTTAGCTGTGCAGAAGAAGAACAACAAGAAGAAGAAATATCTCGAAATATGTCCGTTAGGCCCCTTCCCTTGAGATAAATCTGCAAATATCTCGGAAACGAAGCGAGCTATGGCAAAATGTTAAGAGACCTTTTTTGTAGAGAATTAAGTTTCCTACTTTTTATGTTCTATGATATTTTTTGATCAGATGCGTAGTTCTCGAGATATATTAAGATATTTAAAAGTTCCGAAGCCGCACCAACATAATAGAGATACAGGAACACCGTGGCCCCTTTCTTTGAGATAACTCTGCACTATTGCGAGCTGCAAATGCCACGTCCAGCTTAGCTGTGCAGAAGAAGAACAACAAGAAGAAGAAATATCTCGAAATATGTCCGTCAGGCCCCTTCCCTTGAGATAAATCTGCAAATATCTCGGAGACAAAGCGAGCTATGGCAAAATGTTAAGAGACCTTTTTTGTAGAGAATTAAGTTTCCTACTTTTTATGTTCTATGATATTTTTTGATCAGATGCGTAGTTCTCGAGATATATCAAGATATTTAAAAGTTCCGAAGCCGCACCAACATAATAGAGATACAGAAACACCGTGGCCCCTTTCTTTGCGATAACACTGCACTATTGCGAGCTGCAAATGCCACTTCCAGCTTAGCTGTGCAGAAGAAGAACAACAAGAAGAAGAAATATCTCGATATATGTCCGTCAGGCCCGTTCCTTTGAGCTGAATCTGCAAATATCTCGGAAACGAAGCGAGCTATGGCAAAATGTTAAGAGACGTTTTTTGTAGTGAATTATGTTTCCTACAATTTATGTTCTATGATATTTTTTGATCAGAAGCGTAGTTTTCGAGATATATCGAGATATTTAAAAGTTCCGAAGCCGCACCAACATAATAGAGATACAGAAACACCGTGGCTCCTTTCTTTGAGATAACTCTGCACTACTGCGAGCTGCAAATGCCACTTCCAGCTTAGCTGTGCAGAAGAAGAACAACAAGAAGAAGAAATATCTCGAAATATGTCCGTCAGGCCCCTTCCCTTGAGATAAATCTGCAAATATCTCGGAAACGAAGCGAGCTATGGCAAAATGTTAAGAGATCTTTTTTGTAGAGAATTAAGTTTCTTACTTTTTATGTTCTATGATATTTTTTGATCAGATGCGTAGTTCTCGAGATATATCAAGATATTTAAAAGTTCCGAAGCCGCACCATCATAATAGAGATACAGAAACACCGTGGCCCCTTTCTTTGAGATAACTCTGCACTAGCGCGAGCCGCAAATGCCACTTACAGCTTAGCTGTGCAGAAGAAGAACAACGAGAAGAAGAAATATCTCGAAATATGTCCGTGAGGCCCCTTCCCTTGAGATAAATCTGCAAATATCTCGGAATCGAAGCGAGCTATGGCAAAATGTTAAGAGACCTTTTTTGTAGAGAATTAAGTTTCCTACTTTTTATGTTGTATGATATTTTTTGATCAGATGCGTAGTTCTCGAGATATATCAAGATATTTAAAAGTTCCGAAGCCGCACCAACATAATAGAGATACAGAAACACCGTGGCCCCTTTCTTTGAGATAACTCTGCACTAGCGCGAGCCGCAAATGCCACTTACAGCTTAGCTGTGCAGAAGAAGAACAACGAGAAGAAGAAATATCTCGAAATATGTCCGTCAGGCCCCTTCCCTTGAAATAAATCTGCAAAAATCTCGGAAACGAAGCGAGCTATGGCAAAATGTTAAGAGACCTTTTTTGTAGAGAATTAAGTTTCCTACATTTTATGTTCTATGATATTTTTTGATCAGATGCGTAGTTCTCGAGATATATCAAGATATTTAAAAGTTCCGAAGCCGCACCAACATAATAGAGATACAGAAACACCGTGGCTCCTTTCTTTGAGATAACTCTGCACTATTGCGAGCTGGAAATGCCACTTCCAGTTTAGCTGTGCAGAAGAAGAACAACAAGAAGAAGAAATATCTCGAAATATGTCCGTCAGGCCCCTTCCCTTGAGATAAATATGCAAATATCTCGGAAACGAAGCGAGCTATGGCAAAATGTTAAGCGACCTTTTTTGTAGAGAATTAAGTTTCCTACTTTTTATGTTCTATGGTATTTTTTGATCAGATGCGTAGTTCTCGAGATATATCAAGATATTTAAAAGTTCCGAAGCCCCACCAACATAATAGAGATACAGAAACACCGTGGCCCCTTTCTTTGAGATAACTCTGCACTATTGCGAGCTGCAAATGCCACTTCCAGCTTAGCTGTGCAGAGGAAGAACAACAAGAAGAAGAAATATCTCGAAATATGTCCGTCAGGCCAGTTCCTTTGAGCTGAATCTGCAAATATCTCGGAAACGAAGCGAGCTATGGCAAAATGTTAAGAGACGTTTTTTGTAGAGAATTATGTTTCCTACAATTTATGTTCTATGATATTTTTTGATCAGAAGCGTAGTTTTCGAGATATATCGAGATACTTAAAAGTTCCGAAGCCGCACCAACATAATAGAGATACAGAAACACCGTGGCCCCTTTCTTTGAGATAACTGTGCACTAGTGCGAGCCGCAAATGCCACTTCCAGCTTAGCTGTGCAGAAGAAGAACAACAAGAAGAAGAAATATCTCGAAATATGTCCGTCAGGCCCCTTCCCTTGAGATAAATCTGCAAATATCTCGGAAACGAAGCGAGCTATGGCAAAATGTTAAGAGACCTTTTTTGTACAGAATTATGTTTCCTACTTTTTATGTTCTATGATATTTTTTGATCAGACGCGTAGTTCTCGAGATATATCAAGATATTTAAAAGTTCCGAAGCCGCACCAACATAATAGAGATACAGAAACACCGTGGCCCCTTTCTTTGAGATATCTCAGCACTATTGCGAGCTGCAAATGCCACTTCCAGCTTAGCTGTGCAGAAGAAGAACAACAAGAAGAAGAAATATCTCGAAATATGTCCGTGAGGCCCCTTCCCTTGAGATAAATCTGCAAATATCTCGGAATCGAAGCGAGCTATGGCAAAATGTTAAGAGACCTTTTTTGTAGAGAATTAAGTTTCCTACTTTTTATGTTCTATGATATTTTTTGATCAGATGCGTAGTTCTCGAGATATATCAAGATATTTAAAAGTTCCGAAGCCGCACCAACATAATAGAGATACAGAAACACCGTGGCCCCTTTCTTTGAGATAACTCTGCACTAGCGCGAGCCGCAAATGCCACTTACAGCTTAGCTGTGCAGAAGAAGAACAACGAGAAGAAGAAATATCTCGAAATATGTCCGTCAGGCCCCTTCCCTTGAGATAAATCTGCAAAAATCTCGGAAACGAAGCGAGCTATGGCAAAATGTTAAGAGACCTTTTTTGTAGAGAATTAAGTTTCCTACATTTTATGTTCTATGATATTTTTTGATCAGATGCGTAGTTCTCGAGATATATCAAGATATTTAAAAGTTCCGAAGCCGCACCAACATAATAGAGATACAGAAACACCGTGGCTCCTTTCTTTGAGATAACTCTGCACTATTGCGAGCTGGAAATGCCACTTCCAGTTTAGCTGTGCAGAAGAAGAACAACAAGAAGAAGAAATATCTCGAAATATGTCCGTCAGGCCCCTTCCCTTGAGATAAATATGCAAATATCTCGGAAACGAAGCGAGCTATGGCAAAATGTTAAGCGACCTTTTTTGTAGAGAATTAAGTTTCCTACTTTTTATGTTCTATGGTATTTTTTGATCAGATGCGTAGTTCTCGAGATATATCAAGATATTTAAAAGTTCCGAAGCCCCACCAACATAATAGAGATACAGAAACACCGTGGCCCCTTTCTTTGAGATAACTCTGCACTATTGCGAGCTGCAAATGCCACTTCCAGCTTAGCTGTGCAGAGGAAGAACAACAAGAAGAAGAAATATCTCGAAATATGTCCGCCAGGCCAGTTGCTTTGAGCTGAATCTGCAAATATCTCGGAAACGAAGCGAGCTATGGCAAAATGTTAAGAGACGTTTTTTGTAGAGAATTATGTTTCCTACAATTTATGTTCTATGATATTTTTTGATCAGAAGCGTAGTTTTCGAGATATATCGAGATACTTAAAAGTTCCGAAGCCGCACCAACATAATAGAGATACAGAAACACCGTGGCCCCTTTCTTTGAGATAACTGTGCACTAGTGCGAGCCGCAAATGCCCCTTCCAGCTTAGCTGTGCAGAAGAAGAACAACAAGAAGAAGAAATATCTCGAAATATGTCCGTCAGGCCCCTTCCCTTGAGATAAATCTGCAAATATCTCGGAAACGAAGCGAGCTATGGCAAAATGTTAAGAGACCTTTTTTGTACAGAATTATGTTTCCTACTTTTTATGTTCTATGATATTTTTTGATCAGACGCGTAGTTCTCGAGATATATCAAGATATTTAAAAGTTCCGAAGCCGCACCAACATAATAGAGATACAGAAACACCGTGGCCCCTTTCTTTGAGATATCTCTGCACTATTGCGAGCTGCAAATGCCACTTCCAGCTTAGCTGTGCAGAAGAAGAACAACAAGAAGAAGAAATATCTCGAAATATGTCCGTGAGGCCCCTTCCCTTGAGATAAATCTGCAAATATCTCGGAATCGAAGCGAGCTATGGCAAAATGTTAAGAGACCTTTTTTGTAGAGAATTAAGTTTCCTACTTTTTATGTTCTATGATATTTTTTGATCAGATGCGTAGTTCTCGAGATATATCAAGATATTTAAAAGTTCCGAAGCCGCACCAACATAATAGAGATACAGAAACACCGTGGCCCCTTTCTTTGAGATAACTCTGCACTAGCGCGAGCCGCAAATGCCACTTACAGCTTAGCTGTGCAGAAGAAGAACAACGAGAAGAAGAAATATCTCGAAATATGTCCGTCAGGCCCCTTCCCTTGAAATAAATCTGCAAAAATCTCGGAAACGAAGCGAGCTATGGCAAAATGTTAAGAGACCTTTTTTGTAGAGAATTAAGTTTCCTACATTTTATGTTCTATGATATTTTTTGATCAGATGCGTAGTTCTCGAGATATATCAAGATATTTAAAAGTTCCGAAGCCGCACCAACATAATAGAGATACAGAAACACCGTGGCTCCTTTCTTTGAGATAACTCTGCACTATTGCGAGCTGGAAATGCCACTTCCAGTTTAGCTGTGCAGAAGAAGAACAACAAGAAGAAGAAATATCTCGAAATATGTCCGTCAGGCCCCTTCCCTTGAGATAAATATGCAAATATCTCGGAAACGAAGCGAGCTATGGCAAAATGTTAAGCGACCTTTTTTGTAGAGAATTAAGTTTCCTACTTTTTATGTTCTATGGTATTTTTTGATCAGATGCGTAGTTCTCGAGATATATCAGGATATTTAAAAGTTCCGAAGCCCCACCAACATAATAGAGATACAGAAACACCGTGGCCCCTTTCTTTGAGATAACTCTGCACTATTGCGAGCTGCAAATGCCACTTCCAGCTTAGCTGTGCAGAGGAAGAACAACAAGAAGAAGAAATATCTCGAAATATGTCCGTCAGGCCAGTTCCTTTGAGCTGAATCTGCAAATATCTCGGAAACGAAGCGAGCTATGGCAAAATGTTAAGAGACGTTTTTTGTAGAGAATTATGTTTCCTACAATTTATGTTCTATGATATTTTTTGATCAGAAGCGTAGTTTTCGAGATATATCGAGATACTTAAAAGTTCCGAAGCCGCACCAACATAATAGAGATACAGAAACACCGTGGCCCCTTTCTTTGAGATAACTGTGCACTAGTGCGAGCCGCAAATGCCACTTCCAGCTTAGCTGTGCAGAAGAAGAACAACAAGAAGAAGAAATATCTCGAAATATGTCCGTCAGGCCCCTTCCCTTGAGATAAATCTGCAAATATCTCGGAAACGAAGCGAGCTATGGCAAAATGTTAAGAGACCTTTTTTGTACAGAATTATGTTTCCTACTTTTTATGTTCTATGATATTTTTTGATCAGACGCGTAGTTCTCGAGATATATCAAGATATTTAAAAGTTCCGAAGCCGCACCAACATAATAGAGATACAGAAACACCGTGGCCCCTTTCTTTGAGATATCTCTGCACTATTGCGAGCTGCAAATGCCACTTCCAGCTTAGCTGTGCAGAAGAAGAACAACAAGAAGAAGAAATATCTCGAAATATGTCCGTGAGGCCCCTTCCCTTGAGATAAATCTGCAAATATCTCGGAATCGAAGCGAGCTATGGCAAAATGTTAAGAGACCTTTTTTGTAGAGAATTAAGTTTCCTACTTTTTATGTTCTATGATATTTTTTGATCAGATGCGTAGTTCTCGAGATATATCAAGATATTTAAAAGTTCCGAAGCCGCACCAACATAATAGAGATACAGAAACACCGTGGCCCCTTTCTTTGAGATAACTCTGCACTAGCGCGAGCCGCAAATGCCACTTACAGCTTAGCTGTGCAGAAGAAGAACAACGAGAAGAAGAAATATCTCGAAATATGTCCGTCAGGCCCCTTCCCTTGAGATAAATCTGCAAAAATCTCGGAAACGAAGCGAGCTATGGCAAAATGTTAAGAGACCTTTTTTGTAGAGAATTAAGTTTCCTACATTTTATGTTCTATGATATTTTTTGATCAGATGCGTAGTTCTCGAGATATATCAAGATATTTAAAAGTTCCGAAGACGCACCAACATAATAGAGATACAGAAACACCGTGGCTCCTTTCTTTGAGATAACTCTGCACTATTGCGAGCTGGAAATGCCACTTCCAGTTTAGCTGTGCAGAAGAAGAACAACAAGAAGAAGAAATATCTCGAAATATGTCCGTCAGGCCCCTTCCCTTGAGATAAATATGCAAATATCTCGGAAACGAAGCGAGCTATGGCAAAATGTTAAGCGACCTTTTTTGTAGAGAATTAAGTTTCCTACTTTTTATGTTCTATGGTATTTTTTGATCAGATGCGTAGTTCTCGAGATATATCAAGATATTTAAAAGTTCCGAAGCCCCACCAACATAATAGAGATACAGAAACACCGTGGCCCCTTTCTTTGAGATAACACTGCACTATTGCGAGCTGCAAATGCCACTTCCAGCTTAGCTGTGCAGAGGAAGAACAACAAGAAGAAGAAATATCTCGAAATATGTCCGCCAGGCCAGTTCCTTTGAGCTGAATCTGCAAATATCTCGGAAACGAAGCGAGCTATGGCAAAATGTTAAGAGACGTTTTTTGTAGAGAATTATGTTTCCTACAATTTATGTTCTATGATATTTTTTGATCAGAAGCGTAGTTTTCGAGATATATCGAGATACTTAAAAGTTCCGAAGCCGCACCAACATAATAGAGATACAGAAACACCGTGGCCCCTTTCTTTGAGATAACTGTGCACTAGTGCGAGCCGCAAATGCCACTTCCAGCTTAGCTGTGCAGAAGAAGAAAAACAAGAAGAAGAAATATCTCGAAATATGTCCGTCAGGCCCCTTCCCTTGAGATAAATCTGCAAATATCTCGGAAACGAAGCGAGCTATGGCAAAATGTTAAGAGACCTTTTTTGTACAGAATTATGTTTCCTACTTTTTATGTTCTATGATATTTTTTGATCAGACGCGTAGTTCTCGACATATATCAAGATATTTAAAAGTTCCGAAGCCGCACCAACATAATAGAGATACAGAAACACCGTGGCCCCTTTCTTTGAGATATCTCTGCACTATTGCGAGCTGCAAATGCCACTTCCAGCTTAGCTGTGCAGAAGAAGAACAACAAGAAGAAGAAATATCTCGAAATATGTCCGTGAGGCCCCTTCCCTTGAGATAAATCTGCAAATATCTCGGAAACGAAGCGAGCTATGGCAAAATGTTAAGAGACCTTATTTGTAGAGAATTAAGTTTCCTACTTTTTATGTTCTATGATATTTTTTGATCAGATGCGTAGTTCTTGAGATATATCAAGATATTTAAAAGTTCCGAAACCGCACCAACATAATAGAGATACAGAAACACCGTGGCCCCTTTCTTTGAGATAACTCTGCACTAGTGCGAGCCGCAAATGCCACTTCCAGCTTAGCTGTGCAAAAGAAGAACAACAAGAAGAAGAAATATCTCGAAATATGTCCGTTAGGCCCCTTCCCTTGAGATAAATCTGCAAATATCTCGGAAACGAAGCGAGCTATGGCAAAATGTTAAGAGACCTTTTTTGTACAGAATTATGTATCCTACTTTTTATGTTCTATGATATTTTTTGATCAGGCGCGTAGTTCTCGAGATATATCAAGATATTTAAAAGTTCCGAAACCGCACCAACATAATAGAGATACAGAAACACCGTGGCCCCTTTCTTTGCGATAACACTGCACTATTGCGAGCTGCAAATGCCACTTCCAGCTTAGCTGTGCAGAAGAAGAACAACAAGAAGAAGAAATATCTCGAAATATGTCCGTCAGGCCCCTGCCCTTGAGATATATCTGCAAATATCTCGGAAACGAAACGAGCTATGGCAAAATGTTAAGAGACCTTTTTTGTAGAGAATTATGTTTCCTACAATTTATCTTCTATGATATTTTTTGATCAGAAGCGTAGTTTTCGAGATATATCGAGATATTTAAAGGTTCCGAAGCCGCACCAACATAATAGAGATACAGAAACACCGTGGCCCCTTTCTTTGAGATAACTCTGCACTAGTGCGAGCCGCAAATGCCACTTCCAGCTTAGCTGTGCAGAAGAAGAACAACAAGAAGAAGAAATATCTCGAAATATGTCCGTCAGGCCCCTTCCCTTGAGATAAATCTGCAAATATCTCGGAGACAAAGCGAGCTATGGCAAAATGTTAAGAGACCTTTTTTGTAGAGAATTAAGTTTCCTACTTTTTATGTTCTATGATATTTTTTGATCAGATGCGTAGTTCTCGAGATATATCAAGATATTTAAAAGTTCCGAAGCCGCACCAACATAATAGAGATACAGAAACACCGTGGCCCCTCTCTTTGAGATAACTCTGCACGATTGCGAGCCGCAAATGCCACTTACAGCTTAGCTGTGCAGAAGAAGAACAACGAGAAGAAGAAGTATCTCGAAATATGTCCGTCAGGCCCGTTCCTTTGAGCTGAATCTGCAAATATCTCGGAAACGAAGCGAGCTATGGCAAAATGTTAAGAGACGTTTTTTGTAGTGAATTATGTTTCCTACAATTTATGTTCTATGATATTTTTTGATCAGAAGCGTAGTTTTCGAGATATATCGAGATATTTAAAAGTTCCGAAGCCGCACCAACATAATAGAGATACGGAAACACCGTGGCCCCTTTCTTTGGGATAACTCTGCACTATTGCGAGCTGGAAATGCCACTTCCAGTTTAGCTGTGCAGAAGAAGAACAACAAGAAGAAGAAATATCTCGAAATATGTCCGTCAGGACCCTTCCCTTGAGATAAATCTGCAAATATCTCGGAAACGAAGCGAGCTATTGCAAAACGTTGAGAGACCTTTTTTGTAGAGAATTAAGTTTCCTACTTTTTATGTTCTATGATATTTTTTGATCAGATGCGTAGTTCTCGAGATATATCAAGATATTTAAAAGCTCCGAAGCTGCACCAA
The DNA here is from genome assembly GCF_051020975.1 of Osmia lignaria lignaria. NCBI lineage: Eukaryota > Metazoa > Arthropoda > Insecta > Hymenoptera > Megachilidae > Osmia > Osmia lignaria. The sequence continues at coordinate 10,476,086 of NW_027478160.1, forward strand.
CATAATAGAGGTACAGAAACACCGTGGCCCCTTTCTTTGAGATAACTCTGCACTATTGCGAGCTGCAAATGCCACTTCCAGCTTAGCTGTGCAGAAGAAGAACAACAAGAATAAGAAATATTTCGAAATATGTCCGTCAGGCCCCTTCCCTTGAGATAAATCTGCAAATATCTCGGAAACGAAGCGAGCTACGGCAAAATGTTAAGCGACCTTTTTTGTAGAAAATTAGGTTTCCTACTTTTTATGTTCTATGATATTTTTTGATCAGATGCGTAGTTCTCGAGATATATCAAGATATTTAAAAGTTCCGAAGCCGCACCAACATAATAGAGATACAGAAACACCGTGGCCCCTTTCTTTGAGATAACTCTGCACTATTGCGAGCTGCAAATGCCACTTCCAGCTTAGCTGTGCAGAAGAGGAACAACAAGAAGAAGAAATATCTCGGAATATGTCGTCAGGCCCCTTCCCTTGAGCTAAATCTGCAAATATCTCGGAAACGATGCCAGCTATGGGAAAATGTTAAGAGACCTTTTTTGTAGAGAATTATGTTTCCTACTTTTTATGTTCTATGATATTTTTTGATCAGATGCGTAGTTTTCGAGATATATCGAGATATTTAAAAGTTCCGAAGCCGCACCAACATAATAGAGATACAGACACATCGTGGCCCCTTTCTTTGGGATAACTCTGCACTATTGCGAGTTGGAAATGCCACTTCCAGTTTAGCTGTGCAGATGAAGAACAACAAGAAGAAGAAATATCTCGAAATATGTCCGTCAGGACCCTTCCCTTGAGATAAATCTGCAAATATCTCGGAAACGAAGCGAGCTATTGCAAAACGTTAAGAGACCTTTTTTGTAGAGAATTAAGTTTCCTACTTTTTATGTTCTATGATATTTTTTGATCAGATGCGTAGTTCTCGAGATATATCAAGATATTTAAAAGTTCCGAAGCTGCACCAACATAATAGAGGTGCAGAAACACCGTGGCCTCTTTCTTTGAGATAACTCTGCACTATTGCGAGCTGCAAATGCCACTTCCAGCTTAGCTGTGCAGAAGAGGAACAACAAGAAGAAGAAATATCTCGGAATATGTCCGTCAGGCCCCTTCCCTTGAGATATATCTGCAAATATCTCGGAAACGATGCCAGCTATGGGAAAATGTTAAGAGACCTTTTTTGTAGAGAATTAAGTTTCCTACTTTTTATCTTCTATGCTATTTTTTGATCAGATGCGTAGTTCTCGAGATATATCAAGATATTTAAAAGTTCCGAAGCCGCACCAACATAATAGAGATACAGAAACACCGTGGCCCCTTTCTTTGAGATAACTCTGCACTATTGCGCGCTGTAAATGCCACTTCCAGCTTAGCTGTGCAGAAGAAGAACAACAAGAAGAAGAAATATCTCGAAATATGTCCGTCAGGCCCCTGCCCTTGAGATATATCTGCAAATATCTCGGAAACGAAGCGAGCTATGGCAAAATGTTAAGAGACGTTTTTTGTAGTGAATTATGTTTCCTACAATTTATGTTCTATGATATTTTTTGATCAGAAGCGTAGTTTTCGAGATATATCGAGATATTTAAAAGTTCCGAAGCCGCACCAACATAATAGAGATACAGAAACACCGTGGCTCCTTTCTTTGAGATAACTCTGCACTACTGCGAGCTGCAAATGCCACTTCCAGCTTAGCTGTGCAGAAGAAGAACAACAAGAAGAAGAAATATCTCGAAATATGTCCGTCAGGCCCCTTCCCTTGAGATAAATCTGCAAATGTCTCGGAAACGAAGCGAGCTATGGCAAAATGTTAAGAGACCTTTTTTGTAGAGACTTAAGTTTCCTACTTTTTATGTTCTATGATATTTTTTGATCAGATGCGTAGTTCTCGAGATATATCAAGATATTTAAAAGCTCCGAAGCTGCACCAACATAATAGAGGTACAGAAACACCGTGGCCCCTTTCTTTGAGATAACTCTGCACTATTGCGAGCTGCAAATGCCACTTCCAGCTTAGCTGTGCAGAAGAAGAACAACAAGAATAAGAAATATTTCGAAATATGTCCGTCAGGCCCCTTCCCTTGAGATAAATCTGCAAATATCTCGGAAACGAAGCGAGCTACGGCAAAATGTTAAGAGACCTTTTTTGTAGAAAATTAGGTTTCCTACTTTTTATGTTCTATGATATTTTTTGATCAGATGCGTAGTTCTCGAGATATATCAAGATATTTAAAAGTTCCGAAGCCGCACCAACATAATAGAGATACAGAAACACCGTGGCCCCTTTCTTTGCGATAACACTGCACTATTGCGAGCTGCAAATGCCACTTCCAGCTTAGCTGTGCAGAAGAAGAACAACAAGAAGAAGAAATATCTCGATATATGTCCGTCAGGCCCCTTCCCTTGAGATAAATCTGTAAATATCTCGGAAACGAAGCGAGCTATGGCAAAATGTTAAGAGACCTTTTTTGTAGAGAATTAAGTTTCCTACTTTTTATGTTCTATGATATTTTTCGATCAGAGGCGTAGTTCTCGAGATATATCAAGATATTTAAAAGTTCCGAAGCCGCACCAACATAATAGAGATACAGAAACACCGTGGCCCCTCTCTTTGAGATAACTCTGCACGATTGCGAGCCGCAAATGCCACTTACAGCTTAGCTGTGCAGAAGAAGAACAACGAGAAGAAGAAGTATCTCGAAATATGTCCGTCAGGCCCGTTCCTTTGAGCTGAATCTGCAAATATCTCGGAAACGAAGCGAGCTATGGCAAAATGTTAAGAGACGTTTTTTGTAGTGAATTATGTTTCCTACAATTTATGTTCTATGATATTTTTTGATCAGAAGCGTAGTTTTCGAGATATATCGAGATATTTAAAAGTTCCGAAGCCGCACCAACATAATAGAGATACAGAAACACCGTGGCTCCTTTCTTTGAGATAACTCTGCACTACTGCGAGCTGCAAATGCCACTTCCAGCTTAGCTGTGCAGAAGAAGAACAACAAGAAGAAGAAATATCTCGAAATATGTCCATCAGGACCCTTCCCTTGAGATAAATCTGCAAATATCTCGGAAACGAAGCGAGCTATGGCAAAATGTTAGGAGACCTTTTTTGTAGAGAATTATGTTTCCTACAATTTATCTTCTATGATATTTTTTGATCAGAAGCGTAGTTTTCGAGATATATCGAGATATTTAAAAGTTCCGAAGCCGCACCAACATAATAGAGATACGGAAACACCGTGGCCCCTTTCTTTGGGATAACTCTGCACTATTGCGAGCTGGAAATGCCACTTCCAGTTTAGCTGTGCAGAAGAAGAACAACAAGAAGAAGAAATATCTCGAAATATGTCCGTCAGGACCCTTCCCTTGAGATAAATCTGCAAATATCTCGGAAACGAAGCGAGCTATTGCAAAACGTTGAGAGACCTTTTTTGTAGAGAATTAAGTTTCCTACTTTTTATGTTCTATGATATTTTTTGATCAGATGCGTAGTTCTCGAGATATATCAAGATATTTAAAAGCTCCGAAGCTGCACCAACATAATAGAGGTACAGAAACACCGTGGCCCCTTTCTTTGAGATAACTCTGCACTATTGCGAGCTGCAAATGCCACTTCCAGCTTAGCTGTGCAGAAGAAGAACAACAAGAATAAGAAATATTTCGAAATATGTCCGTCAGGCCCCTTCCCTTGAGATAAATCTGCAAATATCTCGGAAACGAAGCGAGCTACGGCAAAATGTTAAGCGACCTTTTTTGTAGAAAATTAGGTTTCCTACTTTTTATGTTCTATGATATTTTTTGATCAGATGCGTAGTTCTCGAGATATATCAAGATATTTAAAAGTTCCGAAGCCGCACCAACATAATAGAGATACAGAAACACCGTGGCCCCTTTCTTTGAGATAACTCTGCACTATTGCGAGCTGCAAATGCCACTTCCAGCTTAGCTGTGCAGAAGAGGAACAACAAGAAGAAGAAATATCTCGGAATATGTCGTCAGGCCCCTTCCCTTGAGCTAAATCTGCAAATATCTCGGAAACGATGCCAGCTATGGGAAAATGTTAAGAGACCTTTTTTGTAGAGAATTATGTTTCCTACTTTTTATGTTCTATGATATTTTTTGATCAGATGCGTAGTTTTCGAGATATATCGAGATATTTAAAAGTTCCGAAGCCGCACCAACATAATAGAGATACAGAAACACCGTGGCCCCTTTCTTTGCGATAACACTGCACTATTGCGCGCTGCCAATGCCACTTCCAGCTTAGCTGTGCAGAAGAAGAACAACAAGAAGAAGAAATATCTCGAAATATGTCCGTCAGGCCCCTTCCCTTGAGATAAATCTGCAAATATCTCGGAAACGAAGCGAGCTATGGCAAAATGTTAAGAGACCTTTTTTGTAGAGAATTAAGTTTCCTACTTTTTATGTTCTATGATATTTTTTGATCAGATGCGTAGTTCTCGAGATATATCAAGATATTTAAAAGTTCCGAAGCCGCACTAACATAATAGAGATACAGAAACACCGTGGCCCCTTTCTTTGAGATAACTCTGCACTATTGCGCGCTGCAAATGCCACTTCCAGCTTAGCTGTGCAGAAGAAGAACAACAAGAAGAAGAAATATCTCGAGATATGTCCGTCAGGCCCCTTCCCTTGAGATAAATCTGCAAATATCTCGGAAACGAAGCGAGCTATGGCAAAATGTTAAGAGACCTTTTTTGTAGAGACTTAAGTTTCCTACTTTTTATGTTCTATGATATTTTTCGATCAGAGGCGTAGTTCTCGAGATATATCAAGATATTTAAAAGTTCCGAAGCCGCACCAACATAATAGAGATACAGAAACACCGTGGCCCCTTTCTTTGAGATAACTCTGCACTGTTGCGAGCTGTAAATGCCACTTCCAGCTTAGCTGTGCAGAAGAAGAACAACAAGAAGAAGAAATATCTCGAAATATGTCCGTCAGGCCCCTGCCCTTGAGATATATCTGCAAATATCTCGGAAACGAAGCGAGCTATGGCAAAATGTTAAGAGACGTTTTTTGTAGTGAATTATGTTTCCTACAATTTATGTTCTATGATATTTTTTGATCAGAAGCGTAGTTTTCGAGATATATCGAGATATTTAAAAGTTCCGAAGCCGCACCAACATAATAGAGATACAGAAACACCGTGGCTCCTTTCTTTGAGATAACTCTGCACTACTGCGAGCTGCAAATGCCACTTCCAGCTTAGCTGTGCAGAAGAAGAACGACAAGAAGAAGAAATATCTCGAAATATGTCCGTCAGGCCCCTTCCCTTGAGATAAATCTGCAAATATCTCGGAAACGAAGCGAGCTATGGCAAAATGTTAAGAGACCTTTTTTGTAGAGACTTAAGTTTCCTACTTTTTATGTTCTATGATATTTTTTGATCAGATGCGTAGTTCTCGAGATATATCAAGATATTTAAAAGCTCCGAAGCTGCACCAACATAATAGAGGTACAGAAACACCGTGGCCCCTTTCTTTGAGATAACTCTGCACTATTGCGAGCTGCAAATGCCACTTCCAGCTTAGCTGTGCAGAAGAAGAACAACAAGAATAAGAAATATTTCGAAATATGTCCGTCAGGCCCCTTCCCTTGAGATAAATCTGCAAATATCTCGGAAACGAAGCGAGCTACGGCAAAATGTTAAGAGACCTTTTTTGTAGAAAATTAGGGTTCCTACTTTTTATGTTCTATGATATTTTTTGATCAGATGCGTAGTTCTCGAGATATATCAAGATATTTAAAAGTTCCGAAGCCGCACCAACATAATAGAGATACAGAAACACCGTGGCCCCTTTCTTTGCGATAACACTGCACTATTGCGAGCTGCAAATGCCACTTCCAGCTTAGCTGTGCAGAAGAAGAACAACAAGAAGAAGAAATATCTCGATATATGTCCGCCAGGCCCCTTCCCTTGAGATAAATCTGTAAATATCTCGGAAACGAAGCGAGCTATGGCAAAATGTTAAGAGACCTTTTTTGTAGAGAACTAAGTTTCCTACTTTTTATGTTCTATGATATTTTTCGATCAGAGGCGTAGTTCTCGAGATATATCAAGATATTTAAAAGTTCCGAAGCCGCACCAACATAATAGAGATACAGAAACACCGTGGCCCCTCTCTTTGAGATAACTCTGCACGATTGCGAGCCGCAAATGCCACTTACAGCTTAGCTGTGCAGAAGAAGAACAACGAGAAGAAGAAGTATCTCGAAATATGTCCGTCAGGCCCGTTCCTTTGAGCTGAATCTGCAAATATCTCGGAAACGAAGCGAGCTATGGCAAAATGTTAAGAGACGTTTTTTGTAGTGAATTATGTTTCCTACAATTTATGTTCTATGATATTTTTTGATCAGAAGCGTAGTTTTCGAGATATATCGAGATATTTAAAAGTTCCGAAGCCGCACCAACATAATAGAGATACAGAAACACCGTGGCTCCTTTCTTTGAGATAACTCTGCACTACTGCGAGCTGCAAATGCCACTTCCAGCTTAGCTGTGCAGAAGAAGAACAACAAGAAGAAGAAATATCTCGAAATATGTCCATCAGGACCCTTCCCTTGAGATAAATCTGCAAATATCTCGGAAACGAAGCGAGCTATGGCAAAATGTTAGGAGACCTTTTTTGTAGAGAATTATGTTTCCTACAATTTATGTTCTATGATATTTTTTGATCAGAAGCGTAGTTTTCGAGATATATCGAGATATTTAAAAGTTCCGAAGCCGCACCAACATAATAGAGATACGGAAACACCGTGGCCCCTTTCTTTGGGATAACTCTGCACTATTGCGAGCTGGAAATGCCACTTCCAGTTTAGCTGTGCAGAAGAAGAACAACAAGAAGAAGAAATATCTCGAAATATGTCCGTCAGGACCCTTCCCTTGAGATAAATCTGCAAATATCTCGGAAACGAAGCGAGGTATTGCAAAACGGTGAGAGACCTTTTTTGTAGAGAATTAAGTTTCCTACTTTTTATGTTCTATGATATTTTTTGATCAGATGCGTAGTTCTCGAGATATATCAAGATATTTAAAAGCTCCGAAGCTGCACCAACATAATAGAGGTACAGAAACACCGTGGCCCCTTTCTTTGAGATAACTCTGCACTATTGCGAGCTGCAAATGCCACTTCCAGCTTAGCTGTGCAGAAGAAGAACAACAAGAATAAGAAATATTTCGAAATATGTCCGTCAGGCCCCTTCCCTTGAGATAAATCTGCAAATATCTCGGAAACGAAGCGAGCTACGGCAAAATGTTAAGCGACCTTTTTTGTAGAAAATTAGGTTTCCTACTTTTTATGTTCTATGATATTTTTTGATCAGATGCGTAGTTCTCGAGATATATCAAGATATTTAAAAGTTCCGAAGCCGCACCAACATAATAGAGATACAGAAACACCGTGGCCCCTTTCTTTGAGATAACTCTGCACTATTGCGAGCTGCAAATGCCACTTCCAGCTTAGCTGTGCAGAAGAGGAACAACAAGAAGAAGAAATATCTCGGAATATGTCGTCAGGCCCCTTCCCTTGAGCTAAATCTGCAAATATCTCGGAAACGATGCCAGCTATGGGAAAATGTTAAGAGACCTTTTTTGTAGAGAATTATGTTTCCTACTTTTTATGTTCTATGATATTTTTTGATCAGATGCGTAGTTTTCGAGATATATCGAGATATTTAAAAGTTCCGAAGCCGCACCAACATAATAGAGATACAGAAACACCGTGGCCCCTTTCTTTGCGATAACACTGCACTATTGCGCGCTGCAAATGCCACTTCCAGCTTAGCTGTGCAGAAGAAGAACAACAAGAAGAAGAAATATCTCGAAATATGTCCGTCAGGCCCCTTCCCTTGAGATAAATCTGCAAATATCTCGGAAACGAAGCGAGCTATGGCAAAATGTTAAGAGACCTTTTTTGTAGAGAATTAAGTTTCCTACTTTTTATGTTCTATGATATTTTTTGATCAGATGCGTAGTTCTCGAGATATATCAAGATATTTAAAAGTTCCGAAGCCGCACTAACATAATAGAGATACAGAAACACCGTGGCCCCTTTCTTTGAGATAACTCTGCACTATTGCGCGCTGCAAATGCCACTTCCAGCTTAGCTGTGCAGAAGAAGAACAACAAGAAGAAGAAATATCTCGAGATATGTCCGTCAGGCCCCTTCCCTTGAGATAAATCTGCAAATATCTCGGAAACGAAGCGAGCTATGGCAAAATGTTAAGAGACCTTTTTTGTAGAGACTTAAGTTTCCTACTTTTTATGTTCTATGATATTTTTCGATCAGAGGCGTAGTTCTCGAGATATATCAAGATATTTAAAAGTTCCGAAGCCGCACCAACATAATAGAGATACAGAAACACCGTGGCCCCTTTCTTTGAGATAACTCTGCACTGTTGCGAGCTGTAAATGCCACTTCCAGCTTAGCTGTGCAGAAGAAGAACAACAAGAAGAAGAAATATCTCGAAATATGTCCGTCAGGCCCCTGCCCTTGAGATATATCTGCAAATATCTCGGAAACGAAGCGAGCTATGGCAAAATGTTAAGAGACGTTTTTTGTAGTGAATTATGTTTCCTACAATTTATGTTCTATGATATTTTTTGATCAGAAGCGTAGTTTTCGAGATATATCGAGATATTTAAAAGTTCCGAAGCCGCACCAACATAATAGAGATACAGAAACACCGTGGCTCCTTTCTTTGAGATAACTCTGCACTACTGCGAGCTGCAAATGCCACTTCCAGCTTAGCTGTGCAGAAGAAGAACAACAAGAAGAAGAAATATCTCGAAATATGTCCGTCAGGCCCCTTCCCTTGAGATAAATCTGCAAATATCTCGGAAACGAAGCGAGCTATGGCAAAATGTTAAGAGACCTTTTTTGTAGAGACTTAAGTTTCCTACTTTTTATGTTCTATGATATTTTTTGATCAGATGCGTAGTTCTCGAGATATATCAAGATATTTAAAAGCTCCGAAGCTGCACCAACATAATAGAGGTACAGAAACACCGTGGCCCCTTTCTTTGAGATAACTCTGCACTATTGCGAGCTGCAAATGCCACTTCCAGCTTAGCTGTGCAGAAGAAGAACAACAAGAATAAGAAATATTTCGAAATATGTCCGTCAGGCCCCTTCCCTTGAGATAAATCTGCAAATATCTCGGAAACGAAGCGAGCTACGGCAAAATGTTAAGAGACCTTCTTTGTAGAAAATTAGGGTTCCTACTTTTTATGTTCTATGATATTTTTTGATCAGATGCGTAGTTCTCGAGATATATCAAGATATTTAAAAGTTCCGAAGCCGCACCAACATAATAGAGATACAGAAACACCGTGGCCCCTTTCTTTGCGATAACACTGCACTATTGCGAGCTGCAAATGCCACTTCCAGCTTAGCTGTGCAGAAGAAGAACAACAAGAAGAAGAAATATCTCGATATATGTCCGTCAGGCCCCTTCCCTTGAGATAAATCTGTAAATATCTCGGAAACGAAGCGAGCTATGGCAAAATGTTAAGAGACCTTTTTTGTAGAGAATTAAGTTTCCTACTTTTTATGTTCTATGATATTTTTCGATCAGAGGCGTAGTTCTCGAGATATATCAAGATATTTAAAAGTTCCGAAGCCGCACCAACATAATAGAGATACAGAAACACCGTGGCCCCTCTCTTTGAGATAACTCTGCACGATTGCGAGCCGCAAATGCCACTTACAGCTTAGCTGTGCAGAAGAAGAACAACGAGAAGAAGAAGTATCTCGAAATATGTCCGTCAGGCCCGTTCCTTTGAGCTGAATCTGCAAATATCTCGGAAACGAAGCGAGCTATGGCAAAATGTTAAGAGACGTTTTTTGTAGTGAATTATGTTTCCTACAATTTATGTTCTATGATATTTTTTGATCAGAAGCGTAGTTTTCGAGATATATCGAGATATTTAAAAGTTCCGAAGCCGCACCAACATAATAGAGATACAGAAACACCGTGGCTCCTTTCTTTGAGATAACTCTGCACTACTGCGAGCTGCAAATGCCACTTCCAGCTTAGCTGTGCAGAAGAAGAACAACAAGAAGAAGAAATATCTCGAAATATGTCCATCAGGACCCTTCCCTTGAGATAAATCTGCAAATATCTCGGAAACGAAGCGAGCTATGGCAAAATGTTAGGAGACCTTTTTTGTAGAGAATTATGTTTCCTACAATTTATGTTCTATGATATTTTTTGATCAGAAGCGTAGTTTTCGAGATATATCGAGATATTTAAAAGTTCCGAAGCCGCACCAACATAATAGAGATACGGAAACACCGTGGCCCCTTTCTTTGGGATAACTCTGCACTATTGCGAGCTGGAAATGCCACTTCCAGTTTAGCTGTGCAGAAGAAGAACAACAAGAAGAAGAAATATCTCGAAATATGTCCGTCAGGACCCTTCCCTTGAGATAAATCTGCAAATATCTCGGAAACGAAGCGAGCTATTGCAAAACGTTGAGAGACCTTTTTTGTAGAGAATTAAGTTTCCTACTTTTTATGTTCTATGATATTTTTTGATCAGATGCGTAGTTCTCGAGATATATCAAGATATTTAAAAGCTCCGAAGCTGCACCAACATAATAGAGGTACAGAAACACCGTGGCCCCTTTCTTTGAGATAACTCTGCACTATTGCGAGCTGCAAATGCCACTTCCAGCTTAGCTGTGCAGAAGAAGAACAACAAGAATAAGAAATATTTCGAAATATGTCCGTCAGGCCCCTTCCCTTGAGATAAATCTGCAAATATCTCGGAAACGAAGCGAGCTACGGCAAAATGTTAAGCGACCTTTTTTGTAGAAAATTAGGTTTCCTACTTTTTATGTTCTATGATATTTTTTGATCAGATGCGTAGTTCTCGAGATATATCAAGATATTTAAAAGTTCCGAAGCCGCACCAACATAATAGAGATACAGAAACACCGTGGCCCCTTTCTTTGAGATAACTCTGCACTATTGCGAGCTGCAAATGCCACTTCCAGCTTAGCTGTGCAGAAGAGGAACAACAAGAAGAAGAAATATCTCGGAATATGTCGTCAGGCCCCTTCCCTTGAGCTAAATCTGCAAATATCTCGGAAACGATGCCAGCTATGGGAAAATGTTAAGAGACCTTTTTTGTAGAGAATTATGTTTCCTACTTTTTATGTTCTATGATATTTTTTGATCAGATGCGTAGTTTTCGAGATATATCGAGATATTTAAAAGTTCCGAAGCCGCACCAACATAATAGAGATACAGAAACACCGTGGCCCCTTTCTTTGCGATAACACTGCACTATTGCGCGCTGCAAATGCCACTTCCAGCTTAGCTGTGCAGAAGAAGAACAACAAGAAGAAGAAATATCTCGAAATATGTCCGTCAGGCCCCTTCCCTTGAGATAAATCTGCAAATATCTCGGAAACGAAGCGAGCTATGGCAAAATGTTAAGAGACCTTTTTTGTAGAGAATTAAGTTTCCTACAATTTATGTTCTATGATATTTTTTGATCAGAAGCGTAGTTTTCGAGATATATCGAGATATTTAAAAGTTCCGAAGCCGCACCAACATAATAGAGATACAGAAACACCGTGGCTCCTTTCTTTGAGATAACTCTGCACTACTGCGAGCTGCAAATGCCACTTCCAGCTTAGCTGTGCAGAAGAAGAACAACAAGAAGAAGAAATATCTCGAAATATGTCCATCAGGACCCTTCCCTTGAGATAAATCTGCAAATATCTCGGAAACGAAGCGAGCTATGGCAAAATGTTAGGAGACCTTTTTTGTAGAGAATTATGTTTCCTACAATTTATGTTCTATGATATTTTTTGATCAGAAGCGTAGTTTTCGAGATATATCGAGATATTTAAAAGTTCCGAAGCCGCACCAACATAATAGAGATACGGAAACACCGTGGCCCCTTTCTTTGGGATAACTCTGCACTATTGCGAGCTGGAAATGCCACTTCCAGTTTAGCTGTGCAGAAGAAGAACAACAAGAAGAAGAAATATCTCGAAATATGTCCGTCAGGACCCTTCCCTTGAGATAAATCTGCAAATATCTCGGAAACGAAGCGAGCTATTGCAAAACGTTGAGAGACCTTTTTTGTAGAGAATTAAGTTTCCTACTTTTTATGTTCTATGATATTTTTTGATCAGATGCGTAGTTCTCGAGATATATCAAGATATTTAAAAGCTCCGAAGCTGCACCAACATAATAGAGGTACAGAAACACCGTGGCCCCTTTCTTTGAGATAACTCTGCACTATTGCGAGCTGCAAATGCCACTTCCAGCTTAGCTGTGCAGAAGAAGAACAACAAGAATAAGAAATATTTCGAAATATGTCCGTCAGGCCCCTTCCCTTGAGATAAATCTGCAAATATCTCGGAAACGAAGCGAGCTACGGCAAAATGTTAAGCGACCTTTTTTGTAGAAAATTAGGTTTCCTACTTTTTATGTTCTATGATATTTTTTGATCAGATGCGTAGTTCTCGAGATATATCAAGATATTTAAAAGTTCCGAAGCCGCACCAACATAATAGAGATACAGAAACACCGTGGCCCCTTTCTTTGAGATAACTCTGCACTATTGCGAGCTGCAAATGCCACTTCCAGCTTAGCTGTGCAGAAGAGGAACAACAAGAAGAAGAAATATCTCGGAATATGTCGTCAGGCCCCTTCCCTTGAGCTAAATCTGCAAATATCTCGGAAACGATGCCAGCTATGGGAAAATGTTAAGAGACCTTTTTTGTAGAGAATTATGTTTCCTACTTTTTATGTTCTATGATATTTTTTGATCAGATGCGTAGTTTTCGAGATATATCGAGATATTTAAAAGTTCCGAAGCCGCACCAACATAATAGAGATACAGAAACACCGTGGCCCCTTTCTTTGCGATAACACTGCACTATTGCGCGCTGCAAATGCCACTTCCAGCTTAGCTGTGCAGAAGAAGAACAACAAGAAGAAGAAATATCTCGAAATATGTCCGTCAGGCCCCTTCCCTTGAGATAAATCTGCAAATATCTCGGAAACGAAGCGAGCTATGGCAAAATGTTAAGAGACCTTTTTTGTAGAGAATTAAGTTTCCTACAATTTATGTTCTATGATATTTTTTGATCAGAAGCGTAGTTTTCGAGATATATCGAGATATTTAAAAGTTCCGAAGCCGCACCAACATAATAGAGATACAGAAACACCGTGGCTCCTTTCTTTGAGATAACTCTGCACTACTGCGAGCTGCAAATGCCACTTCCAGCTTAGCTGTGCAGAAGAAGAACAACAAGAAGAAGAAATATCTCGAAATATGTCCGTCAGGCCCCTTCCCTTGAGATAAATCTGCAAATATCTCGGAAACGAAGCGAGCTATGGCAAAATGTTAAGAGACCTTTTTTGTAGAGACTTAAGTTTCCTACTTTTTATGTTCTATGATATTTTTCGATCAGAGGCGTAGTTCTCGAGATATATCAAGATATTTAAAAGTTCCGAAGCCGCACCAACATAATAGAGATACAGAAACACCGTGGCCCCTCTCTTTGAGATAACTCTGCACGATTGCGAGCCGCAAATGCCACTTACAGCTTAGCTGTGCAGAAGAAGAACAACGAGAAGAAGAAGTATCTCGAAATATGTCCGTCAGGCCCGTTCCTTTGAGCTGAATCTGCAAATATCTCGGAAACGAAGCGAGCTATGGCAAAATGTTAAGAGACGTTTTTTGTAGTGAATTATGTTTCCTACAATTTATGTTCTATGATATTTTTTGATCAGAAGCGTAGTTTTCGAGATATATCGAGATATTTAAAAGTTCCGAAGCCGCACCAACATAATAGAGATACAGAAACACCGTGGCTCCTTTCTTTGAGATAACTCTGCACTACTGCGAGCTGCAAATGCCACTTCCAGCTTAGCTGTGCAGAAGAAGAACAACAAGAAGAAGAAATATCTCGAAATATGTCCGTCAGGACCCTTCCCTTGAGATAAATCTGCAAATATCTCGGAAACGAAGCGAGCTATTGCAAAACGTTGAGAGACCTTTTTTGTAGAGAATTAAGTTTCCTACTTTTTATGTTCTATGATATTTTTTGATCAGATGCGTAGTTCTCGAGATATATCAAGATATTTAAAAGTTCCGAAGCCGCACCAACATAATAGAGATACAGAAACACCGTGGCCCCTTTCTTTGAGATAACTCTGCACTATTGCGAGCTGCAAATGCCACTTCCAGCTTAGCTGTGCAGAAGAGGAACAACAAGAAGAAGAAATATCTCGGAATATGTCGTCAGGCCCCTTCCCTTGAGCTAAATCTGCAAATATCTCGGAAACGATGCCAGCTATGGGAAAATGTTAAGAGACCTTTTTTGTAGAGAATTATGTTTCCTACTTTTTATGTTCTATGATATTTTTTGATCAGATGCGTAGTTTTCGAGATATATCGAGATATTTAAAAGTTCCGAAGCCGCACCAACATAATAGAGATACAGAAACATCGTGGCCCCTTTCTTTGGGATAACTCTGCACTATTGCGAGTTGGAAATGCCACTTCCAGTTTAGCTGTGCAGAAGAAGAACAACAAGAAGAAGAAATATCTCGAAATATGTCTGTCAGGACCCTTCCCTTGAGATAAATCTGCAAATATCTCGGAAACGAAGCGAGCTATTGCAAAACGTTAAGAGACCTTTTTTGTAGAGAATTAAGTTTCCTACTTTTTATGTTCTATGATATTTTTTGATCAGATGCGTAGTTCTCGAGATATATCAAGATATTTAAAAGTTCCGAAGCTGCACCAACATAATAGAGGTGCAGAAACACCGTGGCCTCTTTCTTTGAGATAACTCTGCACTATTGCGAGCTGCAAATGCCACTTCCAGCTTAGCTGTGCAGAAGAGGAACAACAAGAAGAAGAAATATCTCGGAATATGTCCGTCAGGCCCCTTCCCTTGAGATATATCTGCAAATATCTCGGAAACGATGCCAGCTATGGGAAAATGTTAAGAGACCTTTTTTGTAGAGAATTAAGTTTCCTACTTTTTATCTTCTATGCTATTTTTTGATCAGATGCGTAGTTCTCGAGATATATCAAGATATTTAAAAGTTCCGAAGCCGCACCAACATAATAGAGATACAGAAACACCGTGGCCCCTTTCTTTGAGATAACTCTGCACTACTGCGAGCTGCAAATGCCACTTCCAGCTTAGCTGTGCAGAAGAAGAACAACAAGAAGAAGAAATATCTGGAAATATGTCCGTCAGGCCCCTTCCCTTGAGATAAATCTGCAAATATCTCGGAAACGAAGCGAGCTACGGCAAAATGTTAAGAGACCTTTTTTGTAGAAAATTAGGATTCCTACTTTTTACGTTCTATGATATTTTTTGACCAGATGCGTAGTTCTCGAGATATATCAAGATATTTAAAAGTTCCGAAGCCGCACTAACATAATAGAGATACAGAAACACCGTGGCCCCGTTCTTTGAGATAACTCTGCACTATTGCGCGCTGCAAATGCCACTTCCAGCTTAGCTGTGCAGAAGAAGAACAACAAGAAGAAGAAATATCTCGGAATATGTCCGTCAGGCCCCTTCCCTTGAGATATATCTGCAAATATCTCGGAAACGATGCCAGCTATGGGAAAATGTTAAGAGACCTTTTTTGTAGAGAATTAAGTTTCCTACTTTTTATCTTCTATGCTATTTTTTGATCAGATGCGTAGTTCTCGAGATATATCAAGATATTTAAAAGTTCCGAAGCCGCACCAACATAATAGAGATACAGAAACACCGTGGCCCCTTTCTTTGAGATAACTCTGCACTATTGCGCGCTGCAAATGCCACTTCCAGCTTAGCTGTGCAGAAGAAGAACAACAAGAAGAAGAAATATCTCGAAATATGTCCGTCAGGCCCCTTCCCTTGAGATAAATCTGCAAATATCTCGGAAACGAAGCGAGCTATGGCAAAATGTTAAGAGACCTTTTTTGTAGAGAATTAAGTTTCCTACTTTTTATGTTCTATGATATTTTTTGATCAGATGCGTAGTTCTCGAGATATATCAAGATATTTAAAAGTTCCGAAGCCGCACTAACATAATAGAGATACAGAAACACCGTGGCCCCTTTCTTTGAGATAACTCTGCACTATTGCGCGCTGCAAATGCCACTTCCAGCTTAGCTGTGCAGAAGAAGAACAACAAGAAGAAGAAATATCTCGAAATATGTCCGTCAGGACCCTTCCCTTGAGATAAATCTGCAAATATCTCGGAAACAAAGCGAGCTATTGCAAAACGTTAAGAGACCTTTTTTGTAGAGAATTAAGTTTCCTACTTTTTATGTTCTATGATATTTTTTGATCAGATGCGTAGTTCTCGAGATATATCAAGATATTTAAAAGTTCCGAAGCTGCACCAACATAATAGAGGTGCAGAAACACCGTGGCCTCTTTCTTTGAGATAACTCTGCACTATTGCGAGCTGCAAATGCCACTTCCAGCTTAGCTGTGCAGAAGAGGAACAACAAGAAGAAGAAATATCTCGGAATATGTCCGTCAGGCCCCTTCCCTTGAGATAAATCGGCAAGTATCTCGGAAACGAAGCGAGCTATGGCAAAATGTTAAGAGACCTTTTTTGTAGACAATTATGTTTCCTACAATTTATGTTCTATGATATTTTTTGATCAGATGCGTAGTTCTCGAGATATATCAAGATATTTAAAAGTTCCGAAGCCGCACCAACATAATAGAGATACAGAAACACCGTGGCCCCTCTCTTTGAGATAACTCTGCACTATTGCGAGCTGGAAATGCCACGTCCAGTTTAGCTGTGCAGAAGAAGAACAACAAGAAGAAGAAATATCTCGAAATATGTCCGTCAGGCCCCTTCCCTTGAGATAAATCTGCAAATATCTCGGAAACGAAGCGAGCTATGGCAAAATGTTAAGAGACCTTTTTTGTAGAGAATTATGTTTCCTACTTTTTATGTTCTATGATATTTTTTGATCAGACGCGTAGTTCTCGAGATATATCAAGATATTTAAAAGTTCCGAAGCCGCACCAACATAATAGAGATACAGAAACACCGTGGCCCCTTTCTTTGAGATAACTCTGCACTATTGCGAGCTGCAAATGCCACTTCCAGCTTAGCTGTGCAGAAGAAGAACAACAAGAAGAAGAAATATCTCGAAATATGTCCGTCAGGCCCCTGCCCTTGAGATATATCTGCAAATATCTCGGAAACAAAGCGAGCTATGGCAAAATGTTAAGAGACCTTTTTTGTAGAGAATTAAGTTTCCTACTTTTTATCTTCTATGATATTTTTTGATCAGATGCGCAGTTCTCGAGATATATCAAGATATTTAAAAGTTCCGAAGCCGCACCAACATAATAGAGATACAGAAACACCGTGGCCCCTTTCTTTGAGATAACTCTGCACTATTGCGCGCTGCAAATGCCACTTCCAGCTTAGCTGTGCAGAAGAAGAACAACAAGAAGAAGAAATATCTCGAAATATGTCCGTCAGGCCCCTTACCTTGAGATAAATCTGCAAATATCTCGGAAACGAAGCGAGCTATGGCAAAATGTTAAGAGACCTTTTTTGTAGAGAATTAAGTTTCCTACTTTTTATGTTCTATGATATTTTTCGATCAGAGGCGTAGTTCTCGAGATATATCAAGATATTTAAAAGTTCCGAAGCCGCACCAACATAATAGAGATACAGAAACACCGTGGCCCCTCTCTTTGAGATAACTCTGCACGACTGCGAGCCGCAAATGCCACCTACAGCTTAGCTGTGCAGAAGAAGAACAACGAGAAGAAGAAGTATCTCGAAATATGTCCGTCAGGCCCGTTCCTTTGAGCTGAATCTGCAAATATCTCGGAAACGAAGCGAGCTATGGCAAAATGTTAAGAGACGTTTTTTGTAGTGAATTATGTTTCCTACAATTTATGTTCTATGATATTTTTTGATCAGAAGCGTAGTTTTCGAGATATATCGAGATATTTAAAAGTTCCGAAGCCGCACCAACATAATAGAGATACAGAAACACCGTGGCTCCTTTCTTTGAGATAACTCTGCACTACTGCGAGCTGCAAATGCCACTTCCAGCTTAGCTGTGCAGAAGAAGAACAACAAGAAGAAGAAATATCTCGAAATATGTCCGTCAGGCCCCTTCCCTTGAGATAAATCTGCAAATATCTCGGAAACGAAGCGAGCTATGGCAAAATGTTAAGAGACCTTTTTTGTAGAGACTTAAGTTTCCTACTTTTTATGTTCTATGATATTTTTCGATCAGAGGCGTAGTTCTCGAGATATATCAAGATATTTAAAAGTTCCGAAGCCGCACCAACATAATAGAGATACAGAAACACCGTGGCCCCTTTCTTTGAGATAACTCTGCACGATTGCGAGCTGGAAATGCCACTTCCAGTTTAGCTGTGCAGAAGAAGAACAACAAGAAGAAGAAATATCTCGAAATATGTCCATCAGGACCCTTCCCTTGAGATAAATCTGCAAATATCTCGGAAACGAAGCGAGCTATGGCAAAATGTTAAGAGACGTTTTTTGTAGAGAATTATGTTTCCTACAATTTATGTTCTATGATATTTTTTGATCAGAAGCGTAGTTTTCGAGATATATCGAGATACTTAAAAGTTCCGAAGCCGCACCAACATAATAGAGATACAGAAACACCGTGGCCCCTTTCTTTGAGATAACTCTGCACTAGTGCGAGCCGCAAATGCCACTTCCAGCTTAGCTGTGCAGAAGAAGAACAACAAGAAGAAGAAATATCTCGGAATATGTCCGTCAGGCCCCTTCCCTTGAGATAAATCTGCAAATATCTCGGAAACCAAGCGAGCTATGGCAAAATGTTAAGAGACCTTATTTGTAGAGAATTAAGTTTCCTACTTTTTATGTTCTACGATATTTTTTGATCAGATGCGTAGTTCTCGAGATATATCAAGATATTTAAAAGTTCCGAAGCTGCACCAACATAATAGAGGTGCAGAAACACCGTGGCCTCTTTCTTTGAGATGACTCTGCACTATTGCGAGCTGCAAATGCCACTTCCAGCTTAGCTGTGCAGAAGAGGAACAACAAGAAGAAGAAATATCTCGGAATATGTCCGTCAGGCCCCTTCCCTTGAGATAAATCTGCAAATATCTCGGAAACGATGCCAGCTATGGCAAAATGTTAAGAGACCTTTTTTGTAGAGAATTAAGTTTCCTACTTTTTATCTTCTATGATATTTTCTGACCAGATTCGTAGTTCTCGAGATATATCAAGATATTTAAAAGTTCCGAAGCCGCACCAACATAATAGAGATACAGAAACACCGTGGCCCCTCTCTTTGAGATAACTCTGCACTATTGCGAGCTGCAAATGCCACTTCCAGCTTAGCTGTGCAGAAGAAGAACAACAAGAAGAAGAAATATCTGGAAATATGTCCGTCAGGCCCCTTCCCTTGAGATAAATCTGCAAATATCTCGGAAACGAAGCGAGCTACGGCAAAATGTTAAGAGACCTTTTTTGTAGAAAATTAGGATTCCTACTTTTTATGTTCTATGATATTTTTTGAACAGATGCGTAGTTCTCGAGATATATCAAGATATTTAAAAGTTCCGAAGCCGCACCAACATAATAGAGATACAGAAACACCGTGGCCCCTTTCTTTGAGATAACTCTGCAACTATTGCGCGCTGCAAATGGCACTTCCAGCTTAGCTGTGCAGAAGAAGAACAACAAGAAGAAGAAATATCTCGACATATGTCCGTCAGGCCCCTTCCCTTGAGATAAATCTGCAAATATCTCGGAAACGAAGCGAGCTATGGCAAAATGTTAAGAGACCTTTTTTGTAGAGAATTATGTTCCCTACAATTTATGTTCTATGATATTTTTTGATCAGATGCGTAGTTCTCGAGATATATCAAGATATTTAAAATTTCCGAAGCCGCACCAACATAATAGAGATACAGAAACACCGTGGCCCCTTTCTTTGCGATAACTCTGCACTATTGCGAGCTGCAAATGCCACTTCCAGCTTAGCTGTGCAGAAGAAGAACAACAAGAAGAAGAAATATCTCGAAATATGTCCGTCAGGCCCCTTCCCTTGAGATAAATCTGCAAATATCTCGGAAACGAAGCGAGCTATGCCAAAATGTTAAGAGACCTTATTTGTAGACAATTAAGTTTCCTACTTTTTATGTTCTATGATATTTTTTGATCAGATGCGTAGTTCTCGAGATATATCAAGATATTTAAAAGTTCCGAAGCTGCACCAACATAATAGAGGTGCAGAAACACCGTGGCCTCTTTCTTTGACATAACTCTGCACTATTGCGAGCTGCAAATGCCACTTCCAGCTTAGCTGTGCAGAAGAGGAACAACAAGAAGAAGAAATATCTCGAAATATGTCCATCAGGACCCTTCCCTTGAGATAAATCTGCAAATATCTCGGAAACGAAGCGAGCTATGGCAAAATGTTAAGAGACGTTTTTTGTAGAGAATTATGTTTCCAACAATTTATGTTCTATGATATTTTTTGATCAGAAGCGTAGTTTTCGAGATATATCGAGATACTTAAAAGTTCCGAAGCCGCACCAACATAATAGAGATACAGAAACACCGTGGCCCCTTTCTTTGAGATAACTCTGCACTAGTGCGAGCCGCAAATGCCACTTCCAGCTTAGCTGTGCAGAAGAAGAACAACAAGAAGAAGAAATATCTCGGAATATGTCCGTCAGGCCCCTTCCCTTGAGATAAATCTGCAAATATCTCGGAAACCAAGCGAGCTATGGCAAAATGTTAAGAGACCTTATTTGTAGAGAATTAAGTTTCCTACTTTTTATGTTCTACGATATTTTTTGATCAGATGCGTAGTTCTCGAGATATATCAAGATATTTAAAAGTTCCGAAGCCGCACCAACATAATAGAGATACAGAAACACCGTGGCCCCTTTCTTTGAGATAACTCTGCACTATTGCGAGCTGCAAATGCCACTTCCAGCTTAGCTGTGCAGAAGAAGAACAACAAGAAGAAGAAATATCTGGAAATATGTCCGTCAGGCCCCTTCCCTTGAGATAAATCTGCAAATATCTCGGAAACGAAGCGAGCTACGGCAAAATGTTAAGAGACCTTTTTTGTAGAAAATTAGGATTCCTACTTTTTATGTTCTATGATATTTTTTGGACAGATGCGTAGTTCTCGAGATATATCAAGATATTTAAAAGTTCCGAAGCCGCACCAACATAATAGAGATACAGAAACACCGTGGCCCCTTTCTTTGAGATAACTCTGCACTATTGCGCGCTGCAAATGGCACTTCCAGCTTAGCTGTGCAGAAGAAGAACAACAAGAAGAAGAAATATCTCGAAATATGTCCGTCAGGCCCCTTCCCTTGAGATAAATCTGCAAATATCTCGGAAACGAAGCGAGCTATGGCAAAATGTTAAGAGACCTTTTTTGTAGAGAATTAAGTTTCCTACTTTCTATGTTCTATGATATTTTTTGATCAGATGCGTAGTTCTCGAGATATATCAAGATATTTAAAAGTTCCGAAGCCGCACCAACATAATAGAGATACAGAAACACCGTGGCCCCTTTCTTTGAGATAACTCTGCACGATTGCGAGCTGGAAATCCCACTTCCAGTTTAGCTGTGCAGAAGAAGAACAACAAGAAGAAGAAATATCTCGAAATATGTACATCAGGACCCTTCCCTTGAGATAAATCTGCAAATATCTCGGAAACGAAGCGAGCTATGGCAAAATGTTAAGAGACCTTTTTTGTAGAGAATTATGTTCCCTACAATTTATGTTCTATGATATTTTTTGATCAGATGCGTAGTTCTCGAGATATATCAAGATATTTAAAATTTCCGAAGCCGCACCAACATAATAGAGATACAGAAACACCGTGGCCCCTTTCTTTGCGATAACTCTGCACTATTGCGAGCTGCAAATGCCACTTCCAGCTTAGCTGTGCAGAAGAAGAACAACAAGAAGAAGAAATATCTCGAAATATGTCCGTCAGGCCCCTTCCCTTGAGATAAATCTGCAAATATCTCGGAAACGAAGCGAGCTATGCCAAAATGTTAAGAGACCTTATTTGTAGACAATTAAGTTTCCTACTTTTTATGTTCTATGATATTTTTTGATCAGATGGGTAGTTCTCGAGATATATCAAGATATTTAAAAGTTCCGAAGCTGCACCAACATAATAGAGGTGCAGAAACACGGTGGCCTCTTTCTTTGAGATAACTCTGCACTATTGCGAGCTGCAAATGCCACTTCCAGCTTAGCTGTGCAGAAGAGGAACAACAAGAAGAAGAAATATCTCGGAATATGTCCGTCAGGCCCCTTCCCTTGAGATAAATCTGCAAATATCTCGGAAACGATGCCAGCTATGGCAAAATGTTAAGAGACCTTATTTGTAGAGAATTAAGTTTCCTACTTTTTATCTTCTATGATATTTTCTGACCAGATTCGTAGTTCTCGAGATATATCAAGATATTTAAAAGTTCCGAAGCCGCACCAACATAATAGAGATACAGAAACACCGTGGCCCCTCTCTTTGAGATAACTCTGCACTATTGCGAGCTGCAAATGCCACTTCCAGCTTAGCTGTGCAGAAGAAGAACAACAAGAAGAAGAAATATCTGGAAATATGTCCGTCAGGCCCCTTCCCTTGAGATAAATCTGCAAATATCTCGGAAACGAAGCGAGCTACGGCAAAATGTTAAGAGACCTTTTTTGTAGAAAATTAGGATTCCTACTTTTTATCTTCTATGATATTTTTTGAACAGATGCGTAGTTCTCGAGATATATCAAGATATTTAAAAGTTCCGAAGCCGCACCAACATAATAGAGATACAGAAACACCGTGGCCCCTTTCTTTGAGATAACTCTGCAACTATTGCGCGCTGCAAATGGCACTTCCAGCTTAGCTGTGCAGAAGAAGAACAACAAGAAGAAGAAATATCTCGACATATGTCCGTCAGGCCCCTTCCCTTGAGATAAATCTGCAAATATCTCGGAAACGAAGCGAGCTATGGCAAAATGTTAAGAGACCTTTTTTGTAGAGAATTATGTTCCCTACAATTTATGTTCTATGATATTTTTTGATCAGATGCGTAGTTCTCGAGATATATCAAGATATTTAAAATTTCCGAAGCCGCACCAACATAATAGAGATACAGAAACACCGTGGCCCCTTTCTTTGCGATAACTCTGCACTATTGCGAGCTGCAAATGCCACTTCCAGCTTAGCTGTGCAGAAGAAGAACAACAAGAAGAAGAAATATCTCGAAATATGTCCGTCAGGACCCTTCCCTTGAGATAAATCTGCAAATATCTCGGAAACAAAGCGAGCTATTGCAAAACGTTAAGAGACCTTTTTTGTAGAGAATTAAGTTTCCTACTTTTTATGTTCTATGATATTTTTTGATCAGATGCGTAGTTCTCGAGATATATCAAGATATTTAAAAGTTCCGAAGCTGCACCAACATAATAGAGGTGCAGAAACACCGTGGCCTCTTTCTTTGAGATAACTCTGCACTATTGCGAGCTGCAAATGCCACTTCCAGCTTAGCTGTGCAGAAGAGGAACAACAAGAAGAAGAAATATCTCGGAATATGTCCGTCAGGCCCCTTCCCTTGAGATATATCTGCAAATATCTCGGAAACGATGCCAGCTATGGGAAAATGTTAAGAGACCTTTTTTGTAGAGAATTAAGTTTCCTACTTTTTATCTTCTATGCTATTTTTTGATCAGATGCGTAGTTCTCGAGATATATCAAGATATTTAAAAGTTCCGAAGCCGCACCAACATAATAGAGATACAGAAACACCGTGGCCCCTTTCTTTGAGATAACTCTGCACTATTGCGAGCTGTAAATGCCACTTCCAGCTTAGCTGTGCAGAAGAAGAACAACAAGAAGAAGAAATATCTCGAAATATGTCCGTCAGGCCCCTTCCCTTGAGATAAATCGGCAAGTATCTCGGAAACGAAGCGAGCTATGGCAAAATGTTAAGAGACCTTTTTTGTAGACAATTATGTTTCCTACAATTTATGTTCTATGATATTTTTTGATCAGATGCGTAGTTCTCGAGATATATCAAGATATTTAAAAGTTCCGAAGCCGCACCAACATAATAGAGATACAGAAACACCGTGGCCCCTCTCTTTGAGATAACTCTGCACTATTGCGAGCTGGAAATGCCACGTCCAGTTTAGCTGTGCAGAAGAAGAACAACAAGAAGAAGAAATATCTCGAAATATGTCCGTCAGGCCCCTTCCCTTGAGATAAATCTGCAAATATCTCGGAAACGAAGCGAGCTATGGCAAAATGTTAAGAGACCTTTTTTGTAGAGAATTATGTTTCCTACTTTTTATGTTCTATGATATTTTTTGATCAGACGCGTAGTTCTCGAGATATATCAAGATATTTAAAAGTTCCGAAGCCGCACCAACATAATAGAGATACAGAAACACCGTGGCCCCTTTCTTTGAGATAACTCTGCACTATTGCGAGCTGCAAATGCCACTCCCAGCTTAGCTGTGCAGAAGAAGAACAACAAGAAGAAGAAATATCTCGAAATATGTCCGTCAGGCCCCGGCCCTTGAGATAAATCTGCAAATATCTCGGAAACGATGCCAGCTATGGCAAAATGTTAAGAGACCTTTTTTGTAGAGAATTAAGTTTCCTACTTTTTATCTTCTATGATATTTTCTGACCAGATTCGTAGTTCTCGAGATATATCAAGATATTTAAAAGTTCCGAAGCCGCACCAACATAATAGAGATACAGAAACACCGTGGCCCCTCTCTTTGAGATAACTCTGCACTATTGCGAGCTGCAAATGCCACTTCCAGCTTAGCTGTGCAGAAGAAGAACAACAAGAAGAAGAAATATCTCGAAATATGTCCGTCAGGACCCTTCCCTTGAGATAAATCTGCAAATATCTCGGAAACAAAGCGAGCTATTGCAAAACGTTAAGAGACCTTTTTTGTAGAGAATTAAGTTTCCTACTTTTTATGTTCTATGATATTTTTTGATCAGATGCGTAGTTCTCGAGATATATCAAGATATTTAAAAGTTCCGAAGCTGCACCAACATAATAGAGGTGCAGAAACACCGTGGCCTCTTTCTTTGAGATAACTCTGCACTATTGCGAGCTGCAAATGCCACTTCCAGCTTAGCTGTGCAGAAGAGGAACAACAAGAAGAAGAAATATCTCGGAATATGTCCGTCAGGCCCCTTCCCTTGAGATATATCTGCAAATATCTCGGAAACGATGCCAGCTATGGGAAAATGTTAAGAGACCTTTTTTGTAGAGAATTAAGTTTCCTACTTTTTATCTTCTATGCTATTTTTTGATCAGATGCGTAGTTCTCGAGATATATCAAGATATTTAAAAGTTCCGAAGCCGCCCCAACATAATAGAGATACAGAAACACCGTGGCCCCTTTCTTTGAGATAACTCTGCACTATTGCGAGCTGTAAATGCCACTTCCAGCTTAGCTGTGCAGAAGAAGAACAACAAGAAGAAGAAATATCTCGAAATATGTCCGTCAGGCCCCTTCCCTTGAGATAAATCGGCAAGTATCTCGGAAACAAAGCGAGCTATGGCAAAATGTTAAGAGACCTTTTTTGTAGACAATTATGTTTCCTACAATTTATGTTCTATGATATTTTTTGAACAGATGCGTAGTTCTCGAGATATATCAAGATATTTAAAAGTTCCGAAGCCGCACCAACATAATAGAGATACAGAAACACCGTGGCCCCTCTCTTTGAGATAACTCTGCACTATTGCGAGCTGGAAATGCCACGTCCAGTTTAGCTGTGCAGAAGAAGAACAACAAGAAGAAGAAATATCTCGAAATATGTCCGTCAGGCCCCTTCCCTTGAGATAAATCTGCAAATATCTCGGAAACGAAGCGAGCTATGGCAAAATGTTAAGAGACCTTTTTTGTAGAGAATTATGTTTCCTACTTTTTATGTTCTATGATATTTTTTGATCAGACGCGTAGTTCTCGAGATATATCAAGATATTTAAAAGTTCCGAAGCCGCACCAACATAATAGAGATACAGAAACACCGTGGCCCCTTTCTTTGAGATAACTCTGCACTATTGCGAGCTGCAAATGCCACTTCCAGCTTAGCTGTGCAGAAGAAGAACAACAAGAAGAAGAAATATCTCGAAATATGTCCGTCAGGCCCCTTCCCTTGAGATATATCTGCAAATATCTCGGAAACAAAGCGAGCTATGGCAAAATGTTAAGAGACCTTTTTTGTAGAGAATTAAGTTTCCTACTTTTTATGTTCTATGATATTTGTTGATCAGATGCGCAGTTCTCGATATATATCAAGATATTTAAAAGTTCCGAAGCCGCACCAACATAATAGAGATACAGAAACACCGTGGCCCCTTTCTTTGAGATAACTCTGCACTATTGCGCGCTGCAAATGCCACTTCCAGCTTAGCTGTGCAGAAGAAGAACAACAAGAAGAAGAAATATCTCGAAATATGTCCGTCAGGCCCCTTCCCTTGAGATAAATCTGCAAATATCTCGGAAACGAAGCGAGCTATGGCAAAATGTTAAGAGACCTTTTTTGTAGAGACTTAAGTTTCCTACTTTTTATGTTCTATGATATTTTTCGATCAGAGGCGTAGTTCTCGAGATATATCAAGATATTTAAAAGTTCCGAAGCCGCACCAACATAATAGAGATACAGAAACACCGTGGCCCCTTTCTTTGAGATAACTCTGCACGATTGCGAGCTGGAAATGCCACTTCCAGTTTAGCTGTGCAGAAGAAGAACAACAAGAAGAAGAAATATCTCGAAATATGTCCATCAGGACCCTTCCCTTGAGATAAATCTGCAAATATCTCGGAAACAAAGCGAGCTATGGCAAAATGTTAAGAGACGTTTTTTGTAGAGAATTATGTTTCCTACAATTTATGTTCTATGATATTTTTTGATCAGAAGCGTAGTTTTCGAGATATATCGAGATACTTAAAAGTTCCGAAGCCGCACCAACATAATAGAGGTGCAGAAACACCGTGGCCTCTTTCTTTGAGATAACTCTGCACTATTGCGAGCTGCAAATGCCACTTCCAGCTTAGCTGTGCAGAAGAGGAACAACAAGAAGAAGAAATATCTCGGAATATGTCCGTCAGGCCCCTTCCCTTGAGATATATCTGCAAATATCTCGGAAACGATGCCAGCTATGGGAAAATGTTAAGAGACCTTTTTTGTAGAGAATTAAGTTTCCTACTTTTTATCTTCTATGCTATTTTTTGATCAGATGCGTAGTTCTCGAGATATATCAAGATATTTAAAAGTTCCGAAGCCGCACCAACATAATAGAGATACAGAAACACCGTGGCCCCTTTCTTTGAGATAACTCTGCACTATTGCGCGCTGCAAATGGCACTTCCAGCTTAGCTGTGCAGAAGAAGAACAACAAGAAGAAGAAATATCTCGAAATATGTCCGTCAGGCCCCTTCCCTTGAGATAAATCTGCAAATATCTCGGAAACGAAGCGAGCTATGGCAAAATGTTAAGAGACCTTTTTTGTAGAGAATTAAGTTTCCTACTTTTTATGTTCTATGATATTTTTTGATCAGATGCGTAGTTCTCGAGATATATCAAGATATTTAAAAGTTCCGAAGCCGCACCAACATAATAGAGATACAGAAACACCGTGGCCCCTTTCTTTGAGATAACTCTGCATGATTGCGAGCTGGAAATGCCACTTCCAGTTTAGCTGTGCAGAAGAAGAACAACAAGAAGAAGAAATATCTCGAAATATGTCCATCAGGACCCTTCCCTTGAGATAAATCTGCAAATATCTCGGAAACGAAGCGAGCTATGGCAAAATGTTAAGAGACCTTTTTTGTAGACAATTATGTTCCCAACAATTTATGTTCTATCATATTTTTTGATCAGATGCGTAGTTCTCGAGATATATCAAGATATTTAAAATTTCCGAAGCCGCACCAACATAATAGAGATACAGAAACACCGTGGCCCCTTTCTTTGCGATAACTCTGCACTATTGCGAGCTGCAAATGCCACTTCCAGCTTAGCTGTGCAGAAGAAGAACAACAAGAAGAAGAAATATCTCGAAATATGTCCGTCAGGCCCCTTCCCTTGAGATAAATCTGCAAATATCTCGGAAACGAAGCGAGCTATGCCAAAATGTTAAGAGACCTTATTTGTAGACAATTAAGTTTCCTACTTTTTATGTTCTATGATATTTTTTGATCAGATGCGTAGTTCTCGAGATATATCAAGATATTTAAAAGTTCCGAAGCTGCACCAACATAATAGAGGTGCAGAAACACCGTGGCCTCTTTCTTTGAGATAACTCTGCACTATTGCGAGCTGCAAATGCCACTTCCAGCTTAGCTGTGCAGAAGAGGAACAACAAGAAGAAGAAATATCTCGGAATATGTCCGTCAGGCCCCTTCCCTTGAGATAAATCTGCAAATATCTCGGAAACGATGCCAGCTATGGCAAAAGGTTAAGAGACCTTTTTTGTAGAGAATTAAGTTTCCTACTTTTTATCTTCTATGATATTTTCTGACCAGATTCGTAGTTCTCGAGATATATCAAGATATTTAAAAGTTCCGAAGCCGCACCAACATAATAGAGATACAGAAACACCGTGGCCCCTCTCTTTGAGATAACTCTGCACTATTGCGAGCTGCAAATGCCACTTCCAGCTTAGCTGTGCAGAAGAAGAACAACAAGAAGAAGAAATATCTCGAAATATGTCCGTCAGGACCCTTCCCTTGAGATAAATCTGCAAATATCTCGGAAACAAAGCGAGCTATTGCAAAACGTTAAGAGACCTTTTTTGTAGAGAATTAAGTTTCCTACTTTTTATGTTCTATGATATTTTTTGATCAGATGCGTAGTTCTCGAGATATATCAAGATATTTAAAAGTTCCGAAGCTGCACCAACATAATAGAGGTGCAGAAACACCGTGGCCTCTTTCTTTGAGATAACTCTGCACTATTGCGAGCTGCAAATGCCACTTCCAGCTTAGCTGTGCAGAAGAGGAACAACAAGAAGAAGAAATATCTCGGAATATGTCCGTCAGGCCCCTTCCCTTGAGATATATCTGCAAATATCTCGGAAACGATGCCAGCTATGGGAAAATGTTAAGAGACCTTTTTTGTAGAGAATTAAGTTTCCTACTTTTTATCTTCTATGCTATTTTTTGATCAGATGCGTAGTTCTCGAGATATATCAAGATATTTAAAAGTTCCGAAGCCGCACCAACATAATAGAGATACAGAAACACCGTGGCCCCTGTCTTTGAGATAACTCTGCACTATTGCGAGCTGTAAATGCCACTTCCAGCTTAGCTGTGCAGAAGAAGAACAACAAGAAGAAGAAATATCTCGAAATATGTCCGTCAGGCCCCTTCCCTTGAGATAAATCGGCAAGTATCTCGGAAACAAAGCGAGCTATGGCAAAATGTTAAGAGACCTTTTTTGTAGACAATTATGTTTCCTACAATTTATGTTCTATGATATTTTTTGATCAAATGCGTAGTTCTCGAGATATATCAAGATATTTAAAAGTTCCGAAGCCGCACCAACATAATAGAGATACAGAAACACCGTGGCCCCTCTCTTTGAGATAACTCTGCACTATTGCGAGCTGGAAATGCCACGTCCAGTTTAGCTGTGCAGAAGAAGAACAACAAGAAGAAGAAATATCTCGAAATATGTCCGTCAGGCCCCTTCCCTTGAGATAAATCTGCAAATATCTCGGAAACGAAGCGAGCTATGGCAAAATGTTAAGAGACCTTTTTTGTAGAGAATTAAGTTTCCTACTTTTTATGTTCTATGATATTTTTTGATCAGATGCGCAGTTCTCGAGATATATCAAGATATTTAAAAGTTCCGAAGCCGCACCAACATAATAGAGATACAGAAACACCGTGGCCCCTTTCTTTGAGATAACTCTGCACTATTGCGAGCTGCAAATGCTACTTCCAGCTTAGCTGTGCAGAAGAAGAACAACAAGAAGAAGAAATATCTCGAAATATGTCCGTCAGGCCCCTGCCCTTGAGATATATCTGCAAATATCTCGGAAACGAAGCGAGCTATGGCAAAATGTTAAGAGACCTTTTTTGTAGAGAATTATGTTTCCTACAATTTATCTTCTATGATATTTTTTGATCGGAAGCGTAGTTTTCGAGATATATCGAGATATTTAAAGGTTCCGAAGCCGCACCAACATAATAGAGATACAGAAACACCGTGGCCCCTTTCTTTGAGATAACTCTGCACTAGTGCGAGCCGCAAATGCCACTTCCAGCTTAGCTGTGCAGAAGAAGAACAACAAGAAGAAGAAATATCTCGAAATATGTCCGTCAGGCCCCTTCCCTTGAGATAAATCTGCAAATATCTCGGAAACGAAGCGAGCTATGGCAAAATGTTAAGAGACGTTTTTTGTAGAGAATTAGGTTTCCTACTTTTTATGTTCTATGATATTTTTTGATCAGATGCGTAGTTCTCGAGATATATCAAGATATTTAAAAGTTCCGAAGCCGCACCAACATAATAGAGATACAGAAACACCGTGGCCCCTTTCTTTGAGATAACTCTGCACTAGTGCGAGCCGCAAATGCCACTTCCAGCTTAGCTGTGCAGAAGAAGAACAACAAGAAGAAGAAATATCTCGAAATATGTCCGTCAGGCCCCTTCCCTTGAGATAAATCTGCAAATATCTCGGAAACAAAGCGAGCTATGGCAAAATGTTAAGAGACCTTTTTTGTAGAGAATTAAGTTTCCTACTTTTTATGTTCTATGATATTTTTTGATCAGAAGCGTAGTTTTCGAGATATATCGAGATATTTAAAAGTTCCGAAGCCGCACCAACATAATAGAGATACAGAAACACCGTGGCTCCTTTCTTTGAGATAACTCTGCACTACTGCGAGCTGCAAATGCCACTTCCAGCTTAGCTGTGCAGAGGAAGAACAACAAGAAGAAGAAATATCTGGAAATATGTCCGTCAGGCCCCTTCCCTTGAGATAAATCTGCAAATATCTCGGAAACGAAGCGAGCTACGGCAAAATGTTAAGAGACCTTTTTTGTAGAAAATTAGGATTCCTACTTTTTACGTTCTATGATATTTTTTGAACAGATGCGTAGTTCTCGAGATATATCAAGATATTTAAAAGTTCCGAAGTCGCACCAACATAATAGAGATACAGAAACACCGTGGCCCCTTTCTTTGAGATAACTCTGCACTATTGCGCGCTGCAAATGGCACTTCCAGCTTAGCTGTGCAGAAGAAGAACAACAAGAAGAAGAAATATCTCGAAATATGTCCGCCAGGCCCCTTCCCTTGAGATAAATCTGCAAATATCTCGGAAACGAAGCGAGCTATGGCAAAATGTTAAGAGACCTTTTTTGTAGAGAATTAAGTTTCCTACTTTTTATGTTCTATGATATTTTTTGATCAGATGCGTAGTTCTCGAGATATATCAAGATATTTAAAAGTTCCGAAGCCGCACTAACATAATAGAGATACAGAAACACCGTGGCCCCTTTCTTTGAGATAACTCTGCACTATTGCGCGCTGCAAATGCCACTTCCAGCTTAGCTGTGCAGAAGAAGAACAACAAGAAGAAGAAATATCTCGAAATATGTCCGTCAGGCCCCTTCCCTTGAGATAAATCTGCAAATATCTCGGAAACGAAGCGAGCTATGGCAAAATGTTAAGAGACCTTTTTTGTAGAGAATTATGTTTCCTGCAATTTACGTTCTCTGATATTTTTTGATCAGAAGCGTAGTTTTCGAGATATATCGAGATATTTAAAAGTTCCGAAGCCGCACCAACATAATAGAGATACAGAAACACCGTGGCCCCTTTCTTTGAGATAACTCTGCACTATTGCGACCTGCAAATGCCACTTCCAGCTTAGCTGTGCAGAAGAAGAACAACAAGAAGAAGAAATATCTCGAAATATGTCCCTCAGGCCCCTTCCCTTGAGATAAATCTGCAAATATCTCGGAAACCAAGCGAGCTATTGCAAAATGTTAAGAGACCTTATTTGTAGAGAATTAAGTTTCCTACTTTTTATGTTCTACGATATTTTTTGATCAGATGCGTAGTTCTCGAGATATATCAAGATATTTAAAAGTTCCGAAGCCGCACCAACATAATAGAGATACAGCAACACCGTGGCCCCTTTCTTTGAGATAACTCTGCACTATTGCGAGCTGCAAATGCCACTTCCAGCTTAGCTGTGCAGAAGAAGAACAACAAGAAGAAGAAATATCTGGAAATATGTCCGTCAGGCCCCTTCCCTTGAGATAAATCTGCAAATATCTCGGAAACGAAGCGAGCTACGGCAAAATGTTAAGAGACCTTTTTTGTAGAAAATTAGGATTCCTACTTTTTATGTTCTATGATATTTTTTGAACAGATGCGTAGTTCTCGAGATATATCAAGATATTTAAAAGTTCCGAAGCCGCACCAACATAATAGAGATACAGAAACACCGTGGCCCCTTTCTTTGAGATAACTCTGCACTATTGCGCGCTGCAAATGGCACTTCCAGCTTAGCTGTGCAGAAGAAGAACAACAAGAAGAAGAAATATCTCGAAATATGTCCGTCAGGCCCCTTCCCTTGAGATAAATCTGCAAATATCTCGGAAACGAAGCGAGCTATGGCAAAATGTTAAGAGACCTTTTTTGTAGAGAATTAAGTTTCCTACTTTTTATGTTCTATGATATTTTTTGATCAGATGCGTAGTTCTCGAGATATATCAAGTTATTTAAAAGTTCCGAAGCCGCACCAACATAATAGAGATACAGAAACACCGTGGCCCCTTTCTTTGAGATAACTCTGCACGATTGCGAGCTGGAAATGCCACTTCCAGTTTAGCTGTGCAGAAGAAGAACAACAAGAAGAAGAAATATCTCGAAATATGTCCGTCAGGCCCCTTCCCTTGAGATATATCTGCAAATATCTCGGAAACAAAGCGAGCTATGGCAAAATGTTAAGAGACCTTTTTTGTAGAGAATTATGTTTCCTACAATTTATGTTCTATGATATTTTTTGATCAGAAGCGTAGTTTTCGAGATATATCGAGATATTTAAAAGTTCCGAAGCCGCACCAACATAATAGAGATACAGAAACACCGTGGCCCCTTTCTTTCAGATAACTATGCACTATTGCGAGCTGCAAATGCCACTTCCAGCTTAGCTGTGCAGAAGAAGAACAACAAGAAGAAGAAATATCTCGAAATATGTCCGTCAGGCCCCTTACCTTGAGATAAATCTGCAAATATCTCGGAAACGAAGCGAGCTATGGCAAAATGTTAAGAGACCTTTTTTGTAGAGAATTATGTTTCCTACAATTTACGTTCTCTGATATTTTTTGATCAGAAGCGTAGTTTTCGAGATATATCGAGATATTTAAAAGTTCCGAAGCCGCACCAACATAATAGAGATACCGAAACACCGTGGCCCCTTTCTTTGAGATAACTCTGCACTATTGCGAGCTGCAAATGCCACTTCCAGCTTAGCTGTGCAGAAGAAGAACAACAAGAAGAAGAAATATCTGGAAATATGTCCGTCAGGCCCCTTCCCTTGAGATAAATCTGCAAATATCTCGGAAACGAAGCGAGCTATTGCAAAACGTTAAGAGACCTTTTTTGTAGCGAATTAAGTTTCCTACTTTTTATGTTCTATGATATTTTTTGATCAGATGCGTAGTTCTCGAGATATATCAAGATATTTAAAAGCTCCGAAGCTGCACCAACATATAAGAGGTACAGAAACACCGTGGCCCCTTTCTTTGAGATAACTCTGCACTATTGCGAGCTGCAAATGCCACTTCCAGCTTAGCTGTGCAGAAGAAGAACAACAAGAAGAAGAAATATCTCGAAATATGTCCGTCAGGACCCTTCCCTTGAGATAAAGCTGCAAATATCTCGGAAACGAAGCGAGCTATTGCAAAACGTTAAGAGACCTTTTTTGTAGAGAATTAAGTTTCCTACTTTTTATGTTGTATGATATTTTTTGATCAGATGCGTAGTTCTCGAGATATATCAAGATATTTAAAAGCTCCGAAGCTGCACCAACATAATAGAGGTACAGAAACACCGTGGCCCCTTTCTTTGAGATAACTCTGCACTATTGCGAGCTGCAAATGCCACTTCCAGCTTAGCTGTGCAGAAGAAGAACAACAAGAAGAAGAAATATCTCGAAATATGTCCGTCAGGCCCC
This sequence comes from Osmia lignaria lignaria, assembly GCF_051020975.1. Classification (NCBI taxonomy): domain Eukaryota; kingdom Metazoa; phylum Arthropoda; class Insecta; order Hymenoptera; family Megachilidae; genus Osmia; species Osmia lignaria. The sequence goes on from NW_027478160.1 coordinate 10,510,359, forward strand.
TTCCCTTGAGATAAATCTGCAAATACCTCGGAAACCAAGCGAGCTATGGCAAAATGTTAAGAGACCTTTTTTGTAGAGAATTAAGTTTCCTACTTTTTATGTTCTATGATATTTTTCGATCAGAGGCGTAGTTCTCGAGATATATCAAGATATTTAAAAGTTCCGAAGCCGCACCAATATAATAGAGATACAGAAACACCGTGGCCCCTTTCTTTGAGATAACTCTGCACGATTGCGAGCTGGAAATGCCACTTCCAGTTTAGCTGTGCAGAAGAAGAACAACAAGAAGAAGAAATATCTCGAAATATGTCCATCAGGACCCTTCCCTTGAGATAAATGTGCAAATATCTCGGAAACGAAGCGAGCTATGGCAAAATGTTAAGAGACCTTTTTTGTAGAGAATTATGTTCCCTACAATTTATGTTCTATGATATTTTTTGATCAGATGCGTAGTTCTCGAGATATATCAAGATATTTAAAATTTCCGAAGCCGCACCAACATAATAGAGATACAGAAACGCCGTGGCCCCTTTCTTTGCGATAACTCTGCACTATTGCGAGCTGCAAATGCCACTTCCAGCTTAGCTGTGCAGAAGAAGAACAACAAGAAGAAGAAATATCTCGAAATATGTCCGTCAGGCCCCTTCCCTTGAGATAAATCTGCAAATATCTCGGAAACGAAGCGAGCTATGGCAAAATGTTAAGAGACCTTTTTTGTAGAGAATTATGTTTCCTACAATTTATGTTCTATGATATTTTTTGATCAGAAGCGTAGTTTTCGAGATATATCGAGATATTTAAAAGTTCCGAAGCCGCACCAACATAATAGAGATACAGAAACACCGTGGCCCCTCTCTTTGAGATAACTCTGCACTATTGCGAGCTGCAAATGCCACTTCCAGCTTAGCTGTGCAGAAGAAGAACAACAAGAAGAAGAAATATCTCGAAATATGTCCGTCAGGCCCCTTCCCTTGAGATAAATCGACAAGTATCTCGGAAAGAAGCGAGCTATGCCAAAATGTTAAGAGACCTTATTTGTAGACAATTAAGTTTCCTACTTTTTATGTTCTATGATATTTTTTGATCAGATGCGTAGTTCTCGAGATATATCAAGATATTTAAAAGTTCCGAAGCTGCACCAACATAATAGAGGTGCAGAAACACCGTGGCCTCTTTCTTTGAGATAACTCTGCACTATTGCGAGCTGCAAATGCCACTTCCAGCTTAGCTGTGCAGAAGAGGAACAACAAGAAGAAGAAATATCTCGGAATATGTCCGTCAGGCCCCTTCCCTTGAGATAAATCTGCAAATATCTCGGAAACGATGCCAGCTATGGGAAAATGTTAAGAAACCTTTTTTGTAGAGAATTAAGTTTCCTACTTTTTATCTTGTATGATATTTTTTGATCAGATGCGTAGTTCTCGAGATATATCAAGATATTTAAAAGTTCCGAAGCCGCACCAACATAATAGAGATACAGAAACACCGTGGCCCCTTTCTTTGAGATAACTCTGCACTATTGCGAGCTGTAAATGCCACTTCCAGCTTAGCTGTGCAGAAGAAGAACAACAAGAAGAAGAAATATCTCGAAATATGTCCGTCAGGCCCCTTCCCTTGAGATATATCTGCAAATATCTCGGAAACAAAGCGAGCTATGGCAAAATGTTAAGAGACCTTTTTTGTAGAGAATTATGTTTCCTACAATTTATGTTCTATGATATTTTTTGATCAGAAGCGTAGTTTTCGAGATATATCGAGATATTTAAAAGTTCCGAAGCCGCACCAACATAATAGAGATACAGAAACACCGTGGCCCCTCTCTTTGAGATAACTCTGCACTATTGCGAGCTGCAAATGCCACTTCCAGCTTAGCTGTGCAGAAGAAGAACAACAAGAAGAAGAAATATCTCGAAATATGTCCGTCAGGCCCCTTCCCTTGAGATAAATCGGCAAGTATCTCGGAAAGAAGCGACCTATGCCAAAATGTTAAGAGACCTTATTTGTAGACAATTAAGTTTCCTACTTTTTATGTTCTGTGATATTTTTTGATCAGATGCGTAGTTCTCGAGATATATCAAGATATTTAAAAGTTCCGAAGCTGCACCAACATAATAGAGGTGCAGAAACACCGTGGCCTCTTTCTTTGAGATAACTCTGCACTATTGCGAGCTGCAAATGCCACTTCCAGCTTAGCTGTGCAGAAGAGGAACAACAAGAAGAAGAAATATCTCGGAATATGTCCGTCAGGCCCCTTCCCTTGAGATAAATCTGCAAATATCTCGGAAACGATGCCAGCTATGGGAAAATGTTAAGAAACCTTTTTTGTAGAGAATTAAGTTTCCTACTTTTTATCTTGTATGATATTTTTTGATCAGATGCGTAGTTCTCGAGATATATCAAGATATTTAAAAGTTCCGAAGCCGCACCAACATAATAGAGATACAGAAACACCGTGGCCCCTTTCTTTGAGATAACTCTGCACTATTGCGAGCTGTAAATGCCACTTCCAGCTTAGCTGTGCAGAAGAAGAACAACAAGAAGAAGAAATATCTCGAAATATGTCCGTCAGGCCCCTTCCCTTGAGATATATCTGCAAATATCTCGGAAACAAAGCGAGCTATGGCAAAATGTTAAGAGACCTTTTTTGTAGAGAATTATGTTTCCTACAATTTATGTTCTATAATATTTTTTGATCAGAAGCGTAGTTTTCGAGATATATCGAGATATTTAAAAGTTCCGAAGCCGCACCAACATAATAGAGATACAGAAACACCGTGGCCCCTTTCTTTCAGATAACTATGCACTATTGCGAGCTGTAAATGCCACTTCCAGCTTAGCTGTGCAGAAGAAGAACAACAAGAAGAAGAAATATCTCGAAATATGTCCGTCAGGCCCCTTCCCTTGAGATAAATCGGCAAGTATCTCGGAAACGAAGCGAGCTATGGCAAAATGTTAAGAGACCTTTTTTGTAGACAATTATGTTTCCTACTTTTTATCTTCTATGCTATTTTTTGATCAGATGCGTAGTTCTCGAGATATATCAAGATATTTAAAAGTTCCGAAGCCGCACCAACATAATAGAGATACAGAAACACCGTGGCCCCTGTCTTTGAGATAACTCTGCACTATTGCGAGCTGTAAATGCCACTTCCAGCTTAGCTGTGCAGAAGAAGAACAACAAGAAGAAGAAATATCTCGAAATATGTCCGTCAGGCCCCTTCCCTTGAGATATATCTGCAAATATCTCGGAAACAAAGCGAGCTACTGCAAAATGATAAGAGACCTTTTTTGTAGAGAATTATGTTTCCTACAATTTATGTTCTATGATATTTTTTGATCAGAAGCGTAGTTTTCGAGATATATCGAGATATTTCAAAGTTCCGAAGCCGCACCAACATAATAGAGATACAGAAACACCGTGGCCCCTTTCTTTCAGATAACTATGCACTATTGCGAGCTGCAAATGCCACTTCCAGCTTAGCTGTGCAGAAGAAGAACAACAAGAAGAAGAAATATCTCGAAATATGTCCGTCAGGCCCCTTACCTTGAGATAAATCTGCAAATATCTCGGACACGAAGCGAGCTATGGCAAAATGTTAAGAGACCTTTTTTGTAGAGAATTAAGTTTCCTACTTTTTATCTTCTATGATATTTTCTGACCAGATTCGTAGTTCTCGAGATATATCAAGATATTTAAAAGTTACGAAGCCGCACCAACATAATAGAGATACAGAAACACCGTGGCCCCTCTCTTTGAGATAACTCTGCACAATTGCGAGCTGCAAATGCCACTTCCAGCTTAGCTGTGCAGAAGAAGAACAACAAGAAGAAGAAATATCTCGAAATATGTCCGTCAGGCCCCTTCCCTTGAGATAAATCGGCAAGTATCTCGGAAACGAAGCGAGCTATGGCAAAATGTTAAGAGACCTTTTTTGTAGAGAATTATGTTTCCTACAATTTATGTTCTATGATATTTTTTGATCAGATGCGTAGTTCTCGAGATATATCAAGATATTTAAAAGTTCCGAAGCCGCACCAACATAATAGAGATACAGAAACACCGTGGCCCCTTTCGTTGAGATAACTCTGCACTAGTGCGAGCCGCAAATGCCACTTCCAGCTTAGCTGTGCAGAAGAAGAACAACAAGAAGAAGAAATATCTCGAAATATGTCCGTCAGGCCCCTTCCCTTGAGATAAATCTGCAAATATCTCGGAAACGAAGAGAGCTATGGCAAAATGTGAAGAGACCTTTTTTGTAGAGAATTATGTTTCCTACTTTTTATCTTCTATGCTATTTTTTGATCAGATGCGTAGTTCTCGAGATATATCAAGATATTTAAAAGTTCCGAAGCCGCGCCAACATAATAGAGATACAGAAACACCGTGGCCCCTCCCTTTGAGATAACTCTGCAGTATTGCGAGCTGGAAATGCCACTTCCAGCTTAGCTGTGCAGAAGAAGAACAACAAGAAGAAGAAATATCTCGAAATATGTCCATCAGGACCCTTCCCTTGAGATATATCTGCAAATATCTCGGAAACGAAGCGAGCTATGGCAAAATGTTAAGAGACCTTTTTTGTAGAGAATTATGTTTCCTACAATTTATGTTCTATGATATTTTTTGATCAGAAGCGTAGTTTTCGAGATATATCGAGATATTTAAAAGTTCCGAAGCCGCACCAACATAATAGAGATACAGAAACACCGTGGCCCCTTTCTTTCAGATAACTATGCACTATTGCGAGCTGCAAATGCCACTTCCAGCTTAGCTGTGCAGAAGAAGAACAACAAGAAGAAGAAATATCTCGAAATATGTCCGTCAGGCCCCTTACCTTGAGATAAATCTGCAAATATCTCGGAAACGAAGCGAGCTATGGCAAAATGTTAAGAGACCTTTTTTGTAGAGAATTAAGTTTCCTACTTTTTATCTTCTATGATATTTTCTGACCAGATTCGTAGTTCTCGAGATATATCAAGATATTTAAAAGTTACGAAGCCGCACCAACATAATAGAGATACAGAAACACCGTGGCCCCTCTCTTTGAGATAACTCTGCACAATTGCGAGCTGCAAATGCCACTTCCAGCTTAGCTGTGCAGAAGAAGAACAACAAGAAGAAGAAATATCTCGAAATATGTCCGTCAGGCCCCTTCCCTTGAGATAAATCGGCAAGTATCTCGGAAACGAAGCGAGCTATGGCAAAATGTTAAGAGACCTTTTTTGTAGAGAATTATGTTTCCTACAATTTATGTTCTATGATATTTTTTGATCAGATGCGTAGTTCTCGAGATATATCAAGATATTTAAAAGTTCCGAAGCCGCACCAACATAATAGAGATACAGAAACACCGTGGCCCCTTTCGTTGAGATAACTCTGCACTAGTGCGAGCCGCAAATGCCACTTCCAGCTTAGCTGTGCAGAAGAAGAACAACAAGAAGAAGAAATATCTCGAAATATGTCCGTCAGGCCCCTTCCCTTGAGATAAATCTGCAAATATCTCGGAAACGAAGAGAGCTATGGCAAAATGTTAAGAGACCTTTTTTGTAGAGAATTATGTTTCCTACTTTTTATCTTCTATGCTATTTTTTGATCAGATGCGTAGTTCTCGAGATATATCAAGATATTTAAAAGTTCCGAAGCCGCACCAACATAATAGAGATACAGAAACACCGTCGCCCCTCCCTTTGAGATAACTCTGCAGTATTGCGAGCTGGAAATGCCACTTCCAGTTTAGCTGTGCAGAAGAAGAACAACAAGAAGAAGAAATATCTCGAAATATGTCCATCAGGACCCTTCCCTTGAGATAAATCTGCAAATATCTCGGAAACGAAGCGAGCTATGGCAAAATGTTAAGAGACCTTTTTTGTAGAGAATTATGTTTCCTACAATTTATGTTGTATGATATTTTTTGATCAGAAGCGTAGTTTTCGAGATATATCGAGATATTTAAAAGTTCCGAAGCCGCACCAACATAATAGAGATACAGAAACACCGTGGCCCCTTTCTTTGAGATAACTCTGCACTGTTGCGAGCTGCAAATGCCACTTCCAGCTTAGCTGTGCAGAGGAAGAACAACAAGAAGAAGAAATATCTCGAAATATGTCCGTCAGGCCAGTTCCTTTGAGCTGAATCTGCAAATATCTCGGAAACGAAGCGAGCTATGGCAAAATGTTAAGAGACGTTTTTTGTAGAGAATTATGTTTCCTACAATTTATGTTCTATGATATTTTTTGATCAGAAGCGTAGTTTTCGAGATATATCGAGATATTTAAAAGTTCCGAAGCCGCACCAACATAATAGAGATACAGAAACACCGTGGCCCCTTTCTTTGAGATAACTCTGCACTAGTGCGAGCCGCAAATGCCACTTCCAGCTTAGCTGTGCAGAAGAAGAACAACAAGAAGAAGAAATATCTCGAAATATGTCCGTCAGGCCCCTTCCCTTGAGATAAATCTGCAAATATCTCGGAAACGAAGCGAGCTATTGCAAAATGTTAAGAGACCTTTTTTGTAGAGAATTGAGTTTCCTACTTTTTATGTTCTATGATATTTTTTGATCAAACGTGTAGTTCTCGAGATATATCAAGATATTTAAAAGTTCCGAAGCCGCACCAACATAATAGAGATACAGAAACACCGTGGCCCCTTTCTTTGAGATAACTCTGCACTATTGCGAGCTGCAAATGCCACTTCCAGCTTAGCTGTGCAGAGGAAGAACAACAAGAAGAAGAAATATCTCGAAATATGTCCGTCAGGCCAGTTCCTTTGAGCTGAATCTGCAAATATCTCGGAAACGAAGCGAGCTATGGCAAAATCTTAAGAGACGTTTTTTGTAGAGAATTATGTTTCCTACAATTTATGTTCTATGATATTTTTTGATCAGAAGCGTAGTTTTCGAGATATATCGAGATATTTAAAAGTTCCGAAGCCGCACCAACATAATAGAGATACAGAAACACCGTGGCCCCTTTCTTTGAGATAACTGTGCACTAGTGCGAGCCGCAAATGCCACATCCAGCTTAGCTGTGCAGAAGAAGAACAACAAGAAGAAGAAATATCTCGAAATATGTCCGTCAGGCCCCTTCCCTTGAGATAAATCTGCAAATATCTCGGAAACGAAGCGAGCTATTGCAAAATGTTAAGAGACCTTTTTTGTAGAGAATTGAGTTTCCTACTTTTTATGTTCTATGATATTTTTTGATCAGACGCGTAGTTCTCGAGATATATCAAGATATTTAAAAGTTCCGAAGCCGCACCAACATAATAGAGATACAGAAACACCGTGGCCCCTTTCTTTGAGATAACTCTGCACTATTGCGAGCTGCAAATGCCACTTCCAGCTTAGCTGTGCAGAGGAAGAACAACAAGAAGAAGAAATATCTCGAAATATGTCCGTCAGGCCAGTTCCTTTGAGCTGAATCTGCAAATATCTCGGAAACGAAGCGAGCTATGGCAAAATCTTAAGAGACGTTTTTTGTAGAGAATTATGTTTCCTACAATTTATGTTCTATGATATTTTTTGATCAGAAGCGTAGTTTTCGAGATATATCGAGATATTTAAAAGTTCCGAAGCCGCACCAACATAATAGAGATACAGAAACACCGTGGCCCCTTTCTTTGAGATAACTCTGCACTAGAGCGAGCCGCAAATGCCACTTCCAGCTTAGCTGTGCAGAAGAAGAACAACAAGAAGAAGAAATATCTCGAAATATGTCCGTCAGGCCCCTTCCCTTGAGATAAATCTGCAAATATCTCGGAAACGAAGAGAGCTATGGCAAAATGATAAGAGACCTTCTTTGTAGAGAATTAAGTTGCCTACTTTTTATGTTCTATGATATTTTTTGATCAGATGCGTAGTTCTCGAGATATATCAAGATATTTAAAAGTTCCGAAGCCGCACCAACATAATAGAGATTCAGAAACACCGTGGCCCCTTTCTTTGAGATAACTCTGCACTAGTGCGAGCCGCAAATGCCACTTCCAGCTTAGCTGTGCAGAAGAAGAACAACAAGAAGAAGAAATATCTCGGAATATGTCCGTCAGGCCCCTTCCCTTGAGATAAATCTGCAAATATCTCGGAAACGATGCCAGCTATGGGAAAATGTTAAGAAACCTTTTTTGTAGAGAATTAAGTTTCCTACTTTTTATCTTCTATGATATTTTTTGATCAGATGCGTAGTTCTCGAGATATATCAAGATATTTAAAAGTTCCGAAGCCGCACCAACATAATAGAGATACAGAAACACCGTGGCCCCTTTCTTTGAGATAACTCTGCACTAGTGCGAGCCGCAAATGCCACTTCCAGCTTAGCTGTGCAGAAGAAGAACAACAAGAAGAAGAAATATCTCGAAATATGTCCGTCAGGCCCCTTCCCTTGAGATAAATCTGCAAATATCTCGGAAACGAAGCGAGCTATTGCAAAATGTTAAGAGACCTTTTTTGTACAGAATTGAGTTTCCTACTTTTTATGTTCTATGATATTTTTTGATCAGACGCGTAGTTCTCGAGATATATCAAGATATTTAAAAGTTCCGAAGCCGCACCAACATAATAGAGATACAGAAACACCGTGGCCCATTTCTTTCAGATAACTCTGCACTATTGCGAGCTGCAAATGCCACTTCCAGCTTAGCTGTGCAGAAGAAGAACAACAAGAAGAAGAAATATCTCGAAATATGTCCGTCAGGCCCCTTCCCTTGAGATAAATCTGCAAATATCTCGGAAACGAAGAGAGCTATGGCAAAATGATAAGAGACCTTTTTTGTAGAGAATTAAGTTGCCTACTTTTTATGTTCTATGATATTTTTTGATCAGATGCGTAGTTCTCGAGATATATCAAGATATTTAAAAGTTCCGAAGCCGCACCAATATAATAGAGATACAGAAACACCGTGGCCCCTTTCTTTGAGATAACTCTGCACTATTGCGAGCTGCAAATGCCACTTCCAGCTTAGCTGTGCAGAGGAAGAACAACAAGAAGAAGAAATATCTCGAAATATGTCCGTCAGGCCAGTTCCTTTGAGCTGAATCTGCAAATATCTCGGAAACGAAGCGAGCTATGGCAAAATGTTAAGAGACGTTTTTTGTAGAGAATTATGTTTCCTACAATTTATGTTCTATGATATTTTTTGATCAGAAGCGTAGTTTTCGAGATATATCGAGATATTTAAAAGTTCCGAAGCCGCACCAACATAATAGAGATACAGAAACACCGTGGCCCCTTTCTTTGAGATAACTCTGCACTAGTGCGAGCCGCAAATGCCACTTCCAGCTTAGCTGTGCAGAAGAAGAACAACAAGAAGAAGAAATATCTCGAAATATGTCCGTCAGGCCCCTTCCCTTGAGATAAATCTGCAAATATCTCGGAAACGAAGCGAGCTATTGCAAAATGTTAAGAGACCTTTTTTGTAGAGAATTGAGTTTCCTACTTTTTATGTTCTATGATATTTTTTGATCAGACGCGTAGTTCTCGTGATATATCAAGATATTTAAAAGTTCCGAAGCCGCACCAACATAATAGAGATACAGAAACACCGTGGCCCCTTTCTTTGAGATAACTCTGCACTATTGCGAGCTGCAAATGCCACTTCCAGCTTAGCTGTGCAGAGGAAGAACAACAAGAAGAAGAAATATCTCGAAATATGTCCGTCAGGCCAGTTCCTTTGAGCTGAATCTGCCAATATCTCGGAAACGAAGCGAGCTATGGCAAAATCTTAAGAGACGTTTTTTGTAGAGAATTATGTTTCCTACAATTTATGTTCTATGATATTTTTTGATCAGAAGCGTAGTTTTCGAGATATATCGAGATATTTAAAAGTTCCGGAGCCGCACCAACATAATAGAGATACAGAAACACCGTGGCCCCTTTCTTTGAGATAACTCTGCACTAGTGCCAGCCGCAAATGCCACTTCCAGCTTAGCTGTGCAGAAGAAGAACAACAAGAAGAAGAAATATCTCGAAATATGTCCGTCAGGCCCCTTCCCTTGAGATAAATCTGCAAATATCTCGGAAACGAAGAGAGCTATGGCAAAATGATAAGAGACCTTTTTTGTAGAGAAATAAGTTGCCTACTTTTTATGTTCTATGATATTTTTTGATCAGATGCGTAGTTCTCGAGATATATCAAGATATTTAAAAGTTCCGAAGCCGCACCAACATAATAGAGATACAGAAACACCGTGGCCCCTTTCTTTGAGATAACTCTGCACTATTGCGAGCTGCCAATGCCACTTCCAGCTTAGCTGTGCAGAGGAAGAACAACAAGAAGAAGAAATATCTCGAAATATGTCCGTCAGGCCAGTTCCTTTGAGCTGAATCTGCAAATATCTCGGAAACGAAGCGAGCTATGGCAAAATGTTAAGAGACGTTTTTTGTAGAGAATAATGTTTCCTACAATTTATGTTCTATGATATTTTTTGATCAGAAGCGTAGTTTTCGAGATATATCGAGATATTTAAAAGTTCCGAAGCCGCACCAACATAATAGAGATACAGAAACACCGTGGCCCCTTTCTTTGAGATAACTCTGCACTATTGCGAGCTGCAAATGCCACTTCCAGCTTAGCTGTGCAGAGGAAGAACAACAAGAAGAAGAAATATCTCGAAATATGTCCGTCAGGCCAGTTCCTTTGAGCTGAATCTGCAAATATCTCGGAAACGAAGCGAGCTATGGCAAAATCTTAAGAGACGTTTTTTGTAGAGAATTATGTTTCCTACAATTTATGTTCTATGATATTTTTTGATGAGAAGCGTAGTTTTCGAGATATATCGAGATATTTAAAAGTTCCGAAGCCGCACCAACATAATAGAGATACAGAAACACCGTGGCCCCTTTCTTTGAGATAACTCTGCACTAGTGCGAGCCGCAAATGCCACTTCCAGCTTAGCTGTGCAGAAGAAGAACAACAAGAAGAAGAAATATCTCGAAATATGTCCGTCAGGCCCCTTCCCTTGAGATAAATCTGCAAATATCTCGGAAACGAAGCGAGCTACGGCAAAATGTTAAGAGACCTTTTTTGTAGAAAATTAGGATTCCTACTTTTTATGTTCTATGATATTTTTTGATCAGACGCGTAGTTCTCGAGATATATCAAGATATTTAAAAGTTCCGAAGCCGCACCAACATAATAGAGATACAGAAACACCGTGGCCCCTTTCTTTGAGATAACTCTGCACTATTGCGAGCTGCAAATGCCACTTCCAGCTTAGCTGTGCAGAGGAAGAACAACAAGAAGAAGAAATATCTCGAAATATGTCCGTCAGGCCAGTTCCTTTGAGCTGAATCTGCAAATATCTCGGAAACGAAGCGAGCTATGGCAAAATGTTAAGAGACGTTTTTTGTAGAGAATTATGTTTCCTACAATTTATGTTCTATGATATTTTTTGATCAGAAGCGTAGTTTTCGAGATATATCGAGATATTTAAAAGTTCCGAAGCCGCACCAACATAATAGAGATACAGAAACACCGTGGCCCCTTTCTTTGAGATAACTCTGCACTAGTGCGAGCCGCAAATGCCACTTCCAGCTTAGCTGTGCAGAAGAAGAACAACAAGAAGAAGAAATATCTCGAAATATGCCCGTCAGGCCCCTTCCCTTGAGATAAATCTGCAAATATCTCGGAAACGAAGCGAGCTATTGCAAAATGTTAAGAGACCTTTTTTGTAGAGAATTGAGTTTCCTACTTTTTATGTTCTATGATATTTTTTGATCAGACGCGTAGTTCTCGTGATATATCAAGATATTTAAAAGTTCCGAAGCCGCACCAACATAATAGAGATACAGAAACACCGTGGCCCCTTTCTTTGAGATAACTCTGCACTATTGCGAGCTGCAAATGCCACTTCCAGCTTAGCTGTGCAGAGGAAGAACAACAAGAAGAAGAAATATCTCGAAATATGTCCGTCAGGCCAGTTCCTTTGAGCTGAATCTGCCAATATCTCGGAAACGAAGCGAGCTATGGCAAAATCTTAAGAGACGTTTTTTGTAGAGAATTATGTTTCCTACAATTTATGTTCTATGATATTTTTTGATCAGAAGCGTAGTTTTCGAGATATATCGAGATATTTAAAAGTTCCGGAGCCGCACCAACATAATAGAGATACAGAAACACCGTGGCCCCTTTCTTTGAGATAACTCTGCACTAGTGCCAGCCGCAAATGCCACTTCCAGCTTAGCTGTGCAGAAGAAGAACAACAGGAAGAAGAAATATCTCGAAATATGTCCGTCAGGCCCCTTCCCTTGAGATAAATCTGCAAATATCTCGGAAACGAAGAGAGCTATGGCAAAATGATAAGAGACCTTTTTTGTAGAGAAATAAGTTGCCTACTTTTTATGTTCTATGATATTTTTTGATCAGATGCGTAGTTCTCGAGATATATCAAGATATTTAAAAGTTCCGAAGCCGCACCAACATAATAGAGATACAGAAACACCGTGGCCCCTTTCTTTGAGATAACTCTGCACTATTGCGAGCTGCAAATGCCACTTCCAGCTTAGCTGTGCAGAGGAAGAACAACAAGAAGAAGAAATATCTCGAAATATGTCCGTCAGGCCAGTTCCTTTGAGCTGAATCTGCAAATATCTCGGAAACGAAGCGAGCTATGGCAAAATGTTAAGAGACGTTTTTTGTAGAGAATTATGTTTCCTACAATTTATGTTCTATGATATTTTTTGCTCAGAAGCGTAGTTTTCGAGATATATCGAGATATTTAAAAGTTCCGAAGCCGCACCAACATAATAGAGATACAGAAACACCGTGGCCCCTTTCTTTGAGATAACTCTGCACTATTGCGAGCTGCAAATGCCACTTCCAGCTTAGCTGTGCAGAGGAAGAACAACAAGAAGAAGAAATATCTCGAAATATGTCCGTCAGGCCAGTTCCTTTGAGCTGAATCTGCAAATATCTCGGAAACGAAGCGAGCTATGGCAAAATCTTAAGAGACGTTTTTTGTAGAGAATTATGTTTCCTACAATTTATGTTCTATGATATTTTTTGATCAGAAGCGTAGTTTTCGAGATATATCGAGATATTTAAAAGTTCCGAAGCCGCACCAACATAATAGAGATACAGAAACACCGTGGCCCCTTTCTTTGAGATAACTCTGCACTAGTGCGAGCCGCAAATGCCACTTCCAGCTTAGCTGTGCAGAAGAAGAACAACAAGAAGAAGAAATATCTCGAAATATGTCCGTCAGGCCCCTTCCCTTGAGATAAATCTGCAAATATCTCGGAAACGAAGCGAGCTACGGCAAAATGTTAAGAGACCTTTTTTGTAGAAAATTAGGATTCCTACTTTTTATGTTCTATGATATTTTTTGATCAGACGCGTAGTTCTCGAGATATATCAAGATATTTAAAAGTTCCGAAGCCGCACCAACATAATAGAGATACAGAAACACCGTGGCCCCTTTCTTTGAGATAACTCTGCACTATTGCGAGCTGCAAATGCCACTTCCAGCTTAGCTGTGCAGAAGAAGAACAACAAGCAGAAGAAATATCTCGAAATATGTCCGTCAGGCCCCTTCCCTTGAGATAAATCTGCAAATATCTCGGAAACGAAGAGAGCTATGGCAAAATGATAAGAGACCTTCTTTGTAGAGAATTAAGTTGCCTACTTTTTATGTTCTATGATATTTTTTGATCAGATGCGTAGTTCTCGAGATATATCAAGATATTTAAAAGTTCCGAAGCCGCACCAACATAATAGAGATTCAGAAACACCGTGGCCCCTTTCTTTGAGATAACTCTGCACTAGTGCGAGCCGCAAATGCCACTTCCAGCTTAGCTGTGCAGAAGAAGAACAACAAGAAGAAGAAATATCTCGGAATATGTCCGTCAGGCCCCTTCCCTTGAGATAAATTTGCAAATATCTCGGAAACGATGCCAGCTATGGGAAAATGATAAGAAACCTTTTTTGTAGAGAATTAAGTTTCCTACTTTTTATCTTCTATGATATTTTTTGATCAGATGCGTAGTTCTCGCGATATATCAAGATATTTAAAAGTTCCGAAGCCGCACCAACATAATAGAGATACAGAAACACCGTGGCCCCTTTCTTTGTGATAACTCTGCACTAGTGCGAGCCGCAAATGCCACTTCCAGCTTAGCTGTGCAGAAGAAGAACAACAAGAAGAAGAAATATCTCGAAATATGTCCGTCAGGCCCCTTCCCTTGAGATAAATCTGCAAATATCTCGGAAACGAAGCGAGCTATTGCAAAATGTTAAGAGACCTTTTTTGTACAGAATTGAGTTTCCTACTTTTTATGTTCTATGATATTTTTTGATCAGACGCGTAGTTCTCGAGATATATCAAGATATTTAAAAGTTCCGAAGCCGCACCAACATAATAGAGATACAGAAACACCGTGGCCCATTTCTTTCAGATAACTCTGCACTATTGCGAGCTGCAAATGCCACTTCCAGCTTAGCTGTGCAGAAGAAGAACAACAAGAAGAAGAAATATCTCGAAATATGTACGTCAGGCCCCTTCCCTTGAGATAAATCTGCAAATATCTCGGAAACGAAGAGAGCTATGGCAAAATGATAAGAGACCTTTTCTGTAGAGAATTAAGTTGCCTACTTTTTATGTTCTATGATATTTTTTGATCAGATGCGTAGTTCTCGAGATATATCAAGATATTTAAAAGTTCCGAAGCCGCACCAATATAATAGAGATACAGAAACACCGTGGCCCCTTTCTTTGAGATAACTCTGCACTATTGCGAGCTGCAAATGCCACTTCCAGCTTAGCTGTGCAGAGGAAGAACAACAAGAAGAAGAAATATCTCGAAATATGTCCGTCAGGCCAGTTCCTTTGAGCTGAATCTGCCAATATCTCGGAAACGAAGCGAGCTATGGCAAAATCTTAAGAGACGTTTTTTGTAGAGAATTATGTTTCCTACAATTTATGTTCTATGATATTTTTTGATCAGAAGCGTAGTTTTCGAGATATATCGAGATATTTAAAAGTTCCGGAGCCGCACCAACATAATAGAGATACAGAAACACCGTGGCCCCTTTCTTTGAGATAACTCTGCACTAGTGCCAGCCGCAAATGCCACTTCCAGCTTAGCTGTGCAGAAGAAGAACAACAAGAAGAAGAAATATCTCGAAATATGTCCGTCAGGCCCCTTCCCTTGAGATAAATCTGCAAATATCTCGGAAACGAAGAGAGCTATGGCAAAATGATAAGAGACCTTTTTTGTAGAGAAATAAGTTGCCTACTTTTTATGTTCTATGATATTTTTTGATCAGATGCGTAGTTCTCGAGATATATCAAGATATTTAAAAGTTCCGAAGCCGCACCAACATAATAGAGATACAGAAACACCGTGGCCCCTTTCTTTGAGATAACTCTGCACTATTGCGAGCTGCAAATGCCACTTCCAGCTTAGCTGTGCAGAGGAAGAACAACAAGAAGAAGAAATATCTCGAAATATGTCCGTCAGGCCAGTTCCTTTGAGCTGAATCTGCAAATATCTCGGAAACGAAGCGAGCTATGGCAAAATCTTAAGAGACGTTTTTTGTAGAGAATTATGTTTCCTACAATTTATGTTCTATGATATTTTTTGATCAGAAGCGTAGTTTTCGAGATATATCGAGATATTTAAAAGTTCCGAAGCCGCACCAACATAATAGAGATACAGAAACACCGTGGCCCCTTTCTTTGAGATAACTCTGCACTAGTGCGAGCCGCAAATGCCACTTCCAGCTTAGCTGTGCAGAAGAAGAACAACAAGAAGAAGAAATATCTCGAAATATGTCCGTCAGGCCCCTTCCCTTGAGATAAATCTGCAAATATCTCGGAAACGAAGCGAGCTACGGCAAAATGTTAAGAGACCTTTTTTGTAGAAAATTAGGATTCCTACTTTTTATGTTCTATGATATTTTTTGATCAGACGCGTAGTTCTCGAGATATATCAAGATATTTAAAAGTTCCGAAGCCGCACCAACATAATAGAGATACAGAAACACCGTGGCCCCTTTCTTTGAGATAACTCTGCACTATTGCGAGCTGCAAATGCCACTTCCAGCTTAGCTGTGCAGAAGAAGAACAACAAGCAGAAGAAATATCTCGAAATATGTCCGTCAGGCCCCTTCCCTTGAGATAAATCTGCAAATATCTCGGAAACGAAGAGAGCTATGGCAAAATGATAAGAGACCTTCTTTGTAGAGAATTAAGTTGCCTACTTTTTATGTTCTATGATATTTTTTTATCAGATGCGTAGTTCTCGAGATATATCAAGATATTTAAAAGTTCCGAAGCCGCACCAACATAATAGAGATTCAGAAACACCGTGGCCCCTTTCTTTGAGATAACTCTGCACTAGTGCGAGCCGCAAATGCCACTTCCAGCTTAGCTGTGCAGAAGAAGAACAACAAGAAGAAGAAATATCTCGGAATATGTCCGTCAGGCCCCTTCCCTTGAGATAAATCTGCAAATATCTCGGAAACGATGCCAGCTATGGGAAAATGTTAAGAAACCTTTTTTGTAGAGAATTAAGTTTCCTACTTTTTATCTTCTATGATATTTTTTGATCAGATGCGTAGTTCTCGCGATATATCAAGATATTTAAAAGTTCCGAAGCCGCACCAACATAATAGAGATACAGAAACACCGTGGCCCCTTTCTTTGAGATAACTCTGCACTATTGCGAGCTGTAAATGCCAGTTCCAGCTTAGCTGTGCAGAAGAAGAACAACAAGAAGAAGAAATATCTCGAAATATGTCCGTCAGGCCCCTTCCCTTGAGATATATCTGCAAATATCTCGGAAACAAAGCGAGCTATGGCAAAATGTTGAGAGACCTTTTTTGTAGAGAATTATGCTTCCTACAATTTATGTTCTATGATATTTTTTGATCAGAAGCGTAGTTTTCGAGATATATCGAGATATTTAAAAGTTCCGAAGCCGCACCAACATAATAGAGATACAGAAACACCGTGGCCCCTTTCTTTCAGATAACTATGCACTATTGCGAGCTGCAAATGCCACTTCCAGCTTAGCTGTGCAGAAGAAGAACAACAAGAAGAAGAAATATCTCGAAATATGTCCGTCAGGCCCCTTACCTTGAGATAAATCTGCAAATATCTCGGAAACGAAGCGAGCTATGGCAAAATGTTAAGAGACCCTTTTTGTAGAGAATTAAGTTTCCTACTTTTTATCTTCTATGATATTTTCTGACCAGATTCGTAGTTCTCGAGATATATCAAGATATTTAAAAGTTCCGAAGCCGCACCAACATAATAGAGATACAGAAACACCGTGGCCCCACTCTTTGAGATAACTCTGCACAATTGCGAGCTGCAAATGCCACTTCCAGCTTAGCTGTGCAGAAGAAGAACAACAAGAAGAAGAAATATCTCGAAATATGTCCGTCAGGCCCCTTCCCTTGAGATAAATCGGCAAGTATCTCGGAAACAAAGCGAGCTATTGCAAACCGTTAAGAGACCTTTTTTGTAGAGAATTAAGTTTCCTACTTTTTATCTTCTATGATATTTTCTGATCAGATTCGTAGTTCTCGAGATATATCAAGATATTTAAAAGTTCCGAAGCCGCACCAACATAATAGAGATACAGAAACACCGTGGCCCCTCTCTTTGAGATAACTCTGCACAATTGCGAGCTGCAAATGCCACTTCCAGCTTAGCTGTGCAGAAGAAGAACAACAAGAAGAAGAAATATCTCGAAATATGTCCGTCAGGCCCCTTACCTTGAGATAAATTTGCAAATATCTCGGAAACGAAGCGAGCTATGGCAAAATGTTAAGAGACCTTTTTTGTAGAGAATTAAGTTTCCTACTTTTTATCTTCTATGATATTTTCTGACCAGATTCGTAGTTCTCGAGATATATCAAGATATTTAAAAGTTCCGAAGCCGCACCAACATAATAGAGATACAGAAACACCGTGGCCCCACTCTTTGAGATAACTCTGCACAATTGCGAGCTGCAAATGCCACTTCCAGCTTAGCTGTGCAGAAGAAGAACAACAAGAAGAAGAAATATCTCGAAATATGTCCGTCAGGCCCCTTCCCTTGAGATAAATCGGCAAGTATCTCGGAAACAAAGCGAGCTATTGCAAACCGTTAAGAGACCTTTTTTGTAGAGAATTAAGTTTCCTACTTTTTATCTTCTATGATATTTTCTGATCAGATTCGTAGTTCTCGAGATATATCAAGATATTTAAAAGTTCCGAAGCCGCACCAACATAATAGAGATACAGAAACACCGTGGCCCCTCTCTTTGAGATAACTCTGCACAATTGCGAGCTGCAAATGCCACTTCCAGCTTAGCTGTGCAGAAGAAGAACAACAAGAAGAAGAAATATCTCGAAATATGTCCGTCAGGCCCCTTCCCTTGAGATAAATCGGCAAGTATCTCGGAAACGAAGCGAGCTATTGCAAAATGTTAAGAGACCTTTTTGTAGAGAATTGAGTTTCCTACTTTTTATGTTCTATGATATTTTTTGATCAGATGCGTAGTTCTCGAGATATATCAGGATATTTAAAAGTTCCGAAGCCGCACCAACGTAATAGAGATACAGAAACACCGTGGCTCCTTTCTTTGAGATAACTCTGCACTATTGCGACCTGGAAATGCCACTTCCAGTTTAGCTGTGCAGAAGAAGAACAACAAGAAGAAGAAATATCTCGAAATATGTCCGTTAGGCCCCTTCCCTTGAGATAAATCTGCAAATATCTCGGAAACGAAGCGAGCTATGGCAAAATGTTAAGAGACCTTTTTTATAGAGAATTAAGTTTCCTACGTTTTATGTTCTATGATATTTTTTGATCAGATGCGTAGTTCTCGAGATATATCAAGATATTTAAAAGTTCCGAAGCCGCACCAACATAATAGGGATACAGAAACACCGTGCCCCTCTCTTTGAGATAACTCTGCACTATTGCGAGCTGCAAATGCCACTTCCAGCTTAGCTGTGCAGAAGAAGAACAACAAGAAGAAGAAATATCTCGAAATATGTCCGTCAGGCCCCTTCCCTTGAGATATATCTGCAAATATCTCGGAAACGAAGCGAGCTATGGCAAAATGTTAAGAGACCTTTTTTGTAGAGAATTATGTTTCCTACAATTTATGTTCTATGATATTTTTTGATCAGAAGCGTAGTTTTCGAGATATATCGAGATATTTAAAAGTTCCGAAGCCGCACCAACATAATAGAGATACAGAAACACCGTGGCCCCTTTCTTTGAGATATCTCTGCACTACTGCGAGCTGCAAATGCCACTTCCAGCTTAGCTGTGCACAAGAAGAACAACAAGAAGAAGAAATATCTCGAAATATGTCCGTCAGGCCCCTTCCCTTGAGATATATCTGCAAATATCTCGGAAACGAAGCGAGCTATGGCAAAATGTTAAGAGACCTTTTTTGTAGAGAATTATGTTTCCTACAATTTATGTTCTATGATATTTTTTGATCAGAAGCGTAGTTTTCGAGATATATCGAGATATTTAAAAGTTCCGAAGCCGCACCAACATAATAGAGATACAGAAACACCGTGGCCCCTTTCGTTGAGATAACTCTGCACTAGTGCGAGCCGCAAATGCCACTTCCAGCTTAGCTGTGCAGAAGAAGAACAACAAGAAGAAGAAATATCTCGAAATATGTCCGTCAGGCCCCTTCCCTTGAGATATATCTGCAAATATCTCGGAAACGAAGCGAGCTATGGCAAAATGTTAAGCGACCTTTTTTGTAGAGAATTAAGTTTCCTACTTTGTATGTTCTATGATATTTTTTGATCAGACGCGTAGTTCTCGAGATATATCAAGATATTTAAAAGTTCCGAAGCCGCACCAACATAATAGAGATACAGAAACACCGTGGCCCCTTTCTTTGAGATATCTCTGCACTATTGCGAGCTGCAAATGCCACTTCCAGCTTAGCTGCGCAGAAGAAGAACAACAAGAAGAAGAAATATCTCGAAATATGTCCGTCAGGCCCCTTCCCTTGAGATATATCTGCAAATATCTCGGAAACGAAGCGAGCTATGGCAAAATGTTATGAGACCTTTTTTGTAGAGAATTATGTTTCCTACAATTTATGTTCTATGATATTTTTTGATCAGATACGTAGTTCTCGAGATATACCAAGATATTTAAAAGTTCCGAAGCCGCACCAACATAATAGAGATACAGAAACACCGTGGCCCCTTTCTTTGAGATAACTCTGCACTATTGCGAGCTGCAAATGCCACTTCCAGCTTAGCTGTGCAGAGGAAGAACAACAAGCAGAAGGAATATCTCGAAATATGTCCGTCAGGCCAGTTCCTTTGTGCTGAATCTGCAAATATCTCGGAAACGAAGCGAGCTATGGCAAAATGTTAAGAGACGTTTTTTGTAGAGAATTATGTTTCCTACAATTTATGTTCTATGATATTTTTTGATCAGAAGCGTAGTTTTCGAGATATATCGAGATATTTAAAAGTTCCGAAGCCGCACCAACATAATAGAGATACAGAAACACCGTGGCCCCTTTCTTTGAGATAACTCTGCACTATTGCGAGCTGTAAATGCCACTTCCAGCTTAGCTGTGCAGAAGAAGAACAACAAGAAGAAGAAATATCTGGAAATATGTCCGTCAGGCCCCTTCCCTTGAGATATATCTGCAAATATCTCGGAGACGAAGCGAGCTATGGCAAAATGTTAAGAGACCTTTTTTGTAGAGAATTATGTTTCCTACTTTTTATGTTCTATGATATTTTTTGATCAGACGCGTAGTTCTCGAGATATATCAAGATATTTAAAAGTTCCGAAGCCGCACCAACATAATAGGGATACAGAAACACCGTGCCCCTCTCTTTGAGATAACTCTGCACTATTGCGAGCTGCAAATGCCACTTCCAGCTTAGCTGTGCAGAAGAAGAACAACAAAAAGAAGAAATATCTCGAAATATGTCCGTCAGGCCCCTTCCCTTGAGATATATCTGCAAATATCTCGGAAACCAAGCGAGCTATGGCAAAATGTTAAGAGACCTTTTTTGTAGAGAATTATGTTTCCTACAATTTATGTTCTATGATATTTTTTCATCAGAAGCGTAGTTTTCGAGATGTATCGAGATATTTAAAAGTTCCGAAGCCGCACCAACATAATAGGGATACAGAAACACCGTGGCCCCTTTCTTTGAGATAACTCTGCACTAGTGCGAGCCGCAAATGCCACTTCCAGCTTAGCTGTGCAGAAGAAGAACAACAAGAAGAAGAAATATCTCGAAATATGTCCGTCAGGCCACTTCCCTTGAGATAAATCTGCAAATATCTCGGAAACGAAGCGAGCTATGGCAAAATGTTAAGAGACGTTTTTTGTAGAGAATTATGTTTCCTACAATTTATGTTCTATGATATTTTTTGATCAGAAGCGTAGTTTTCGAGATATATCGAGATATTTAAAAGTTCCGAAGCCGCACCAACATAATAGAGATACAGAAACACCGTGGCCCCTTTCTTTGAGATAACTCTGCACTAGTGCGAGCCGCAAATGCCACTTCCAGCTTAGCTGTGCAGAAGAAGAGCAACAAGAAGAAGAAATATCTCGAAATATGTCCGACAGGCCCCTTCCCTTGAGATAAATCTGCAAATATCTCGGAAACGATGCGAGCTATGGCGAAATGTTAAGAGACCTTTTTTGTAGAGAATTAAGTTTCCTACTTTTTATCTTCTATGATATTTTTTGATCAGATGCGTAGTTCTCCAGATATATCAAGATATTTAAAAGTTCCGAAGCCGCACCAACATAATAGAGATACAGAAACACCGTGGCCCCTTTCTTTGAGATAACTCTGCACTAGTGCGAGCTGCAAATGCCACTTCCAGCTTAGCTGTGCAGAAGAAGAACAACAAGAAGAAGAAATATCTCGAAATATGTCCGTCAGGCCCCTTCCCTTGAGATAAATCTGCAAATATCTCGGAAACGAAGCGAGCTATGGCAAAATGTTAAGAGACCTTTCTTGTAGAGAATTAAGTTTCCTACTTTTTATGTTCTATGATATTTTTTGATCAGATGCGTAGTTCTCGAGATATATCAAGATATTTAAAAGTTCCGAAGCCGCACCAACATAATAGAGATACAGAAACACCGTGGCCCCTTTCTTTGAGATAACTCTGCACTATTGCGAGCTGCAAATGCCACTTCCAGCTTAGCTGTGCAGAGGAAGAACAACAAGAAGAAGAAATATCTCGAAATATGTCCGTCAGGCCAGTTCCTTTGAGCTGAATCTGCAAATATCTCGGAAACGAAGCGAGCTATGGCAAAATGTTGAGACGTTTTTTGTAGAGAATTATGTTTCCTACAATTTATGTTCTATGATATTTTTTGATCAGAAGCGTAGTTTTCGAGATATATCGAGATATTTAAAAGTTCCGAAGCCGCACCAACATAATAGAGATACAGAAACACCGTGGCCCCTTTCTTTGAGATAACTCTGCACTATTGCGAGCTGTAAATGCCACTTCCAGCTTAGCTGTGCAGAGGAAGAACAACAAGAAGAAGAAATATCTCGAAATATGTCCGTCAGGCCAGTTCCTTTGAGCTGAATCTGCAAATATCTCGGAAACGAAGCGAGCTATGGCAAAATGTTAAGAGACGTTTTTTGTAGAGAATTATGTTTCCTACAATTTATGTTCTATGATATTTTTTGATCAGAAGCGTAGTTTTCGAGATATATCGAGATATTTAAAAGTTCCGAAGCCGCACCAACATAATAGAGATACAGAAACACCGTGGCCCCTTTCTTTGAGATAACTCTGCACTAGTGCGAGCCGCAAATGCCACTTCCAGCTCAGCTGTGCAGAAGAAGAACAACAAGAAGAAGAAATATCTCGAAATATGTCCGTCAGGCCCCTTCCCTTGAGATAAATCTGCAAATATCTCGGAAACGAAGCGAGCTATCGCAAAATGTTAAGAGACCTTTTTTGTAGAGAATTATGTTTCCTACAATTTATGTTCTACGAAATTTTTTGATCAGAAGCGTAGTTTTCGAGATATATCGAGATATTTAAAAGTTCCGAAGCCGTACCAACATAATAGAGATACAGAAACACCGTGGCCCCTTTCTTTGAGATAACTCTGCACTAGTGCGAGCTGCAAGTGCCACTTCCAGCTTAGCTGTGCAGAAGAAGAACAACAAGAAGCAGAAATATCTCGAAATATGTCCGTCAGGCCCCTTCCCTTGAGATAAATCTGCAAATATCTCGGAAACGAAGCGAGCTATGGCAAAATGTTAAGAGACGTTTTTTGTAGAGAATTAAGTTTCCTACTTTTTATGTTCTATGATATTTTTTGATCAGATGCGTAGTTCTCGAGATATATCAAGATATTTAAAAGTTCCGAAGCCGCACCAACATAATAGAGATACAGAAACACCGTGGCCCCTTTCTTTGAGATAACTCTGCACTATTGCGAGCTGCAAATGCCACTTCCCGCTTAGCTGTGCAGAGGAAGAACAACAAGAAGAAGAAATATCTCGAAATATGTCCGTCAGGCCAGTTCCTTTGACCTGAATCTGCAAATATCTCGGAAACGAAGCGAGCTATGGCAAAATGTTAAGAGACGTTTTTTGTAGAGAATTATGTTTCCTACAATTTATGTTCTATGATATTTTTTGATCAGAAGCGTAGTTTTCGAGATATATCAAGATATTTAAAAGTTCCGAAGCCGCACCAACATAATAGAGATACAGAAACACCGTGGCCCCTTTCTTTGAGATAACTCTGCACTATTGCGAGCTGCAAATGCCACTTCCAGCTTAGCTGTGCAGAGGAAGAACAACAAGAAGAAGAAATATCTCGAAATATGTCCGTCAGGCCAGTTCCTTTGAGCTGAATCTGCAAATATCTCGGAAACGAAGCGAGCTATGGCAAAATGTTGAGACGTTTTTTGTAGAGAATTATGTTTCCTACAATTTATGTTCTATGATATTTTTTGATCAGAAGCGTAGTTTTCGAGATATATCGAGATATTTAAAAGTTCCGAAGCCGCACCAACATAATAGAGATACAGAAACACCGTGGCCCCTTTCTTTGAGATAACTCTGCACTATTGCGAGCTGTAAATGCCACTTCCAGCTTAGCTGTGCAGAGGAAGAACAACAAGAAGAAGAAATATCTCGAAATATGTCCGTCAGGCCAGTTCCTTTGAGCTGAATCTGCAAATATCTCGGAAACGAAGCGAGCTATGGCAAAATGTTAAGAGACGTTTTTTGTAGAGAATTATGTTTCCTACAATTTATGTTCTATGATATTTTTTGATCAGAAGCGTAGTTTTCGAGATATATCGAGATATTTAAAAGTTCCGAAGCCGCACCAACATAATAGAGATACAGAAACACCGTGGCCCCTTTCTTTGAGATAACTCTGCACTAGTGCGAGCCGCAAATGCCACTTCCAGCTCAGCTGTGCAGAAGAAGAACAACAAGAAGAAGAAATATCTCGAAATATGTCCGTCAGGCCCCTTCCCTTGAGATAAATCTGCAAATATCTCGGAAACGAAGCGAGCTATCGCAAAATGTTAAGAGACCTTTTTTGTAGAGAATTATGTTTCCTACAATTTATGTTCTACGAAATTTTTTGATCAGAAGCGTAGTTTTCGAGATATATCGAGATATTTAAAAGTTCCGAAGCCGTACCAACATAATAGAGATACAGAAACACCGTGGCCCCTTTCTTTGAGATAACTCTGCACTAGTGCGAGCTGCAAGTGCCACTTCCAGCTTAGCTGTGCAGAAGAAGAACAACAAGAAGCAGAAATATCTCGAAATATGTCCGTCAGGCCCCTTCCCTTGAGATAAATCTGCAAATATCTCGGAAACGAAGCGAGCTATGGCAAAATGTTAAGAGACGTTTTTTGTAGAGAATTAAGTTTCCTACTTTTTATGTTCTATGATATTTTTTGATCAGATGCGTAGTTCTCGAGATATATCAAGATATTTAAAAGTTCCGAAGCCGCACCAACATAATAGAGATACAGAAACACCGTGGCCCCTTTCTTTGAGATAACTCTGCACTATTGCGAGCTGCAAATGCCACTTCCCGCTTAGCTGTGCAGAGGAAGAACAACAAGAAGAAGAAATATCTCGAAATATGTCCGTCAGGCCAGTTCCTTTGACCTGAATCTGCAAATATCTCGGAAACGAAGCGAGCTATGGCAAAATGTTAAGAGACGTTTTTTGTAGAGAATTATGTTTCCTACAATTTATGTTCTATGATATTTTTTGATCAGAAGCGTAGTTTTCGAGATATATCGAGATATTTAAAAGTTCCGAAGCCGCACCAACATAATAGGGATACAGAAACACCGTGGCCCCTTTCTTTGAGATAACTCTGCACTAGTGCGAGCCGCAAATGCCACTTCCAGCTTAGCTGTGCAGAAGAAGAACAACAAGAAGAAGAAATATCTCGAAATATGTCCGTCAGGCCACTTCCCTTGAGATAAATCTGCAAATATCTCGGAGACGAAGCGAGCTATGGCAAAATGTTAAGAGACCTTTTTTGTAGAGAATTATGTTTCCTACTTTTTATGTTCTATGATATTTTTTGATCAGACGCGTAGTTCTCGAGATATATCAAGATATTTAAAAGTTCCGAAGCCGCACCAACATAATAGGGATACAGAAACACCGTGCCCCTCTCTTTGAGATAACTCTGCACTATTGCGAGCTGCAAATGCCACTTCCAGCTTAGCTGTGCAGAAGAAGAACAACAAAAAGAAGAAATATCTCGAAATATGTCCGTCAGGCCCCTTCCCTTGAGATATATCTGCAAATATCTCGGAAACCAAGCGAGCTATGGCAAAATGTTAAGAGACCTTTTTTGTAGAGAATTATGTTTCCTACAATTTATGTTCTATGATATTTTTTCATCAGAAGCGTAGTTTTCGAGATGTATCGAGATATTTAAAAGTTCCGAAGCCGCACCAACATAATAGGGATACAGAAACACCGTGGCCCCTTTCTTTGAGATAACTCTGCACTAGTGCGAGCCGCAAATGCCACTTCCAGCTTAGCTGTGCAGAAGAAGAACAACAAGAAGAAGAAATATCTCGAAATATGTCCGTCAGGCCACTTCCCTTGAGATAAATCTGCAAATATCTCGGAAACGAAGCGAGCTATGGCAAAATGTTAAGAGACGTTTTTTGTAGAGAATTATGTTTCCTACAATTTATGTTCTATGATATTTTTTGATCAGAAGCGTAGTTTTCGAGATATATCGAGATATTTAAAAGTTCCGAAGCCGCACCAACATAATAGAGATACAGAAACACCGTGGCCCCTTTCGTTGAGATAACTCTGCACTAGTGCGAGCCGCAAATGCCACTTCCAGCTTAGCTGTGCAGAAGAAGAACAACAAGAAGAAGAAATATCTCGAAATATGTCCGTCAGGCCACTTCCCTTGAGATAAATCTGCAAATATCTCGGAAACGAAGCGAGCTATGGCAAAATGTTAAGAGACGTTTTTTGTAGAGAATTATGTTTCCTACAATTTATGTTCTATGATATTTTTTGATCAGAAGCGTAGTTTTCGAGATATATCGAGATATTTAAAAGTTCCGAAGCCGCACCAACATAATAGAGATACAGAAACACCGTGGCCCCTTTCTTTGAGATAACTCTGCACTAGTGCGAGCCGCAAATGCCACTTCCAGCTTAGCTGTGCAGAAGAAGAGCAACAAGAAGAAGAAATATCTCGAAATATGTCCGACAGGCCCCTTCCCTTGAGATAAATCTGCAAATATCTCGGAAACGAAGCGAGCTATGGCAAAATGTTTAGAGACCTTTCTTGTAGAGAATTAAGTTTCCTACTTTTTATGTAGTATGATATTTTTTGATCAGATGCATAGTTCTCGAGATATATCAAGATATTTAAAAGTTCCGAAGCCGCACCAACATAATAGAGATACAGAAACACCGTGGCCCCTTTCTTTGAGATAACTCTGCACTATTGCGCGCTGCAAATGCCGCTTCCAGCTTAGCTGTGCGGAAGAAGAACAACAAGAGGAAGAAATATCTCCAAATATGTCCGTCAGGCCCCTTCCCTTGAGATAAATCTGCAAATATCTCGGAAACGAAGCGAGCTATGGCATAATGTTAAGAGACCTTTTTTGTAGAGAATTATGTTTCCTACAATTTATGTTGTATGATATTTTTTGATCAGAAGCGTAGTTTTCGAGATATATCGAGATATTTAAAAGTTCCGAAGCCGCACCAACATAATAGAGATACAGAAACATCGTGGCCCCTTTCTTTGGGATAACTCTGCACTATTGCGAGCTGGAAATGCCACTTCCAGTTTAGCTGTGCAGAAGAAGAACAACAAGAAGAAGAAATATCTCGAAATATGTCCGTCAGGACCCTTCCCTTGAGATAAATCTGCAAATATCTCGGAAACGAAGCGAGCTATTGCAAAACGTTAAGAGACCTTTTTTGTAGAGAATTAAGTTTCCTACTTTTTATGTTGTATGATATTTTTTATCAGAAGCGTGGTTTTCGAGATATATCGAGATATTTAAAAGTTCCGAAGCCGCACCAACATAATAGAGATACAGAAACACCGTGGCCCCTTTCTTTGAGATACCTCTGCACTATTGCGACCTGCAAATGCCACTTCCAGCTCAGCTGTGCAGAAGAAGAACAACAAGAAGAAGAAATATCTCGAAATATGTCAAGTTTCCTACTTTTTATGTAGTATGATATTTTTTGATCAGATGCGTAGTTCTCGAGATATATCAAGATATTTAAAAGTTCCGAAGCCGCACCAACATAATAGAGATACAGAAACACCGTGGCCCCTCTCTTTGAGATAACTCTGCACTATTGCGAGCTGCAGATGCCACTTCCAGCTTAGCTGTGCAGAAGAAGAACAACAAGAAGAAGAAATATCTCGAAATATGTCCGTCAGGCCCCTTCCCTTGAGATAAATCTGCAAATATCTCGGAAACGAAGCGAGCTATGGCAAAATGTTAAGAGACCTTTTTTGTAGAGAATAACGTTTCCTACAATTTACGCTCTATGACATTTTTTGATCAGAAGCGTAGTTTTCGAGATATATCCAGATATTTAAAAGTTCCGAAGCCGCACCAACATAATAGAGATACAGAAACACCGTGGCCCCTTTCTTTGAGATACCTCTGCACTATTGCGACCTGCAAATGCCACTTCCAGCTCAGCTGTGCAGAAGAAGAACAACAAGAAGAAGAAATATCTCGAAATATGTCCGTCAGGCCCCTTCCCTTGAGATAAATCTGCAAATATCTCGGAAACGAAGCGAGCTATGGCAAAATGTTTAGAGACCTTTCTTGTAGAGAATCAAGTTTCCTACTTTTTATGTAGTATGATATTTTTTGATCAGATGCGTAGTTCTCGAGATATATCAAGATATTTAAAAGTTCCGAAGCCGCACCAACATAATAGAGATACAGAAACACCGTGGCCCCTTTCTTTGGGATAACTCTGCACTATTGCGAGCTGCAAATGCCGCTTCGAGCTTAGCTGTGCAGAAGAAGAACAACAAGAAGAAGAAATATCTCGAAATATGTCCGTCAGACCCCTTCCCTTGAGATGAATCTGCAAATATCTCGGAAACGAAGCGAGCTATGGCAAAATGTTAAGAGACCTTTTTTGTAGAGAATAATGTTTCCTACAATTTACGTTCTATGATATTTTTTGATCAGAAGCGTAGTTTTCGAGATATATCGAGATATTTAAAAGTTCCGAAGCCGCAGCAACATAATAGAGATACAGAAACACCGTGGCCCCTTTCTTTGAGATAACTCTGCACTAGTGCGAGCCGCAAATGCCACTTCCAGCTTAGCTGTGCAGAGGAAGAACAACAAGAAGAAGAAATATCTCGAAATATGTCCGTCAGGCCAGTTCCTTTGAGCTGAATCTGCAAATATCTCGGAAACGGAGCGAGCTATGGCAAAATGTTAAGAGACGTTTTTTGTAGAGAATTATGTTTCCTACAATTTATGTTCTATGATATTTTTTGATCAGAAGCGTAGTTTTCGAGATATATCGAGATACTTAAAAGTTCCGAAGCCGCACCAACATATTAGAGATACAGAAACACCGTGGCCCCTTTCTTCGAGATAACTGTGCACTAGTGCGAGCCGCAAATGCCACTTCCAGCTTAGCTGTGCAGAAGAAGAACAACAAGAAGAAGAAACTTCTCGAAATATGTCCGTCAGGCCCCTTCCCTTGAGATAAATCTGCAAATATCTGGGAAACGAAGCGAGCTATGGCAAAATGTTTAGAGACCTTTCTTGTAGAGAAATAAGTTTCCTACTTTTTATGTAGTATGATATTTTTTGATCAGATGCGTAGTTCTCGAGATATATCAAGATATTTAAAAGTTCCGAAGCCGCACCAACATAATAGAGATACAGAAACACCGTGGCCCCTTTCTTTGAGATAACTCTGCACTATTGCGAGCTGCAAATGCCACTTCGAGCTTAGATGTGCAGAAGAAGAACAACAAGAAGAAGAAATATCTCGAAATATGTCCGTCAGACCCCTTCCCTTGAGATGAATCTGCAAATATCTCGGAAACGAAGCGAGCTATGGCAAAATGTTAAGAGACCCTTTTTGTAGAGAATAATGTTTCCTACAATTTACGTTCTATGATATTTTTTGATCAGAAGCGTAGTTTTCGAGATATATCGAGATATTTAAAAGTTGCGAAGCCGCACCAACATAATAGAGATACAGAAACACCGTGGCCCCTTTCTTTGAGATAACTCTGCACTATTGCGACCTGCAAATGCCACTTCCAGCTCAGCTGTGCAGAAGAAGAACAACAAGAAGAAGAAATATCTCGAAATATGTCCGTCAGGCCCCTTCCCTTGAGATATATCTGCAAATATCTCGGAAACGAAGTGAGCTATGGCAAAATGTTAAGAGACCTTTTTTGTAGAGAATTAAGTTTCCTACTTTTTATGTTCTATGATATTTTTTGATCAGATGCGTAGTTCTCGAGATATATCAAGATATTTAAAAGTTCCGAAGCCGCACCAACATAATAGAGATACAGAAACACCGTGGCCCCTTTCTTTGAGATAACTCTGCACTATTGCGAGCTCGAAATGCCACTTCCAGTTTAGCTGTGCAGAAGAAGAACAACAAGAAGAAGAAATATCTCGAAATATGTCCGTTAGGCCCCTTCCCTTGAGATAAATCTGCAAATATCTCGGAAACGAAGCGAGCTATGGCAAAATGTTAAGAGACCTTTTTTGTAGAGAATTAAGTTTCCTACTTTTTATATTCTATGATATTTTTTGATCAGAAGCGTAGTTTTCGAGATATATCGAGATATTTAAAAGTTCCGAAGCCGCACCAACATAATAGAGATACAGAAACACCGTGGCCCCTTTCTTTGAGATAACTCTGCACTATTGCGACCTGCAAATGCCACTTCCAGTTTAGCTGTGCAGAAGAAGAACAACAAGAAGAAGAAATATCTCGAAATATGTCCGTTAGGCCCCTTCCCTTGAGATAAATCTGCAAATATCTCGGAAACGAAGCGAGCTATGGCAAAATGTTAAGAGACCTTTTTTGTAGAGAATTAAGTTTCCTACTTTTTATGTTGTATGATATTTTTTGATCAGAAGCGTAGTTTTCGAGATATATCGAGATATTTAAAAGTTGCGAAGCCGCACCAACATAATAGAGATACAGAAACACCGTGGCCCCTTTCTTTGAGATAACTCTGCACTATTGCGACCTGCAAATGCCACTTCCAGCTCAGCTGTGCAGAAGAAGAACAACAAGAAGAAGAAATATCTCGAAATATGTCCGTCAGGCCCCTTCCCTTGAGATATATCTGCAAATATCTCGGAAACGAAGTGAGCTATGGCAAAATGTTAAGAGACCTTTTTTGTAGAGAATTAAGTTTCCTACTCTTTATGTTCTATGATATTTTTTGATCAGATGCGTAGTTCTCGAGATATATCAAGATATTTAAAAGTTCCGAAGCCGCACCAACATAATAGAGATACAGAAACACCGTGGCCCCTTTCTTTGAGATAACTCTGCACTATTGCGAGCTGGAAATGCCACTTCCAGTTTAGCTGTGCAGAAGAAGAACAACAAGAAGAAGAAATATCTCGAAATATGTCCGTTAGGCCCCTTCCCTTGAGATAAATCTGCAAATATCTCGGAAACGAAGCGAGCTATGGCAAAATGTTAAGAGACCTTTTTTGTAGAGAATTAAGTTTCCTACTTTTTATGTTCTATGATATTTTTTGATCAGAAGCGTAGTTTTCGAGATATATCGAGATCTTTAAAAGTTCCGAAGCCGCACCAACATAATAGAGATACAGAAACACCGTGGCCCCTTTCTTTGAGATAACTCTGCACTATTGCGACCTGCAAATGCCACTTCCAGTTTAGCTGTGCAGAAGAAGAACAACAAGAAGAAGAAATATCTCGAAATATGTCCGTTAGGCCCCTTCCCTTGAGATAAATCTGCAAATATCTCGGAAACGAAGCGAGCTATGGCAAAATGTTAAGAGACCTTTTTTGTAGAGAATTAAGTTTCCTACTTTTTATGTTGTATGATATTTTTTGATGAGAAGCGTAGTTTTCGAGATATATCGAGATATTTAAAAGTTCCGAAGCCGCACCAACATAATAGAGATACAGAAACACCGTGGCCCCTTTCTTTGAGATAACTCTGCACTAGTGCGAGCCGGAAATGCCACTTCCAGCTTAGCTGTGCAGAAGAAGAACAACAAGAAGAAGAAATATCTCGAAATATGTCCGTCAGGCCCCTTCCCTTGAGATAAATATGCAAATATCTCGGAAACGAAGCGAGCTATGGCAAAATGTTAAGAGACCTTTTTTGTAGAGAATTAAGTTTCCTACTTTTTATGTTCTATGATATTTTTTGATCAGACGCGTAGTTCTCGAGATATATCAAGATGTTTAAAAGTTCCGAAGCCGCACCAACATAATAGAGATACAGAAACGCCGTGGCCCCTTTCTTTGAGATAACTCTGCACTATTGCGAG
Organism: Osmia lignaria lignaria; assembly: GCF_051020975.1. NCBI lineage: Eukaryota > Metazoa > Arthropoda > Insecta > Hymenoptera > Megachilidae > Osmia > Osmia lignaria. The sequence continues at coordinate 10,542,372 of NW_027478160.1, forward strand.
CTGCAAATGCCACTTCCAGCTTAGCTGTGCAGAAGAAGAACAACAAGAAGAAGAAATATCTCGAAATATGTCCGTCAGGCCCCTTCCCTTGAGATAAATCTGCAAATATCTCGGAAACGAAGCGAGCTATGGCAAAATGTTAAGAGACCTTTTTTGTAGAGAATTAAGTTTCCTACTTTTTATGTTGTATGATATTTTTTGATCAGAAGCGTAGTTTTCGAGATATATCGAGATATTTAAAAGTTCCGAAGCCGCACCAACATAATAGAGATACAGAAACACCGTGGCCCCTTTCTTTGAGATAACTCTGCACTAGTGCGAGCCGGAAATGCCACTTCCAGCTTAGCTGTGCAGAAGAAGAACAACAAGAAGAAGAAATATCTCGAAATATGTCCGTCAGGCCCCTTCCCTTGAGATAAATCTGCAAATATCTCGGAAACGAAGAGAGCTATTGCAAAATGTTAAGAGACCTTTTTTGTAGAGAATTAAGTTTCCTACTTTTCATGTTCTATGATATTTTTTGATCAGATGCGTAGTTCTCGAGATATATCAAGATATTTAAAAGTTCCGAAGCTGCACCAACATAATAGAGGTACAGAAGCACCGTGGCCTCTTTCTTTGAGATAACTCTGCACTATTGCGAGCTGCAAATGCCACTTCGAGCTTAGCTGTGCAGAAGAAGAACAACAAGAAGAAGAAATATCTCGAAATATGTCCGTCAGACCCCTTCCCTTGAGATGAATCTGCAAATATCTCGGAAACGAAGCGAGCTATGGCAAAATGTTAAGAGACGTTTTTTGTAGAGAATTATGTTTCCTACAATTTATGTTCTATGATATTTTTTGATCAGAAGCGTAGTTTTCGAGATATATCGAGATATTTAAAAGTTCCGAAGACGCACCAACATAATAGAGATACAGAAACACCGTGGCCCCTTTCTTTGAGATATCTCTGCACTATTGCGAGCTGCAAATGCCACTTCGAGCTTAGCTGTGCAGAAGAAGAACAACAAGAAGAAGAAATATCTCGAAATATGTCCGTCAGACCCCTTCCCTTGAGATGAATCTGCAAATATCTCGGAAACGAAGCGAGCTATGGCAAAATGTTAAGAGACCTTTTTTGTAGAGAATAATGTTTCCTACAATTTACGTTCTATGATATTTTTTGATCAGAAGCGTAGTTTTCGAGATATATCGAGATATTTAAAAGTTCCGAAGCCGCACCAACATAATAGAGATACAGAAACACCGTGGCCCCTTTCTTTGAGATAACTCTGCACTATTGCGACCTGCAAATGCCACTTCCAGCTCAGCTGTGCAGAAGAAGAACAACAAGAAGAAGAAATATCTCGAAATATGTCCGTCAGGCCCCTTCCCTTGAGATAAATCTGCAAATATCTCGGAAACGAAGCGAGCTATGGCAAAATGTTAAGAGACCTTTTTTGTAGAGAATTAAGTTTCCTACTTTTTATGTTGTATGATATTTTTTGATCAGATGCGTAGTTCTCGAGATATATCAAGATATTTAAAAGTTCCGAAACCGCACCAACATAATAGAGATACAGAAACACCGTGGTCCCTTTCTTTGAGATAACTCTGCACTATTGCGAGCTGGAAATGCCACTTCCAGTTTAGCTGTGCAGAAGAAGAACAACAAGAAGAAGAAATATCTCGAAATATGTCCGTCAGGCCCCTTCCCTTGAGATAAATCTGCAAATATCTCGGAAACGAAGAGAGCTATGGCAAAATGTTAAGAGACCTTTTTTGTAGAGAATTAAGTTTCCTACTTTTCATGTTCTATGATATTTTTTGATCAGATGCGTAGTTCTCGAGATACATCAAGATATTTAAAAGTTCCGAAGCCGCACCAACATAATAGAGATACAGAAACACCGTGGTCCCTTTCTTTGAGATAACTCTGCACTATTGCGAGCTGGAAATGCCACTTCCAGTTTAGCTGTGCAGAAGAAGAACAACAAGAAGAAGAAATATCTCGAAATATGTCCGTGAGGCCCCTTCCCTTGAGATATATCTGCAAATATCTCGGAAACGAAGCGAGCTATGGCAAAATGTTCAGAGACCTTATTTGTAGAGAATTAAGTTTCCTACTTTTTATGTTCTATGATATTTTTTGATCAGATGCGTAGTTCTCGAGATATATCAAGATATTTAAAAGTTCCGAAACCGCACCAACATAATAGAGATACAGAAACACCGTGGTCCCTTTCTTTGAGATAACACTGCACTATTGCGAGCTGGAAATGCCACTTCCAGTTTAGCTGTGCAGAAGAAGAACAACAAGAAGAAGAAATATCTCGAAATATGTCCGTCAGGCCCCTTCCCTTGAGATATATCTGCAAATATCTCGGAAACGAAGCGAGCTATGGCAAAATGTTAAGAGACAGTTTTTGTAGAGAATTAAGTTTCCTACTTTTTATGTTCTATGATATTTTTTGATCAGACGAGTAGTTCTCGAGATATATCAAGATATTTAAAAGTTCCGAAGCCGCACCAACATAATAGAGATACAGAAACACCGTGGCCCCTTTCTTTGAGATAACTCTGCTCTATTGCGAGCTGCAAATGCCACTTCCAGCTTAGCTGTGCAGAAGAAGAACAACAAGAAGAAGAAATATCTCGAAATATGTCCGTCAGGCCCCTTCCCTTGAGATAAATCTGCAAATATCTCGGAAACGAAGAGAGCTATGGCAAAATGTTAAGAGACCTTTTTTGTAGAGAATTAAGTTTCCTACTTTTCATGTTGTATGATATTTTTTGATCAGATGCGTAGTTCTCGAGATATATCAAGATATTTAAAAGTTCCGAAGCCGCACCAACATAATAGAGATACAGAAACACCGTGGCCCCTTTCTTTGAGATAACTCTGCACTAGTGCGAGCCGGAAATGCCACTTCCAGCTCAGCTGTGCAGAAGAAGAACAACAAGAAGAAGAAATATCTCGAAATATGTCCGTCAGGCCCCTTCCCTTGAGATATATCTGCAAATATCTCGGAAACGAAGCGAGCTATGGCAAAATGTTAAGAGACCCTTTTTGTAGAGAATAATGTTTCCTACAATTTACGTTCTATGATATTTTTTGATCAGAAGCGTAGTTTTCGAGATATATCGAGATATTTAAAAGTTGCGAAGCCGCACCAACATAATAGAGATACAGAAACACCGTGGCCCCTTTCTTTGAGATAACTCTGCACTATTGCGACCTGCAAATGCCACTTCCAGCTCAGCTGTGCAGAAGAAGAACAACAAGAAGAAGAAATATCTCGAAATATGTCCGTCAGGCCCCTTCCCTTGAGATATATCTGCAAATATCTCGGAAACGAAGTGAGCTATGGCAAAATGTTAAGAGACCTTTTTTGTAGAGAATTAAGTTTCCTACTTTTTATGTTCTATGATATTTTTTGATCAGATGCGTAGTTCTCGAGATATATCAAGATATTTAAAAGTTCCGAAGCCGCACCAACATAATAGAGATACAGAAACACCGTGGCCCCTTTCTTTGAGATAACTCTGCACTATTGCGAGCTGGAAATGCCACTTCCAGTTTAGCTGTGCAGAAGAAGAACAACAAGAAGAAGAAATATCTCGAAATATGTCCGTTAGGCCCCTTCCCTTGAGATAAATCTGCAAATATCTCGGAAACGAAGCGAGCTATGGCAAAATGTTAAGAGACCTTTTTTGTAGAGAATTAAGTTTCCTACTTTTTATGTTCTATGATATTTTTTGATCAGAAGCGTAGTTTTCGAGATATATCGAGATATTTAAAAGTTCCGAAGCCGCACCAACATAATAGAGATACAGAAACACCGTGGCCCCTTTCTTTGAGATAACTCTGCACTATTGCGACCTGCAAATGCCACTTCCAGTTTAGCTGTGCAGAAGAAGAACAACAAGAAGAAGAAATATCTCGAAATATGTCCGTTAGGCCCCTTCCCTTGAGATAAATCTGCAAATATCTCGGAAACGAAGCGAGCTATGGCAAAATGTTAAGAGACCTTTTTTGTAGAGAATTAAGTTTCCTACTTTTTATGTTGTATGATATTTTTTGATCAGAAGCGTAGTTTTCGAGATATATCGAGATATTTAAAAGTTCCGAAGCCGCACCAACATAATAGAGATACAGAAACACCGTGGCCCCTTTCTTTGAGATAACTCTGCACTAGTGCGAGCCGGAAATGCCACTTCCAGCTTAGCTGTGCAGAAGAAGAACAACAAGAAGAAGAAATATCTCGAAATATGTCCGTCAGGCCCCTTCCCTTGAGATAAATATGCAAATATCTCGGAAACGAAGCGAGCTATGGCAAAATGTTAAGAGACCTTTTTTGTAGAGAATTAAGTTTCCTACTTTTTATGTTCTATGATATTTTTTGATCAGACGCGTAGTTCTCGAGATATATCAAGATGTTTAAAAGTTCCGAAGCCGCACCAACATAATAGAGATACAGAAACACCGTGGCCCCTTTCTTTGAGATAACTCTGCACTATTGCGAGCTGCAAATGCCACTTCCAGCTTAGCTGTGCAGAAGAAGAACAACAAGAAGAAGAAATATCTCGAAATATGTCCGTCAGGCCCCTTCCCTTGAGATAAATCTGCAAATATCTCGGAAACGAAGCGAGCTATGGCAAAATGTTAAGAGACCTTTTTTGTAGAGAATTAAGTTTCCTACTTTTTATGTTGTATGATATTTTTTGATCAGAAGCGTAGTTTTCGAGATATATCGAGATATTTAAAAGTTCCGAAGCCGCACCAACATAATAGAGATACAGAAACACCGTGGCCCCTTTCTTTGAGATAACTCTGCACTAGTGCGAGCCGGAAATGCCACTTCCAGCTTAGCTGTGCAGAAGAAGAACAACAAGAAGAAGAAATATATCGAAATATGTCCGTCAGGCCCCTTCCCTTGAGATAAATCTGCAAATATCTCGGAAACGAAGAGAGCTATTGCAAAATGTTAAGAGACCTTTTTTGTAGAGAATTAAGTTTCCTACTTTTCATGTTCTATGATATTTTTTGATCAGATGCGTAGTTCTCGAGATATATCAAGATATTTAAAAGTTCCGAAGCTGCACCAACATAATAGAGATACAGAAACACCGTGGCCCCTTTCTTTGAGATATCTCTGCACTATTGCGAGCTGCAAATGCCACTTCCAGCTTAGCTGTGCAGAAGAAGAACAACAAGAAGAAGAAATATCTCGAAATATGTCCGTGAGGCCCCTTCCCTTGAGATATATCTGCAAATATCTCGGAAACGAAGCGAGCTATGGCAAAATGTTAAGAGACCTTGTTTGTAGAGAATTAAGTTTCCTACTTTTTATGTTCTATGATATTTTTTGATCAGATGCGTAGTTCTCGAGATATATCAAGATATTTAAAAGTTCCGAAGCTGCACCAACATAATAGAGATACAGAAACACCGTGGCCCCTTTCTTTGAGATAACTCTGCACTATTGCGAGCTGTAAATGCCACTTCCAGCTTAGCTGTGCAGAAGAAGAACAACAAGAAGAAGAAATATCTCGAAATATGTCCGTCAGGCCCCTTCCCTTGAGATATATCTGCAAATATCTCGGAAACGAAGCGAGCTATGGCAAAATGTTAAGAGACCTTTTTTGTAGAGAATTATGTTTCCTACAATTTATGTTCTATGATATTTTTTGATCAGAAGCGTAGTTTTCGAGATATATCGAGATATTTAAAAGTTCCGAAGACGCACCAACATAATAGAGATACAGAAACACCGTGGCCCCTTTCTTTGAGATAACTCTGCACTAGTGCGAGCCGCTAATGCCACATCCAGCTTAGCTGTGCAGAAGAAGAACAACAAGAAGAAGAAATATCTCGAAATATGTCCGTCAGGCCCCTTCCCTTGAGATAAATATGCAAATATCTCGGAAACGAAGCGAGCTATGGCAAAATGTTAAGAGACCTTTTTTGTAGAGAATTAAGTTTCCTACTTTTTATGTTCTATGATATTTTTTGATCAGATGCGTAGTTCTCGAGATATATCAAGATATTTAAAAGTTCCGAATCCGCACCAACATAATAGAGATACAGAAACACCGTGGCCCCTTTCTTTGAGATAACTCTGCACTATTGCGAGCTGCAAATGCCACTTCCAGCTTAGCTGTGCAGAGGAAGAACAACAAGAAGAAGAAATATCTCGAAATATGTCCGTCAGGCCAGTTCCTTTGAGCTCAATCTGCAAATATCTCGGAAACGAAGCGAGCTATGGCAAAATGTTAAGAGACGTTTTTTGTAGAGAATTATGTTTCCTACAATTTATGTTCTATGATATTTTTTGATCAGAAGCGTAGTTTTCGAGATATATCGAGATATTTAAAAGTTCCGAAGACGCACCAACATAATAGAGATACAGAAACACCGTAGCCCCTTTCTTTGAGATATCTCTGCACTATTGCGAGCTGCAAATGCCACTTCCAGCTTAGCTGTGCAGAAGAAGAACAACAAGAAGAAGAAATATCTCGAAATATGTCCGTGAGGCCCCTTCCCTTGAGATATATCTGCAAATATCTCGGAAACGAAGCGAGCTATGGCAAAATGTTAAGAGACCTTATTTGTAGAGAATTAAGTTTCCTACTTTTTATGTTCTATGATATTTTTTGATCAGATGCGTAGTTCTCGAGATATATCAAGATATTTAAAAGTTCCGAAACCGCACCAACATAATAGAGATACAGAAACACCGTGGTCCCTTTCTTTGAGATAACTCTGCACTATTGCGAGCTGGAAATGCCACTTCCAGTTTAGCTGTGCAGAAGAAGAACAACAAGAAGAAGAAATATCTCGAAATATGTCCGTCAGGCCCCTTCCCTTGAGATATATCTGCAAATATCTCGGAAACGAAGCGAGCTATGGCAAAATGTTAAGAGACAGTTTTTGTAGAGAATTAAGTTTCCTACTTTTTATGTTCTATGATATTTTTTGATCAGACGAGTAGTTCTCGAGATATATCAAGATATTTAAAAGTTCCGAAGCCGCACCAACATAATAGAGATACAGAAACACCGTGGCCCCTTTCTTTGAGATAACTCTGCTCTATTGCGAGCTGCAAATGCCACTTCCAGCTTAGCTGTGCAGAAGAAGAACAACAAGAAGAAGAAATATCTCGAAATATGTCCGTCAGGCCCCTTCCCTTGAGATAAATCTGCAAATAGCTCGGAAACGAAGAGAGCTATGGTAAAATGTTAAGAGACCTTTTTTGTAGAGAATTAAGTTTCCTACTTTTCATGTTCTATAATATTTTTTGATCAGATGTGTAGTTCTCGAGATATATCAAGATATTTAAAAGTTCCGAAGCCGCACCAACATAATAGAGATACAGAAACACCGTGGTCCCTTTCTTTGAGATAACTCTGCACTATTGCGAGCTGGAAATGCCACTTCCAGTTTAGCTGTGCAGAAGAAGAACAACAAGAAGAAGAAATATCTCGAAATATGTCCGTTAGGCCCCTTCCCTTGAGATAAATATGCAAATATCTCGGAAACGAAGCGAGCTATGGCAAAATGTTAAGAGACCTTTTTTGTAGAGAATTAAGTTTCCTACTTTTTATGTTGTATGATATTTTTTGATCAGAAGCGTAGTTTTCGAGATATATCGAGATATTTAAAAGTTCCGAAGCCGCACCAACATAATAGAGATACAGAAACACCGTGGCCCCTTTCTTTGAGATAACTCTGCACTAGTGCGAGCCGGAAATGCCACTTCCAGCTTAGCTGTGCAGAAGAAGAACAACAAGAAGAAGAAATATCTCGAAATATGTCCGTCAGGCCCCTTCCCTTGAGATAAATATGCAAATATCTCGGAAACGAAGCGCGCTATGGCAAAATGTTAAGAGACCTTTTTTGTAGAGAATTAAGTTTCCTACTTTTTATGTTCTATGATATTTTTTGATCAGACGCGTAGTTTTCGAGATATATCGAGATATTTAAAAGTTCCGAAGACGCACCAACATAATAGAGATACAGAAACACCGTGGCCCCTTTCTTTGAGATAACTCTGCACTAGTGCGAGCCGCTAATGCCACTTCCAGCTTAGCTGTGCAGAAGAAGAACAACAAGAAGAAGAAATATCTCGAAATATGTCCGTCAGGCCCCTTCCCTTGAGATAAATATGCAAATATCTCGGAAACGAAGCGAGCTATGGCAAAATGTTAAGAGACCTTTTTTGTAGAGAATTAAGTTTCCTACTTTTTATGTTCTATGATATTTTTTGATCAGATGCGTAGTTCTCGAGATATATCAAGATATTTAAAAGTTCCGAATCCGCACCAACATAATAGAGATACAGAAACACCGTGGCCCCTTTCTTTGAGATAACTCTGCACTATTGCGAGCTGCAAATGCCACTTCCAGCTTAGCTGTGCAGAGGAAGAACAACAAGAAGAAGAAATATCTCGAAATATGTCCGTCAGGCCAGTTCCTTTGAGCTCAATCTGCAAATATCTCGGAAACGAAGCGAGCTATGGCAAAATGTTAAGAGACGTTTTTTGTAGAGAATTATGTTTCCTACAATTTATGTTCTATGATATTTTTTGATCAGAAGCGTAGTTTTCGAGATATATCGAGATATTTAAAAGTTCCGAAGACGCACCAACATAATAGAGATACAGAAACACCGTAGCCCCTTTCTTTGAGATATCTCTGCACTATTGCGAGCTGCAAATGCCACTTCCAGCTTAGCTGTGCAGAAGAAGAACAACAAGAAGAAGAAATATCTCGAAATATGTCCGTGAGGCCCCGTCCCTTGAGATATATCTGCAAATATCTCGGAAACGAAGCGAGCTATGGCAAAATGTTAAGAGACCTTATTTGTAGAGAATTAAGTTTCCTACTTTTTATGTTCTATGATATTTTTTGATCAGATGCGTAGTTCTCGAGATATATCAAGATATTTAAAAGTTCCGAAACCGCACCAACATAATAGAGATACAGAAACACCGTGGTCCCTTTCTTTGAGATAACTCTGCACTATTGCGAGCTGGAAATGCCACTTCCAGTTTAGCTGTGCAGAAGAAGAACAACAAGAAGAAGAAATATCTCGAAATATGTCCGTCAGGCCCCTTCCCTTGAGATATATCTGCAAATATCTCGGAAACGAAGCGAGCTATGGCAAAATGTTAAGAGACAGTTTTTGTAGAGAATTAAGTTTCCTACTTTTTATGTTCTATGATATTTTTTGATCAGACGAGTAGTTCTCGAGATATATCAAGATATTTAAAAGTTCCGAAGCCGCACCAACATAATAGAGATACAGAAACACCGTGGCCCCTTTCTTTGAGATAACTCTGCTCTATTGCGAGCTGCAAATGCCACTTCCAGCTTAGCTGTGCAGAAGAAGAACAACAAGAAGAAGAAATATCTCGAAATATGTCCGTCAGGCCCCTTCCCTTGAAATAAATCTGCAAATATCTCGGAAACGAAGAGAGCTATGGTAAAATGTTAAGAGACCTTTTTTGTAGAGAATTAAGTTTCCTACTTTTCATGTTCTATGATATTTTTTGATCAGATGTGTAGTTCTCGAGATATATCAAGATATTTAAAAGTTCCGAAGCCGCACCAACATAATAGAGATACAGAAACACCGTGGTCCCTTTCTTTGAGATAACTCTGCACTATTGCGAGCTGGAAATGCCACTTCCAGTTTAGCTGTGCAGAAGAAGAACAACAAGAAGAAGAAATATCTCGAAATATGTCCGTTAGGCCCCTTCCCTTGAGATAAATATGCAAATATCTCGGAAACGAAGCGAGCTATGGCAAAATGTTAAGAGACCTTTTTTGTAGAGAATTAAGTTTCCTACTTTTTATGTTGTATGATATTTTTTGATCAGAAGCGTAGTTTTCGAGATATATTGAGATATTTAAAAGTTCCGAAGCCGCACCAACATAATAGAGATACAGAAACACCGTGGCCCCTTTCTTTGAGATAACTCTGCACTAGTGCGAGCCGGAAATGCCACTTCCAGCTTAGCTGTGCAGAAGAAGAACAACAAGAAGAAGAAATATCTCGAAATATGTCCGTCAAGCCCCTTCCTTTGAGCTCAATCTGCAAATATCTCGGAAACGAAGCGAGCTATGGCAAAATGTTAAGAGACGTTTTTTGTAGAGAATTATGTTTCCTACAATTTATGTTCTATGATATTTTTTGATCAGAAGCGTAGTTTTCGAGATATATCGAGATATTTAAAAGTTCCGAAGACGCACCAACATAATAGAGATACAGAAACACCGTAGCCCCTTTCTTTGAGATATCTCTGCACTATTGCGAGCTGCAAATGCCACTTCCAGCTTAGCTGTGCAGAAGAAGAACAACAAGAAGAAGAAATATCTCGAAATATGTCCGTGAGGCCCCTTCCCTTGAGATATATCTGCAAATATCTCGGAAACGAAGCGAGCTATGGCAAAATGTTAAGAGACCTTATTTGTAGAGAATTAAGTTTCCTACTTTTTATGTTGTATGATATTTTTTGATCAGATGCGTAGTTCTCGAGATATATCAAGATATTTAAAAGTTCCGAAACCGCACCAACATAATAGAGATACAGAAACACCGTGGTCCCTTTCTTTGAGATAACTCTGCACTATTGCGAGCTGGAAATGCCACTTCCAGTTTAGCTGTGCAGAAGAAGAACAACAAGAATAAGAAATATCTCGAAATATGTCCGTCAGGCCCCTTCCCTTGAGATATATCTGCAAATATCTCGGAAACGAAGCGAGCTATGGCAAAATGTTAAGAGACAGTTTTTGTAGAGAATTAAGTTTCCTACTTTTTATGTTCTATGATATTTTTTGATCAGACGAGTAGTTCTCGAGATATATCAAGATATTTAAAAGTTCCGAAGCCGCACCAACATAATAGAGATACAGAAACACCGTGGCCCCTTTCTTTGAGATAACTCTGCTCTATTGCGAGCTGCAAATGCCACTTCCAGCTTAGCTGTGCAGGAGAAGAACAACAAGAAGAAGAAATATCTCGAAATATGTCCGTCAGGCCCCTTCCCTTGAGATAAATCTGCAAATATCTCGGAAACGAAGAGAGCTATGGCAAAATGTTAAGAGACCTTTTTTGTAGAGAATTAAGTTTCCTACTTTTCATGTTCTATGATATTTTTTGATCAGATGTGTAGTTCTCGAGATATATCAAGATATTTAAAAGTTCCGAAGCCGCACCAACATAATAGAGATACAGAAACACCGTGGCCCCTTTCTTTGAGATAACTCTGCACTATTGCGAGCTGTAAATGCCACTTCCAGCTTAGCTGTGCAGAAGAAGAACAACAAGAAGAAGAAATATCTCGAAATATGTCCGTCAGGCCCCTGCCCTTGAGATATATCTGCAAATATCTCGGAAACGAAGCGAGCTATGGCAAAATCTTAAGAGACCTTTTTTGTAGAGAATTATGTTTCCTACAATTTATGTTCTATGATATTTTTTGATCAGATGCGTAGTTCTCGAGATATATCAAGATATTTAAAAGTTCCGAAGCCGCACCAACATAATAGAGATACAGAAACACCGTGGCCCCTTTCTTTGAGATAACTCTGCACTATTGCGAGCTGTAAATGCCACTTCCAGCTTAGCTGTGCAGAAGAAGAACAACAAGAAGAAGAAATATCTCGAAATATGTCCGTCAGGCCCCTTCCCTTGAGATAAATATGCAAATATCTCGGAAACGAAGCGAGCTATGGCAAAATGTTAAGAGACCTTTTTTGTAGAGAATTAAGTTTCCTACTTTTTATGTTCTATGATATTTTTCGATCAGATGCGTAGTTCTCGAGATATATCAAGATATTTAAAAGTTCCGAAGCCGCACCAACATAATAGAGATACAGAAACACCGTGGCCCCTTTCTTTGAGATAACTCTGCACTATTGCGAGCTGTAAATGCCACTTCCAGCTTAGCTGTGCAGAAGAAGAACAACAAGAAGAAGAAATATCTCGAAATATGTCCGTCACGCCCCTGCCCTTGAGATATATCTGCAAATATCTCGGAAACGAAGCGAGCTATGGCAAAATGTTAAGAGACCTTTTTTGTAGAGAATTATGTTTCCTACAATTTATGTTCTATGATATTTTTTGATCAGATGCGTAGTTCTCGAGATATATCAAGATATTTAAAAGTTCCGAAGCCGCACCAACATAATAGAGATACAGAAACACCGTGGCCCCTTTCTTTGAGATAACTCTGCACTATTGCGAGCTGCAAATGCCACTTCCAGCTTAGCTGTGCAGAAGAAGAACAACAAGAAGAAGAAGTATCTCGAAATATGTCCGTCAGGCCCCTTCCCTTGAGATAAATCTGCAAATATCTCGGAAACGAAGAGAGCTATGGCAAAATGTTAAGAGACCTTTTTTGTAGAGAATTAAGTTTCCTACTTTTTATGTTGTATGATATTTTTTGATCAGATGCGTAGTTCTCGAGATATATCAAGATATTTAAAAGTTCCGAAGCCGCACCAACATAATAGAGATACAGAAACACCGTGGCCCCTTTCTTTGAGATAACTCTGCACTATTGCGAGCTGTAAATGCCACTTCCAGCTTAGCTGTGCAGAAGAAGAACAACAAGAAGAAGAAATATCTCGAAATATGTCCGTCAGGCCCCTGCCCTTGAGATATATCTGCAAATATCTCGGAAACGAAGCGAGCTATGGCAAAATCTTAAGAGACCTTTTTTGTAGAGAATTATGTTTCCTACAATTTATGTTCTATGATATTTTTTGATCAGATGCGTAGTTCTCGAGATATATCAAGATATTTAAAAGTTCCGAAGCCGCACCAACATAATAGAGATACAGAAACACCGTGGCCCCTTTCTTTGAGATAACTCTGCACTATTGCGAGCTGTAAATGCCACTTCCAGCTTAGCTGTGCAGAAGAAGAACAACAAGAAGAAGAAATATCTCGAAATATGTCCGTCAGGCCCCTTCCCTTGAGATAAATATGCAAATATCTCGGAAACGAAGCGAGCTATGGCAAAATGTTAAGAGACCTTTTTTGTAGAGAATTAAGTTTCCTACTTTTTATGTTCTATGATATTTTTCGATCAGATGCGTAGTTCTCGAGATATATCAAGATATTTAAAAGTTCCGAAGCCGCACCAACATAATAGAGATACAGAAACACCGTGGCCCCTTTCTTTGAGATAACTCTGCACTATTGCGAGCTGTAAATGCCACTTCCAGCTTAGCTGTGCAGAAGAAGAACAACAAGAAGAAGAAATATCTCGAAATATGTCCGTCACGCCCCTGCCCTTGAGATATATCTGCAAATATCTCGGAAACGAAGCGAGCTATGGCAAAATGTTAAGAGACCTTTTTTGTAGAGAATTATGTTTCCTACAATTTATGTTCTATGATATTTTTTGATCAGATGCGTAGTTCTCGAGATATATCAAGATATTTAAAAGTTCCGAAGCCGCACCAACATAATAGAGATACAGAAACACCGTGGCCCCTTTCTTTGAGATAACTCTGCACTATTGCGAGCTGCAAATGCCACTTCCAGCTTAGCTGTGCAGAAGAAGAACAACAAGAAGAAGAAGTATCTCGAAATATGTCCGTCAGGCCCCTTCCCTTGAGATAAATCTGCAAATATCTCGGAAACGAAGAGAGCTATGGCAAAATGTTAAGAGACCTTTTTTGTAGAGAATTAAGTTTCCTACTTTTTATGTTGTATGATATTTTTTGATCAGATGCGTAGTTCTCGAGATATATCAAGATATTTAAAAGTTCCGAAGCCGCACCAACATAATAGAGATACAGAAACACCGTGGCCCCTTTCTTTGAGATAACTCTGCACTATTGCGAGCTGTAAATGCCACTTCCAGCTTAGCTGTGCAGAAGAAGAACAACAAGAAGAAGAAATATCTCGAAATATGTCCGTCAGGCCCCTGCCCTTGAGATATATCTGCAAATATCTCGGAAACGAAGCGAGCTATGGCAAAATGTTAAGAGACCTTTTTTGTAGAGAATTATGTTTCCTACAATTTATGTTCTATGATATTTTTTGATCAGATGCGTAGTTCTCGAGATATATCAAGATATTTAAAAGTTCCGAAGCCGCACCAACATAATAGAGATACAGAAACACCGTGGCCCCTTTCTTTGAGATAACTCTGCACTATTGCGAGCTGCAAATGCCACTTCCAGCTTAGCTGTGCAGAAGAAGAACAACAAGAAGAAGAAGTATCTCGAAATATGTCCGTCAGGCCCCTTCCCTTGAGATAAATCTGCAAATATCTCGGAAACGAAGAGAGCTATGGCAAAATGTTAAGAGACCTTTTTTGTAGAGAATTAAGCTTCCTACTTTTTATGTTGTATGATATTTTTTGATCAGATGCGTAGTTCTCGAGATATATCAAGATATTTAAAAGTTCCGAAGCCGCACCAACATAATAGAGATACAGAAACACCGTGGCCCCTTTCTTTGAGATAACTCTGCACTATTGCGAGCTGTAAATGCCACTTCCAGCTTAGCTGTGCAGAAGAAGAACAACAAGAAGAAGAAATATCTCGATATATGTCCGTCAGGCCCCTGCCCTTGAGATATATCTGCAAATATCTCGGAAACGAAGCGAGCTATGGCAAAATGTTAAGAGACGTTTTTTGTAGAGAATTATGTTTTCTACAATTTATGTTCTATGATATTTTTTGATCAGAAGCGTAGTTTTCGAGATATATCGAGATATTTAAAAGTTCCGAAGCCTTACCAACATAATAGAGATACAGAAACACCGTGGCCCCTTTCTTTGAGATAACTGTGCACTAGTGCGAGCCGCAAATGCCACTTCCAGCTTAGCTGTGCAGAAGAAGAACAACAAGAAGAAGAAATATCTCGAAATATGTCCGTCAGGCCCCTTCCCTTGAGATAAATCTGCAAATATCTCGGAAACGAAGCGAGCTATGGCAAAATGTTAAGAGACCGTTTTTGTAGAGAATTAAGTTTCCTACTTTTTATGTTCTATGATATTTTTTGATCAGACGCGTAGTTCTCGAGATATATCAAGATATTTAAAAGTTCCGAAGCCGCACCAACATAATAGAGATACAGAAACACCGTGGCCCCTTTCTTTGAGATATCTCTGCACTATTGCGAGCTGCAAATGCCACTTCCAGCTTAGCTGTGCAGAAGAAGAACAACAAGAAGAAGAAATATCTCGAAATATGTCCGTCAGGCCCCTTCCCTTGAGATAAATCTGCAAATATCTCGGAAACGAAGCGAGCTATGGCAAAATGTTAAGAGACCTTATTTGTAGAGAATTAAGTTTCCTACTTTTTACGTTCTATGATATTTTTTGATCAGAAGCGTAGTTTTCCAGATATATCGAGATATTTAAAAGTTCCGAAGCCGCACCAACATAATAGAGATACAGAAACACCGTGGCCCCTTTCTTTGACATAACTCTGCACTAGTGCGAGCCGCAAATGCCACTTCCAGCTTAGCTGTGCAGAAGAAGAACAACAAGAAGAAATATCTCGAAATATGTCCGTCAGGACCCATCCCTTGAGATATATCTGCAAATATCTCGGAAACCAAACGAGCTATGGCAAAATCTTAAGAGACCTTTTTTGTAGAGAATTAAGTTTCCTACTTTTTATGTTCTATGATATTTTTTGATCCGATGCGTAGTTCTCGAGATGTATCAAGATATTTAAAAGTTCCGAAGCCGCACCAACATAATAGAGATACAGAAACACCGTGGCCCCTTTCTTTGAGATAACTCTGCGCTATTGCGAGCTGGAAATGCCACTTCCAGTTTAGCTGTGCAGAAGAAGAACAACAAGAAGAAGAAATATCTCGAAATATGTCCGTCAGGCCCCTTCCCTTGAGATATATCTGCAAATATCTCGGAAACGAAACGAGCTATGGCAAAATGTTAACAGACCTTTTTTGTAGAGAATTATGTTTCCTACACTTTATGTTCTATGATATTTTTTGATCAGAAGCGTAGTTTTCGAGATATATCGAGATATTTAAAAGTTCCGAAGCCGCACCAACATAATAGAGATACAGAAACACCGTGGCCTCTTTCTCTGAGATAACTCTGCACTATTGCGAGCTGCAAATGCCACTTCCAGCTTAGCTGTGCAGAAGAAGAACAACAAGAAGAAGAAATATCTCGAAATATGTCCCTCAGGCACCTTCCCTTGAGATAAATCTGCAGATATCTCGGAAACGAAGCGAGCTAAGGCAAAATCTTAAGAGACCTTTTTTGTAGAGAATTAAGTTTCCTACTTTTTATGTTGTATGATATTTTTTGATCAGATGCGTAGTTCTCGAGATATATCAAGATATTTAAAAGGTCCGAAGCCGCACCAACATAATAGAGATACAGAAACACCGTGGCCCCTTTCTTTGAGATAACTCTGCACTATTGCGAGCTGCAAATGCCACTTCCAGCTTAGCTGTGCAGAAGAAGAACAACAAGAAGAAGAAATATCTCGAAATATGTCCGTCAGGCCCCTTCCCTTGAGATATATCTGCAAATATCTCGGAAACGAAACGAGCTATGGCAAAATGTTAAGAGACCTTTTTTGTAGAGAATTATGTTTCCTACACTTTATGTTCTATGACATTTTTTGATCAGAAGCGTAGTTTTCGAGATATATCGAGATATTTAAAAGTTCCGAAGCCGCACCAACATAATAGAGATACAGAAACACCGTGGCCTCTTTCTCTGAGATAACTCTGCACTATTGCGAGCTGCAAATGCCACTTCCAGCTTAGCTGTGCAGAAGAAGAACAACAAGAATAAGAAATATTTCGAAATATGTCCGTCAGGCCCCTTCCCTTGAGATAGATCTGCAAATATCTCGGAAACGAAGCGAGCTATGGCAAAATGTTAAGAGACCTTTTTTGTAGAGAATTATGTTTCCTACAATTTACCTTCTATGATATTTTTTGATCAGAAGCGTAGTTTTCGAGATATATCGAGATATTTAAAAGTTCCGAAGCCGCACCAACATAATAGAGATACAGAAACACCGTGGCCCCTTTCTTTGAGATAACTCTGCACTATTGCGAGCTGCAAATGCCACTTCCAGCTTAGCTGTGCAGAAGAAGAACAACAAGAAGAAGAAGTATCTCGAAATATGTCCGTCAGGCCCCTTCCCTTGAGATAAATCTGCAAATATCTCGGAAACGAAGAGAGCTATGGCAAAATGTTAAGAGACCTTTTTTGTAGAGAATTAAGCTTCCTACTTTTTATGTTGTATGATATTTTTTGATCAGATGCGTAGTTCTCGAGATATATCAAGATATTTAAAAGTTCCGAAGCCGCACCAACATAATAGAGATACAGAAACACCGTGGCCCCTTTCTTTGAGATAACTCTGCACTATTGCGAGCTGTAAATGCCACTTCCAGCTTAGCTGTGCAGAAGAAGAACAACAAGAAGAAGAAATATCTCGATATATGTCCGTCAGGCCCCTGCCCTTGAGATATATCTGCAAATATCTCGGAAACGAAGCGAGCTATGGCAAAATGTTAAGAGACCTTTTTTGTAGAGAATTATGTTTCCTACAATTTATGTTCTATGATATTTTTTGATCAGAAGCGTAGTTTTCGAGATATATCGAGATATTTAAAAGTTCCGAATCCGCACCAACATAGTAGAGATACAGAAACACCGTGGCCCCTTTCTTTGAGATAACTCTGCACTAGTGCGAGCCGCAAATGCCACTTCTAGCTTAGCTGTGCAGAAGAAGAACAACAAGAAGAAGAAATATCTCGAAATATGTCCGTCAGGCCCCTTCCCTTGAGATAAATCTGCAAATATCTCGGAAACGAAGCGAGCTATGGCAAAATGTTAAGAGACATTTTTGGAAGAGAATTAAGTTTCCTACTTTTTATGTTCTATGATATTTTTTGATCAGATGCGTAGTTCTCGGGATATATCAAGATATTTAAAAGTTCCGAAGCCGCACCAACATAATAGAGATACAGAAACACCGTGGCCCCTTTCTTTGAGATAACTCTGCACTAGCGCGAGCAGCAAATGCCACTTCCAGCTTAGCTGTGCAGAAGAAGAACAACAAGAAGAAGAAATATCTCGAAATATGTCCGTTAGGCCCCTTCCCTTGAGATAAATCTGCAAATATCTCGGAAACGAAGCGAGCTATGGCAAAATGTTAAGAGACCTTTTTTGTAGAGAATTAAGTTTCCTACTTTTTATGTTCTATGATATTTTTTGATCAGATGCGTAGTTCTCGAGATATATCAAGATATTTAAAAGTTCCGAAGCCGCACCAACATAATAGAGATACAGAAACACCGTGGCCCCTTTCTTTGAGATAACTCTGCACTATTGCGAGCTGTAAATGCCACTTCCAGCTTAGCTGTGCAGAAGAAGGACAACAAGAAGAAGAAATATCTCGAAATATGTCCGTCAGGCCCCTTCCCTTGAGATATATCTGCAAATATCTCGGAAACGAAGCGAGCTATGGCAAAATGTTAAGAGACCTTTTTTGTCGAGAATTATGTTTCCTACAATTTATGTTCTATGATATTTTTTGATCAGAAGCGTAGTTTTCGAGATATATCGAGATATTTAAAAGTTCCGAAGCCGCACCAACATAATAGAGATACAGAAACACCGTGGCCCCTTTCTTTGAGATAACTCTGCACTATTGCGAGCTACAAATGCCACTGCCAGCTCAGCTGTGCAGAAGAAGAACAACAAGAAGAAGAAATATCTCGAAATATGTCCGTCAGGCCCCTTCCCTTGAGATAAATCTGGAAATATCTCGGAAACAAAGAGAGCTATGGCCAAATGTTAAGAGACCTTTTTTGTAGAGAATTATGTTTCCTATAATTTATGTTCTACGATATTTTTTGATCAGAAGCGTAGTTTTCGCGATATATCGAGATATTTAAAAGTTCCGAAGCCGCACCAACATAATAGAGATACAGAAACACCGTGGCCCCTTTCTTTGAGATAACTCTGCACTAGTGCGAGCTGTAAATGCCACTTCCAGCTTAGCTGTGCAGAAGAAGAACAACAAGAAGAAGAAATATCTCGAAATATGTCCGTCAGGCCCCTTCCCTTGAGATAAATATGCAAATATCTCGGAAACGAAGCGAGCTATGGCAAAATGTTAAGAGACCTTTTTTGTAGAGAATTAAGTTTCCTACTTTTCATCTTCTATGATATTTTTTGATCAGATGCGTAGTTCTCGAGATATATCAAGATATTTAAAAGTTCCGAAGCCGCACCAACATAATAGAGATACAGAAACACCGTGGCCCCTTTCTTTGAGATAACTCTGCACTATTGCGAGCTGCAAATGCCACTTCCAGCTTAGCTGTGCAGAGGAAGAACAACAAGAAGAAGAAATATCTCGAAATATGTCCGTCAGGCCAGTTCCTTTGAGCTGAATCTGCAAATATCTCGGAAACGAAGCGAGCTATGGCAAAATGTTAAGAGACGTTTTTTGTAGAGAATTATGTTTTCTACAATTTATGTTCTATGATATTTTTTGATCAGAAGCGTAGTTTTCGAGATATATCGAGATATTTAAAAGTTCCGAAGCCTTACCAACATAATAGAGATACAGAAACACCGTGGCCCCTTTCTTTGAGATAACTGTGCACTAGTGCGAGCCGCAAATGCCACTTCCAGCTTAGCTGTGCAGAAGAAGAACAACAAGAAGAAGAAATATCTCGAAATATGTCCGTCAGGCCCCTTCCCTTGAGATAAATCTGCAAATATCTCGGAAACGAAGCGAGCTATGGCAAAATGTTAAGAGACCGTTTTTGTAGAGAATTAAGTTTCCTACTTTTTATGTTCTATGATATTTTTTGATCAGACGCGTAGTTCTCGAGATATATCAAGATATTTAAAAGTTCCGAAGCCGCACCAACATAATAGAGATACAGAAACACCGTGGCCCCTTTCTTTGAGATATCTCTGCACTATTGCGAGCTGCAAATGCCACTTCCAGCTTAGCTGTGCAGAAGAAGAACAACAAGAAGAAGAAATATCTCGAAATATGTCCGTCAGGCCCCTTCCCTTGAGATAAATCTGCAAATATCTCGGAAACGAAGCGAGCTATGGCAAAATGTTAAGAGACCTTATTTGTAGAGAATTAAGTTTCCTACTTTTTACGTTCTATGATATTTTTTGATCAGAAGCGTAGTTTTCCAGATATATCGAGATATTTAAAAGTTCCGAAGCCGCACCAACATAATAGAGATACAGAAACACCGTGGCCCCTTTCTTTGACATAACTCTGCACTAGTGCGAGCCGCAAATGCCACTTCCAGCTTAGCTGTGCAGAAGAAGAACAACAAGAAGAAATATCTCGAAATATGTCCGTCAGGACCCATCCCTTGAGATATATCTGCAAATATCTCGGAAACCAAACGAGCTATGGCAAAATCTTAAGAGACCTTTTTTGTAGAGAATTAAGTTTCCTACTTTTTATGTTCTATGATATTTTTTGATCAGATGCGTAGTTCTCGAGATGTATCAAGATATTTAAAAGTTCCGAAGCCGCACCAACATAATAGAGATACAGAAACACCGTGGCCCCTTTCTTTGAGATAACTCTGCGCTATTGCGAGGTGGAAATGCCACTTCCAGTTTAGCTGTGCAGAAGAAGAACAACAAGAAGAAGAAATATCTCGAAATATGTCCGTCAGGCCCCTTCCCTTGAGATATATCTGCAAATATCTCGGAAACGAAACGAGCTATGGCAAAATGTTAACAGACCTTTTTTGTAGAGAATTATGTTTCCTACACTTTATGTTCTATGATATTTTTTGATCAGAAGCGTAGTTTTCGAGATATATCGAGATATTTAAAAGTTCCGAAGCCGCACCAACATAATAGAGATACAGAAACACCGTGGCCTCTTTCTCTGAGATAACTCTGCACTATTGCGAGCTGCAAATGCCACTTCCAGCTTAGCTGTGCAGAAGAAGAACAACAAGAAGAAGAAATATCTCGAAATATGTCCCTCAGGCACCTTCCCTTGAGATAAATCTGCAGATATCTCGGAAACGAAGCGAGCTAAGGCAAAATCTTAAGAGACCTTTTTTGTAGAGAATTAAGTTTCCTACTTTTTATGTTGTATGATATTTTTTGATCAGATGCGTAGTTCTCGAGATATATCAAGATATTTAAAAGGTCCGAAGCCGCACCAACATAATAGAGATACAGAAACACCGTGGCCCCTTTCTTTGAGATAACTCTGCACTATTGCGAGCTGCAAATGCCACTTCCAGCTTAGGTGTGCAGAAGAAGAACAACAAGAAGAAGAAATATCTCGAAATATGTCCGTCAGGCCCCTTCCCTTGAGATATATCTGCAAATATCTCGGAAACGAAACGAGCTATGGCAAAATGTTAAGAGACCTTTTTTGTAGAGAATTATGTTTCCTACACTTTATGTTCTATGACATTTTTTGATCAGAAGCGTAGTTTTCGAGATATATCGAGATATTTAAAAGTTCCGAAGCCGCACCAACATAATAGAGATACAGAAACACCGTGGCCTCTTTCTCTGAGATAACTCTGCACTGTTGCGAGCTGCAAATGCCACTTCCAGCTTAGCTGTGCAGAAGAAGAACAACAAGAATAAGAAATATTTCGAAATATGTCCGTCAGGCCCCTTCCCTTGAGATAGATCTGCAAATATCTCGGAAACGAAGCGAGCTATGGCAAAATGTTAAGAGACCTTTTTTGTAGAGAATTATGTTTCCTACAATTTACCTTCTATGATATTTTTTGATCAGAAGCGTAGTTTTCGAGATATATCGAGATATTTAAAAGTTCCGAAGCCGCACCAACATAATAGAGATACAGAAACACCGTGGCCCCTTTCTTTGAGATAACTCTGCGTTTAGTGCGAGCCGCAAATGCCACTTCCAGCTTAGCTGTGCAGAAGAAGAACAACAAGAAGAAGAAATATCTCGAAATATGTCCGTCAGGCCCCTTCCCTTGAGATAAATCTGCAAATATCTCGGAAACGAAGCGAGCTATGGCAAAATGTTAAGACACCTTTTTTGTAGAGAATAAAGTTTCCTACTTTTTATGTTCTATGATATTTTTTGATCAGATGCGTAGTTCTCGAGATATATCAAGATATTTAAAAGTTCCGAAGCCGCACCAACATAATAGAGATACAGAAACACCGTGGCCCCTTTCTGTGAGATAACTCTGCACTATTGTGAGCTGTAAATGCCACTTCCAGCTTAGCTGTGCAGAAGAAGAACAACAAGAAGAAGAAATATCTCGAAATCTGTCCGACAGGCCCCTTCCCTTGAGATAAATCTGCAAATATCTCGGAAACGAAGCGAGCTATGGCAAAACGTTAAGAAACCTTTTTTGTAGAGAATTAAGTTTCCTACTTTTTATGTTCTATGATATTTTTTGATCAGATGCGTAGTTCTCGAGATATATCAAGATATTTAAAAGTTCCGAAGCCGCACCAACATAATAGAGATACAGAAACACCGTGGCCCCTTTCTTTGAGATAACTCTGCACTAGTGCGAGCCGCAAATGCCACTTCCAGCTTAGCTGTGCAGAAGAAGAACAACAAGAAGAAGAAATATCTCGAAATATGTCCGTCAGGCCCCTTCCCTTGAGATAAATATGCAAATATCTCGGAAACGAAGCGAGCTATGGCAAAATGTTAAGAGACCTTTTTTGTAGAGAATTAAGTTTCCTACTTTTTATGTTCTATGATATTTTTTGATCAGACGCGTAGTTCTCGAGATATATCAAGATGTTTAAAAGTTCCGAAGCCGCACCAACATAATAGAGATACAGAAACACCGTGGCCCCTTTCTTTGAGATAACTCTGCACTATTGCGAGCTGCAAATGCCACTTCCAGCTTAGCTGTGCAGAAGAAGAACAACAAGAAGAAGAAATATCTCGAAATATGTCCGTCAGGCCCCTTCCCTTGAGATAAATCTGCAAATATCTCGGAAACGAAGCGAGCTATGGCAAAATGTTAAGAGACCTTTTTTGTAGAGAATTAAGTTTCCTACTTTTTGTGTTGTATGATATTTTTTGATCAGAAGCGTAGTTTTCGAGATATATCGAGATATTTAAAAGTTCCGAAGCCGCACCAACATAATAGAGATACAGAAACACCGTGGCCCCTTTCTTTGAGATAACTCTGCACTAGTGCGAGCCGGAAATGCCACTTCCAGCTTAGCTGTGCAGAAGAAGAACAACAAGAAGAAGAAATATATCGAAATATGTCCGTCAGGCCCCTTCCCTTGAGATAAATCTGCAAATATCTCGGAAACGAAGAGAGCTATTGCAAAATGTTAAGAGACCTTTTTTGTAGAGAATTAAGTTTCCTACTTTTCATGTTCTATGATATTTTTTGATCAGATGCGTAGTTCTCGAGATATATCAAGATATTTAAAAGTTCCGAAGCTGCACCAACATAATAGAGATACAGAAACACCGTGGCCCCTTTCTTTGAGATATCTCTGCACTATTGCGAGCTGCAAATGCCACTTCCAGCTTAGCTGTGCAGAAGAAGAACAACAAGAAGAAGAAATATCTCGAAATATGTCCGTGAGGCCCCTTCCCTTGAGATATATCTGCAAATATCTCGGAAACGAAGCGAGCTATGGCAAAATGTTAAGAGACCTTGTTTGTAGAGAATTAAGTTTCCTACTTTTTATGTTCTATGATATTTTTTGATCAGATGCGTAGTTCTCGAGATATATCAAGATATTTAAAAGTTCCGAAGCCGCACCAACATAATAGAGATACAGAAACACCGTGGCCCCTTTCTTTGAGATAACTCTGCACTATTGCGAGCTGTAAATGCCACTTCCAGCTTAGCTGTGCAGAAGAAGAACAACAAGAAGAAGAAATATCTCGAAATATGTCCGTCAGGCCCCTTCCCTTGAGATATATCTGCAAATATCTCGGAAACGAAGCGAGCTATGGCAAAATGTTAAGAGACCTTTTTTGTAGAGAATTATGTTTCCTACAATTTATGTTCTATGATATTTTTTGATCAGAAGCGTAGTTTTCGAGATATATCGAGATATTTAAAAGTTCCGAAGACGCACCAACATAATAGAGATACAGAAACACCGTGGCCCCTTTCTTTGAGATAACTCTGCACTAGTGCGAGCCGCTAATGCCACTTCCAGCTTAGCTGTGCAGAAGAAGAACAACAAGAAGAAGAAATATCTCGAAATATGTCCGTCAGGCCCCTTCCCTTGAGATAAATATGCAAATATCTCGGAAACGAAGCGAGCTATGGCAAAATGTTAAGAGACCTTTTTTGTAGAGAATTAAGTTTCCTACTTTTTATGTTCTATGATATTTTTTGATCAGATGCGTAGTTCTCGAGATATATCAAGATATTTAAAAGTTCCGAATCCGCACCAACATAATAGAGATACAGAAACACCGTGGCCCCTTTCTTTGAGATAACTCTGCACTATTGCGAGCTGCAAATGCCACTTCCAGCTTAGCTGTGCAGAGGAAGAACAACAAGAAGAAGAAATATCTCGAAATATGTCCGTCAGGCCCCTTCCCTTGAGATAAATCTGCAAATAGCTCGGAAACGAAGAGAGCTATGGTAAAATGTTAAGAGACCTTTTTTGTAGAGAATTAAGTTTCCTACTTTTCATGTTCTATGATATTTTTTGATCAGATGTGTAGTTCTCGAGATATATCAAGATATTTAAAAGTTCCGAAGCCGCACCAACATAATAGAGATACAGAAACACCGTGGTCCCTTTCTTTGAGATAACTCTGCACTATTGCGAGCTGGAAATGCCACTTCCAGTTTAGCTGTGCAGAAGAAGAACAACAAGAAGAAGAAATATCTCGAAATATGTCCGTTAGGCCCCTTCCCTTGAGATAAATATGCAAATATCTCGGAAACGAAGCGAGCTATGGCAAAATGTTAAGAGACCTTTTTTGTAGAGAATTAAGTTTCCTACTTTTTATGTTGTATGATATTTTTTGATCAGAAGCGTAGTTTTCGAGATATATCGAGATATTTAAAAGTTCCGAAGCCGCACCAACATAATAGAGATACAGAAACACCGTGGCCCCTTTCTTTGAGATAACTCTGCACTAGTGCGAGCCGGAAATGCCACTTCCAGCTTAGCTGTGCAGAAGAAGAACAACAAGAAGAAGAAATATCTCGAAATATGTCCGTCAGGCCCCTTCCCTTGAGATAAATATGCAAATATCTCGGAAACGAAGCGAGCTATGGCAAAATGTTAAGAGACCTTTTTTGTAGAGAATTAAGTTTCCTACTTTTTATGTTCTATGATATTTTTTGATCAGACGCGTAGTTTTCGAGATATATCGAGATATTTAAAAGTTCCGAAGACGCACCAACATAATAGAGATACAGAAACACCGTGGCCCCTTTCTTTGAGATAACTCTGCACTAGTGCGAGCCGCTAATGCCACTTCCAGCTTAGCTGTGCAGAAGAAGAACAACAAGAAGAAGAAATATCTCGAAATATGTCCGTCAGGCCCCTTCCCTTGAGATAAATATGCAAATATCTCGGAAACGAAGCGAGCTATGGCAAAATGTTAAGAGACCTTTTTTGTAGAGAATTAAGTTTCCTACTTTTTATGTTCTATGATATTTTTTGATCAGATGCGTAGTTCTCGAGATATATCAAGATATTTAAAAGTTCCGAATCCGCACCAACATAATAGAGATACAGAAACACCGTGGCCCCTTTCTTTGAGATAACTCTGCACTATTGCGAGCTGCAAATGCCACTTCCAGCTTAGCTGTGCAGAGGAAGAACAACAAGAAGAAGAAATATCTCGAAATATGTCCGTCAGGCCAGTTCCTTTGAGCTCAATCTGCAAATATCTCGGAAACGAAGCGAGCTATGGCAAAATGTTAAGAGACGTTTTTTGTAGAGAATTATGTTTTCTACAATTTATGTTCTATGATATTTTTTGATCAGAAGCGTAGTTTTCGAGATATATCGAGATATTTAAAAGTTCCGAAGCCTTACCAACATAATAGAGATACAGAAACACCGTGGCCCCTTTCTTTGAGATAACTGTGCACTAGTGCGAGCCGCAAATGCCACTTCCAGCTTAGCTGTGCAGAAGAAGAACAACAAGAAGAAGAAATATCTCGAAATATGTCCGTCAGGCCCCTTCCCTTGAGATAAATCTGCAAATATCTCGGAAACGAAGCGAGCTATGGCAAAATGTTAAGACACCGTTTTTGTAGAGAATTAAGTTTCCTACTTTTTATGTTCTATGATATTTTTTGATCAGACGCGTAGTTCTCGAGATATATCAAGATATTTAAAAGTTCCGAAGCCGCACCAACATAATAGAGATACAGAAACACCGTGGCCCCTTTCTTTGAGATATCTCTGCACTATTGCGAGCTGCAAATGCCACTTCCAGCTTAGCTGTGCAGAAGAAGAACAACAAGAAGAAGAAATATCTCGAAATATGTCCGTCAGGCCCCTTCCCTTGAGATAAATCTGCAAATATCTCGGAAACGAAGCGAGCTATGGCAAAATGTTAAGAGACCTTATTTGTAGAGAATTAAGTTTCCTACTTTTTACGTTCTATGATATTTTTTGATCAGAAGCGTAGTTTTCCAGATATATCGAGATATTTAAAAGTTCCGAAGCCGCACCAACATAATAGAGATACAGAAACACCGTGGCCCCTTTCTTTGACATAACTCTGCACTAGTGCGAGCCGCAAATGCCACTTCCAGCTTAGCTGTGCAGAAGAAGAACAACAAGAAGAAATATCTCGAAATATGTCCGTCAGGACCCATCCCTTGAGATATATCTGCAAATATCTCGGAAACCAAACGAGCTATGGCAAAATCTTAAGAGACCTTTTTTGTAGAGAATTAAGTTTCCTACTTTTTACGTTCTATGATATTTTTTGATCAGATGCGTAGTTCTCGAGATGTATCAAGATATTTAAAAGTTCCGAAGCCGCACCAACATAATAGAGATACAGAAACACCGTGGCCCCTTTCTTTGAGATAACTCTGCGCTATTGCGAGGTGGAAATGCCACTTCCAGTTTAGCTGTGCAGAAGAAGAACAACAAGAAGAAGAAATATCTCGAAATATGTCCGTCAGGCCCCTTCCCTTGAGATATATCTGCAAATATCTCGGAAACGAAACGAGCTATGGCAAAATGTTAACAGACCTTTTTTGTAGAGAATTATGTTTCCTACACTTTATGTTCTATGATATTTTTTGATCAGAAGCGTAGTTTTCGAGATATATCGAGATATTTAAAAGTTCCGAAGCCGCACCAACATAATAGAGATACAGAAACACCGTGGCCTCTTTCTCTGAGATAACTCTGCACTATTGCGAGCTGCAAATGCCACTTCCAGCTTAGCTGTGCAGAAGAAGAACAACAAGAAGAAGAAATATCTCGAAATATGTCCCTCAGGCACCTTCCCTTGAGATAAATCTGCAGATATCTCGGAAACGAAGCGAGCTAAGGCAAAATCTTAAGAGACCTTTTTTGTAGAGAATTAAGTTTCCTACTTTTTATGTTGTATGATATTTTTTGATCAGATGCGTAGTTCTCGAGATATATCAAGATATTTAAAAGGTCCGAAGCCGCACCAACATAATAGAGATACAGAAACACCGTGGCCCCTTTCTTTGAGATAACTCTGCACTATTGCGAGCTGCAAATGCCACTTCCAGCTTAGGTGTGCAGAAGAAGAACAACAAGAAGAAGAAATATCTCGAAATATGTCCGTCAGGCCCCTTCCCTTGAGATATATCTGCAAATATCTCGGAAACGAAACGAGCTATGGCAAAATGTTAAGAGACCTTTTTTGTAGAGAATTATGTTTCCTACACTTTATGTTCTATGACATTTTTTGATCAGAAGCGTAGTTTTCGAGATATATCGAGATATTTAAAAGTTCCGAAGCCGCACCAACATAATAGAGATACAGAAACACCGTGGCCTCTTTCTCTGAGATAACTCTGCACTGTTGCGAGCTGCAAATGCCACTTCCAGCTTAGCTGTGCAGAAGAAGAACAACAAGAATAAGAAATATTTCGAAATATGTCCGTCAGGCCCCTTCCCTTGAGATAAATCTGCAAATATCTCGGAAACGAAGCGAGCTATGGCAAAATGTTAAGACACCTTTTTTGTAGAGAATTAAGTTTCCTACTTTTTATGTTCTATGATATTTTTTGATCAGATGCGTAGTTCTCGAGATATATCAAGATATTTAAAAGTTCCGAAGCCGCACCAACATAATAGAGATACAGAAACACCGTGGCCCCTTTCTGTGAGATAACTCTGCACTATTGTGAGCTGTAAATGCCACTTCCAGCTTAGCTGTGCAGAAGAAGAACAACAAGAAGAAGAAATATCTCGAAATCTGTCCGACAGGCCCCTTCCCTTGAGATAAATCTGCAAATATCTCGGAAACGAAGCGAGCTATGGCAAAACGTTAAGAAACCTTTTTTGTAGAGAATTAAGTTTCCTACTTTTTATGTTCTATGATATTTTTTGATCAGATGCGTAGTTCTCGAGATATATCAAGATATTTAAAAGTTCCGAAGCCGCACCAACATAATAGAGATACAGAAACACCGTGGCCCCTTTCTTTGAGATAACTCTGCACTAGTGCGAGCCGCAAATGCCACTTCCAGCTTAGCTGTGCAGAAGAAGAACAACAAGAAGAAGAAATATCTCGAAATATGTCCGTCAGGCCCCTTCCCTTGAGATAAATATGCAAATATCTCGGAAACGAAGCGAGCTATGGCAAAATGTTAAGAGACCTTTTTTGTAGAGAATTAAGTTTCCTACTTTTTATGTTCTATGATATTTTTTGATCAGACGCATAGTTCTCGAGATATATCAAGATGTTTAAAAGTTCCGAAGCCGCACCAACATAATAGAGATACAGAAACACCGTGGCCCCTTTCTTTGAGATAACTCTGCACTATTGCGAGCTGCAAATGCCACTTCCAGCTTAGCTGTGCAGAAGAAGAACAACAAGAAGAAGAAATATCTCGAAATATGTCCGTCAGGCCCCTTCCCTTGAGATAAATCTGCAAATATCTCGGAAACGAAGCGAGCTATGGCAAAATGTTAAGAGACCTTTTTTGTAGAGAATTAAGTTTCCTACTTTTTGTGTTGTATGATATTTTTTGATCAGAAGCGTAGTTTTCGAGATATATCGAGATATTTAAAAGTTCCGAAGCCGCACCAACATAATAGAGATACAGAAACACCGTGGCCCCTTTCTTTGAGATAACTCTGCACTAGTGCGAGCCGGAAATGCCACTTCCAGCTTAGCTGTGCAGAAGAAGAACAACAAGAAGAAGAAATATATCGAAATATGTCCGTCAGGCCCCTTCCCTTGAGATAAATCTGCAAATATCTCGGAAACGAAGAGAGCTATTGCAAAATGTTAAGAGACCTTTTTTGTAGAGAATTAAGTTTCCTACTTTTCATGTTCTATGATATTTTTTGATCAGATGCGTAGTTCTCGAGATATATCAAGATATTTAAAAGTTCCGAAGCTGCACCAACATAATAGAGATACAGAAACACCGTGGCCCCTTTCTTTGAGATATCTCTGCACTATTGCGAGCTGCAAATGCCACTTCCAGCTTAGCTGTGCAGAAGAAGAACAACAAGAAGAAGAAATATCTCGAAATATGTCCGTGAGGCCCCTTCCCTTGAGATATATCTGCAAATATCTCGGAAACGAAGCGAGCTATGGCAAAATGTTAAGAGACCTTGTTTGTAGAGAATTAAGTTTCCTACTTTTTATGTTCTATGATATTTTTTGATCAGATGCGTAGTTCTCGAGATATATCAAGATATTTAAAAGTTCCGAAGCCGCACCAACATAATAGAGATACAGAAACACCGTGGCCCCTTTCTTTGAGATAACTCTGCACTATTGCGAGCTGTAAATGCCACTTCCAGCTTAGCTGTGCAGAAGAAGAACAACAAGAAGAAGAAATATCTCGAAATATGTCCGTCAGGCCCCTTCCCTTGAGATATATCTGCAAATATCTCGGAAACGAAGCGAGCTATGGCAAAATGTTAAGAGACCTTTTTTGTAGAGAATTATGTTTCCTACAATTTATGTTCTATGATATTTTTTGATCAGAAGCGTAGTTTTCGAGATATATCGAGATATTTAAAAGTTCCGAAGACGCACCAACATAATAGAGATACAGAAACACCGTGGCCCCTTTCTTTGAGATAACTCTGCACTAGTGCGAGCCGCTAATGCCACTTCCAGCTTAGCTGTGCAGAAGGAGAACAACAAGAAGAAGAAATATCTCGAAATATGTCCGTCAGGCCCCTTCCCTTGAGATAAATATGCAAATATCTCGGAAACGAAGCGAGCTATGGCAAAATGTTAAGAGACCTTTTTTGTAGAGAATTAAGTTTCCTACTTTTTATGTTCTATGATATTTTTTGATCAGATGCGTAGTTCTCGAGATATATCAAGATATTTAAAAGTTCCGAATCCGCACCAACATAATAGAGATACAGAAACACCGTGGCCCCTTTCTTTGAGATAACTCTGCACTATTGCGAGCTGCAAATGCCACTTCCAGCTTAGCTGTGCAGAGGAAGAACAACAAGAAGAAGAAATATCTCGAAATATGTCCGTCAGGCCAGTTCCTTTGAGCTCAATCTGCAAATATCTCGGAAACGAAGCGAGCTATGGCAAAATGTTAAGAGACGTTTTTTGTAGAGAATTATGTTTCCTACAATTTATGTTCTATGATATTTTTTGATCAGAAGCGTAGTTTTCGAGATATATCGAGATATTTAAAAGTTCCGAAGACGCACCAACATAATAGAGATACAGAAACACCGTAGCCCCTTTCTTTGAGATATCTCTGCACTATTGCGAGCTGCAAATGCCACTTCCAGCTTAGCTGTGCAGAAGAAGAACAACAAGAAGAAGAAATATCTCGAAATATGTCCGTGAGGCCCCTTCCCTTGAGATATATCTGCAAATATCTCGGAAACGAAGCGAGCTATGGCAAAATGTTAAGAGACCTTATTTGTAGAGAATTAAGTTTCCTACTTTTTATGTTCTATGATATTTTTTGATCAGATGCGTAGTTCTCGAGATATATCAAGATATTTAAAAGTTCCGAAACCGCACCAACATAATAGAGATACAGAAACACCGTGGTCCCTTTCTTTGAGATAACTCTGCACTATTGCGAGCTGGAAATGCCACTTCCAGTTTAGCTGTGCAGAAGAAGAACAACAAGAAGAAGAAATATCTCGAAATATGTCCGTCAGGCCCCTTCCCTTGAGATATATCTGCAAATATCTCGGAAACGAAGCGAGCTATGGCAAAATGTTAAGAGACAGTTTTTGTAGAGAATTAAGTTTCCTACTTTTTATGTTCTATGATATTTTTTGATCAGACGAGTAGTTCTCGAGATATATCAAGATATTTAAAAGTTCCGAAGCCGCACCAACATAATAGAGATACAGAAACACCGTGGCCCCTTTCTTTGAGATAACTCTGCTCTATTGCGAGCTGCAAATGCCACTTCCAGCTTAGCTGTGCAGAAGAAGAACAACAAGAAGAAGAAATATCTCGAAATATGTCCGTCAGGCCCCTTCCCTTGAGATAAATCTGCAAATAGCTCGGAAACGAAGAGAGCTATGGTAAAATGTTAAGAGACCTTTTTTGTAGAGAATTAAGTTTCCTACTTTTCATGTTCTATGATATTTTTTGATCAGATGTGTAGTTCTCGAGATATATCAAGATATTTAAAAGTTCCGAAGCCGCACCAACATAATAGAGATACAGAAACACCGTGGTCCCTTTCTTTGAGATAACTCTGCACTATTGCGAGCTGGAAATGCCACTTCCAGTTTAGCTGTGCAGAAGAAGAACAACAAGAAGAAGAAATATCTCGAAATATGTCCGTTAGGCCCCTTCCCTTGAGATAAATATGCAAATATCTCGGAAACGAAGCGAGCTATGGCAAAATGTTAAGAGACCTTTTTTGTAGAGAATTAAGTTTCCTACTTTTTATGTTGTATGATATTTTTGGATCAGAAGCGTAGTTTTCGAGATATATCGAGATATTTAAAAGTTCCGAAGCCGCACCAACATAATAGAGATACAGAAACACCGTGGCCCCTTTCTTTGAGATAACTCTGCACTAGTGCGAGCCGGAAATGCCACTTCCAGCTTAGCTGTGCAGAAGAAGAACAACAAGAAGAAGAAATATCTCGAAATATGTCCGTCAGGCCCCTTCCCTTGAGATATATCTGCAAATATCTCGGAAACGAAGCGAGCTATGGCAAAATGTTAAGAGACAGTTTTTGTAGAGAATTAAGTTTCCTACTTTTTATGTTCTATGATATTTTTTGATCAGACGAGTAGTTCTCGAGATATATCAAGATATTTAAAAGTTCCGAAGCCGCACCAACATAATAGAGATACAGAAACACCGTGGCCCCTTTCTTTGAGATAACTCTGCTCTATTGCGAGCTGCAAATGCCACTTCCAGCTTAGCTGTGCAGAAGAAGAACAACAAGAAGAAGAAATATCTCGAAATATGTCCGTCAGGCCCCTTCCCTTGAGATAAATCTGCAAATAGCTCGGAAACGAAGAGAGCTATGGTAAAATGTTAAGAGACCTTTTTTGTAGAGAATTAAGTTTCCTACTTTTCATGTTCTATGATATTTTTTGATCAGATGTGTAGTTCTCGAGATATATCAAGATATTTAAAAGTTCCGAAGCCGCACCAACATAATAGAGATACAGAAACACCGTGGTCCCTTTCTTTGAGATAACTCTGCACTATTGCGAGCTGGAAATGCCACTTCCAGTTTAGCTGTGCAGAAGAAGAACAACAAGAAGAAGAAATATCTCGAAATATGTCCGTTAGGCCCCTTCCCTTGAGATAAATATGCAAATATCTCGGAAACGAAGCGAGCTATGGCAAAATGTTAAGAGATCTTTTTTGTAGAGAATTAAGTTTCCTACTTTTTATGTTGTATGATATTTTTTGATCAGAAGCGTAGTTTTCGAGATATATCGAGATATTTAAAAGTTCCGAAGCCGCACCAACATAATAGAGATACAGAAACACCGTGGCCCCTTTCTTTGAGATAACTCTGCACTAGTGCGAGCCGGAAATGCCACTTCCAGCTTAGCTGTGCAGAAGAAGAACAACAAGAAGAAGAAATATCTCGAAATATGTCCGTCAGGCCCCTTCCCTTGAGATAAATATGCAAATATCTCGGAAACGAAGCGAGCTATGGCAAAATGTTAAGAGACCTTTTTTGTAGAGAATTAAGTTTCCTACTTTTTATGTTCTATGATATTTTTTGATCAGACGCGTAGTTTTCGAGATATATCGAGATATTTAAAAGTTCCGAAGACGCACCAACATAATAGAGATACAGAAACACCGTGGCCCCTTTCTTTGAGATAACTCTGCACTAGTGCGAGCCGCTAATGCCACTTCCAGCTTAGCTGTGCAGAAGAAGAACAACAAGAAGAAGAAATATCTCGAAATATGTCCGTCAGGCCCCTTCCCTTGAGATAAATATGCAAATATCTCGGAAACGAAGCGAGCTATGGCAAAATGTTAAGAGACCTTTTTTGTAGAGAATTAAGTTTCCTACTTTTTATGTTCTATGA
This sequence comes from Osmia lignaria lignaria, assembly GCF_051020975.1. Lineage (NCBI taxonomy): Eukaryota > Metazoa > Arthropoda > Insecta > Hymenoptera > Megachilidae > Osmia > Osmia lignaria. The sequence goes on from NW_027478160.1 coordinate 10,576,044, forward strand.
TATTTTTTGATCAGATGCGTAGTTCTCGAGATATATCAAGATATTTAAAAGTTCCGAATCCGCACCAACATAATAGAGATACAGAAACACCGTGGCCCCTTTCTTTGAGATAACTCTGCACTATTGCGAGCTGCAAATGCCACTTCCAGCTTAGCTGTGCAGAGGAAGAACAACAAGAAGAAGAAATATCTCGAAATATGTCCGTCAGGCCAGTTCCTTTGAGCTCAATCTGCAAATATCTCGGAAACGAAGCGAGCTATGGCAAAATGTTAAGAGACGTTTTTTGTAGAGAATTATGTTTCCTACAATTTATGTTCTATGATATTTTTTGATCAGAAGCGTAGTTTTCGAGATATATCGAGATATTTAAAAGTTCCGAAGACGCACCAACATAATAGAGATACAGAAACACCGTAGCCCCTTTCTTTGAGATATCTCTGCACTATTGCGAGCTGCAAATGCCACTTCCAGCTTAGCTGTGCAGAAGAAGAACAACAAGAAGAAGAAATATCTCGAAATATGTCCGTGAGGCCCCGTCCCTTGAGATATATCTGCAAATATCTCGGAAACGAAGCGAGCTATGGCAAAATGTTAAGAGACCTTATTTGTAGAGAATTAAGTTTCCTACTTTTTATGTTCTATGATATTTTTTGATCAGATGCGTAGTTCTCGAGATATATCAAGATATTTAAAAGTTCCGAAACCGCACCAACATAATAGAGATACAGAAACACCGTGGTCCCTTTCTTTGAGATAACTCTGCACTATTGCGAGCTGGAAATGCCACTTCCAGTTTAGCTGTGCAGAAGAAGAACAACAAGAAGAAGAAATATCTCGAAATATGTCCGTCAGGCCCCTTCCCTTGAGATATATCTGCAAATATCTCGGAAACGAAGCGAGCTATGGCAAAATGTTAAGAGACAGTTTTTGTAGAGAATTAAGTTTCCTACTTTTTATGTTCTATGATATTTTTTGATCAGACGAGTAGTTCTCGAGATATATCAAGATATTTAAAAGTTCCGAAGCCGCACCAACATAATAGAGATACAGAAACACCGTGGCCCCTTTCTTTGAGATAACTCTGCTCTATTGCGAGCTGCAAATGCCACTTCCAGCTTAGCTGTGCAGAAGAAGAACAACAAGAAGAAGAAATATCTCGAAATATGTCCGTCAGGCCCCTTCCCTTGAGATAAATCTGCAAATATCTCGGAAACGAAGAGAGCTATGGCAAAATGTTAAGAGACCTTTTTTGTAGAGAATTAAGCTTCCTACTTTTTATGTTGTATGATATTTTTTGATCAGATGCGTAGTTCTCGAGATATATCAAGATATTTAAAAGTTCCGAAGCCGCACCAACATAATAGAGATACAGAAACACCGTGGCCCCTTTCTTTGAGATAACTCTGCACTATTGCGAGCTGTAAATGCCACTTCCAGCTTAGCTGTGCAGAAGAAGAACAACAAGAAGAAGAAATATCTCGAAATATGTCCGTCAGGCCCCTTCCCTTGAGATATATCTGCAAATATCTCGGAAACGAAGCGAGCTATGGCAAAATGTTAAGAGACCTTTTTTGTAGAGAATTATGTTTCCTACAATATATGTTCTATGATATTTTTTGATCAGAAGCGTAGTTTTCGAGATATATCGAGATATTTAAAAGTTCCGAATCCGCACCAACATAATAGAGATACAGAAACACCGTGGCCCCTTTCTTTGAGATAACTCTGCACTAGTGCGAGCTGTAAATGCCACTTCCAGCTTAGCTGTGCAGAAGAAGAACAACAAGAAGAAGAAATATCTCGAAATATGTCCGTCAGGCCCCTTCCCTTGAGATAAATATGCAAATATCTCGGAAACGAAGCGAGCTATGGCAAAATGTTAAGAGACCTTTTTTGTAGAGAATTAAGTTTCCTACTTTTCATGTTCTATGATATTTTTTGATCAGATGCGTAGTTCTCGAGATATATCAAGATATTTAAAAGTTCCGAAGCCGCACCAACATAATAGAGATACAGAAACACCGTGGCCCCTTTCTTTGAGATAACTCTGCACTATTGCGAGCTGCAAATGCCACTTCCAGCTTAGCTGTGCAGAGGAAGAACAACAAGAAGAAGAAATATCTCGAAATATGTCCGTCAGGCCAGTTCCTTTGAGCTGAATCTGCAAATATCTCGGAAACGAAGCGAGCTATGGCAAAATGTTAAGAGACGTTTTTTGTAGAGAATTATGTTTTCTACAATTTATGTTCTATGATATTTTTTGATCAGAAGCGTAGTTTTCGAGATATATCGAGATATTTAAAAGTTCCGAAGCCTTACCAACATAATAGAGATACAGAAACACCGTGGCCCCTTTCTTTGAGATAACTGTGCACTAGTGCGAGCCGCAAATGCCACTTCCAGCTTAGCTGTGCAGAAGAAGAACAAGAAGAAGAAGAAATATCTCGAAATATGTCCGTCAGGCCCCTTCCCTTGAGATAAATCTGCAAATATCTCGGAAACGAAGCGAGCTATGGCAAAATGTTAAGAGACCGTTTTTGTAGAGAATTAAGTTTCCTACTTTTTATGTTCTATGATATTTTTTGATCAGACGCGTAGTTCTCGAGATATATCAAGATATTTAAAAGTTCCGAAGCCGCACCAACATAATAGAGATACAGAAACACCGTGGCCCCTTTCTTTGAGATATCTCTGCACTATTGCGAGCTGCAAATGCCACTTCCAGCTTAGCTGTGCAGAAGAAGAACAACAAGAAGAAGAAATATCTCGAAATATGTCCGTCAGGCCCCTTCCCTTGAGATAAATCTGCAAATATCTCGGAAACGAAGCGAGCTATGGCAAAATGTTAAGAGACCTTATTTGTAGAGAATTAAGTTTCCTACTTTTTACGTTCTATGATATTTTTTGATCAGAAGCGTAGTTTTCCAGATATATCGAGATATTTAAAAGTTCCGAAGCCGCACCAACATAATAGAGATACAGAAACACCGTGGCCCCTTTCTTTGACATAACTCTGCACTAGTGCGAGCCGCAAATGCCACTTCCAGCTTAGCTGTGCAGTAGAAGAACAACAAGAAGAAATATCTCGAAATATGTCCGTCAGGACCCATCCCTTGAGATATATCTGCAAATATCTCGGAAACCAAACGAGCTATGGCAAAATCTTAAGAGACCTTTTTTGTAGAGAATTAAGTTTCCTACTTTTTATGTTCTATGATATTTTTTGATCAGATGCGTAGTTCTCGAGATGTATCAAGATATTTAAAAGTTCCGAAGCCGCACCAACATAATAGAGATACAGAAACACCGTGGCCCCTTTCTTTGAGATAACTCTGCGCTATTGCGAGCTGCAAATGCCACTTCCAGTTTAGCTGTGCAGAAGAAGAACAACAAGAAGAAGAAATATCTCGAAATATGTCCGTCAGGCCCCTTCCCTTGAGATATATCTGCAAATATCTCGGAAACGAAACGAGCTATGGCAAAATGTTAACAGACCTTTTTTGTAGAGAATTATGTTTCCTACACTTTATGTTCTATGATATTTTTTGATCAGAAGCGTAGTTTTCGAGATATATCGAGATATTTAAAAGTTCCGAAGCCGCACCAACATAATAGAGATACAGAAACACCGTGGCCTCTTTCTCTGAGATAACTCTGCACTATTGCGAGCTGCAAATGCCACTTCCAGCTTAGCTGTGCAGAAGAAGAACAACAAGAAGAAGAAATATCTCGAAATATGTCCCTCAGGCACCTTCCCTTGAGATAAATCTGCAGATATCTCGGAAACGAAGCGAGCTAAGGCAAAATCTTAAGAGACCTTTTTTGTAGAGAATTAAGTTTCCTACTTTTTATGTTGTATGATATTTTTTGATCAGATGCGTAGTTCTCGAGATATATCAAGATATTTAAAAGGTCCGAAGCCGCACCAACATAATAGAGATACAGAAACACCGTGGCCCCTTTCTTTGAGATAACTCTGCACTATTGCGAGCTGCAAATGCCACTTCCAGCTTAGCTGTGCAGAAGAAGAACAACAAGAAGAAGAAATATCTCGAAATATGTCCGTCAGGCCCCTTCCCTTGAGATATATCTGCAAATATCTCGGAAACGAAACGAGCTATGGCAAAATGTTAAGAGACCTTTTTTGTAGAGAATTATGTTTCCTACACTTTATGTTCTATGACATTTTTTGATCAGAAGCGTAGTTTTCGAGATATATCGAGATATTTAAAAGTTCCGAAGCCGCACCAACATAATAGAGATACAGAAACACCGTGGCCTCTTTCTCTGAGATAACTCTGCACTGTTGCGAGCTGCAAATGCCACTTCCAGCTTAGCTGTGCAGAAGAAGAACAACAAGAATAAGAAATATTTCGAAATATGTCCGTCAGGCCCCTTCCCTTGAGATAGATCTGCAAATATCTCGGAAACGAAGCGAGCTATGGCAAAATGTTAAGAGACCTTTTTTGTAGAGAATTATGTTTCCTACAATTTACCTTCTATGATATTTTTTGATCAGAAGCGTAGTTTTCGAGATATATCGAGATATTTAAAAGTTCCGAAGCCGCACCAACATAATAGAGATACAGAAACACCGTGGCCCCTTTCTTTGAGATAACTCTGCGTTTAGTGCGAGCCGCAAATGCCACTTCCAGCTTAGCTGTGCAGAAGAAGAACAACAAGAAGAAGAAATATCTCGAAATATGTCCGTCAGGCCCCTTCCCTTGAGATAAATCTGCAAATATCTCGGAAACGAAGCGAGCTATGGCAAAATGTTAAGACACCTTTTTTGTAGAGAATTAAGTTTCCTACTTTTTATGTTCTATGATATTTTTTGATCAGATGCGTAGTTCTCGAGATATATCAAGATATTTAAAAGTTCCGAAGCCGCACCAACATAATAGAGATACAGAAACACCGTGGCCCCTTTCTGTGAGATAACTCTGCACTATTGTGAGCTGTAAATGCCACTTCCAGCTTAGCTGTGCAGAAGAAGAACAACAAGAAGAAGAAATATCTCGAAATCTGTCCGACAGGCCCCTTCCCTTGAGATAAATCTGCAAATATCTCGGAAACGAAGCGAGCTATGGCAAAACGTTAAGAAACCTTTTTTGTAGAGAATTAAGTTTCCTACTTTTTATGTTCTATGATATTTTTTGATCAGATGCGTAGTTCTCGAGATATATCAAGATATTTAAAAGTTCCGAAGCCGCACCAACATAATAGAGATACAGAAACACCGTGGCCCCTTTCTTTGAGATAACTCTGCACTAGTGCGAGCCGCAAATGCCACTTCCAGCTTAGCTGTGCAGAAGAAGAACAACAAGAAGAAGAAATATCTCGAAATATGTCCGTCAGGCCCCTCCCCTTGAGATGTATCTGCAAATATCTCGGAAACGAAGCGAGCTATGGCAAAATGTTAAGAGACCTTTTTTGTAGAGAATTATGTTTCCTACAATTTATGTTCTATGATATTTTTTGATCAGAAGCGTAGTTTTCGAGATATATCGAGATATTTAAAAGTTCCGAAGCCGCACCAACATAATAGAGATACAGAAACACCGTGGCCCCTTTCTTTGAGATAACTCTGCGTTTAGTGCGAGCCGCAAATGCCACTTCCAGCTTAGCTGTGCAGAAGAAGAACAACAAGAAGAAGAAATATCTCGAAATATGTCCGTCAGGCCCCTTCCCTTGAGATAAATCTGCAAATATCTCGGAAACGAAGCGAGCTATGGCAAAATGTTAAGACACCTTTTTTGTAGAGAATTAAGTTTCCTACTTTTTATGTTCTATGATATTTTTTGATCAGATGCGTAGTTCTCGAGATATATCAAGATATTTAAAAGTTCCGAAGCCGCACCAACATAATAGAGATACAGAAACACCGTGGCCCCTTTCTTTGAGATAACTCTGCACTATTGCGAGCTGTAAATGCCACTTCCAGCTTAGCTGTGCAGAAGAAGAACAACAAGAAGAAGAAATATCTCGAAATATGTCCGTCAGGCCCCTTCCCTTGGGATATATCTGCAAATATCTCGGAAACGAAGCGAGCTATGGCCAATTGTTAAGAGACCTTTTTTGTAGAGAATTAAGTTTCCTACTTTTTATGTTCTATGATATTTTTTGATCAGATGCGTAGTTCTCGAGATATATCAAGATATTTAAAAGTTCCGAAGCCGCACCAACATAATAGAGATACAGAAACACCGTGGCCCCTTTCTTTGAGATAACTCTGCACTATTGCGTGCTGTAAATGCCACTTCCAGCTTAGCTGTGCAGAAGAAGAACAACAAGAAGAAGAAATATCTCGAAATATGTCCGTCAGGCCCCTTCCCTTGAGATATATCTGCAAATATCTCGGAAACGAAGCTAGCTATGGCAAAATGTTAAGAGACCTTTTTTGTAGAGAATTATGTTTCCTACAATTTATGTTGTATGATATTTTTTGATCAGAAGCGTAGTTTTCGAGATATATCGAGATATTTAAAAGTTCCGAAGCCGCACCAACATAATAGAGATACAGAAACACCGTGGCCCCTTTCTTTGAGATAACTCTGCACTATTGCGAGCCGCAAATGCCACTTCCAGCTTAGCTGTGCAGAAGAAGAACAACAAGAAGAAGAAATATCTCGAAATATGTCCGTCAGGCCCCTTCCTTTGAGATATATCTGCAAATATCTCGGAAACGAAGCGAGCTATGGCAAAATGTTAAGAGACCTTTTTTGTAGAGAATTATGTTTCCTACAATTTATGTTCTATGATCTTTTTTGATCAGAAGCGTAGTTTTCGAGATATATCGAGATATTTAAAAGTTCCGAAGCCGCACCAACATAATAGAGATACAGAAACACCGTGGCCCCTTTCTTTGAGATAACTCTGCGTTTAGTGCGAGCCGCAAATGCCACTTCCAGCTTAGCTGTGCAGAAGAAGAACAACAAGAAGAAGAAATATCTCGAAATATGTCCGTCAGGCCCCTTCCCTTGAGATAAATCTGCAAATATCTCGGAAACGAAGCGAGCTATGGCAAAATGTTAAGACACCTTTTTTGTAGAGAATTAAGTTTCCTACTTTTTATGTTCTATGATATTTTTTGATCAGATGCGTAGTTCTCGAGATATATCAAGATATTTAATAGTTCCGAAGCCGCACCAACATAATAGAGATACAGAAACACCGTGGCCCCTTTCTTTGAGATAACTCTGCACTATTGCGAGCTGGAAATGCCACTTCCAGTTTAGCTGTGCAGAAGAAGAACAACAAGAAGAAGAAATATCTCGAAATATGTCCGTCAGGCCCCTTCCCTTGAGATAAATCTGCAAATATCTCGGAAACGAAGCGAGCTATGGCAAAATGTTAAGAGACCTTTTTTGTAGAGAATTAAGTTTCCTACTTTTTATGTTCTATAATATTTTTTGATCAGATGCGTAGTTCTCGAGATATATCAAGATATTTAAAAGTTCCGAAGCCGCACCAACATAATAGAGATACAGAAACACCGTGGCCCCTTTCTTTGAGATAACTCTGCACTATTGTGAGCTGTAAATGCCACTTCCAGCTTAGCTGTGCAGAAGAAGAACAACAAGAAGAAGAAATATCTCGAAATCTGTCCGACAGGCCCCTTCCCTTGAGATAAATCTGCAAATATCTCGGAAACGAAGCGAGCTATGGCAAAATGTTAAGACACCTTTTTTGTAGAGAATTAGGTTTCCTACTTTTTATGTTCTATGATATTTTTTGATCAGATGCGTAGTTCTCGAGATATATCAAGATATTTAAAAGTTCCGAAGCCGCACCAACATAATAGAGATACAGAAACACCGTGGCCCCTTTCTTTGAGATAACTCTGCACTATTGCGAGCTGTAAATGCCACTTCCAGCTTAGCTGTGCAGAAGAAGAACAACAAGAAGAAGAAATATCTCGAAATATGTCCGTCAGGCCCCTTCCCTTGGGATATATCTGCAAATATCTCGGAAACGAAGCGAGCTATGGCCAATTGTTAAGAGACCTTTTTTGTAGAGAATTAAGTTTCCTACTTTTTATGTTCTATGATATTTTTTGATCAGATGCGTAGTTCTCGAGATATATCAAGATATTTAAAAGTTCCGAAGCCGCACCAACATAATAGAGATACAGAAACACCGTGGCCCCTTTCTTTGAGATAACTCTGCACTATTGCGTGCTGTAAATGCCACTTCCAGCTTAGCTGTGCAGAAGAAGAACAACAAGAAGAAGAAATATCTCGAAATATGTCCGTCAGGCCCCTTCCCTTGAGATATATCTGCAAATATCTCGGAACCGAAGCTAGCTATGGCAAAATGTTAAGAGACCTTTTTTGTAGAGAATTATGTTTCCTACAATTTATGTTCTATGATATTTTTTGATCAGAAGCGTAGTTTTCGAGATATATCGAGATATTTAAAAGTTCCGAAGCCGCACCAACATAATAGAGATACAGAAACACCGTGGCCCCTTTCTTTGAGATAACTCTGCACTATTGCGAGCCGCAAATGCCACTTCCAGCTTAGCTGTGCAGAAGAAGAACAACAAGAAGAAGAAATATCTCGAAATATGTCCGTCAGGCCCCTTCCTTTGAGATATATCTGCAAATATCTCGGAAACGAAGCGAGCTATGGCAAAATGTTAAGAGACCTTTTTTGTAGAGAATTATGTTTCCTACAATTTATGTTCTATGATATTTTTTGATCAGAAGCGTAGTTTTCGAGATATATCGAGATATTTAAAAGTTCCGAAGCCGCACGAACATAATAGAGATACAGAAACACCGTGGCCCCTTTCTTTGAGATAACTCTGCGTTTAGTGCGAGCCGCAAATGCCACTTCCAGCTTAGCTGTGCAGAAGAAGAACAACAAGAAGAAGAAATATCTCGAAATATGTCCGTCAGGCCCCTTCCCTTGAGATAAATCTGCAAATATCTCGGAAACGAAGCGAGCTATGGCAAAATGTTAAGAGACCTTTTTTGTAGAGAATTAAGTTTCCTACTTTTTATGTTCTATAATATTTTTGGATCAGATGCGTAGTTCTCGAGATATATCAAGATATTTAAAAGTTCCGAAGCCGCACCAACATAATAGAGATACAGAAACACCGTGGCCCCTTTCTTTGAGATAACTCTGCACTATTGCGAGCTGGAAATGCCACTTCCAGTTTAGCTGTGCAGAAGAAGAACAACAAGAAGAAGAAATATCTCGAAATATGTCCGTCAGGCCCCTTCCCTTGAGATAAATCTGCAAATATCTCGGAAACGAAGCGAGCTATGGCCAATTGTTGAGAGACCTTTTTTGTAGAGAATTAAGTTTCCTACTTTTTATGTTCTATGATATTTTTTGATCAGATGCGTAGTTCTCGAGATATATCAAGATATTTAAAAGTTCCGAAGCCGCACCAACATAATAGAGATACAGAAACACCGTGGCCCCTTTCTTTGAGATAACTCTGCACTATTGCGTGCTGTAAATGCCACTTCCAGCTTAGCTGTGCAGAAGAAGAACAACAAGAAGAAGAAATATCTCGAAATATGTCCGTCAGGCCCCTTCCCTTGAGATATATCTGCAAATATCTCGGAACCGAAGCTAGCTATGGCAAAATGTTAAGAGACCTTTTTTGTAGAGAATTATGTTTCCTACAATTTATGTTCTATGATATTTTTTGATCAGAAGCGTAGTTTTCGAGATATATCGAGATATTTAAAAGTTCCGAAGCCGCACCAACATAATAGAGATACAGAAACACCGTGGCCCCTTTCTTTGAGATAACTCTGCACTATTGCGAGCCGCAAATGCCACTTCCAGCTTAGCTGTGCAGAAGAAGAACAACAAGAAGAAGAAATATCTCGAAATATGTCCGTCAGGCCCCTTCCTTTGAGATATATCTGCAAATATCTCGGAAACGAAGCGAGCTATGGCAAAATGTTAAGAGACCTTTTTTGTAGAGAATTATGTTTCCTACAATTTATGTTCTATGATATTTTTTGATCAGAAGCGTAGTTTTCGAGATATATCGAGATATTTAAAAGTTCCGAAGCCGCACGAACATAATAGAGATACAGAAACACCGTGGCCCCTTTCTTTGAGATAACTCTGCGTTTAGTGCGAGCCGCAAATGCCACTTCCAGCTTAGCTGTGCAGAAGAAGAACAACAAGAAGAAGAAATATCTCGAAATATGTCCGTCAGGCCCCTTCCCTTGAGATAAATCTGCAAATATCTCGGAAACGAAGCGAGCTATGGCAAAATGTTAAGAGACCTTTTTTGTAGAGAATTAAGTTTCCTACTTTTTATGTTCTATAATATTTTTGGATCAGATGCGTAGTTCTCGAGATATATCAAGATATTTAAAAGTTCCGAAGCCGCACCAACATAATAGAGATACAGAAACACCGTGGCCCCTTTCTTTGAGATAACTCTGCACTATTGCGAGCTGGAAATGCCACTTCCAGTTTAGCTGTGCAGAAGAAGAACAACAAGAAGAAGAAATATCTCGAAATATGTCCGTCAGGCCCCTTCCCTTGAGATAAATCTGCAAATATCTCGGAAACGAAGCGAGCTATGGCAAAATGTTAAGAGACCTTTTTTGTAGAGAATTAAGTTTCCTACTTTTTATGTTCTATAATATTTTTTGATCAGATGCGTAGTTCTCGAGATATATCAAGATATTTAAAAGTTCCGAAGCCGCACCAACATAATAGAGATACAGAAACACCGTGGCCCCTTTCTTTGAGATAACTCTGCACTATTGTGAGCTGTAAATGCCACTTCCAGCTTAGCTGTGCAGAAGAAGAACAACAAGAAGAAGAAATATCTCGAAATCTGTCCGACAGGCCCCTTCCCTTGAGATAAATCTGCAAATATCTCGGAAACGAAGCGAGCTATGGCAAAATGTTAAGACACCTTTTTTGTAGAGAATTAAGTTTCCTACTTTTTATGTTCTATGATATTTTTTGATCAGATGCGTAGTTCTCGAGATATATCAAGATATTTAAAAGTTCCGAAGCCGCACCAACATAATAGAGATACAGAAACACCGTGGCCCCTTTCTTTGAGATAACTCTGCACTATTGCGAGCTGTAAATGCCACTTCCAGCTTAGCTGTGCAGAAGAAGAACAACAAGAAGAAGAAATATCTCGAAATATGTCCGTCAGGCCCCTTCCCTTGGGATATATCTGCAAATATCTCGGAAACGAAGCGAGCTATGGCCAATTGTTAAGAGACCTTTTTTGTAGAGAATTAAGTTTCCTACTTTTTATGTTCTATGATATTTTTTGATCAGATGCGTAGTACTCGAGATATATCAAGATATTTAAAAGTTCCGAAGCCGCACCAACATAATAGAGATACAGAAACACCGTGGCCCCTTTCTTTGAGATAACTCTGCACTAGTGCGAGCCGCAAATGCCACTTCCAGCTTAGCTGTGCAGAAGAAGAACAACAAGAAGAAGAAATATCTCGAAATATGTCCGTCAGGCCCCTTCCCTTGAGATGTATCTGCAAATATCTCGGAAACGAAGCGAGCTATGGCAAAATGTTAAGAGACCTTTTTTGTAGAGAATTATGTTTCCTACAATTTATGTTCTATGATATTTTTTGATCAGAAGCGTAGTTTTCGAGATATATCGAGATATTTAAAAGTTCCGAAGCCGCACCAACATAATAGAAATACAGAAACACCGTGGCCCCTTTCTTTGAGATAACTCTGCGTTTAGTGCGAGCCGCAAATGCCACTTCCAGCTTAGCTGTGCAGAAGAAGAACAACAAGAAGAAGAAATATCTCGAAATATGTCCGTCAGGCCCCTTCCCTTGAGATAAATCTGCAAATATCTCGGAAACGAAGCGAGCTATGGCAAAATGTTAAGACACCTTTTTTGTAGAGAATTAAGTTTCCTACTTTTTATGTTCTATGATATTTTTTGATCAGATGCGTAGTTCTCGAGATATATCAAGATATTTAATAGTTCCGAAGCCGCACCAACATAATAGAGATACAGAAACACCGTGGCCCCTTTCTTTGAGATAACTCTGCACTATTGCGAGCTGGAAATGCCACTTCCAGTTTAGCTGTGCAGAAGAAGAACAACAAGAAGAAGAAATATCTCGAAATATGTCCGTCAGGCCCCTTCCCTTGAGATAAATCTGCAAATATCTCGGAAACGAAGCGAGCTATGGCAAAATGTTAAGAGACCTTTTTTGTAGAGAATTAAGTTTCCTACTTTTTATGTTCTATAATATTTTTGGATCAGATGCGTAGTTCTCGAGATATATCAAGATATTTAAAAGTTCCGAAGCCGCACCAACATAATAGAGATACAGAAACACCGTGGCCCCTTTCTTTGAGATAACTCTGCACTATTGTGAGCTGTAAATGCCACTTCCAGTTTAGCTGTGCAGAAGAAGAACAACAAGAAGAAGAAATATCTCGAAATATGTCCGTCAGGCCCCTTCCCTTGAGATAAATCTGCAAATATCTCGGAAACGAAGCGAGCTATGGCAAAATGTTAAGAGACCTTTTTTGTAGAGAATTAAGTTTCCTACTTTTTATGTTCTATAATATTTTTTGATCAGATGCGTAGTTCTCGAGATATATCAAGATATTTAAAAGTTCCGAAGCCGCACCAACATAATAGAGATACAGAAACACCGTGGCCCCTTTCTTTGAGATAACTCTGCACTATTGTGAGCTGTAAATGCCACTTCCAGTTTAGCTGTACAGAAGAAGAACAACAAGAAGAAGAAATATCTCGAAATATGTCCGTCAGGCCCCTTCCCTTGAGATATATCTGCAAATATCTCGGAAACGAAGCGAGCTATGGCCAATTGTTAAGAGACCTTTTTTGTAGAGAATTAAGTTTCCTACTTTTTATGTTCTATGATATTTTTTGATCAGATGCGTAGTTCTCGAGATATATCAAGATATTTAAAAGTTCCGAAGCCGCACCAACATAATAGAGATACAGAAACACCGTGGCCCCTTTCTTTGAGATAACTCTGCACTATTGCGTGCTGTAAATGCCACTTCCAGCTTAGCTGTGCAGAAGAAGAACAACAAGAAGAAGAAATATCTCGAAATATGTCCGTCAGGCCCCTTCCCTTGAGATATATCTGCAAATATCTCGGAAACGAAGCGAGCTATGGCAAAATGTTAAGAGACCTTTTTTGTAGAGAATTATGTTTCCTACAATTTATGTTCTATGATATTTTTTGATCAGAAGCGTAGTTTTCGAGATATATCGAGATATTTAAAAGTTCCAAAGCCGCACCAACATAATAGAGATACAGAAACACCGTGGCCCCTTTCTTTGAGATAACTCTGCACTAGTGCGAGCCGCAAATGCCACTTCCAGCTTAGCTGTGCAGAAGAAGAACAACAAGAAGAAGAAATATCTCGAAATATGTCCGTCAGGCCCCTTCCCTTGAGATAAATCTGCAAATATCTCGGAAACGAAGCGAGCTAAGGCAAAATGTTAAGAGACCTTTTTTGTAGAGAATTAAGTTTCCTACTTTTTATGTTCTATGATATTTTTTGATCAGATGCGCAGTTCTCGAGATATATCAAGATATTTAAAAGTTCCGAAGCCGCACCAACATAATAGAGATACAGAAACACCGTGGCCCCTTTCTTTGAGATAACTCTGCACTATTGCGAGCTGCAAATGCCACTTCCAGCTTAGCTGTGCAGAGGAAGGACAACCAGAAGAAGAAATATCTCGAAATATGTCCGTCAGGCCAGTTCCTTTGAGCTGAATCTGCAAATATCTCGGAAACGAAGCGAGCTATGGCAAAATGTTGAGAGACCTTTTTTGTAGAGAATTAAGTTTCCTACTTTTTATGTTCTATGATATTTTTTGATCAGATGCGTAGTTCTCGAGATATATCAAGATATTTAAAAGTTCCGAAGCCGCACCAACATAATAGAGATACAGAAACACCGTGGCCCCTTTCTTTGAGATAACTCTGCACTATTGCGAGCTGCAAATGCCACTTCCAGCTTAGCTGTGCAGAAGAAGAACATCAAGAAGAAGAAATATCTCGAAATATGTCCGTCAGGCCCCTTCCCTTGAGATAAATCTGCAAATATCTCGGAAACGAAGAGAGCTATGGCCAATTGTTAAGAGACCTTTTTTGTAGAGAATTAAGTTTCCTACTTTTTATGTTCTATGATATTTTTTGATCAGATGCGTAGTTCTCGAGATATATCAAGATATTTAAAAGTTCCGAAGCCGCACCAACATAATAGAGATACAGAAACACCGTGGCCCCTTTCTTTGAGATAACTCTGCACTATTGCGAGCTGCAAATGCCACTTCCAGCTTAGCTGTGCAGAAGAAGAACAACAAGAAGAAGAAATATCTCGAAATATGTCCGTCAGGCCCCTTCCCTTGAGATATATCTGCAAATATCTCGGAAACGAAGCGAGCTAAGGCAAAATGTTAAGAGACCTTTTTTGTAGAGAATTATGTTTCCTACAATTTATGTTCTATGATATTTTTTGATCAGAAGCGTAGTTTTCGAGATATATCGAGATATTTAAAAGTTCCGAAGCCGCACCAACATAATAGAGATACAGAAACACCGTGGCCCCTTTCTTTGAGATAACTCTGCACTAGTGCGAGCCGCAAATGCCACTTCCAGCTTAGCTGTGCAGAAGAAGAACAACAAGAAGAAGAAATATCTCGAAATATGTCCGTCAGGCCACTTCCCTTGAGATAAATCTGCAAATATCTCGGAAACGAAGCGAGCTATGGCAAAATGTTAAGAGACCTTTTTTGTAGAGAATTAAGTTTCCTACTTTTTATCTTCTATGATATTTTTTGATCAGATGCGTAGTTCTCGAGATATATCAAGATATTTAAAAGTTCCGAAGCCGCACCAACATAATAGAGATACAGAAACACCGTGGCCCCTTTCTTTGAGATAACTCTGCACTAGTGCGAGCCGCAAATGCCACTTCCAGCTTAGCTGTGCAGAAGAAGAACAACAAGAAGAAGAAATATCTCGAAATATGTCCGTCAGGCCCCTTCCCTTGAGATGTATCTGCAAATATCTCGGAAACGAAGCGAGCTATGGCAAAATGTTAAGAGACCTTTTTTGTAGAGAATTATGTTTCCTACAATTTATGTTCTATGATATTTTTTGATCAGAAGCGTAGTTTTCGAGATATATCGAGATATTTAAAAGTTCCGAAGCCGCACCAACATAATAGAAATACAGAAACACCGTGGCCCCTTTCTTTGAGATAACTCTGCGTTTAGTGCGAGCCGCAAATGCCACTTCCAGCTTAGCTGTGCAGAAGAAGAACAACAAGAAGAAGAAATATCTCGAAATATGTCCGTCAGGCCCCTTCCCTTGAGATAAATCTGCAAATATCTCGGAAACGAAGCGAGCTATGGCAAAATGTTAAGACACCTTTTTTGTAGAGAATTAAGTTTCCTACTTTTTATGTTCTATGATATTTTTTGATCAGATGCGTAGTTCTCGAGATATATCAAGATATTTAATAGTTCCGAAGCCGCACCAACATAATAGAGATACAGAAACACCGTGGCCCCTTTCTTTGAGATAACTCTGCACTATTGCGAGCTGGAAATGCCACTTCCAGTTTAGCTGTGCAGAAGAAGAACAACAAGAAGAAGAAATATCTCGAAATATGTCCGTCAGGCCCCTTCCCTTGAGATAAATCTGCAAATATCTCGGAAACGAAGCGAGCTATGGCAAAATGTTAAGAGACCTTTTTTGTAGAGAATTAAGTTTCCTACTTTTTATGTTCTATAATATTTTTGGATCAGATGCGTAGTTCTCGAGATATATCAAGATATTTAAAAGTTCCGAAGCCGCACCAACATAATAGAGATACAGAAACACCGTGGCCCCTTTCTTTGAGATAACTCTGCACTATTGTGAGCTGTAAATGCCACTTCCAGTTTAGCTGTGCAGAAGAAGAACAACAAGAAGAAGAAATATCTCGAAATATGTCCGTCAGGCCCCTTCCCTTGAGATAAATCTGCAAATATCTCGGAAACGAAGCGAGCTATGGCAAAATGTTAAGAGACCTTTTTTGTAGAGAATTAAGTTTCCTACTTTTTATGTTCTATAATATTTTTTGATCAGATGCGTAGTTCTCGAGATATATCAAGATATTTAAAAGTTCCGAAGCCGCACCAACATAATAGAGATACAGAAACACCGTGGCCCCTTTCTTTGAGATAACTCTGCACTATTGTGAGCTGTAAATGCCACTTCCAGTTTAGCTGTGCAGAAGAAGAACAACAAGAAGAAGAAATATCTCGAAATATGTCCGTCAGGCCCCTTCCCTTGAGATAAATCTGCAAATATCTCGGAAACGAAGCGAGCTATGGCAAAATGTTAAGACACCTTTTTTGTAGAGAATTAAGTTTCCTACTTTTTATGTTCTATGATATTTTTTGATCAGATGCGTAGTTCTCGAGATATATCAAGATATTTAATAGTTCCGAAGCCGCACCAACATAATAGAGATACAGAAACACCGTGGCCCCTTTCTTTGAGATAACTCTGCACTATTGTGAGCTGTAAATGCCACTTCCAGTTTAGCTGTGCAGAAGAAGAACAACAAGAAGAAGAAATATCTCGAAATATGTCCGTCAGGCCCCTTCCCTTGAGATAAATCTGCAAATATCTCGGAAACGAAGCGAGCTATGGCAAAATGTTAAGAGACCTTTTTTGTAGAGAATTAAGTTTCCTGCTTTTTATGTTCTATAATATTTTTTGATCAGATGCGTAGTTCTCGAGATATATCAAGATATTTAAAAGTTCCGAAGCCGCACCAACATAATAGAGATACAGAAACACCGTGGCCCCTTTCTTTGAGATAACTCTGCACTATTGTGAGCTGTAAATGCCACTTCCAGTTTAGCTGTGCAGAAGAAGAACAACAAGAAGAAGAAATATCTCGAAATATGTCCGTCAGGCCCCTTCCCTTGAGATATATCTGCAAACATCTCGGAAACGAAGCGAGCTATGGCCAATTGTTAAGAGACCTTTTTTGTAGAGAATTAAGTTTCCTACTTTTTATGTTCTATGATATTTTTTGATCAGATGCGTAGTTCTCGAGATATATCAAGATATTTAAAAGTTCCGAAGCCGCACCAACATAATAGAGATACAGAAACACCGTGGCCCCTTTCTTTGAGATAACTCTGCACTATTGCGTGCTGTAAATGCCACTTCCAGCTTAGCTGTGCAGAAGAAGAACAACAAGAAGAAGAAATATCTCGAAATATGTCCGTCAGGCCCCTTCCCTTGAGATATATCTGCAAATATCTCGGAAACGAAGCGAGCTATGGCAAAATGTTAAGAGACCTTTTTTGTAGAGAATTATGTTTCCTACAATTTATGTTCTATGATATTTTTTGATCAGAAGCGTAGTTTTCGAGATATATCGAGATATTTAAAAGTTCCAAAGCCGCACCAACATAATAGAGATACAGAAACACCGTGGCCCCTTTCTTTGAGATAACTCTGCACTAGTGCGAGCCGCAAATGCCACTTCCAGCTTAGCTGTGCAGAAGAAGAACAACAAGAAGAAGAAATATCTCGAAATATGTCCGTCAGGCCCCTTCCCTTGAGATAAATCTGCAAATATCTCGGAAACGAAGCGAGCTAAGGCAAAATGTTAAGAGACCTTTTTTGTAGAGAATTAAGTTTCCTACTTTTTATGTTCTATGATATTTTTTGATCAGATGCGCAGTTCTCGAGATATATCAAGATATTTAAAAGTTCCGAAGCCGCACCAACATAATAGAGATACAGAAACACCGTGGCCCCTTTCTTTGAGATAACTCTGCACTATTGCGAGCTGCAAATGCCACTTCCAGCTTAGCTGTGCAGAGGAAGAACAACAAGAAGAAGAAATATCTCGAAATATGTCCGTCAGGCCAGTTCCTTTGAGCTGAATCTGCAAATATCTCGGAAACGAAGCGAGCTATGGCAAAATGTTGAGAGACCTTTTTTGTAGAGAATTAAGTTTCCTACTTTTTATGTTCTATGATATTTTTTGATCAGATGCGTAGTTCTCGAGATATATCAAGATATTTAAAAGTTCCGAAGCCGCACCAACATAATAGAGATACAGAAACACCGTGGCCCCTTTCTTTGAGATAACTCTGCACTATTGCGAGCTGCAAATGCCACTTCCAGCTTAGCTGTGCAGAAGAAGAACATCAAGAAGAAGAAATATCTCGAAATATGTCCGTCAGGCCCCTTCCCTTGAGATAAATCTGCAAATATCTCGGAAACGAAGAGAGCTATGGCCAATTGTTAAGAGACCTTTTTTGTAGAGAATTAAGTTTCCTACTTTTTATGTTCTATGATATTTTTTGATCAGATGCGTAGTTCTCGAGATATATCAAGATATTTAAAAGTTCCGAAGCCGCACCAACATAATAGAGATACAGAAACACCGTGGCCCCTTTCTTTGAGATAACTCTGCACTATTGCGAGCTGCAAATGCCACTTCCAGCTTAGCTGTGCAGAAGAAGAACAACAAGAAGAAGAAATATCTCGAAATATGTCCGTCAGGCCCCTTCCCTTGAGATATATCTGCAAATATCTCGGAAACGAAGCGAGCTAAGGCAAAATGTTAAGAGACCTTTTTTGTAGAGAATTATGTTTCCTACAATTTATGTTCTATGATATTTTTTGATCAGAAGCGTAGTTTTCGAGATATATCGAGATATTTAAAAGTTCCGAAGCCGCACCAACATAATAGAGATACAGAAACACCGTGGCCCCTTTCTTTGAGATAACTCTGCACTAGTGCGAGCCGCAAATGCCACTTCCAGCTTAGCTGTGCAGAAGAAGAACAACAAGAAGAAGAAATATCTCGAAATATGTCCGTCAGGCCACTTCCCTTGAGATAAATGTGCAAATATCTCGGAAACGAAGCGAGCTATGGCAAAATGTTAAGAGACCTTTTTTGTAGAGAATTAAGTTTCCTACTTTTTATCTTCTATGATATTTTTTGATCAGATGCGTAGTTCTCGAGATATATCAAGATATTTAAAAGTTCCGAAGCCGCACCAACATAATAGAGATACAGAAACACCGTGGCCCCTTTCTTTGAGATAACTCTGCACTAGTGCGAGCTGCAAATGCCACTTCCAGCTTAGCTGTGCAGAAGAAGAACAACAAGAAGAAGAAGTATCTCGAAATATGTCCGTCAGGCCCGTTCCTTTGAGCTGAATCTGCAAATATCTCGGAAACGAAGCAAGCTATGGCAAAATCTTAAGAGACGTTTTTTGTAGAGAATTATGTTTCCTACAATTTATGTTCTATGATATTTTTTGATCAGAAGCGTAGTTTTCGAGATATATCGAGATATTTAAAAGTTCCGAAGCCGCACCAACATAATAGAGATACAGAAACACCGTGGCCCCTTTCTTTGAGATAACACTGCACTATTGCGAGCTGTAAATGCCACTTCCAGCTTAGCTGTGCAGAAGAAGAACAACAAGAAGAAGAAATATCTCGAAATATGTCCGTCAGGCCCCTTCCCTTGAGATAAATCTGCAAATATCTCGGAAACGAAGCTAGCTATGGCAAAATGTTAAGATATCTTTTTTGTAGAGAATTATGTTTCCTACAATTTATCTTCTATGATATTTTTTGATCAGAAGCGTAGTTTTCGAGATATATCGAGATATTTAAAAGTTCCGAAGCCGCACCAACATAATAGAGATACAGAAACACCGTGGCCCCTTTCTTTGAGATAACTCTGCACTATTGCGAGCCGCAAATGCCACTTCCAGCTTAGCTGTGCAGAAGAAGAACAACAAGAAGAAGAAATATCTCGAAATATGTCCGTCAGGCCACTTCCCTTGAGATATATCTGCAAATATCTCGGAAACGAAGCGAGCAATGGCAAAATCTTAAGAGACCTTTTTTGTAGAGAATTATGTTTCCTACAATTTATGTTCTATGATATTTTTTGATCAGAAGCGTAGTTTTCGAGATATATCGAGATATTTAAAAGTTCCAAAGCCGCACCAACATAATAGAGATACAGAAACACCGTGGCCCCTTTCTTTGAGATAACTCTGCACTAGTGCGAGCCGCAAATGCCACTTCCAGCTTAGCTGTGCAGAAGAAGAACAACAAGAAGAAGAAATATCTCGAAATATGTCCGTCAGGCCCCTTCCCTTGAGATAAATCTGCAAATATCTCGGAAACGAAGCGAGCTAAGGCAAAATGTTAAGAGACCTTTTTTGTAGAGAATTAAGTTTCCTACTTTTTATGTTCTATGATATTTTTCGATCAGATGCGTAGTTCTCGAGATATATCAAGATATTTAAAAGTTCCGAAGCCGCACCAACATAATAGAGATACAGAAACACCGTGGCCCCTTTCTTTGAGATAACTCTGCACTATTGCGAGCTGCAAATGCCACTTCCAGCTTAGCTGTGCAGAGGAAGAACAACAAGAAGAAGAAATATCTCGAAATATGTCCGTCAGGCCAGTTCCTTTGAGCTGAATCTGCAAATATCTCGGAAACGAAGCGAGCTATGGCAAAATGTTAAGAGGCCTTTTTTGTAGAGAATTAAGTTTCCTACTTTTTATGTTCTATGATATTTTTTGATCAGATGCGTAGTTCTCGAGATATATCAAGATATTTAAAAGTTCCGAAGCCGCACCAACATAATAGAGATACAGAAACACCGTGGCCCCTTTCTTTGAGATAACTCTGCACTATTGCGAGCTGCAAATGCCACTTCCAGCTTAGCTGTGCAGAAGAAGAACAACAAGAAGAAGAAATATCTCGAAATATGTCCGTCAGGCCCCTTCCCTTGAGATAAATCTGCAAATATCTCGGAAACGAAGCGAGCTATGGCAAAATGTTAAGAGACCTTTTTTGTAGAGAATTATGTTTCCTACAACTTAGGTTCTATGATATTTTTTGATCAGAAGCGTAGTTTTCGAGATATATCGAGATATTTAAAAGTTCCGAAGCCGCACCAACATAATAGAGATACAGAAACACCGTGGCCCCTTTCTTTGAGATAACTGTGCACCAGTGCGAGCCGCAAATGCCACTTCCAGCTTAGCTGTGCAGAAGAAGAACAACAAGAAAAAGAAATATCTCGAAATATGTCCGTCAGGCCCCTTCCCTTGAGATATATCTGCAAATATCTCGGAAACGAAGCGAGCTATGGCAAAATGTTAAGAGACCGTTTTTGTAGAGAATTATGTTTCCTACTTTTTAGGTTCTATGATATTTTTTGATCAGACGCGTAGTTCTCGAGATATATCAAGATATTTAAAAGTTCCGAAGCCGCACCAACATAATAGAGATACAGAAACACCGTGGCCCCTTTCTTTGAGATAACTCTGCACTATTGCGAGCTGCAAATGCCACTTCCAGCTTAGCTGTGCAGAAGAAGAACAACAAGAAGAAGAAATATCTCGAAATATGTCCGTCAGGCCCCTTCCCTTGAGATAAATCTGCAAATATCTCGGAAACGAAGAGAGCTATGGCAAAATGTTAAGAGACCTTTTTTGTAGAGAATTATGTGTCCTACAATTTATGTTCTATGATATTTTTTGATCAGAAGCGTAGTTTTCGAGATATATCGAGATATTTAAAAGTTCCGAAGACGCACCAACATAATAGAGATACAGAAACACCGTGGCCCCTTTCTTTGAGATAACTCTGCACGATTGCGAGCTGGAAATGCCACTTCCAGTTTAGCTGTGCAGAAGAAGAACAACAAGAAGAAGAAATATCTCGAAATATGTCCATCAGGACCCTTCCCTTGAGATAAATCTGCAAATATCTCGGAAACGAAGCGAGCTATGGCAAAATGTTAAGAGAACTTTTTTGTAGAGAATTAAGTTTCCTACTTTTTATGTTCTATGATATTTTTTGATCAGATGCGTAGTTCTCGAGATATATCAAGATATTTAAAAGTTCCGAAGCCGCACCAACATAATAGAGATACAGAAACACCGTGGCCCCATTCTTTGAGATAACTCTGCACTATTGCGAGCTGCAAATGCCACTTCCAGCTTAGCTGTGCAGAGGAAGAACAACAAGAAGAAGAAATACCTCGAAATATGTCCGTCAGGCCAGTTCCTTTGAGCTGAATCTGCAAATATCTCGGAAACGAAGCGAGCTATGGCAAAATGTTATGAGACGTTTTTTGTAGAGAATTATGTTTCCTACAATTTATGTTCTATGATATTTTTTGATCAGAAGCGTAGTTTTCGAGATATATCGAGATATTTAAAAGTTCCGAAGACGCACCAACATAATAGAGATACAGAAACACCGTGGCCCCTTTCTTTGAGATAACTGTGCACTAGTGCGAGCCGCAAATGCCACTGCCAGCTTAGCTGTGCAGAAGAAGAACAACAAGAAGAAGAAATATCTCGAAATATGTCCGTCAGGCCCCTTCCCTTGAGATAAATCTGCAAATATCTCGGAAATGAAGAGAGCTATGGCAAAATGTTAAGAGACCTTTTTTGTAGAGAATTAAGTTTCCTACTTTTCATGTTCTATGATATTTTTTGATCAGATGCGTAGTTCTCGAGATATATCAAGATATTTAAAAGTTCCGAAGCCGCACCAACATAATAGAGATACAGAAACACCGTGGCCCCTTTCTTTGAGATAACTGTGCACTAGTGCGAGCCGCAAATGCCACTTCCAGCTTAGCTGTGCAGAAGAAGAACAACAAGAAGAAGAAATATCTCGAAATATGTCCGTCAGGCCCCTTCCCTTGAGATAAATCTGCAAATATCTCGGAAATGAAGAGAGCTATGGCAAAATGTTAAGAGACCTTTTTTGTAGAGAATTAAGTTTCCTACTTTTCATGTTCTATGATATTTTTTGATCAGATGCGTAGTTCTCGAGATATATCAAGATATTTAAAAGTTCCGAAGCCGCACCAACATAATAGAGATACAGAAACACCGTGGCCCCTTTCTTTGAGATAACTCTGCACTATTCCGAGCTGCAAATGCCACTTCCAGCTTAGCTGTGCAGAAGAAGAACAACAAGAAGAAGAAATATCTCGAAATATGTCCGTCAGGCCCCTTCCCTTGAGATAAATCTGCAAATATCTCGGAAACGAAGAGAGCTATGGCAAAATGTTAAGAGACCTTTTTTGTAGAGAATTAAGTTTCCTACTTTTCATGTTCTACGATATTTTTTGATCAGATGCGTAGTTCTCGAGATATATCAAGATATTTAAAAGTCCCGAAGCCGCACCAACATAATAGAGATACAGAAACACCGTGGCCCCTTTCTTTGAGATAACTCTGCACTATTGCGAGCTGTAAATGCCACTTCCAGCTTAGCTGTGCAGAAGAAGAACAACAAGAAGAAGAAATATCTCGAAATATGTCCGTCAGGCCCCTTCCCTTGAGATATATCTGCAAATATCTCGGAAACGAAGCGAGCTATGGCAAAATGTTAAGAGACCTTTTTTGTAGAGAATTATGTTTCCTACAATTTAGGTTCTATGATATTTTTTGATCAGAAGCTTAGTTTTCGAGATATATCGAGATATTTAAAAGTTCCGAAGCCGCACCAACATAATAGAGATACAGAAACACCGTGGCCCCTTTCTTTGAGATAACTGTGCACCAGTGCGAGCCGCAAATGCCACTTCCAGCTTAGCTGTGCAGAAGAAGAACAACAAGAAAAAGAAATATCTCGAAATATGTCCGTCAGGCCCCTTCCCTTGAGATATATCTGCAAATATCTCGGAAACGAAGCGAGCTATGGCAAAATGTTAAGAGACCGTTTTTGTAGAGAATTATGTTTCCTACTTTTTATGTTCTATGATATTTTTTGATCAGACGCGTAGTTCTCGAGATATATCAAGATATTTAAAAGTTCCGAAGCCGCACCAACATAATAGAGATACAGAAACACCGTGGCCCCTTTCTTTGAGATAACTCTGCACTATTGCGAGCTGCAAATGCCACTTCCAGCTTAGCTGTGCAGAAGAAGAACAACAAGAAGAAGAAATATCTCGAAATATGTCCGTCAGGCCCCTTCCCTTGAGATATATCTGCAAATATCTCGGAAACGAAGCGAGCTATGGCAAAATGTTAAGAGACCGTTTTTGTAGATAATTAAGTTTCCTACAATTTATGTTCTATGATATTTTTTGATCAGAAGCGTAGTTTTCGAGATATATCGAGATATTTAAAAGTTCCGAAGCCGCACCAACATAATAGAGATACAGAAACACCGTGGCCCCTTTCTTTGAGATAACTCTGCACTATTGCGAGCTGCAAATGCCACTTCCAGCTTAGCTGTGCAGAAGAAGAACAACAAGAAGAAGAAATATCTCGAAATATGTCCGTCAGGCCCCTTCCCTTGAGATAAATCTGCAAATATCTCGGAAACGAAGAGAGCTATGGCAAAATGTTGAGAGACCTTTTTTGTAGAGAATTAAGTTTCCTACTTTTCATGTTCTATGATATTTTTTGATCAGATGCGTAGTTCTCGAGATATATCAAGATATTTAAAAGTTCCGAAGCCGCACCAACATAATAGAGATACAGAAACACCGTGGCCCCTTTCTTTGAGATAACTCTGCACTATTGCGAGCTGTAAATGCCACTTCCAGCTTAGCTGTGCAGAAGAAGAACAACAAGAAGAAGAAATATCTCGAAATATGTCCGTCAGGCCCCTTCCCTTGAGATATATCTGCAAATATCTCGGAAACGAAGCGAGCTATGGCAAAATGTTAAGAGACCGTTTTTGTAGAGAATTATGTTTCCTACTTTTTATGTTCTATGATATTTTTTGATCAGACGCGTAGTTCTCGAGATATATCAAGATATTTAAAAGTTCCGAAGCCGCACCAACATAATAGAGATACAGAAACACCGTGGCCCCTTTCTTTGAGATAACTCTGCACTATTGCGAGCTGCAAATGCCACTTCCAGCTTAGCTGTGCAGAAGAAGAACAACAAGAAGAAGAAATATCTCGAAATATGTCCGTCAGGCCCCTTCCCTTGAGATAAATCTGCAAATATCTCGGAAACGAAGAGAGCTATGGCAAAATGTTAAGAGACCTTTTTTGTAGAGAATTAAGTTTCCTACTTTTCATGTTCTATGATATTTTTTGATCAGATGCGTAGTTCTCGAGATATATCAAGATATTTAAAAGTTCCGAAGCCGCACCAACATAATAGAGATACAGAAACACCGTGGCCCCTTTCTTTGAGATAACTCTGCACTATTGCGAGCTGTAAATGCCACTTCCAGCTTAGCTGTGCAGAAGAAGAACAACAAGAAGAAGAAATATCTCGAAATATGTCCGTCAGGCCCCTTCCCTTGAGATAAATATGCAAATATCTCGGAAACGAAGCGAGCTATGGCAAAATGTTAAGAAACCTTTTTTGTAGAGAATTAAGTTTCCTACTTTTTATGTTCTATGATATTTTTTGATCAGATGCGTAGTTCTCGAGATATATCAAGATATTTAAAAGTTCCGAAGCCGCACCATCATAATAGAGATACAGAAACACCGTGGCCCCTTTCTTTGAGATAACTCTGCACTATTGCGAGCTGCAAATGCCACTTCCAGCTTAGCTGTGCAGAAGAAGAACAACAAGAAGAAGAAATATCTCGAAATATGTCCGTCAGGCCCCTTCCCTTGAGATAAATGTGCAAATATCTCGGAAACGAAGCGAGCTATGGCAAAATGTTAAGAGACCTTTTTTGTAGAGAATTAAGTTTCCTACTTTTAATGTTCTATGATATTTTTTGATCAGATGCGTAGTTCTCGAGATATATCAAGATATTTAAAAGTTCCGAAGCCGCACCAACATAATAGAGATACAGAAACACCGTGGCCCCTTTCTTTGAGATAACTCTGCACTATTGCGAGCTGCAAATGCCACTTCCAGCTTAGCTGTGCAGAAGAAGAACAACAAGAAGAAGAAATATCTCGAAATATGTCCGTCAGGCCCCTTCCCTTGAGATAAATCTGCAAATATCTTGGAAACGAAGCGAGCTATGGCAAAATGTTAAGAGACCTTTTTTGTAGATAATTAAGTTTCCTACTTTTTATGTTCTATGATATTTTTCGATCAGAGGCGTAGTTCTCGAGATATATCAAGATATTTAAAAGTTCCGAAGCCGCACCAACATAATAGAGATACAGAAACACCGTGGCCCCTTTCTTTGAGATAACTCTGCACGATTGCGAGCTGGAAATGCCACTTCCAGTTTAGCTGTGCAGAAGAAGAACAACAAGAAGAAGAAATATCTCGAAATATGTCCATCAGGACCCTTCCCTTGAGATAAATCTGCAAATATCTCGGAAACGAAGCGAGCTATGGCAAAATGTTAAGAGAACTTTTTTGTAGAGAATTATGTTTCCTACAATCTACGTTCTATGATATTTTTTGATCAGAAGCGTAGTTTTCGAGATATATCGAGATATTTAAAAGTTCCGAAGCCGCACCAACATAATAGAGATACAGAAACACCGTGGCCCCTTTCTTTGGGATAACTCTGCACTATTGCGAGCTGCAAATGCCACTTCCAGCTTAGGTGTGCAGAGGAAGAACAACAAGAAGAAGAAATATCACGAAATATGTCCGTCAGGCCCCTTCCCTTGAGATAAATCTGCAAATATCTCGGAAA
Source organism: Osmia lignaria lignaria (assembly GCF_051020975.1). Classification (NCBI taxonomy): domain Eukaryota; kingdom Metazoa; phylum Arthropoda; class Insecta; order Hymenoptera; family Megachilidae; genus Osmia; species Osmia lignaria. The sequence goes on from NW_027478160.1 coordinate 10,602,699, forward strand.
CGAAGCGAGCTATGGCAAAATGTTAAGAGACCTTTTTTGTAGATAATTAAGTTTCCTACTTTTTATGTTGTATGATATTTTTCGATCAGAGGCGTAGTTCTCGAGATATATCAAGATATTTAAAAGTTCCGAAGCCGCACCAACATAATAGAGATACAGAAACACCGTGGCCCCTTTCTTTGAGATAACTGTGCACTAGTGCGAGCCGCAAATGCCACTTCCAGCTTAGCTGTGCAGAAGAAGAACAACAAGAAGAAGAAATATCTCGAAATATGTCCGTCAGGCCCCTTCCCTTGAGATAAATCTGCAAATATCTCGGAAACGAAGCGAGCTATGGCAAAATGTTGAGAGACCTTTTTTGTAGAGAATTATGTTTCCTACTTTTTATGTTCTATGATATTTTTTGATCAGACGCGTAGTTCTCGAGATATATCAAGATATTTAAAAGTTCCGAAGCCGCACCAACATAATAGAGATACAGAAACACCGTGGCCCCTTTCTTTGAGATATCTCTGTACTATTGCGAGCCGCAAATGCCACTTCCAGCTTAGCTGTGCAGAAGAAGAACAACAAGAAGAAGAAATATCTCGAAATATGTCCGTTAGGCCCCTTCCCTTGAGATAAATCTGCAAATATCTCGGAAACGAAGCGAGCTATGGCAAAATGTTAAGAGACGTTTTTTGTAGAGAATTATGTTTCCTACAATTTATGTTCTATGATATTTTTTGATCAGAAGCGTAGTTTTCGAGATATATCGAGATACTTAAAAGTTCCGAAGCCGCACCAACATAATAGAGATACAGAAACACCGTGGCCCCTTTCTTTGAGATAACTGTGCACCAGTGCGAGCCGCAAATGCCACTTCCAGCTTAGCTGTGCAGAAGAAGAACAACAAGAAGAAGAAATATCTCGAAATATGTCCGTCAGGCCCCTTCCCTTGAGATATATCTGCAAATATCTCGGAAACGAAGCGAGCTATGGCAAAATGTTAAGAGACCGTTTTTGTAGAGAATTATGTTTCCTACTTTTTATGTTCTATGATATTTTTTGATCAGACGCGTAGTTCTCGAGATATATCAAGATACTTAAAAGTTCCGAAGCCGCACCAACATAGTAGAGATACAGAAACACCGTGGCCCCTTTCTTTGAGATAACTGTGCACTAGTGCGAGCCGCAAATGCCACTTCCAGCTTAGCTGTGCAAAAGAAGAACAACAAGAAGAAGAAATATCTCGAAATATGTCCGTGAGGCCCCTTCCCTTGAGATAAATCTGCAAATATCTCGGAAACGAAGCGAGCTATGGCAAAATGTTAAGAGACCTTTTTTGTAGGGAATTATGTTTCCTACTTTTTATGTTCTATGATATTTTTTGATCAGACGCGTAGTTCTCGAGATATATCAAGATATTTAAAAGTTCCGAAGCCGCACCAACATAATAGAGATACAGAAACACCGTGGCCCCTTTCTTTGAGATATCTCTGCACTATTGCGAGCCGCAAATGCCACTTCCAGCTTAGCTGTGCAGAAGAAGAACAACAAGAAGAAGAAATATCTCGAAATATGTCCGTTAGGCCCCTTCCCTTGAGATAAATCTGCAAATATCTCGGAAACGAAGCGAGCTATGGCAAAATGTTAAGAGACCTTTTTTGTAGAGAATTAAGTTTCCTACTTTTTATGTTCTATGATATTTTTTGATCAGATGCGCAGTTCTCGAGATATATCAAGATATTTAAAAGTTCCGAAGCCGCACCAACATAATAGAGATACAGAAACACCGTGGCCCCTTTCTTTGAGATAACTCTGCACTATTGCGCGCTGCAAATGCCACTTCCAGCTTAGCTGTGCAGAAGAAGAACAACAAGAAGAAGAAATATCTCGAAATATGTCCGTCAGGCCCCTTCCCTTGAGATAAATCTGCAAATATCTCGGAAACGAAGCGAGCTATGGCAAAATGTTAAGAGACCTTTTTTGTAGATAATTAAGTTTCCTACTTTTTATGTTCTATGATATTTTTCGATCAGAGGCGTAGTTCTCGAGATATATCAAGATATTTAAAAGTTCCGAAGCCGCACCAACATAATAGAGATACAGAAACACCGTGGCCCCTTTCTTTGAGATAACTCTGCACGATTGCGAGCTGCAAATGCCACTTTCAGCTTAGCTGTGCAGAAGAAGAACAACAAGAAGAAGAAATATCTCGAAATATGTCCGTCAGGCCACTTCCCTTGAGATAAATCTGCAAATATCTCGGAAACGAAGCGAGCTATGGCAAAATGTTAAGACACATTTTTTGTAGAGAATTAAGTTTCCTACTTTTTATGTTCGATGATATTTTTTGATCAGATGCGTAGTTTTCGAGATATATCGAGATATTTAAAAGTTCCGAAGCCGCACCAATATAATAGAGATACAGAAACACCGTGGCCCCTTTCTTTGAGATAACTCTGCACTAGTGCGAGCCGCAAATGCCACTTCCAGCTTAGCTGTGCAGAAGAAGAACAACAAGAAGAAGAAATATCTCGAAATATGTCCGTCAGGCCCCTTCCCTTGAGATAAATATGCAAATATCTCGGAAACGAAGCGAGCTATGGCAAAATGTTAAGAGACCTTTTTTGTAGAGAATTCAGTTTCCTACTTTTTATGTTCTATGACATTTTTTGATCAGATGCGTAGTTCTCGAGATATATCAAGATATTTAAAAGTTCCGAAGCCGCACCAACATAATAGAGATACAGAAACACCGTGGCCCGTTTCTTTGAGATAACTCTGCACTAGTGTGAGCCGCAAATGCCACTTCCAGCTTAGCTGTGCAGAAGAAGAACAACAAGAAGAAGAAATACCTCGAAATATGTCCGTCAGGCCCCTTCCCTTGAGATAAATATGCAAATATCTCGGAAACGAAGCGAGCTATGGCAAAATGTTAAGAGACCTTTTTTGTAGAGAATTAAGTTTCCTACTTTTTATGTTCTATGATATTTTTTGATCAGATGCGTAGTTCTCGAGATATATCAAGATATTTAAAAGTTCCGAAGCCGCACCAACATAATAGAGATACAGAAACACCGTGGCCCCTTTCTTTGAGATAACTCTGCACTGTTGCGAGCTGCAAATGCCACTTCCAGCTTAGCTGTGCAGAGGAAGAACAACAAGAAGAAGAAATATCTCGAAATATGTCCGTCAGGCCAGTTCCTTTGAGCTGAATCTGCAAATATCTCGGAAACGAAGCGAGCTATGGCAAAATGTTATGAGACGTTTTTTGTAGAGAATTATGTTTCCTACAATTTATGTTCTATGATATTTTTTGATCAGAAGCGTAGTTTTCGAGATATATCGAGATATTTAAAAGTTCCGAAGACGCACCAACATAATAGAGATACAGAAACACCGTGGCCCCTTTCTTTGAGATAACTGTGCACTAGTGCGAGCCGCAAATGCCACTTCCAGCTTAGCTGTGCAGAAGAAGAACAACAAGAAGAAGAAATATCTCGAAATATGTCCGTCAGGCCCCTTCCCTTGAGATAAATCTGCAAATATCTCGGAAATGAAGAGAGCTATGGCAAAATGTTAAGAGACCTTTTTTGTAGAGAATTAAGTTTCCTACTTTTCATGTTCTATGATATTTTTTGATCAGATGCGTAGTTCTCGAGATATATCAAGATATTTAAAAGTTCCGAAGCCGCACCAACATAATAGAGATACAGAAACACCGTGGACCCTTTCTTTGAGATAACTCTGCACTATTCCGAGCTGCAAATGCCACTTCCAGCTTAGCTGTGCAGAAGAAGAACACCAAGAAGAAGAAATATCTCGAAATATGTCCGTCAGGCCCCTTCCCTTGAGATAAATCTGCAAATATCTCGGAAACGAAGAGAGCTATGGCAAAATGTTAAGAGACCTTTTTTGTAGAGAATTAAGTTTCCCACTTTTCATGTTCTACGATATTTTTTGATCAGATGCGTAGTTCTCGAGATATATCAAGATATTTAAAAGTTCCGAAGCCGCACCAACATAATAGAGATACAGAAACACCGTGGCCCCTTTCTTTGAGATAACTCTGCACTATTGCGAGCTGTAAATGCCACTTCCAGCTTAGCTGTGCAGAAGAAGAACAACAAGAAGAAGAAATATCTCGAAATATGTCCGTCAGGCCCCTTCCCTTGAGATATATCTGCAAATATCTCGGAAACGAAGCGAGCTATGGCAAAATGTTAAGAGACGTTTTTTGTAGAGAATTATGTTTCCTACAATTTATGTTCTATGATATTTTTTGATCAGAAGCGTAGTTTTCGAGATATATCGAGATATTTAAAAGTTCCGAAGACGCACCAACATAATAGAGATACAGAAACACCGTGGCCCCTTTCTTTGAGATAACTCTGCACTATTGCGAGCTGTAAATGCCACTTCCAGCTTAGCTGTGCAGAAGAAGAACAACAAGAAGAAGAAATATCTCGAAATATGTCCGTCAGGCCCCTTCCCTTGAGATATATCTGCAAATATCTCGGAAACGAAGCGAGCTATGGCAAAATGTTAAGAGACCTTTTTTGTAGAGAATTATGCTTCCTACAATTTATGTTCTATGATATTTTTTGATCAGAAGCGTAGTTTTCGAGATATATCGAGATATTTAAAAGTTCCGAAGCCGCACCAACATAATAGAGATACAGAAACACCGTGGCCCCTTTCGTTGAGATAACTCTGCACTAGTGCGAGCCGCAAATGCCACTTCCAGCTTAGCTGTGCAGAAGAAGAACAACAAGAAGAAGAAATATCTCGAAATATGTCCGTCAGGCCCCTTCCCTTGAGATAAATCTGCAAATATCTCGGAAACGAAGCGAGCTATGGCAAAATGTTTAGAGACCTTTCTTGTAGAGAATTAAGTTTCCTACTTTTTATGTAGTATGATATTTTTTGATCAGATGCGTAGTTCTCGAGATATATCAAGATATTTAAAAGTTCCGAAGCTGCACCAACATAATAGAGGTACAGTAACACCGTGGCATCTTTCTTTGAGATAACTCTGCACTATTGCGAGCTGCAAATGCCGCTTCGAGCTTAGCTGTGCAGAAGAAGAACAACAAGAAGAAGAAATATCTCGAAATATGTCCGTCAGACCCCTTCCCTTGAGATGAATCTGCAAATATCTTGGAAACGAAGCGAGGTATGGCTAAATGTTAAGAGACCTTTTTTGTAGAGAATAATGTTTCCTACAATTTACGTTCTATGATATTTTTTGATCAGAAGCGTAGTTTTCGAGATATATCGAGATATTTAAAAGTTCTGAAGCCGCACCAACATAATAGAGATACAGAAACACCGTGGCCCCTTTCTTTGAGATAACTCTGCACTATTGCGACCTGCAAATGCCACTTCCAGCTCAGCTGTGCAGAAGAAGAACAACAAGAAGAAGAAATATCTCGAAATATGTCCGTCAGGCCCCTTCCCTCGAGATAAATCTGCAAATATCTCGGAAACGAAGCGAGCTATGGCAAAATGTTAAGAGACCTTTGTTGTAGAGAATTAAGTTTCCTACTTTTTATGTTCTATGATATTTTTTGATCAGATGCGTTGTTCTCGAGATATATCAAGATATTTAAAAGTTCCGAAGCCGCACCAACATAATAGAGATACAGAAACACCGTGGCCCCTTTCTTTGAGATAACTCTGCACTATTGCGAGCTGCAAATGCCACTTCCAGCTTAGCTGTGCAGAAGAAGAACAACAAGAAGAAGAAATATCACGAAATATGTCCGTTAGGCCCCTTCCCTTGAGATAAATCTGCAAATATCTCGGAAACGAAGCGAGCTATGGCAAAATGTTAAGAGACCTTTTTTGTAGAGAATTAAGTTTCCTACTTTTTATGTTCTATGATATTTTTTGATCAGATGCGTAGTTCTCGAGATATATCAAGATATTTAAAAGTTCCGAAGCCGCACCAACATAATAGAGATACAGAAACACCGTGGCCCCTTTCTTTGAGATAACTCTGCACTATTGCGAGCTGGAAATGCCACTTCCAGTTTAGCTGTGCAGAAGAAGAACAACAAGAAGAAGAAATATCTCGAAATATGTCCGTCAGGCCCCTTCCCTTGAGATATATCTGCAAATATCTCGGAAACGAAACGAGCTATGGCAAAATGTTAAGAGACCTTTTTTGTAGAGAATTATGTTTCCTACAATTTATGTTCTATGATATTTTTTGATCAGAAGCGTAGTTTTCGAGATATATCGAGATATTTAAAAGTTCCGAAGCCGCACCAACATAATAGAGATCCAGAAACACCGTGGCCCCTTTCTTTGAGATAACTCTGCACTAGTGCGAGCCGCAAATGCCACTTCCAGCTTAGCTGTGCAGAAGAAGAACAACAAGAAGAAGAAATATCTCGAAATATGTCCGTCAGGCCCCTTCCCTCGAGATAAATCTGCAAATATCTCGGAAACGAAGCGAGCTATGGCAAAATGTTAAGAGACCTTTTTTGTAGAGAATTAAGTTTCCTACTTTTTATGTTCTATGATATTTTTTGATCAGATGCGTAGTTCTCGAGATATATCAAGATATTTAAAAGTTCCGAAGCCGCACCAACATAATAGAGATACAGAAACACCGTGGCCCCTTCCTTTGAGATAACTCTGCACTATTGCGAGCTGGAAATGCCACTTCCAGTTTAGCTGTGCAGAAGAAGAACAACAAGAAGAAGAAATATCTCGAAATATGTCCGTCAGGCCCCTTCCCTTGAGATATATCTGCAAATATCTCGGAAACGAAACGAGCTATGGCAAAATGTTGGGAGACCTTTTTTGTAGAGAATTATGTTTCCTACAATTTATGTTCTATGATATTTTTTGATCAGAAGCGTAGTTTCCGAGATATATCGAGATATTTAAAAGTTCCGAAGCCGCACCAACATAATAGAGATACAGAAACACCGTGGCCCCTTTCTTTCAGATAACTCTGCACTAGTGCGAGCCGCAAATGCCACTTCCAGCTTAGCTGTGCAGAAGAAGAACAACAAGAAGAAGAAATATCTCGAAATATGTCCGTCAGGCCCCTTCCCTTGAGATAAATCTGCAAATATCTCCGAAACGAAGCGAGCTATGGCAAAATGTTAAGAGACCTTATTTGTAGAGAATTCAGTTTCCTACTTTTTATGTTCTATGATATTTTTTGATCAGATGCGTAGTTCTCGAGATATATCAAGATATTTAAAAGTTCCGAAGCCGCACCAACATAATAGAGATACAGAAACACCGTGGCCCCTTTCTTTGAGATAACTCTGCACTATTGCGAGCTGCAAATGCCACTTCCAGCTTAGCTGTGCAGAGGAAGAACAACAAGAAGAAGAAATATCTCGAAATATGTCCGTCAGGCCAGTTCCTTTGAGCTGAATCTGCAAATATCTCGGAAACAAAGCGAGCTATGGCAAAATGTTAAGAGACGTTTTTTGTAGAGAATTATGTTTCCTACAATTTATGTTCTATGATATTTTTTGATCAGAAGCGTAGTTTTCGAGATATATCGAGATATTTAAAAGTTCCGAAGCCGCACCAACATAATAGAGATCCAGAAACACCGTGGCCCCTTTCTTTGAGATAACTCTGCACTAGTGCGAGCCGCAAATGCCACTTCCAGCTTAGCTGTGCAGAAGAAGAACAACAAGAAGAAGAAATATCTCGAAATATGTCCGTCAGGCCCCTTCCCTCGAGATAAATCTGCAAATATCTCGGAAACAAAGCGAGCTATGGCAAAATGTTTAGAGACCTTTGTTGTAGAGAATTAAGTTTCCTACTTTTTATGTTCTATGATATTTTTGGATCAGATGCGTTGTTCTCGAGATATATCAAGATATTTAAAAGTTCCGAAGCCGCACCAACATAATAGAGATACAGAAACACCGTGGCCCCTTTCTTTGAGATAACTCTGCACTATTGCGAGCTGCAAATGCCACTTCCAGCTTAGCTGTGCAGAAGAAGAACAACAAGAAGAAGAAATATCACGAAATATGTCCGTTAGGCCCCTTCCCTTGAGATAAATCTGCAAATATCTCGGAAACGAAGCGAGCTATGGCAAAATGTTAAGAGACCTTTTTTGTAGAGAATTAAGTTTCCTACTTTTTATGTTCTATGATATTTTTTGATCAGATGCGCAGTTCTCGAGATATATCAAGATATTTAAAAGTTCCGAAGCCGCACCAACATAATAGAGATACAGAAACACCGTGGCCCCTTTCTTTGAGATAACTCTGCACTATTGCGAGCTGGAAATGCCACTTCCAGTTTAGCTGTGCAGAAGAAGAACAACAAGAAGAAGAAATATCTCGAAATATGTCCGTCAGGCCCCTTCCCTTGAGATATATCTGCAAATATCTCGGAAACGAAACGAGCTATGGCAAAATGTTAAGAGACCTTTTTTGTAGAGAATTATGTTTCCTACAATTTATGTTCTATGATATTTTTTGATCAGAAGCGTAGTTTTCGAGATATATCGAGATATTTAAAAGTTCCGAAGCCGCACCAACATAATAGAGATCCAGAAACACCGTGGCCCCTTTCTTTGAGATAACTCTGCACTAGTGCGAGCCGCAAATGCCACTTCCAGCTTAGCTGTGCAGAAGAAGAACAACAAGAAGAAGAAATATCTCGAAATATGTCCGTCAGGCCCCTTCCCTCGAGATAAATCTGCAAATATCTCGGAAACGGAGCGAGCTATGGCAAAATGTTAAGAGACCTTTTTTGTAGAGAATTAAGTTTCCTACTTTTTATGTTCTATGATATTTTTTGATCAGATGCGTAGTTCTCGAGATATATCAAGATATTTAAAAGTTCCGAAGCCGCACCAACATAATAGAGATACAGAAACACCGTGGCCCCTTCCTTTGAGATAACTCTGCACTATTGCGAGCTGGAAATGCCACTTCCAGTTTAGCTGTGCAGAAGAAGAACAACAAGAAGAAGAAATATCTCGAAATATGTCCGTCAGGCCCCTTCCCTTGAGATAAATCTGCAAATATCTCGGAAACGAAGCGAGCTATGGCAAAATGTTAAGAGACCTTTTTTGTAGAGAATTAAGTTTCCTACTTTTTATGTTCTATGATATTTTTTGATCAGATGCGTAGTTCTCGAGATATATCGAGATATTTAAAAGTTCCGAAGCCGCACCAACATAATAGAGATACAGAAACACCGTGGCCCCTTTCTTTGAGATAACTTTGCCCTAGTGCGAGCCGCAAAAGCCACTTCCAGCTTAGCTGTGCAGAAGAAGAACAACAAGAAGAAGAAATATCTCGAAATATGTCCGTCAGGCCCCTTCCCTCGAGATAAATCTGCAAATATCTCGGAAACGAAGCGAGCTATGGCAAAATGTTAAGAGACCTTTTTTGTAGAGAATTAAGTTTCCTACTTTTTATGTTCTTTGATATTTTTTGATCAGATGCTTAGTTCTCGAGATATATCAAGGTATTTAAAAGTTCCGAAGCCGCACCAACATAATAGAGATACAGCAACACCGTGGCCCCTTTCTTTCAGATAACTCTGCGCTATTGCGAGCTGGAAACGCCACTTCCAGTTTAGCTGTGCAGAAGAAGAACAACAAGAAGAAGAAATATCTCGAAATATGTCCGTCAGGCCCCTTCCCTTGAGATATATCTGCAAATATCTCGGAAACGAAACGAGCTATGGCAAAATGTTGAGAGACCTTTTTTGTAGAGAATTAAGTTTCCTACTTTTTATGTTCTATGATATTTTTTGATCAGATGCGTAGTTCTCGAGATATATCAAGATATTTAAAAGTTCCGAAGCCGCACCAACATAATAGAGATACAGAAACACCGTGGCCCCTTTCTTTGAGATAACTCTGCACTATTGCGAGCTGGAAATGCCACTTCCAGTTTAGCTGTGCAGAAGAAGAACAACAAGAAGAAGAAATATCTCGAAATATGTCCGTCAGGCCCCTTCCCTTGAGATATATCTGCAAATATCTCGGAAACGAAACGAGCTATGGCAAAATGTTAAGAGACCTTTTTTGTAGAGAATTATGTTTCCTACAATTTATGTTCTATGATATTTTTTGATCAGAAGCGTAGTTTTCGAGATATATCGAGATATTTAAAAGTTCCGAAGCCGCACCAACATAATAGAGATCCAGAAACACCGTGGCCCCTTTCTTTGAGATAACTCTGCACTAGTGCGAGCCGCAAATGCCACTTCCAGCTTAGCTGTGCAGAAGAAGAACAACAAGAAGAAGAAATATCTCGAAATATGTCCGTCAGGCCCCTTCCCTCGAGATAAATCTGCAAATATCTCGGAAACGAAGCGAGCTATGGCAAAATGTTAAGAGACCTTTTTTGTAGAGAATTAAGTTTCCTACTTTTTATGTTCTATGATATTTTTTGATCAGATGCGTAGTTCTCGAGATATATCAAGATATTTAAAAGTTCCGAAGCCGCACCAACATAATAGAGATACAGAAACACCGTGGCCCCTTTCTTTGAGATAACTCTGCACTATTGCGAGCTGGAAATGCCACTTCCAGTTTAGCTGTGCAGAAGAAGAACAACAAGAAGAAGAAATATCTCGAAATATGTCCGTCAGGCCCCTTCCCTTGAGATATATCTGCAAATATCTCGGAAACGAAACGAGCTATGGCAAAATGTTAAGAGACCTTTTTTGTAGAGAATTATGTTTCCTACAATTTATGTTCTATGATATTTTTTGATCAGAAGCGTAGTTTTCGAGATATATCGAGATATTTAAAAGTTCCGAAGCCGCACCAACATAATAGAGATCCAGAAACACCGTGGCCCCTTTCTTTGAGATAACTCTGCACTAGTGCGAGCCGCAAATGCCACTTCCAGCTTAGCTGTGCAGAAGAAGAACAACAAGAAGAAGAAATATCTCGAAATATGTCCGTCAGGCCCCTTCCCTCGAGATAAATCTGCAAATATCTCGGAAACGAAGCGAGCTATGGCAAAATGTTAAGAGACCTTTTTTGTAGAGAATTAAGTTTCCTACTTTTTATGTTCTATGATATTTTTTGATCAGATGCGTAGTTCTCGAGATATATCAAGATATTTAAAAGTTCCGAAGCCGCACCAACATAATAGAGATACAGAAACACCGTGGCCCCTTCCTTTGAGATAACTCTGCACTATTGCGAGCTGGAAATGCCACTTCCAGTTTAGCTGTGCAGAAGAAGAACAACAAGAAGAAGAAATATCTCGAAATATGTCCGTCAGGCCCCTTCCCTTGAGATATATCTGCAAATATCTCGGAAACGAAACGAGCTATGGCAAAATGTTGGGAGACCTTTTTTGTAGAGAATTATGTTTCCTACAATTTATGTTCTATGATATTTTTTGATCAGAAGCGTAGTTTCCGAGATATATCGAGATATTTAAAAGTTCCGAAGCCGCACCAACATAATAGAGATACAGAAACACCGTGGCCCCTTTCTTTCAGATAACTCTGCACTAGTGCGAGCCGCAAATGCCACTTCCAGCTTAGCTGTGCAGAAGAAGAACAACAAGAAGAAGAAATATCTCGAAATATGTCCGTCAGGCCCCTTCCCTTGAGATAAATCTGCAAATATCTCCGAAACGAAGCGAGCTATGGCAAAATGTTAAGAGACCTTATTTGTAGAGAATTCAGTTTCCTACTTTTTATGTTCTATGATATTTTTTGATCAGATGCGTAGTTCTCGAGATATATCAAGATATTTAAAAGTTCCGAAGCCGCACCAACATAATAGAGATACAGAAACACCGTGGCCCCTTTCTTTGAGATAACTCTGCACTATTGCGAGCTGCAAATGCCACTTCCAGCTTAGCTGTGCAGAGGAAGAACAACAAGAAGAAGAAATATCTCGAAATATGTCCGTCAGGCCAGTTCCTTTGAGCTGAATCTGCAAATATCTCGGAAACAAAGCGAGCTATGGCAAAATGTTAAGAGACGTTTTTTGTAGAGAATTATGTTTCCTACAATTTATGTTCTATGATATTTTTTGATCAGAAGCGTAGTTTTCGAGATATATCGAGATATTTAAAAGTTCCGAAGCCGCACCAACATAATAGAGATCCAGAAACACCGTGGCCCCTTTCTTTGAGATAACTCTGCACTAGTGCGAGCCGCAAATGCCACTTCCAGCTTAGCTGTGCAGAAGAAGAACAACAAGAAGAAGAAATATCTCGAAATATGTCCGTCAGGCCCCTTCCCTCGAGATAAATCTGCAAATATCTCGGAAACAAAGCGAGCTATGGCAAAATGTTTAGAGACCTTTGTTGTAGAGAATTAAGTTTCCTACTTTTTATGTTCTATGATATTTTTGGATCAGATGCGTTGTTCTCGAGATATATCAAGATATTTAAAAGTTCCGAAGCCGCACCAACATAATAGAGATACAGAAACACCGTGGCCCCTTTCTTTGAGATAACTCTGCACTATTGCGAGCTGCAAATGCCACTTCCAGCTTAGCTGTGCAGAAGAAGAACAACAAGAAGAAGAAATATCACGAAATATGTCCGTTAGGCCCCTTCCCTTGAGATAAATCTGCAAATATCTCGGAAACGAAGCGAGCTATGGCAAAATGTTAAGAGACCTTTTTTGTAGAGAATTAAGTTTCCTACTTTTTATGTTCTATGATATTTTTTGATCAGATGCGCAGTTCTCGAGATATATCAAGATATTTAAAAGTTCCGAAGCCGCACCAACATAATAGAGATACAGAAACACCGTGGCCCCTTTCTTTGAGATAACTCTGCACTATTGCGAGCTGGAAATGCCACTTCCAGTTTAGCTGTGCAGAAGAAGAACAACAAGAAGAAGAAATATCTCGAAATATGTCCGTCAGGCCCCTTCCCTTGAGATATATCTGCAAATATCTCGGAAACGAAACGAGCTATGGCAAAATGTTAAGAGACCTTTTTTGTAGAGAATTATGTTTCCTACAATTTATGTTCTATGATATTTTTTGATCAGAAGCGTAGTTTTCGAGATATATCGAGATATTTAAAAGTTCCGAAGCCGCACCAACATAATAGAGATCCAGAAACACCGTGGCCCCTTTCTTTGAGATAACTCTGCACTAGTGCGAGCCGCAAATGCCACTTCCAGCTTAGCTGTGCAGAAGAAGAACAACAAGAAGAAGAAATATCTCGAAATATGTCCGTCAGGCCCCTTCCCTCGAGATAAATCTGCAAATATCTCGGAAACGGAGCGAGCTATGGCAAAATGTTAAGAGACCTTTTTTGTAGAGAATTAAGTTTCCTACTTTTTATGTTCTATGATATTTTTTGATCAGATGCGTAGTTCTCGAGATATATCAAGATATTTAAAAGTTCCGAAGCCGCACCAACATAATAGAGATACAGAAACACCGTGGCCCCTTCCTTTGAGATAACTCTGCACTATTGCGAGCTGGAAATGCCACTTCCAGTTTAGCTGTGCAGAAGAAGAACAACAAGAAGAAGAAATATCTCGAAATATGTCCGTCAGGCCCCTTCCCTTGAGATAAATCTGCAAATATCTCGGAAACGAAGCGAGCTATGGCAAAATGTTAAGAGACCTTTTTTGTAGAGAATTAAGTTTCCTACTTTTTATGTTCTATGATATTTTTTGATCAGATGCGTAGTTCTCGAGATATATCGAGATATTTAAAAGTTCCGAAGCCGCACCAACATAATAGAGATACAGAAACACCGTGGCCCCTTTCTTTGAGATAACTTTGCCCTAGTGCGAGCCGCAAAAGCCACTTCCAGCTTAGCTGTGCAGAAGAAGAACAACAAGAAGAAGAAATATCTCGAAATATGTCCGTCAGGCCCCTTCCCTCGAGATAAATCTGCAAATATCTCGGAAACGAAGCGAGCTATGGCAAAATGTTAAGAGACCTTTTTTGTAGAGAATTAAGTTTCCTACTTTTTATGTTCTTTGATATTTTTTGATCAGATGCTTAGTTCTCGAGATATATCAAGGTATTTAAAAGTTCCGAAGCCGCACCAACATAATAGAGATACAGCAACACCGTGGCCCCTTTCTTTCAGATAACTCTGCGCTATTGCGAGCTGGAAACGCCACTTCCAGTTTAGCTGTGCAGAAGAAGAACAACAAGAAGAAGAAATATCTCGAAATATGTCCGTCAGGCCCCTTCCCTTGAGATATATCTGCAAATATCTCGGAAACGAAACGAGCTATGGCAAAATGTTGAGAGACCTTTTTTGTAGAGAATTAAGTTTCCTACTTTTTATGTTCTATGATATTTTTTGATCAGATGCGTAGTTCTCGAGATATATCAAGATATTTAAAAGTTCCGAAGCCGCACCAACATAATAGAGATACAGAAACACCGTGGCCCCTTTCTTTGAGATAACTCTGCACTATTGCGAGCTGGAAATGCCACTTCCAGTTTAGCTGTGCAGAAGAAGAACAACAAGAAGAAGAAATATCTCGAAATATGTCCGTCAGGCCCCTTCCCTTGAGATATATCTGCAAATATCTCGGAAACGAAACGAGCTATGGCAAAATGTTAAGAGACCTTTTTTGTAGAGAATTATGTTTCCTACAATTTATGTTCTATGATATTTTTTGATCAGAAGCGTAGTTTTCGAGATATATCGAGATATTTAAAAGTTCCGAAGCCGCACCAACATAATAGAGATCCAGAAACACCGTGGCCCCTTTCTTTGAGATAACTCTGCACTAGTGCGAGCCGCAAATGCCACTTCCAGCTTAGCTGTGCAGAAGAAGAACAACAAGAAGAAGAAATATCTCGAAATATGTCCGTCAGGCCCCTTCCCTCGAGATAAATCTGCAAATATCTCGGAAACGAAGCGAGCTATGGCAAAATGTTAAGAGACCTTTTTTGTAGAGAATTAAGTTTCCTACTTTTTATGTTCTATGATATTTTTTGATCAGATGCGTAGTTCTCGAGATATATCAAGATATTTAAAAGTTCCGAAGCCGCACCAACATAATAGAGATACAGAAACACCGTGGCCCCTTCCTTTGAGATAACTCTGCACTATTGCGAGCTGGAAATGCCACTTCCAGTTTAGCTGTGCAGAAGAAGAACAACAAGAAGAAGAAATATCTCGAAATATGTCCGTCAGGCCCCTTCCCTTGAGATAAATCTGCAAATATCTCGGAAACGAAGCGAGCTATGGCAAAATGTTAAGAGACCTTTTTTGTAGAGAATTAAGTTTCCTACTTTTTATGTTCTATGATATTTTTTGATCAGATGCGTAGTTCTCGAGATATATCGAGATATTTAAAAGTTCCGAAGCCGCACCAACATAATAGAGATACAGAAACACCGTGGCCCCTTTCTTTGAGATAACTTTGCACTAGTGCGAGCCGCAAAAGCCACTTCCAGCTTAGCTGTGCAGAAGAAGAACAACAAGAAGAAGAAATATCTCGAAATATGTCCGTCAGGCCCCTTCCCTCGAGATAAATCTGCAAATATCTCGGAAACGAAGCGAGCTATGGCAAAATGTTAAGAGACCTTTTTTGTAGAGAATTAAGTTTCCTACTTTTTATGTTCTTTGATATTTTTTGATCAGATGCTTAGTTCTCGAGATATATCAAGGTATTTAAAAGTTCCGAAGCCGCACCAACATAATAGAGATACAGCAACACCGTGGCCCCTTTCTTTCAGATAACTCTGCGCTATTGCGAGCTGGAAACGCCACTTCCAGTTTAGCTGTGCAGAAGAAGAACAACAAGAAGAAGAAATATCTCGAAATATGTCCGTCAGGCCCCTTCCCTTGAGATATATCTGCAAATATCTCGGAAACGAAACGAGCTATGGCAAAATGTTGAGAGACCTTTTTTGTAGAGAATTATGTTTCCTACAATTTATGTTCTATGATATTTTTTGATCAGAAGCGTAGTTTCCGAGATATATCGAGATATTTAAAAGTTCCGAAGCCGCACCAACATAATAGAGATACAGAAACACCGTGGCCCCTTTCTTTCAGATAACTCTGCACTAGTGCGAGCCGCAAATGCCACTTCCAGCTTAGCTGTGCAGAAGAAGAACAACAAGAAGAAGAAATATCTCGAAATATGTCCGTCAGGCCCCTTCCCTTGAGATAAATCTGCAAATATCTCCGAAACGAAGCGAGCTATGGCAAAATGTTAAGAGACCTTATTTGTAGAGAATTATGTTTCCTACAATTTATGTTCTATGATATTTTTTGATCAGAAGCGTAGTTTTCGAGATATATCGAGATATTTAAAAGTTCCGAAGCCGCACCAACATAATAGAGATCCAGAAACACCGTGGCCCCTTTCTTTCAGATAACTCTGCACTAGTGCGAGCCGCAAATGCCACTTCCAGCTTAGCTGTGCAGAAGAAGAACAACAAGAAGAAGAAATATCTCGAAATATGTCCGTCAGGCCCCTTCCCTTGAGATATATCTGCAAATATCTCGGAAACGAAACGAGCTATGGCAAAATGTTGAGAGACCTTTTTTGTGGAGAATTATGTTTCCTACAATTTATGTTCTATGATATTTTTTGATCAGAAGCGTAGTTTCCGAGATATATCGAGATATTTAAAAGTTCCGAAGCCGCACCAACATAATAGAGATACAGAAACACCGTGGCCCCTTTCTTTCAGATAACTCTGCACTAGTGCGAGCCGCAAATGCCACTTCCAGCTTAGCTGTGCAGAAGAAGAACAACAAGAAGAAGAAATATCTCGAAATATGTCCGTCAGGCCCCTTCCCTTGAGATAAATCTGCAAATATCTCCGAAACGAAGCGAGCTATGGCAAAATGTTAAGAGACCTTATTTGTAGAGAATTAAGTTTCCTACTTTTTATGTTCTATGATATTTTTTGATCAGATGCGTAGTTCTCGAGATATATCAAGATATTTAAAAGTTCCGAAGCCGCACCAACATAATAGAGATACAGAAACACCGTGGCCCCTTTCTTTGAGATAACTCTGCACTATTGCGAGCTGGAAATGCCACTTCCAGTTTAGCTGTGCAGAAGAAGAACAACAACAAGAAGAAATATCTCGAAATATGTCCGTCAGGCCCCTTCCCTTGAGATATATCTGCAAATATCTCGGAAACGAAACGAGCTATGGCAAAATGTTAAGAGACCTTTTTTGTAGAGAATTATGTTTCCTACAATTTATGTTCTATGATATTTTTTGATCAGAAGCGTAGTTTTCGAGATATATCGAGATATTTAAAAGTTCCGAAGCCGCACCAACATAATAGAGATCCAGAAACACCGTGGCCCCTTTCTTTGAGATAACTCTGCACTAGTGCGAGCCGCAAATGCCACTTCCAGCTTAGCTGTGCAGAAGAAGAACAACAAGAAGAAGAAATATCTCGAAATATGTCCGTCAGGCCCCTTCCCTTGAGATATATCTGCAAATATCTCGGAAACGAAACGAGCTATGGCAAAATGTTGAGAGACCTTTTTTGTGGAGAATTATGTTTCCTACAATTTATGTTCTATGATATTTTTTGATCAGAAGCGTAGTTTCCGAGATATATCGAGATATTTAAAAGTTCCGAAGCCGCACCAACATAATAGAGATACAGAAACACCGTGGCCCCTTTCTTTCAGATAACTCTGCACTAGTGCGAGCCGCAAATGCCACTTCCAGCTTAGCTGTGCAGAAGAAGAACAACAAGAAGAAGAAATATCTCGAAATATGTCCGTCAGGCCCCTTCCCTCGAGATAAATCTGCAAATATCTCGGAAACGAAGCGAGCTATGGCAAAATGTTAAGAGACCTTTCTTGTAGAGAATTAAGTTTCCTACTTTTTATGTTCTTTGATATTTTTTGATCAGATGCTTAGTTCTCGAGATATATCAAGGTATTTAAAAGTTCCGAAGCCGCACCAACATAATAGAGATACAGCAACACCGTGGCCCCTTTCTTTCAGATAACTCTGCGCTATTGCGAGCTGGAAACGCCACTTCCAGTTTAGCTGTGCAGAAGAAGAACAACAAGAAGAAGAAATATCTCGAAATATGTCCGTCAGGCCCCTTCCCTTGAGATATATCTGCAAATATCTCGGAAACGAAACGAGCTATGGCAAAATGTTGAGAGACCTTTTTTGTAGAGAATTAAGTTTCCTACTTTTTATGTTCTATGATATTTTTTGATCAGATGCGTAGTTCTCGAGATATATCAAGATATTTAAAAGTTCCGAAGCCGCACCAACATAATAGAGATACAGAAACACCGTGGCCCCTTTCTTTGAGATAACTCTGCACTATTGCGAGCTGGAAATGCCACTTCCAGTTTAGCTGTGCAGAAGAAGAACAACAAGAAGAAGAAATATCTCGAAATATGTCCGTCAGGCCCCTTCCCTTGAGATATATCTGCAAATATCTCGGAAACGAAACGAGCTATGGCAAAATGTTAAGAGACCTTTTTTGTAGAGAATTATGTTTCCTACAATTTATGTTCTATGATATTTTTTGATCAGAAGCGTAGTTTTCGAGATATATCGAGATATTTAAAAGTTCCGAAGCCGCACCAACATAATAGAGATCCAGAAACACCGTGGCCCCTTTCTTTGAGATAACTCTGCACTAGTGCGAGCCGCAAATGCCACTTCCAGCTTAGCTGTGCAGAAGAAGAACAACAAGAAGAAGAAATATCTCGAAATATGTCCGTCAGGCCCCTTCCCTCGAGATAAATCTGCAAATATCTCGGAAACGAAGCGAGCTATGGCAAAATGTTAAGAGACCTTTTTTGTAGAGAATTAAGTTTCCTACTTTTTATGTTCTATGATATTTTTTGATCAGATGCGTAGTTCTCGAGATATATCAAGATATTTAAAAGTTCCGAAGCCGCACCAACATAATAGAGATACAGAAACACCGTGGCCCCTTCCTTTGAGATAACTCTGCACTATTGCGAGCTGGAAATGCCACTTCCAGTTTAGCTGTGCAGAAGAAGAACAACAAGAAGAAGAAATATCTCGAAATATGTCCGTCAGGCCCCTTCCCTTGAGATAAATCTGCAAATATCTCGGAAACGAAGCGAGCTATGGCAAAATGTTAAGAGACCTTTTTTGTAGAGAATTAAGTTTCCTACTTTTTATGTTCTATGATATTTTTTGATCAGATGCGTAGTTCTCGAGATATATCGAGATATTTAAAAGTTCCGAAGCCGCACCAACATAATAGAGATACAGAAACACCGTGGCCCCTTTCTTTGAGATAACTTTGCACTAGTGCGAGCCGCAAAAGCCACTTCCAGCTTAGCTGTGCAGAAGAAGAACAACAAGAAGAAGAAATATCTCGAAATATGTCCGTCAGGCCCCTTCCCTCGAGATAAATCTGCAAATATCTCGGAAACGAAGCGAGCTATGGCAAAATGTTAAGAGACCTTTTTTGTAGAGAATTAAGTTTCCTACTTTTTATGTTCTTTGATATTTTTTGATCAGATGCTTAGTTCTCGAGATATATCAAGGTATTTAAAAGTTCCGAAGCCGCACCAACATAATAGAGATACAGCAACACCGTGGCCCCTTTCTTTCAGATAACTCTGCGCTATTGCGAGCTGGAAACGCCACTTCCAGTTTAGCTGTGCAGAAGAAGAACAACAAGAAGAAGAAATATCTCGAAATATGTCCGTCAGGCCCCTTCCCTTGAGATATATCTGCAAATATCTCGGAAACGAAACGAGCTATGGCAAAATGTTGAGAGACCTTTTTTGTAGAGAATTATGTTTCCTACAATTTATGTTCTATGATATTTTTTGATCAGAAGCGTAGTTTCCGAGATATATCGAGATATTTAAAAGTTCCGAAGCCGCACCAACATAATAGAGATACAGAAACACCGTGGCCCCTTTCTTTCAGATAACTCTGCACTAGTGCGAGCCGCAAATGCCACTTCCAGCTTAGCTGTGCAGAAGAAGAACAACAAGAAGAAGAAATATCTCGAAATATGTCCGTCAGGCCCCTTCCCTTGAGATAAATCTGCAAATATCTCCGAAACGAAGCGAGCTATGGCAAAATGTTAAGAGACCTTATTTGTAGAGAATTATGTTTCCTACAATTTATGTTCTATGATATTTTTTGATCAGAAGCGTAGTTTTCGAGATATATCGAGATATTTAAAAGTTCCGAAGCCGCACCAACATAATAGAGATCCAGAAACACCGTGGCCCCTTTCTTTCAGATAACTCTGCACTAGTGCGAGCCGCAAATGCCACTTCCAGCTTAGCTGTGCAGAAGAAGAACAACAAGAAGAAGAAATATCTCGAAATATGTCCGTCAGGCCCCTTCCCTTGAGATATATCTGCAAATATCTCGGAAACGAAACGAGCTATGGCAAAATGTTGAGAGACCTTTTTTGTGGAGAATTATGTTTCCTACAATTTATGTTCTATGATATTTTTTGATCAGAAGCGTAGTTTCCGAGATATATCGAGATATTTAAAAGTTCCGAAGCCGCACCAACATAATAGAGATACAGAAACACCGTGGCCCCTTTCTTTCAGATAACTCTGCACTAGTGCGAGCCGCAAATGCCACTTCCAGCTTAGCTGTGCAGAAGAAGAACAACAAGAAGAAGAAATATCTCGAAATATGTCCGTCAGGCCCCTTCCCTTGAGATAAATCTGCAAATATCTCCGAAACGAAGCGAGCTATGGCAAAATGTTAAGAGACCTTATTTGTAGAGAATTAAGTTTCCTACTTTTTATGTTCTATGATATTTTTTGATCAGATGCGTAGTTCTCGAGATATATCAAGATATTTAAAAGTTCCGAAGCCGCACCAACATAATAGAGATACAGAAACACCGTGGCCCCTTTCTTTGAGATAACTCTGCACTATTGCGAGCTGGAAATGCCACTTCCAGTTTAGCTGTGCAGAAGAAGAACAACAACAAGAAGAAATATCTCGAAATATGTCCGTCAGGCCCCTTCCCTTGAGATATATCTGCAAATATCTCGGAAACGAAACGAGCTATGGCAAAATGTTAAGAGACCTTTTTTGTAGAGAATTATGTTTCCTACAATTTATGTTCTATGATATTTTTTGATCAGAAGCGTAGTTTTCGAGATATATCGAGATATTTAAAAGTTCCGAAGCCGCACCAACATAATAGAGATCCAGAAACACCGTGGCCCCTTTCTTTGAGATAACTCTGCACTAGTGCGAGCCGCAAATGCCACTTCCAGCTTAGCTGTGCAGAAGAAGAACAACAAGAAGAAGAAATATCTCGAAATATGTCCGTCAGGCCCCTTCCCTTGAGATATATCTGCAAATATCTCGGAAACGAAACGAGCTATGGCAAAATGTTGAGAGACCTTTTTTGTGGAGAATTATGTTTCCTACAATTTATGTTCTATGATATTTTTTGATCAGAAGCGTAGTTTCCGAGATATATCGAGATATTTAAAAGTTCCGAAGCCGCACCAACATAATAGAGATACAGAAACACCGTGGCCCCTTTCTTTCAGATAACTCTGCACTAGTGCGAGCCGCAAATGCCACTTCCAGCTTAGCTGTGCAGAAGAAGAACAACAAGAAGAAGAAATATCTCGAAATATGTCCGTCAGGCCCCTTCCCTCGAGATAAATCTGCAAATATCTCGGAAACGAAGCGAGCTATGGCAAAATGTTAAGAGACCTTTCTTGTAGAGAATTAAGTTTCCTACTTTTTATGTTCTATGATATTTTTTGATCAGATGCGTAGTTCTCGCGATATATCAAGATATTTAAAAGTTCCGAAGCCGCACCAACATAATAGAGATACAGAAACACCGTGGCCCCTTTCTTTGAGATAACTCTGCACTATTGCGAGCTGGAAATGCCACTTCCAGTTTAGCTGTGCAGAAGAAGAACAACAAGAAGAAGAAATATCTCGAAATATGTCCGTCAGGCCCCTTCCCTTGAGATATATCTGCAAATATCTCGGAAACGAAACGAGCTATGGCAAAATGTTAAGAGACCTTTTTTGTAGAGAATTATGTTTCCTACATTTTATGTTCTATGATATTTTTTGATCAGAAGCGTAGTTTTCGAGATATATCGAGATATTTAAAAGTTCCGAAGCTGCACCAACATAATAGAGGTACAGAAACACCGTGGCCGCTTTCTTTGAGATAACTCTGCACTATTGCGAGCTGCAAATGCCACTTCCAGCTTAGATGTGCAGAAGAAGAACAACAAGAAGAAGAAATATCTCGAAATATGTCCGTCAGGCCCCATCCCTTGAGATAAATCTGCAAATATCTCGGAAACGAAGCGAGCTATGGCAAAATGTTAAGAGACCTTTCTTGTAGAGAATTAGGTTTCCTACTTTTTATGTTCTATGATATTTTTTGATCAGATGCGTAGTTCTCGAGATATATCAAGATATTTAAAAGTTCCGAAGCCGCACCAACATAATAGAGATACAGAAACACCGTGGACCCTTTCTTTGAGATAACTCTGCATTATTGCGAGCTGCAAATGCCACTTCCAGCTTAGCTGTGCAGAAGAAGAACAACAACAAGAAGAAATATCTCGAAATATGTCCGTCAGGCCCCTTCCCTTGAGATAAATCTGCAAATATCTCCGAAACGAAGCGAGCTATGGCAAAATGTTAAGAGACCTTATTTGTAGAGAATTAAGTTTCCTACTTTTTATGTTCTATGATATTTTTTGATCAGATGCGTAGTTCTCGAGATATATCAAGATATTTAAAAGTTCCGAAGCCGCACCAACATAATGGAGATACAGAAACACCGTGGCCCCTTTCTTTGAGATAACTCTGCACTATTGCGAGCTGGAAATGCCACTTCCAGCTTAGCTGTGCAGAAGAAGAACAACAAGAAGAAGAAATATCTCGAAATATGTCCGTCAGGCCCCTTCCCTTCAGATAAATCTGCAAATATCTCCGAAACGAAGCGAGCTATGGCAAAATGTTAAGAGACCTTATTTGTAGAGAATTAAGTTTCCTACTTTTTATGTTCTATGATATTTTTTGATCAGATGCGTAGTTCTCGAGATATATCAAGATATTTAAAAGTTTCGAAGCCGCACCAACATAATAGAGATACAGAAACACCGTGGCCCCTTTCTTTGAGATAACTCTGCACTAGTGCGAGCCGCAAATGCCACTTCCAGCTTAGCTGTGCAGAAGAAGAACAACAAGAAGAAGAAATATCTCGAAATATGTCCGTCAGGCCCCTTCCCTTGAGATAAATCAGCAAATATCTCGGAAACGAAGCGAGCTATGGCAAAATGTTAAGAGACCTTTGTTGTAGAGAATTAAGTTTCCTACTTTTTATGTTCTATGATATTTTTTGATCAGATGCGTTGTTCTCGAGATATATCAAGATATTTAAAAGTTCCGAAGCCGCAGCAACATAATAGAGATACAGAAACACCGTGTCCCCTTTCTTTGCGATAACTCTGCACTATTGCGAGCTGCAAATGCCACTTCCAGCTTAGCTGTGCAGAAGAAGAACAACAAGAAGAAGAAATATCTCGAAATATGTCCGTCAGGCCCCTTCCCTTGAGATAAATCTGCAAATATCTCGGAAACGAAGCGAGCTATGGCAAAATGTTAAGAGACCTTTTTTGTAGAGAATTAAGTTTCCTACTTTCTATGTTCTATGATATTTTTTGATCAGATGCGTAGTTCTCGAGATATATCAAGATATTTAAAAGTTCCGAAGCCGCACCAACATAATAGAGATCCAGAAACACCGTGGCCCCTTTCTTTGAGATAACTCTGCACTATTGCGAGCTGGAAATGCCACTTCCAGTTTAGCTGTGCAGAAGAAGAGCAACAAGAAGAAGAAATATCTCGAAATATGTCCGTCAGGCCCCTTCCCTTGAGATAAATCAGCAAATATCTCGGAAACGAAGCGAGCTATGGCATAATGTTAAGAGACCTTTTTTGTAGAGAATTAAGTTTCCTACTTTTTATGTTCTATGATATTTTTTGATCAGATGCGTAGTTCTCGAGATATATCAAGATATTTAAAAGTTCCGAAGCCGCACCAACATAATAGAGATACAGAAACACCGTGGCCCCTTTCTTTGAGATAACTCTGCACTATTGCGAGCTGGAAATGCCACTTCCAGTTTAGCTGTGCAGAAGAAGAACAACAAGAAGAAGAAATATCTCGAAATATGTCCGTCAGGCCCCTTCCCTTGAGATATATCTGCAAATATCTCGGAAACGAAACGAGCTATGGCAAAATGTTAAGAGACCTTTTTTGTAGAGAATTATGTTTCCTACAATTTATGTTATATGATATTTTTTGATCAGAAGCGTAGTTTTCGAGATATATCGAGATATTTAAAAGTTCCGAAGCCGCACCAACATAATAGAGATCCAGAAACACCGTGGCCCCTTTCTTTGAGATAACTCTGCACTAGTGCGAGCCGCAAATGCCACTTCCAGCTTAGCTGTGCAGAAGAAGAACAACAAGAAGAAGAAATATCTCGAAATATGTCCGTCAGGCCCCTTCCCTTGAGATAAATCAGCAAATATCTCGGAAACGAAGCGAGCTATGGCAAAATGTTAAGAGACCTTTGTTGTAGAGAATTAAGTTTCCTACTTTTTATGTTCTATGATATTTTTTGATCAGATGCGTTGTTCTCGAGATATATCAAGATATTTAAAAGTTCCGAAGCCGCACCAACATAATAGAGATACAGAAACACCGTGGCCCCTTTCTTTGAGATAACTCTGCACTATTGCGAGCTGCAAATGCCACTTCCAGCTTAGCTGTGCAGAAGAAGAACAACAAGAAGAAGAAATATCACGAAATATGTCCGTTAGGCCCCTTCCCTTGAGATAAATCTGCAAATATCTCGGAAACGAAGCGAGCTATGGCAAAATGTTAAGAGACCTTTTTTGTAGAGAATTAAGTTTCCTACTTTTCATGTTCTATGATATTTTTTGATCAGATGCGTAGATCTCGAGATATATCAAGATATTTAAAAGTTCCGAAGCTGCACCAACATAATAGAGGTACAGAAACACCGTGGCCGCTTTCTTTGAGATAACTCTGCACTATTGCGAGCTGCAAATGCCACTTCCAGCTTAGATGTGCAGAAGAAGAACAACAAGAAGAAGAAATATCTCGAAATATGTCCGTCAGGCCCCTTCCCTTGAGATATATCTGCAAATATCTCGGAAACGAAACGAGCTATGGCAAAATGTTAAGAGACCTTTTTTGTAGAGAATTATGTTTCCTACAATTTATGTTCTATGATATTTTTTGATCAGAAGCGTAGTTTTCGAGATATATCGAGATATTTAAAAGTTCCGAAGCCGCACCAACATAATAGAGATCCAGAAACACCGTGGCCCCTTTCTTTGAGATAACTCTGCACTAGTGCGAGCCGCAAATGTCACTTCCAGCTTAGCTGTGCAGAAGAAGAACAACAAGAAGAAGAAATATCTCGAAATATGTCCGTCAGGCCCCATCCCTTGAGATAAATCTGCAAATATCTCGGAAACGAAGCGAGCTATGGCAAAATGTTAAGAGACCTTTCTTGTAGAGAATTAAGTTTCCTACTTTTTATGTTCTATGATATTTTTTGATCAGATGCGTAGTTCTCGAGATATATCAAGATATTTAAAAGTTCCGAAGCCGCACCAACATAATAGAGATACAGAAACACCGTGGACCCTTTCTTTGAGATAACTCTGCACTATTGCGAGCTGGAAATGCCACTTCCAGTTTAGCTGTGCAGAAGAAGAACAACAAGAAGAAGAAATATCTCGAAATATGTCCGTCAGGCCCCTTCCCTTGAGATAAATCAGCAAATATCTCGGAAACGAAGCGAGCTATGGCATAATGTTAAGAGACCTTTTTTGTAGAGAATTAAGTTTCCTACTTTTTATGTTCTATGATATTTTTTGATCAGATGCGTAGTTCTCGAGATATATCAAGATATTTAAAAGTTCCGAAGCCGCACCAACATAATAGAGATACAGAAACACCGTGGCCCCTTTCTTTGAGATAACTCTGCACTATTGCGAGCTGGAAATGCCACTTCCAGTTTAGCTGTGCAGAAGAAGAACAACAAGAAGAAGAAATATCTCGAAATATGTCCGTCAGGCCCCTTCCCTTGAGATATATCTGCAAATATCTCGGAAACGAAACGAGCTATGGCAAAATGTTAAGAGACCTTTTTTGTAGAGAATTATGTTTCCTACAATTTATGTTCTATGATATTTTTTGATCAGAAGCGTAGTTTTCGAGATATATCGAGATATTTAAAAGTTCCGAAGCCGCACCAACATAATAGAGATCCAGAAACACCGTGGCCCCTTTCTTTGAGATAACTCTGCACTAGTGCGAGCCGCAAATGCCACTTCCAGCTTAGCTGTGCAGAAGAAGAACAACAAGAAGAAGAAATATCTCGAAATATGTCGGTCAGGCCCCTTCCCTCGAGATAAATCTGCAAATATCTCGGAAACGAAGCGAGCTATGGCAAAATGTTAAGAGACCTTTGTTGTAGAGAATTAAGTTTCCTACTTTTTATGTTCTATGATATTTTTTGATCAGATGCGTTGTTCTCGAGATATATCAAGATATTTAAAAGTTCCGAAGCCGCACCAACATAATAGAGATACAGAAACACCGTGGCCCCTTTCTTTGAGATAACTCTGCACTATTGCGCGCTGCAAATGCCACTTCCAGCTTAGCTGTGCAGAAGAAGAACAACAAGAAGAAGAAATATCTCGAAATATGTCCGTCAGGCCCCTTCCCTTGAGATAAATCTGCAAATATCTCGGAAACCAAGCGAGCTATGGCAAAATGTTAAGAGACCTTTGTTGTAGAGAATTAAGTTTCCTACTTTTTATGTTCTATGATATTTTTTGATCAGATGCGTTGTTCTCGAGATATATCAAGATATTTAAAAGTTCCGAAGCCGCACCAACATAATAGAGATACAGAAACACCGTGGCCCCTTTCTTTGAGATAACTCTGCACTATTGCGAGCTGGAAATGCCACTTCCAGTTTAGCTGTGCAGAAGAAGAACAACAAGAAGAAGAAATATCTCGAAATATGTCCGTCAGGCCCCTTCCCTTGAGATATATCTGCAAATATCTCGGAAACGAAACGAGCTATGGCAAAATGTTAAGAGACCTTTTTTGTAGAGAATTATGTTTCCTACAATTTATGTTCTATGATATTTTTTGATCAGAAGCGTAGTTTTCGAGATATATCGAGATATTTAAAAGTTCCGAAGCCGCACCAACATAATAGAGATCCAGAAACACCGTGGCCCCTTTCTTTGAGATAACTCTGCACTAGTGCGAGCCGCAAATGCCACTTCCAGCTTAGCTGTGCAGAAGAAGAACAACAAGAAGAAGAAATATCTCGAAATATGTCGGTCAGGCCCCTTCCCTCGAGATAAATCTGCAAATATCTCGGAAACGAAGCGAGCTATGGCAAAATGTTAAGAGACCTTTGTTGTAGAGAATTAAGTTTCCTACTTTTTATGTTCTATGATATTTTTTGATCAGATGCGTTGTTCTCGAGATATATCAAGATATTTAAAAGTTCCGAAGCCGCACCAACATAATAGAGATACAGAAACACCGTGGCCCCTTTCTTTGAGATAACTCTGCACTATTGCGCGCTGCAAATGCCACTTCCAGCTTAGCTGTGCAGAAGAAGAACAACAAGAAGAAGAAATATCTCGAAATATGTCCGTCAGGCCCCTTCCCTTGAGATAAATCTGCAAATATCTCGGAAACCAAGCGAGCTATGGCAAAATGTTAAGAGACCTTTGTTGTAGAGAATTAAGTTTCCTACTTTTTATGTTCTATGATATTTTTTGATCAGATGCGTTGTTCTCGAGATATATCAAGATATTTAAAAGTTCCGAAGCCGCACCAACATAATAGAGATACAGAAACACCGTGGCCCCTTTCTTTGAGATAACTCTGCACTATTGCGAGCTGCAAATGCCACTTCCAGCTTAGCTGTGCAGAAGAAGAACAACAAGAAGAAGAAATATCACGAAATATGTCCGTTAGGCCCCTTCCCTTGAGATAAATCTGCAAATATCTCGGAAACGAAGCGAGCTATGGCAAAATGTTAAGAGACCTTTTTTGTAGAGAATTAAGTTTCCTACTTTTCATGTTCTATGATATTTTTTGATCAGATGCGTAGATCTCGAGATATATCAAGATATTTAAAAGTTCCGAAGCTGCACCAACATAATAGAGGTACAGAAACACCGTGGCCGCTTTCTTTGAGATAACTCTGCACTATTGCGAGCTGGAAATGCCACTTCCAGTTTAGCTGTGCAGAAGAAGAACAACAAGAAGAAGAAATATCTCGAAATATGTCCGTCAGGCCCCTTCCCTTGAGATATATCTGCAAATATCTCGGAAACGAAACGAGCTATGGCAAAATGTTAAGAGACCTTTTTTGTAGAGAATTATGTTTCCTACAATTTATGTTCTATGATATTTTTTGATCAGATGCGTTGTTCTCGAGATATATCAAGATATTTAAAAGTTCCGAAGCCGCACCAACATAATAGAGATACAGAAACACCGTGGCCCCTTTCTTTGAGATAACTCTGCACTATTGCGAGCTGCAAATGCCACTTCCAGCTTAGCTGTGCAGAAGAAGAACAACAAGAAGAAGAAATATCTCGAAATATGTCCGTCAGGCCCCTTCCCTTGAGATAAATCTGCAAATATCTCGGAAACGAAGCGGGCTATGGCAAAATGTTAAGAGACCTTATTTGTAGAGAATTAAGTTTCCTACTTTTTATGTTCTATGATATTTTTTGATCAGATGCGTAGTTCTCGAGATATATCAAGATATTTAAAAGTTCCGAAGCCGCACCAACATAATAGAGATACAGAAACACCGTGGCATCTTTCTTTGAGATAACTCTGCACTATTGCGAGCTGCAAATGCCACTTCCAGCTTAGCTGTGCAGAAGAAGAACAACAAGAAGAAGAAATATCTCGAAATATGTCCGTCAGGCCCCATCCCTTGAGATAAATCTGCAAATATCTCGGAAACCAAGCGAGCTATGGCAAAATGTTAAGAGACCTTTCTTGTTGAGAATTAAGTTTCCTACTTTTTATGTTCTATGATATTTTTTGATCAGATGCGTAGTTCTCGAGATATATCAAGATATTTAAAAGTTCCGAAGCCGCAGCAACATAATAGAGATACAGAAACACCGTGTCCCCTTTCTTTGCGATAACTCTGCACTATTGCGAGCTGCAAATGCCACTTCCAGCTTAGCTGTGCAGAAGAAGAACAACAAGAAGAAGAAATATCTCGAAATATGTCCGTCAGGCCCCTTCCCTTGAGATAAATCTGCAAATATCTCGGAAACGAAGCGAGCTATGGCAAAATGTTAAGAGACCTTTTTTGTAGAGAATTAAGTTTCCTACTTTCTATGTTCTATGATATTTTTTGATCAGATGCGTAGTTCTCGAGATATATCAAGATATTTAAAAGTTCCGAAGCCGCACCAACATAATAGAGATACAGAAACACCGTGGCCCCTTTCTTTGAGATAACTCTGCACTATTGCGAGCTGCAAACGCCACTTCCAGCTTAGCTGTGCAGAAGAAGAACAACGAGAAGAAGAAATATCTCGAAATATGTCCGTCAAGCCCCTTCCTTTGAGATAAATCTGCAAATATCTCGGACACGAAGCGAGCTATGGCAAAATGTTAAGAGACCTTTTTTGTAGAGAATTAAGTTTCCTACTTTTTACGTTCTATGATATTTTTTGATCAGATGCGTAGTTCTCGAGATATATCCAGATATTTAAAACTTCCGAAGCCGCACCAACATAATAGAGATACAGAAACACCGTGGCCCCTTTCTTTGAGATAACTCTGCACTATTGCGAGCTGGAAATGCCACTTCCAGTTTAGCTGTGCAGAAGAAGAACAACAAGAAGAAGAAATATCTCGAAATATGTCCGTCAGGCCCCTTCCCTTGAGATAAATCTGCAAATATCTCGGAAACGAAGCGAGCTATGGCAAAATGTTAAGAGACCTTTTTTGTAGAGAATTAAGTTTCCTACTTTTTATGTTCTATGATATTTTTTGATCAGATGCGTAGTTCTCGAGATATATCAAGATATTTAAAAGTTCCGAAGCCGCACCAACATAATAGAGATACAGAAACACCGTGGCCCCTTTCTTCGAGATAACTCTGCACTAGTGCGAGCCGCAAACGCCACTTCCAGCTTAGCTGTGCAGAAGAAGAACGACAAGAAGGAGAAATATCTCGAAATATGTCCGTCAGGCCCCTTCCCTTGAGATAAATCTGCAAATATCTCGGAAACGAAGCGAGCTATGGCAAAATGTTAAGAGACCTTTTTTGTAGAGAATTAAGTTTCCTACTTTTTATGTTCTATGGTATTTTTTGATCAGATGCGTAGTTCTCGAGATATATCAAGATATTTAAAAGTTCCGAAGCCGCAGCAACATAATAGAGATACAGAAACACCGTGTCCCCTTTCTTTGCGATAACTCTGCACTATTGCGAGCTGCAAATGCCACTTCCAGCTTAGCTGTGCAGAAGAAGAACAACAAGAAGAAGAAATATCTCGAAATATGTCCGTCAGGCCCCTTCCCTTGAGATAAATCTGCAAATATCTCGGAAACGAAGCGAGCTATGGCAAAATGTTAAGAGACGTTTTTTGTAGAGAATTAAGTTTCCCACTTTCTATGTTCTATGATATTTTTTGATCAGATGCGTAGTTCTCGAGATATATCAAGATATTTAAAAGTTCCGAAGCCGCACCAACATAATAGAGATACAGAAACACCGTGGCCCCTTTCTTTGAGATAACTCTGCACTATTGCGCGCTGCAAATGCCACTTCCAGCTTAGCTGTGCAGAAGAAGAACAACAAGAAGAAGAAATATCTCGAAATATGTCCGTCAGGCCCCTTCCCTTGAGATAAATCTGCAAATATCTCGGAAACCAAGCGAGCTATGGCAAAATGTTAAGAGACCTTTGTTGTAGAGAATTAAGTTTCCTACTTTTTATGTTCTATGATATTTTTTGATCAGATGCGTTGTTCTCGAGATATATCAAGATATTTAAAAGTTCCGAAGCCGCACCAACATAATAGAGATACAGAAACACCGTGGCCCCTTTCTTTGAGATAACTCTGCACTATTGCGAGCTGCAAATGCCACTTCCAGCTTAGCTGTGCAGAAGAAGAACAACAAGAAGAAGAAATATCACGAAATATGTCCGTTAGGCCCCTTCCCTTGAGATAAATCTGCAAATATCTCGGAAACGAAGCGAGCTATGGCAAAATGTTAAGAGACCTTTTTTGTAGAGAATTAAGTTTCCTACTTTTCATGTTCTATGATATTTTTTGATCAGATGCGTAGATCTCGAGATATATCAAGATATTTAAAAGTTCCGAAGCTGCACCAACATAATAGAGGTACAGAAACACCGTGGCCGCTTTCTTTGAGATAACTCTGCACTATTGCGAGCTGGAAATGCCACTTCCAGTTTAGCTGTGCAGAAGAAGAACAACAAGAAGAAGAAATATCTCGAAATATGTCCGTCAGGCCCCTTCCCTTGAGATATATCTGCAAATATCTCGGAAACGAAACGAGCTATGGCAAAATGTTAAGAGACCTTTTTTGTAGAGAATTATGTTTCCTACAATTTATGTTCTATGATATTTTTTGATCAGAAGCGTAGTTTTCGAGATATATCGAGATATTTGAAAGTTCCGAAGCCGCACCAACATAATAGAGATCCAGAAACACCGTGGCCCCTTTCTTTGAGATAACTCTGCACTAGTGCGAGCCGCAAATGTCACTTCCAGCTTAGCTGTGCAGAAGAAGAACAACAAGAAGAAGAAATATCTCGAAATATGTCCGTCAGGCCCCTTCCCTCGAGATAAATCTGCAAATATCTCGGAAACGAAGCGAGCTATGGCAAAATGTTAAGAGACCTTTTTTGTAGAGAATTAAGTTTCCTACTTTCTATGTTCTATGATATTTTTTGATCAGATGCGTAGTTCTCGAGATATATCAAGATATTTAAAAGTTCCGAAGCCGCACCAACATAATAGAGATACAGAAACACCGTGGCCCCTTTCTTTGAGATAACTCTGCACTATTGCGAGCTGCAAACGCCACTTCCAGCTTAGCTGTGCAGAAGAAGAACAACGAGAAGAAGAAATATCTCGAAATATGTCCGTCAAGCCCCTTCCTTTGAGATAAATCTGCAAATATCTCGGACACGAAGCGAGCTATGGCAAAATGTTAAGAGACCTTTTTTGTAGAGAATTAAGTTTCCTACTTTTTACGTTCTATGATATTTTTTGATCAGATGCGTAGTTCTCGAGATATATCCAGATATTTAAAACTTCCGAAGCCGCACCAACATAATAGAGATACAGAAACACCGTGGCCCCTTTCTTTGAGATAACTCTGCACTATTGCGAGCTGGAAATGCCACTTCCAGTTTAGCTGTGCAGAAGAAGAACAACAAGAAGAAGAAATATCTCGAAATATGTCCGTCAGGCCCCTTCCCTTGAGATAAATCTGCAAATATCTCGGAAACGAAGCGAGCTATGGCAAAATGTTAAGAGACCTTTTTTGTAGAGAATTAAGTTTCCTACTTTTTATGTTCTATGATATTTTTTGATCAGATGCGTGGTTCTCGAGATATATCAAGATATTTAAAAGTTCCGAAGCCGCACCAACATAATAGAGATACAGAAACACCGTGGCCCCTTTCTTCGAGATAACTCTGCACTAGTGCGAGCCGCAAACGCCACTTCCAGCTTAGCTGTGCAGAAGAAGAACGACAAGAAGGAGAAATATCTCGAAATATGTCCGTCAGGCCCCTTCCCTTGAGATAAATCTGCAAATATCTCGGAAACGAAGCGAGCTATGGCAAAATGTTAAGAGACCTTTTTTGTAGAGAATTAAGTTTCCTACTTTTTATGTTCTATGGTATTTTTTGATCAGATGCGTAGTTCTCGAGATATATCAAGATATTTAAAAGTTCCGAAGCCGCAGCAACATAATAGAGATACAGAAACACCGTGTCCCCTTTCTTTGCGATAACTCTGCACTATTGCGAGCTGCAAATGCCACTTCCAGCTTAGCTGTGCAGAAGAAGAACAACAAGAAGAAGAAATATCTCGAAATATGTCCGTCAGGCCCCTTCCCTTGAGATAAATCTGCAAATATCTCGGAAACGAAGCGAGCTATGGCAAAATGTTAAGAGACGTTTTTTGTAGAGAATTAAGTTTCCTACTTTCTATGTTCTATGATATTTTTTGATCAGATGCGTAGTTCTCGAGATATATCAAGATATTTAAAAGTTCCGAAGCCGCACCAACATAATAGAGATACAGAAACACCGTGGCCCCTTTCTTTGAGATAACTCTGCACTATTGCGCGCTGCAAATGCCACTTCCAGCTTAGCTGTGCAGAAGAAGAACAACAAGAAGAAGAAATATCTCGAAATATGTCCGTCAGGCCCCTTCCCTTGAGATAAATCTGCAAATATCTCGGAAACCAAGCGAGCTATGGCAAAATGTTAAGAGACCTTTGTTGTAGAGAATTAAGTTTCCTACTTTTTATGTTCTATGATATTTTTTGATCAGATGCGTTGTTCTCGAGATATATCAAGATATTTAAAAGTTCCGAAGCCGCACCAACATAATAGAGATACAGAAACACCGTGGCCCCTTTCTTTGAGATAACTCTGCACTATTGCGAGCTGCAAATGCCACTTCCAGCTTAGCTGTGCAGAAGAAGAACAACAAGAAGAAGAAATATCACGAAATATGTCCGTTAGGCCCCTTCCCTTGAGATAAATCTGCAAATATCTCGGAAACGAAGCGAGCTATGGCAAAATGTTAAGAGACCTTTTTTGTAGAGAATTAAGTTTCCTACTTTTCATGTTCTATGATATTTTTTGATCAGATGCGTAGATCTCGAGATATATCAAGATATTTAAAAGTTCCGAAGCTGCACCAACATAATAGAGGTACAGAAACACCGTGGCCGCTTTCTTTGAGATAACTCTGCACTATTGCGAGCTGGAAATGCCACTTCCAGTTTAGCTGTGCAGAAGAAGAACAACAAGAAGAAGAAATATCTCGAAATATGTCCGTCAGGCCCCTTCCCTTGAGATATATCTGCAAATATCTCGGAAACGAAACGAGCTATGGCAAAATGTTAAGAGACCTTTTTTGTAGAGAATTATGTTTCCTACAATTTATGTTCTATGATATTTTTTGATCAGAAGCGTAGTTTTCGAGATATATCGAGATATTTGAAAGTTCCGAAGCCGCACCAACATAATAGAGATCCAGAAACACCGTGGCCCCTTTCTTTGAGATAACTCTGCACTAGTGCGAGCCGCAAATGTCACTTCCAGCTTAGCTGTGCAGAAGAAGAACAACAAGAAGAAGAAATATCTCGAAATATGTCCGTCAGGCCCCTTCCCTCGAGATAAATCTGCAAATATCTCGGAAACGAAGCGAGCTATGGCAAAATGTTAAGAGACCTTTTTTGTAGAGAATTAAGTTTCCTACTTTTTATGTTCTATGATATTTTTTGATCAGATGCGTAGTTCTCGAGATATATCAAGATATTTGAAAGTTCCGAAGCCGCACCAACATAATAGAGATACAGAAACACCGTGGCCCCTTTCTTTGAGATAACTATGCACTATTGCGAGCTGCAAATGCCACTTCCAGCTTAGCTGTGCAGAAGAAGAACAACAAGAAGAAGAAATATCTCGAAATATGTCCGTCAGGCCCCATCCCTTGAGATAAATCTGCAAATATCTCGGAAACCAAGCGAGCTATGGCAAAATGTTAAGAGACCTTTCCTGTTGAGAATTAAGTTTCCTACTTTTTATGTTCTATGATATTTTTTGATCAGATGCGTAGTTCTCGAGATATATCAAGATATTTAAAAGTTCCGAAGCCGCAGCAACATAATAGAGATACAGAAACACCGTGTCCCCTTTCTTTGCGATAACTCTGCACTATTGCGAGCTGCAAATGCCACTTCCAGCTTAGCTGTGCAGAAGAAGAACAACAAGAAGAAGAAATATCTCGAAATATGTCCGTCAGGCCCCTTCCCTTGAGATAAATCTGCAAATATCTCGGAAACGAAGCGAGCTATGGCAAAATGTTAAGAGACCTTTTTTGTAGAGAATTAAGTTTCCTACTTTCTATGTTCTATGATATTTTTTGATCAGATGCGTAGTTCTCGAGATATATCAAGATATTTAAAAGTTCCGAAGCCGCACCAACATAATAGAGATACAGAAACACCGTGGCCCCTTTCTTTGAGATAACTCTGCACTATTGCGAGCTGCAAACGCCACTTCCAGCTTAGCTGTGCAGAAGAAGAACAACAAGAAGAAGAAATATCTCGAAATATGTCCGTCAGGCCCCTTCCCTTGAGATAAATCTGCAAATATCTCGGAAACGAAGCGAGCTATGGCAAAATGTTAAGAGACCTTTTTTGTAGAGAATTAAGTTTCCTACTTTCTATGTTCTATGATATTTTTTGATCAGATGCGTAGTTCTCGAGATATATCAAGATATTTAAAAGTTCCGAAGCCGCACCAACATAATAGAGATACAGAAACACCGTGGCCCCTTTCTTTGAGATAACTCTGCACTATTGCGAGCTGCAAACGCCACTTCCAGCTTAGCTGTGCAGAAGAAGAACAACGAGAAGAAGAAATATCTCGAAATATGTCCGTCAGGCCCCTTCCCTTGAGATAAATCTGCAAATATCTCGGAAACGAAGCGAGCTATGGCAAAATGTTAAGAGACCTTTTTTGTAGAGAATTAAGTTTCCTACTTTTCATGTTCTATGATATTTTTTGATCAGATGCGTAGTTCTCGAGATATATCAAGATATTTAAAAGTTCCGAAGCCGCACCAACATAATAGAAATACAGAAACACCGTGGCCCCTTTCTCTGAGATAACTCTGCACTATTGCGAGCTGCAAATGCCACTTCCAGCTTAGCTGTGCAGAAGAAGAACAACAAGAAGAAGAAATATCTCGAAATATGTCCGTCAGGCCCCTTCCCTTGAGATAAATCTGCAAATATCTCGGAAACCAAGCGAGCTATGGCAAAATGTTAAGAGACCTTTTTTGTAGAGAATTAAGTTTCCTACTTTTTATGTTCTATGATATTTTTTGATCAGATGCGTAGTTCTCGAGATATCTCAAGATATTTAAAAGTTCCGAAGCCGCACCAACATAATGGAGATACAGAAACACCGTGGCCCCTTTCTTTGAGATAACTCTGCACTATTGCGAGCTGGAAATGCCACTTCCAGTTTAGCTGTGCAGAAGAAGAACAACAAGAAGAAGAAATATCTCGAAATATGTCCGTCAGGCCCCTTCCCTTGAGATAAATCTGCAAATATCTCGGAAACCAAGCGAGCTATGGCAAAATGTTAAGAGACCTTTTTTGTAGAGAATTAAGTTTCATACTTTTTATGTTCTATGATATTTTTTGATCAGATGCGTAGTTCTCGAGATATCTCAAGATATTTAAAAGTTCCGAAGCCGCACCAACATAATGGAGATACAGAAACACCGTGGCCCCTTTCTTTGAGATAACTCTGCACTATTGCGAGCTGCAAATGCCACTTCCAGCTTAGCTGTGCAGAAGAAGAACAACAAGAAGAAGAAATATCTCGAAATATGTCCGTCAGGCCCCTTCCCTTGAGATAAATCTGCAAATATCTCGGAAACGAAGCGAGCTATGGCAAAATGTTAAGAGACCTTTTTTGTAGAGAATTAAGTTTCCTACTTTTTATGTTCTATGATATTTTTTGATCAGATGCGTAGTTCTCGAGATATACCAAGATATTTAAAAGTTCCGAAGCCGCACCAACATAATAGAGATACAGAAACACCGTGGCCCCTTTCTTCGAGATAACTCTGCACTAGTGCGAGCCGCAAATGCCACTTCCAGCTTAGCTGTGCAGAAGAAGAACGACAAGAAGAAGAAATATCTCGAAATATGTCCGTCAGGCCCCTTCCCTTGAGATAAATCTGCAAATATCTCGGAAACGAAGCGAGCTATGGCAAAATGTTGAGAGACCTTTTTTGTAGAGAATTATGTTTCCTACTTTTTATGTTCTATGATATTTTTTGATCAGATGCGTAGTTCTCGAGATATATCAAGATATTTAAAAGTTCCGAAGCCGCACCAACATAATAGAGATACAGAAACACCGTGGCCCCTTTCTATGAGATAACTCTGCACTATTGCGAGCTGCAAATGCCACTTCCAGCTTAGCTGTGCAGAAGAAGAACAACAAGAAGAAGAAATATCTCGAAATATGTCCGTCAGGCCCCTTCCCTTGAGATAAATCTGCAAATATCTCGGAAACGAAGCGAGCTATGGCAAAATGTTAAGAGACCTTTTTTATAGAGAATTAAGTTGCCTACTTTTTATGTTCTATGATATTTTTTGATCAGATGCGTAGTTCTCGAGATATCTCAAGATATTTAAAAGTTCCGAAGCCGCACCAACATAATGGAGATACAGAAACACCGTGGCCCCTTTCTTTGAGATAACTCTGCACTATTGCGAGCTGCAAATGCCACTTCCAGCTTAGCTGTGCAGAAGAAGAACAACAAGAAGAAGAAATATCTCGAAATATGTCCGTCAGGCCCCTTCCCTTGAGATAAATCTGCAAATATCTCGGAAACCAAGCGAGCTATGGCAAAATCTTAAGAGACCTTTTTTGTAGAGAATTAAGTTTCCTACTTTTTATGTTCTATGATATTTTTTGATCAGATGCGTAGTTCTCGAGATATATCAAGATATTTAAAAGTTCCGAAGCCGCACCAACATAATAGAAATACAGAAACACCGTGGCCCCTTTCTTTGAGATAACTCTGCACTATTGCGAGCTGCAAATGCCACTTCCAGCTTAGCTGTGCAGAAGAAGAACAACAAGAAGAAGAAATATCTCGAAATATGTCCGTCAGGCCCCTTCCCTTGAGATATATCTGCAAATATCTCGGAAACGAAGCGAGCTATGGCAAAATGTTAAGAGACCTTTTTTGTAGAGAATTATGTTTCCTACAATTTATGTTCTATGATATTTTTTGATCAGAAGCGTAGTTTTCGAGATATATCGAGATATTTAAAAGTTCCGAAGCCGCACCAACATAATAGAGGTACAGAAACACCGTGGCCCCTTTCTTTGAGATAACTCTGCACTAGTGCGAGCCGCAAATGCCACTTCCAGCTTAGCTGTGCAGAAGAAGAACAACAAGAAGAAGAAATATCTCGAAATATGTCCGTCAGGCCCCTTCCCTTGAGATAAATTTGCAAATATCTCGGAAACGAAGCGAGTTATGGCAAAATCTTAAGAGACCTTTTTTGTAGAGAATTATGTTTCCTACAATTTATGTTCTATGATATTTTTTGATCAGAAGCGTAGTTTTCGAGATATATCGAGATATTTAAAAGTTCCGAAGCCGCAACAACATAATAGAGATTCAGAAACACCGTGGCCCCTTTCTTTGAGATAACTCTGCACTATTGCGAGCTGGAAATGCCACTTCCAGTTTAGCTGTGCAGAAGAAGAACAACAAGAAGAAGAAATATCTCGAAATATGTCCGTCAGGCCCCTTCCCTTGAGATAAATCTGCAAATATCTCGGAAACCAAGCGAGCTATGGCAAAATCTTAAGAGACCTTTTTTGTAGAGAATTAAGTTTCCTACTTTTTATGTTCTATGATATTTTTTGATCAGATGCGTAGTTCTCGAGATATATCAAGATATTTAAAAGTTCCGAAGCCGCACCAACATAATAGAAATACAGAAACACCGTGGCTCCTTTCTTTGAGATAACTCTGCACTATTGCGAGCTGCAAATGCCACTTCCAGCTTAGCTGTGCAGAAGAAGAACAACAAGAAGAAGAAATATCTCGAAATATGTCCGTCAGGCCCCTTCCCTTGAGATATATCTGCAAATATCTCGGAAACGAAGCGAGCTATGGCAAAATGTTAAGAGACCTTTTTTGTAGAGAATTATGTTTCCTACAATTTATGTTCTATGATATTTTTTGATCAGAAGCGTAGTTTTCGAGATATATCGAGATATTTAAAAGTTCCGAAGCCGCACCAACATAATAGAGGTACAGAAACACCGTGGCCCCTTTCTTTGAGATAACTCTGCACTAGTGCGAGCCGCAAATGCCACTTCCAGCTTAGCTGTGCAGAAGAAGAACAACAAGAAGAAGAAATATCTCGAAATATGTCCGTCAGGCCCCTTCCCTTGAGATAAATTTGCAAATATCTCGGAAACGAAGCGAGTTATGGCAAAATCTTGAGAGACCTTTTTTGTAGAGAATTAAGTTTCCTACAATTTATGTTCTATGATATTTTTTGATCAGAAGCGTAGTTTTCGAGATATATCGAGATATTTAAAAGTTCCGAAGCCGCACCAACATAATAGAGGTACAGAAACACCGTGGCCCCTTTCTTTGAGATAACTCTGCACTAGCGCGAGCCGCAAATGCCACTTCCTGCTTAGCTGTGCAGAAGAAGAACAACAAGAAGAAGAAATATCTCGAAATATGTCCGTCAGGCCCCTTCCCTTGAGATATATCTGCAAATATCTCGGAAACGAAACGAGCTATGGCAAAATGTTAAGAGACCTTTTTTGTAGAGAATTATGTTTCCTACAATTTATGTTCTATGATATTTTTTGATCAGAAGCGTAGTTTTCGAGATATATCGAGATATTTGAAAGTTCCGAAGCCGCACCAACATAATAGAGATCCAGAAACACCGTGGCCCCTTTCTTTGAGATAACTCTGCACTAGTGCGAGCCGCAAATGTCACTTCCAGCTTAGCTGTGCAGAAGAAGAACAACAAGAAGAAGAAATATCTCGAAATATGTCCGTCAGGCCCCTTCCCTCGAGATAAATCTGCAAATATCTCGGAAACGAAGCGAGCTATGGCAAAATGTTAAGAGACCTTTTTTGTAGAGAATTAAGTTTCCTACTTTTTATGTTCTATGATATTTTTTGATCAGATGCGTAGTTCTCGAGATATATCAAGATATTTGAAAGTTCCGAAGCCGCACCAACATAATAGAGATACAGAAACACCGTGGCCCCTTTCTTTGAGATAACTATGCACTATTGCGAGCTGCAAATGCCACTTCCAGCTTAGCTGTGCAGAAGAAGAACAACAAGAAGAAGAAATATCTCGAAATATGTCCGTCAGGCCCCTTCCCTTGAGATAAATCTGCAAATATCTCGGAAACGAAGCGGGCTATGGCAAAATGATAAGAGACCTTATTTGTAGAGAATTAAGTTTCCTACTTTTTATGTTCTATGATATTTTTTGATCAGATGCGTAGTTCTCGAGATATATCAAGATATTTAAAAGTTCCGAAGCCGCACCAACATAATAGAGATACAGAAACACCGTGGCCTCTTTCTTTGAGATAACTCTGCACTATTGCGAGCTGCAAATGCCACTTCCAGCTTAGCTGTGCAGAAGAAGAACAACAAGAAGAAGAAATATCTCGAAATATGTCCGTCAGGCCCCATCCCTTGAGATAAATCTGCAAATATCTCGGAAACGAAGCGAGCTATGGCAAAATGTTAAGAGACCTTTTTTGTAGAGAATTAAGTTTCCTACTTTTTATGTTCTATGATATTTTTTGATCAGATGCGTAGTTCTCGAGATATATCAAGATATTTAAAAGTTCCGAAGCCGCACCAACATAATAGAGATACAGAAACACCGTGGCCCCTTTCTTCGAGATAACTCTGCACTAGTGCGAGCCGCAAATGCCACTTCCAGCTTAGCTGTGCAGAAGAAGAACGACAAGAAGAAGAAATATCTCGAAATATGTCCGTCAGGCCCCTTCCCTTGAGATAAATCTGCAAATATCTCGGAAACGAAGCGAGCTATGGCAAAATGTTAAGAGACCTTTTTTGTAGAGAATTAAGTTTCCTACTTTTTATGTTCTATGGTATTTTTTGATCAGATGCGTAGTTCTGGAGATATATCAAGATATTTAAAAGTTCCGAAGCCGCACCAACATAATAGAGATACAGAAACACCGTGGCCCCTTTCTTTGAGATAACTCTGCACTATTGCGAGCTGCAAATGCCACTTCCAGCTTAGCTGTGCAGAAGAAGAACAACAAGAAGAAGAAATATCTCGAAATATGTCCGTCAGGCCCCTTCCCTTGAGATAAATCTGCAAATATCTCGGAAACGAAGCGAGCTATGGCAAAATGTTAAGAGACCTTTTTTGTAGAGAATTAAGTTTCCTACTTTTCATGTTCTATGATATTTTTTGATCAGATGCGTAGTTCTCGAGATATATCAAGATAT
Organism: Osmia lignaria lignaria; assembly: GCF_051020975.1. Taxonomy (NCBI): domain Eukaryota; kingdom Metazoa; phylum Arthropoda; class Insecta; order Hymenoptera; family Megachilidae; genus Osmia; species Osmia lignaria. The sequence goes on from NW_027478160.1 coordinate 10,644,034, forward strand.
TTAAAAGTTCCGAAGCCGCACCAACATAATAGAAATACAGAAACACCGTGGCCCCTTTCTCTGAGATAACTCTGCACTATTGCGAGCTGCAAATGCCACTTCCAGCTTAGCTGTGCAGAAGAAGAACAACAAGAAGAAGAAATATCTCGAAATATGTCCGTCAGGCCCCTTCCCTTGAGATAAATCTGCAAATATCTCGGAAACCAAGCGAGCTATGGCAAAATGTTAAGAGACCTTTTTTGTAGAGAATTAAGTTTCCTACTTTTTATGTTCTATGATATTTTTTGATCAGATGCGTAGTTCTCGAGATATCTCAAGATATTTAAAAGTTCCGAAGCCGCACCAACATAATGGAGATACAGAAACACCGTGGCCCCTTTCTTTGAGATAACTCTGCACTATTGCGAGCTGGAAATGCCACTTCCAGTTTAGCTGTGCAGAAGAAGAACAACAAGAAGAAGAAATATCTCGAAATATGTCCGTCAGGCCCCTTCCCTTGAGATAAATCTGCAAATATCTCGGAAACCAAGCGAGCTATGGCAAAATGTTAAGAGACCTTTTTTGTAGAGAATTAAGTTTCCTACTTTTTATGTTCTATGATATTTTTTGATCAGATGCGTAGTTCTCGAGATATACCAAGATATTTAAAAGTTCCGAAGCCGCACCAACATAATAGAGATACAGAAACACCGTGGCCCCTTTCTTCGAGATAACTCTGCACTAGTGCGAGCCGCAAATGCCACTTCCAGCTTAGCTGTGCAGAAGAAGAACGACAAGAAGAAGAAATATCTCGAAATATGTCCGTCAGGCCCCTTCCCTTGAGATAAATCTGCAAATATCTCGGAAACGAAGCGAGCTATGGCAAAATGTTGAGAGACCTTTTTTGTAGAGAATTATGTTTCCTACTTTTTATGTTCTATGATATTTTTTGATCAGATGCGTAGTTCTCGAGATATATCAAGATATTTAAAAGTTCCGAAGCCGCACCAACATAATAGAGATACAGAAACAGCGTGGCCCCTTTCTTTGAGATAACTCTGCACTATTGCGAGCTGCAAATGCCACTTCCAGCTTAGCTGTGCAGAAGAGGAACAACAAGAAGAAGAAATATCTCGAAATATGTCCGTCAGGCCCCTTCCCTTGAGATAAATCTGCAAATATCTCGGAAACGAAGCGAGCTATGGCAAAATGTTAAGAGACCTTTTTTATAGAGAATTAAGTTGCCTACTTTTTATGTTCTATGATATTTTTTGATCAGATGCGTAGTTCTCGAGATATCTCAAGATATTTAAAAGTTCCGAAGCCGCACCAACATAATGGAGATACAGAAACACCGTGGCCCCTTTCTTTGAGATAACTCTGCACTATTGCGAGCTGCAAATGCCACTTCCAGCTTAGCTGTGCAGAAGAAGAACAACAAGAAGAAGAAATATCTCGAAATATGTCCGTCAGGCCCCTTCCCTTGTGATATATCTGCAAATATCTCGGAAACGAAGCGAGCTATGGCAAAATGTTAAGAGACCTTTTTTGTAGAGAATTAAGTTTCCTACTTTTCATGTTCTATGATATTTTTTGATCAGATGCGTAGTTCTCGAGATATATCAAGATATTTAAAAGTTCCGAAGCCGCACCAACATAATAGAAATACAGAAACACCGTGGCCCCTTTCTCTGAGATAACTCTGCACTATTGCGAGCTGCAAATGCCACTTCCAGCTTAGCTGTGCAGAAGAAGAACAACAAGAAGAAGAAATATCTCGAAATATGTCCGTCAGGCCCCTTCCCTTGAGATAAATCTGCAAATATCTCGGAAACCAAGCGAGCTATGGCAAAATGTTAAGAGACCTTTTTTGTAGAGAATTAAGTTTCCTACTTTTTATGTTCTATGATATTTTTTGATCAGATGCGTAGTTCTCGAGATATCTCAAGATATTTAAAAGTTCCGAAGCCGCACCAACATAATGGAGATACAGAAACACCGTGGCCCCTTTCTTTGAGATAACTCTGCACTATTGCGAGCTGGAAATGCCACTTCCAGTTTAGCTGTGCAGAAGAAGAACAACAAGAAGAAGAAATATCTCGAAATATGTCCGTCAGGCCCCTTCCCTTGAGATAAATCTGCAAATATCTCGGAAACCAAGCGAGCTATGGCAAAATGTTAAGAGACCTTTTTTGTAGAGAATTAAGTTTCATACTTTTTATGTTCTATGATATTTTTTGATCAGATGCGTAGTTCTCGAGATATCTCAAGATATTTAAAAGTTCCGAAGCCGCACCAACATAATGGAGATACAGAAACACCGTGGCCCCTTTCTTTGAGATAACTCTGCACTATTGCGAGCTGCAAATGCCACTTCCAGCTTAGCTGTGCAGAAGAAGAACAACAAGAAGAAGAAATATCTCGAAATATGTCCGTCAGGCCCCTTCCCTTGAGATAAATCTGCAAATATCTCGGAAACGAAGCGAGCTATGGCAAAATGTTAAGAGACCTTTTTTGTAGAGAATTAAGTTTCCTACTTTTTATGTTCTATGATATTTTTTGATCAGATGCGTAGTTCTCGAGATATACCAAGATATTTAAAAGTTCCGAAGCCGCACCAACATAATAGAGATACAGAAACACCGTGGCCCCTTTCTTCGAGATAACTCTGCACTAGTGCGAGCCGCAAATGCCACTTCCAGCTTAGCTGTGCAGAAGAAGAACGACAAGAAGAAGAAATATCTCGAAATATGTCCGTCAGGCCCCTTCCCTTGAGATAAATCTGCAAATATCTCGGAAACGAAGCGAGCTATGGCAAAATGTTGAGAGACCCTTTTTGTAGAGAATTATGTTTCCTACTTTTTATGTTCTATGATATTTTTTGATCAGATGCGTAGTTCTCGAGATATATCAAGATATTTAAAAGTTCCGAAGCCGCACCAACATAATAGAGATACAGAAACACCGTGGCCCCTTTCTTTGAGATAACTCTGCACTATTGCGAGCTGCAAATGCCACTTCCAGCTTAGCTGTGCAGAAGAAGAACAACAAGAAGAAGAAATATCTCGAAATATGTCCGTCAGGCCCCTTCCCTTGAGATAAATCTGCAAATATCTCGGAAACGAAGCGAGCTATGGCAAAATGTTAAGAGACCTTTTTTATAGAGAATTAAGTTGCCTACTTTTTATGTTCTATGATATTTTTTGATCAGATGCGTAGTTCTCGAGATATCTCAAGATATTTAAAAGTTCCGAAGCCGCACCAACATAATGGAGATACAGAAACACCGTGGCCCCTTTCTTTGAGATAACTCTGCACTATTGCGAGCTGCAAATGCCACTTCCAGCTTAGCTGTGCAGAAGAAGAACAACAAGAAGAAGAAATATCTCGAAATATGTCCGTCAGGCCCCTTCCCTTGTGATATATCTGCAAATATCTCGGAAACGAAGCGAGCTATGGCAAAATGTTAAGAGACCTTTTTTGTAGAGAATTATGTTTCCTACAATTTATGTTCTATGATATTTTTTGATCAGAAGCGTAGTTTTCGAGATATATCGAGATATTTAAAAGTTCCGAAGCCGCACCAACATAATAGAGATACAGAAACACAGTGGCCCCTTTCTTTAAGATAACTCTGCACTAGTGCGAGCCGCAAATGCCACTGCCAGCTTAGCTGTGCAGAAGAAGAACAACAAGAAGAAGAAATATCTCGAAATATGTCCGTCAGGCCCGTTCCTTTGAGCTGAATCTGCAAATATCTCGGAAACGAAGCGAGCTATGGCAAAATGTTAAGAGACATTTTTTGTAGAGAATTATGTTTCCTACAATTTATGTTCTGTGATATTTTTTGATCAGAAGCGTAGTTTTCGAGATATATCGAGATATTTAAAAGTTCCGAAGCCGCACCAACATAATAGAGATTCAGAAACACCGTGGCCCCTTTCTTTGAGATAACTCTGCACTATTGCGAGCTGGAAATGCCACTTCCAGTTTAGCTGTGCAGAAGAAGAACAACAAGAAGAAGAAATATCTCGAAATATGTCCGTCAGGCCCCTTCCCTTGAGATAAATCTGCAAATATCTCGGAAACCAAGCGAGCTATGGCAAAATCTTAAGAGACCTTTTTTGTAGAGAATTAAGTTTCCTACTTTTTATGTTCTATGATATTTTTTGATCAGATGCGTAGTTCTCGAGATATATCAAGATATTTAAAAGTTCCGAAGCCGCACCAACATAATAGAAATACAGAAACACCGTGGCCCCTTTCTTTGAGATAACTCTGCACTATTGCGAGCTGCAAATGCCACTTCCAGCTTAGCTGTGCAGAAGAAGAACAACAAGAAGAAGAAATATCTCGAAATATGTCCGTCAGGCCCCTTCCCTTGAGATATATCTGCAAATATCTCGGAAACGAAGCGAGCTATGGCAAAATGTTAAGAGACCTTTTTTGTAGAGAATTATGTTTCCTACAATTTATGTTCTATGATATTTTTTGATCAGAAGCGTAGTTTTCGAGATATATCGAGATATTTAAAAGTTCCGAAGCCGCACCAACATAATAGAGGTACAGAAACACCGTGGCCCCTTTCTTTGAGATAACTCTGCACTAGTGCGAGCCGCAAATGCCACTTCCAGCTTAGCTGTGCAGAAGAAGAACAACAAGAAGAAGAAATATCTCGAAATATGTCCGTCAGGCCCCTTCCCTTGAGATAAATTTGCAAATATCTCGGAAACGAAGCGAGTTATGGCAAAATCTTAAGAGACCTTTTTTGTAGAGAATTATGTTTCCTACAATTTATGTTCTATGATATTTTTTGATCAGAAGCGTAGTTTTCGAGATATATCGAGATATTTAAAAGTTCCGAAGCCGCACCAACATAATAGAGATTCAGAAACACCGTGGCCCCTTTCTTTGAGATAACTCTGCACTATTGCGAGCTGGAAATGCCACTTCCAGCTTAGCTGTGCAGAAGAAGAACAACAAGAAGAAGAAATATCTCGAAATATGTCCGTCAGGCCCCTTCCCTTGAGATATATCTGCAAATATCTCGGAAACGAAGCGAGCTATGGCAAAATGTTAAGAGACCTTTTTTGTAGAGAATTATGTTTCCTACAATTTATGTTCTATGATATTTTTTGATCAGAAGCGTAGTTTTCGAGATATATCGAGATATTTAAAAGTTCCGAAGCCGCACCAACATAATAGAGGTACAGAAACACCGTGGCCCCTTTCTTTGAGATAACTCTGCACTAGTGCGAGCCGCAAATGCCACTTCCAGCTTAGCTGTGCAGAAGAAGAACAACAAGAAGAAGAAATATCTCGAAATATGTCCGTCAGGCCCCTTCCCTTGAGATAAATTTGCAAATATCTCGGAAACGAAGCGAGTTATGGCAAAATCTTAAGAGACCTTTTTTGTAGAGAATTATGTTTCCTACAATTTATGTTCTATGATATTTTTTGATCAGAAGCGTAGTTTTCGAGATATATCGAGATATTTAAAAGTTCCGAAGCCGCACCAACATAATAGAGATTCAGAAACACCGTGGCCCCTTTCTTTGAGATAACTCTGCACTATTGCGAGCTGGAAATGCCACTTCCAGCTTAGCTGTGCAGAAGAAGAACAACAAGAAGAAGAAATATCTCGAAATATGTCCGTCAGGCCCCTTCCCTTGAGATATATCTGCAAATATCTCGGAAACGAAGCGAGCTATGGCAAAATGTTAAGAGACCTTTTTTGTAGAGAATTATGTTTCCTACAATTTATGTTCTATGATATTTTTTGATCAGAAGCGTAGTTTTCGAGATATATCGAGATATTTAAAAGTTCCGAAGCCGCACCAACATAATAGAGGTACAGAAACACCGTGGCCCCTTTCTTTGAGATAACTCTGCACTAGTGCGAGCCGCAAATGCCACTTCCAGCTTAGCTGTGCAGAAGAAGAACAACAAGAAGAAGAAATATCTCGAAATATGTCCGTCAGGCCCCTTCCCTTGAGATATATCTGCAAATATCTCGGAAACGAAGCGTGCTATGGCAAAATGTTAAGAGACCTTTTTTGTAGAGAATTAAGTTTCCTACTTTTTATGTTCTATGATATTTTTTGATCAGATGCGTAGTTCTCGAGATATCTCAAGATATTTAAAAGTTCCGAAGCCGCACCAACATAATGGAGATACAGAAACACCGTGGCCCCTTTCTTTGAGATAACTCTGCACTATTGCGAGCTGGAAATGCCACTTCCAGTTTAGCTGTGCAGAAGAAGAACAACAAGAAGAAGAAATATCTCGAAATATGTCCGTCAGGCCCCTTCCCTTGAGATAAATCTGCAAATATCTCGGAAACCAAGCGAGCTATGGCAAAATGTTAAGAGACCTTTTTGTAGAGAATTAAGTTTCCTACTTTTTATGTTCTATGATATTTTTTGATCAGATGCGTAGTTCTCGAGATATCTCAAGATATTTAAAAGTTCCGAAGCCGCACCAACATAATGGAGATACAGAAACACCGTGGCCCCTTTCTTTGAGATAACTCTGCACTATTGCGAGCTGCAAATGCCACTTCCAGCTTAGCTGTGCAGAAGAAGAACAACAAGAAGAAGAAATATCTCGAAATATGTCCGTCAGGCCCCTTCCCTTGAGATATATCTGCAAATATCTCGGAAACGAAGCGTGCTATGGCAAAATGTTAAGAGACCTTTTTTGTAGAGAATTAAGTTTCCTACTTTTTATGTTCTATGATATTTTTTGATCAGAAGCGTAGTTTTCGAGATATATCGAGATATTTAAAAGTTCCGAAGCCGCACCAACATAATAGAGATACAGAAACACCGTGGCCCCTTTCTTTAAGATAACTCTGCACTAGTGCGAGCCGCAAATGCCACTGCCAGCTTAGCTGTGCAGAAGAAGAACAACAAGAAGAAGAAATATCTCGAAATATGTCCGTCAGGCCCGTTCCTTTGAGCTGAATCTGCAAATATCTCGGAAACGAAGCGAGCTATGGCAAAATGTTAAGAGACATTTTTTGTAGAGAATTATGTTTCCTACAATTTATGTTCTATGATATTTTTTGATCAGAAGCGTAGTTTTCGAGATATATCGAGATATTTAAAAGTTCCGAAGCCGCACCAACATACTAGAGATTCAGAAACACCGTGGCCCCTTTCTTTGAGATAACTCTGCACTATTGCGAGCTGGAAATGCCACTTCCAGTTTAGCTGTGCAGAAGAAGAACAACAAGAAGAAGAAATATCTCGAAATATGTACGTCAGGCCCCTTCCCTTGAGATAAATCTGCAAATATCTCGGAAACCAAGCGAGCTATGGCAAAATCTTAAGAGACCTTTTTTGTAGAGAATTAAGTTTCCTACTTTTTATGTTCTATGATATTTTTTGATCAGATGCGTAGTTCTCGAGATATATCAAGATATTTAAAAGTTCCGAAGCCGCACCAACATAATAGAGATACAGAAACACCGTGGCCCCTTTCTTTGAGACAACTCTGCACTATTGCGAGCTGCAAATGCCACTTCCAGCTTAGCTGTGCAGAAGAAGAACAACAAGAAGAAGAAATATCTCGAAATATGTCCGTCAGGCCCCTTCCCTTGTGATATATCTGCAAATATCTCGGAAACGAAGCGAGCTATGGCAAAATGTTAAGAGACCTTTTTTGTAGAGAATTATGTTTCCTACAATTTATGTTCTATGATATTTTTTGATCAGAAGCGTAGTTTTCGAGATATATCCAGATATTTAAAAGTTCCGAAGCCGCACCAACATAATAGAGATACAGAAACACCGTGGCCCCTTTCTTTAAGATAACTCTGCACTAGTGCGAGCCGCAAATGCCACTGCCAGCTTAGCTGTGCAGAAGAAGAACAACAAGAAGAAGAAATATCTCGAAATATGTCCGTCAGGCCCGTTCCTTTGAGCTGAATCTGCAAATATCTCGGAAACGAAGCGAGCTATGGCAAAATGTTAAGAGACATTTTTTGTAGAGAATTATGTTTCCTACAATTTATGTTCTATGATATTTTTTGATCAGAAGCGTAGTTTTCGAGATATATCGAGATATTTAAAAGTTCCGAAGCCGCACCAACATAATAGAGATTCAGAAACACCGTGGCCCCTTTCTTTGAGATAACTCTGCACTATTGCGAGCTGGAAATGCCACTTCCAGTTTAGCTGTGCAGAAGAAGAACAACAAGAAGAAGAAATATCTCGAAATATGTACGTCAGGCCCCTTCCCTTGAGATAAATCTGCAAATATCTCGGAAACCAAGCGAGCTATGGCAAAATCTTAAGAGACCTTTTTTGTAGAGAATTAAGTTTCCTACTTTTTATGTTCTATGATATTTTTTGATCAGATGCGTAGTTCTCGAGATATATCAAGATATTTAAAAGTTCCGAAGCCGCACCAACATAATAGAGATACAGAAACACCGTGGCCCCTTTCTTTGAGACAACTCTGCACTATTGCGAGCTGCAAATGCCACTTCCAGCTTAGCTGTGCAGAAGAAGAACAACAAGAAGAAGAAATATCTCGAAATATGTCCGTCAGGCCCCTTCCCTTGTGATATATCTGCAAATATCTCGGAAACGAAGCGAGCTATGGCAAAATGTTAAGAGACCTTTTTTGTAGAGAATTATGTTTCCTACAATTTATGTTCTATGATATTTTTTGATCAGAAGCGTAGTTTTCGAGATATATCGAGATATTTAAAAGTTCCGAAGCCGCACCAACATAATAGAGATACAGAAACACCGTGGCCCCTTTCTTTAAGATAACTCTGCACTAGTGCGAGCCGCAAATGCCACTGCCAGCTTAGCTGTGCAGAAGAAGAACAACAAGAAGAAGAAATATCTCGAAATATGTCCGTCAGGCCCGTTCCTTTGAGCTGAATCTGCAAATATCTCGGAAACGAAGCGAGCTATGGCAAAATGTTAAGAGACATTTTTTGTAGAGAATTATGTTTCCTACAATTTATGTTCCATGATATTTTTTGATCAGAAGCGTAGTTTTCGAGATATATCGAGATATTTAAAAGTTCCGAAGCCGCACCAACATAATAGAGATTCAGAAACACCGTGGCCCCTTTCTTTGAGATAACTCTGCACTATTGCGAGCTGGAAATGCCACTTCCAGTTTAGCTGTGCAGAAGAAGAACAACAAGAAGAAGAAATATCTCGAAATATGTCCGTCAGGCCCCTTCCCGTGAGATAAATCTGCAAATATCTCGGAAACGAAGCGAGCTATGGCAAAATGTTAAGAGACTTTATTTGTAGAGAATTAAGTTTCCTACTTTTTATGTTCTATGATATTTTTTGATCAGATGCGTAGTTCTCGAGATATATCAAGATATTTAAAAGTTGCGAAGCCGCACCAACATAATAGAGATACAGAAACACCGTGGCCCCGTTCTTTGAGATAACTCTGCACTATTGCGAGCTGTAAATGCCACTTCCAGCTTAGCTGTGCAGAAGAAGAACAACAAGAAGAAGAAATATTTCGAAATATGTCCGTCAGGCCCCTTCCCTTGAGATAAATCTGCAAACATCTCGAAAACGAAGCGAGCTACGGCAAAATCTTAAGAGACCCTTTTTGTAGAAAATTAGGTTTCCTACTTTTTATGTTCTATGATATTTTTTGATCAGATGCGTAGTTCTCGAGATATATCAAGATATTTAAAAGTTCCGAAGCCGCACCAACATAATAGAGATACAGAAACACCGTGGCCCCTTTCTTCGAGATAACTCTGCACTAGTGCGAGCCGCAAATGCCACTTCCAGCTTAGCTGTGCAGAAGAAGAACGACAAGAAGAAGAAATATCTCGAAATATGTCCGTCAGGCCCCTTCCCTTGAGATAAATCTGCAAATATCTCGGAAACGAAGCGAGCTATGGCAAAATGTTGAGAGACCTTTTTTGTAGAGAATTATGTTTCCTACTTTTTATGTTCTATGATATTTTTTGATCAGATGCGTAGTTCTCGAGATATATCAAGATATTTAAAAGTTCCGAAGCCGCACCAACATAATAGAGATACAGAAACACCGTGGCCCCTTTCTTTGAGATAACTCTGCACTATTGCGAGCTGCAAATGCCACTTCCAGCTTAGCTGTGCAGAAGAAGAACAACAAGAAGAAGAAATATCTCGAAATATGTCCGTCAGGCCCCTTCCCTTGAGATAAATCTGCAAATATCTCGGAAACGAAGCGAGCTATGGCAAAATGTTAAGAGACCTTTTTTATAGAGAATTAAGTTTCCTACTTTTTATGTTCTATGATATTTTTTGATCAGATGCGTAGTTCTCGAGATATCTCAAGATATTTAAAAGTTCCGAAGCCGCACCAACATAATAGAGATACAGAAACACCGTGGCCCCTTTCTTCGAGATAACTCTGCACTAGTGCGAGCCGCAAATGCCACTTCCAGCTTAGCTGTGCAGAAGAAGAACGACAAGAAGAAGAAATATCTCGAAATATGTCCGTCAGGCCCCTTCCCTTGTGATATATCTGCAAATATCTCGGAAACGAAGCGAGCTATGGCAAAATGTTAAGAGACCTTTTTTTGTAGAGAATTATGTTTCCTACAATTTATGTTCTATGATATTTTTTGATCAGAAGCGTAGTTTTCGAGATATATCGAGATATTTAAAAGTTCCGAAGCCGCACCAACATAATAGAGATACAGAAACACCGTGGCCCCTTTCTTTAAGATAACTCTGCACTAGTGCGAGCCGCAAATGCCACTGCCAGCTTAGCTGTGCAGAAGAAGAACAACAAGAAGAAGAAATATCTCGAAATATGTCCGTCAGGCCCGTTCCTTTGAGCTGAATCTGCAAATATCTCGGAAACGAAGCGAGCTATGGCAAAATGTTAAGAGACGTTTTTTGTAGAGAATTATGTTTCCTACAATTTATGTTCTATGATATTTTTTGATCAGAAGCGTAGTTTTCGAGATATATCGAGATATTTAAAAGTTCCGAAGCCGCACCAACATAATAGAGATTCAGAAACACCGTGGCCCCTTTCTTTGAGATAACTCTGCACTATTGCGAGCTGGAAATGCCACTTCCAGTTTAGCTGTGCAGAGGAAGAACAACAAGAAGAAGAAATATCTCGAAATATGTCCGTCAGGCCCCTTCCCTTGAGATAAATCTGCAAATATCTCGGAAACCAAGCGAGCTATGGCAAAATGTTAAGAGACCTTTTTTGTAGAGAATTAAGTTTCCTACTTTTTATGTTCTATGATATCTTTTGATCAGATGCGTAGTTCTCGAGATATCTCAAGATATTTAAAAGTTCCGAAGCCGCACCAACATAATGGAGATACAGAAACACCGTGGCCCCTTTCTTTGAGATAACTCTGCACTATTGCGAGCTGGAAATGCCACTTCCAGTTTAGCTGTGCAGAAGAAGAACAACAAGAAGAAGAAATATCTCGAAATATGTCCGTCAGGCCCCTTCCCTTGAGATAAATCTGCAAATACCTCGGAAACCAAGCGAGCTATGGCAAAATGTTAAGAGACCTTTTTTGTAGAGAATTAAGTTTCATACTTTTTATGTTCTATGATATTTTTTGATCAGATGCGTAGTTCTCGAGATATCTCAAGATATTTAAAAGTTCCGAAGCCGCACCAACATAATGGAGATACAGAAACACCGTGGCCCCTTTCTTTGAGATAACTCTGCACTATTGCGAGCTGCAAATGCCACTTCCAGCTTAGCTGTGCAGAAGAAGAACAACAAGAAGAAGAAATATCTCGAAATATGTCCGTCAGGCCCCTTCCCTTGACATAAATCTGCAAATATCTCGGAAACGAAGCGAGCTATGGCAAAATGTTAAGAGACCTTTTTTGTAGAGAATTAAGTTTCCTACTTTTTATGTTCTATGATATTTTTTGATCAGATGCGTAGTTCTCGAGATATATCAAGATATTTAAAAGTTCCGAAGCCGCACCAACATAATAGAGATACAGAAACACCGTGGCCCCTTTCTTCGAGATAACTCTGCACTAGTGCGAGCCGCAAATGCCACTTCCAGCTTAGCTGTGCAGAAGAAGAACGACAAGAAGAAGAAATATCTCGAAATATGTCCGTCAGGCCCCTTCCCTTGAGATAAATCTGCAAATATCTCGGAAACGAAGCGAGCTATGGCAAAATGTTGAGAGACCTTTTTTGTAGAGAATTATGTTTCCTACTTTTTATGTTCTATGATATTTTTTGATCAGATGCGTAGTTCTCGAGATATATCAAGATATTTAAAAGTTCCGAAGCCGCACCAACATAATAGAGATACAGAAACACCGTGGCCCGTTTCTTTGAGATAACTCTGCACTATTGCGAGCTGCAAATGCCACTTCCAGCTTAGCTGTGCAGAAGAAGAACAACAAGAAGAAGAAATATCTCGAAATATGTCCGTCAGGCCCCTTCCCTTGAGATAAATCCGCAAATATCTCGGAAACGAAGCGAGCTATAGCAAAATGTTAAGAGACCTTTTTTATAGAGAATTAAGTTTGCTACTTTTTATGTTCTATGATATTTTTTGATCAGATGCGTAGTTCTCGAGATATCTCAAGATATTTAAAAGTTCCGAAGCCGCACCAACATAATGGAGATACAGAAACACCGTGGCCCCTTTCTTTGAGATAACTCTGCACTATTGCGAGCTGCAAATGCCACTTCCAGCTTAGCTGTGCAGAAGAAGAACAACAAGAAGAAGAAATATCTCGAAATATGTCCGTCAGGCCCCTTCCCTTGTGATATATCTGCAAATATCTCGGAAACGAAGCGAGCTATGGCAAAATGTTAAGAGACCTTTTTTGTAGGGAATTATGTTTCCTACAATTTATGTTCTATGATATTTTTTGATCAGAAGCGTAGTTTTCGAGATATATCGAGATATATAAAAGTTCCGAAGCCGCACCAACATAATAGAGATACAGAAACACCGTGGCCCCTTTCTTTAAGATAACTCTGCACTAGTGCGAGCCGCAAATGCCACTGCCAGCTTAGCTGTGCAGAAGAAGAACAACAAGAAGAAGAAATATCTCGAAATATGTCCGTCAGGCCCGTTCCTTTGAGCTGAATCTGCAAATATCTCGGAAACGAAGCGAGCTATGGCAAAATGTTAAGAGACATTTTTTGTAGAGAATTATGTTTCCTACAATTTATGTTCTATGATATTTTTTGATCAGAAGCGTAGTTTTCGAGATATATCGAGATATTTAAAAGTTCCGAAGCCGCACCAACATAATAGAGATTCAGAAACACCGTGGCCCCTTTCTTTGAGATAACTCTGCACTATTGCGAGCTGGAAATGCCACTTCCAGTTTAGCTGTGCAGAAGAAGAACAACAAGAAGAAGAAATATCTCGAAATATGTCCGTCAGGCCCCTTCCCTTGAGATAAATCTGCAAATATCTCGGAAACCAAGCGAGCTATGGCAAAATCTTAAGAGACCTTTTTTGTAGAGAATTAAGTTTCCTACTTTTTATGTTCTATGATATTTTTTGATCAGATGCGTAGTTCTCGAGATATATCAAGATATTTAAAAGTTCCGAAGCCGCACCAACATAATAGAAATACAGAAACACCGTGGCCCCTTTCTTTGAGATAACTCTGCACTATTGCGAGCTGCAAATGCCACTTCCAGCTTAGCTGTGCAGAAGAAGAACAACAAGAAGAAGAAATATCTCGAAATATGTCCGTCAGGCCCCTTCCCTTGAGATATATCTGCAAATATCTCGGAAACGAAGCGAGCTATGGCAAAATGTTAAGAGACCTTTTTTGTAGAGAATTATGTTTCCTACAATTTATGTTCTATGATATTTTTTGATCAGAAGCGTAGTTTTCGAGATATATCGAGATATTTAAAAGTTCCGAAGCCGCACCAACATAATAGAGGTACAGAAACACCGTGGCCCCTTTCTTTGAGATAACTCTGCACTAGTGCGAGCCGCAAATGCCACTTCCAGCTTAGCTGTGCAGAAGAAGAACAACAAGAAGAAGAAATATCTCGAAATATGTCCGTCAGGCCCCTTCCCTTGAGATAAATTTGCAAATATCTCGGAAACGAAGCGAGTTATGGCAAAATCTTAAGAGACCTTTTTTGTAGAGAATTATGTTTCCTACAATTTATGTTCTATGATATTTTTTGATCAGAAGCGTAGTTTTCGAGATATATCGAGATATTTAAAAGTTCCGAAGCCGCACCAACATAATAGAGATTCAGAAACACCGTGGCCCCTTTCTTTGAGATAACTCTGCACTATTGCGAGCTGGAAATGCCACTTCCAGTTTAGCTGTGCAGAAGAAGAACAACAAGAAGAAGAAATATCTCGAAATATGTCCGTCAGGCCCCTTCCCTTGAGATAAATTTGCAAATATCTCGGAAACCAAGCGAGGTATGGCAAAATCTTAAGAGACCTTTTTTGTAGAGAATTAAGTTTCCTACTTTTTATGTTCTATGATATTTTTTGATCAGATGCGTAGTTCTCGAGATATATCAAGATATTTAAAAGTTCCGAAGCCGCACCAACATAATAGATATACAGAAACACCGTGGCCCCTTTCTTTGAGATAACTCTGCACTATTGCGAGCTGCAAATGCCACTTCCAGCTTAGCTGTGCAGAAGAAGAACAACAAGAAGAAGAAATATCTCGAAATATGTCCGTCAGGCCCCTTCCCTTGAGATGTATCTGCAAATATCTCGGAAACGAAGCGAGCTATGGCAAAATGTTGAGAGACCTTTTTTGTAGAGAATTATGTTTCCTACTTTTTATGTTCTATGATATTTTTTGATCAGATGCGTAGTTCTCGAGATATATCAAGATATTTAAAAGTTCCGAAGCCGCACCAACATAATAGAGATACAGAAACACCGTGGCCCCTTTCTTTGAGATAACTCTGCACTATTGCGAGCTGCAAATGCCACTTCCAGCTTAGCTGTGCAGAAGAAGAACAACAAGAAGAAGAAATATCTCGAAATATGTCCGTCAGGCCCCGTCCCTTGAGATAAATCTGCAAATATCTCGGAAACGAAGCGAGCTATGGCAAAATGTTAAGAGACCTTTTTTATAGAGAATTAAGTTTCCTACTTTTTATGTTCTATGATATTTTTTGATCAGATGCGTAGTTCTCGAGATATCACAAGATATTTAAAAGTTCCGAAGCCGCACCAACATAATGGAGATACAGAAACACCGTGGCCCCTTTCTTTGAGATAACTCTGCACTATTGCGAGCTGCAAATGCCACTTCCAGCTTAGCTGTGCAGAAGAAGAACAACAAGAAGAAGAAATATCTCGAAATATGTCCGTCAGGCCCCTTCCCTTGAGATGTATCTGCAAATATCTCGGAAACGAAGCGAGCTATGGCAAAATGTTGAGAGACCTTTTTTGTAGAGAATTATGTTTCCTACTTTTTATGTTCTATGATATTTTTTGATCAGATGCGTAGTTCTCGAGATATATCAAGATATTTAAAAGTTCCGAAGCCGCACCAACATAATAGATATACAGAAACACCGTGGCCCCTTTCTTTGAGATAACTCTGCACTATTGCGAGCTGCAAATGCCACTTCCAGCTTAGCTGTGCAGAAGAAGAACAACAAGAAGAAGAAATATCTCGAAATATGTCCGTCAGGCCCCTTCCCTTGAGATGTATCTGCAAATATCTCGGAAACGAAGCGAGCTATGGCAAAATGTTGAGAGACCTTTTTTGTAGAGAATTATGTTTCCTACTTTTTATGTTCTATGATATTTTTTGATCAGATGCGTAGTTCTCGAGATATATCAAGATATTTAAAAGTTCCGAAGCCGCACCAACATAATAGAGATACAGAAACACCGTGGCCCCTTTCTTTGAGATAACTCTGCACTATTGCGAGCTGCAAATGCCACTTCCAGCTTAGCTGTGCAGAAGAAGAACAACAAGAAGAAGAAATATCTCGAAATATGTCCGTCAGGCCCCGTCCCTTGAGATAAATCTGCAAATATCTCGGAAACGAAGCGAGCTATGGCAAAATGTTAAGAGACCTTTTTTATAGAGAATTAAGTTTCCTACTTTTTATGTTCTATGATATTTTTTGATCAGATGCGTAGTTCTCGAGATATCACAAGATATTTAAAAGTTCCGAAGCCGCACCAACATAATGGAGATACAGAAACACCGTGGCCCCTTTCTTTGAGATAACTCTGCACTATTGCGAGCTGCAAATGCCACTTCCAGCTTAGCTGTGCAGAAGAAGAACAACAAGAAGAAGAAATATCTCGAAATATGTCCGTCAGGCCCCTTCCCTTGAGATGTATCTGCAAATATCTCGGAAACGAAGCGAGCTATGGCAAAATGTTGAGAGACCTTTTTTGTAGAGAATTATGTTTCCTACTTTTTATGTTCTATGATATTTTTTGATCAGATGCGTAGTTCTCGAGATATATCAAGATATTTAAAAGTTGCGAAGCCGCACCAACATAATAGAGATACAGAAACACCGTGGCCCCGTTCTTTGAGATAACTCTGCACTATTGCGAGCTGTAAATGCCACTTCCAGCTTAGCTGTGCAGAAGAAGAACAACAAGAAGAAGAAATATTTCGAAATATGTCCGTCAGGCCCCTTCCCTTGAGATAAATCTGCAAACATCTCGAAAACGAAGCGAGCTACGGCAAAATCTTAAGAGACCCTTTTTGTAGAAAATTAGGTTTCCTACTTTTTATGTTCTATGATATTTTTTGATCAGATGCGTAGTTCTCGAGATATATCAAGATATTTAAAAGTTCCGAAGCCGCACCAACATAATAGAGATACAGAAACACCGTGGCCCCTTTCTTTGAGATAACTCTGCACTATTGCGAGCTGCAAATGCCACTTCCAGCTTAGCTGTGCAGAAGAAGAAATATCTCGAAATATGTCCGTCAGGCCCCTTCCCTTGAGATAAATCTGCAAATATCTCGGAAACGAAGCGAGCTATGGCAAAATGTTAAGAGACTTTATTTGTAGAGAATTAAGTTTGCTACTTTTTATGTTCTATGATATTTTTTGATCAGATGCGTAGTTCTCGAGATATATCAAGATATTTAAAAGTTCCGAAGCCGCACCAACATAATAGAGATACAGAAACACCGTGGCCCCTTTGCTTGAGATAACTCTGCACTATTGCGAGCTGGAAATGCCACTTCCAGTTTAGCTGTGCAGAAGAAGAACAACAAGAAGAAGAAATATTTCGAAATATGTCCGTCAGGCCCCTTCCCTTGAGATAAATCTGCAAACATCTCGGAAACGAAGCGAGCTACGGCAAAATCTTAAGAGACCCTTTTTGTAGAAAATTAGGTTTCCTACTTTTTATGTTCTATGATATTTTTTGATCAGATGCGTAGTTCTCGAGATATATCAAGATATTTAAAAGTTCCGAAGCCGCACCAACATAATAGAGATACAGAAACACCGTGGCCCCTTTCTTTGAGATAACTCTGCACTATTGCGAGCTGCAAATGCCACTTCCAGCTTAGCTGTGCAGAAGAAGAACAACAAGAAGAAGAAATATCTCGAAATATGTCCGTCAGGCCCCTTCCCTTGAGATAAATCTGCAAATATCTCGGAAACGAAGCGAGCTATGGCAAAATGTTAAGAGACTTTATTTGTAGAGAATTAAGTTTCCTACTTTTTATGTTCTATGATATTTTTTGATCAGATGCGTAGTTCTCGAGATATATCAAGATATTTAAAAGTTGCGAAGCCGCACCAACATAATAGAGATACAGAAACACCGTGGCCCCTTTCTTTGAGATAACTCTGCACTATTGCGAGCTGCAAATGCCACTTCCAGCATAGCTGTGCAGAAGAAGAACAACAAGAAGAAGAAATATCTCGAAATATGTCCGTCAGGCCCCTTCCCTTGAGATAAATCTGCAAATATCTCGGAAACGAAGCGAGCTATGGCAAAATGTTAAGAGACCTTTTTTGTAGAGAATTAAGTTTCCTACTTTTTATGTTCTATGATATTTTTTGATCAGATGCGTAGTTCTCGAGATATATCAAGATATTTAAAAGTTCCGAAGCCGCACCAACATAATAGAGATACAGAAACACCGTGGCCCCGTTCTTTGAGATAACTCTGCACTATTGCGAGCTGTAAATGCCACTTCCAGCTTAGCTGTGCAGAAGAAGAACAACAAGAAGAAGAAATATCTCGAAATATGTCCGTCAGGCCCCTTCCCTTGAGATAAATCTGCAAATATCTCGGAAACGAAGCGAGCTATGGCAAAATGTTAAGAGACCTTTTTTGTAGAGAATTAAGTTTCCTATCTTTTATGTTCTATGATATTTTTTGATCAGATGCGTAGTTCTCGAGATATATCAAGATATTTAAAAGTTCCGAAGCCGCACCAACATAATAGAGATACAGAAACACCGTGGCCCCTTTCTTTGAGATAACTCTGCACTATTGCGAGCTGCAAATGCCACTTCCAGCTTAGCTGTGCAGAAGAAGAACAACAAGAAGAAGAAATATCTCGAAATATGTCCGTCAGGCCCCTTCCCTTGAGATAAATCTGCAAATATCTCGGAAACGAAGCGACCTATGGCAAAATGTTAAGAGACGTTTTTTGTAGAGAATTAAGTTTCCTACTTTTTATGTTCTATGATATTTTTTGATCAGATGCGTAGTTCTCGAGATATATCAAGATATTTAAAAGTTCCGAAGCCGCACCAACATAATAGAGATACAGAAACACCGTGGCCCCTTTGCTTGAGATAACTCTGCACTATTGCGAGCTGGAAATGCCACTTCCAGTTTAGCTGTGCAGAAGAAGAACAACAAGAAGAAGAAATATCTCGAAATATATCCGTCAGGCCCCTTCCCTTGAGATAAATCTGCAAATATCTCGGAAACGAAGCGAGCTATGGCAAAATGTTAAGAGACTTTATTTGTAGAGAATTAAGTTTCCTACTTTTTATGTTCTATGATATTTTTTGATCAGATGCGTAGTTCTCGAGATATATCAAGATATTTAAAAGTTCCGAAGCCGCACCAACATAATAGAGATACAGAAACACCGTGGCCCCTTTCCTTGAGATAACTCTGCACTATTGCGAGCTGGAAATGCCACTTCCAGTTTAGCTGTGCAGAAGAAGAACAACAAGAAGAAGAAATATCTCGAAATATGTCCGTCAGGCCCCTTCCCTTGAGATAAATCTGCAAATATCTCGGAAACGAAGCGAGCTATGGCAAAATGTTAAGAGACCTTTTTTGTAGAGAATTAAGTTTCCTACTTTTTATGTTCTATGATATTTTTTGATCAGATGCGTAGTTCTCGAGATATATCAAGATATTTAAGAGTTCCGAAGCCGCACCAACATAATAGAGATACAGAAACACCGTGGCCCCGTTCTTTGAGATAACTCTGCACTATTGCGAGCTGTAAATGCCACTTCCAGCTTAGCTGTGCAGAAGAAGAACAACAAGAAGAAGAAATATTTCGAAATATGTCCGTCAGGCCCCTTCCCTTGAGATAAATCTGCAAACATCTCGGAAACGAAGCGAGCTGCGGCAAAATCTTAAGAGACCCTTTTTGTAGAAAATTAGGTTTCCTACTTTTTATGTTCTATGATATTTTTTGATCAGATGCGTAGTTCTCGAGATATATCAAGATATTTAAAAGTTCCGAAGCCGCACCAACATAATAGAGATACAGAAACACCGTGGCCCCTTTCTTTGAGATAACTCTGCACTATTGCGAGCTGCAAATGCCACTTCCAGCTTAGCTGTGCAGAAGAAGAACAACAAGAAGAAGAAATATCTCGAAATATGTCCGTCAGGCCCCTTCCCTTGAGATAAATCTGCAAATATCTCGGAAACGAAGCGAGCTATGGCAAAATGTTAAGAGGCTTTATTTGTAGAGAATTAAGTTTCCTACTTTTTATGTTCTATGATATTTTTTGATCAGATGCGTAGTTCTCGAGATATATCAAGATATTTAAAAGTTCCGAAGCCGCACCAACATAATAGAGATACAGAAACACCGTGGCCCCTTTCCTTGAGATAACTCTGCACTATTGCGAGCTGGAAATGCCACTTCCAGTTTAGCTGTGCAGAAGAAGAACAACAAGAAGAAGAAATATCTCGAAATATGTCCGTCAGGCCCCTTCCCTTGAGATAAATCTGCAAATATCTCGGAAACGAAGCGAGCTATGGCAAAATGTTAAGAGACTTTATTTGTAGAGAATTAAGTTTCCTACTTTTTATGTTCTATGATATTTTTTGATCAGATGCGTAGTTCTCGAGATATATCAAGATATTTAAAAGTTGCGAAGCCGCACCAACATAATAGAGATACAGAAACACCGTGGCCCCTTTCTTTGAGATAACTCTGCACTATTGCGAGCTGCAAATGCCACTTCCAGCATAGCTGTGCAGAAGAAGAACAACAAGAAGAAGAAATATCTCGAAATATGTCCGTCAGGCCCCTTCCCTTGAGATAAATCTGCAAATATCTCGGAAACGAAGCGAGCTATGGCAAAATGTTAAGAGACCTTTTTTGTAGAGAATTAAGTTTCCTATCTTTTATGTTCTATGATATTTTTTGATCAGATGCGTAGTTCTCGAGATATATCAAGATATTTAAAAGTTCCGAAGCCGCACCAACATAATAGAGATACAGAAACACCGTGGCCCCTTTCTTTGAGATAACTCTGCACTATTGCGAGCTGCAAATGCCACTTCCAGCTTAGCTGTGCAGAAGAAGAACAACAAGAAGAAGAAATATCTCGAAATATGTCCGTCAGGCCCCTTCCCTTGAGATAAATCTGCAAATATCTCGGAAACGAAGCGACCTATGGCAAAATGTTAAGAGACGTTTTTTGTAGAGAATTAAGTTTCCTACTTTTTATGTTCTATGATATTTTTTGATCAGATGCGTAGTTCTCGAGATATATCAAGATATTTAAAAGTTCCGAAGCCGCACCAACATAATAGAGATACAGAAACACCGTGGCCCCTTTCCTTGAGATAACTCTGCACTATTGCGAGCTGGAAATGCCACTTCCAGTTTAGCTGTGCAGAAGAAGAACAACAAGAAGAAGAAATATCTCGAAATATGTCCGTCAGGCCCCTTCCCTTGAGATAAATCTGCAAATATCTCGGAAACGAAGCGAGCTATGGCAAAATGTTAAGAGACCTTTTTTGTAGAGAATTAAGTTTCCTACTTTTTATGTTCTATGATATTTTTTGATCAGATGCGTAGTTCTCGAGATATATCAAGATATTTAAAAGTTCCGAAGCCGCACCAACATAATAGAGATACAGAAACACCGTGGCGCCTTTCTGTGAGATAACTCTGCACTATTGCGAGCTGTAAATGCCACTTCCAGCTTAGCTGTGCAGAAGAAGAACAACAAGAAGAAGAAATATCTCGAAATATGTCCGTCAGGCCCCTTCCCTTGAGATAAATCTGCAAATATCTCGGAAACGAAGCGAGCTATGGCAAAATCTTAAGAGACCTTTTTTGTAGAGAATTAAGTTTCCTATTTTTTATGTTCTATGATATTTTTTGATCAGAGGCGTAGTTCTCGAGATATATCAAGATATTTAAAAGTTGCGAAGCCGCACCAACATAATAGAGATACAGAAACACCGTGGCCCCTTTCTTTGAGATAACTCTGCACTATTGCGAGCTGCAAATGCCACTTCCAGCTTAGCTGTGCAGAAGAAGAACAACAAGAAGAAGAAATATCTCGAAATATGTCCGTCAGGCCCCTTCCCTTGAGATAAATCTGCAAATATCTCGGAAACGAAGCGAGCTATGGCAAAATATTAAGAGACCTTTTTTGTAGAGAATTAAGTTTCCTACTTTTTATGTTCTATGATATTTTTTGATCAGATGCGTAGTTCTCGAGATATATCAAGATATTTGAAAGTTCCGAAGCCGCACCAACATAATAGAGATACAGAAACACCGTGGCGCCTTTCTGTGAGATAACTCTGCACTATTGCGAGCTGTAAATGCCACTTCCAGCTTAGCTGTGCAGAAGAAGAACAACAAGAAGAAGAAATATCTCGAAATATGTCCGTCAGGCCCCTTCCCTTGAGATAAATCTGCAAATATCTCGGAAACGAAGCGAGCTATGGCAAAATGTTAAGAGACCTTTTTTGTAGAGAATTAAGTTTCCTACTTTTTATGTTCTATGATATTTTTTGATCAGATGCGTAGTTCTCGAGATATATCAAGATATTTAAAAGTTGCGAAGCCGCACCAACATAATAGAGATACAGAAACACCGTGGCCCCTTTCTTTGAGATAACTCTGCACTATTGCGAGCTGCAAATGCCACTTCCAGCTTAGCTGTGCAGAAGAAGAACAACAAGAAGAAGAAATATCTCGAAATATGTCCGTCAGGCCCCTTCCCTTGAGATAAATCTGCAAATATCTCGGAAACGAAGCGAGCTATGGCAAAATATTAAGAGACCTTTTTTGTAGAGAATTAAGTTTCCTACTTTTTATGTTCTATGATATTTTTTGATCAGATGCGTAGTTCTCGAGATATATCAAGATATTTAAAAGTTCCGAAGCCGCACCAACATAATAGAGATACAGAAACACCGTGGCCCCGTTCTTTGAGATAACTCTGCACTATTGCGAGCTGTAAATGCCACTTCCAGCTTA
The DNA here is from genome assembly GCF_051020975.1 of Osmia lignaria lignaria. Lineage (NCBI taxonomy): Eukaryota > Metazoa > Arthropoda > Insecta > Hymenoptera > Megachilidae > Osmia > Osmia lignaria. The sequence goes on from NW_027478160.1 coordinate 10,666,668, forward strand.
GCTGTGCAGAAGAAGAACAACAAGAAGAAGAAATATCTCGAAATATGTCCGTCAGGCCCCTTCCCTTGAGATAAATCTGCAAATATCTCGGAAACGAAGCGAGCTATGGCAAAATGTTAAGACACCTTTTTTGTAGAGAATTAAGTTTCCTACTTTTTATGTTCTATGATATTTTTTGATCAGATGCGTAGTTCTCGAGATATATCAAGATATTTAAAAGGTCCGAAGCCGCACCAACATAATAGAGATACAGAAACACCGTGGCCCCTTTCCTTGAGATAACTCTGCACTATTGCGAGCTGGAAATGCCACTTCCAGTTTAGCTGTGCAGAAGAAGAACAACAAGAAGAAGAAATATCTCGAAATATGTCCGTCAGGCCCCTTCCCTTGAGATAAATCTGCAAATATCTCGGAAACGAAGCGAGCTATGGCAAAATGTTAAGAGACCTTTTTTGTAGAGAATTAAGTTTCCTACTTTTTATGTTCTATGATATTTTTTGATCAGATGCGTAGTTCTCGAGATATATCAAGATATTTAAAAGTTCCGAAGCCGCACCAACATAATAGAGATACAGAAACACCGTGGCCCCTTTCTGTGAGATAACTCTGCACTATTGCGAGCTGTAAATGCCACTTCCAGCTTAGCTGTGCAGAAGAAGAACAACAAGAAGAAGAAATATCTCGAAATATGTCCGTCAGGCCCCTTCCCTTGAGATAAATCTGCAAATAGCTCGGAAACGAAGCGAGCTATGGCAAAATGTTAAGAGACCTTTTTTGTAGAGAATTAAGTTTCCTACTTTTTATGTTCTATGATATTTTTTGATCAGATGCGTAGTTCTCGAGATATATCAAGATATTTAAAAGTTGCGAAGCCGCACCAACATAATAGAGATACAGAAACACCGTGGCCCCGTTCTTTGAGATAACTCTGCACTATTGCGAGCTGCAAATGCCACTTCCAGCTTAGCTGTGCAGAAGAAGAACAACAAGAAGAAGAAATATCTCGAAATATGTCCGTCAGGCCCCTTCCCTTGAGATAAATCTGCAAATATCTCGGAAACGAAGCAGGCTATGGCAAAATGTTAAGAGACCTTTTTTGTAGAGAATTAAGTTTCCTACTTTTTATGTTCTGTGATATTTTTTGATCAGATGCGTAGTTCTCGAGATATATCAAGATATTTAAAAGTTCCGAAGCCGCACCAACATAATAGAGATACAGAAACACCGTGGCCCCTTTCTTTGGGATAACTCTGCACTATTGCGAGCTGGAAATGCCACTTCCAGTTTAGCTGTGCAGAAGAAGAACAACAAGAAGAAGAAATATCTCGAAATATTTCCGTCGGGACCCTTCCCTTGAGATAAATCTGCAAATATCTCGGAAACGAAGCGAGCTATGGCAAAACGTTAAGAGACCTTTTTTGTAGAGAATTATGTTTCCTACAATTTATGTTCTATGATATTTTTTGATCAGAAGCGTAGTTTTCGAGATATATCGAGATATTTAAAAGTTCCGAAGCCGCACCAACATAATAGAGATACAGAAACACCGTGGCCTCCTTCTTTGAGATAACTCTGCACTATTGCGAGCTGCAAATGCCACTTCCAGCTTAGCTGTGCAGAAGAAGAACAACAAGAAGAAGAAATATCTCGAAATATGTCCGTCAGGCCCCTTCCCTTGAGATAAATCTGCAAACACCTCGGAAACGAAGCGAGCTACGGCAAAATCTTAAGAGACCCTTTTGGAGAAAATTAGGTTTCCTACTTTTTATGTTCTATGATATTTTTTGATCAGATGCGTAGTTCTCGAGATATATCAAGATATTTAAAAGTTTCGAAGCCGCACCAACATAATAGAGATACAGAAATACCGTGGCCCCTTTCTTTGAGATAACTCTGCACTATTGCGAGCTGCAAATGCCACTTCCAGTTTAGCTGTGCAGAAGAAGAACAACAAGAAGAAGAAATATCTCGAAATATGTCCGTCAGGCCTCTTCCCTTGAGATATATCTGCAAATATCTCGGAAACGAAGCGAGCTATGGCAAAACGTTAAGAGACCTTTTTTGTAGAGAATTAGGTTTCCTACAAGTTATGTTCTATGATATTTTTTGATCAGAAGCGTAGTTTTCAAGATATATCGAGATATTTAAAAGATCCGAAGCCGCACCAACATAATAGAGATACAGAAACACCGTGGCCCCATTCTCTGAGATAACTCTGCACTATTGCGAGCTGCAAATGCCACTTCCAGCTTAGCTGTGCAGAAGAAGAACAACAAGAAGAAGAAATATCTCGAAATATGTCCGTCAGGCCCCTTCCCTTGAGATAAATCTGCATATATCTCGGAAACGAAGCGAGCTATGGCAAAATGTTAAGAGACCTTTTTTGTAGAGTATTAAGTTTCCTACTTTTTATGTTCTATGATATTTTTTGATCAGGTGCGTAGTTCTCCAGATATATCAAGATATTTGAAAGTTCCGAAGCCGCACCAACATAATAGAGATACAGAAACACCGTGGCCCCTTTCTTTGAGATAACTCTGCACTATTGCGAGCTGCAAATGCCACTTCCAGCTTAGCTGTGCAGAAGAAGAACAACAAGAAGAAGAAATATCTCGAAATATGTCCGTCAGGCCCCTTCCCTTGAGATAAATCTGCATATATCTCGGAAACGAAGCGAGCTATGGCAAAATGTTAGGAGACCTTTTTTGTAGAGAATTAAGTTTCCTACTTTTTATGTTCTATGATATTTTTTGATCAGATGCGTAGTTCTCGCGATATATCAAGATATTTGAAAGTTCCGAAGCCGCACCAACATAATAGAGATACAGAAACACCGTGGCCCCTTTCTTTGAGATAACTCTGCACTATTGCGAGCTGCAAATGCCACTTCCAGCTTAGCTGTGCAGAAGAAGAACAACAAGAAGAAGAAATATCACGAAATATGTCCGTCAGGCCCGTTCCTTTGAGCTGAATCTGCAAATATCTCGGAAACGAAGCGAGCTATGGCAAAATGTTAAGAGACGTTTTTTGTAGAGAATTATGTTTCCTACAATTTATGTTCTATGATATTTTTTGATCAAAAGCGTAGTTTTCGAGATATATCGTGATATTTAAAAGTTCCGAAGCCGCACCAACATAATAGAGATACAGAAACACCGTGGCCCCTTTCTTTGAGATAACTCTGCACTAGTGCGAGCCGCAAATGCCACTTCCAGCTTAGCTGTGCAGAAGAAGAACAACAAGAAGAAGAAATATCTCGAAATATGTCCGTCAGGCCCCTTCCCTTGAGATAAATCTGCAAATATCTCGGAAACGAAGCGAGCTATGGCAAAATGTTAAGAGACCTTTTTTGTAGAGAATTAAGTTTCCTACTTTTTATGTTCTGTGAGATTTTTTGATCAGATGCGTAGTTCTCGAGATATATCAAGATATTTAAAAGTTCCGAAGCCGCACCAACATAATAGTGATACAGAAACACCGTGGCCCCTTTCTTTGAGATAACTCTGCACTATTGCGAGCTGGAAATGCCACTTCCAGTTTAGCTGTGCAGAAGAAGAACAACAAGAACAAGAAATATCTCGAAATATGGCTGTCAGGCCCCTTCCCTTGAGATAAATCTGCAAATATCTCGGAAACGAAGCGAGCTATGGCAAAATGTTTAGAGACCTTTCTTGTAGAGAATTAAGTTTCCTACTTTTTATGTAGTATGATATTTTTTGATCAGATGCGTAGTTCTCGAGATATATCAAGATATTTAAAAGTTCCGAAGCCGCACCAACATAATAGAGATACAGAAACACCGTGGCCCCTTTCTTTGAGATAACTCTGCACTATTGCGCGCTGCGAATGCCACTTCCAGCTTAGCTGTGCAGAAGAAGAACAACAACAAGAAGAAATATCTCCAAATATGTCCGTCAGGCCCCTTCCCTTGAGATAAATCTGCAAATATCTCGGAAACGAAGCGAGCTATGGCAAAATGTTAAGAGACCTTTTTTGTAGAGAATAATGTTTCCTACAATTTATGTTCTATGATATTTTTTGATCAGAAGCGTAGTTTTCAAGATATATCGAGATATTTAAAAGTTCCGAAGCTGCACCAACATAATAGAGATACAGAAACACCGTGGCCCCTTTCTTTGAGATAACTCTGCACTATTGCGAGCTGCAAATGCCACTTCCAGCTTAGCTGTGCAGAAGAAGAACAACAAGAAGAAGAAATATCTCGAAATATGTCCGTCAGGCCCCTTCCCTTGAGATAAATCTGCAAATATCTCGGAAACGAAGCGAGCTATGGCAAAATGTTTAGAGACCTTTCTTGTAGAGAATTAAGTTTCCTACTTTTTAGGTAGTATGATATTTTCTGATCAGATGCGTAGTTCTCGAGATATATCAAGATATTTAAAAGTTCCGAAGCCGCACCAACATAATAGAGATACAGAAACACCGTGGCCCCTTTCTTTGAGATAACTCTGCACTATTGCGAGCTGGAAATGCCACTTCCAGTTTAGCTGTGCAGAAGAAGAACAACAAGAAGAAGAAATATCTCGAAATATGGCCGTCAGGCCCCTTCCCTTGAGATAAATCTGCAAATATCTCGGAAACGAAGCGAGCTATGGCAAAATGTTTAGAGACCTTTCTTGTAGAGAATTAAGTTTCCTACTTTTTATGTAGTATGATATTTTTTGATCAGATGCGTAGTTCTCGAGATATATCAAGATATTTAAAAGTTCCGAAGCCGCACCAACATAATAGAGATACAGAAACACCGTGGCCCCTTTCTTTGAGATAACTCTGCACTATTGCGCGCTGCGAATGCCACTTCCAGCTTAGCTGTGCAGAAGAAGAACAACAACAAGAAGAAATATCTCCAAATATGTCCGTCAGGCCCCTTCCCTTGAGATAAATCTGCAAATATCTCGGAAACGAAGCGAGCTATGGCAAAATGTTAAGAGACCTTTTTTGTAGAGAATAATGTTTCCTACAATTTATGTTCTATGATATTTTTTGATCAGAAGCGTAGTTTTCAAGATATATCGAGATATTTAAAAGTTCCGAAGCCGCACCAACATAATAGAGATACAGAAACACCGTGGCCCCTTTCTTTGAGATAACTCTGCACTATTGCGAGCTGCAAATGCCACTTCCAGCTTAGCTGTGCAGAAGAAGAACAACAAGAAGAAGAAATATCTCGAAATATGTCCGTCAGGCCCCTTCCCTTGAGATAAATCTGCAAATATCTCGGAAACGAAGCGAGCTATGGCAAAATGTTTAGAGACCTTTCTTGTAGAGAATTAAGTTTCCTACTTTTTATGTAGTATGATATTTTCTGATCAGATGCGTAGTTCTCGAGATATATCAAGATATTTAAAAGTTCCGAAGCCGCACCAACATAATAGAGATACAGAAACACCGTGGCCCCTTTCTTTGAGATAACTCTGCACTATTGCGAGCTGGAAATGCCACTTCCAGTTTAGCTGTGCAGAAGAAGAACAACAAGAAGAAGAAATATCTCGAAATATGGCCGTCAGGCCCCTTCCCTTGAGATAAATCTGCAAATATCTCGGAAACGAAGCGAGCTATGGCAAAATGTTTAGAGACCTTTCTTGTAGAGAATTAAGTTTCCTACTTTTTATGTAGTATGATATTTTTTGATCAGATGCGTAGTTCTCGAGATATATCAAGATATTTAAAAGTTCCGAAGCCGCACCAACATAATAGAGATACAGAAACACCGTGGCCCCTTTCTTTGAGATAACTCTGCACTATTGCGCGCTGCGAATGCCACTTCCAGCTTAGCTGTGCAGAAGAAGAACAACAACAAGAAGAAATATCTCCAAATATGTCCGTCAGGCCCCTTCCCTTGAGATAAATCTGCAAATATCTCGGAAACGAAGCGAGCTATGGCAAAATGTTAAGAGACCTTTTTTGTAGAGAATAATGTTTCCTACAATTTATGTTCTATGATATTTTTTGATCAGAAGCGTAGTTTTCAAGATATATCGAGATATTTAAAAGTTCCGAAGCCGCACCAACATAATAGAGATACAGAAACACCGTGGCCCCTTTCTTTGAGATAACTCTGCACTATTGCGAGCTGCAAATGCCACTTCCAGCTTAGCTGTGCAGAAGAAGAACAACAAGAAGAAGAAATATCTCGAAATATGTCCGTCAGGCCCCTTCCCTTGAGATAAATCTGCAAATATCTCGGAAACGAAGCGAGCTATGGCAAAATGTTTAGAGACCTTTCTTGTAGAGAATTAAGTTTCCTACTTTTTATGTAGTATGATATTTTCTGATCAGATGCGTAGTTCTCGAGATATATCAAGATATTTAAAAGTTCCGAAGCCGCACCAACATAATAGAGATACAGAAACACCGTGGCCCCTTTCTTTGAGATAACTCTGCACTATTGCGAGCTGGAAATGCCACTTCCAGTTTAGCTGTGCAGAAGAAGAACAACAAGAAGAAGAAATATCTCGAAATATGGCCGTCAGGCCCCTTCCCTTGAGATAAATCTGCAAATATCTCGGAAACGAAGCGAGCTATGGCAAAATGTTTAGAGACCTTTCTTGTAGAGAATTAAGTTTCCTACTTTTTATGTAGTATGATATTTTTTGATCAGATGCGTAGTTCTCGAGATATATCAAGATATTTAAAAGTTCCGAAGCCGCACCAACATAATAGAGATACAGAAACACCGTGGCCCCTTTCTTTGAGATAACTCTGCACTATTGCGCGCTGCGAATGCCACTTCCAGCTTAGCTGTGCAGAAGAAGAACAACAACAAGAAGAAATATCTCCAAATATGTCCGTCAGGCCCCTTCCCTTGAGATAAATCTGCAAATATCTCGGAAACGAAGCGAGCTATGGCAAAATGTTAAGAGACCTTTTTTGTAGAGAATAATGTTTCCTACAATTTATGTTCTATGATATTTTTTGATCAGAAGCGTAGTTTTCAAGATATATCGAGATATTTAAAAGTTCCGAAGCCGCACCAACATAATAGAGATACAGAAACACCGTGGCCCCTTTCTTTGAGATAACTCTGCACTATTGCGAGCTGCAAATGCCACTTCCAGCTTAGCTGTGCAGAAGAAGAACAACAAGAAGAAGAAATATCTCGAAATATGTCCGTCAGGCCCCTTCCCTTGAGATAAATCTGCAAATATCTCGGAAACGAAGCGAGCTATGGCAAAATGTTTAGAGACCTTTCTTGTAGAGAATTAAGTTTCCTACTTTTTATGTAGTATGATATTTTCTGATCAGATGCGTAGTTCTCGAGATATATCAAGATATTTAAAAGTTCCGAAGCCGCACCAACATAATAGAGATAAAGAAACACCGTGGCCCCTTTCTTTGAGATAACTCTGCACTATTGCGACCTGCAAATGCCACTTCCAGCTCAGCTGTGCAGAAGAAGAACAACAGGAAGAAGAAATATCTCGAAATATGTCCGTCAGGCCCCTTCCCTTGAGATATATCTGCAAATATCTCGGAAACGAAGCGAGCTATGGCAAAATGTTAAGAGACCTTTTTTGTAGAGAATTAAGTTTCCTACTTTTTATGTTCTATGATATTTTTTGATCAGATGCGTAGTTCTCGAGATATATCAAGATATTTAAAAGTTCCGAAGCCGCACCAACATAATAGAGATACAGAAACACCGTGGCCCCTTTCTTTGAGATAACTCTGCACTATTGCGAGCTGGAAATGCCACTTCCAGTTTAGCTGTGCAGAAGAAGAACAACAAGAAGAAGAAATATCTCGAAATATGGCCGTCAGGCCCCTTCCCTTGAGATAAATCTGCAAATATCTCGGAAACGAAGCGAGCTATGGCAAAATGTTTAGAGACCTTTCTTGTAGAGAATTAAGTTTCCTACTTTTTATGTAGTATGATATTTTTTGATCAGATGCGTAGTTCTCGAGATATATCAAGATATTTAAAAGTTCCGAAGCCGCACCAACATAATAGAGATACAGAAACACCGTGGCCCCTTTCTTTGAGATAACTCTGCACTATTGCGCGCTGCGAATGCCACTTCCAGCTTAGCTGTGCAGAAGAAGAACAACAACAAGAAGAAATATCTCCAAATATGTCCGTCAGGCCCCTTCCCTTGAGATAAATCTGCAAATATCTCGGAAACGAAGCGAGCTATGGCAAAATGTTTAGAGACCTTTCTTGTAGAGAATTAAGTTTCCTACTTTTTATGTAGTATGATATTTTCTGATCAGATGCGTAGTTCTCGAGATATATCAAGATATTTAAAAGTTCCGAAGCCGCACCAACATAATAGAGATAAAGAAACACCGTGGCCCCTTTCTTTGAGATAACTCTGCACTATTGCGACCTGCAAATGCCACTTCCAGCTCAGCTGTGCAGAAGAAGAACAACAGGAAGAAGAAATATCTCGAAATATGTCCGTCAGGCCCCTTCCCTTGAGATATATCTGCAAATATCTCGGAAACGAAGCGAGCTATGGCAAAATGTTAAGAGACCTTTTTTGTAGAGAATTAAGTTTCCTACTTTTTATGTTCTATGATATTTTTTGATCAGATGCGTAGTTCTCGAGATATATCAAGATATTTAAAAGTTCCGAAGCCGCACCAACATAATAGAGATACAGAAACACCGTGGCCCCTTTCTTTGAGATAACTCTGCACTATTGCGAGCTGCAAATGCCACGTCCAGCTTAGCTGTGCAGAAGAAGAACAACAAGAAGAAGAAATATCTCGAAATATGTCCGTCAGGCCCCTTCACTTGAGATAAATCTGCAAATATCTCGGAAACGAAGCGAGCTATGGCAAAATGTTTAGAGACCTTTCTTGTAGAGAATTAAGTTTCCTACTTTTTATGTAGTATGATATTTTCTGATCAGATGCGTAGTTCTCGAGATATATCAAGATATTTAAAAGTTCCGAAGCCGCACCAACATAATAGAGATACAGAAACACCGTGGCCCCTTTCTTTGAGATAACTCTGCACTATTGCGCGCTGCAAATGCCACTTCCAGCTTAGCTGTGCAGAAGAAGACCAACAAGAAGAAGAAATATCTCGAAATATGTCCGTCAGGCCCCTTCCCTTGAGATAAATCTGCAAATATCTCGGAAACGAAGCGAGCTATGGCAAAATGTTAAGAGACCTTTTTTGTAGAGAATTAAGTTTCCTACTTTTTATGTTCTATGATATTTTTCGATCAGAGGCGTAGTTCTCGAGATATATCAAGATATTTAAAAGTTCCGAAGCCGCACCAACATAATAGAGATACAGAAACACCGTGGCCCCTTTCTTTGAGATAACTCTGCACGATTGCGAGCTGGAAATGCCACTTCCAGTTTAGCTGTGCAGAAGAAGAACAACAAGAAGAAGAAATATCTCGAAATATGTCCATCAGGACCCTTCCCTTGAGATAAATCTGCAAATATCTCGGAAACGAAGCGAGCTATGGCAAAATGTTAAGGGACCTTTTTTGTAGAGAATTAAGTTTCCTACTTTTTATGTTCTATGATATTTTTTGATCAGATGCGTAGTTCTCGAGATATATCAAGATATTTAAAAGTTCCGAAGCCGCACCAACATAATAGAGATACAGAAACACCGTGGCCCCTTTCTTTAAGATAACTCTGCACTATTGCGAGCTGCAAATGCAACTTCCAGCTTAGCTGTGCAGAGGAAGAACAACAAGAAGAAGAAATATCTCGAAATATGTCCGTCAGGCCAGTTCCTTTGAGCTGAATCTGCAAATATCTCGGAAACGAAGCGAGCTATGGCAAAATGTTAAGAGACGTTTTTTGTAGAGAATTATGTTTCCTACAATTTATGTTCTATGATATTTTTTGATCAGAAGCGTAGTTCTCGAGATATATCGAGATATTTAAAAGTTCCGAAGCCGGACCAACATAATAGGGATACAGAAACACCGTGGCCCCTTTCTTTGAGATAACTCTGCACTAGTGCGAGCCTCAAATGCCACTTCCAGCTTAGCTGTGCAGAAGAGGAACAACAAGAAGAAGAAATATCTCGAAATATGTCCGTCAGGCCCCTTCCCTTGAGATAAATCTGCAAATATCTCGGAAACGGAGAGAGCTATGGCAAAATGTTAAGAGACCTTTTTTGTAGAGAATTAAGTTTCCTACTTTTCATGTTCTATGATATTTTTTGATCAGATGCGTAGTTCTCGAGATATATCAAGATATTTAAAAGTTCCGAAGCCGCACCAACATAATAGAGATACAGAAACACCGTGGCCCCTCTCTTTGAGATAACTCTGCACTATTGCGAGCTGGAAATGCCACTTCCAGTTTAGCTGTGCAGAAGAAGAACAACATGAAGAAGAAATATCTCGAAATATGTCCGTTAGGCCCCTTCCCTTGAGATAAATCTGCAAATATCTCGGAAACGAAGCGAGCTATGGCAAAATGTTAACAGACCTTCTTTGTAGAGAATTAAGTTTCCTACTTTTTATGTTCTATGATATATTTTTTGATCAGATGCGTAGTTCTCGAGATATATCAAGATATTTAAAAGTTCCGAAACCGCACCAACATAATAGAGATACAGAAACACCGTGGCCCCTCTCTTTGAGATAACTCTGCACTATTCCGAGCTGTAAATGCCACTTCCAGCTTAGCTGTGCAGAAGAAGAACAACAAGAAGAAGAAATATCTCGAAATATGTCCGTCAGGCCCCTTCCCTTGAGATATATCTGCAAATATCTCGGAAACGAAGCGAGCTATGGCAAAATGTTAAGAGACCTTTTTTGTAGAGAATTATGTTTCCTACAATTTATGTTCTATGATATTTTTTGATCAGAAGCGTAGTTCTCGAGATATATCGAGATATTTAAAAGTTCCGAAGCCGCACCAACATAATAGGGATACAGAAACACCGTGGCCCCTTTCTTTGAGATAACTCTGCACTAGTGCGAGCCGCAAATGCCACTTCCAGCTTAGCTGTGCAGAAGAAGAACAACAAGAAGAAGAAATATCTCGAAATATGTCCGTCAGGCCCCTTCCCTTGAGATATATCTGCAAATATCTCGGAGACGAAGCGAGCTATGGCAAAATGTTAAGAGACCTTTTTTGTAGAGAATTAAGTTTCCTACTCTTTATGTTCTATCATATTTTTTGATCAGATGCGTAGTTTTCGAGATATATCAAGATATTTAAAAGTTCCGAAGCCGCACCAACATAATAGAGATACAGAAACACCGTGGCCCCTTTCTTTGAGATAACTCTGCACTATTGCGCGCTGCAAATGCCACTTCCAGCTTAGCTGTGCAGAAGAAGAACAACAAGAAGAAGAAATATCTCGAGATATGTCCGTCAGGCCCCTTCCCTTGAGATAAATCTGCAAATATCTCGGAAACGAAGCGAGCTATGGCAAAATGTTAAGAGACCTTTTTTGTAGAGAATTAAGTTTCCTACTTTTTATGGTCTATGATATTTTTCGATCAGAGGCGTAGTTCTCGAGATATATCAAGATATTTAAAAGTTCCGAGGCCGCACCAACATAATAGAGATACAGAAACACCGTGGCCCCTTTCTTTGAGATAACTCTGCACTAGTGCGAGCCGCAAATGCCGCTTCCAGCTTAGCTGTGCAGAAGAAGAACAACAAGAAGAAGAAATATCTCGAAATATGTCCGTCAGGCCCCTTCCCTCGAGATAAATCTGCAAATATCTCGGAAACGAAGCGAGCTATGGCAAAATGATAAGAGACCTTTTTTGTCGAGAATTAAGTTTCCTACTTTTTATGTTCTACGATATTTTTTGATCAGATGCGTAGTTCTCGAGATATATCAAGATATTTAAAAGTTCCGAAGCCGCACCAACATAATACAGATACAGAAACACCGTGGCCCCTTTCTTTGAGATAAGTCTGCACTATTGCGAGCTGCAAATGCCACTTCCAGCTTAGCTGTGCAGAAGAAGAACAACAAGAAGAAGAAATATCTCGAAATATGTCCGTCAGGCCCCTTCCCTTGAGATAAATCTGCAAATATCTCGGAAACGAAGCGAGCTATGGCAAAATGTTAAGAGACCTTTTTTGTAGAGAATTATGTTTCCTACAATTTACGTTCTCTGATATTTTTTGATCAGAAGCGTAGTTTTCGAGATATATCGAGATATTTAAAAGTTCCGAAGCCGCACCAACATAATAGAGATACAGAAACACCGTGGCCCCTTTCTTTGAGATAACTCTGCACTATTGCGACCTGCAAATGCCACTTCCAGCTTAGCTGTGCAGAAGAGGAACAACAAGAAGAAGAAATATCTCGGAATATGTCCGTCAGGCCCCTTCCCTTGATATAAATCTGCAAATATCTCGGAAACGAAGCGAGCTATGGCAAAATGTTAAGAGACCTTTTTTGTAGAGAATTAAGTTTCCTACTTTTTATGGTCTATGATATTTTTCGATCAGAGGCGTAGTTCTCGAGATATATCAAGATATTTAAAAGTTCCGAGGCCGCACCAACATAACAGAGATACAGAAACACCGTGGCCCCTTTCTTTGAGATAACTCTGCACTAGTGCGAGCCGCAAATGCCGCTTCCAGCTTAGCTGTGCAGAAGAAGAACAACAAGAAGAAGAAATATCTCGAAATATGTCCGTCAGGCCCCTTCCCTTGAGATATATCTGCAAATATCTCGGAAACGAAGCGAGCTATGGCAAAATGTTAAGAAACCTTTTTTGTAGAGAATTATGTTTCCTACAATTTATGTTCTATGATATTTTTTGATCAGAAGCGTAGTTCTCGAGATATATCGAGATATTTAAAAGTTCCGAAGCCGCACCAACATAATAGAGATACAGAAACACCGTGGCCCCTTTCTTTGAGATAACTGTGCACTAGTGCGAGCCGCAAATGCCACTTCCAGCTTAGCTGTGCAGAAGAAGAACAACAAGAAGAAGAAATATCTCGAAATATGTCCGTCAGGTCCCTTCCCTTGAGATATATCTGCAAATATCTCGGAAACGAAGCGAGCTATGGCAAAATGTTAAGAGACCTTTTTTGTAGAGAATTAAGTTTCCTACTTTTTATGTTCTATGATATTTTTTGGTCAGATGCGTAGTTCTCGAGATATATCAAGATATTTAAAAGTTCCGAAGCCGCACCAACATAATAGAGATACAGAAACACCGTGGCCCCTTTCTTTGAGATAACTCTGCACTATTGCGCGCTGCAAATGCCACTTCCAGCTTAGCTGTGCAGAAGAAAAACAACAAGAAGAAGAAATATCTCGAAATATGTCCGTCAGGCCCCTTCCCTTGAGATATATCTGCAAATATCTCGGAAAGGAAGCGAGCTATGGCAAAATGTTAAGAGACCTTTTTTGTCGAGAATTATGTTTCCTACAATTTATGTTCTATGATATTTTTTGATCAGAAGCGTAGTGGTCGAGATATATCGAGATATTTAAAAGTTCCGAAGCCGCACCAACATAATAGAGATGCAGAAACACCGTGGCCCCTTTCTTTGAGATAACTCTGCACTATTGCGAGCTGGAAATGCCACTTCCAGTTTAGCTGTGCAGAAGAAGAACAACAAGAAGAAGAAGTATCTCGAAATATGTTCGTTAGGCCCCTTCCCTTGAGATAAATCTGCAAATATCTCGGAAACGAAGCGAGCTATGGCAAAATGTTAAGAGACCTTTTTTGTAGAGAATTAAGTTTCCTACTTTTTATGTTCTATGATATTTTTTGATCAGATGCGTAGTTCTCGAGATATATCAAGATATTTAAAAGTTCCGAAGCCGCACCAACATAATAGAGATACTGAAACACCGTGGCCCCTTTCTTTGAGATAACTCTGCACTATTGCGCGCTGCAAATGCCACTTCCAGCTTAGCTGTGCAGAAGAAGAACAACAAGACGAAGAAATATCTCGAAATATGTCCGTCAGGCCCCTTCCCTTGAGATAAATCTGCAAATATCTCGGAAACGAAGCGAGCTATGGCAAAATGTTAAGAGACCTTTTTTGTAGAGAATTAAGTTTCCTACTTTTTATGTTCTATGATATTTTTCGATCAGAGGCGTAGTTCTCGAGATATATCAAGATATTTAAAAGTTCCGAAGCCGCACCAACATAATAGAGATACAGAAACACCGTGGCCCCTTTCTTTGAGATAACTCTGCACGATTGCGAGCTGGAAATGCCACTTCCAGTTTAGCTGTGCAGAAGAAGAACAACAAGAAGAAGAAATATCTCGAAATATGTCCATCAGGACCCTTCCCTTGAGATAAATCTGCAAATATCTCGGAAACGAAGCGAGCTATGGCAAAATGTTAAGGGACCTTTTTTGTAGAGAATTAAGTTTCCTACTTTTTATGTTCTATGATATTTTTTGATCAGATGCGTAGTTCTCGAGATATATCAAGATATTTAAAAGTTCCGAAGCCGCACCAACATAATAGAGATACAGAAACACCGTGGCCCCTTTCTTTAAGATAACTCTGCACTATTGCGAGCTGCAAATGCAACTTCCAGCTTAGCTGTGCAGAGGAAGAACAACAAGAAGAAGAAATATCTCGAAATATGTCCGTCAGGCCAGTTCCTTTGAGCTGAATCTGCAAATATCTCGGAAACGAAGCGAGCTATGGCAAAATGTTAAGAGACGTTTTTTGTAGAGAATTATGTTTCCTACAATTTATGTTCTATGATATTTTTTGATCAGAAGCGTAGTTCTCGAGATATATCGAGATATTTAAAAGTTCCGAAGCCGGACCAACATAATAGGGATACAGAAACACCGTGGCCCCTTTCTTTGAGATAACTCTGCACTAGTGCGAGCCGCAAATGCCACTTCCAGCTTAGCTGTGCAGAAGAGGAACAACAAGAAGAAGAAATATCTCGAAATATGTCCGTCAGGCCCCTTCCCTTGAGATAAATCTGCAAATATCTCGGAAACGGAGAGAGCTATGGCAAAATGTTAAGAGACCTTTTTTGTAGAGAATTAAGTTTCCTACTTTTCATGTTCTATGATATTTTTTGATCAGATGCGTAGTTCTCGAGATATATCAAGATATTTAAAAGTTCCGAAGCCGCACCAACATAATAGAGATACAGAAACACCGTGGCCCCTCTCTTTGAGATAACTCTGCACTATTGCGAGCTGGAAATGCCACTTCCAGTTTAGCTGTGCGGAAGAAGAACAACATGAAGAAGAAATATCTCGAAATATGTCTGTTAGGCCCCTTCCCTTGAGATAAATCTGCAAACATCTCGGAAACGAAGCGAGCTATGGCAAAATGTTAACAGACCTTTTTTGTAGAGAATTAAGTTTCCTACTTTTTATGTTCTATGATATATTTTTTGATCAGATGCGTAGTTCTCGAGATATATCAAGATATTTAAAAGTTCCGAAACCGCACCAACATAATAGAGATACAGAAACACCGTGGCCCCTCTCTTTGAGATAACTCTGCACTATTCCGAGCTGTAAATGCCACTTCCAGCTTAGCTGTGCAGAAGAAGAACAACAAGAAGAAGAAATATCTCGAAATATGTCCGTCAGGCCCCTTCCCTTGAGATATATCTGCAAATATCTCGGAAACGAAGCGAGCTATGGCAAAATGTTAAGAGACCTTTTTTGTAGAGAATTATGTTTCCTACAATTTATGTTCTATGATATTTTTTGATCAGAAGCGTAGTTCTCGAGATATATCGAGATATTTAAAAGTTCCGAAGCCGCACCAACATAATAGGGATACAGAAACACCGTGGCCCCTTTCTTTGAGATAACTCTGCACTAGTGCGAGCCGCAAATGCCACTTCCAGCTTAGCTGTGCAGAAGAAGAACAACAAGAAGAAGAAATATCTCGAAATATGTCCGTCAGGCCCCTTCCCTTGAGATATATCTGCAAATATCTCGGAGACGAAGCGAGCTATGGCAAAATGTTAAGAGACCTTTTTTGTAGAGAATTAAGTTTCCTACTCTTTATGTTCTATCATATTTTTTGATCAGATGCGTAGTTTTCGAGATATATCAAGATATTTAAAAGTTCCGAAGCCGCACCAACATAATAGAGATACAGAAACACCGTGGCCCCTTTCTTTGAGATAACTCTGCACTATTGCGCGCTGCAAATGCCACTTCCAGCTTAGCTGTGCAGAAGAAGAACAACAAGAAGAAGAAATATCTCGAGATATGTCCGTCAGGCCCCTTCCCTTGAGATAAATCTGCAAATATCTCGGAAACGAAGCGAGCTATGGCAAAATGTTTAGAGACCTTTTTTGTAGAGAATTAAGTTTCCTACTTTTTATGGTCTATGATATTTTTCGATCAGAGGCGTAGTTCTCGAGATATATCAAGATATTTAAAAGTTCCGAGGCCGCACCAACATAATAGAGATACAGACACACCGTGGCCCCTTTCTTTGAGGTAACTCTGCACTATTGCGAGCTGCAAATGCCACTTCCAGCTTAGCTGTGCAGAAGAAGAACAACAAGAAGAAGAAATATCTCGAAATATGTCCGTCAGGCCCCTTCCCTTGAGATAAATCTGCAAATATCTCGGAAACCAAGCGAGCTATGGCAAAATGTTAAGAGACCTTATTTGTAGAGAATTAAGTTTCCTACTTTTTATGTTCTACGATATTTTTTGATCAAATGCGTAGTTCTCGAGATATATCAAGATATTTAAAAGTTTCGAAGCCGCACCAACATAATAGAGATACAGAAACACCGTGGCCCCTTTCTTTGAGATAACTCTGCACTATTGCGAGCTGCAAATGCCACTTCCAGCTTAGCTGTGCAGAAGAAGAACAACAAGAAGAAGAAATATCTCGAAATATGTCCGTCAGGCCCCTTCCCTTGAGATAAATCTGCAAATATCTCGGAAACGAAGCGAGCTATGGCAAAATGTTAAGAGACCTTTTTTGTACAGAATTATCTTTCCTACAATTTACGTTCTCCGATATTTTTTGATCAGAAGCGTAGTTTTCGAGATATATCGAGATATTTAAAAGTTCCGAAGCCGCACCAACATAATAGAGATACAGAAACACCGTGGCCCCTTTCTTTGAGATAACTCTGCACTATTGCGACCTGCAAATGCCACTTCCAGCTTAGCTGTGCAGAAGAAGAACAACAAGAAGAAGAAATATCTCGAAATATGTCCGTCAGGCCCCTTCCCTTGAGATAAATCTGCAAATATCTCGGAAACGAAGCGAGCTATGGCAAAATGTTAAGAGACCTTTTTTGTAGAGAATTATGTTTCCTACAATTTATGTTCTATGATATTTTTTGATCAGAAGCGTAGTTTTCGAGATATATCGAGATATTTAAAAGTTCCGAAGCCGCACCAACATAATAGAGATACAGAAACAGCGTGGCCCCTTTCTTTGGGATAACTCTGCACTATTGCGAGCTGGAAATGCCACTTCCAGTTTAGCTGTGCAGAAGAAGAACAACAAGAAGAAGAAATATCTCGAAATATGTCCGTCAGGACCCCTCCCTTGAGATAAATCTGCAAATATCTCGGAAACGAAGCGAGCTATTGCAAAACGTTAAGAGACCTTTTTTGTAAAGAATTAGGTTTCCTACTTTTTATGTTCTATGATATTTTTGGATCAGATGCGTAGTTCTCGAGATATATCAAGATATTTAAAAGCTCCGAAGCTGCACCAACATAATAGAGGTACAGAAACACCGTGGCCCCTTTCTTTGAGATAACTCTGCACTAGTGCGAGCCGCAAATGCCGCTTCCAGCTTAGCTGTGCAGAAGAAGAACAACAAGAAGAAGAAATATCTCGAAATATGTCCGTCAGGCCCCTTCCCTTGAGATAAATCTGCAAATATCTCGGAAACGAAGCGAGCTATGGCAAAATGTTAAGAGACCTTTTTTGTAAAGAATTAGGTTTCCTACTTTTTATGTTCTATGATATTTTTGGATCAGATGCGTAGTTCTCGAGATATATCAAGATATTTAAAAGCTCCGAAGCTGCACCAACATAATAGAGGTACAGAAACACCGTGGCCCCTTTTTTTGAGATAACTCTGCACTATTGCGAGCTGCAAATGCCACTTCCAGCTTAGCTGTGCAGAAGAAGAACAACAAGAATAAGAAATATTTCGAAATATGTCCGTCAGGCCCCTTCCCTTGAGATAAATCTGCAAATATCTCGGAAACGAAGCGAGCTACGGCAAAATGTTAAGAGACCTTTTTTGTAGAGAATTAAGTTTTCTACTTTTTATGTTCCATGATATTTTTTGACCAGATGCGTAGTTCTCGAGATATATCAAGATATTTAAAAGTTCTGAAGCTGCACCAACATAATAGAGATACAGAAACACCGTGGCCCCTTTCTTTGAGATAACTCTGCACTAGTGCGAGCCGCAAATGCCACTTCCAGCTTAGCTGTGCAGAAGAAGAACAACAAGAAGAAGAAACATCTCGAAATATGTCCGTCAGGCCCCTTCCCTTGAGATAAATCTGCAAATATCTCGGAAACGAAGCGAGCTATGGCAAAATGTTTAGAGACCTTTCTTGTAGAGAATCAAGTTTCCTACGTTTTATCTTCTATGATATTTTTTGATCAGATGCGTAGTTCTCGAGATATATCAAGATATTTAAAAGTTCCGAAGCCGCACCAACATAATAGAGATACAGAAATACCGTGGCCCCTCTCTTTGAGATAACTCTGCACTATTGCGAGCTGCAAATGCCACTTCCAGCTTAGCTGTGCAGAAGAAGAACAACAAGAAGAAGAAACATCTCGAAATATGTCCGTCAGGCCCCTTCCCTTGAGATAAATCTGCAAATATCTCGGAAACGAAGCGAGCTATGGCAAAATGTTTAGAGACCTTTCTTGTAGAGAATTAAGTTTCCTACTTTTTATGTAGTATGATATTTTTTGATCAGATGCGTAGTTCTCGAGATATATCAAGATATTTAAAAGTTCCGAAGCCGCACCAACATAATAGAGATACAGAAATACCGTGGCCCCTCTCTTTGAGATAACTCTGCACTATTGCGAGCTGCAAATGCCACTTCCAGCTTAGCTGTGCAGAAGAAGAACAACAAGAAGAAGAAACATCTCGAAATATGTCCGTCAGGCCCCTTCCCTTGAGATAAATCTGCAAATATCTCGGAAACGAAGCGAGCTATGGCAAAATGTTTAGAGACCTTTCTTGTAGAGAATTAAGTTTCCTACTTTTTATATAGTATGATATTTTTTGATCAGATGCGTAGTTCTCGAGATATATCAAGATATTTAAAAGTTCCGAAGCCGCACCAACATAATAGAGATACAGAAACACCGTGGCCCCTTTCTTTGAGATAACTCTGCACTATTGCGCGCTGCAAATGCCACTTCCAGCTTAGCTGTGCAGAAGAAGAACAACAAGAAGAAGAAATATCTCGAAATATGTCCGTCAGGCCCCTTCCCTTGAGATAAATCTGCAAATATCTCGGAAACGAAGCGAGCTATGGCAAAATGTTAAGAGACCTTTTTTGTAGAGAATTATGTTTCCTACAATTTATCTTCTATGATATTTTTTGATCAGAAGCGTAGTTTTCGAGATATATCGAGATATTTAAAAGTTCCGAAGCCGCACCAACATAATAGAGATACAGAAACACCGTGGCCCCTTTCTTTGGGATAACTCTGCACTATTGCGAGCTGCAAATGCCACTTCCAGCTTAGCTGCGCAGAAGAAGAACAACAAGAAGAAGAAACATCTCGAAATATGTCCGTCAGGCCCCTTCCCTTGAGATAAATCTGCAAATATCTCGGAAACGAAGCGAGCTATGGCAAAATGTTTAGAGACCTTTCTTGTAGAGAATTAAGTTTCCTACTTTTTACCTTCTATGATATTTTTCGATCAGAGGCGTAGTTCTCGAGATATATCAAGATATTTAAAAGTTCCGAAGCCGCACCAACATAATAGAGATACAGAAACACCGTGGCCCCTTTCTTTGAGATAACTCTGCACTATTGCGAGCTGTAAATGCCACTTCCAGCTTAGCTGTGCAGAAGAAGAACAACAAGAAGAAGAAATATCTCGAAATATGTCCGTCAGGCCCCTTCCCTTGAGATATATCTGCAAATATCTCGGAAACGAAGCGAGCTATGGCAAAATGTTAAGAGACCTTTTTTGTAGAGAATTATGTTTCCTACAATTTACGTTCTATGATATTTTTTGATCAGAAGCGTAGTTTTCGAGATATATCGAGATATTTAAAAGTTCCGAAGCCGCACCAACATAATAGAGATACAGAAACACCGTGGCCCCTTTCTTTGAGATAACTCTGCACTAGTGCGAGCCGCAAATGCCACTTCCAGCTTAGCTGTGCAGAAGAAGAACAACAAGAAGAAGAAATATCTCGAAATATGTCCGTCAGGCCCCTTCCCTTGAGATAAATATGCAAATATCTCGGAAACGAAGCGAGCTATGGCAAAATGCTAAGAGACCTTTTTTGTAGAGAATTAAGTTTCCTACTTTTTATGTTCTATGATATTTTTTGATCAGATGCGTAGTTCTCGAGATATATCAAGATATTTAAAAGTTCCGAAGCCGCACCAACATAATAGAGATACAGAAACACCGTGGCCCCTTTCTTTGAGATAACTCTGCACTATTGCGAGCTGCAAATGCCACTCCCAGCTTAGCTGTGCAGAAGAAGAACAACAAGAAGAAGAAATATCTCGAAATATGTCCGTCAGGCCCCTTCCCTTGAGATATATCTGCAAATATCTCGGAAACGAAGCGAGCTATGGCAAAATGTTAAGAGACCTTTTTTGTAGAGAATTAAGTTTCCTACTTTTTATGTTCTATGATATTTTTTGATCGGATGCGTAGTTCTCGAGATATATCAAGATATTTAAAAGTTCCGAAGCCGCACCAACATAATAGAGATACAGAAACACCGTGGCCCCTTTCTTTGAGATAACTCTGCACTATTGCGAACTGCAAATGCCACTTCCAGCTTAGCTGTGCAGAAGAAGAACAACAAGAAGAAGAAGTATCTCGAAATATGTCCGTCAGGCCCCTTCCCTTGAGATAAATCTGCAAATATCTCGGAAACGAAGCGAGCTATGGCAAAATGTTAAGAGACCTTTTTTGTAGAGAATTAAGTTTCCTACTTTTTATGTTCTATGATATTTTTTGATCGGATGCGTAGTTCTCGAGATATATCAAGATATTTAAAAGTTCCGAAGCCGCACCAACATAATAGAGATACAGAAACACCGTGGCCCCTTTCTTTGAGATAACTCTGCACTATTGCGCGCTGCAAATGCCACTTCCAGCTTAGCTGTGCAGAGGAAGAACAACAAGAAGAAGAAATATCTCGAAATATGTCCGTCAGGCCAGTTCCTTTGAGTTGAATCTGCAAACATCTCGGAAACGAAGCGAGATATGGCAAAATGTTAAGAGACGTTTTTTGTAGAGAATTATGTTTCCTACAATTTATGTTCTATGATATTTTTTGATCAGAAGCGTAGTTTTCGAGATATATCGAGATATTTAAAAGTTCCGAAGCCGCACCAACATAATAGGGATACAGAAACACCGTGGCCCCTTTCTTTGAGATAACTCTGCACTAGTGCGAGCCGCAAATGCCACTTCCAGCTTAGCTGTGCAGAAGAAGAAGAACAAGAAGAAGAAATATCTCGAAATATGTCCGTCAGGCCCCTTCCCTTGAGATAAATCTGCAAATATCTCGGAAACGAAGCGAGCTATGGCAAAATGTTAAGAGACCTTTTTTGTAGAGAATTATGTTTCCTACTTTTTATGTTCTATGATATTTTTTGATCCGACGCGTAGTTCTCGAGATATATCAAGATATTTAAAAGTTCCGAAGCCGCACCAACATAATAGAGATACAGAAACACCGTGGCCCCTTTCTTTGAGATAACTCTGCACTATTGCGAGCTGCAAATGCCACTTCCAGCTTAGCTGTGCAGAAGAAGGACAACAAGAAGAAGAAATATCTCGAAATATGTCCGTCAGGCCCCTTCCCTTGAGATAAATCTGCACATATCTCGGAAACGAAGAGAGCTATGGCAAAATGTTAAGCGACCTTATTTGTAGAGAATTAAGTTTCCTACTTTTTATGTTTTATGATATTTTTTGATCAGATGCGTAGTTCTCGAGATATATGCAGATATTTAAAAGTTCCGAAGCGGCACCAACATAATAGAGATACAGAAACACCGTGGCCCCTTTCTTTGAGGTAACTCTGCACTATTGCGAGCTGCAAATGCCACTTCCAGCTTAGCTGTGCAGAAGAAGAACAACAAGAAGAAGAAATATCTCGAAATATGTCCGTCAGGCCCCTTCCCTTGAGATAAATCTGCAAATATCTCGGAAACCAAGCGAGCTATGGCAAAATGTTAAGAGACCTTATTTGTAGAGAATTAAGTTTCCTACTTTTTATGTTCTACGATATTTTTTGATCAGATGCGTAGTTCTCGAGATATATCAAGATATTTAAAAGTTCCGAAGCCGCACCAACATAATAGAGATACAGAAACACCGTGGCCCCTTTCTTTGAGATAACTCTGCACTATTGCGAACTGCAAATGCCACTTCCAGCTTAGCTGTGCAGAAGAAGAACAACAAGAAGAAGAAGTATCTCGAAATATGTCCGTCAGGCCCCTTCCCTTGAGATAAATCTGCAAATATCTCGGAAACGAAGCGAGCTATGGCAAAATGTTAAGAGACCTTTTTTGTACAGAATTATCTTTCCTACAATTTACGTTCTCTGATATTTTTTGATCAGAAGCGTAGTTTTCGAGATATATCGAGATATTTAAAAGTTCCGAAGCCGCACCAACATAATAGAGATACAGAAACACCGTGGCCCCTTTCTTTGAGATAACTCTGCACTATTGCGACCTGCAAATGCCACTTCCAGCTTAGCTGTGCAGAAGAAGAACAACAAGAAGAAGAAATATCTCGAAATATGTCCGTCAGGCCCCTTCCCTTGAGATAAATCTGCAAATATCTCGGAAACGAAGCGAGCTATTGCAAAATGTTAAGAGACCTTTTTTGTAGAGAATTAGGTTTCCTACTTTTTATGTTCTATGATATTTTTTGATCAGATGCGTAGTTCTCGAGATATATCAAGATATTTAAAAGCTCCGAAGCTGCACCAACATAATAGAGGTACAGAAACACCGTGGCCCCTTTCTTTGAGATAACTCTGCACTAGTGCGAGCAGCAAATGCCACTTCCAGCTTAGCTGTGCAGAAGTAGAACAACAAGAAGAAGAAATATCTCGAAATATGTCCGTCAGGCCCCTTCCCTTGAGATAAATCTGCAAATATCTCGGAAACGAAGCGAGCTACGGCAAAATGTTTAGAGACCTTTTTTGTAGAAAATTAGGTTTCCTACTTTTTATGTTCTATGATATTTTTTGATCAGAAGCGTAGTTTTCGAGATATATCGAGATATTTAAAAGTTCCGAAGACGCACCAACATAATAGAGATACAGAAACACCGTGGCCCCTTTCTTTGAGATAACTCTGCACTATTGCGAGCTGCAAATGCCACTTCCAGCTTAGCTGTGCAGAAGAAGAACAACAAGAAGAAGAAATATCTCGAAATATGTCCGTCAGGCCCCTTCCCTTGAGATAAATCTGCAAATATCTCGGAAACGAAGCGAGCTATGGCAAAATGTTAAGAGACCTTTTCTGTAGAGAATTATGTTTCCTACTTTTTATGTTCTATGATATTTTTTGATCGGACGCGTAGTTCTCGAGATATATCAAGATATTTAAAAGTTCCGAAGCCGCACCAACATAATAGAGATACAGAACCACCGTGGCCCCTTTCGTTGAGATAACTCTGCACTAGTGCGAGCCGCAAATGCCACTTCCAGCTTAACTGTGCAGAAGAAGAACAACAAGAAGAAGAAATATCTCGAAATATGTCCGTCAGGCCCCTTCCCTTGAGATAAATCTGCAAATATCTCGGAAACGAAGCGAGCTATGGCAAAATGTTAAGAGACCTTTTTTGTAGAGAATTAAGTTTCCTACTTTTTATGTTCTATGATATTTTTTGATCAGATGCGTAGTTCTCGAGATATATCAAGATATTTAAAAGTTCCGAAGCCGCACCAACATAATAGATACAGAAACACCGTGGCCCCTTTCTTTGAGATAACTCTGCACTATTGCGAGCTGCAAATGCCACTTCCAGCTTAGCTGTGCAGAGGAAGAACAACAAGAAGAAGAAATATCTCGAAATATGTCCGTCAGCCCAGTTCCTTTGAGTTGAATCTGCAAATATCTCGGAAACGAAGCGAGATATGGCAAAATGTTAAGAGACGTTTTTTGTAGAGAATTATGTTTCCTACAATTTATGTTCTATGATATTTTTTGATCAGAAGCGTAGTTTTCGAGATATATCGAGATATTTAAAAGTTCCGAAGCCGCACCAACATAATAGGGATACAGAAACACCGTGGCCCCTTTCTTTGAGATAACTCTGCACTAGTGCGAGCCGCAAATGCCACTTCCAGCTTAGCTGTGCAGAAGAAGAAGAACAAGAAGAAGAAATATCTCGAAATATGTCCGTCAGGCCCCTTCCCTTGAGATAAATCTGCAAATATCTCGGAAACGAAGCGAGCTATGGCAAAATGTTAAGAGACCTTTTTTGTAGAGAATTATGTTTCCTACTTTTTATGTTCTATGACATTTTTTGATCCGACGCGTAGTTCTCGAGATATATCAAGATATTTAAAAGTTCCGAAGCCGCACCAACATAATAGAGATACAGAAACACCGTGGCCCCTTTCTTTGAGATAACTCTGCACTATTGCGAGCTGCAAATGCCACTTCCAGCTTAGCTGTGCAGAAGAAGGACAACAAGAAGAAGAAATATCTCGAAATATGTCCGTCAGGCCCCTTCCCTTGAGATAAATCTGCACATATCTCGGAAACGAAGAGAGCTATGGCAAAATGTTAAGCGACCTATTTGTAGAGAATTAAGTTTCCTACTTTTTATGTTCTATGATATTTTTTGATCAGATGCGTAGTTCTCGAGATATATCAAGATATTTAAAAGTTCCGAAGCCGCACCAACATAATAGAGATACAGAAACACCGTGGCCCCTTTCTTTGAGATAACTCTGCACTATTGCGAGCTGGAAATGCCACTTCCAGTTTAGCTGTGCACAAGAAGAACAACAAGAAGAAGAAATATCTCGAAATATGTCCGTTAGGCCCCTTCCCTTGAGATAAATCTGCAAATATCTCGGAAACGAAGCGAGCTATGGCAAAATGTTAAGAGACCTTTTTTGTAGAGAATTAAGTTTCCTACTTTTTATGTTCTATGATATTTTTTGATCAGATGCGTAGTTCTCGAGATATACCAAGATATTTAAAAGTTCCGAAGCCGCACCAACATAATAGAGATACAGAAACACTGTGGCCCCTTTCTTTGAGATAACTCTGCACTATTGCGAGCTGCAAATGCCACTTCCAGCTTAGCTGTGCAGGGGAAGAACAACAAGAAGAAGAAATATCTCGAAATATGTCCGTCAGGCCAGTTCCTTTGAGCTGAATCTGCAAATATCTCGGAAACGAAGCGAGCTATGGCAAAATGTTAAGAGACGTTTTTTGTAGAGAATTATGTTTCCTACAATTTATGTTCTATGATATTTTTTGATCAGAAGCGTAGTTTTCGAGATATATCGAGATATTTAAAAGTTCCGAAGCCGCACCAACATAATAGGGATACAGAAACACCGTGGCCCCTTTCTTTGAGATAACTCTGCACTAGTGCGAGCCGCAAATGCCACTTCCAGCTTAGCTGTGCAGAAGAAGAACAACAAGAAGAAGAAATATCTCGAAATATGTCCGTCAGGCCACTTCCCTTGAGATAAATCTGCAAATATCTCGGAAACGAAGCGAGCTATGGCAAAATGTTAAGAGACGTTTTTTGTAGAGAATTATGTTTCCTACAATTTATGTTCTATGATATTTTTTGATCAGAAGCTTAGTTTTCGCGATATATCGAGATATTTAAAAGTTCCGAAGCCGCACCAACATAATAGAGATACGGAAACACCGTGGCCCCTTTCTTTGAGATAACTCTGCACTAGTGCGAGCCGCAAATGCCACTTCCAGCTTAGCTGTGCAGAGGAAGAACAACAAGAAGAAGAAATATCTCGAAATATGTCCGTCAGGCCAGTTCCTTTGAGCTGAATCTGCAAATATCTCGGAAACGAAGCGAGCTATGGCAAAATGTTAAGAGACCTTTTCTGTAGAGAATTAAGTTTTCTACTTTTTATGTTCCATGATATTTTTTGATCAGATGCGTAGTTCTCGAGATATATCAAGATATTTAAAAGTTCCGAAGCCGCACCAACATAATAGAGATACAGAAACACCGTGGCCCCTTTCTTTGAGATAACTCTGCACTATTGCGAGCTGCAAATGCCACTTCCAGCTTAGCTGTGCAGAAGAAGAACAACAAGAAGAAGAAATATCTCGAAATATGTCCGTCAGGCCCCTTCCCTTGAGATAAATCTGCAAATATCTCGGAAGCGAGCTATGGCAAAATGTTAAGAGACCTTTTCTGTAGAGAATTAAGTTTTCTACTTTTTATGTTCCATGATATTTTTTGATCAGATGCGTAGTTCTCGAGATATATCAAGATATTTAAAAGTCCTGAAGCTGCACCAACTTAATAGAGATACAGAAACACCGTGGCCCCTTTCTTTGAGATAACTCTGCACTAGTGCGAGCCGCAAATGCCACTTCCAGCTTAGCTGTGCAGAAGAAGAACAACAAGAAGAAGAAATATCTGGAAATATGTCCGTTAGGCCCCTTCCCTTGAGATAAATCTGCAAATATCTCGGAAACGAAGCGAGCTATGGCAAAATGTTAAGAGACCGTTTTTGTAGAGAATTAAGTTTCCTACTTTTTATGTTCTATGATATTTTTTGATCAGACGCGTAGTTCTCGAGATATATCAAGATATTTAAAAGTTCCGAAGCCGCACCAACATAATAGAGATACAGAAACACCGTGGCCCCTTTCTTTGAGATATCTCTGCACTATTGCGAGCTGCAAATGCCACTTCCAGCTTAGCTGTGCAGAAGAAGAACAACAAGAAGAAGAAATATCTCGAAATATGTCCGTCAGGCCACTTCCCTTGAGATAAATCTGCAAATATCTCGGAAACGAAGCGAGCTATGGCAAAATGTTAAGAGACCTTTTTTGTAGAGAATTAAGTTTCCTACTTTTCATGTTCGATGATATTTTTTGATCAGATGCGTAGTTCTCGAGATATATCAAGATATTTAAAAGTTCCGAAGCTGCACCAACATAATAGAGGTACAGAAACACCGTGGCCTCTTTCTTTGAGATAACTCTGCACTATTGCGAGCTGCAAATGCCACTTCGAGCTTAGCTGTGCAGAAGAAGAACAACAAGAAGAAGAAATATCTCGAAATATGTCCGTCAGACCCCTTCCCTTGAGATGAATCTGCAAATATCTCGGAAACGAAGCGAGCTATGGCAAAATGTTAAGAGACCTTTTTTGTAGAGAATAATGTTTCCTACAATTTACGTTCTATGATATTTTTTGATCAGAAGCGTAGTTTTCGAGATATATCGAGATATTTAAAAGTTCCGAAGACGCACCAACATAATAGAGATACAGAAACACCGTGGCCCCTTTCTTTGAGATAACTGTGCGCTAGTGCGAGCCGCAAATGCCACTTCCAGCTTAGCTGTGCAGAAGAAGAACAACAAGAAGAAGAAATATCTCGAAATATGTCCGTCAGGCCCCTTCCCTTGAGATATATCTGCAAATATCTCGGAAACGAAGTGAGCTATGGCAAAATGTTAAGAGACCGTTTTTGTCGAGAATTAAGTTTCCTACTTTTTATGTTCTATGACATTTTTTGATCAGACGCGTAGTTCTCGAGATATATCAAGATATTTAAAAGTTCCGAAGCCGCACCAACATAATAGAGATACAGAAACACCGTGGCCCCTTTCTTTGAGATAACTCTGCACTATTGCGAGCTGCAAATGCCACTTCCAGCTTAGCTGTGCAGAAGAGGAACAACAAGAAGAAGAAATATCTCGAAATATGTCCGACAGGCCAGTTCCTTTGAGCTGAATCTGCAAATATCTCGGAAACGAAGCGAGCTATGGCAAAATGTTAAGAGACGTTTTTTGTAGAGAATTATGTTTCCTACAATTTATGTTCTATGATATTTTTTGATCAGAAGCGTAGTTTTCGAGATATATCGCGATATTTAAAAGTTCCGAAGACGCACCAACATAATAGAGATACAGAAACACCGTGGCCCCTTTCTTTGAGATAACTGTGCACTAGTGCGAGCCGCAAATGCCACTTCCAGCTTAGCTGTGCAGAAGAAGAACAACAAGAAGAAGAAATATCTCGAAATATGTCCGTCAGGCCCCTTCCCTTGAGATATATCTGCAAATATCTCGGAAACGAAGCGAGCTATGGCAAAATGTTAAGAGACCTTTTTTGTAGAGAATTAAGTTTCCTACTTTTTATGTTCTATGATATTTTTTGATCAGATGCGTAGTTCTCGAGATATATCAAGATATTTAAAAGTTCCGAAGCCGCACCAACATAATAGAGATACAGAAACACCGTGGCCCCTTTCTTTGAGATAACTCTGCACTAGTGCGAGCTGCAAATGCCACTTCCAGCTTAGCTGTGCAGAGGAAGAACAACAAGAAGAAGAAATATCTCGAAATATGTCCGTCAGGCCAGTTCCTTTGAGCTGAATCTGCAAATATCTCGGAAACGAAGCGAGCTATGGCAAAATGTTAACAGACGTTTTTTGTAGAGAATTATGTTTCCTACAATTTATGTTCTATGATATTTTTTGATCAGAAGCGTAGTTTTCGAGATATATCGAGATATTTAAAAGTTCCGAAGCCGCACCAACATAACAGAGATACAGAAACACCGTGGCCCCTTTCTTTGAGATAACTCTGCACTATTGCGAGCTGCAAATGCCACTTCCAGCTTCGCTGTGCAGAAGAAGAACAACAAGAAGAAGAAATATCTCGAAATATGTCCGTCAGGCCCCTTCCCTTGAGATATATCTGCAAATATCTCGGAAACGAAGCGAGCTATGGCAAAATGTTAAGAGACCTTTTTTGTAGAGAATTAAGTTTCCTACTTTTTATGTTCTATGATATTTTTTGATCAGATGCGTAGTTCTCGAGATATATCAAGATATTTAAAAGTTCCGAAGCCGCACCAACATAATAGAGATACAGAAACACCGTGGCCCCTTTCTTTGAGATAACTCTGCACTAGTGCGAGCTGCAAATGCCACTTCCAGCTTAGCTGTGCAGAGGAAGAACAACAAGAAGAAGAAATATCTCGAAATATGTCCGTCAGGCCAGTTCCTTTGAGCTGAATCTGCAAATATCTCGGAAACGAAGCGAGCTATGGCAAAATGTTAACAGACGTTTTTTGTAGAGAATTATGTTTCCTACAATTTATGTTCTATGATATTTTTTGATCAGAAGCGTAGTTTTCGAGATATATCGAGATATTTAAAAGTTCCGAAGCCGCACCAACATAACAGAGATACAGAAACACCGTGGCCCCTTTCTTTGAGATAACTCTGCACTATTGCGAGCTGCAAATGCCACTTCCAGCTTAGCTGTGCAGAAGAAGAACAACAAGAAGAAGAAATATCTCGAAATATGCCCGTCAGGCCCCTTCCCTTGAAATATATCTGCAAATATCTCGGAAACGAAGCGAGCTATGGCAAAATGTTAGGAGACCGTTTTTGTAGAGAATTAAGTTTCCTACTTTTTATGTTCTATGATATTTTTTGATCAGACGCGTAGTTCTCGAGATATATCAAGATATTTAAAAGTTCCGAAGCCGCACCAACATAATAGAGATACAGAAACACCGTGGCCCCTTTCTTTGAGATATCTCTGCACTATTGCGAGCTGCAAATGCCACTTCCAGCTTAGCTGTGCAGAAGAAGAACAACAAGAAGAAGAAATATCTCGAAATATGTCCGTCAGGCCACTTCCCTTGAGATAAATCTGCAAATATCTCGGAAACGAAGCGAGCTATGGCAAAATGTTAAGAGACCTTTTTTGTAGAGAATTAAGTTTCCTACTTTTCATGTTCGATGATATTTTTTGATCAGATGCGTAGTTCTCGAGATATATCAAGATATTTAAAAGTTCCGAAGCTGCACCAACATAATAGAGGTACAGAAACACCGTGGCCTCTTTCTTTGAGATAACTCTGCACTATTGCGAGCTGCAAATGCCACTTCGAGCTTAGCTGTGCAGAAGAAGAACAACAAGAAGAAGAAATATCTCGAAATATGTCCGTCAGACCCCTTCCCTTGAGATGAATCTGCAAATATCTCGGAAACGAAGCGAGCTATGGCAAAATGTTAAGAGACCTTTTTTGTAGAGAATAATGTTTCCTACAATTTACGTTCTATGATATTTTTTGATCAGAAGCGTAGTTTTCGAGATATATCGAGATATTTAAAAGTTCCGAAGACGCACCAACATAATAGAGATACAGAAACACCGTGGCCCCTTTCGTTGAGATAACTCTGCACTAGTGCGAGCCGCAAATGCCACTTCCAGCTTAGCTGTGCAGAAGAAGAACAACAAGAAGAAGAAATATCTCGAAATATGTCCGTCAAGCCCCTTCCCTTGAGATATATCTGCAAATATCTCGGAAACGAAGTGAGCTATGGCAAAATGTTAAGAGACCGTTTTTGTCGAGAATTAAGTTTCCTACTTTTTATGTTCTATGACATTTTTTGATCAGACGCGTAGTTCTCGAGATATATCAAGATATTTAAAAGTTCCGAAGCCGCACCAACATAATAGAGATACAGAAACACCGTGGCCCCTTTCTTTGAGATAACTCTGCACTATTGCGAGCTGCAAATGCCACTTCCAGCTTAGCTGTGCAGAAGAGGAACAACAAGAAGAAGAAATATCTCGAAATATGTCCGACAGGCCAGTTCCTTTGAGCTGAATCTGCAAATATCTCGGAAACGAAGCGAGCTATGGCAAAATGTTAAGAGACGTTTTTTGTAGAGAATTATGTTTCCTACAATTTATGTTCTATGATATTTTTTGATCAGAAGCGTAGTTTTCGAGATATATCGCGATATTTAAAAGTTCCGAAGACGCACCAACATAATAGAGATACAGAAACACCGTGGCCCCTTTCGTTGAGATAACTCTGCACTAGTGCGAGCCGCAAATGCCACTTCCAGCTTAGCTGTGCAGAAGAACAACAAGAAGAAGAAATATCTCGAAATATGTCCGTCAGGCCCCTTCCCTTGAGATAAATCTGCAAATATCTCGGAAACGAAGAGAGCTATGGCAAAATGTTAAGAGACCTTTTTTGTAGAGAATTAAGTTTCCTACTTTTCATGTTCTATGATATTTTTTGATCAGATGCGTAGTTCTCGAGATATATCAAGATATTTAAAAGTTCCGAAGCCGCACCAACATAATAGAGATACAGAAACACCGTGGCCCCTTTCTTTGAGATAACTCTGAACTATTGCGAGCTGCAAATGCCACTTCCAGCTTAGCTGTGCAGAAGAAGAACAACAAGAAGAAGAAATATCTCGAAATATGTCCGCCAGGCCCCTTCCCTTGAGATAAATCTGCAAATATCTCGGAAACGAAGAGAGCTATGGCAAAATGTTAAGAGACCTGTTTTGTAGAGAACTAAGTTTCCTACTTTTCATGTTCTATGATATTTTTTGATCAGATGCGTAGTTCTCGAGATATATCAAGATATTTAAAAGTTCCGAAGCCGCACCAACATAATAGAGATACAGAAACACCGTGGCCCCTTTCTTTGAGATAACTCTGCACTATTGCGCGCTGCAAATGCCACTTCCAGCTTAGCTGTGCAGAAGAAGAACAACAAAAAGAAGAAATATCTCGAAATATGTCCGTCAGGCCCCTTCCCTTGAGATAAATCTGCAAATATCTAGGAAACGAAGCGAGCTATGGCAAAATGTTAAGAGACCTTTTTTGTAGAGAATTAAGTTTCCTACTTTTTATGTTCTATGATATTTTTCGATCAGAGGCGTAGTTCTCGAGATATATCAAGATATTTAAAAGTTCCGAAGCCGCACCAACATAATAGAGATACAGAAACACCATGGCCCCTTTCTTTGAGATAACTCTGCACGATTGCGAGCTGGAAATGCCACTTCCAGTTTAGCTGTGCAGAAGAAGAACAACAAGAAGAAGAAATATCTCGAAATATGTCCATCAGGACCCTTCCCTTGAGATAAATCTGCAAATATCTCGGAAACGAAGCGAGCTATGGCAAAATGTTTAGAGACCTTTTTTGTAAAGAATTATGTTTCCTACAATTTATGTTCTATGATATTTTTTGATCAGAAGCGTAGTTTTCGAGATATATCGAGATATTTAAAAGTTCCGAAGCCGCACCAACATAATAGAGATACAGAAACACCGTGGCCCCTTTCTTTGGGATAACCCTGCACTATTGCGAGCTGCAAATGCCACTTCCAGCTTAGCTGTGCAGAAGAAGAACAACAAGAAGAAGAAATATCTCGAAATATGTCCGTCAGACCCCTTCCCTTGAGATGAATCTGCAAATATCTCGGAAACGAAGCGAGCTATGGCAAAATGTTAAGAGACCTTTTTTGTAGAGAATAATGTTTCCTACAATTTACGTTCTATGATATTTTTTGATCAGAAGCGTAGTTCTCGAGATATATCAAGATATTTAAAAGATCCGAAGCCGCACCAACATAATAGAGGTACAGAAACACCGTGGCCCCTTTCTTTGAGATAACTCTGCACTAGTGCGAGCCGCAAATGCCACTTCCAGCTTAGCTGTGCAGAAGAAGAACAACAAGAAGAAGAAATATCTCGAAATATGTACGTCAGGCCCCTTCCCTTGAGATAAATATGCAAATATCTCGGAAACGAAGCGAGCTGTGGCAAAATGTTAAGAGACCGTTGTTGTAGAGAATTAAGTTTCCTACTTTTTATGTTCTATGATATTTTTTGATCAGACGCGTAGTTCTCGAGATATATCAAGATATTTAAAAGTTCCGAAGCCGCACCAACATAATAGAGATACAGAAACACCGTGGCCCCTTTCTTTGAGATAACTCTGCACTATTGCGAGCTGCAAATGCCACTTCCAGCTTAGCTGTGCAGAAGAAGAACAACAAGAAGAAGAAATATCTCGAAATATGTCCGTCAGGCCAGTTCCTTTGAGCTGAATCTGCAAATATCTCGGAAACGAAGCGAGCTATGGCAAAATGTTAAGAGACGTTTTTTGTAGAGAATTATGTTTCCTACAATTTATGTTCTATGATATTTTTTGATCAGAAGCGTAGTTTTCGAGATATATCGCGATATTTAAAAGTTCCGAAGACGCACCAACATAATAGAGATACAGAAACACCGTGGCCCCTTTCGTTGAGATAACTCTGCACTAGTGCGAGCCGCAAATGCCACTTCCAGCTTAGCTGTGCAGAAGAACAACAAGAAGAAGAAATATCTCGAAATATGTCCGTCAGGCCCCTTCCCTTGAGATAAATCTGCAAATATCTCGGAAACGAAGAGAGCTATGGCAAAATGTTAAGAGACCTTTTTTGTAGAGAATTAAGTTTCCTACTTTTCATGTTCTATGATATTTTTTGATCAGATGCGTAGTTCTCGAGATATATCAAGATATTTAAAAGTTCCGAAGCCGCACCAACATAATAGAGATACAGAAACACCGTGGCCCCTTTCTTTGAGATAACTCTGAACTATTGCGAGCTGCAAATGCCACTTCCAGCTTAGCTGTGCAGAAGAAGAACAACAAGAAGAAGAAATATCTCGAAATATGTCCGCCAGGCCCCTTCCCTTGAGATAAATCTGCAAATATCTCGGAAACGAAGAGAGCTATGGCAAA
The DNA here is from genome assembly GCF_051020975.1 of Osmia lignaria lignaria. Taxonomy (NCBI): domain Eukaryota; kingdom Metazoa; phylum Arthropoda; class Insecta; order Hymenoptera; family Megachilidae; genus Osmia; species Osmia lignaria. The sequence goes on from NW_027478160.1 coordinate 10,700,580, forward strand.
ATGTTAAGAGACCTGTTTTGTAGAGAACTAAGTTTCCTACTTTTCATGTTCTATGATATTTTTTGATCAGATGCGTAGTTCTCGAGATATATCAAGATATTTAAAAGTTCCGAAGCCGCACCAACATAATAGAGATACAGAAACACCGTGGCCCCTTTCTTTGAGATAACTCTGCACTATTGCGCGCTGCAAATGCCACTTCCAGCTTAGCTGTGCAGAAGAAGAACAACAAAAAGAAGAAATATCTCGAAATATGTCCGTCAGGCCCCTTCCCTTGAGATAAATCTGCAAATATCTAGGAAACGAAGCGAGCTATGGCAAAATGTTAAGAGACCTTTTTTGTAGAGAATTAAGTTTCCTACTTTTTATGTTCTATGATATTTTTCGATCAGAGGCGTAGTTCTCGAGATATATCAAGATATTTAAAAGTTCCGAAGCCGCACCAACATAATAGAGATACAGAAACACCATGGCCCCTTTCTTTGAGATAACTCTGCACGATTGCGAGCTGGAAATGCCACTTCCAGTTTAGCTGTGCAGAAGAAGAACAACAAGAAGAAGAAATATCTCGAAATATGTCCATCAGGACCCTTCCCTTGAGATAAATCTGCAAATATCTCGGAAACGAAGCGAGCTATGGCAAAATGTTAAGAGACCTTTTTTGTAAAGAATTATGTTTCCTACAATTTATGTTCTATGATATTTTTTGATCAGAAGCGTAGTTTTCGAGATATATCGAGATATTTAAAAGTTCCGAAGCCGCACCAACATAATAGAGATACAGAAACACCGTGGCCCCTTTCTTTGGGATAACCCTGCACTATTGCGAGCTGCAAATGCCACTTCCAGCTTAGCTGTGCAGAAGAAGAACAACAAGAAGAAGAAATATCTCGAAATATGTCCGTCAGACCCCTTCCCTTGAGATGAATCTGCAAATATCTCGGAAACGAAGCGAGCTATGGCAAAATGTTAAGAGACCTTTTTTGTAGAGAATAATGTTTCCTACAATTTACGTTCTATGATATTTTTTGATCAGAAGCGTAGTTCTCGAGATATATCAAGATATTTAAAAGATCCGAAGCCGCACCAACATAATAGAGGTACAGAAACACCGTGGCCCCTTTCTTTGAGATAACTCTGCACTAGTGCGAGCCGCAAATGCCACTTCCAGCTTAGCTGTGCAGAAGAAGAACAACAAGAAGAAGAAATATCTCGAAATATGTACGTCAGGCCCCTTCCCTTGAGATAAATATGCAAATATCTCGGAAACGAAGCGAGCTGTGGCAAAATGTTAAGAGACCGTTGTTGTAGAGAATTAAGTTTCCTACTTTTTATGTTCTATGATATTTTTTGATCAGACGCGTAGTTCTCGAGATATATCAAGATATTTAAAAGTTCCGAAGCCGCACCAACATAATAGAGATACAGAAACACCGTGGCCCCTTTCTTTGAGATAACTCTGCACTATTGCGAGCTGCAAATGCCACTTCCAGCTTAGCTGTGCAGAAGAAGAACAACAAGAAGAAGAAATATCTCGAAATATGTCCGTCAGGCCAGTTCCTTTGAGCTGAATCTGCAAATATCTCGGAAACGAAGCGAGCTATGGCAAAATGGTAAGAGACCTGTTTTGTAGAGAATTAAGTTTCCTACGTTTTATGTTCGATGATATTTTTTGATCAGATGCGTAGTTCTCGAGATATATCCAGATATTTAAAAGTTCCGAAGCTGCACCAACATAATAGAGGTACAGAAACACCGTGGCCTCTTTCTGTGAGATAACACTGCACTATTGCGAGCTGCAAATGCCACTTCGAGCTTAGCTGTGCAGAAGAAGAACAACAAGAAGAAGAAATATCTCGAAATATGTCCGTCAGACCCCTTCCCGTGAGATGAATCTGCAAATATCTCGGAAACGAAGCGAGCTATGGCAAAATGTTAAGAGACCTTTTTTGTAGAGAATTAAGTTTCCTACTTTTTATGTTCTATGATATTTTTTGATCAGAAGCGTAGTTTTCGAGATATATCGAGATATTTGAAAGTTCCGAAGCCGCACCAACATAATAGAGATACAGAAACACCGTGGCCCCTTTCTTTGAGATAACTCTGCACTAGTGCGAGCCGCAAATGCCACTTCCAGCTTAGCTGTGCAGAAGAAGAACAACAAGAAGAAGAAATATCTCGAAATATGTCCGTCAGGCCCCTTCCCTTGAGATAAATATGCAAATATCTCGGAAACGAAGCGAGCTATGGCAAAATGTTGAGAGACCTTTTTTGTAGAGAATTAAGTTTCCTACCTTTTATGTTCTGTGATATTTTTTGATCAGATGCGTAATTCTCGAGATATATCAAGATATTTAAAAGTTCCGAAGCCGCACCAACATAATAGAGATAAAGAAACACCGTGGCCCCTTTCTTTGAGATAACTCTGCACTATTGCGCGCTGCAAATGCCACTTCCAGCTTAGCTGTGCAGAAGAAGAACAACAAAAAGAAGAAATATCTCGAAATATGTCCGTCAGGCCCCTTCCCTTGAGATAAATCTGCAAATATCTCGGAAACGAAGCGAGCTATGGCAAAATGTTAAGAGACCTTTTTTGTAGAGAATTATGTTTCCTACAATGTATGTTCTATGATATTTTTTGATCAGAAGCGTAGTTTTCGAGATATATCGAGATATTTAAAAGTTCCGAAGCCGCACCAACATAATAGAGATACAGAAACACCGTGGCCCCTTTCTTTGAGATAACTCTGCACTAGTGCGAGCCGCAAATGCCACTTCCAGCTTAGCTGTGCAGAAGAAGAACAACAAGAAGAAGAAATATCTCGAAATATGTCCGTCAGGCCCCTTCCCTTGAGATAAATATGCAAATATCTCGGAAACGAAGCGAGCTATGGCAAAATCTTAAGAGACCTTTTTTGTAGAGAATTAAGTTTCCTACTTTTTATGTTCTATGATATTTTTTGATCAGATGCGTAGTTCTCGAGATATATCAAGATATTTAAAAGTTCCGAAGCCGCACCAACATAATAGAGATACAGAAACACCGTGGCCCCTTTCTGTGAGATAACTCTGCACTATTGCGAGCTGTAAATGCCACTTCCAGCTTAGCGGTGCAGAGGAAGAACAACAAGAAGAAGAAATATCTCGAAATATGTCCGTCAGGCCAGTTCCTTTGAGCTGAATCTGCAAATATCTCGGAAACCAAGCGAGCTATGGCAAAATGTTAAGAGACGTTTTTTGTAGAGAATTATGTTTCCTACAATTTATGTTCTATGATATTTTTTGATCAGAAGCGTAGTTTTCGAGATATATCGAGATATTTAAAAGTTCCGAAGCCGCACCAACATAATAAAGATACAGAAACACCGTGGCCCCTTTCTTTGAGATAACTGTGCACTAGTGCGAGCCGCAAATGCCACTTCCAGCTTAGCTGTGCAGAAGAAGAACAACAAGAAGAAGAAATATCTCGAAATATGTCCGTCAGGCCCCTTCCCTTGAGATAAATCTGCAAATATCTCGGAAACGAAGCGAGCTATGGCAAAATGTTAAGAGACCGTTTTTGTAGAGAATTAAGTTTCCTACTTTTTATGTTCTATGATATTTTTTGATCAGACGCGTAGTTCTCGAGATATATCAAGATATTTAAAAGTTCCGAAGCCGCACCAACATAATAGAGATACAGAAACACCGTGGCCCCTTTCTTTGAGATAACTCTGCACTATTGCGAGCTGCAAATGCCACTTCCAGCTTAGCTGTGCAGAAGAAGAACAACAAGAAGAAGAAATATCTCGAAATATGTCCGTCAGGCCCCTTCCCTTGAGATAAATCTGCAAATATCTCGGAAACGAAGCGAGCTATGGCAAAATGTTAAGAGACCTTTTTTATAGAGAATTAAGTTTCCTACCTTTTACGTTCTATGATATTTTTTGATCAGATGCGTAGTTCTCGAGATATATCAAGATATTTAAAAGTTCCGAAGCCGCACCAACATAATAGAGATACAGAAACACCGTGGCCCCTTTCTTTGAGATAACTCTGCACTATTGCGAGCTGCAAATGCCACTTCCAGCTTAGCTGTGCAGAAGAAGAACAACAAGAAGAAGAAATATCTCGAAATATGTCCGTTAGGCCCGTTCCCTTGAGATAAATCTGCAAATATCTCGGAAACGAAGCGAGCTATGGCAAAATGTTAAGAGACCTTTTTTGTAGAGAATTAAGTTTCCTACTTTTTATGTTCTATGATATTTTTTGATCAGATGCGTAGTTCTCGAGATATATCAAGATATTTAAAAGTTCCGAAGCCGCACCAACATAATAGAGATACAGAAACACCGTGGCCCCTTTCTTTGAGATAACTCTGCACTATTGCGAGCTGCAAATGCCACTTCCAGCTTAGCTGTGCAGAAGAAGAACAACAAGATGAAGAAATATTTCGAAATATGTCCGTTAGGCCCCTTCCCGTGAGATAAATCTGCAAATATCTCGGAAACGAAGAGAGCTATGGCAAAATGTTAAGAGACCTTATTTGTAGAGAATTAAGTTTCCTACTTTTTACGTTCTATGATATTTTTTGATCAGATGCGTAGTTCTCGAGATATATCAAGATATTTAAAAGTTCCGAAACCGCACCAACATAATAGAGATACAGAAACACCGTGGCCCCTTTCTTTGAGATATCTCTGCACTATTGCGAGCTGCAAATGCCACTTCCAGCTTAGCTGTGCAGAAGAAGAACAACAAGAAGAAGAAATATCTCGAAATATGTCCGTCAGGCCCCTTCCCTTGACATAAATCTGCAAATATCTCGGAAACGAAGCGAGCTATGGCAAAATGTTAAGAGACCTTATTTGTAGAGAATTAAGTTTCCTACTTTTTACGTTCTATGATATTTTTTGATCAGATGCGTAGTTCTCGAGATATATCAAGATATTTAAAAGTTCCGAAGCCGCACCAACATAATAGAGATACAGAAACACCGTGGCCCCTTTCTGTGAGATAACTCTGCACTATTGCGAGCTGTAAATGCCACTTCCAGCTTAGCGGTGCAGAGGAAGAACAACAAGAAGAAGAAATATCTCGAAATATGTCCGTCAGGCCAGTTCCTTTGAGCTGAATCTGCAAATATCTCGGAAACGAAGCGAGCTATGGCAAAATGTTAAGAGACGTTTTTTGTAGAGAATTATGTTTCCTACAATTTATGTTCTATGATATTTTTTGATCAGAAGCGTAGTTTTCGAGATATATCGAGATATTTAAAAGTTCCGAAGCCGCACCAACATAATAAAGATACAGAAACACCGTGGCCCCTTTCTTTGAGATAACTGTGCACTAGTGCGAGCCGCAAATGCCACTCCCAGCTTAGCTGTGCAGAAGAAGAACAACAAGAAGAAGAAATATCTCGAAATATGTCCGTCAGGCCCCTTCCCTTGAGATAAATCTGCAAATATCTCGGAAACGAAGCGAGCTATGGCAAAATGTTAAGAGACCGTTTTTGTAGAGAATTAAGTTTCCTACTTTTTATGTTCTATGATATTTTTTGATCAGACGCGTAGTTCTCGAGATATATCAAGATATTTAAAAGTTCCGAAGCCGCACCAACATAATAGAGATACAGAAACACCGTGGCCCCTTTCTTTGAGATAACTCTGCACTATTGCGAGCTGCAAATGCCACTTCCAGCTTAGCTGTGCAGAAGAAGAACAACAAGAAGAAGAAATATCTCGAAATATGTCCGTCAGGCCCCTTCCCTTGAGATAAATCTGCAAATATCTCGGAAACGAAGAGAGCTATGGCAAAATGTTAAGAGACCTTTTTTGTAGAGAATTAAGTTTCCTACTTTTCATGTTCGATGATATTTTTTGATCAGATGCGTAGTTCTCGAGATATATCAAGATATTTAAAAGTTCCGAAGCCGCACCAACATAATAGAGATACAGAAACACCGTGGCCCCTTTCTTTGAGATAACTCTGCACTAGTGCGAGCCGCAAATGCCACTTCCAGCTTAGCTGTGCAGAAGAAGAACAACAAGAAGAAGAAATATCTCGAAATATGTCCGTCAGGCCCCTTCCCTTGAGATAAATCTGCAAATATCACGGAAACGAAGCGAGCTATGGCAAAATGTTAAGAGACCTTTTTTATAGAGAATTAAGTTTCCTACCTTTTACGTTCTATGATATTTTTTGATCAGATGCGTAGTTCTCGAGATATATCAAGATATTTAAAAGTTCCGAAGCCGCACCAACATAATAGAGATACAGAAACACCGTGGCCCCTTTCTTTGAGATAACTCTGCACTATTGCGAGCTGCAAATGCCACTTCCAGCTTAGCTGTGCAGAAGAAGAACAACAAGAAGAAGAAATATCTCGAAATATGTCCGTTAGGCCCGTTCCCTTGAGATAAATCTGCAAATATCTCGGAAACGAAGCGAGCTATGGCAAAATGTTAAGAGACCTTTTTTGTAGAGAATTAAGTTTCCTACTTTTTATGTTCTATGATATTTTTTGATCAGATGCGTAGTTCTCGAGATATATCAAGATATTTAAAAGTTCCGAAGCCGCACCAACATAATAGAGATACAGAAACACCGTGGCCCCTTTCTTTGAGATAACTCTGCACTATTGCGAGCTGCAAATGCCACTTCCAGCTTAGCTGTGCAGAAGAAGAACAACAAGATGAAGAAATATTTCGAAATATGTCCGTTAGGCCCCTTCCCTTGAGATAAATCTGCAAATATCTCGGAAACGAAGAGAGCTATGGCAAAATGTTAAGAGACCTTTTTTGTAGAGAATTAAGTTTCCTACTTTTTATGTTCTATGATATTTTTTGATCAGATGCGTAGTTCTCGAGATATATCAAGATATTTAAAAGTTCCGAAGCCGCACCAACATAATAGAGATACAGAAACACCGTGGCCCCTTTCTTTGAGATAACTCTGCACTATTGCGAGCTGTAAATGCCACTTCCAGCTTAGCTGTGCAGAAGAAGAACAACAAGAAGAAGAAATATCTCGAAATATGTCCGTCAGGCCCCTTCCCTTGAGATATATCTGCAAATATCTCGGAAACGAAGCGAGCTATGGCAAAATGTTAAGAGACCTTTTTTGTAGAGAATTATGTTTCCTACAATTCGTGTTCTATGATATTTTTTGGTCAGAAGCGTAGTTTTCGAGATATATCGAGATATTTAAAAGTTCCAAAGCCGCACCAACATAATAGAGATACAGAAACACCGTGGCCCCTTTCTTTGAGATAACTCTGCACTAGTGCGAGCCGCAAATGCCACTTCCAGCTTAGCTGTGCAGAAGAAGAACAACAAGAAGAAGAAATATCTCGAAATATGTCCGTCAGGCCCCTTCCCTTGAGATAAATCTGCAAATATCTCGGAAACGAAGCGAGCTATGGCAAAATGTTGAGAGACCTTATTTGTAGAGAATTAAGTTTCCTACCTTTTACGTTCTATGATATTTTTTGATCAGATGCGTAGTTCTCGAGATATATCAAGATATTTAAAAGTTCCGAAACCGCACCAACATAATAGAGATACAGAAACACCGTGGCCCCTTTCTTTGAGATAACTCTGCACTATTGCGAGCTGCAAATGCCACTTCCAGCTTAGCTGTGCAGAAGAAGAACAACAAGATGAAGAAATATTTCGAAATATGTCCGTTAGGCCCCTTCCCGTGAGATAAATCTGCAAATATCTCGGAAACGAAGAGAGCTATGGCAAAATCTTAAGAGACCTTATTTGTAGAGAATTAAGTTTCCTACTTTTTACGTTCTATGATATTTTTTGATCAGATGCGTAGTTCTCGAGATATATCAAGATATTTAAAAGTTCCGAAACCGCACCAACATAATAGAGATACAGAAACACCGTGGCCCCTTTCTTTGAGATATCTCTGCACTATTGCGAGCTGCAAATGCCACTTCCAGCTTAGCTGTGCAGAAGAAGAACAACAAGAAGAAGAAATATCTCGAAATATGTCCGTCAGGCCCCTTCCCTTGACATAAATCTGCAAATATCTCGGAAACGAAGCGAGCTATGGCAAAATGTTAAGAGACCTTATTTGTAGAGAATTAAGTTTCCTACTTTTTACGTTCTATGATATTTTTTGATCAGATGCGTAGTTCTCGAGATATATCAAGATATTTAAAAGTTCCGAAGCCGCACGAACATAATAGAGATACAGAGACACCGTGGCCCCTTTCTTTGAGATAACTCTGCACTATTGCGAGCTGCAAATGCCACTTCCAGCTTAGCTGTGCAGAAGAAGAACAACAAGAAGAAGAAATATCTCGAAATATGTCCGTCAGCCCCGTTCCCTTGAGATAAATCTGCAAATATCTCGGAAACCAAGCGAGCTATGGCAAAATGTTAAGAGACCTTTTTTGTAGAGAATTAAGTTTCCTACTTTTTATGTTCTACGATATTTATTGATCAGATGCGTAGTTCTCGAGATATATCAAGATATTTAAAAGTTCCGAAGCCGCACCAACATAATAGAGATACAGAAACACGGTGGCCCCTTTCTTTGAGATAACTCTGCACTATTGCGAGCTGCAAATGCCACTTCGAGCTTAGCTGTGCAGAAGAAGAACAACAAGAAGAAGAAATATCTCGAAATATGTCCGTCAGACCCCTTCCCTTGAGATAAATCTGCAAATATCTCGGAAACCAAGCGAGCTATGGCAAAATGTTAAGAGACCTTTTTTGTAGAGAATTAAGTTTCCTACTTTTTACGTTCTATGATATTTTTTGATCAGATGCGTAGTTCTCGAGATATATCAAGATATTTAAAAGTTCCGAAGCCGCACCAACATAATAGAGATACAGAAACACCGTGGCCCCTTTCTTTGAGATAACTCTGCACTATTGCGAGCTGTAAATGCCACTTCCAGCTTAGCTGTGCGGAAGAAGAACAAGAAGAAGGAGAAATATCTCGAAATATGTCCGTCAGGCCCCTTCCCTTGAGATATATCTGCAAATATCTCGGAAACGAAACGAGCTATGGCAAAATGTTAAGAGACCTTTTTTGTAGAGAATTATGTTTCCTACACTTTATGTTCTATGATATTTTTCGATCAGAAGCGTAGTTTTCGAGATATATCGAGATATTTAAAAGTTCCGAAGCCGCACCAACATAATAGAGATACAGAAACACCGTGGCCTCTTTCTCTGAGATAACTCTGCACTATTGCGAGCTGCAAATGTCACTTCCAGCTTAGCTGTGCAGAAGAAGAACAACAAGAAGAAGAAATATTTCGAAATATGTCCGTCAGGCCCCTTCCCTTGAGATAAATGTGCAAATATCTCGGAAACGAAGCGAGGTACGGCAACATGTTAAGAGACCTCTTTTGTAGAAAATTAGGTTTCCTACTTTTTATGTTCTATGATATTTTTTGATCAGATGCGTAGTTCTCGAGATATATCAAGATATTTAAAAGTTCCGAAGCTGCACCAACATAATAGAGGTACAGAAACACCGTGGCCTCTTTCTTTGAGATAACTCTGCACTTTTGCGAGCTGCAAATGCCACTTCCAGCTTTGCTGTGCAGAAGAGGAACAACAAGAAGAAGAAATATCTCGGAATATGTTCGTCAGGCCCCTTCCCTTGAGCTTAATCTGCAAATATCTCGGAAACGATGCCAGCTATGGGAAAATGTTAAGAGACCTTTTTTGTAGAGAATTAAGTTTCCTACTTTTTATGTTCTATGATATTTTTTGATCAGATGCGTAGTTCTCGAGATATATCAAGATATGTAAAAGTTCCGAAGCCGCACCAACATAATAGAGATACAGAAACACCGTGGCCCCTTTCTGTGAGATAACTCTGCACTATTGCGAGCAGCAAATGCCAGTTCCAGCTTAGCTGTGCAGAAGAAGCACAACAAGAACAAGAAATATCTCGGAATATGTCCGTCAGGCCCCTCCCCTTGAGCTAAATCTGCAAATATCTCGCATACGATGCGAGCTATGGCAAAACGTTAAGACACCTTTTTTGTAGAGAATTAAGTTTCCTACTATTTATGTTCTATGATATTTTCTGATCAGATGCGTAGTTCTCGAGATATATTAAGGTATTCAAAAGTTCCGAAGCCGCACCAACATAATAGGGATACAGAAACACCGTGGCCCCTTTCTTTGAGATAACTCTGCACTATTGCGAGCTGCAAATGCCACTTCCAGCTTAGCTGTGCAGAAGAAGAACAACAAGAAGAAGAAGTATCTCGAAATATGTCCGTCAGGCCCCTTCCCTTGAGATAAATCTGCAAATATCTCGGAAACGAACCGAGCTATGGCAAAATGTTAAGAGACCTTTTTTGTAGAGTATTAAGTTTCCTACTTTTTATGTTCTATGATATTTTTTGATCAGATGCGTAGTTCTCGAGATATATCAAGATATTTAAAAGTTCCGAAGCCGCACCAACATAATAGAGATACAGAAACACCGTGGCCCCTTTCTTTGAGATAACTCTGCACTATTGCGAGCTGCAAATGCCACTTCCAGCTTAGCTGTGCAGAAGAAGAACAACAAGAAGAAGAGATATCTCGAAATATGTCCGTCAGGCCCCTTCCCTTGAGATAAATGTGCAAATATCTCGGAAACGAAGCGAGCTACTGCAAAATGCTAAGAGACCTCTTTTGTAGAAAATTAGGTTTCCTACTTTTTATGTTCTATGATATTTTTTGATCAGATGCGTAGTTCTCGAGATATATCAAGATATTTAAAAGTTCCGAAGCTGCACCAACATAATAGAGGTACAGAAACACCGTGGCCTCTTTCTTTGAGATAACTCTGCACTTTTGCGAGCTGCAAATGCCACTTCCAGCTTAGCTGTGCAGTAGAGGAACAACAAGAAGAAGAAATATCTCGGAATATGTTCGTCAGGCCCCTTCCCTTGAGCTTAATCTGCAAATATCTCGGAAACGATGCCAGCTATGGGAAAATGTTAAGAGACCTTTTTTGTAGAGAATTAAGTTTCCTACTTTTTATGTTCTATGATATTTTTTGATCAGATGCGTAGTTCTCGAGATATATCAAGATATGTAAAAGTTCCGAAGCCGCACCAACATAATAGAGATACAGAAACACCGTGGCCCCTTTCTGTGAGATAACTCTGCACTATTGCGAGCAGCAAATGCCAGTTCCAGCTTAGCTGTGCAGAAGAAGCACAACAAGAACAAGAAATATCTCGGAATATGTCCGTCAGGCCCCTCCCCTTGAGCTAAATCTGCAAATATCTCGCATACGATGCGAGCTATGGCAAAACGTTAAGACACCTTTTTTGTAGAGAATTAAGTTTCCTACTATTTATGTTCTATGATATTTTCTGATCAGATGCGTAGTTCTCGAGATATATTAAGGTATTCAAAAGTTCCGAAGCCGCACCAACATAATAGGGATACAGAAACACCGTGGCCCCTTTCTTTGAGATAACTCTGCACTATTGCGAGCTGCAAATGCCACTTCCAGCTTAGCTGTGCAGAAGAAGAACAACAAGAAGAAGAAGTATCTCGAAATATGTCCGTCAGGCCCCTTCCCTTGAGATAAATCTGCAAATATCTCGGAAACGAACCGAGCTATGGCAAAATGTTAAGAGACCTTTTTTGTAGAGAATTAAGTTTCCTACTTTTTATGTTCTATGATATTTTTTGATCAGATGCGTAGTTCTCGAGATATATCAAGATATTTAAAAGTTCCGAAGCCGCACCAACATAATAGAGATACAGAAACACCGTGGCCCCTTTCTTTGAGATAACTCTGCACTATTGCGAGCTGCAAATGCCACTTCCAGCTTAGCTGTGCAGAAGAAGCACAACAAGAAGAAGAAATATCTCGAAATATGTCCGTCAGGCCCCTTCCCTTGAGGTAAATCTGCAAATATCTCGGAAACGAAGCGAGCTATGGCAAAATGTTGAGAGACCTTTTTTCTAGAGAATTATGTTTCCTACAATTTACCTTCTATGATATTTTTTGATCAGAAGCGTAGTTTTCGAGATATATCGAGATATTTAAAAGTTCCGAAGCCGCAGTAACATAATAGAGATACAGAAACACCGTGGCTCCTTTCTTTGAGATAACTCTGCACTATTGCGCGCTGCAAATGTCACTTCCAGCTTAGCTGTGCAGAAGAAGAACAACAAAAAGAAGAAATATCTCGAAATATGTCCGTCAGGCCCCTTCCCTTGAGATAAATCTGCAAATATCTCGGAAACGAACCGAGCTATGGCAAAATGTTCAGAGACCTTATTTGTAGAGAATTAAGTTTCCTACTTTTTATGTTCTATGATATTTTTTGATCAGATGCGTAGTTCTCGAGATATATCAAGATATTTAAAAGTTCCGAAGCCGCACCAACATAATAGAGATACAGAAACACCGTGGCCCCTTTCTTTGAGATAACTCTGCACTATTGCGAGCTGCAAATGCCACTTCGAGCTTAGCTGTGCAGAAGAAGAACAACAAGAAGAAGAAATATCTCGAAATATGTCCGTCAGGCCCCTTCCCTTGAGATAAATCTGCAAATATCTCGGAAACGAAGCGAGCTATGGCAAAATGTTTAGAGACCTCTCTTGTAGAGAATTAAGTTTCCTACTTTTTATGTAGTATGATATTTTTTGATCAGTTGCGTAGATCTCGAGATATATCAAGATATTTAAAAGTTCCGAAGCCGCACCAACATAATAGAGATACAGAAACACCGTGGCCCCTTTCTTTGAGATAACTCTGCACTAGTGCGAGCCGCAAATGCCACTTCCAGCTTAGCTGTGCAGAAGAAGAACAACAAGAAGAAGAAATATCTCGAAATATGTCCGTCAGGCCCCTTCCCTTGAGATAAATCTGCAAATATCTCGGAAACGAAGCGAGCTATGGCAAAATGTTAAGAGACCTTTTTTGTAGAGAATTAAGTTTTCTACTTTTTATGTTCCATGATATTTTTTGATCAGATGCGTAGTTCTCGAGATATATCAAGATATTTAAAAGTTCCGAAGCCGCACCAACATAATAGAGATACAGAAACACCGTGGCCCCTTTCTTTGAGATAACTCTGCACTATTGCGAGCTGCAAGTGCCACTTCCAGCTTAGCTGTGCAGAAGAAGAACAACAAGAAGATGAAATATCTCGAAATATGTCCGTCAGGCCCCTTCCCTTGAGATAAATCTGCAAATATCTCGGAAACGAACCGAGCTATGGCAAAATGTTAAGAGACCTTTTTTGTAGAGAATTAAGTTTCCTACTTTTTATGTTGTATGATATTTTTTGATCAGATGCGTAGTTCTCGAGATATATCAAGATATTTAAAAGTTCCGAAGCCGCACCAACATAATAGAGATTCAGAAACACCGTGGCCCCTTTCTTTGAGATAACTCTGCACTATTGCGAGTTGCAAATGCCGCTTCCAGCTTAGCTGTGCAGAAGAAGAACAACAAGAATAAGAAATATTTCGAAATATGTCCGTCAGGCCCCTTCCCTTGAGATAGATCTGCAAATATCTCGGAAACGAAGCGAGCTATGGCAAAATGTTAAGAGAACTTTTTTGTAGAGAATTATGTTTCCTACAATTTACCTTCTATGATATTTTTTGATCAGAAGCGTAGTTTTCGAGATATATCGAGATATTTAAAAGTTCCGAAGCCGCACCAACATAATAGAGATACAGAAACACCGTGGCCCCTTTCTTTGAGATAACTCTGCACTATTGCGAGCTGCAAGTGCCACTTCCAGCTTAGCTGTGCAGAAGAAGAACAACAAGAAGAAGAAATATCTCGAAATATGTCCGTCAGGCCCCTTCCCTTGAGATAAATCTGCAAATATCTCGGAAACGAAGCGAGCTATGGCAAAATGTTAAGAGACCTTTTTTGTAGAGAATTAAGTTTCCTACTTTTTATGTTGTATGATATTTTTTGATCAGATGCGTAGTTCTCGAGATATATCAAGATATTTAAAAGTTCCGAAGCCGCACCAACATAATAGAGATTCAGAAACACCGTGGCCCCTTTCTTTGAGATAACTCTGCACTATTGCGAGCTGCAAGTGCCACTTCCAGCTTAGCTGTGCAGAAGAAGAACAACAAGAAGAAGAAATATCTCGAAATATGTCCGTCAGGCCCCTTCCCTTGAGATAAATCTGCAAATATCTCGGAAACGAACCGAGCTATGGCAAAATGTTAAGAGACCTTTTTTGTAGAGAATTAAGTTTCCTACTTTTTATGTTCTATGATATTTTTTGATCAGATGCGTAGTTCTCGAGATATATCAAGATATTTAAAAGTTCCGAAGCCGCACCAACATAATAGAGATACAGAAACACCGTGGCCCCTTTCTTTGAGATAACTCTGCACTATTGCGAGCTGCAAATGCCACTTCCAGCTTAGCTGTGCAGAAGAAGCACAACAAGAAGAAGAAATATCTCGAAATATGTCCGTCAGGCCCCTTCCCTTGAGATAAATCTGCAAATATCTCGGAAACGAAGCGAAGTATGGCAAAATGTTAAGAGACCTTTTTTGTAGAGAATTATGTTTCCTACAATTTATGTTCTATGATATTTTTTGATCAGAAGCGTAGTTTTCGAGATATATCGAGATATTTAAAAATTCCGAAGCCGCACCAACATAATAGAGATACAGAAACACGGTGGCCCCTTTCTTTGAGATAACTCTGCACTATTGCGAGCTGCAAATGCCACTTCCAGCTTAGCTGTGCAGAAGAAGAACAACAAGAAGAAGAAATATCTCGAAATATGTCCGTCAGACCCCTTCCCTTGAGATAAATCTGCAAATATCTCGGAAACGAAGCGAGCTATGGCAAAATGTTAAGAGACCTTTTTTCTAGAGAATTATGTTTCCTACAATTTACCTTCTATGATATTTTTTGATCAGAAGCGTAGTTTTCGAGATATATCGAGATATTTAAAAGTTCCGAAGCCGCAGTAACATAATAGAGATACAGAAACACCGTGGCTCCTTTCTTTGAGATAACTCTGCACTATTGCGCGCTGCAAATGTCACTTCCAGCTTAGCTGTGCAGAAGAAGAACAACAAAAAGAAGAAATATCTCGAAATATGTCCGTCAGGCCCCTTCCCTTGAGATAAATCTGCAAATATCTCGGAAACGAACCGAGCTATGGCAAAATGTTCAGAGACCTTATTTGTAGAGAATTGAGTTTCCTACTTTTTATGTTCTATGATATTTTTTGATCAGATGCGTAGTTCTCGAGATATATCAAGATATTTAAAAGTTCCGAAGCCGCACCAACATAATAGAGATACAGAAACACCGTGGCCCCTTTCTTTGAGATAACTCTGCACTATTGCGAGCTGCAAATGCCACTTCGAGCTTAGCTGTGCAGAAGAAGAACAACAAGAAGAAGAAATATCTCGAAATATGTCCGTCAGGCCCCTTCCCTTGAGATAAATCTGCAAATATCTCGGAAACGAACCGAGCTATGGCAAAATGTTAAGAGACCTTTTTTGTAGAGAATTATGTTTCCTACAATTTATGTTCTATGATATTTTTTGATCAGAAGCGTAGTTTTCGAGATATATCGAGATATTTAAAAGTTCCGAAGCCGCACCAACATAATAGAGATACAGAAACACAGTGGCCCGTTTCTTTGAGATAACTCTGCACTATTGCGAGCTAGAAATGCCACTTCCAGTTTAGCTGTGCAGAAGAAGAACAACAAGAAGAAGAAATATCCCGAAATATGTCCGTCAGGACCCTTCCCTTGAGATAAATCTGCAAATATCTCAGAAACGAAGCGTGCTCTGGCAAAATGGTGAGAGACCTTTTTTGTAGAGAATTATGTTTCCTACAATTTATGTTCTATGATATTTTTTGATCAGAAGCGTAGTTTTCGAGATATATCGAGATATTTAAAAGTTCCGAAGCCGCACCAACATAATAGAGATACAGAAACACCGTGGCCCCTTTCTTCGGGATAACTCTGCACTATTGCGAGCTGGAAATGCCACTTCCAGGTTAGCTGTGCAGAAGAAGAACAACAAGAAGAAGAAATATCTCGAAATATGTCCGTTAGGACCCGTCCCTTGAGATAAATCTGCAAATATCTCGGAAACGAAGCGAGCTATGGCAAAATGTTAAGAGACCTTTTTTGCAGAGAATTATGTTTCCTACAATTTACCTTCTATGATATTTTTTGATCAGAAGCGTAGTTTTCGAGATATATCGAGATATTTAAAAGTTCCGAAGCCGCACCAACATAATAGAGATACAGAAACACCGTGGCCCCTTTCTTTGAGATAACTCTGCACTATTGCGAGCTGCAAGTGCCACTTCCAGCTTAGCTGTGCAGAAGAAGAACAACAAGAAGAAGAAATATCTCGAAATATGTCCGTCAGGCCCCTTCCCTTGAGATAAATCTGCAAATATCTCGGAAACGAAGCGAGCTATGGCAAAATGTTAAGAGACCTTTTTTGTAGAGAATTAAGTTTCCTACTTTTTATGTTGTATGATATTTTTTGATCAGATGCGTAGTTCTCGAGATATATCAAGATATTTAAAAGTTCCGAAGCCGCACCAACATAATAGAGATTCAGAAACACCGTGGCCCCTTTCTTTGAGATAACTCTGCACTATTGCGAGCTGCAAGTGCCACTTCCAGCTTAGCTGTGCAGAAGAAGAACAACAAGAAGAAGAAATATCTCGAAATATGTCCGTCAGGCCCCTTCCCTTGAGATAAATCTGCAAATATCTCGGAAACGAACCGAGCTATGGCAAAATGTTAAGAGACCTTTTTTGTAGAGAATTAAGTTTCCTACTTTTTATGTTCTATGATATTTTTTGATCAGATGCGTAGTTCTCGAGATATATCAAGATATTTAAAAGTTCCGAAGCCGCACCAACATAATAGAGATTCAGAAACACCGTGGCCCCTTTCTTTGAGATAACTCTGCACTATTGCGAGCTGCAAGTGCCACTTCCAGCTTAGCTGTGCAGAAGAAGAACAACAAGAAGAAGAAATATCTCGAAATATGTCCGTCAGGCCCCTTCCCTTGAGATAAATCTGCAAATATCTCGGAAACGAACCGAGCTATGGCAAAATGTTAAGAGACCTTTTTTGTAGAGAATTAAGTTTCCTACTTTTTATGTTCTATGATATTTTTTGATCAGATGCGTAGTTCTCGAGATATATCAAGATATTTAAAAGTTCCGAAGCCGCACCAACATAATAGAGATACAGAAACACCGTGGCCCCTTTCTTTGAGATAACTCTGCACTATTGCGAGCTACAAATGCCACTTCCAGCTTAGCTGTGCAGAAGAAGCACAACAAGAAGAAGAAATATCTCGAAATATGTCCGTCAGGCCCCTTCCCTTGAGATAAATCTGCAAATATCTCGGAAACGAAGCGAGCTATGGCAAAATGTTAAGAGACCTTTTTTGTAGAGAATTATGTTTCCTACAATTTATGTTCTATGATATTTTTTGATCAGAAGCGTAGTTTTCGAGATATATCGAGATATTTAAAAATTCCGAAGCCGCACCAACATAATAGAGATACAGAAACACGGTGGCCCCTTTCTTTGAGATAACTCTGCACTATTGCGAGCTGCAAATGCCACTTCCAGCTTAGCTGTGCAGAAGAAGAACAACAAGAAGAAGAAATATCTCGAAATATGTCCGTCAGACCCCTTCCCTTGAGATAAATCTGCAAATATCTCGGAAACGAAGCGAGCTATGGCAAAATGTTAAGAGACCTTTTTTCTAGAGAATTATGTTTCCTACAATTTACCTTCTATGATATTTTTTGATCAGAAGCGTAGTTTTCGAGATATATCGAGATATTTAAAAGTTCCGAAGCCGCAGTAACATAATAGAGATACAGAAACACCGTGGCTCCTTTCTTTGAGATAACTCTGCACTATTGCGCGCTGCAAATGTCACTTCCAGCTTAGCTGTGCAGAAGAAGAACAACAAAAAGAAGAAATATCTCGAAATATGTCCGTCAGGCCCCTTCCCTTGAGATAAATCTGCAAATATCTCGGAAACGAACCGAGCTATGGCAAAATGTTCAGAGACCTTATTTGTAGAGAATTGAGTTTCCTACTTTTTATGTTCTATGATATTTTTTGATCAGATGCGTAGTTCTCGAGATATATCAAGATATTTAAAAGTTCCGAAGCCGCACCAACATAATAGAGATACAGAAACACCGTGGCCCCTTTCTTTGAGATAACTCTGCACTATTGCGAGCTGCAAATGCCACTTCGAGCTTAGCTGTGCAGAAGAAGAACAACAAGAAGAAGAAATATCTCGAAATATGTCCGTCAGGCCCCTTCCCTTGAGATAAATCTGCAAATATCTCGGAAACGAACCGAGCTATGGCAAAATGTTAAGAGACCTTTTTTGTAGAGAATTATGTTTCCTACAATTTATGTTCTATGATATTTTTTGATCAGAAGCGTAGTTTTCGAGATATATCGAGATATTTAAAAGTCCCGAAGCCGCACCAACATAATAGAGATACAGAAACACAGTGGCCCGTTTCTTTGAGATAACTCTGCACTATTGCGAGCTAGAAATGCCACTTCCAGTTTAGCTGTGCAGAAGAAGAACAACAAGAAGAAGAAATATCCCGAAATATGTCCGTCAGGACCCTTCCCTTGAGATAAATCTGCAAATATCTCAGAAACGAAGCGTGCTCTGGCAAAATGGTGAGAGACCTTTTTTGTAGAGAATTATGTTTCCTACAATTTATGTTCTATGATATTTTTTGATCAGAAGCGTAGTTTTCGAGATATATCGAGATATTTAAAAGTTCCGAAGCCGCACCAACATAATAGAGATACAGAAACACCGTGGCCCCTTTCTTCGGGATAACTCTGCACTATTGCGAGCTGGAAATGCCACTTCCAGGTTAGCTGTGCAGAAGAAGAACAACAAGAAGAAGAAATATCTCGAAATATGTCCGTTAGGACCCTTCCCTTGAGATAAATCTGCAAATATCTCGGAAACGAAGCGAGCTATGGCAAAATGTTAAGAGACCTTTTTTGTAGAGAATTATGTTTCCTACAATTTACCTTCTATGATATTTTTTGATCAGAAGCGTAGTTTTCGAGATATATCGAGATATTTAAAAGTTCCGAAGCCGCAGTAACATAATAGAGATACAGAAACACCGTGGCTCCTTTCTTTGAGATAACTCTGCACTATTGCGCGCTGCAAATGTCACTTCCAGCTTAGCTGTGCAGAAGAAGAACAACAAAAAGAAGAAATATCTCGAAATATGTCCGTCAGGCCCCTTCCCTTGAGATAAATCTGCAAATATCTCGGAAACGAACCGAGCTATGGCAAAATGTTAAGAGACCTTTTTTGTAGAGAATTAAGTTTCCTACTTTTTATGTTGTATGATATTTTTTGATCAGATGCGTAGTTCTCGAGATATATCAAGATATTTAAAAGTTCCGAAGCCGCACCAACATAATAGAGATTCAGAAACACCGTGGCCCCTTTCTTTGAGATAACTCTGCACTATTGCGAGTTGCAAATGCCGCTTCCAGCTTAGCTGTGCAGAAGAAGAACAACAAGAATAAGAAATATTTCGAAATATGTCCGTCAGGCCCCTTCCCTTGAGATAGATCTGCAAATATCTCGGAAACGAAGCGAGCTATGGCAAAATGTTAAGAGACCTTTTTTGTAGAGAATTATGTTTCCTACAATTTACCTTCTATGATATTTTTTGATCAGAAGCGTAGTTTTCGAGATATATCGAGATATTTAAAAGTTCCGAAGCCGCACCAACATAATAGAGATACAGAAACACCGTGGCCCCTTTCTTTGAGATAACTCTGCACTATTGCGAGCTGCAAGTGCCACTTCCAGCTTAGCTGTGCAGAAGAAGAACAACAAGAAGAAGAAATATCTCGAAATATGTCCGTCAGGCCCCTTCCCTTGAGATAAATCTGCAAATATCTCGGAAACGAAGCGAGCTATGGCAAAATGTGAAGAGACCTTTTTTGTAGAGAATTAAGTTTCCTACTTTTTATGTTGTATGATATTTTTTGATCAGATGCGTAGTTCTCGAGATATATCAAGATATTTAAAAGTTCCGAAGCCGCACCAACATAATAGAGATTCAGAAACACCGTGGCCCCTTTCTTTGAGATAACTCTGCACTATTGCGAGCTGCAAGTGCCACTTCCAGCTTAGCTGTGCAGAAGAAGAACAACAAGAAGAAGAAATATCTCGAAATATGTCCGTCAGGCCCCTTCCCTTGAGATAAATCTGCAAATATCTCGGAAACGAAGCGAGCTATGGCAAAATGTTAAGAGACCTTTTTTGTAGAGAATTAAGTTTCCTACTTTTTATGTTGTATGATATTTTTTGATCAGATGCGTAGTTCTCGAGATATATCAAGATATTTAAAAGTTCCGAAGCCGCACCAACATAATAGAGATTCAGAAACACCGTGGCCCCTTTCTTTGAGATAACTCTGCACTATTGCGAGTTGCAAATGCCACTTCCAGCTTAGCTGTGCAGAAGAAGAACAACAAGAATAAGAAATATTTCGAAATATGTCCGTCAGGCCCCTTCCCTTGAGATAGATCTGCAAATATCTCGGAAACGAAGCGAGCTATGGCAAAATGTTAAGAGACCTTTTTTGTAGAGACTTATGTTTCCTACAATTTACCTTCTATGATATTTTTTGATCAGAAGCGTAGTTTTCGAGATATATCGAGATATTTAAAAGTTCCGAAGCCGCACCAACATAATAGAGATACAGAAACACCGTGGCCCCTTTCTTTGAGATAACTCTGCACTATTGCGAGCTGCAAATGCCACTTCCAGCTTAGCTGTGCAGAAGGAGAACAACAAGAAGAAGAAATATCTCGAAATATGTCCGTCAGGCCCCATCCCTTGAGATAAATCTGCAAATATCTCGGAAACGAAGCGAGCTATGGCAAAATGTTAAGAGACCTTATTTGTAGAGAATTAAGTTTCCTACTTTTTATGTTCTATGATATTTTTTGCTCAGATGCGGAGTTCTCGAGATATATCGAGATATTTAAAAGTTCCGAAGCCGCACCACATAATAGAGATACAGAAACACCGTGGCCCCTTTCTTTGAGATAACTCTGCACTATTGCGAGCTGCAAATGCCACTTCCAGCTTAGCTGTGCAGAAGAAGAACAACAAGAAGAAGAAATATCTCGAAATATGTCCGTCAGGCCCCTTCCCTTGAGATAAATCTGCAAATATCTCGGAAACGAAGAGAGCTATGGCAAAATGTTAAGAGACCTTTTTTGTAGAGAATTAAGTTTCCTACTTTTTATGTTGTATGGTATTTTTTGATCAGATGCGTACTTCTCGAGATATATCAAGATATTTAAAAGTTCCGAAGCCGCACCAACATAATAGAGATACAGAAACACCGTGGCCCCTTTCTTTGAGATAACTCTGCACTATTGCGAGCTGCAAATGCCACTTCCAGCTTAGCTGTGCAGAAGAAGAACAACAAGAAGAAGAAATATCTAGAAATATGTCCGTCAGGCCCCTTCCCTTGAGATAAATCTGCAAATATCTCGGAAACGAAGCGAGCTATGGCAAAATGTTTAGAGACCTTTCTTGTAGAGAATTAAGTTTCCTACTTTTTATGTAGTATGATATTTTTTTATCAGATGCGTAGTTCTCGAGATATATCAAGATATTTAAAAGTTCCGAAGCCGCACCAACATAATAGAGATACAGAAACACCGTGGCCCCTCTCTTTGAGATAACTCTGCACTATGGCGAGCCGCAAATGCCACTTCCAGCTTAGCTGTGCAGAAGAAGAACAACAAGAAGAAGAAATATCTCGAAATATGTCCGTCAGGCCCCTTCCCTTGAGATAAATCTGCAAATATCTCGGAAACGAAGCGAGCTATGGCAAAATGTTTAGAGACCTTTCTTGTAGAGAATTAAGTTTCCTACTTTTTATGTCGTATGATATTTTTTGATCAGTTGCGTAGATCTCGAGATATATCAAGATATTTAAAAGTACCGAAGCCGCACCAACATAATAGAGATACAGAAACACCGTGGCCCCTTTCTTTGAGATAACTCTGCACTAGTGCGAGCCGCAAATGCCACTTCCAGCTTAGCTGTGCAGAAGAAGAACAACAAGAAGAAGAAATATCTCGAAATATGTCCGTCAGGCCCCTTCCCTTGAGATAAATCTGCAAATATCTCGGAAACGAAGCGAGCTATGGCAAAATGTTAAGAGACCTTTTTTGTAGAGAATTAAGTTTTCTACTTTTTATGTTCCATGATATTTTTTGATCAGATGCGTAGTTCTCGAGATATATCAAGATATTTAAAAGTTCCGAAGCCGCACCAACATAATAGAGATACAGAAACACCGTGGCCCCTTTCTTTGAGATAACTCTGCACTATTGCGAGCTGCAAGTGCCACTTCCAGCTTAGCTGTGCAGAAGAAGAACAACAAGAAGAAGAAATATCTCGAAATATGTCCGTCAGGCCCCTTCCCTTGAGATAAATCTGCAAATATCTCGGACACGAAGCGAGCTATGGCAAAATGTTAAGAGACCTTTTTTGTAGAGAATTAAGTTTCCTACTTTTTATGTTGTATGATATTTTTTGATCAGATGCGTAGTTCTCAAGATATATCAAGATATTTAAAAGTTCCGAAGCCGCACCAACATAATAGAGATTCAGAAACACCGTGGCCCCTTTCTTTGAGATAACTCTGCACTATTGCGAGCTGCGAATGCCACTTCCAGCTTAGCTGTGCAGAAGAAGAACAACAAGAATAAGAAATATTTCGAAATATGTCCGTCAGGCCCCTTCCCTTGAGATAGATCTGCAAATATCTCGGAAACGAAGCGAGCTATGGCAAAATGTTAAGAGACCTTTTTTGTAGAGAATTAGGGTTTCCACTTTTTGTGTTCCATGATATTTTTTGATCAGATGCGTAGTTCTCGAGATATATCAAGATATTTAAAAGTTCCGAAGCTGCACCAACATAATAGAGATACAGAAACACCGTGGCCCCTTTCGTTGAGATAACTCTGCACTAGTGCGAGCCGCAAGTGCCACTTCCAGCTTAGCTGTGCAGAAGAAGAACAACAAGAAGAAGAAATATCTCGAAATATGTCCGTTAGGCCCCTTCCCTTGAGATAAATGTGCAAATATCTCGGAAACGAAGCGAGCTATGGCAAAATGTCGAGAGACCTTTTTTGTAAAGAATTAAGTTTCCTACTATTTATGTTCTATGATATCTTTTGATCAGATGCGTAGTTCTCGAGATATATCAAGATATTTAAAAGTTCCGAAGCCGCACCAACATAATAGAGATACAGAAACACCGTGGCCCCTTTCTTTGAAATAACTCTGCACTCTTGCGAGCTGCAAATGCCACTTCCAGCTCCGCTGTGCAGAAGAAGAACAACAAGAAGAAGAAATATCTCGAAATATGTCCGTCAGGCCCCTTCCCTTGAGATAAATCTGCAAATATCTCGGAAACGAAGCGAGCTATGGCAAAATGTTAAGAGACCTTTTTTGTAGAGAATTAAGTTTCCTACTTTTTATGTTCTATGATATTTTTTGATCAGATGCGTAGTTCTCGAGATATATCAAGATATTTAAAAGTTCCGAAGCCGCACCAACATAATAGAGATACAGAAACACCGTGGCCCTTTCTTTGAGATAACTCTGCACTATTGCGAGCTGGAAATGCCACTTCCAGTTTAGCTGTGCAGAAGAAGAACAACAAGAAGAAGAAATATCTCGAAACATGTCCGTCAGGCCCCTTCCCTTGAGATAAATCTGCAAATATCTCGGAAACGAAGCGAGCTATGGCAAAATGTTAAGAGACCTTTTTTGTAGAGAATTAAGTTTGCTACTTTTTATGTTCTATGATATTTTTTGATCAGATGCGTAGTTCTCGAGATATATCAAGATATTTAAAAGTTCCGAAGCCGCACCAACATAATAGAGATACAGAAACACCGTGGCCCCTTTCTTTGAGATAACTCTGCACTATTGCGAGCTGCAAGTGCCACTTCCAGCTTAGCTGTGCAGAAGAAGAACAACAAGAAGAAGAAATATCTCGAAATATGTCCGTCAGGCCCCTTCCCTTGAGATAAATCTGCAAATATCTCGGAAACGAAGCGAGCTATGGCAAAATGTTAAGAGACCTTTTTTGTAGAGAATTAAGTTTCCTACTTTTTATGTTGTATGATATTTTTTGATCAGATGCGTAGTTCTCGAGATATATCAAGATATTTAAAAGTTCCGAAGCCGCACCAACATAATAGAGATTCAGAAACACCGTGGCCCCTTTCTTTGAGATAACTCTGCACTATTGCGAGCTGCAAATGCCACTTCCAGTTTAGCTGTGCAGAAGAAGAACAACAAGAAGAAGAAATATCTCGAAATATGTCCGTTAGGCCCCTTCCCTCGAGATAAATCTGCAAATATCTCGGAAACGAAGCGAGCTATGGCAAAATGTTAAGAGACTTTATTTGTAGAGAATTATGTTTCCTACAATTTATGTTCTATGATATTTTTTGATCAGAAGCGTAGTTTTCGAGATATATCGAGATATTTAAAAGTTCCGAAGCCGCACCAACATAATAGAGATACAGAAACACCGTGGCCCCTTTCTTTGAAATAACTCTGCACTCTTGCGAGCTGCAAATGCCACTTCCAGCTCCGCTGTGCAGAAGAAGAACAACAAGAAGAAGAAATATCTCGAAATATGTCCGTCAGGCCCCTTCCCTTGAGATAAATGTGCAAATATCTCGGAAACGAAGCGAGCTATGGCAAAATGTTGAGAGACCTTTTTTGTGGAGAATTAAGTTTGCTACTTTTTATGTTCTATGATATTTTTTGATCAGATGCGTAGTTCTCGAGATATATCAAGATATTTAAAAGTTCCGAAGCCGCACCAACATAATAGAGATACAGAAACACCGTGGCCTCTTTCTTTGAGATAACTCTGCACTATTGCGAGCTGCAAATGCCACTTCCAGCATAGCTGTGCAGAAGAAGAACAACAAGAAGAAGAAATATCTCGAAATATGTCCGTCAGGCCCCTTCCCTTGAGATAAATCTGCAAATATCTCGGAAACGAAGCGAGCTATGGCAAAATGTTAACAGACGTTTTTTGTAGAGAATTAAGTTTCCTACTATTTATGTTCTATGATATTTTTTGATCAGATGCGTAGTTCTCGAGATATATCAAGATATTTAAAAGTTCCGAAGCCGCACCAACATAATAGAGATACAGAAACACCGTGGCCCCTTTCATTGAGAAAACTCTTCACTATTGCGAGCTGCAAATGCCACTTCCAGCTTCGCTGTGCAGAAGAAGAACAACAAGAAGAAGAAATATCTCGAAACATGTCCGTCAGGCCCCTTCCCTTGAGATAAATGTGCAAATATCTCGGAAACGAAGCGAGCTATGGCAAAATGTTGAGAGACCTTTTTTGTGGAGAATTAAGTTTGCTACTTTTTATGTTCTATGATATTTTTTGATCAGATGCGTAGTTCTCGAGATATATCAAGATATTTAAAAGTTCCGAAGCCGCACCAACATAATAGAGATACAGAAACACCGTGGCCCCTTTCTTTGAGATAACTCTGCACTATTGCGAGCTGCAAATGCCACTTCCAGTTTAGCTGTGCAGAAGAAGAACAACAAGAAGAAGAAATATCTCGAAATATGTCCGTTAGGCCCCTTCCCTCGAGATAAATCTGCAAATATCTCGGAAACGAAGCGAGCTATGGCAAAATGTTAAGAGACTTTATTTGTAGAGAATTATGTTTCCTACAATTTATGTTCTATGATATTTTTTGATCAGAAGCGTAGTTTTCGAGATATATCGAGATATTTAAAAGTTCCGAAGCCGCACCAACATAATAGAGATACAGAAACACCGTGGCCCCTTTCTTTGAAATAACTCTGCACTCTTGCGAGCTGCAAATGCCACTTCCAGCTCCGCTGTGCAGAAGAAGAACAACAAGAAGAAGAAATATCTCGAAATATGTCCGTCAGGCCCCTTCCCTTGAGATAAATGTGCAAATATCTCGGAAACGAAGCGAGCTATGGCAAAATGTTGAGAGACCTTTTTTGTGGAGAATTAAGTTTGCTACTTTTTATGTTCTATGATATTTTTTGATCAGATGCGTAGTTCTCGAGATATATCAAGATATTTAAAAGTTCCGAAGCCGCACCAACATAATAGAGATACAGAAACACCGTGGCCTCTTTCTTTGAGATAACTCTGCACTATTGCGAGCTGCAAATGCCACTTCCAGCATAGCTGTGCAGAAGAAGAACAACAAGAAGAAGAAATATCTCGAAATATGTCCGTCAGGCCCCTTCCCTTGAGATAAATCTGCAAATATCTCGGAAACGAAGCGAGCTATGGCAAAATGTTAACAGACGTTTTTTGTAGAGAATTAAGTTTCCTACTATTTATGTTCTATGATATTTTTTGATCAGATGCGTAGTTCTCGAGATATATCAAGATATTTAAAAGTTCCGAAGCCGCACCAACATAATAGAGATACAGAAACACCGTGGCCCCTTTCATTGAGAAAACTCTTCACTATTGCGAGCTGCAAATGCCACTGCCAGCTTCGCTGTGCAGAAGAAGAACAACAAGAAGAAGAAATATCTCGAAACATGTCCGTCAGGCCCCTTCCCTTGAGATAAATGTGCAAATATCTCGGAAACGAAGCGAGCTATGGCAAAATGTTGAGAGACCTTTTTTGTGGAGAATTAAGTTTGCTACTTTTTATGTTCTATGATATTTTTTGATCAGATGCGTAGTTCTCGAGATATATCAAGATATTTAAAAGTTCCGAAGCCGCACCAACATAATAGAGATACAGAAACACCGTGGCCCCTTTCTTTGAGATAACTCTGCACTATTGCGAGCTGCAAATGCCACTTCCAGCTTCGCTGTGCAGAAGAAGAACAACAAGAAGAAGAAATATCTCGAAACATGTCCGTCAGGCCCCTTCCCTTGAGATAAATGTGCAAATATCTCGGAAACGAAGCGAGCTATGGCAAAATGTTGAGAGACCTTTTTTGTGGAGAATTAAGTTTGCTACTTTTTATGTTCTACGATATTTTTTGATCAGATGCGTAGTTCTCGAGATATATCAAGATATTTAAAAGTTCAGAAGCCGCACCAACATAATAGAGATACAGAAACACCGTGGCCCCTTTCTTTGAGATAACTCTGCAATATTGCGAGCTGCAAATGCCACTTCCAGCATAGCTGTGCAGAAGAAGAACAACAAGAAGAAGAAATATCTCGAAATATGTCCGTCAGGCCCCTTCCCTTGAGATAAATCTGCAAATATCTCGGAAACGAAGCGAGCTATGGCAAAATGTTAACAGACGTTTTTTGTAGAGAATTAAGTTTCCTACTATTTATGTTCTATGATATTTTTTGATCAGATGCATAGTTCTCGAGATATATCAAGATATTTAAAAGTTCCGAAGCCGCACCAACATAATAGAGATACAGAAACACCGTGGCCCCTTTCTTTGAGATAACTCTGCACTATTGCGAGCTGCAAATGCCACTTCCAGCTTCGCTGTGCAGAAGAAGAACAACAAGAAGAAGAAATATCTCGAAATATGTCCGTCAGGCCCCTTCCCTTGAGATAAATCTGCAAATATCTCGGAAACGAAGCGAGCTATGGCAAAATGTTAAGAGACCTTTTTTGTAGAGAATTAAGTTTTCTACTTTTTATGTTCCATGATATTTTTTGATCAGATGCGTAGTTCTCGAGATATATCAAGATATTTAAAAGTTCCGAAGCTGCACCAACATAATAGAGATACAGAAACACCGTGGCCCCTTTCTTTGAGATAACTCTGCACTAGTGCGAGCCGCAAATGCCACTTCCAGCTTAGCTGTGCAGAAGAAGAACAACAAGAAGAAGAAATATCTCGAAATATGTCCGTCAGGCCCCTTCTCTTGAGATAGATCTGCAAATATCTCGGAAACGAAGCGAGCTATGGCAAAATGTTGAGAGACCTTATTTGTAGAGAATTAAGTTTCCTACTTTTTATGTTCTATGATATTATTTGATCAGATGCGTAGTTCTCGAGATATATCAAGATATTTAAAAGTTCCGAAGCCGCACCAACATAATAGAGATACAGAAACACTGTGGCCCCTTTCTTTGAGATAACTCTGCACTATTGCGAGCTGCAAATGCCACTTCCAGCTTTGCTGTGCAGAGGAAGAACAACAAGAAGAAGAAATATCTCGAAATATGTCCGTCAGGCCAGTTCCTTTGAGCTGAATCTGCAAATATCTCGGAAACGAAGCGAGCTATGGCAAAATGTTAAGAGACGTTTTTTGTAGAGAATTATGTTTCCTACAATTTATGTTCTATGATATTTTTTGATCAGATGCGTAGTTCTCGAGATATATCAAGATATTTAAAAGTTCCGAAGCCGCACCAACATAATAGAGATACAGAAACACAGTGGCCCCTTTCTTTGAGATAACTCTGCACTATTGCGAGCTAGAAATGCCACTTCCAGTTTTGCTGTGCAGAAGAAGAACAACAAGAAGAAGAAATATCCCGAAATATGTCCGTCAGGACCCTTCCCTTGAGATAAATCTGCAAATATCTCAGAAACGAAGCGAGCTCTGGCAAAATGGTGAGAGACCTTTTTTGTAGAGAATTATGTTTCCTACAATTTATGTTCTATGATATTTTTTGATCAGAAGCGTAGTTTTCGAGATATATCGAGATATTTAAAAGTTCCGAAGCTGCACCAACATAATAGAGATACAGAAACACCGTGGCCCCTTTCTTTGAGATAACTCTGCACTATTGCGAGCTGCAAATGCCACTTCCAGCTTAGCTGTGCAGAAGAAGAACAACAAGAAGAAGAAATATCTCGAAATATGTCCGTCAGCCCCCTTCCCTTGAGAGAAATCTGCAAATATCTCGGAAACCAAGCGAGCTATGGCAAAGTGTTAAGAGACCTTTTTTGTGGAGAATTAAGTTTGCTACTTTTTATGTTCTATGATATTTTTTGATCAGATGCGTAGTTTTCGAGATATATCAAGATATTTAAAAGTTCCGAAGCCGCACCAACATAATAGAGATACAGAAACACCGTGGCGCCTTTCTTTGAGATAACTCTGCACTATTGCGAGCTGCAAACGCCACTTCCAGCATAGCTGTGCAGAAGAAGAACAACAAGAAGAAGAAATATCTCGAAATATGTCCGTCAGGCCCCTTCCCTTGAGATAAATCTGCAAATATCTCGGAAACGAAGCGAGCTATGGCAAAATGTTAACAGACGTTTTTTGTAGAGAATTAAGTTTCCTACTATTTATGTTCTATGATATTTTTTGATCAGATGCGTAGTTCTCGAGATATATCAAGATATTTAAAAGTTCCGAAGCCGCACCAACATAATAGAGATACAGAAACACCGTGGCCCCTTTCTTTGAGATAACTCTGCACTATTGCGAGCTGCAAATGCCACTTCCAGCTTCGCTGTGCAGAAGAAGAACAACAAGAAGAAGAAATATCTCGAAATATGTCCGTCAGGCCCCTTCCCTTGAGATAAATCTGCAAATATCTCGGAAACGAAGCGAGCTATGGCAAAATGTTAAGAGACCTTTTTTGTAGAGAATTAAGTTTTCTACTTTTTATGTTCCATGATATTTTTTGATCAGATGCGTAGTTCTCGAGATATATCAAGATATTTAAAAGTTCCGAAGCTGCACCAACATAATAGAGATACAGAAACACCGTGGCCCCTTTCTTTGAGATAACTCTGCACTAGTGCGAGCCGCAAATGCCACTTCCAGCTTAGCTGTGCAGAAGAAGAACAACAAGAAGAAGAAATATCTCGAAATATGTCCGTCAGGCCCCTTCTCTTGAGATAGATCTGCAAATATCTCGGAAACGAAGCGAGCTATGGCAAAATGTTAAGAGACCTTATTTGTAGAGAATTAAGTTTCCTACTTTTTATGTTGTATGATATTATTTGATCAGATGCGTAGTTCTCGAGATATATCAAGATATTTAAAAGTTCCGAAGCCGCACCAACATAATAGAGATACAGAAACACCGTGGCCCCTTTCTTTGAGATAACTCTGCACTATTGCGAGCTGCAAATGCCACTTCCAGCTTTGCTGTGCAGAGGAAGAACAACAAGAAGAAGAAATATCTCGAAATATGTCCGTCAGGCCAGTTCCTTTGAGCTGAATCTGCAAATATCTCGGAAACGAAGCGAGCTATGGCAAAGTGTTAAGAGACGTTTTTTGTAGAGAATTATGTTTCCTACAATTTATGTTCTATGACATTTTTTGATCAGAAGCGTAGTTCTCGAGATATATCAAGATATTTAAAAGTTCCGAAGCCGCACCAACATAATAGAGATACAGAAACACCGTGGCCCCTTTCTTTCAGATAACTCTGCACTAGTGCGAGCCGCAAATGCCACTTCCAGCTTAGCTGTGCAGAAGAAGAACAACAAGAAGAAGAAATATCTCGAAATATGTCCGTTAGGCCCCTTCCCTTGAGATAAATGTGCAAATATCTCGGAAACGAAGCGAGCTATGGCAAAATGTTGAGAGACCTTTTTTGTAGAGAATTAAGTTTCCTACTATTTATGTTCTATGATATTTTTTAATCAGATGCGTAGTTCTCGAGATATATCAAGATATTTAAAAGTTCCGAAGCCGCACCAACATAATAGAGATACAGAAACACAGTGGCCCCTTTCTTTGAGATAACTCTGCACTATTGCGAGCTAGAAATGCCACTTCCAGTTTAGCTGTGCAGAAGAAGAACAACAAGAAGAAGAAATATCTCGAAACATGTCCGTCAGGCCCCTTCCCTTGAGATACATGTGCAAATATCTCGGAAACGAAGCGAGCTATGGCAAAATGTTGAGAGACCTTTTTTGTGGAGAATTAAGTTTGCTACTTTTTATGTTCTATGATATTTTTTGATCAGAAGCGTAGTTTTCGAGATATATCGAGATATTTAAAAGCTCCGAAGCCGCACCAACATAATAGAGATACAGAAACACCGTGGCCCCTTTCTTAGAGATAACTCTGCACTATTGCGAGCTGCAAATGCCACTTCCAGCTTAGCTGTGCAGAAGAAGAACAACAAGAAGAAGAAATATCTCGAAATATGTCCGCCAGGCCCCTTCCCTTGAGATAAATCTGCACATATCTCGGAAACGAAGCGAGCTATGGCAAAATGTTAAGAGACCTTTTTTGTAGAGAATTAAGTTACCTACTTTTTATGTTCTATGATATTTTTTGATCAGATGCGTAGTTCTCGAGATATATCAAGATATTTAAAAGTTCCGAAGCCGCACCAACATAATAGAGATACAGAAACACCGTGGCCCCTTTCTTTGAGATAACTCTGCACTATTGCGAGCTGGAAATGCCACTTCCAGCTTAGCTGTGCAGAAGAAGAACAACAAGAAGAAGAAATATGTCGAAATATGTCCGTCAGTCCCCTTCCCTTGAGATAAATCTGCAAATATCTCGGAAACGAAGCGAGCTATGGCAAAATGTTAAGAGACCTTTTTTGTAGAGCATTAAGTTTCCCACTTTTTATGTTCTATGATATTTTTTGATCAGATGCGTAGTTCTCGAGATATATCAAGATATTTAATAGTTCCGAAGCCGCACCAACATAATAGAGATACAGAAACACAGTGGCCCCTTTCTTTGAGATAACTCTGCACTATTGCGAGCTAGAAATGCCACTTCCAGTTTAGCTGTGCAGAAGAAGAACAACAAGAAGAAGAAATATCCCGAAATATGTCCGTCAGGACCCTTCCCTTGATATAAATCTGCAAATATCTCAGAAACGAAGCGAGCTCTGGCAAAATGGTGAGAGACCTTTTTTGTAGAGAATTATGTTTCCTACAATTTATAGTCTATGATATTTTTTGATCAGAAGCGTAGTTTTCGAGATATATCGAGATATTTAAAAGCTCCGAAGCCGCACCACCATAATAGAGATACAGAAACACCGTGGCCCCTTTCTTTGAGATAACTCTGCACTATTGCGAGCTGGAAATGCCACTTCCAGTTTAGCTATGCAGAAGAAGAACAACAAGAAGAAGAAATATCTCGAAATATGTCCGTTAGGCCCCTTCCCTTGAGATATATCTGCAAATATCTCGGAAACGAAACGAGCTATGGCAAAATCTTAAGAGACCTTTTTTGTGGAGAATTATGTTACCTACAATTTATGTTCTATGATATTTTTTGATCAGAAGCGTAGTTCTCGAGATATATCAAGATATTTAAAAGTTCCGAAGCCGCACCAACATAAGAGAGATACAGAAACACCGTGGCCCCATTCTTTGAGATAACTCTGCACTATTGCGAGCTGCAAATGCCACTTCCAGCTTAGCTGTGCAGAGGAAGAACAACAAGAAGAAGAAATATCTCGAAATATGTCCGTCAGGCAAGTTCCTTTGAGCTGAATCTGCAAATATCTCGGAAACGAAGCGAGCTATGGCAAAATGTTAAGAGACGTTTTTTGTAGAGAATTATGTTTCCTACAATTCATGTTCTATGATATTTTTTGATCAGAAGCGTAGTTCTCGAGATATATCAAGATATTTAAAAGTTCCGAAGCCGCACCAACATAATAGAGATACAGAAACACCGTGGCCCCATTCTTTGAGATAACTCTGCACTATTGCGAGCTGCAAATGCCACTTCCAGCTTAGCTGTGCAGAAGAAGAACAACAAGAAGAAGAAATATCTCGAAATATGTCCGTCAGGACCCTTCCCTTGAGATAAATCTGCAAATATCTCGGAAACGAAGCGAGCTATGGCAAAACGTTAAGAGACCTTTTTTGTAGAGAATTATGTTTCCTACTTTTTATGTTCTATGATATTTTTTGATCAGAAGCGTAGTTTTCGAGATATATCGAGATATTTAAAAGCTCCGAAGCCGCACCAACATAATAGAGATACAGAAACACCGTGGCCCCTTTCTTTGAGGTAACTCTGCACTATTGCGAGCTGGAAATGCCACTTCCAGCTTAGCTGTGCAGAAGAAGAACAACAAGAAGAAGAAATATGTCGAAATATGTCCGTCAGTCCCCTTCCCTTGAGATAAATCTGCAAATATCTCGGAAACGAAGCGAGCTATGGCAAAATGTTAAGAGACCTTTTTTGTAGAGGATTAAGTTTCCCACTTTTTATGTTCTATGATATTTTTTGATCAGATGCGTAGTTCTCGAGATATATCAAGATATTTAAAAGTTCCGAAGCCGCACCAACATAATAGAGATACAGAAACACAGTGGCCCCTTTCTTTGAGATAACTCTGCACTATTGCGAGCTAGAAATGCCACTTCCAGTTTAGCTGTGCAGAAGAAGAACAACAAGAAGAAGAAATATCCCGAAATATGTCCGTCAGGACCCTTCCCTTGAGATAAATCTGCAAATATCTCAGAAACGAAGCGAGCTCTGGCAAAATGGTGAGAGACCTTTTTTGTAGAGAATTATGTTTCCTACAATTTATGTTCTATGATATTTTTTGATCAGAAGCGTAGTTTTCGAGATATATCGAGATATTTAAAAGTTCCGAAGCCGCACCAACATAATAGAGATACAGAAACACCGTGGCCCCTTTCTTTGAGATAACTCTGCACTATTGCGAGCTGCAAATGCCACTTCCAGCTTAGCTGTGCAGAAGAAGAACAACAAGAAGAAGAAATATCTCGAAATATGTCCGTCAGGCCCCTTCCCTTGAGATAAATCTGCACATATCTCGGAAACGAAGCGAGCTATGGCAAAATGTTAAGAGACCTTTTTTGTAGAGAATTAAGTTACCTACTTTTTATGTTCTATGATATTTTTTGATCAGATGCGTAGTTCTCGAGATATATCAAGATATTTAAAAGTTCCGAAGCCGCACCAACATAATAGAGATACAGAAACACCGTGGCCCCTTTCTTTGAGATAACTCTGCACTATTGCGAGCTGGAAATGCCACTTCCAGCTTAGCTGTGCAGAAGAAGAACAACAAGAAGAAGAAATATCTCGAAATATGTCCGTCAGGCCCCCTTGAGATAAATCTGCAAATATCTCGGAAACGAAGCGAGCTATGGCAAAATGTTAAGAGACCTTTTTTGTAGAGAATTAAGTTTTCTACTTTTTATGTTCCATGATATTTTTTGATCAGATGCGTAGTTCTCGAGATATATCAAGATATTTAAAAGTTCCGAAGCTGCACCAACATAATAGAGATACAGAAACACCGTGGCCCCTTTCTTTGAGATAACTCTGCACTAGTGCGAGCCGCAAATGCCACTTCCAGCTTAGCTGTGCAGAAGAAGAACAACAAGAAGAAGGAATATCTCGAAATATGTCCGTCAGGCCCCTTCTCTTGAGATAGATCTGCAAATATCTCGGAAACGAAGCGAGCTATGGCAAAATGTTAAGAGACCTTATTTGTAGAGAATTAAGTTTCCTACTTTTTATGTTGTATGATATTTTTTGATCAGATGCGTAGTTCTCGAGATATATCAAGATATTTAAAAGTTCCGAAGCCGCACCAACATAATAGAGATACAGAAACACCGTGGCCCCTTTCTTTGAGATAACTCTGCACTATTGCGAGCTGGAAATGCCACTTCCAGCTTAGCTGTGCAGAAGAAGAACAACAAGAAGAAGAAATATCTCGAAATATGTCCGTCAGGCCCCCTTGAGATAAATCTGCAAATATCTCGGAAACGAAGCGAGCTATGGCAAAATGTTAAGAGACCTTTTTTGTAGAGAATTAAGTTTTCTACTTTTTATGTTCCATGATATTTTTTGATCAGATGCGTAGTTCTCGAGATATATCAAGATATTTAAAAGTTCCGAAGCTGCACCAACATAATAGAGATACAGAAACACCGTGGCCCCTTTCTTTGAGATAACTCTGCACTAGTGCGAGCCGCAAATGCCACTTCCAGCTTAGCTGTGCAGAAGAAGAACAACAAGAAGAAGGAATATCTCGAAATATGTCCGTCAGGCCCCTTCTCTTGAGATAGATCTGCAAATATCTCGGAAACGAAGCGAGCTATGGCAAAATGTTAAGAGACCTTATTTGTAGAGAATTAAGTTTCCTACTTTTTATGTTGTATGATATTTTTTGATCAGATGCGTAGTTCTCGAGATATATCAAGATATTTAAAAGTTCCGAAGCCGCACCAACATAATAGAGATACAGCAACACAGTGGCCCCTTTCTTTGAGATAACTCTGCACTATTGCGAGCTAGAAATGCCACTTCCAGTTTAGCTGTGCAGACGAAGAACAACAAGAAGAAGAAATATCCCGAAATATGTCCGTCAGGACCCTTCCCTTGAGATAAATCTGCAAATATCTCAGAAACGAAGCGAGCTCTGGCAAAATGGTGAGAGACCTTTTTTGTAGAGAATTATGTTTCCTACAATTTATGTTCTATGATATTTTTTGATCAGAAGCGTAGTTTTCGAGATATATCGAGATATTTAAAAGTTCCGAAGCCGCACCAACATAATAGAGATACAGAAACACCGTGGCCCCTTTCTTTGAGATAACTCTGCACTATTGCTAGCTGCAAATGCCACTTCCAGCTTAGCTGTGCAGAAGAAGAACAACAAGAAGAAGAAATATCTCGAAATATGTCCGTCAGGCCCCTTCTCTTGAGATAGATCTGCAAATATCTCGGAAACGAAGCGAGCTATGGCAAAATGTTAAGAGACCTTATTTGTAGAGAATTAAGTTTCCTACTTTTTATGTTCTATGATATTATTTGATCAGATGCGTAGTTCCAGAGATATATCAAGATATTTAAAAGTTCCGAAGCCGCACCAACATAATAGAGATACAGAAACACCGTGGCCCCTTTCTTTGAGATAACTCTGCACTATTGCGAGCTGCAAATGCCACTTCCAGCTTTGCTGTGCAGAGGAAGAACAACAAGAAGAAGAAATATCTCGAAATATGTCCGTCAGGCCCCTTCCCTTGAGATAAATCTGCATATATCTCGGAAACGAAGCGAGCTATGGCAAAATGTTAAGGGACCTTTTTTGTAGAGAATTATGTTTCCTACAATTTATGTTCTATGATATTTTTTGATCAGAAGCGTAGTTTTCGAGATATATCGAGATATTTAAAAGCTCCGAAGCCGCACCAACATAATAGAGATACAGAAACACCGTGGCCCCTTTCTTAGAGATAACTCTGCACTATTGCGAGCTGCAAATGCCACTTCCAGCTTAGCTGTGCAGAGGAAGAACAACAAGAAGATGAAATATCTCGAAATATGTCCGTCAGGCCAGTTCCTTTGAGCTGAATCTGCAAATATCTCGGAAACGAAGCGAGCTATGGCAAAATGTTAAGAGACGTTTTTTGTAGAGAATTATGTTTCCTACAATTTATGTTCTATGATATTTTTTGATCAGAAGCGTAGTTCTCGGGATATATCAAGATATTTAAAAGTTCCGAAGCCGCACCAACATAATAGAGATACAGAAACACCGTGGCCCCATTCTTTGAGATAACTCTGCACTATTGCGAGCTACAAATGCCACTTCCAGCTTAGCTGTGCAGAAGAAGAACAACAAGAAGAAGAAATATCTCGAAATATGTCCGTCAGGACCCTTCCCTTGAGATAAATCTGCAAATATCTCGGAAACGAAGCGAGCTATGGCAAAACGTTAAGAGACCTTTTTTGTAGAGAATTATGTTTCCTACAATTTATGTTCTATGATATTTTTTGATCAGAAGCGTAGTTTTCGAGATATATCGAGATATTTAAAAGTTACGAAGCCGCACCAACATAATAGAGATACAGAAACACCGTGGCCCCTTTCTTTGAGATAACTCTGCACTATTGCGAGCTGCAAATGCCACTTCCAGCTTAGCTGTGCAGAAGAAGAACAACAAGAAGAAGAAATATCTCGAAATATGTCCGTCAGGCCCCTTCCCTTGAGATAAATCTGCAAATATCTCGGAAACGAAGCGAGCTATGGCAAAATGTTAAGAGACCTTATTTGTAGAGAATTAAGTTTCCTACTTTTTATGTTCTATGATATTATTTGATCAGATGCGTAGTTCTCGCGATATATCAAGATATTTAAAAGTTCCGAAGCCGCACCAACATAATAGAGATTCAGAAACACCGTTGCCCCTTTCTTTGAGATAACTCTGCACTAGTGCGAGCCGCAAATGCCACTTCCAGCTTAGCTGTGCAGAAGAAGAACAACAAGAAGAAGAAATATCTCGAAATATGTCCGTCAGGCCCCTTCCCTTGAGATAAATCTGCAAATATCTCGGAAACGAAGAGAGCTATGGCAAAATGTTAAGAGACCTTTTTTGTAGAGAATTAAGTTTCCTACTTTTTATGTTGTATGATATTTTTTGATCAGATGCGTAGTTCCCGAGATATATCAAGATATTTAAAAGTTCCGAAGCCGCACCAACATAATAGAGATACAGAAACACCGTGGCCCCTTTCTTTGAGATAACTCTGCACTATTCCGAGCTGCAAATGCCACTTCCAGCTTAGCTGTGCAGAAGAAGAACAACAAGAAGAAGAAATATCTCGAAATATGTCCGTCAGGCCCCTTCCCTTGAGATGTATCTGCAAATATCTCGGAAACGAAGCGAGCTATGGCAAAATGTTAAGAGACCTTTTTTGTAGAGAATTATGTTTCCTACAATTTATGTTCTATAATATTTTTTGATCAGATGCGTAGTTCTCGAGATATATCAAGATATTTAAAAGTTCCGAAGCCGCACCAACATAATAGAGATACAGAAACACCGTGGCCCCTTTCTTTGAGATAACTCTGCACTATTGCGAGCTGTAAATGCCACTTCCAGCTTAGCTGTGCAGAGGAAGAACAACAAGAAGAAGAAATATCTCGAAATATGTCCGTCAGGCCAGTTCCTTTGAGCTGAATCTGCAAATATCTCGGAAACAAAGCGAGCTATGGCAAAATGTGAAGAGACGTTTTTTATAGAGAATTATGTTTCCTACAATTTATGTTCTATGATATTTTTTGATCAGAAGCGTAGTTTTCGAGATATATCGAGATATTTAAAAGTTCCGAAGCCGCACCAACATAATAAGGATACAGAAACACCGTGGCCCCTTTCTTTGAGATAACTCTGCACTAGTGCGAGCCGCAAATGCCACTTCCAGCTTAGCTGTGCAGAAGAAGAACAACAAGAAGAAGAAATATCTCGAAATATGTCCGTCAGGCCCCTTCCCTTGAGATAAATCTGCAAATATCTCGGAAACGAAGCGAGCTATGGCAAAATGTTAAGAGACCCTTTTTGTAGAGAATTGAGTTTCCTACTTTTTATGTTCTATGATATTTTTTGATCAGATGCGTAGTTCTCGAAATATATCAAGATATTTAAAAGTTCCGAAGCCCCACCAACATAATAGAGATACAGAAACACCGTGGCCCCTTTCTTTGAGATAACTCTGCACTATTCCGAGCTGCAAATGCCACTTCCAGCTTAGCTGTGCAGAAGAAGAACAACAAGAAGAAGAAATATCTCGAAATATGTCCGTCAGGCCCCTTCCCTTGAGATAAATCTGCAAACATCTCGGAAACGAAGCGAGCTATGGCAAAATGTTAAGAGACCTTTTTTGTAGAGAATTATGTTTCCTACAATTTATGTTCTATGATATTTTTTGATCAGAAGCGTAGTTCTCGAGATATATCAAGATATTTAAAAGTTCCGAAGCCGCACCAACATAATAGAGATACAGAAACACCGTGGCCCCTTTCTTTCAGATAACTATGCACTATTGCGAGCTGCAAATGCCACTTCCAGCTTAGCTGTGCAGAAGAACAACAAGAAGAAGAAATATCTCGAAATATGTCCGTCAGGCCCCTTCCCTTGAGATAAATCTGCAAATATCTCGGAAACGAAGAGAGCTATGGCAAAATGTTAAGAGACTTTTTTTGTAGAGAATTAAGTTTCCTACTTTTTATGTTCTATGATATTTTTTGATCTGATGCGTAGTTCTCGAGATATATCAAGATATTTAAAAGTTCCGAAGCCGCACCAACATAATAGAGATACAGAAACACCGTGGCCCCTTTCTTTGAGATAACTCTGCACTATTGCGAGCTGCAAATGCCACTTCCAGCTTAGCTGTGCAGAGGAAGAACAACAAGAAGAAGAAATATCTCGAAATATGTCCGTCAGGCCAGTTCCTTTGAGCTGAATCTGCAAATATCTCGGAAACGAAGCGAGCTATGGCAAAATGTTAAGAGAACTTTTTTGTAGGGAATTAAGTTTCCTACTTTTTATGTTCTATGATATTTTTTGATCAGATGCGTAGTTCTCGAGATATATCAAGATATTTAAAAGTTCCGAAGCCGCACCAACATAATAGAGATACAGAAACAGCGTGGCCCCTTTCTTTGAGATAACTCTGCACTATTGCGAGCTGTAAATGCCACTTCCAGCTTAGCTGTGCAGAAGAAGAACTACAAGAAGAAGAAATATCTCGAAATATGTCCGTCAGGCCCCTTCCCTTGAGATATATCTGCAAATATCTCGGAAACGAAGCGAGCTATGGCAAAATGTTAAGAGACCTTTTTTGTAGAGAATTATGTTCCCTACAATTTATGTTCTATGATATTTTTTGATCAGATGCGTAGTTCTCGAGATATATCAAGATATTTAAAAGTTCCGAAGCCGCATCAACATAATAGAGATACAGAAACAGCGTAGCCCCTTTCTTTGAGATATCTCTGCACTATTGCGAGCTGCAAATGCCACTTCCAGCTTAGCTGCGCAGAAGAAGAACAACAAGAAGAAGAAATATCTCGAAATATGTCCGTTAGGCCCCTTCCCTTGAGATAAATCTGCAAATATCTCGGAAACGAAGCGAGCTATGGCAAAATGTTTAGAGACCTTATTTGTAGAGAATTAAGTTTCCTACTTTTTATGTTCTATGATATTTTTTGATCAGATGCGTAGTTCTCGAAATATATCAAGATATTTAAAAGTTCCGAAGCCGCACCAACATAATAGAGATACAGAATCACCGTGGCCCCTCTCTTTGAGATAACTCTGCACTATTGCGAGCTGGAAATGCCACTTCCAGTTTAGCTGTGCAGAGGAAGAACAACAAGAAGAAGAAATATCTCGAAATATGTCCGTCAGGCCAGTTCCTTTGAGCTGAATCGGCAAATATCTCGGAAACGAAGCGAGCTATGGCAAAATGTTAAGAGACCTTTTTTGTAGGGAATTAAGTTTCCTACTTTTTATGTTCTATGATATTTTTTGATCAGAAGCGTAGTTTTCGAGATATATCGAGATATTTAAAAGTTCCGAAGCCGCACCAACATAATAGAGATACAGAAACACCGTGGCCCCTTTCTTTGAGATAACTCTGCACTATTGCGAGCTGCAAATGCCACTTCCAGCTTAGCTGTGCAGAGGAAGAACAACAAGAAGAAGAAATATCTCGAAATATGTCCGTCAGGCCAGTTCCTTTGAGCTGAATCGGCAAATATCTCGGAAACGAAGCGAGCTATGACAAAATGTTAAGAGACCTTTTTTGTAGAGAATTATGTTTCCTACAATTTATGTTCTACGATATTTTTTGATCAGAAGCGTAGTTTTCGAGATATATCGAGCTATTTAAAAGTTCCGAAGCCGCACCAACATAATAGAGATACAGAAACACCGTGGCCCCTTTCTTTGAGATAACTCTGCACTATTGCGAGCTGCAAATGCCACTTCCAGCTTAGCTGCGCAGAAGAGGAACAACAAGAAGAAGAAATATCTCGAAATATGTCCGTCAGGCCCCTTCCCTTGAGATAAATCTGCAAATATCTCGGAAACGAAGCGAGCTATGGCAAAATGTTAAGAGACGTTATTTGTAGAGAATTAAGTTTCCTACTTTTTATGTTCTATGATATTTTTTGATCAGATGCGTAGTTCTCGAGATATATCAAGATATTTAAAAGTTCCGAAGCCGCACCAACATAATAGAGATACAGAAACACCGTGGCCCCTCTCTTTGAGATAACTCTGCACTATTGCGAGCTGGAAATGCCACTTCCAGTTTAGCTGTGCAGAAGAAGAACAACAAGAAGAAGAAATATCTCGAAATATGTCCGTCAGGCCAGTTCCTTTGAGCTGAATCGGCAAATATCTCGGAAACGAAGCGAGCTATGGCAAAATGTTAAGAGACGTTTTTTGTAGCGAATTATGTTTCCTACAATTTATGTTCTATGATATTTTTTGATCAGAAGCGTAGTTTTCGAGATATATCGAGATATTTAAAAGTTCCGAAGCCGCACCAACATAATAGAGATACAGAAACACCGTGGCCCCTTTCTTTGAGATAACTCTGCACTATTGCGAGCTGCAAATGCCACTTCCAGCTTAGGTGTGCAGAGGAAGAACAAGAAGAAGAAGAAATATCTCGAAATATGTCCGTCAGGCCAGTTCCTTTGAGCTGAATCGGCAAATATCTCGGAAACGAAGCGAGCTATGACAAAATGTTAAGAGACCTTTTTTGTAGAGAATTATGTTTCCTACAATTTATGTTCTATGATATTTTTTGATCAGAAGCGTAGTTTTCGAGATATATCGAGCTATTTAAAAGTTCCGAAGCCGCACCAACATAATAGAGATACAGAAACACCGTGGCCCCTTTCTTTGAGATAACTCTGCACTAGTGCGAGCCGCAAATGCCACTTGCAGCTTAGCTGTGCAGAAGAAGAACAACAAGAAGAAGAAATATCTCGAAATATGTCCGTCAGGCCCCTTCCCTTGAGATAAATCTGCAAATATCTCGGAAACGAAGCGAGCTATGGCAAAATGTTAAGAGACCTTTTTTGTAGAGAATTAAGTTTCCTACTTTTTATCTTCTATGATATTTTTTGATCAGATGCGTAGTTCTCGAGATATATCAAGATATTTAAAAGTTCCGAAGCCGCACCAACATAATAGAGATACAGAAACACCGTGGCCCCTCTCTTTGAGATAACTCTGCACTATTGCGAGCTGTAAATGCCACTTCCAGCTTAGCTGTGCAGAAGAAGAACAACAAGACGAAGAAATATCTCGAAATATGTCCGTCAGGCCCCTTCCCTTGAGATATATCTGCAAATATCTCGGAAACGAAGCGAGCTATGACAAAATGTTAAGAGACCTTTTTTGTAGAGAATTATGTTTCCTACAATTTATGTTCTATCATATTTTGTGATCAGAAGCGTAGTTTTC
Organism: Osmia lignaria lignaria; assembly: GCF_051020975.1. Taxonomy (NCBI): domain Eukaryota; kingdom Metazoa; phylum Arthropoda; class Insecta; order Hymenoptera; family Megachilidae; genus Osmia; species Osmia lignaria. The sequence goes on from NW_027478160.1 coordinate 10,742,832, forward strand.
GAGATATATCGAGATATTTAAAAGTTCCGAAGCCGCACCAACATAATAGAGATACAGAAACACCGTGGCCCCTTTCTTTGAGATAACTCTGCACTAGTGCGAGCCGCAAATGCCACTTCCAGCTTAGCTGTGCAGAAGAAGAACAACAAGAAGAAGAAATATCTCGAAATATGTCCGTCAGGCCCCTTCCCTTGAGATAAATCTGCAAATATCTCGGAAACGAAGCGAGCTATGGCAAAATGTTGAGAGACCTTTTTTGTAGAGAATTAAGTTTCCTACTTTTTATCTTCTATGATATTTTTTGATCAGATGCGTAGTTCTCGAGATATATCAAGATATTTAAAAGTTCCGAAGCCGCACCAACATAATAGAGATACAGAAACACCGTGGCCCCTTTCTTTGAGATAACTCTGCACTATTGCGAGCTGTAAATGCCACTTCCAGCTTAGCTGTGCAGAAGAAGAACAACAAGAAGAAGAAATATCTCGAAATATGTCCGTCAGGCCCCTTCCCTTGAGATATAGCTGCAAATATCTCGGAAACGAAGCGAGCTATGGCAAAATGTTAAGAGACCTTTTTTGTAGAGAATTATGTTTCCTACAATTTATGTTCTATGATATTTTTTGATCAGAAGCGTAGTTTTCGAGATATATCAAGATATTTAAAAGTTCCGAAGCCGCACCAACATAATAGAGATACAGAAACACCGTGGCCCCTCTCTTTGAGATAACTCTGCACTATTGCGAGCTGTAAATGCCACTTCCAGCTTAGCTGTGCAGAAGAAGAACAACAAGACGAAGAAATATCTCGAAATATGTCCGTCAGGCCCCTTCCCTTGAGATATATCTGCAAATATCTCGGAAACGAAGCGAGCTATGACAAAATGTTAAGAGACCTTTTTTGTAGAGAATTATGTTTCCTACAATTTATGTTCTATCATATTTTTTGATCAGAAGCGTAGTTTTCGAGATATATCGAGATATTTAAAAGTTCCGAAGCCGCACCAACATAATAGAGATACAGAAACACCGTGGCCCCTTTCTTTGAGATAACTCTGCACTAGTGCGAGCCGCAAATGCCACTTCCAGCTTAGCTGTGCAGAAGAAGAACAACAAGAAGAAGAAATATCTCGAAATATGTCCGTCAGGCCCCTTCCCTTGAGATAAATCTGCAAATATCTCGGAAACGAAGCGAGCTATGGCAAAATGTTGAGAGACCTTTTTTGTAGAGAATTAAGTTTCCTACTTTTTATGTTCTATGATATTTTTTGATCAGATGCGTAGTTCTCGAGATATATCAAGATATTTAAAAGTTCCGAAGCCGCACCAACATAATAGAGATACAGAAACACCGTGGCCCCTTTCTTTGAGATAACTCTGCACTATTGCGAGCTGCAAATGCCACTTCCAGCTTAGCTGTGCAGAAGAAGAACAACAAGAAGAAGAAATATCTCGAAATATGTCCGTCAGGCCCCTTCCCTTGAGATAAATCTGCAAATATCTCGGAAACGAAGAGAGCTATGGCAAAATGTTAAGAGACCTTTTTTGTAGAGAATTAAGTTTCCTACTTTTTATGTTCTATGATATTTTTTGATCAGATGCGTAGTTCTCGAGATATATCAAGATATTTAAAAGTTCCGAAGTCGCACCAACATAATAGAGATACAGAAACACCGTGGCCCCTTTCTTTGAGATAACTCTGCACTATTGCGAGCTGCAAATGCCACTTCCAGCTTAGCTGTGCAGAAGAAGAACAACAAGAAGAAGAAATATCTCGAAATATGTCCGTCAGGCCCCTTCCCTTGAGATAAATCTGCAAATATCTCGGAAACGAAGAGAGCTATGGCAAAATATTAAGAGACCTTTTTTGTAGAGAATTAAGTTTCCTACTTTTTATGTTCTATGATATTTTTTGATCAGATGCGTAGTTCTCGAGATATATCAAGATATTTAAAAGTTCCGAAGCCGCACCAACATAATAGAGATACAGAAACACCGTGGCCCCTTTCTTTGAGATAACTCTGCACTATTGCGAGCTGTAAATGCCACTTCCAGCTTAGCTGTGCAGAAGAAGAACAACAAGAAGAAGAAATATCTCGAAATATGTCCGTCAGGCCCCTTCCCTTGAGATATATCTGCAAATATCTCGGAAAGGAAGCGAGCTATGGCAAAATGTTAAGAGACCTTTTTTGTAGAGAATTATGTTTCCTACAATTTATGTTCTATGATATTTTTTGATCAGAAGCGTAGTTTTCGAGATATATCGAGATATTTAAAAGTTCCGAAGCCGCACCAACATAATAGAGATACAGAAACACCGTGGCCCCTTTCTTTGAGATAACTCTGCACTAGTGCGAGCTGCAAATGCCACTTCCAGCTTAGCTGAGCAGAAGAAGAACAACAAGAAGAAGAAGTATCTCGAAATATGTCCGTCAGGCCCGTTCCTTTGAGCTGAATCTGCAAATATCTCGGAAACGAAGCGAGCTATGGCAAAATCTTAACAGACGTTTTTGTAGAGAATAATGTTTCCTACAATTTATGTTCTATGATATTTTTTGATCAGAAGCGTAGTTTTCGAGATATATCGAGATATTTAAAAGTTCCGAAGCCGCACCAACATAATAGAGATACAGAAACACCGTGGCCCCTTTCTTTGAGATAACTCTGCACTAGTGCGAGCCACAAATGCCACTTCCAGCTTAGCTGTGCAGAAGAAGAACAACAAGAAGAAGAAATATCTCGAAATATGTCCGGCAGGCCCCTTCCCTTGAGATATATCTGCAAATATCTCGGAAACGAAGCGAGCTATGGCAAAATGTTAAGAGACCTTTTTTGTAGAGAATTCTGTTTCCTACAATTTATGTTCTATGATATTTTTTGATCAGACGCGTAGTTTTCGAGATATATCGAGATATTTAAAAGTTCCGAACCCGCACCAACATAATAGAGATACAGAAACACCGTGGCCCCTTTCTTTGAGATAACTCTGCACTAGTGCGAGCCGCAAATGCCACTTCCAGCTTAGCTGTGCAGAGGAAGAACAACAAGAAGAAGAAATATCTCGAAATATGTCCGTCAGGCCAGTTCCTTTGAGATGAATCTGCAAATATCTCGGAAACGAAGCGAGCTATGGCAAAATGTTAAGAGACGTTTTTTATAGAGAATTATGTTTCCTACAATTTATGTTCTATGATATTTTTTGATCAGAAGCGTAGCTTTCGAGATACATCGAGATATTTAAAAGTTCCGAAGCCGCACCAACATAATAGAGATACAGAAACACCGTGGCCCCTTTCTTTGAGATAACTCTGCACTATTGCGAGCTGTAAATGCCACTTCCAGCTTAGCTGTGCAGAAGAAGAACAACAAGAAGAAGAAATATCTCGAAATATGTCCGTCAGGCCCCTTCCCTTGAGATATATCTGCAAATATCTCGGAAAGGAAGCGAGCTATGGCAAAATGTTAAGAGACCTTTTTTGTAGAGAATTATGTTTCCTACAATTTATGTTCTATGATATTTTTTGATCAGAAGCGTAGTTTTCGAGATATATCGAGATATTTAAAAGTTCCGAAGCCGCACCAACATAATAGAGATACAGAAACACCGTGGCCCCTTTCTTTGAGATAACTCTGCACTAGTGCGAGCTGCAAATGCCACTTCCAGCTTAGCTGAGCAGAAGAAGAACAACAAGAAGAAGAAGTATCTCGAAATATGTCCGTCAGGCCCGTTCCTTTGAGCTGAATCTGCAAATATCTCGGAAACGAAGCGAGCTATGGCAAAATCTTAACAGACGTTTTTGTAGAGAATAATGTTTCCTACAATTTATGTTCTATGATATTTTTTGATCAGAAGCGTAGTTTTCGAGATATATCGAGATATTTAAAAGTTCCGAAGCCGCACCAACATAATAGAGATACAGAAACACCGTGGCCCCTTTCTTTGAGATAACTCTGCACTAGTGCGAGCCACAAATGCCACTTCCAGCTTAGCTGTGCAGAAGAAGAACAACAAGAAGAAGAAATATCTCGAAATATGTCCGGCAGGCCCCTTCCCTTGAGATATATCTGCAAATATCTCGGAAACGAAGCGAGCTATGGCAAAATGTTAAGAGACCTTTTTTGTAGAGAATTCTGTTTCCTACAATTTATGTTCTATGATATTTTTTGATCAGACGCGTAGTTTTCGAGATATATCGAGATATTTAAAAGTTCCGAACCCGCACCAACATAATAGAGATACAGAAACACCGTGGCCCCTTTCTTTGAGATAACTCTGCACTAGTGCGAGCCGCAAATGCCACTTCCAGCTTAGCTGTGCAGAGGAAGAACAACAAGAAGAAGAAATATCTCGAAATATGTCCGTCAGGCCAGTTCCTTTGAGATGAATCTGCAAATATCTCGGAAACGAAGCGAGCTATGGCAAAATGTTAAGAGACGTTTTTTATAGAGAATTATGTTTCCTACAATTTATGTTCTATGATATTTTTTGATCAGAAGCGTAGCTTTCGAGATACATCGAGATATTTAAAAGTTCCGAAGCCGCACCAACATAATAGAGATACAGAAACACCGTGGCCCCTTTCTTTGAGATAACTCTGCACTATTGCGAGCTGTAAATGCCACTTCCAGCTTAGCTGTGCAGAAGAAGAACAACAAGAAGAAGAAATATCTCGAAATATGTCCGTCAGGCCCCTTCCCTTGAGATATATCTGCAAATATCTCGGAAACGAAGCGAGCTATGGCAAAATGTTGAGAGACCTTTTTTGTAGAGAATTATGTTTCCTACAATTTATGTTGTATGATATTTTTTGATCAGAAGCGTAGTTTTCGAGATATATCGAGATATTTAAAAGTTCCGAAGCCGCACCAACATAATAGGGATACAGAAACACCGTGGCCCCTTTCTCTGAGATAACTCTGCACTAGTGCGAGCCGCAAAGGCCACTTCCAGCTTAGCTGTGCAGAAGAAGAACAACAAGAAGAAGAAATATCTCGAAATATGTCCGTCAGGCCCCTTCCCTTGAGATAAATCTGCACATATCTCGGAAACGAAGCGAGCTATGGCAAAATGTTAAGAGACCTTTTTTGTAGAGAATTAAGTTTCCTACTTTTTATGTTCTATGATATTTTTTGATCAGATGCGTAGTTCTCGAGATATATCAAGATATTTAAAAGTTCCGAAGCCGCACCAACATAATAGAGATACAGAAACACCGTGGCCCCTTTCTTTGAGATAACTCTGCACTAGTGCGAGCCGCAAATGCCACTTCCAGCTTAGCTGTGCAGAAGAAGAACAACAAGAAGAAGAAATATCTCGAAATATGTCCGTCAGGCCCCTTCCCTTGAGATAAATCTGCAAATATCTCGGAAACGAAGCGAGCTATGGCAAAATGTTAAGAGACCTTTTTTGTAGAGAATTATGCTTCCTACTTTTTATGTTCTATGATATTTTTTGATCAGATGCGTAGTTCTCGAGATACATCAAGATATTTAAAAGTTCCGAAGTCGCACCAACATAATAGAGATACAGAAACACCGTGGCCCCTTTCTTTGAGATAACTCTGCACTATTGCGAGCTGCAAATGCCACTTCCAGCTTAGCTGTGCAGAGGAAGAACAACAAGAAGAAGAAATATCTCGAAATATGTCCGGCAGGCCCCTTCCCTTGAGATATATCTGCAAATATCTCGGAAACGAAGCGAGCTATGGCAAAATGTTAAGAGACCTTTTTTGTAGAGAATTCTGTTTCCTACAATTTATGTTCTATGATATTTTTTGATCAGACGCGTAGTTTTCGAGATATATCGAGATGTTTAAAAGTTCCGAAGCCGCACCAACATAATAGAGATACAGAAACACCGTGGCCCCTTTCTTTGAGATAACTCTGCACTAGTGCGAGCCGCAAATGCCACTTCCAGCTTAGCTGTGCAGAGGAAGGACAACAAGAAGAAGAAATATCTCGAAATATGTCCGTCAGGCCAGTTCCTTTGAGATGAATCTGCAAATATCTCGGAAACGAAGCGAGCTATGGCAAAATGTTAAGAGACGTTTTTTATAGAGAATTATGTTTCCTACAATTTATGTTCTATGATATTTTTTGATCAGAAGCGTAGTTTTCGAGATACATTGAGATATTTAAAAGTTCCGAAGCCGCACCAACATAATAGAGATACAGAAACACCGTGGCCCCTTTCTTTGAGATAACTCTGCACTATTGCGAGCTGTAAATGCCACTTCCAGCTTAGCTGTGCAGAAGAAGAACAACAAGAAGAAGAAATATCTCGAAATATGTCCGTCAGGCCCCTTCCCTTGAGATATATCTGCAAATATCTCGGAAACGAAGCGAGCTATGGCAAAATGTTGAGAGACCTTTTTTGTAGAGAATTATGTTTCCTACAATTTATGTTGTATGATATTTTTTGATCAGAAGCGTAGTTTTCGAGATATATCGAGATATTTAAAAGTTCCGAAGCCGCACCAACATAATAGGGATACAGAAACACCGTGGCCCCTTTCTCTGAGATAACTCTGCACTAGTGCGAGCCGCAAATGCCACTTCCAGCTTAGCTGTGCAGAAGAAGAACAACAAGAAGAAGAAATATCTCGAAATATGTCCGTCAGGCCCCTTCCCTTGAGATAAATCTGCACATATCTCGGAAACGAAGCGAGCTATGGCAAAATGTTAAGAGACCTTTTTTGTAGAGAATTAAGTTTCCTACTTTTTATGTTCTATGATATTTTTTGATCAGATGCGTAGTTCTCGAGATATATCAAGATATTTAAAAGTTCCGAAGCCGCACCAACATAATAGAGATACAGAAACACCGTGGCCCCTTTCTTTGAGATAACTCTGCACTATTGCGAGCTGTAAATGCCACTTCCAGCTTAGCTGTGCAGAAGAAGAACAACAAGAAGAAGAAATATCTCGAAATATGTCCGTCAGGCCCCCTCCCTTGAGATATATCTGCAAATATCTCGGAAACGAAGCGAGCTATGGCAAAATGTTAAGAGACCTTTTTTGTAGAGAATTATGTTTCCTACAATTTATGTTGTATGATATTTTTTGATCAGAAGCGTAGTTTTCGAGATACATCGAGATATTTAAAAGTTCCGAAGCCGCACCAACATAATAGAGATACAGAAACACCGTGGCCCCTTTCTTTGAGATAACTCTGCACTAGTGCGAGCCGCAAATGCCACTTCCAGCTTAGCTGTGCAGAAGAAGAACAACAAGAAGAAGAAATATCTCGAAATATGTCCGTCAGGCCCCTTCCCTTGAGATATATCTGCAAATATCTCGGAAACGAAGCGAGCTATGGCAAAATGTTAAGAGACCTTTTTTGTAGAGAATTCTGTTTCCTACAATTTATGTTCTATGATATTTTTTGATCAGAAGCGTAGTTTTCGAGATATATCGAGATATTTAAAAGTTCCGAAGCCGCACCAACATAATAGAGATACAGAAACACCGTGGCCCCTTTCTTTGAGATAACTCTGCACTAGTGCGAGCCGCAAATGCCACTTCCAGCTTAGCTGTGCAGAAGAAGAACAACAAGAAGAAGAAATATCTCGAAATATGTCCGTCAGGCCCCTTCCCTTGAGATAAATCTGCAAATATCTCGGAAACGAAGCGAGCTATGGCAAAATGTTAAGAGACCTTTTTTGTAGAGAATTAAGTTTCCTACTTTTTATGTTCTATGATATTTTTTGATCAGATGCGTAGTTCTCGAGATATATCAAGATATTTAAAAGTTCCGAAGCCGCATCAACATAATAGAGATACAGAAACGCCGTGGCCCCTTTCTTTGAGATAACTCTGCACTATTGCGAGCTGCAAATGCCACTTCCAGCTTAGCTGTGCAGAGGAAGAACAACAAGAAGAAGAAATATCTCGAAATATGTCCGTCAGGCCAGTTCCTTTGAGCTGAATCTGCAAATATCTCGGAAACGAAACGAGCTATGGCAAAATGTTAAGAGACCTTTTTTGTAGAGAATTATGTTTGCTACAATTTATGTTCTATGATATTTTTTGATCAGAAGCGTAGTTTTCCAGATATATCGAGATATTTAAAAGTTCCGAAGCCGCACCAACATAATAGAGATACAGAAACACCGTGGCCCCTTTCTTTGAGATAACTCTGCACTAGTGCGAGCGGCAAATGCCACTTCCAGCTTAGCTGTGCAGAAGAAGAACAACAAGAAGAAGAAATATCTCGAAATATGTCCGTCAGGCCCCTTCCCTTGAGATAAATATGCAAATATCTCGGAAACGAAGCGAGCTATGGCAAAATGTTAAGCGACCTTTTTTGTAGAGAATTAAGTTTCCTACTTTTCATGTTCTATGATATTTTTTGATCAGATGCGTAGGTCTCGAGATATATCAAGATATTTAAAAGTTCCGAAGCCGCACCAACATAATAGAGATACAGAAACACCGTGGCCCCTTTCTTTGAGATAACTCTGCACTATTGCGAGCTGTAAATGCCACTTCCAGCTTAGCTGTGCAGAAGAAGAACAACAAGAAGAAGAAATATTTCGAAATATGTCCGTCAGGCCCCTTCCCTTGAGATAAATCTGCAAATATCTCGGAAACGAAGCGAGCTATGGCAAAATGTTAAGAGACCTTTTTTGTACAGAATTATGTTTCCTACTTTTTACGTTCTATGATATTTTTTGATCAGACAGCGTAGTTCTCGAGATATATCAAGATATTTAAAAGTTCCGAAGCCGCACCAACATAATAGAGATACAGAAACACCGTGGCCCCTTTCTTTGAGATATCTCTGCACTATTGCGAGCTGCAAATGCCACTTCCAGCTTAGCTGTGCAGAAGAAGAACAACAAGAAGAAGAAATATCTCGAAATATGTCCGTGAGGCCCCCTTCCCTTGAGATAAATCTGCAAATATCTCGGAAACGAAGCGAGCTATGGCAAAATGTTAAGAGACCTTATTTGTAGAGAATTAAGTTTCCTACTTTTTATGTTCTATGATATTTTTTGATCAGATGCGTAGTTCTCGAGATATATCAAGATATTTAAAAGTTCCGAAGCCGCACCAACATAATAGAGGTACAGAAAAACCGTGGCCCCTTTCTTTGAGATAACTCTGCACTATTGCGAGCTGTAAATGCCACTTCCAGCTTAGCTGTGCAGAAGAAGAACAACAAGAAGAAGAAATATCTCGAAATATGTCCGTCACGCGCCTTCCCTTGAGATAAATCTCCAAATATCTCGGAAACGAAGCGAGCTATGGCAAAATATTAAGAGACCTTTTTTGTAGAGAATTAGGTTTCCAACTTTTTACGTTCTATGATATTTTTTGATCAGATGCGTAGTTCTCGAGATATATCAAGATATTTAAAAGTTCCGAAGCCGCACCAACATAATAGAGATACAGAAACACCGTGGCCCCTTTCTTTGAGATAACTCTGCACTATTGCGAGCTGTGAATGCCACTTCCAGCTTAGCTGTGCAGAAGAAGAACAACAAGAAGAAGAAATATCTCGAAATATGTCCGTCAGGCCCCTTCCCTTGAGATATATCTGCAAATATCTCGGAAACAAAGCGAGCTATGGCAAAATGTTAAGAGACCTTTTTTGTAGAGAATTATGTTTCCTACAATTTATGTTCTATGATATTTTTTGATCAGAAGCGTAGTTTTCGAGATATATCGAGATATTTAAAAGTTCCGAAGCCGCACCAACATAATAGAGATACAGAAACACCGTGGCCCCTTTCTTTGAGATAACTCTGCACTAGTGCGAGCTGCCAATGCCACTTCCAGCTTAGCTGTGCAGAAGAAGAACAACAAGAAGAAGAAATACCTCGAAATATGTCCGTCAGGCCCCTTCCCTTGAGATAAATCTGCAAATATCTCGGAAACGAAGCGAGCTATGGCAAAATGTTAAGAGACCTTTTTTGTAGACAATTAAGTTTCCTACTTTTTATGTTCTATGATATTTTTTGATCAGAGGCGTAGTTCTCGAGATATATCAAGATATTTAAAAGTTCCGAAGCCGCACCAACATAATAGAGATACAGAAACACCGTGGCCCCTTTCTTTGAGATAACTCTGCACTACTGCGAGCTGCAAATGCCACTTCCAGCTTAGCTGTGCAGAGGAAGAACAACAAGAAGAAGAAGTATCTCGAAATATGTCCGTCAGGCCCGTTCCTTTGAGCTGAATCTGCAAATATCTCGGAAACGAAGCGAGCTATGGCAAAATGCTAAGAGACGTTTCTTGTAGAGAATTATGTTTCCTACAATTTATGTTCTATGATATTTTTTGATCAGAAGCGTAGCTTTCGAGATACATCGAGATATTTAAAAGTTCCGAAGCCGCACCAACATAATAGAGATACAGAAACACCGTGGCCCCTTTCTTTGAGATAACTCTGCACTATTGCGAGCTGTAAATGCCACTTCCAGCTTAGCTGTGCAGAAGAAGAACAACAAGAAGAAGAAATATCTCGAAATATGTCCGTCAGGCCCCTTCCCTTGAGATATATCTGCAAATATCTCGGAAACGAAGCGAGCTATGGCAAAATGTTGAGAGACCTTTTTTGTAGAGAATTATGTTTCCTACAATTTATGTTGTATGATATTTTTTGATCAGAAGCGTAGTTTTCGAGATATATCGAGATATTTAAAAGTTCCGAAGCCGCACCAACATAATAGGGATACAGAAACACCGTGGCCCCTTTCTCTGAGATAACTCTGCACTAGTGCGAGCCGCAAAGGCCACTTCCAGCTTAGCTGTGCAGAAGAAGAACAACAAGAAGAAGAAATATCTCGAAATATGTCCGTCAGGCCCCTTCCCTTGAGATAAATCTGCACATATCTCGGAAACGAAGCGAGCTATGGCAAAATGTTAAGAGACCTTTTTTGTAGAGAATTAAGTTTCCTACTTTTTATGTTCTATGATATTTTTTGATCAGATGCGTAGTTCTCGAGATATATCAAGATATTTAAAAGTTCCGAAGCCGCACCAACATAATAGAGATACAGAAACACCGTGGCCCCTTTCTTTGAGATAACTCTGCACTAGTGCGAGCCGCAAATGCCACTTCCAGCTTAGCTGTGCAGAAGAAGAACAACAAGAAGAAGAAATATCTCGAAATATGTCCGTCAGGCCCCTTCCCTTGAGATAAATCTGCAAATATCTCGGAAACGAAGCGAGCTATGGCAAAATGTTAAGAGACCTTTTTTGTAGAGAATTATGCTTCCTACTTTTTATGTTCTATGATATTTTTTGATCAGATGCGTAGTTCTCGAGATACATCAAGATATTTAAAAGTTCCGAAGTCGCACCAACATAATAGAGATACAGAAACACCGTGGCCCCTTTCTTTGAGATAACTCTGCACTATTGCGAGCTGCAAATGCCACTTCCAGCTTAGCTGTGCAGAGGAAGAACAACAAGAAGAAGAAATATCTCGAAATATGTCCGGCAGGCCCCTTCCCTTGAGATATATCTGCAAATATCTCGGAAACGAAGCGAGCTATGGCAAAATGTTAAGAGACCTTTTTTGTAGAGAATTCTGTTTCCTACAATTTATGTTCTATGATATTTTTTGATCAGACGCGTAGTTTTCGAGATATATCGAGATGTTTAAAAGTTCCGAAGCCGCACCAACATAATAGAGATACAGAAACACCGTGGCCCCTTTCTTTGAGATAACTCTGCACTAGTGCGAGCCGCAAATGCCACTTCCAGCTTAGCTGTGCAGAGGAAGGACAACAAGAAGAAGAAATATCTCGAAATATGTCCGTCAGGCCAGTTCCTTTGAGATGAATCTGCAAATATCTCGGAAACGAAGCGAGCTATGGCAAAATGTTAAGAGACGTTTTTTATAGAGAATTATGTTTCCTACAATTTATGTTCTATGATATTTTTTGATCAGAAGCGTAGTTTTCGAGATACATTGAGATATTTAAAAGTTCCGAAGCCGCACCAACATAATAGAGATACAGAAACACCGTGGCCCCTTTCTTTGAGATAACTCTGCACTATTGCGAGCTGTAAATGCCACTTCCAGCTTAGCTGTGCAGAAGAAGAACAACAAGAAGAAGAAATATCTCGAAATATGTCCGTCAGGCCCCTTCCCTTGAGATATATCTGCAAATATCTCGGAAACGAAGCGAGCTATGGCAAAATGTTGAGAGACCTTTTTTGTAGAGAATTATGTTTCCTACAATTTATGTTGTATGATATTTTTTGATCAGAAGCGTAGTTTTCGAGATATATCGAGATATTTAAAAGTTCCGAAGCCGCACCAACATAATAGGGATACAGAAACACCGTGGCCCCTTTCTCTGAGATAACTCTGCACTAGTGCGAGCCGCAAATGCCACTTCCAGCTTAGCTGTGCAGAAGAAGAACAACAAGAAGAAGAAATATCTCGAAATATGTCCGTCAGGCCCCTTCCCTTGAGATAAATCTGCACATATCTCGGAAACGAAGCGAGCTATGGCAAAATGTTAAGAGACCTTTTTTGTAGAGAATTAAGTTTCCTACTTTTTATGTTCTATGATATTTTTTGATCAGATGCGTAGTTCTCGAGATATATCAAGATATTTAAAAGTTCCGAAGCCGCACCAACATAATAGAGATACAGAAACACCGTGGCCCCTTTCTTTGAGATAACTCTGCACTATTGCGAGCTGTAAATGCCACTTCCAGCTTAGCTGTGCAGAAGAAGAACAACAAGAAGAAGAAATATCTCGAAATATGTCCGTCAGGCCCCCTCCCTTGAGATATATCTGCAAATATCTCGGAAACGAAGCGAGCTATGGCAAAATGTTAAGAGACCTTTTTTGTAGAGAATTATGTTTCCTACAATTTATGTTGTATGATATTTTTTGATCAGAAGCGTAGTTTTCGAGATACATCGAGATATTTAAAAGTTCCGAAGCCGCACCAACATAATAGAGATACAGAAACACCGTGGCCCCTTTCTTTGAGATAACTCTGCACTAGTGCGAGCCGCAAATGCCACTTCCAGCTTAGCTGTGCAGAAGAAGAACAACAAGAAGAAGAAATATCTCGAAATATGTCCGTCAGGCCCCTTCCCTTGAGATATATCTGCAAATATCTCGGAAACGAAGCGAGCTATGGCAAAATGTTAAGAGACCTTTTTTGTAGAGAATTCTGTTTCCTACAATTTATGTTCTATGATATTTTTTGATCAGAAGCGTAGTTTTCGAGATATATCGAGATATTTAAAAGTTCCGAAGCCGCACCAACATAATAGAGATACAGAAACACCGTGGCCCCTTTCTTTGAGATAACTCTGCACTAGTGCGAGCCGCAAATGCCACTTCCAGCTTAGCTGTGCAGAAGAAGAACAACAAGAAGAAGAAATATCTCGAAATATGTCCGTCAGGCCCCTTCCCTTGAGATAAATCTGCAAATATCTCGGAAACGAAGCGAGCTATGGCAAAATGTTAAGAGACCTTTTTTGTAGAGAATTAAGTTTCCTACTTTTTATGTTCTATGATATTTTTTGATCAGATGCGTAGTTCTCGAGATATATCAAGATATTTAAAAGTTCCGAAGCCGCATCAACATAATAGAGATACAGAAACGCCGTGGCCCCTTTCTTTGAGATAACTCTGCACTATTGCGAGCTGCAAATGCCACTTCCAGCTTAGCTGTGCAGAGGAAGAACAACAAGAAGAAGAAATATCTCGAAATATGTCCGTCAGGCCAGTTCCTTTGAGCTGAATCTGCAAATATCTCGGAAACGAAACGAGCTATGGCAAAATGTTAAGAGACCTTTTTTGTAGAGAATTATGTTTGCTACAATTTATGTTCTATGATATTTTTTGATCAGAAGCGTAGTTTTCCAGATATATCGAGATATTTAAAAGTTCCGAAGCCGCACCAACATAATAGAGATACAGAAACACCGTGGCCCCTTTCTTTGAGATAACTCTGCACTAGTGCGAGCGGCAAATGCCACTTCCAGCTTAGCTGTGCAGAAGAAGAACAACAAGAAGAAGAAATATCTCGAAATATGTCCGTCAGGCCCCTTCCCTTGAGATAAATATGCAAATATCTCGGAAACGAAGCGAGCTATGGCAAAATGTTAAGCGACCTTTTTTGTAGAGAATTAAGTTTCCTACTTTTCATGTTCTATGATATTTTTTGATCAGATGCGTAGGTCTCGAGATATATCAAGATATTTAAAAGTTCCGAAGCCGCACCAACATAATAGAGATACAGAAACACCGTGGCCCCTTTCTTTGAGATAACTCTGCACTATTGCGAGCTGTAAATGCCACTTCCAGCTTAGCTGTGCAGAAGAAGAACAACAAGAAGAAGAAATATTTCGAAATATGTCCGTCAGGCCCCTTCCCTTGAGATAAATCTGCAAATATCTCGGAAACGAAGCGAGCTATGGCAAAATGTTAAGAGACCTTTTTTGTACAGAATTATGTTTCCTACTTTTTACGTTCTATGATATTTTTTGATCAGACAGCGTAGTTCTCGAGATATATCAAGATATTTAAAAGTTCCGAAGCCGCACCAACATAATAGAGATACAGAAACACCGTGGCCCCTTTCTTTGAGATATCTCTGCACTATTGCGAGCTGCAAATGCCACTTCCAGCTTAGCTGTGCAGAAGAAGAACAACAAGAAGAAGAAATATCTCGAAATATGTCCGTGAGGCCCCCTTCCCTTGAGATAAATCTGCAAATATCTCGGAAACGAAGCGAGCTATGGCAAAATGTTAAGAGACCTTATTTGTAGAGAATTAAGTTTCCTACTTTTTATGTTCTATGATATTTTTTGATCAGATGCGTAGTTCTCGAGATATATCAAGATATTTAAAAGTTCCGAAGCCGCACCAACATAATAGAGGTACAGAAAAACCGTGGCCCCTTTCTTTGAGATAACTCTGCACTATTGCGAGCTGTAAATGCCACTTCCAGCTTAGCTGTGCAGAAGAAGAACAACAAGAAGAAGAAATATCTCGAAATATGTCCGTCACGCGCCTTCCCTTGAGATAAATCTCCAAATATCTCGGAAACGAAGCGAGCTATGGCAAAATATTAAGAGACCTTTTTTGTAGAGAATTAGGTTTCCAACTTTTTACGTTCTATGATATTTTTTGATCAGATGCGTAGTTCTCGAGATATATCAAGATATTTAAAAGTTCCGAAGCCGCACCAACATAATAGAGATACAGAAACACCGTGGCCCCTTTCTTTGAGATAACTCTGCACTATTGCGAGCTGTGAATGCCACTTCCAGCTTAGCTGTGCAGAAGAAGAACAACAAGAAGAAGAAATATCTCGAAATATGTCCGTCAGGCCCCTTCCCTTGAGATATATCTGCAAATATCTCGGAAACAAAGCGAGCTATGGCAAAATGTTAAGAGACCTTTTTTGTAGAGAATTATGTTTCCTACAATTTATGTTCTATGATATTTTTTGATCAGAAGCGTAGTTTTCGAGATATATCGAGATATTTAAAAGTTCCGAAGCCGCACCAACATAATAGAGATACAGAAACACCGTGGCCCCTTTCTTTGAGATAACTCTGCACTAGTGCGAGCTGCCAATGCCACTTCCAGCTTAGCTGTGCAGAAGAAGAACAACAAGAAGAAGAAATACCTCGAAATATGTCCGTCAGGCCCCTTCCCTTGAGATAAATCTGCAAATATCTCGGAAACGAAGCGAGCTATGGCAAAATGTTAAGAGACCTTTTTTGTAGACAATTAAGTTTCCTACTTTTTATGTTCTATGATATTTTTTGATCAGATGCGTAGTTCTCGAGATATATCAAGATATTTAAAAGTTCCGAAGCCGCACCAACATAATAGAGATACAGAAACACCGTGGCCCCTTTCTTTGAGATAACTCTGCACTACTGCGAGCTGCAAATGCCACTTCCAGCTTAGCTGTGCAGAGGAAGAACAACAAGAAGAAGAAGTATCTCGAAATATGTCCGTCAGGCCCGTTCCTTTGAGCTGAATCTGCAAATATCTCGGAAACGAAGCGAGCTATGGCAAAATGCTAAGAGACGTTTCTTGTAGAGAATTATGTTTCCTACAATTTATGTTCTATGATATTTTTTGATCAGAAGCGTAGTTTTCGAGATATATCGAGATATTTAAAAGTTCCGAAGCCGCACCAACATAATAGAGATACAGAAACACCGTGGCTCCTTTCTTTGAGATAACTCTGCACTAGTGCGAGCCGCAAATGCCACTTCCAGCTTAGCTGTGCAGAAGAAGAACAACAAGAAGAAGAAATATCTCGAAATATGTCCGTCAGGCCCCTTCCCTTGAGATAAATCTGCAAATATCTCGGAAACGAAGCGTGCTATGGCAAAATGTTAAGAGACTGTTTTTGTAGAGAATTAAGTTTCCTACTTTTTATGTTCTATGATATTTTTCGATCAGAGGCGGGGTTATCGAGATATATCAATATATTTAAAAGTTCCGAAGCCGCACCAACATAATAGAGATACAGAAACACCGTGGCCCCTTTCTTTGAGATAACTCTGCACGATTGCGAGCTGGAAATGCCACTTCCAGTTTAGCTGTGCAGAAAAAGAACAACAAGAAGAAGAAATATCTCGAAATATGTCCATCAGGACCCTTCCCTTGAGATAAATCTGCAAATATCTCGGAAACGAAGCGAGCTATGGCAAAATGTTAAGAGACCTTTTTTGTAGAGAATTATGTTTCCTACAATTTATGTTCTATGATATTTTTTGATCAGAAGCGTAGTTTTCGAGATATATCGAGATATGTAAAAGTTCCGAAGCCGCACCAACATAATAGAGATACAGAAACACCGTGGCCCTTTTCTTTGGGATAACTCTGCACTCTTGCGAGCTGCAAATGCCACTTCCAGCTTAGCTGTGCAGAAGAAGAACAACAAGAAGAAGAAATATCTCGAAATATGTCCGTCAGGCCACTTCCCTTGAGATAAATATGCAAATATCTCGGAAACGAAGCGAGCTATGGCAAAATGTTAAGAGACCTCTTTTGTAGAGAATTAAGTTTCCTACTTTTTATGTTGTATGATATTTTTTGATCAGATGCGTAGTTCTCGAGATATATCAAGATATTTAAAAGTTCCGAAGCCGCACCAACATAATAGAGATACAGAAACACCGTGGCCCCTTTCTTTGAGATAACTCTGCACTATTGCGAGCTGCAAATGCCACTTCCAGCTTAGCTGTGCAGAGGAAGAACAACAAGAAGAAGAAATATCTCGAAATATGTCCGTCAGGCCAGTTCCTTTGAGCTGAATCTGCAAATATCTCGGAAACGAAGCGAGCTATGGCAAAATGTTAAGCGACCTTTTTTGTAGAGAATTAAGTTTCCTACTTTTTATGTTCTATGATATTTTTTGATCAGATGCGTAGTTCTCGAGATATATCAAGATATTTAAAAGTTCCGAAGCCCCACCAACATAATAGAGATACAGAAACACCGTGGCCCCTTTCTTTGAGATAACTCTGCACTATTGCGAGCTGCAAATGCCACTTCCAGCTTAGCTGTGCAGAGGAAGAACAACAAGAAGAAGAAATATCTCGAAATATGTCCGTCAGGCCAGTTCCTTTGCGCTGAATCTGCAAATATCTCGGAAACGAAGCGAGCTATGGCAAAATGTTAAGAGACGTTTTTTGTAGAGAATTATGTTTCCTACAATTTATGTTCTATGATATTTTTTGATCAGAAGCGTAGTTTTCGAGATATATCGAGATATTTTAAAGTTCCGAAGCCGCACCAACATAATAGGGATACAGAAACACCGTGGCCCCTTTCTTTGAGATAAGTCTGCACTAGTGCGAGCCGCAAATGCCACTTCCAGCTTAGCTGTGGAGAAGAAGAACAACAAGAAGAAGAAATATCTCGAAATATGTCCGTCAGGCCCCTTCCCTTGAGATAAATCTGCAAATATCTCGGAAACGAAGCGAGCTATGGCAAAATGTTAAGAGACCTTTTTTGTAGATAATTAGGTTTCCTACTTTTTATGTTCTATGATATTTTCCGATCAGAGGCGTAGTTCTCGAGATATATCAAGATATTTAAAAGTTCCGAAGCCGCACCAACATAATAGAGATACAGAAACACCGTGGCCCCTTTCTTTGAGATAACTCTGCACGATTGCGAGCTGGAAATCCCACTTCCAGTTTAGCTGTGCAGAAGAAGAACAACAAGAAGAAGAAATATCTCGAAATATGTCCGTCAGGCCAGTTCCTTTGAGCTGAATCTGCAAATATCTCGGACACGAAGCGAGCTATGGCAAAATGTTAAGCGACCTTTTTTGTAGAGAATTAAGTTTCCTACTTTTTATGTTCTATGATATTTTTTGATCAGATGCGTAGTTCTCGAGATATATCAAGATATTTAAAAGTTCCGAAGCCCCACCAACATAATAGAGATACAGAAACACCGTGGCCCCTTTCTTTGAGATAACTCTGCACTATTGCGAGCTGCAAATGCCACTTCCAGCTTAGCTGTGCAGAGGAAGAACAACAAGAAGAAGAAATATCTCGAAATATGTCCGTCAGGCCAGTTCCTTTGAGCTGAATCTGCAAATATCTCGGAAACGAAGCGAGCTATGGCAAAATGTTAAGAGACGTTTTTTGTAGAGAATTATGTTTCCTACAATTTATGTTCTATGATATTTTTTGATCAGAAGCGTAGTTTTCGAGATATATCGAGATATTTAAAAGTTCCGAAGCCGCACCAACATAATAGGGATACAGAAACACCGTGGCCCCTTTCTTTGAGATAACTCTGCACTAGTGCGAGCCGCAAATGCCACTTCCAGCTTAGCTGTGGAGAAGAAGAACAACAAGAAGAAGAAATATCTCGAAATATGTCCGTCAGGCCCCTTCCCTTGAGATAAATCTGCAAATATCTCGGAAACGAAGCGAGCTATGGCAAAATGTTAAGAGACCTTTTTTGTAGATAATTAGGTTTCCTACTTTTTATGTTCTATGATATTTTTCGATCAGAGGCGTAGTTCTCGAGATATATCAAGATATTTAAAAGTTCCGAAGCCGCACCAACATAATAGAGATACAGAAACACCGTGGCCCCTTTCTTTGAGATAACTCTGCACGATTGCGAGCTGGAAATGCCACTTCCAGTTTAGCTGTGCAGAAGAAGAACAACAAAAAGAAGAAATATCTGGAAATATGTCCGTCAGGCCTCTTCCCTTGAGATAAATCTGCAAATATCTCGGAAACGAAGCGAGCTATGGCAAAATGTTAAGAGACCTTTTTTGTAGAGAATTAAGTTTCCTACTTTCTTTGTTCTATGATATTTTTTGATCGGATGCGTAGTTCTCGAGATATATCAAGATATTTAAAAGTTCCGAAGCCGCACCAACGTAATAGAGATACAGAAACACCGTGGCCCCTTTCTTTGAGATAACTCTGCACTATTGCGAGCTGCAAATGCCACTTCCAGCTTAGCTGTGCAGAAGAAGAACAACAAAAAGAAGAAATATCTCGAAATATGTCCGTCAGGCCCCTTCCCTTGAGATAAATCTGCAAATATCTCGGAAACGAAGCGAGCTATGGCAAAATGTTAAGAGACCTCTTTTGTAAAGAATTAAGTTTCCTACTTTTTATGCTCTATGATATTTTTCGATCAGATGCGTAGTTCTCGAGATATATCAAGATATTTAAAAGTTCCGAAGCCGCACCAACATAATAGAGATACAGAAACACCGTGGCCCCTTTCTTTGCGATAACTCTGCACTATTGCGAGCTGCAAATGCCACTTCCAGCTTAGCTGTGCAGAAGAAGAACAACAAGAAGAAGAAATATCTCGAAATATGTCCGTCAGGCCCCTTCCCTTGAGCTAAATCTGCAAATATCTCGGAAACGATGCCAGTTATGGGAAAATGTTAAGAGACCTTTTTTGTAGAGAATTAAGTTTCCTACTTTTTATGTTCTATGATATTTTTTGATCAGATGCGTAGTTCTCGAGATATATCAAGATATTTAAAAGCTCCGAAGCTGCACCAACATAATAGAGGTACAGAAACACAGTGGCCCCTTTCTTTGAGATAACTCTGCACTATTGCGAGCTGCAAATGCCACTTCCAGCTTAGCTGTGCAGAAGAAGAACAACAAGAAGAAGAAATATCTCGAAATATGTCCGTCAGGCCCCTTCCCTTGGGATAAATCTGCAAATATCTCGGAAACGAAGCGAGCTATGGCAAAATATTAAGAGACCTTTTTTGTAGAGAATTAAGTTTCCTACTTTTTATGTTCTATGATATTTTTTGATCAGATGCGTAGTTCTCGAGATATATCAAGATATTTAAAAGCTCCGAAGCTGCACCAACATAATAGAGGTACAGAAACACAGTGGCCCCTTTCTTTGAGATAACTCTGCACTATTGCGAGCTGCAAATGCCACTTCCAGCTTAGCTGTGCAGAAGAAGAACAACAAGAATAAGAAATATTTCGAAATATGTCCGTCAGGCCCCTTCCCTTGAGATAAATCTGCAAATATCTCGGAAACGAAGCGAGCAACGGCAAAATGTTAAGAGACCTTTTTTGTAGAAAATTAGGTTTCCTACTTTTTATGTTCTATGATATTTTTTGATCAGATGCGTAGTTCTCGAGATATATCAAGATATTTGAAAGTTCCGAAGCCGCACCAACATAATAGAGATACAGAAACACCGTGGCCCCTTTCTTTGAGATAACTCTGCACTATTGCGAGCTGCAAATGCCACTTCCAGCTTAGCTGTGCAGAAGAAGAACAACAAGAAGAAGAAATATCTGGAAATATGTCCGTCAGGCCCCTTCCCTTGAGATAAATCTGCAAATATCTCGGAAACGAAGCGAGCTACGGCAAAATGTTAAGAGACCTTTTTTGTAGAAAATTAGGATTCCTACTTTTTATGTTCTATGATATTTTTTGAACAGATGCGTAGTTCTCGAGATATATCAAGATATTTAAAAGTTCCGAAGCCGCACCAACATAATAGAGATACAGAAACACCGTGGCCCCTTTCTTTGAGATAACTCTGCACTATTGCGCGCTGCAAATGCCACTTCCAGCTTAGCTGTGCAGAAGAAGAACAACAAGAAGAAGAAATATCTCGAAATATGTCCGTCAGGCCCCTTCCCTTGAGATAAATCTGCAAATATCTCGGAAACGAAGCGAGCTATGGCAAAATGTTAAGAGACCTTTTTTGTAGAGAATTAAGTTTCCTACTTTTTATGTTCTATGATATTTTTTGAACAGATGCGTAGTTCTCGAGATATATCAAGATATTTAAAAGTTCCGAAGCCGCAGCAACATAATAGAGATACAGAAACACCGTGGCCCCTTTCTTTGAGATAACTCTGCACTATTGCGAGCTGCAAATGCCACTTCCAGCTTAGCTGTGCAGAAGAGGAACAACAAGAAGAAGAAATATCTCGGAATATGTCCGTCAGGCCCCTTCCCTTGAGCTAAATCTGCAAATATCTCGGAAACGATGCCAGTTATGGGAAAATGTTAAGAGACCTTTTTTGTAGAGAATTAAGTTTCCTACTTTTTATGTTCTATGATATTTTTTGATCAGATGCGTAGTTCTCGAGATATATCAAGATATTTAAAAGCTCCGAAGCTGCACCAACATAATAGAGGTACAGAAACACAGTGGCCCCTTTCTTTGAGATAACTCTGCACTATTGCGAGCTGCAAATGCCACTTCCAGCTTAGCTGTGCAGAAGAAGAACAACAAGAAGAAGAAATATCTCGAAATATGTCCGTCAGGCCCCTTCCCTTGGGATAAATCTGCAAATATCTCGGAAACGAAGCGAGCTATGGC
This sequence comes from Osmia lignaria lignaria, assembly GCF_051020975.1. NCBI lineage: Eukaryota > Metazoa > Arthropoda > Insecta > Hymenoptera > Megachilidae > Osmia > Osmia lignaria. The sequence continues at coordinate 10,764,644 of NW_027478160.1, forward strand.
AAAATATTAAGAGACCTTTTTTGTAGAGAATTAAGTTTCCTACTTTTTATGTTCTATGATATTTTTTGATCAGATGCGTAGTTCTCGAGATATATCAAGATATTTAAAAGCTCCGAAGCTGCACCAACATAATAGAGGTACAGAAACACAGTGGCCCCTTTCTTTGAGATAACTCTGCACTATTGCGAGCTGCAAATGCCACTTCCAGCTTAGCTGTGCAGAAGAAGAACAACAAGAATAAGAAATATTTCGAAATATGTCCGTCAGGCCCCTTCCCTTGAGATAAATCTGCAAATATCTCGGAAACGAAGCGAGCAACGGCAAAATGTTAAGAGACCTTTTTTGTAGAAAATTAGGTTTCCTACTTTTTATGTTCTATGATATTTTTTGATCAGATGCGTAGTTCTCGAGATATATCAAGATATTTGAAAGTTCCGAAGCCGCACCAACATAATAGAGATACAGAAACACCGTGGCCCCTTTCTTTGAGATAACTCTGCACTATTGCGAGCTGCAAATGCCACTTCCAGCTTAGCTGTGCAGAAGAAGAACAACAAGAAGAAGAAATATCTGGAAATATGTCCGTCAGGCCCCTTCCCTTGAGATAAATCTGCAAATATCTCGGAAACGAAGCGAGCTACGGCAAAATGTTAAGAGACCTTTTTTGTAGAAAATTAGGATTCCTACTTTTTATGTTCTATGATATTTTTTGAACAGATGCGTAGTTCTCGAGATATATCAAGATATTTAAAAGTTCCGAAGCCGCACCAACATAATAGAGATACAGAAACACCGTGGCCCCTTTCTTTGAGATAACTCTGCACTATTGCGCGCTGCAAATGCCACTTCCAGCTTAGCTGTGCAGAAGAAGAACAACAAGAAGAAGAAATATCTCGAAATATGTCCGTCAGGCCCCTTCCCTTGAGATAAATCTGCAAATATCTCGGAAACGAAGCGAGCTATGGCAAAATGTTAAGAGACCTTTTTTGTAGAGAATTAAGTTTCCTACTTTTTATGTTCTATGATATCTTTTGAACAGATGCGTAGTTCTCGAGATATATCAAGATATTTAAAAGTTCCGAAGCCGCAGCAACATAATAGAGATACAGAAACACCGTGGCCCCTTTCTTTGAGATAACTCTGCACTATTGCGAGCTGCAAATGCCACTTCCAGCTTAGCTGTGCAGAAGAGGAACAACAAGAAGAAGAAATATCTCGGAATATGTCCGTCAGGCCCCTTCCCTTGAGCTAAATCTGCAAATATCTCGGAAACGATGCCAGTTATGGGAAAATGTTAAGAGACCTTTTTTGTAGAGAATTAAGTTTCCTACTTTTTATGTTCTATGATATTTTTTGATCAGATGCGTAGTTCTCGAGATATATCAAGATATTTAAAAGTTCCGAAGCCGCACCAACATAATAGAGATACAGAAACACCGTGGCCCCTTTCTTTGAGATAACTCTGCACTATTGCGAGCTGCAAATGCCACTTCCAGCTTAGCTGTGCAGAAGAAGAACAACAAGAAGAAGAAATATCTCGAAATATGTCCGTCAGGCCCCTTCCCTTGAGATAAATCTGCAAATATCTCGGAAACGAAGCGAGCTATGGCAAAATGTTAAGAGACCTTTTTTGTAGAGAATTAAGTTTCCTACTTTTTATGTTCTATGATATTTTTTGATCAGATGCGTAGTTCTCGAGATATATCAAGATATTTAAAAGCTCCGAAGCTGCACCAACATAATAGAGATACAGAAACACCGTGGCCCCTTTCTTTGCGATAACTCTGCACTATTGCGAGCTGCAAATGCCACTTCCAGCTTAGCTGTGCAGAAGAAGAACAACAAGAAGAAGAAATATCTCGAAATATGTCCGTCAGGCCCCTTCCCTTGAGATAAATCTGCAAATATCTCGGAAACGAAGCGAGCTATGGCAAAATGTTAAGAGACCTTTTTTGTAGAGAATTAAGTTTCCTACTTTTTATGTTCTATGATATTTTTTGAACAGATGCGTAGTTCTCGAGATATATCAAGATATTTAAAAGTTCCGAAGCCGCACCAACATAATAGAGATACAGAAACACCGTGGCCCCTTTCTTTGAGATAACTCTGCACTATTGCGAGCTGCAAATGCCACTTCCAGCTTAGCTGTGCAGAAGAGGAACAACAAGAAGAAGAAATATCTCGGAATATGTCCGTCAGGCCCCTTCCCTTGAGCTAAATCTTCAAATATCTCGGAAACGATGCCAGTTATGGGAAAATGTTAAGAGACCTTTTTTGTAGAGAATTAAGTTTCCTACTTTTTATGTTCTATGATATTTTTTGATCAGATGCGTAGTTCTCGAGATATATCAAGATATTTAAAAGTTCCGAAGCCGCACCAACATAATAGAGATACAGAAACACCGTGGCCCCTTTCTTTGAGATAACTCTGCACTATTGCGAGCTGCAAATGCCACTTCCAGCTTAGCTGTGCAGAAGATGAACAACAAGAAGAAGAAATATCTCGAAATATGTCCGTCAGGCCCCTTCCCTTGAGATAAATCTGCAAATATCTCGGAAACGAAGCGAGCTATGGCAAAATGTTAAGAGACCTTTTTTGTAGAGAATTAAGTTTCCTACTTTTTATGTTCTATGATATTTTTTGATCAGATGCGTAGTTCTCGAGATATATCAAGATATTTAAAAGCTCCGAAGCTGCACCAACATAATAGAGATACAGAAATACCGTGGCCCCTTTCTTTGCGATAACTCTGCACTATTGCGAGCTGCAAATGCCACTTCCAGCTTAGCTGTGCAGAAGAAGAACAACAAGAAGAAGAAATATCTCGAAATATGTCCGTCAGGCCCCTTCCCTTGAGATAAATCTGCAAATATCTCGGAAACGAAGCGAGCTATGGCAAAATGTTAAGAGACCTTTTTTGTAGAGAATTAAGTTTCCTACTTGTTATGTTCTATGATATTTTTTGATCAGATGCGTAGTTCTCGAGATATATCAAGATATTTAAAAGCTCCGAAGCTGCACCAACATAATAGAGGTACAGAAACACAGTGGCCCCTTTCTTTGAGATAACTCTGCACTATTGCGAGCTGCAAATGCCACGTCCAGCTTAGCTGTGCAGAAGAAGAACAACAAGAATAAGAAATATTTCGAAATATGTCCGTCAGGCCCCTTCCCTTGAGATAAATCTTCAAATATCTCGGAAACGAAGCGAGCTACGGCAAAATGTTAAGAGACCTTTTTTGTAGAAAATTAGGTTTCCTACTTTTTATGTTCTATGATATTTTTTGATCAGATGCGTAGTTCTCGAGATATATCAAGATATTTGAAAGTTCCGAAGCCGCACCAACATAATAGAGATACAGAAACACCGTGGCCCCTTTCTTTGAGATAACTCTGCACTATTGCGAGCTGCAAATGCCACTTCCAGCTTAGCTGTGCAGAAGAAGAACAACAAGAAGAAGAAATATCTGGAAATATGTCCGTCAGGCCCCTTCCCTTGAGATAAATCTGCAAATATCTCGGAAACGAAGCGAGCTACGGCAAAATGTTAAGAGACCTTTTTTGTAGAAAATTAGGATTCCTACTTTTTATGTTCTATGATATTTTTTGAACAGATGCGTAGTTCTCGAGATATATCAAGATATTTAAAAGTTCCGAAGCCGCACCAACATAATAGAGATACAGAAACACCGTGGCCCCTTTCTTTGAGATAACTCTGCACTATTGCGCGCTGCAAATGCCACTTCCAGCTTAGCTGTGCAGAAGAAGAACAACAAGAAGAAGAAATATCTCGAAATATGTCCGTCAGGCCCCTTCCCTTGAGATAAATCTGCAAATATCTCGGAAACGAAGCGAGCTATGGCAAAATGTTAAGAGACCTTTTTTGTAGAGAATTAAGTTTCCTACTTTTTATGTTCTATGATATTTTTTGAACAGATGCGTAGTTCTCGAGATATATCAAGATATTTAAAAGTTCCGAAGCCGCAGCAACATAATAGAGATACAGAAACACCGTGGCCCCTTTCTTTGAGATAACTCTGCACTATTGCGAGCTGCAAATGCCACTTCCAGCTTAGCTGTGCAGAAGAGGAACAACAAGAAGAAGAAATATCTCGGAATATGTCCGTCAGGCCCCTTCCCTTGAGCTAAATCTGCAAATATCTCGGAAACGATGCCAGTTATGGGAAAATGTTAAGAGACCTTTTTTGTAGAGAATTAAGTTTCCTACTTTTTATGTTCTATGATATTTTTTGATCAGATGCGTAGTTCTCGAGATATATCAAGATATTTAAAAGCTCCGAAGCTGCACCAACATAATAGAGGTACAGAAACACAGTGGCCCCTTTCTTTGAGATAACTCTGCACTATTGCGAGCTGCAAATGCCACTTCCAGCTTAGCTGTGCAGAAGAAGAACAACAAGAAGAAGAAATATCTCGAAATATGTCCGTCAGGCCCCTTCCCTTGGGATAAATCTGCAAATATCTCGGAAACGAAGCGAGCTATGGCAAAATATTAAGAGACCTTTTTTGTAGAGAATTAAGTTTCCTACTTTTTATGTTCTATGATATTTTTTGATCAGATGCGTAGTTCTCGAGATATATCAAGATATTTAAAAGCTCCGAAGCTGCACCAACATAATAGAGGTACAGAAACACAGTGGCCCCTTTCTTTGAGATAACTCTGCACTATTGCGAGCTGCAAATGCCACTTCCAGCTTAGCTGTGCAGAAGAAGAACAACAAGAATAAGAAATATTTCGAAATATGTCCGTCAGGCCCCTTCCCTTGAGATAAATCTGCAAATATCTCGGAAACGAAGCGAGCAACGGCAAAATGTTAAGAGACCTTTTTTGTAGAAAATTAGGTTTCCTACTTTTTATGTTCTATGATATTTTTTGATCAGATGCGTAGTTCTCGAGATATATCAAGATATTTGAAAGTTCCGAAGCCGCACCAACATAATAGAGATACAGAAACACCGTGGCCCCTTTCTTTGAGATAACTCTGCACTATTGCGAGCTGCAAATGCCACTTCCAGCTTAGCTGTGCAGAAGAAGAACAACAAGAAGAAGAAATATCTGGAAATATGTCCGTCAGGCCCCTTCCCTTGAGATAAATCTGCAAATATCTCGGAAACGAAGCGAGCTACGGCAAAATGTTAAGAGACCTTTTTTGTAGAAAATTAGGATTCCTACTTTTTATGTTCTATGATATTTTTTGAACAGATGCGTAGTTCTCGAGATATATCAAGATATTTAAAAGTTCCGAAGCCGCACCAACATAATAGAGATACAGAAACACCGTGGCCCCTTTCTTTGAGATAACTCTGCACTATTGCGCGCTGCAAATGCCACTTCCAGCTTAGCTGTGCAGAAGAAGAACAACAAGAAGAAGAAATATCTCGAAATATGTCCGTCAGGCCCCTTCCCTTGAGATAAATCTGCAAATATCTCGGAAACGAAGCGAGCTATGGCAAAATGTTAAGAGACCTTTTTTGTAGAGAATTAAGTTTCCTACTTTTTATGTTCTATGATATCTTTTGAACAGATGCGTAGTTCTCGAGATATATCAAGATATTTAAAAGTTCCGAAGCCGCAGCAACATAATAGAGATACAGAAACACCGTGGCCCCTTTCTTTGAGATAACTCTGCACTATTGCGGGCTGCAAATGCCACTTCCAGCTTAGCTGTGCAGAAGAGGAACAACAAGAAGAAGAAATATCTCGGAATATGTCCGCCAGGCCCCTTCCCTTGAGCTAAATCTGCAAATATCTCGGAAACGATGCCAGTTATGGGAAAATGTTAAGAGACCTTTTTTGTAGAGAATTAAGTTTCCTACTTTTTATGTTCTATGATATTTTTTGATCAGATGCGTAGTTCTCGAGATATATCAAGATATTTAAAAGTTCCGAAGCCGCACCAACATAATAGAGATACAGAAACACCGTGGCCCCTTTCTTTGAGATAACTCTGCACTATTGCGAGCTGCAAATGCCACTTCCAGCTTAGCTGTGCAGAAGAAGAACAACAAGAAGAAGAAATATCTCGAAATATGTCCGTCAGGCCCCTTCCCTTGAGATAAATCTGCAAATATCTCGGAAACGAAGCGAGCTATGGCAAAATGTTAAGAGACCTTTTTTGTAGAGAATTAAGTTTCCTACTTTTTATGTTCTATGATATTTTTTGATCAGATGCGTAGTTCTCGAGATATATCAAGATATTTAAAAGCTCCGAAGCTGCACCAACATAATAGAGATACAGAAACACCGTGGCCCCTTTCTTTGCGATAACTCTGCACTATTGCGAGCTGCAAATGCCACTTCCAGCTTAGCTGTGCAGAAGAAGAACAACAAGAAGAAGAAATATCTCGAAATATGTCCGTCAGGCCCCTTCCCTTGAGATAAATCTGCAAATATCTCGGAAACGAAGCGAGCTATGGCAAAATGTTAAGAGACCTTTTTTGTAGAGAATTAAGTTTCCTACTTTTTATGTTCTATGATATTTTTTGAACAGATGCGTAGTTCTCGAGATATATCAAGATATTTAAAAGTTCCGAAGCCGCACCAACATAATAGAGATACAGAAACACCGTGGCCCCTTTCTTTGAGATAACTCTGCACTATTGCGAGCTGCAAATGCCACTTCCAGCTTAGCTGTGCAGAAGAGGAACAACAAGAAGAAGAAATATCTCGGAATATGTCCGTCAGGCCCCTTCCCTTGAGCTAAATCTTCAAATATCTCGGAAACGATGCCAGTTATGGGAAAATGTTAAGAGACCTTTTTTGTAGAGAATTAAGTTTCCTACTTTTTATGTTCTATGATATTTTTTGATCAGATGCGTAGTTCTCGAGATATATCAAGATATTTAAAAGTTCCGAAGCCGCACCAACATAATAGAGATACAGAAACACCGTGGCCCCTTTCTTTGAGATAACTCTGCACTATTGCGAGCTGCAAATGCCACTTCCAGCTTAGCTGTGCAGAAGATGAACAACAAGAAGAAGAAATATCTCGAAATATGTCCGTCAGGCCCCTTCCCTTGAGATAAATCTGCAAATATCTCGGAAACGAAGCGAGCTATGGCAAAATGTTAAGAGACCTTTTTTGTAGAGAATTAAGTTTCCTACTTTTTATGTTCTATGATATTTTTTGATCAGATGCGTAGTTCTCGAGATATATCAAGATATTTAAAAGCTCCGAAGCTGCACCAACATAATAGAGATACAGAAATACCGTGGCCCCTTTCTTTGCGATAACTCTGCACTATTGCGAGCTGCAAATGCCACTTCCAGCTTAGCTGTGCAGAAGAAGAACAACAAGAAGAAGAAATATCTCGAAATATGTCCGTCAGGCCCCTTCCCTTGAGATAAATCTGCAAATATCTCGGAAACGAAGCGAGCTATGGCAAAATGTTAAGAGACCTTTTTTGTAGAGAATTAAGTTTCCTACTTGTTATGTTCTATGATATTTTTTGATCAGATGCGTAGTTCTCGAGATATATCAAGATATTTAAAAGCTCCGAAGCTGCACCAACATAATAGAGGTACAGAAACACAGTGGCCCCTTTCTTTGAGATAACTCTGCACTATTGCGAGCTGCAAATGCCACGTCCAGCTTAGCTGTGCAGAAGAAGAACAACAAGAATAAGAAATATTTCGAAATATGTCCGTCAGGCCCCTTCCCTTGAGATAAATCTTCAAATATCTCGGAAACGAAGCGAGCTACGGCAAAATGTTAAGAGACCTTTTTTGTAGAAAATTAGGTTTCCTACTTTTTATGTTCTATGATATTTTTTGATCAGATGCGTAGTTCTCGAGATATATCAAGATATTTGAAAGTTCCGAAGCCGCACCAACATAATAGAGATACAGAAACACCGTGGCCCCTTTCTTTGAGATAACTCTGCACTATTGCGCGCTGCAAATGCCACTTCCAGCTTAGCTGTGCAGAAGAAGAACAACAAGAAGAAGAAATATCTCGAAATATGTCCGTCAGGCCCCTTCCCTTGAGATAAATCTGCAAATATCTCGGAAACGAAGCGAGCTATGGCAAAATGTTAAGAGACCTTTTTTGTAGAGAATTAAGTTTCCTACTTTTTATGTTCTATGATATTTTTTGATCAGATGCGTAGTTCTCGAGATATATCAAGATATTTAAAAGCTCCGAAGCTGCACCAACATAATAGAGGTACAGAAACACCGTGGCCCCTTTCTTTGAGATAACTCTGCACTATTGCGAGCTGCAAATGCCGCTTCCAGCTTAGCTGTGCAGAAGAAGAACAACAAGAAGAAGAAATATCTCGAAATATGTCCGTCAGGACCCTTCCCTTGAGATAAATCTGCAAATATCTCGGAAACGAAGCGAGCTATTCCAAAACGTTAAGAGACCTTTTTTGTAGAGAATTAAGTTTCCTACTTTTTATGTTCTATGATATTTTTTGATCAGATGCGTAGTTCTCGAGATATATCAACATATTTAAAAGTTCCGAAGCCGCACCAACATAATAGAGATACAGAAACACCGTAGCCCCTTTCTTTGCGATAACTCTGCACTATTGCGAGCTGCAAATGCCACTTCCAGCTTAACTGTGCAGAAGAAGAACAACAAGAAGAAGAAATATCTCGAAATATGTCCGTCAGGCCCCTTCCCTTGAGATAAATCTGCAAATATCTCGGAAACGAAGCGAGCTATGGCAAAATGTTAAGAGACCTTTTTTGTAGAGAATTAAGTTTCCTACTTTTTATGTTCTATGATATTTTTCGATCAGAGGCGTAGTTCTCGAGATATATCAAGATATTTAAAAGTTCCGAAGCCGCACCAACATAATAGAGATACAGAAACACCGTAGCCCCTTTCTTTGCGATAACTCTGCACTATTGCGAGCTGCAAATGCCACTTCCAGCTTAGCTGTGCAGAAGAAGAACAACAAGAAGAAGAAATATCTCGAAATATGTCCGTCAGGCCCCTTCCCTTGAGATAAATCTGCAAATATCTCGGAAACGAAGCGAGCTATGGCAAAATGTTAAGAGACCTTTTTTGTAGAGAATTAAGTTTCCTACTTTTTATGTTCTATGATATTTTTCGATCAGAGGCGTAGTTCTCGAGATATATCAAGATATTTAAAAGTTCCGAAGCCGCACCAACATAATAGAGATACAGAAACACCGTGGCCCCTTTCTTTGAGATAACTCTGCACGATTGCGAGCTGGAAATGCCACTTCCAGTTTAGCTGTGCAGAAGAAGAACAACAAGAAGAAGAAATATCTCGAAATATGTCCATCAGGACCCTTCCCTTGAGATAAATCTGCAAATATCTCGGAAACGAAGCGAGCTATGGCAAAATGTTAAGAGACCTTTTTTGTAGAGAATTATGTTTCCTACAATTTATGTTCTATGATATTTTTTGATCAGAAGCGTAGTTTTCGAGATATATCGAGATATTTAAAGGTTCCGAAGCCGCACCAACATAATAGAGATACAGAAACACCGTGGCCCCTTTCTTTGGGATAACTCTGCACTATTGCGAGCTGGAAATGCCACTTCCAGTTTAGCTGTGCAGAAGAAGAACAACAAGAAGAAGAAATATCTCGAAATATGTCCGTCAGGACCCTTCCCTTGAGATAAATCTGCAAATATCTCGGAAACGAAGCGAGCTATTGCAAAACGTTAAGAGACCTTTTTTGTAGAGAATTAAGTTTCCTACTTTTTATGTTCTATGATATTTTTTGATCAGATGCGTAGTTCTCGAGATATATCAAGATATTTAAAAGCTCCGAAGCTGCACCAACATAATAGAGGTACAGAAACACCGTGGCCCCTTTCTTTGAGATAACTCTGCACTATTGCGAGCTGCAAATGCCACTTCCAGCTTAGCTGTGCAGAAGAAGAACAACAAGAATAAGAAATATTTCGAAATATGTCCGTCAGGCCCCTTCCCTTGAGATAAATCTGCAAATATCTCGGAAACGAAGCGAGCTACGGCAAAATGTTAAGAGACCTTTTTTGTACTAAATTAGGTTTCCTACTTTTTATGTTCTATGATATTTTTTGATCAGATGCGTAGTTCTCGAGATATATCAAGATATTTAAAAGTTCCGAAGCCGCACCAACATAATAGAGATACAGAAACACCGTGGCCCCTTTCTTTGCGATAACTCTGCACTATTGCCAGCTGCAAATGCCACTTCCAGCTTAGCTGTGCAGAAGAAGAACAACAAGAAGAAGAAATATCTCGAAATATGTCCGTCAGGCCACTTCCCTTGAGATAAATCTGCAAATATCTCGGAAACGAAGCGAGCTATGGCAAAATGTTAGGAGACCTTTTTTGTAGAGAATTAAGTTTCCTACTTTTTATGTTGTATGATATTTTTCGATCAGAGGCGTAGTTCTCGAGATATATCAAGATATTTAAAAGTTCCGAAGCCGCACCAACATAATAGAGATACAGAAACACCGTGGCCCCTTTCTTTGAGATTACTCTGCACGATTGCGAGCTGGAAATGCCACTTCCAGTTTAGCTGTGCAGAAGAAGAACAACAAGAAGAAGAAATATCTCGAAATATGTCCGTCAGGCCCCTTCCCTTGAGATAAATCTGCAAATATCTCGGAAACGAAGCGAGCTATGGCAAAATGTTAAGAGACCTTTTTTGTAGAGAATTAAGTTTCCTACTTTTTATGTTCTATGATATTTTTTGATCAGATGCGTAGTTCTCGAGATATATCAAGATATTTAAAAGCTCCGAAGCTGCACCAACATAATAGAGATACAGAAACACCGTGGCCCCTTTATTTGCGATAACTCTGCACTATTGCGAGCTGCAAATGCCACTTCCAGCTTAGCTGTGCAGAAGAAGAACAACAAGAAGAAGAAATATCTCGAAATATGTCCGTCAGGCCCCTTCCCTTGAGATAAATCTGCAAATATCTCGGAAACGAAGCGAGCTACGGCAAAATGTTAAGAGACCTTTTTTGTAGAGAATTAGGTTTCCTACAATTTATGTTCTATGATATTTTTTGATCAGATGCGTAGTTCTCGAGATATATCAAGATATTTAAAAGTTCCGAAGCCGCACCAACATAATAGAGATACAGAAACACCGTGGCCCCTTTCTTTGCGATAACTCTGCACTATTGCGAGCTGAAAATGCCACTTCCAGTTTAGCTGTGCAGAAGAAGAACAACAAGAAGAAGAAATATCTCGAAATATGTCCGTCAGGACCCTTCCCTTGAGATAAATCTGCAAATATCTCGGAAACGAAGCGAGCTATGGCAAAATGTTAAGAGACCTTTTTTGTAGATAATTAAGTTTCCTACTTTTTATGTTCTATGATATTTTTCGATCAGAGGCGTAGTTCTCGAGATATATCAAGATATTTAAAAGTTCCGAAGCCGCACCAACATAATAGAGATACAGAAACACCGTGGCCCCTTTCTTTGAGATAACTCTGCACTATTGCGAGCTGTAAATGCCACTTCCAGCTTAGCTGTGCAGAAGAAGAACAACAAGAAGAAGAAATATCTCGAAATATGTCCGTCAGGCCCCTTCCCTTGAGATATATCTGCAAATATCTCGGAAACGAAGCGGGCTATGGCAAAATGTTAAGAGACCTTTTTTGTAGAGAATTATGTTTCCTACAATTTATGCTCTATGATCTTTTTTGATCAGAAGCGTAGTTTTCGAGATATATCGAGATATTTAAAAGTTCCGAAGCCGCACCAACATAATAGAGATACAGAAACACCGTGGCCCCTTTCTTTGAGATAACTCTGCACTAGTGCGAGCCGCAAATGCCACTTCCAGCTTAGCTGTGCAGAAGAAGAACAACAAGAAGAAGAAATATCTCGAAATATGTCCGTCAGGCCACTTCCCTTGAGATAAATCTGCAAATATCTCGGAAACGAAGCGAGCTATGGCAAAATGTTAAGAGACGTTTTTTGTAGAGAATTATATTTCCTACAATTTATGTACTATGATATTTTTTGATCAGAAGCGTAGTTCTCGAGATAGATCAAGATACTTAAAAGTTCCGAAGCCGCACCAAACATAATAGAGATACAGAAACACCGTGGCCCCTCTCTTTGAGATAACTCTGCACTATTGCGAGCGGCAAATGCCACTTCCAGCTTAGCTGTGCAGAAGAAGAACAACAAGAAGAAGAAATATCTCGAAATATGTCCGTCAGGCCCCTTCCCTTGAGATAAATCTGCAAATATCTCGGAAACGAAGCGAGCTATGGCAAAATGTTAAGAGACCTTTTTTGTAGATAATTAAGTTTCCTACTTTTTATGTTCTATGATATTTTTCGATCAGAGGCGTAGTTCTCGAGATATATCAAGATATTTAAAAGTTCCGAAGCCGCACCAACATAATAGAGATAAAGAAACACCGTGGCCCCTTTCTTTGAGATAACTCTGCACGATTGCGAGCTGGAAATGCCACTTCCAGTTTAGCTGTGCAGAAGAAGAACAACAAGAAGAAGAAATATCTCGAAATATGTCCGTTAGGCCCCTTCCCTTGAGATGAATCTGCAAATATCTCGGAAACGAAGCGAGCTATGGCAAAATGTTGAGAGACCTTTTTTGTAGAGAATAATATTTCCTACAATTTACGTTCTATGATATTTTTTGATCAGAAGCGTAGTTTTCGAGATATATCGAGATATTTAAAAGTTCCGAAGCCGCACCAACATAATAGAGATACAGAAACACCGTGGCCCCTTTCTTTGAGATAACTCTGCACTATTGCGAGCTGCAAATGCCACTTCCAGCTTAGCTGTGCAGAGGAAGAACAACAAGAAGAAGAAATATCTCGAAATATGTCCGTCAGGCCAGTTCCTTTGAGCTGAATCTGCAAATATCTCGGAAACGAAGCGAGCTATGGCAAAATGTTGAGAGACGTTTTTTGTAGAGAATTATGTTTCCTACAATTTATGTTCTATGATATTTTTTGATCAGAAGCGTAGTTTTCGAGATATATCGAGATATTTAAAAGTTCCGAAGCCGCACCAACATAATAGGGATACAGAAACACCGTGGCCCCTTTCTTTGAGATAACTCTGCATTAGTGCGAGCCGCAAATGCCACTTCCAGCTTAGCTGTGCAGAAGAAGAACAACAAGAAGAAGAAATATCTCGAAATATGTCCGTCAGGCCCCTTCCCTTGAGATATATCTGCAAATATCTCGGAAACGAAGCGAGATATGGCAAAATGTTAAGAGACCGTTTTTGTAGAGAATTAACTTTCCTACTTTTTATGTTCTATGATATTTTTTGATCAGACGCGTAGTTCTCGAGATATATCAAGATATTTAAAAGTTCCGAAGCCGCACCAACATAATAGAGATACAGAAACACCGTGGCCCCTTTCTTTGAGATAACTCTGCACTATTGCGAGCTGGAAATGCCACTTCCAGTTTAGCTGTGCAGAAGAAGAACAACAAGAAGAAGAAATATCTCGAAATATGTCCGTTAGGCCCCTTCCCTTGAGATAAATCTGCAAATATCTCGGAAACGAAGCGAGCTATGGCAAAATGTTAAGAGACCTTTTTTGTAGAGAATTAAGTTTCCTACTTTTTATGTTCTATGATATTTTTTGATCAGAAGCGTAGTTTTCGAGATATATCGAGATATTTAAAAGCTCCGAAGCCGCACCAACATAATAAAGATACAGAAACACCGTGGCCCCTTTCTTTGAGATAACTCTGCACTAGTGCGAGCCGCAAATGCCACTTCCAGCTTAGCTGTGCAGAAGAAGAACAACAAGAAGAAGAAATATCTCGAAATATGTCCGTCAGGCCACTTCCCTTGAGATAAATCTGCAAATATCTCGGAAACGAAGCGAGCTATGGCAAAATGTTAAGAGACCTTTTTTGTAGAGAATTAAGTTGCCTACTTTTTATGTTCGATGATATTTTTTGATCAGATGCGTAGTTCTCGAGATATATCAAGATACTTAAAAGTTCCGAAGCTGCACCAACATAATAGAGGTACAGAAACACCGTGGCCTCTTTCTTTGAGATAACTCTGCACTATTGCGAGCTGCAAATGCCACTTCGAGCTTAGCTGTGCAGAAGAAGAACAACAAGAAGAAGAAATATCTCGAAATATGTCCGTCAGACCCCTTCCCTTGAGATGAATCTGCAAATATCTCGGAAACGAAGCGAGCTATGGCAAAATGTTGAGAGACCTTTTTTGTAGAGAATAATATTTCCTACAATTTACGTTCTATGATATTTTTTGATCAGAAGCGTAGTTTTCGAGATATATCGAGATATTTAAAAGTTCCGAAGCCGCACCAACATAATAAAGATACAGAAACACCGTGGCCCCTTTCTTTGAGATAACTCTGCACTAGTGCGAGCCGCAAATGCCACTTCCAGCTTAGCTGTGCAGAAGAAGAACAACAAGAAGAAGAAATATCTCGAAATATGTCCGTCAGGCCCCTTCCCTTGAGATAAATATGCAAATATCTCGGAAACGAAGCGAGCTATGGCAAAATGTTAAGAGACCTTTTTTGTATAGAATTAAGTTTCCTACTTTTTATGTTGTATGATATTTTTTGATCAGATGCCTAGTTCTCGAGATATATCAAGATATTTAAAAGTTCCGAAGCCGCACCAACATAATAGAGATACAGAAACACCGTGGCCCCTTTCTTTGAGATAACTCTGCACTATTGCGAGCTGCAAATGCCACTTCCAGCTTAGCTGCGCAGAGGAAGAACAACAAGAAGAAGAAATATCTCGAAATATGTCCGTCAGGCCAGTTCCTTTGAGCTGTATCTGCAAATATGTCGGAAACGAAGCGGGCTGTGGCAAAATGTTAAGAGACGTTTTTTGTAGAGAATTATGTTTCCTACAATTTATGTTCTATGATATTTTTTGATCAGAAGCGTAGTTCTGGAGATATATCGAGATATTTAAAAGTTCCGAAGACGCACCAACATAATAGAGATACAGAAACACCGTGGCCCCTTTCTTTGAGATAACTCTGCACTATTGCGAGCTGTAAATGCCACTTCCAGCTTAGCTGTGCAGAAGAAGAACAACAAGAAGAAGAAATATCTCGAAATATGTCCGTCAGGCCCCTTCCCTTGAGATATATCTGCAAATATCTCGGAAACGAAGCGAGCTATGGCAAAATGTTAAGAGACCTTTTTTGTAGAGAATTATGTTTCCTACAATTTATGTTCTATGATCTTTTTTGATCAGAAGCGTAGTTTTCGAGATATATCGAGATATTTAAAAGTTCCGAAGCCGCACCAACATAATAGAGATACAGAAACACCGTGGCCCCTTTCTTTGAGATAACTCTGCACTAGTGCGAGCCGCAAATGCCACTTCCAGCTTAGCTATGCAGAAGAAGAACAACAAGAAGAAGAAATATCTCGAAATATGTCCGTCAGGCCCCTTGCCTTGAGATAAATCTGCAAATATCTCGGAAACGAAGCGAGCTATGGCAAAATGTTAAGAGACCTTTTTTGTAGAGAATTAAGTTTCCTACTTTTTATGTTGTATGATATTTTTTGATCAGATGCGTAGTTCTCGAGATATATCAAGATATTTAAAAGTTCCGAAGCCGCACCAACATAATAGAGATACAGAAACACCGTGGCCCCTTTCTTTGAGATAACTCTGCACTATTGCGAGCTGCAAATGCCACTTCCAGCTTAGCTGTGCAGAGGAAGAACAACAAGAAGAAGAAATATCTCGAAATATGTCCGTCAGGCCAGTTCCTTTGAGCTGAATCTGCAAATATCTCGGAAACGAAGCGAGCTATGGCAAAATGTTAAGAGACGTTTTTTGTAGAGAATTATGTTTCCTACAATTTATGTTCTATGATATTTTTTGATCAGAAGCGTAGTTTTCGAGATATATCGAGATATTTAAAAGTTCTGAAGCCGCACCAACATAATAGGGATACAGAAACACCGTGGCCCCTTTCTTTGAGATAACTCTGCACTAGTGCGAGCCGCAAATGCCACTTCCAGCTTAGCTGTGCAGAAGAAGAACAACAAGAAGAAGAAATATCTCGAAATATGTCCGTCAGGCCTCTTCCCTTGAGATAAATCTGCAAATATCTCGGAAACGAAGCGAGCTATGGCAAAATGTTAAGAGACCTTTTTTGTAGAGAATTATGTTTCCTACTTTTTATGTTCGATGATATTTTTTGATCAGATGCGTAGTTCTCGAGATACATCAAGATATTTAAAAGTTCCGAAGCTGCACCAACATAATAGAGGTACAGAAACACCGTGGCCTCTTTCTTTGAGATAACTCTGCACTATTGCGAGCTGCAAATGCCACTTCGAGCTTAGCTGTGCAGAAGAAGAACAACAAGAAGAAGAAATATCTCGAAATATGTCCGTCAGACCCCTTCCCTTGAGATGAATCTGCAAATATCTCGGAAACGAAGCGAGCTATGGCAAAATGTTGAGAGACCTTTTTTGTAGAGAATTAAGTTTCCTACTTTTTATGTTCTATGATATTTTTTGATCAGAAGCGTAGTTCTCGAGATAGATCAAGATACTTAAAAGTTCCGAAGCCGCACCAAACATAATAGAGATACAGAAACACCGTGGCCCCTCTCTTTGAGATAACTCTGCACTATTGCGAGCTGCAAATGCCACTTCCAGCTTAGCTGTGCAGAAGAAGAACAACAAGAAGAAGAAATATCTCGAAATATGTCCGTCAGGCCCCTTCCCTTGAGATAAATCTGCAAATATCTCGGAAACGAAGCGAGCTATGGCAAAATGTTAAGAGACCTTTTTTCTAGATAATTAAGTTTCCTACTTTTTATGTTCTATGATATTTTTCGATCAGAGGCGTAGTTCTCGAGATATATCAAGATACTTAAAAGTTCCGAAGCCGCACCAACATAATAGAGATACAGAAACACCGTGGCCCCTTTCTTTGAGATAACTCTGCACGATTGCGAGCTGGAAATGCCACTTCCAGTTTAGCTGTGCAGAAGAAGAACAACAAGAAGAAGAAATATCTCGAAATATGTCCATCAGGACCCTTCCCTTGAGATAAATCTGCAAATATCTCGGAAACGAAGCGGGCTATGGCAAAATGTTAAGAGACCTTTTTTGTAGAGAATTATGTTTCCTACAATTTATGTTCTATGATATTTTTTGATCAGAAGCGTAGTTTTCGAGATATATCGAGATATTTAAAAGTTCCGAAGGCGCACCAACATAATAGAGATACAGAAACACCGTGGCCCCTTTCTTTGGGATAACTCTGCACTATTGCGAGCTGCAAATGCCACTTCCAGCTTAGCTGTGCAGAAGAAGAACAACAAGAAGAAGAAATATCTCGAAATATGTCCGTCAGGCCACTTCCCTTGAGATAAATCTGCAAATATCGCGGAAACGAAGCGAGCTATGGCAAAATGTTAAGAGACCTTTTTTGTAGAGAATTAAGTTGCCTACTTTTTATGTTCGATGATATTTTTTGATCAGATGCGTAGTTCTCGAGATATATCAAGATACTTAAAAGTTCCGAAGCTGCACCAACATAATAGAGGTACAGAAACACCGTGGCCTCTTTCTTTGAGATAACTCTGCACTATTGCGAGCTGCAAATGCCACTTCGAGCTTAGCTGTGCAGAAGAAGAACAACAAGAAGAAGAAATATCTCGAAATATGTCCGTCAGACCCCTTCCCTTGAGATGAATCTGCAAATATCTCGGAAACGAAGCGAGCTATGGCAAAATGTTGAGAGACCTTTTTTGTAGAGAATAATATTTCCTACAATTTACGTTCTATGATATTTTTTGATCAGAAGCGTAGTTTTCGAGATATATCGAGATATTTAAAAGTTCCGAAGCCGCACCAACATAATAGAGATACAGAAACACCGTGGCCCCTTTCTTTGAGATAACTCTGCACTAGTGCGAACCGCAAATGCCACTTCCAGCTTAGCTGTGCAGAAGAAGAACAACAAGAAGAAGAAATATCTCGAAATATGTCCGTCAGGCCCCTTCCCTTGAGATAAATATGCAAATATCTCGGAAACGAAGCGAGCTATGGCAAAATGTTAAGAGACCTTTTTTGTATAGAATTAAGTTTCCTACTTTTTATGTTGTATGATATTTTTTGATCAGATGCCTAGTTCTCGAGATATATCAAGATATTTAAAAGTTCCGAAGCAGCACCAACATAATAGAGATACAGAAACACCGTGGCCCCTTTCTTTGAGATAACTCTGCACTATTGCGAGCTGCAAATGCCACTTCCAGCTTAGCTGCGCAGAGGAAGAACAACAAGAAGAAGAAATATCTCGAAATATGTCCGTCAGGCCAGTTCCTTTGAGCTGTATCTGCAAATATGTCGGAAACGAAGCGGGCTGTGGCAAAATGTTAAGAGACGTTTTTTGTAGAGAATTATGTTTCCTACAATTTATGTTCTATGATATTTTTTGATCAGAAGCGTAGTTCTGGAGATATATCGAGATATTTAAAAGTTCCGAAGACGCACCAACATAATAGAGATACAGAAACACCGTGGCCCCTTTCTTTGAGATAACTCTGCACTAGTGCGAGCCGCAAATGCCACTTCCAGCTTAGCTATGCAGAAGAAGAACAACAAGAAGAAGAAATATCTCGAAATATGTCCGTCAGGCCCCTTGCCTTGAGATAAATCTGCAAATATCTCGGAAACGAAGCGAGCTATGGCAAAATGTTAAGAGACCTTTTTTGTAGAGAATTAAGTTTCCTACTTTTTATGTTCTATGATATTTTTTGATCAGATGCGTAGTTCTCGAGATATATCAAGATATTTAAAAGTTCCGAAGCCGCACCAACATAATAGAGATACAGAAACACCGTGGCCCCTTTCTTTGAGATAACTCTGCACTATTGCGAGCTGCAAATGCCACTTCCAGCTTAGCTGTGCAGAGGAAGAACAACAAGAAGAAGAAATATCTCGAAATATGTCCGTCAGGCCAGTTCCTTTGAGCTGAATCTGCAAATATCTCGGAAACGAAGCGAGCTATGGCAAAATGTTAAGAGACGTTTTTTGTAGAGAATTATGTTTCCTACAATTTATGTTCTATGATATTTTTTGATCAGAAGCGTAGTTTTCGAGATATATCGAGATATTTAAAAGTTCTGAAGCCGCACCAACATAATAGGGATACAGAAACACCGTGGCCCCTTTCTTTGAGATAACTCTGCACTAGTGCGAGCCGCAAATGCCACTTCCAGCTTAGCTGTGCAGAAGAAGAACAACAAGAAGAAGAAATATCTCGAAATATGTCCGTCAGGCCTCTTCCCTTGAGATAAATCTGCAAATATCTCGGAAACGAAGCGAGCTATGGCAAAATGTTAAGAGACCTTTTTTGTAGAGAATTATGTTTCCTACTTTTTATGTTCGATGATATTTTTTGATCAGATGCGTAGTTCTCGAGATACATCAAGATATTTAAAAGTTCCGAAGCTGCACCAACATAATAGAGGTACAGAAACACCGTGGCCTCTTTCTTTGAGATAACTCTGCACTATTGCGAGCTGCAAATGCCACTTCGAGCTTAGCTGTGCAGAAGAAGAACAACAAGAAGAAGAAATATCTCGAAATATGTCCGTCAGACCCCTTCCCTTGAGATGAATCTGCAAATATCTCGGAAACGAAGCGAGCTATGGCAAAATGTTAAGAGACCTTTTTTGTAGAGAATTAAGTTTCCTACTTTTTATGTTCTATGATATTTTTTGATCAGATGCGTAGTTCTCGAGATATATCAAGATATTTAAAAGTTCCGAAGCCGCACCAACATAATAGAGATACAGAAACACCGTGGCCCCTTTCTTTGAGATAACTCTGCACTATTGCGAGCTGGAAATGCCACTTCCAGTTTAGCTGTGCAGAAGAAGAACAACAAGAAGAAGAAATATCTCGAAATATGTCCGTCAGGCCCCTTCCCTTGAGATAAATATGCAAATATCTCGGAAACGAAGCGAGCTATGGCAAAATGTTAAGAGACCTTTTTTGTAGAGAATTAAGTTTCCTACTTTTTATGTTCTATAATATTTTTTGATCAGATGCGTAGTTCTCGAGATATATCAAGATATTTAAAAGTTCCGAAGCCGCACCAACATAATAGAGATACAGAAACACCGTGGCCCCTTTCTTTGAGATAACTCTGCACTATTGCGAGCTGCAAATGCCACTTCCAGCTTAGCTGCGCAGAGGAAGAACAACAAGAAGAAGAAATATCTCGAAATATGTCCGTCAGGCCACTTCCTTTGAGCTGTATCTGCAAATATCTCGGAAACGAAGCGAGCTATGGCAAAATGTTAAGAGACGTTTTTTGTAGAGAATTATGTTTCCTACAATTTATGTTCTATGATATTTTTTGATCAGAAGCGTAGTTCTCGAGATAGATCAAGATACTTAAAAGTTCCGAAGCCGCACCAAACATAATAGAGATACAGAAACACCGTGGCCCCTCTCTTTGAGATAACTCTGCACTATTGCGAGCTGCAAATGCCACTTCCAGCTTAGCTGTGCAGAAGAAGAACAACAAGAAGAAGAAATATCTCGAAATATGTCCGTCAGGCCACTTCCCTTGAGATAAATCTGCAAATATCTCGGAAACGAAGCGAGCTATGGCAAAATGTTAAGAGACCTTTTTTGTAGAGAATTAAGTTTCCTACTTTTTATGTTCGATGATATTTTTTGATCAGATGCGTAGTTCTCGAGATATATCAAGATATTTAAAAGTTCCGAAGCTGCACCAACATAATAGAGGTACAGAAACACCGTGGCCTCTTTCTTTGAGATAACTCTGCACTATTGCGAGCTGCAAATGCCACTTCGAGCTTAGCTGTGCAGAAGAAGAACAACAAGAAGAAGAAATATCTCGAAATATGTCCGTCAGACCCCTTCCCTTGAGATGAATCTGCAAATATCTCGGAAACGAAGCGAGCTATGGCAAAATGTTGAGAGACCTTTTTTGTAGAGAATAATATTTCCTACAATTTACGTTCTATGATATTTTTTGATCAGAAGCGTAGTTTTCGAGATATATCGAGATATTTAAAAGTTCCGTAGCCGCACCATCATAATAGAGATACAGAAACACCGTGGCCCCTTTCTTTGAGATAACTCTGCACTATTGCGACCTGCAAATGCCACTTCCAGCTCAGCTGTGCAGAAGAAGAACAACAAGAAGAAGAAATATCTCGAAATATGTCCGTCAGGCCCCTTCCCTTGAGATAAATATGCAAATATCTCGGAAACGAAGCGAGCTATGGCAAAATGTTAAGAGACCTTTTTTGTAGAGAATTAAGTTTCCTACTTTTTATGTTCTATGATATTTTTTGATCAGATGCGTAGTTCTCGAGATATATCAAGATATTTAAAAGTTCCGAAGCCGCACCAACATAATAGGGATACAGAAACACCGTGGCCCCTTTCTTTGAGATAACTCTGCACTAGTGCGAGCCGCAAATGCCACTTCCAGCTCAGCTGTGCAGAAGAAGAACAACAAGAAGAAGAAATATCTCGAAATATGTCCGTCAGGCCAGTTCCTTTGAGGTGAATCTGCAAATATCTCGGAAACGAAGCGAGCTATGGCAAAATGTTAAGAGACATTTTTTGTAGACAATTATGTTTCCTACAATTTATGTTCTATGATATTTTTTGATCAGAAGCGTAGTTTTCGAGATATATCGAGATATTTAAAAGTTCCGAAGACGCACCAACATAATAGAGATACAGAAACACCGTGGCCCCTTTCTTTGAGATAACTGTGCACCAGTGCGAGCCGCAAATGCCACTTCCAGCTTAGCTGTGCAGAAGAAGAACAACAAGAAGAAGAAATATCTCGAAATATGTCCGTCAGGCCCCTTCCCTTGAGATATATCTGCAAATATCTCGGAAACGAAGCGAGCTATGGCAAAATCTTAAGAGACCTTTTTTGTAGAGAATTCAGTTTCCTACTTTTCATGTTCTATGATATTTTTTGATCAGATGCGTAGTTCTCGAGATATATCAAGATATTTAAAAGTTCCGAAGCCGCACCAACATAATAGAGATACAGAAACACCGTGGCCCCTTTCTTTGAGATAACTGTGCACTATTGCGAGCTGCAAATGCCACTTCCAGCTTAGCTGTGCAGAAGAAGAACAACAAGAAGAAGAAATATCTCGAAATATGTCCGTCAGGCCCCTTCCCTTGAGATATATCTGCAAATATCTCGGAAACGAAGCGAGCTATGGCAAAATGTTAAGAGACCTTTTTTGTAGAGAATTATGTTTCCTACAATTTAGGTTCTATGATATTTTTTGATCAGAAGCGTAGTTTTCGAGATATATCGAGATATTTAAAAGTTCCGAAGCCGCACCAACATAATAGAGATACAGAAACACCGTGGCCCCTTTCTTTGAGATAACTCTGCACTATTGCGAGCTGTAAATGCCACTTCCAGCTTAGCTGTGCAGAAGAAGAACAACAAGAAGAAGAAATATCTCGAAATATGTCCGTCAGGCCCCTTCCCTTGAGATAAATATGCAAATATCTCGGAAACGAAGCGAGCCATGGCAAAATGTTAAGAAACCTTTTTTGTAGAGAATTAAGTTTCCTACTTTTTATGTTCTATGATATTTTTTGATCAGATGCGTAGTTCTCGAGATATATCAAGATATTTAAAAGTTCCGAAGCCGCACCATCATAATAGAGATACAGAAACACCGTGGCCCCTTTCTTTGAGATAACTCTGCACTATTGCGAGCTGCAAATGCCACTTCCAGCTTAGCTGTGCAGAAGAAGAACAACAAGAAGAAGAAATATCTCGAAATATGTCCGTCAGGCCCCTTCCCTTGAGATAAATCTGCAAATATCTCGGAAACGAAGAGAGCTATGGCAAAATGTTAAGAGACCTTCTTTGTAGAGAATTAAGTTTCCTACTTTTCATGTTCTATGATATTTTTTGATCAGATGCGTAGTTCTCGAGATATATCAAGATATTTAAAAGTTCCGAAGCCGCACCAACATAATAGAGATACAGAAACACCGTGGCCCCTTTCTTTGAGATAACTCTGCACTATTGCGAGCTGTAAATGCCACTTCCAGCTTAGCTGTGCAGAAGAAGAACAACAAGAAGAAGAAATATCTCGAAATATGTCCGTCAGGCCCCTTCCCTTGAGATAAATATGCAAATATCTCGGAAACGAAGCGAGCTATGGCAAAATGTTAAGAGACCTTTTTTGTAGAGAATTAAGTTTCCTACTTTTTATGTTGTATGATATTTTTTGATCAGATGCGTAGTTCTCGAGATATATCAAGATATTTAAAAGTTCCGAAGCCGCACCAACATAATAGAGATACAGAAACACCGTGGCCCCTTTCTTTGAGATAACTCTGCACTATTGCGAGCTGCAAATGCCACTTCCAGCTTAGCTGTGCAGAAGAAGAACAACAAGAAGAAGAAATATCTCGAAATATGTCCGTCAGGCCCCTTCCCTTGAGATATATCTGCAAATATCTCGGAAACGAAGCGAGCTATGGCAAAATGTTAAGAGACCTTTTTTGTAGAGAATTATGTTTCCTACAATTTAGTTTCTATGATATTTTTTTATCAGAAGCGTAGTTTTCGAGATATATCGAGATATTTAAAAGTTCCGAAGCCGCACCAACATAATAGAGATACAGAAACACCGTGGCCCCTTTCTTTGAGATAACTGTGCACCAGTGCGAGCCGCAAATGCCACTTCCAGCTTAGCTGTGCAGAAGAAGAACAACAAGAAAAAGAAATATCTCGAAATATGTCCGTCAGGCCCCTTCCCTTGAGATATATCTGCAAATATCTCGGAAACGAAGCGAGCTATGGCAAAATGTTAAGAGACCGTTTTTGTAGAGAATTATGTTTCCTACTTCTTATGTTCTATGATATTTTTTGATCAGACGCGTAGTTCTCGAGATATATCAAGATATTTAAAAGTTCCGAAGCCGCACCAACATAATAGAGATACAGAAACACCGTGGCCCCTTACTTTGAGATAACTCTGCACTATTGCGAGCTGCAAATGCCACTTCCAGCTTAGCTGTGCAGAAGAAGAACAACAAGAAGAAGAAATATCTCGAAATATGTCCGTGAGGCCCCTTCCCTTGAGATATATCTGCAAATATCTCGGAAACGAAGCGAGCTATGGCAAAATGTTAAGAGACCTTTTTTGTAGAGAATTATGTTTCCTACAATTTATGTTCTATGATATTTTTTGATCAGAAGCGTAGTTTTCGTGATATATCGAGATATTTAAAAGTTCCGAAGCCGCACCAACATAATAGAGATACAGAAACACCGTGGCCCCTTTCTCTGAGATAACTCTGCACTAGTGAGAGCCGCAAATGCCACTTCCAGCTTAGCTGTGCAGAAGAAGAACAACAAGAAGAAGAAATATCTCGAAATATGTCCGTCAGGCCCCTTCCCTTGAGATAAATATGCAAATATCTCGGAAACGAAGCGAGCTATGGCAAAATGTTAAGAGACCTTTTTTGTAGAGAATTAAGTTTCCTACTTTTTATGTTCTATGATATTATTTGATCAGATGCGTAGTTCTCGAGATATATCAAGATATTTAAAAGTTCCGAAGCCGCACCAACATAATAGAGATACAGAAACACCGTGGCCCCTTTCCTTGAGATAACTCTGCACTATTGCGAGCTGCAAATGCCATTCCAGCTTAGCTGTGCAGAGGAAGAACAACAAGAAGAAGAAATATCTCGAAATATGTCCGTCAGGCCAGTTCCTTTGCGCTGAATCTGCAAATATCTCGGAAACGAAGCGAGCTATGGCAAACTGTTAAGAGACTTTTTTTGTAGAGAATTATGTTTCCTACAATTTATCTTCTATGATATTTTTTGATCAGATGCGTAGTTCTCGAGATATATCAAGATATTTAAAAGTTCCGAAGCCGCACCAACATAATAGAGATACAGAAACACCGTGGCCCCTTTCTTTGAGATAACTCTGCACTATTGCGAGCTGCAAATGCCATTCCAGCTTAGCTGTGCAGAGGAAGAACAACAAGAAGAAGAAATATCTCGAAATATGTCCGTCAGGCCAGTTCCTTTGCGCTGAATCTGCAAATATCTCGGAAACGAAGCGAGCTATGGCAAACTGTTAAGAGACGTTTTTTGTAGAGAATTATGTTTCCTACAATTTATCTTCTATGATATTTTTTGATCAGATGCGTAGTTCTCGAGATATATCAAGATATTTAAAAGTTCCGAAGCCGCACCAACATAATAGAGATACAGAAACACCGTGGCCCCTCTCTTTGAGATAACTCTGCACTATTGCGAGCTGCAAATGCCACTTCCAGCTTAGCTGTGCAGAAGAAGAACAACAAGAAGAAGAAATATCTCGAAATATGTCCGTCAGGCCCCTTCCCTTGAGATAAATCTGCAAATATCTCGGAAACGAAGCGAGCTATGGCAAAATGTTTAGAGACCTTTCTTGTAGAGAATTAAGTTTCCTACTTTTTATGTAGTATGATATTTTTTGATCAGATGCGTAGTTCTTGAGATATATCAAGATATTTAAAAGTTCCGAAGCTGCACCAACATAATAGAGGTACAGAAACACCGTGGCCTCTTTCTTTGAGATAACTCTGCACTATTGCGAGCTGCAAATGCCGCTTCGAGCTTAGCTGTGCAGAAGAAGAACAACAAGAAGAAGAAATATCTCGAAATATGTCCGTCAGACCCCTTCCCTTGAGATGAATCTGCAAATATCTTGGAAACGAAGCGAGCTATGGCAAAATGTTAAGAGACCTTTTTTGTAGAGAATAATGTTTTCTACAATTTACGTTGTATGATATTTTTTGATCAGAAGCGTAGTTTTCGAGATATATCGAGATATTTAAAAGTTCCGTAGCCGCACCAACATAATAGAGATACAGAAACACCGTGGCCCCTTTCTTTGAGATAACTCTGCACTATTGCGACCTGCAAATGCCACTTCCAGCTCAGCTGTGCAGAAGAAGAACAACAAGAAGAAGAAATATCTCGAAATATGTCCGTCAGGCCCCTTCCCTTGAGATATATCTGCAAATATCTCGGAAACGAAGCGAGCTATGGCAAAATGTTAAGAGACCTTTTTTGTAGAGAATTATGTTTCCTACAATTTAGGTTCTATGATATTTTTTGATCAGAAGCGTAGTTTTCGAGATATATCGAGATATTTAAAAGTTCCGAAGCCGCACCAACATAATAGAGATACAGAAACACCGTGGCCCCTTTCTTTGAGATAACTCTGCACTATTGCGAGCTGTAAATGCCACTTCCAGCTTAGCTGTGCAGAAGAAGAACAACAAGAAGAAGAAATATCTCGAAATATGTCCGTCAGGCCCCTTCCCTTGAGATAAATATGCAAATATCTCGGAAACGAAGCGAGCTATGGCAAAATGTTAAGAAACCTTTTTTGTAGAGAATTAAGTTTCCTACTTTTTATGTTCTATGATATTTTTTGATCAGATGCGTAGTTCTCGAGATATATCAAGATATTTAAAAGTTCCGAAGCCGCACCATCATAATAGAGATACAGAAACACCGTGGCCCCTTTCTTTGAGATAACTCTGCACTATTGCGAGCTGCAAATGCCACTTCCAGCTTAGCTGTGCAGAAGAAGAACAACAAGAAGAAGAAATATCTCGAAATATGTCCGTCAGGCCCCTTCCCTTGAGATAAATCTGCAAATATCTCGGAAACGAAGAGAGCTATGGCAAAATGTTAAGAGACCTTCTTTGTAGAGAATTAAGTTTCCTACTTTTCATGTTCTATGATATTTTTTGATCAGATGCGTAGTTCTCGAGATATATCAAGATATTTAAAAGTTCCGAAGCCGCACCAACATAATAGAGATACAGAAACACCGTGGCCCCTTTCTTTGAGATAACTCTGCACTATTGCGAGCTGTAAATGCCACTTCCAGCTTAGCTGTGCAGAAGAAGAACAACAAGAAGAAGAAATATCTCGAAATATGTCCGTCAGGCCCCTTCCCTTGAGATAAATATGCAAATATCTCGGAAACGAAGCGAGCTATGGCAAAATGTTAAGAGACCGTTTTTGTAGAGAATTATGTTTCCTACTTCTTATGTTCTATGATATTTTTTGATCAGACGCGTAGTTCTCGAGATATATCAAGATATTTAAAAGTTCCGAAGCCGCACCAACATAATAGAGATACAGAAACACCGTGGCCCCTTACTTTGAGATAACTCTGCACTATTGCGAGCTGCAAATGCCACTTCCAGCTTAGCTGTGCAGAAGAAGAACAACAAGAAGAAGAAATATCTCGAAATATGTCCGTGAGGCCCCTTCCCTTGAGATATATCTGCAAATATCTCGGAAACGAAGCGAGCTATGGCAAAATGTTAAGAGACCTTTTTTGTAGAGAATTATGTTTCCTACAATTTATGTTCTATGATATTTTTTGATCAGAAGCGTAGTTTTCGTGATATATCGAGATATTTAAAAGTTCCGAAGCCGCACCAACATAATAGAGATACAGAAACACCGTGGCCCCTTTCTCTGAGATAACTCTGCACTAGTGAGAGCCGCAAATGCCACTTCCAGCTTAGCTGTGCAGAAGAAGAACAACAAGAAGAAGAAATATCTCGAAATATGTCCGTCAGGCCCCTTCCCTTGAGATAAATATGCAAATATCTCGGAAACGAAGCGAGCTATGGCAAAATGTTAAGAGACCTTTTTTGTAGAGAATTAAGTTTCCTACTTTTTATGTTCTATGATATTATTTGATCAGATGCGTAGTTCTCGAGATATATCAAGATATTTAAAAGTTCCGAAGCCGCACCAACATAATAGAGATACAGAAACACCGTGGCCCCTTTCTTTGAGATAACTCTGCACTATTGCGAGCTGCAAATGCCATTCCAGCTTAGCTGTGCAGAGGAAGAACAACAAGAAGAAGAAATATCTCGAAATATGTCCGTCAGGCCAGTTCCTTTGCGCTGAATCTGCAAATATCTCGGAAACGAAGCGAGCTATGGCAAACTGTTAAGAGACGTTTTTTGTAGAGAATTATGTTTCCTACAATTTATCTTCTATGATATTTTTTGATCAGATGCGTAGTTCTCGAGATATATCAAGATATTTAAAAGTTCCGAAGCCGCACCAACATAATAGAGATACAGAAACACCGTGGCCCCTCTCTTTGAGATAACTCTGCACTATTGCGAGCTGCAAATGCCACTTCCAGCTTAGCTGTGCAGAAGAAGAACAACAAGAAGAAGAAATATCTCGAAATATGTCCGTCAGGCCCCTTCCCTTGAGATAAATCTGCAAATATCTCGGAAACGAAGCGAGCTATGGCAAAATGTTTAGAGACCTTTCTTGTAGAGAATTAAGTTTCCTACTTCTTATGTTCTATGATATTTTTTGATCAGACGCGTAGTTCTCGAGATATATCAAGATATTTAAAAGTTCCGAAGCCGCACCAACATAATAGAGATACAGAAACACCGTGGCCCCTTACTTTGAGATAACTCTGCACTATTGCGAGCTGCAAATGCCACTTCCAGCTTAGCTGTGCAGAAGAAGAACAACAAGAAGAAGAAATATCTCGAAATATGTCCGTGAGGCCCCTTCCCTTGAGATATATCTGCAAATATCTCGGAAACGAAGCGAGCTATGGCAAAATGTTAAGAGACCTTTTTTGTAGAGAATTATGTTTCCTACAATTTATGTTCTATGATATTTTTTGATCAGAAGCGTAGTTTTCGTGATATATCGAGATATTTAAAAGTTCCGAAGCCGCACCAACATAATAGAGATACAGAAACACCGTGGCCCCTTTCTCTGAGATAACTCTGCACTAGTGAGAGCCGCAAATGCCACTTCCAGCTTAGCTGTGCAGAAGAAGAACAACAAGAAGAAGAAATATCTCGAAATATGTCCGTCAGGCCCCTTCCCTTGAGATAAATATGCAAATATCTCGGAAACGAAGCGAGCTATGGCAAAATGTTAAGAGACCTTTTTTGTAGAGAATTAAGTTTCCTACTTTTTATGTTCTATGATATTATTTGATCAGATGCGTAGTTCTCGAGATATATCAAGATATTTAAAAGTTCCGAAGCCGCACCAACATAATAGAGATACAGAAACACCGTGGCCCCTTTCTTTGAGATAACTCTGCACTATTGCGAGCTGCAAATGCCATTCCAGCTTAGCTGTGCAGAGGAAGAACAACAAGAAGAAGAAATATCTCGAAATATGTCCGTCAGGCCAGTTCCTTTGCGCTGAATCTGCAAATATCTCGGAAACGAAGCGAGCTATGGCAAACTGTTAAGAGACGTTTTTTGTAGAGAATTATGTTTCCTACAATTTATCTTCTATGATATTTTTTGATCAGATGCGTAGTTCTCGAGATATATCAAGATATTTAAAAGTTCCGAAGCCGCACCAACATAATAGAGATACAGAAACACCGTGGCCCCTCTCTTTGAGATAACTCTGCACTATTGCGAGCTGCAAATGCCACTTCCAGCTTAGCTGTGCAGAAGAAGAACAACAAGAAGAAGAAATATCTCGAAATATGTCCGTCAGGCCCCTTCCCTTGAGATAAATCTGCAAATATCTCGGAAACGAAGCGAGCTATGGCAAAATGTTTAGAGACCTTTCTTGTAGAGAATTAAGTTTCCTACTTTTTATGTAGTATGATATTTTTTGATCAGATGCGTAGTTCTCGAGATATATCAAGATATTTAAAAGTTCCGAAGCCGCACCAACATAATAGAGATACAGAAACACCGTGGCCCCTTTCTTTGAGATAACTCTGCACTATTGCGAGCTGCGAATGCCATTCCAGCTTAGCTGTGCAGAGGAAGAACAACAAGAAGAAGAAATATCTCGAAATATGTCCGTCAGGCCAGTTCCTTTGAGCTGAATCTGCAAATATCTCGGAAACGAAGCGAGCTATGGCAAACTGTTAAGAGACGTTTTTTGTAGAGAATTATGTTTCCTACAATTTATCTTCTATGATATTTTTTGATCAGATGCGTAGTTCTCGAGATATATCAAGATATTTAAAAGTTCCGAAGCCGCACCAACATAATAGAGATACAGAAACACCGTGGCCCCTCTCTTTGAGATAACTCTGCACTATTGCGAGCTGCAAATGCCACTTCCAGCTTAGCTGTGCAGAAGAAGAACAACAAGAAGAAGAAATATCTCGAAATATGTCCGTCAGGCCCCTTCCCTTGAGATAAATCTGCAAATATCTCGGAAACGAAGCGAGCTATGGCAAAATGTTTAGAGACCTTTCTTGTAGAGAATTAAGTTTCCTACTTTTTATGTAGTATGATATTTTTTGATCAGATGCGTAGTTCTTGAGATATATCAAGATATTTAAAAGTTCCGAAGCTGCACCAACATAATAGAGGTACAGAAACACCGTGGCCTCTTTCTTTGAGATAACTCTGCACTATTGCGAGCTGCAAATGCCGCTTCGAGCTTAGCTGTGCAGAAGAAGAACAACAAGAAGAAGAAATATCTCGAAATATGTCCGTCAGACCCCTTCCCTTGAGATGAATCTGCAAATATCTTGGAAACGAAGCGAGCTATGGCAAAATGTTAAGAGACCTTTTTTGTAGAGAATAATGTTTTCTACAATTTACGTTGTATGATATTTTTTGATCAGAAGCGTAGGTTTCGAGATATATCGAGATATTTAAAAGTTCCGTAGCCGCACCAACATAATAGAGATACAGAAACACCGTGGCCCCTTTCTTTGAGATAACTCTGCACTATTGCGACCTGCAAATGCCACTTCCAGCTCAGCTGTGCAGAAGAAGAACAACAAGAAGAAGAAATATCTCGAAATATGTCCGTCAGGCCCCTTCCCTTGAGATAAATCTGCAAATATCTCGGAAACGAAGCGAGCTATGGCAAAATGTTAAGAGACCTTTTTTGTAGACAATTAAGTTTCCTACTTTTTATGTTCTATGATATTTTTTGATCAGATGCGTAGTTCTCGAGATATATCAAGATATTTAAAAGTTCCGAAGCCGCACCAACATAATAAAGATACAGAAACACCGTGGCCCCTTTCTTTGAGATAACTCTGCACTAGTGCGAGCCGCAAATGCCACTTCCAGCTTAGCTGTGCAGAAGAAGAACAACAAGAAGAAGAAATATCTCGAAATATGTCCGTCAGGCCCCTTCCCTTGAGATAAATCTGCAAATATCTCGGAAACGAAGCGAGCTATGGCAAAATGTTTAGAGACCTTTCTTGTAGAGAATTAAGTTTCCTACTTTTTATGTAGTATGATATTTTTTGATCAGATGCGTAGTTCTCGAGATATATCAAGATATTTAAAAGTTCCGAAGCCGCACCAACATAATAGAGATACAGAAACACCGTGGCCCCTTTCTTTGAGATAACTCTGCACTATTGCGAGCTGCAAATGCCATTCCAGCTTAGCTGTGCAGAGGAAGAACAACAAGAAGAAGAAATATCTCGAAATATGTCCGTCAGGCCAGTTCCTTTGAGCTGAATCTGCAAATATCTCGGAAACGAAGCGAGCTATGGCAAACTGTTAAGAGACGTTTTTTGTAGAGAATTATGTTTCCTACAATTTATCTTCTATGATATTTTTTGATCACATGCGTAGTTCTCGAGATATATCAAGATATTTAAAAGTTCCGAAGCCGCACCAACATAATAGAGATACAGAAACACCGTGGCCCCTCTCTTTGAGATAACTCTGCACTATTGCGAGCTGCAAATGCCACTTCCAGCTTAGCTGTGCAGAAGAAGAACAACAAGAAGAAGAAATATCTCGAAATATGTCCGTCAGGCCCCTTCCCTTGAGATAAATCTGCAAATATCTCGGAAACGAAGCGAGCTATGGCAAAATGTTTAGAGACCTTTCTTGTAGAGAATTAAGTTTCCTACTTTTTATGTAGTATGATATTTTTTGATCAGATGCGTAGTTCTCGAGATATATCAAGATATTTAAAAGTTCCGAAGCCGCACCAACATAATAGAGATACAGAAACACCGTGGCCCCTTTCTTTGAGATAACTCTGCACTATTGCGACCTGCAAATGCCACTTCCAGCTCAGCTGTGCAGAAGAAGAACAACAAGAAGAAGAAATATCTCGAAATATGTCCGTCAGGCCAGTTCCTTTGAGGTGAATCTGCAAATATCTCGGAAACGAAGCGAGCTATGGCAAAATGTTAAGAGACGTTTTTTGTAGAGAATTATGTTTCCTACAATTTATGTTCTATGATATTTTTTGATCAGAAGCGTAGTTTTCGAGATATATCGAGATATTTAAAAGTTCCGAAGACGCACCAACATAATAGAGATACAGAAACACCGTGGCCCCTTTCTTTGAGATAACTGTGCACCAGTGCGTGCCGCAAATGCCACTTCCAGCTTAGCTGTGCAGAAGAAGAACAACAAGAAGAAGAAATATCTCGAAATATGTCCGTCAGGCCCCTTCCCTTGAGATAAATCTGCAAATATCTCGGAAACGAAGCGAGCTATGGCAAAATGTTTAGAGACCTTTCTTGTAGAGAATTAAGTTTCCTACTTTTTATGTAGTATGATATTTTTTGATCAGATGCGTAGTTCTCGAGATATATCAAGATATTTAAAAGTTCCGAAGCTGCACCAACATAATAGAGGTACAGAAACACCGTGGCCTCTTTCTTTGAGATAACTCTGCACTATTGCGAGCTGCAAATGCCGCTTCGAGCTTAGCTGTGCAGAAGAAGAACAACAAGAAGAAGAAATTACTCGAAATATGTCCGTCAGACCCCTTCCCTTGAGATGAATCTGCAAATATCTTGGAAACGAAGCGAGCTATGGCAAAATGTTAACAGACCTTTTTTGTAGAGAATAATGTTTTCTACAATTTACGTTCTATGATATTTTTTGATCAGAAGCGTAGTTTTCGAGATATATCAAGATATTTAAAAGTTCCGAAGCCGCACCAACATAATAGGGATACAGAAACACCGTGGCCCCTTTCTTTGAGATAACTCTGCACTAGTGCGAGCCGCAAATGCCACTTCCAGCTCAGCTGTGCAGAAGAAGAACAACAAGAAGAAGAAATATCTCGAAATATGTCCGTCAGGCCCCTTCCCTTGAGATAAATCTGCAAATATCTCGGAAACGAAGAGAGCTATGGCAAAATGTTAAGAGACCTTTTTTGTAGAGAATTAAGTTTCCTACTTTTCATGTTCTATGATATTTTTTGATCAGATGCGTAGTTCTCGAGATATATCAAGATATTTAAAAGTTCCGAAGCCGCACCAACATAATAGAGATACAGAAACACCGTGGCCCCTTTCTTTGAGATAACTCTGCACTATTGCGAGCTGTAAATGCCACTTCCAGCTTAGCTGTGCAGAAGAAGAACAACAAGAAGAAGAAATATCTCGAAATATGTCCGTCAGGCCCCTTCCCTTGAGATAAATCTGCAAATATCTCGGAAACGAAGCGAGCTATGGCAAAATGTTTAGAGACCTTTCTTGTAGAGAATTAAGTTTCCTACTTTTTATGTAATATGATATTTTTTGATCAGATGCGTAGTTCTCGAGATATATCAAGATATTTAAAAGTTCCGAAGCTGCACCAACATAATAGAGGTACAGAAACACCGTGGCCTCTTTCTTTGAGATAACTCTGCACTATTGCGAGCTGCAAATGCCGCTTCGAGCTTAGCTGTGCAGAAGAAGAACAACAAGAAGAAGAAATATCTCGAAATATGTCCGTCAGACCCCTTCCCTTGAGATGAATCTGCAAATATCTTGGAAACGAAGCGAGCTATGGCAAAATGTTAAGAGACCTTTTTTGTAGAGAATAATGTTTCCTACAATTTACGTTCTATGATATTTTTTGATCAGAAGCGTAGTTTTCGAGATATATCGAGATATTTAAAAGTTCCGAAGCCGCACCAACATAATAGAGATACAGAAACACCGTGGCCCCTTTCTTTGAGATAACTCTGCACTATTGCGAGCTGCAAATGCCGCTTCGAGCTTAGCTGTGCAGAAGAAGAACAACAAGAAGAAGAAATATCTCGAAATATGTCCGTCAGACCCCTTCCCTTGAGATGAATCTGCAAATATCTTGGAAACGAAGCGAGCTATGGCAAAATGTTAAGAGACCTTTTTTGTAGAGAATAATGTTTCCTACAATTTACGTTCTATGATATTTTTTGATCAAAAGCGTAGTTTTCGAGATATATCGAGATATTTAAAAGTTCCGAAGCCGCACCAACATAATAGAGATACAGAAACACCGTGGCCCCTTTCTTTGAGATAACTGTGCACTAGTGCGAGCCGCAAATGCCACTTCCAGCTTAGCTGTGCAGAAGAAGAACAACAAGAAGAAGAAATATCTCGAAATATGTCCGTCAGGCCCCTTCCCTTGAGATAAATCTGCAAATATCTCGGAAACGAAGCGAGCTACGGCAAAATGTTAAGAGACCTTTTTTGTAGAGAATTATGTTTCCTACTTTTTATGTTCTATGATATTTTTTGTTCAGACGCGTAGTTCTCGAGATATATCAAGATATTTAAAAGTTCCGAAGCCGCACCAACATAATAGAGATACAGAAACACCGTGGCCCCTTTCTTTGAGATATCTCTGCACTATTGCGAGCTGCAAATGCCACTTCCAGCTTAGCTGTGCAGAAGAAGAACAACAAGAAGAAGAAATATCTCGAAATATGTCCGTTAGGCCCCTTCCCTTGAGATAAATCTGCAAATATCTCGGAAACGAAGCGAGCTATGGCAAAATGTTAAGAGACGTTTTTTGTAGAGAATTATGTTTCCTACAATTTATGTTCTATGATATTTTTTGATCAGAAGCGTAGTTTTCGAGATATATCGAGATATGTAAAAGTTCCGAAGACGCACCAACATAATAGAGATACAGAAACACCGTGGCCCCTTTCTTTGAGATAACTGTGCACTAGTGCGAGCCGCAAATGCCACTTCCAGCTTAGCTGTGCAGAAGAAGAACAACAAGAAGAAGAAATATCTCGAAATATGTCCGTCAGGCCCCTTCCCTTGAGATATATCTGCAAATATCTCGGAAACGAAGCGAGCTATGGCAAAATGTTAAGAGACCGTTTTTGTAGAGAATTATGTTTCCTACTTTTTATGTTCTATGATATTTTTTGATCAGAGGCGTAGTTCTCGAGATATATCAAGATATTTAAAAGTTCCGAAGCCGCACCAACATAATAGAGATACAGAAACACCGTGGCCTCTTTCTTTGAGATGACTCTGCACTATTGCGAGCTGCAAATGCCACTTCCAGCTTAGCTGTGCAGAAGAAGAACAACAAGAAGAAGAAATATCTCGAAATATGTCCGTCAGGCCCCTTCCCTTGAGATAAATCTGCAAATATCTCGGAAACGAAGCGAGCTATGGCAAAATGTTAAGAGACCTTTTTTGTAGAGAATTATGTTTCCTACTTTTTATGTTCTATGATATTTTTTGATCAGACGCGTAGTTCTCGAGATATATCAAGATATTGAAAAGTTCCGAAGCCGCACCAACATAATAGAGATACAGAAACACCGTGGCCCCTTTCTTTGAGATATCTCTGCACTATTGCGAGCTGCAAATGCCACTTCCAGCTTAGCTGTGCAGAAGAAGAACAACAAGAAGAAGAAATATCTCGAAATATGTCCGTTAGGCCCCTTCCCTTGAGATAAATCTGCAAATATCTCGGAAACGAAGCGAGCTATGGCAAAATGTTAAGAGACGTTTTTTGTAGAGAATTATGTTTCCTACAATTTATGTTCTATGATATTTTTTGATCAGAAGCGTAGTTTTCGAGATATATCGAGATATGTAAAAGTTCCGAAGACGCACCAACATAATAGAGATACAGAAACACCGTGGCCCCTTTCTTTGAGATAACTGTGCACTAGTGCGAGCCGCAAATGCCACTTCCAGCTTAGCTGTGCAGAAGAAGAACAACAAGAAGAAGAAATATCTCGAAATATGTCCGTCAGGCCCCTTCCCTTGAGATATATCTGCAAATATCTCGGAAACGAAGCGAGCTATGGCAAAATGTTAAGAGACCGTTTTTGTAGAGAATTATGTTTCCTACTTTTTATGTTCTATGATATTTTTTGATCAGACGCGTAGTTCTCGAGATATATCAAGATATTTAAAAGTTCCGAAGACGCACCAACATAATAGAGATACAGAAACACCGTGGCCCCTTTCTTTGAGATAACTGTGCACTAGTGCGAGCCGCAAATGCCACTTCCAGCTTAGCTGTGCAGAAGAAGAACAACAAGAAGAA
Source organism: Osmia lignaria lignaria (assembly GCF_051020975.1). NCBI lineage: Eukaryota > Metazoa > Arthropoda > Insecta > Hymenoptera > Megachilidae > Osmia > Osmia lignaria. The sequence goes on from NW_027478160.1 coordinate 10,800,946, forward strand.
GAAATATCTCGAAATATGTCCGTCAGGCCCCTTCCCTTGAGATATATCTGCAAATATCTCGGAAACGAAGCGAGCTATGGCAAAATGTTAAGAGACCGTTTTTGTAGAGAATTATGTTTCCTACTTTTTATGTTCTATGATATTTTTTGATCAGACGCGTAGTTCTCGAGATATATCAAGATATTTAAAAGTTCCGAAGCCGCACCAACATAATAGAGATACAGAAACACCGTGGCCTCTTTCTTTGAGATAACTCTGCACTATTGCGAGCTGCAAATGCCACTTCCAGCTTAGCTGTGCAGAAGAAGAACAACAAGAAGAAGAAATATCTCGAAATATGTCCGTCAGGCCCCTTCCCTTGAGATAAATCTGCAAATATCTCGGAAACGAAGAGAGCTATGGCAAAATGTTAAGAGACCTTTTTTGTAGAGAATTAAGTTTCCTACTTTTCATGTTCTATGATATTTTTTGATCAGATGCGTAGTTCTCGAGATATATCAAGATATTTAAAAGTTCCGAAGCCGCACCAACATAATAGAGATACAGAAACACCGTGGCCCCTTTCTTTGAGATAACTCTGCACTATTGCGAGCTGTAAATGCCACTTCCAGCTTAGCTGTGCAGAAGAAGAACAACAAGAAGAAGAAATATCTCGAAATATATCCGTCAGGCCCCTTCCCTTGAGATATATCTGCAAATATCTCGGAAACGAAGCGAGCTATGGCAAAATGTTAAGGGACCTTTTTTGTAGAGAATTATGTTTCCTACAATTTATGTTCTATGATATTTTTTGATCAGAAGCGTAGTTTTCGAGATATATCGAGATATTTAAAAGGTCCGAAGCCGCACCAACATAATAGAGATACAGAAACACCGTGGCCCCTTTCTTTGAGATAACTCTGCAATAGTGCGAGCCGCAAATGCCACTTCCAGCTTAGCTGTGCAGAAGAAGAACAACAAGAAGAAGAAATATCTCGAAATATGTCCGTCAGGCCCCTTCCCTTGAGATAGATATGCAAATATCTCGGAAACGAAGCGAGCTATGGCAAAATATTGAGAGACCTTTTTTGTAGAGAATTAAGTTTCCTACTTTTTATGTTCTATGATATTTTTTGATCAGGTGCGTAGTTCTCGAGATATATCAAGATATTTAAAAGTTCCGGAGCCGCACCAACATAATAGAGATACAGAAACACCGTGGCCCCTTTCTTTGAGATAACTCTGCACTATTGCGAGCTGCAAATGCCACTTCCAGCTTAGCTGTGCAGAGGAAGAACAACAAGAAGAAGAAATATCTCGAAATATGTCCGTCAGGCCAGTTCCTTTGAGCTGAATCTGCAAATATCTCGGAAACGAAGCGAGCTATGGCAAAATGTTAAGAGACGTTTTTTGTAGAGAATTATGTTTCCTACAATTTATGTTCTATGATATTTTTTGATCAGAAGCGTAGTTTTCGAGATATATCGAGATACTTAAAAGTTCCGATGCCGCACCAACATAATAGAGATACAGAAACACCGTGGCCCCTTTCTTTGAGATAACTGTGCACTAGTGCGAGCCGCAAATGCCACTTCCAGCTTAGCTGTGCAGAAGAAGAACAACAAGAAGAAGAAATATCTCGAAATATGTCCGTCAGGCCCCTTCCCTTGAGATAAATCTGCAAATATCTCGGAAACGAAGCGAGCTATGGCAAAATGTTAAGAGACCTTTTTTGTAGAGAATTATGTTTCCTACTTTTTATATTCTATGATATTTTTTGATCAGACGCGTAGTTCTCGAGATATATCAAGATATTTAAAAGTTCCGAAGACGCACCAACATAATAGAGATACAGAAACACCGTGGCCCCTTTCTTTGAGATAACTGTGCACTAGTGCGAGCCGCAAATGCCACTTCCAGCTTAGCTGTGCAGAAGAAGAACAACAAGAATAAGAAATATCTCGAAATATGTCCGTCAGGCCCCTTCCCTTGAGATATATCTGCAAATATCTCGGAAACGAAGCGAGCTATGGCAAAATGTTAAGAGACCGTTTTTGTAGAGAATTATGTTTCCTACTTTTCATGTTCTATGATATTTTTTGATCAGATGCGTAGTTCTCGAGATATATCAAGATATTTAAAAGTTCCGAAGCCGCACCAACATAATAGAGATACAGAAACACCGTGGCCCCTTTCTTTGAGATAACTCTGCACTATTGCGAGCTGTAAATGCCACTTCCAGCTTAGCTGTGCAGAAGAAGAACAACAAGAAGAAGAAATATCTCGAAATATGTCCGTCAGGCCCCTTCCCTTGAGATATATCTGCAAATATCTCGGAAACGAAGCGAGCTATGGCAAAATGTTAAGAGACCTTTTTGGTAGAGAATTATGTTTCCTACAATTTATGTTCTATGATATTTTTTGATCAGAAGCGTAGTTTTCGAGATATATCGAGATATTTAAAAGTTCCGAAGCCGCACCAACATAATAGAGATACAGAAACACCGTGGCCCCTTTCTTTGAGATAACTGTGCACTAGTGCGAGCCGCAAATGCCACTTCCAGCTTAGCTGTGCAGAAGAAGAACACCAAGAAGAAAAAATATCTCGAAATATGTCCGTCAGGCCCCTTCCCTTGAAATAAATATGCAAATATCTCGGAAACGAAGCGAGCTATGGCAAAATGTTGAGAGACCTTTTTTGTAGAGAATTAAGTTTCCTACTTTTTATGTTCTATGATATTTTTTGATCAGATGCGTAGTTCTCGAGATATATCAAGATATTTAAAAGTTCCGAAGCCGCGCCAACATAATAGAGATACAGAAACACCGTGGCCCCTTTCTTTGAGATAACTCTGCACTATTGCGAGCTGTAAATGCCACTTCCAGCTTAGCTGTGCAGAAGAAGAACAACAAGAAGAAGAAATATCTCGAAATATGTCCGTCAAGCCCCTTCCCTTGAGATATATCTGCAAATATCTCGGAAACGAAGCGAGCTATGGCAAAATGTTAAGGGACCTTTTTTGTAGAGAATTATGTTTCCTACAATTTATGTTCTATGATATTTTTTGATCAGAAGCGTAGTTTTCGAGATATATCGAGATATTTAAAAGTTCCGAAGCCGCACCAACATAATAGAGATACAGAAACACCGTGGCCCCTTTCTTTGAGATAACTCTGCAATAGTGCGAGCCGCAAATGCCACTTCCAGCTTAGCTGTGCAGAAGAAGAACAACAAGAAGAAGAAATATCTCGAAATATGTCCGTCAGGCCCCTTCCCTTGAGATATATCTGCAAATATCTCGGAAACGAAGCGAGCTATGGCAAAATGTTAAGAGACCTTTTTGGTAGAGAATTATGTTTCCTACAATTTATGTTCTATGATATTTTTTGATCAGAAGCGTAGTTTTCGAGATATATCGAGATATTTAAAAGTTCCGAAGCCGCACCAACATAATAGAGATACAGAAACACCGTGGCCCCTTTCTTTGAGATAACTGTGCACTAGTGCGAGCCGCAAATGCCACTTCCAGCTTAGCTGTGCAGAAGAAGAACACCAAGAAGAAAAAATATCTCGAAATATGTCCGTCAGGCCCCTTCCCTTGAAATAAATATGCAAATATCTCGGAAACGAAGCGAGCTATGGCAAAATGTTGAGAGACCTTTTTTGTAGAGAATTAAGTTTCCTACTTTTTATGTTCTATGATATTTTTTGATCAGATGCGTAGTTCTCGAGATATATCAAGATATTTAAAAGTTCCGAAGCCGCGCCAACATAATAGAGATACAGAAACACCGTGGCCCCTTTCTTTGAGATAACTCTGCACTATTGCGAGCTGTAAATGCCACTTCCAGCTTAGCTGTGCAGAAGAAGAACAACAAGAAGAAGAAATATCTCGAAATATGTCCGTCAAGCCCCTTCCCTTGAGATATATCTGCAAATATCTCGGAAACGAAGCGAGCTATGGCAAAATGTTAAGGGACCTTTTTTGTAGAGAATTATGTTTCCTACAATTTATGTTCTATGATATTTTTTGATCAGAAGCGTAGTTTTCGAGATATATCGAGATATTTAAAAGTTCCGAAGCCGCACCAACATAATAGAGATACAGAAACACCGTGGCCCCTTTCTTTGAGATAACTCTGCAATAGTGCGAGCCGCAAATGCCACTTCCAGCTTAGCTGTGCAGAAGAAGAACAACAAGAAGAAGAAATATCTCGAAATATGTCCGTCAGGCCCCTTCCCTTGAGATATATCTGCAAATATCTCGGAAACGAAGCGAGCTATGGCAAAATGTTAAGAGACCTTTTTGGTAGAGAATTATGTTTCCTACAATTTATGTTCTATGATATTTTTTGATCAGAAGCGTAGTTTTCGAGATATATCGAGATATTTAAAAGTTCCGAAGCCGCACCAACATAATAGAGATACAGAAACACCGTGGCCCCTTTCTTTGAGATAACTGTGCACTAGTGCGAGCCGCAAATGCCACTTCCAGCTTAGCTGTGCAGAAGAAGAACACCAAGAAGAAAAAATATCTCGAAATATGTCCGTCAGGCCCCTTCCCTTGAAATAAATATGCAAATATCTCGGAAACGAAGCGAGCTATGGCAAAATGTTGAGAGACCTTTTTTGTAGAGAATTAAGTTTCCTACTTTTTATGTTCTATGATATTTTTTGATCAGATGCGTAGTTCTCGAGATATATCAAGATATTTAAAAGTTCCGAAGCCGCGCCAACATAATAGAGATACAGAAACACCGTGGCCCCTTTCTTTGAGATAACTCTGCACTATTGCGAGCTGTAAATGCCACTTCCAGCTTAGCTGTGCAGAAGAAGAACAACAAGAAGAAGAAATATCTCGAAATATGTCCGTCAAGCCCCTTCCCTTGAGATATATCTGCAAATATCTCGGAAACGAAGCGAGCTATGGCAAAATGTTAAGGGACCTTTTTTGTAGAGAATTATGTTTCCTACAATTTATGTTCTATGATATTTTTTGATCAGAAGCGTAGTTTTCGAGATATATCGAGATATTTAAAAGTTCCGAAGCCGCACCAACATAATAGAGATACAGAAACACCGTGGCCCCTTTCTTTGAGATAACTCTGCAATAGTGCGAGCCGCAAATGCCACTTCCAGCTTAGCTGTGCAGAAGAAGAACAACAAGAAGAAGAAATATCTCGAAATATGTCCGTCAGGCCAGTTCCTTTGAGCTGAATCTGCAAATATCTCGGAAACGAAGCGAGCTATGGCAAAATGTTAAGAGACGTTTTTTGTAGAGAATTATGTTTCCTACAATTTATGTTCTATGATATTTTTTGATCAGAAGCGTAGTTTTCGAGATACATCGAGATACTTAAAAGTTCCGAAGCCGCACCAACATAATAGAGATACAGAAACACCGTGGCCCCTTTCTTTGAGATAACTGTGCACTAGTGCGAGCCGCAAATGCCACTTCCCGCTTAGCTGTGCAGAAGAAGAACAACAAGAAGAAGAAATATATCGAAATATGTCCGTCAGGCCCCTTCCCTTGAGATAAATCTGCAAATATCTCGGAAACGAAGCGAGCTATGGCAAAATGTTAAGAGACGTTTTTTGTAGAGAATTATGTTTCCTACAATTTATGTTCTATGATATTTTTTGATGAGAAGCGTAGTTTTCGAGATATATCGAGATATGTAAAAGTTCCGAAGACGCACCAACATAATAGAGATACAGAAACACCGTGGCCCCTTTCTTTGAGATAACTGTGCACTAGTGCGAGCCGCAAATGCCACTTCCAGCTTAGCTGTGCAGAAGAAGAACAACAAGAAGAAGAAATATCTCGAAATATGTCCGTCAGGCCCCTTCCCTTGAGATATAACTGCAAATATCTCGGAAACGAAGCGAGCTATGGCAAAATGTTAAGAGACCGTTTTTGTAGAGAATTATGTTTCCTACTTTTTATGTTCTATGATATTTTTTGATCAGACGCGTAGTTCTCGAGATATATCAAGATATTTAAAAGTTCCGAAGACGCACCAACATAATAGAGATACAGAAACACCGTGGCCCCTTTCTTTGAGATAACTGTGCACTAGTGCGAGCCGCAAATGCCACTTCCAGCTTAGCTGTGCAGAAGAAGAACAACAAGAAGAAGAAATATCTCGAAATATGTCCGTCAGGCCCCTTCCCTTGAGATATATCTGCAAATATCTCGGAAACGAAGCGAGCTATGGCAAAATGTTAAGAGACGGTTTTTGTAGAGAATTATGTTTCCTACTTTTTATGTTCTATGATATTTTTTGATCAGACGCGTAGTTCTCGAGATATATCAAGATATTTAAAAGTTCCGAAGCCGCACCAACATAATAGAGATACAGAAACACCGTGGCACCTTTCTTTGAGATAACTCTGCACTATTGCGAGCTGTAAATGCCACTTCCAGCTTAGCTGTGCAGAAGAAGAACAACAAGAAGAAGAAATATCTCGAAATATGTCCGTCAGGCCCCTTCCCTTGAGATATATCTGCAAATATCTCGGAAACGAAGCGAGCTATGGCAAAATGTTAAGAGACCTTTTTTGTAGAGAATTAAGTTTCCTACTTTTTATGTTCTATGATATTTTTTGATCAGATGCGTAGTTCTCGAGATATATCAAGATATTTTAAAGTTCCGGAGCCGCACCAACATAATAGAGATACAGAAACACCGTGGCCCCTTTCTTTGAGATAACTCTGCACTATTGCGAGCTGCAAATGCCACTTCCAGCTTAGCTGTGCAGAGGAAGAACAACAAGAAGAAGAAATATCACGAAATATGTCCGTCAGGCCAGTTCCTTTGAGCTGAATCTGCAAATATCTCGGAAACGAAGCGAGCTATGGCAAAATGTTAAGAGACGTTTTTTGTAGAGAATTATGTTTCCTACAATTTATGTTCTATGATATTTTTTGATCAGAAGCGTAGTTTTCGAGATATATCGAGATACTTAAAAGTTCCGAAGCCGCACCAACATAATAGAGATACAGAAACACCGTGGCCCCTTTCTTTGAGATAACTGTGCACTAGTGCGAGCCGCAAATGCCACTTCCAGCTTAGCTGTGCAGAAGAAGAACAACAAGAAGAAGAAATATCTCGAAATATGTCCGTCAGGCCCCTTCCCTTGAGATAAATCTGCAAATATCTCGGAAACGAAGCGAGCTATGGCAAAATGTTAAGAGACCTTTTTTGTAGAGAATTATGTTTCCTACTTTTTATGTTCTATGATATTTTTTGATCAGACGCGTAGTTCTCGAGATATATCAAGATATTTAAAAGTTCCGAAGCCGCACCAACATAATAGAGATACGGAAACACCGTGGCCCCTTTCTTTGAGATATCTCTGCACTATTGCGAGCTGCAAATGCCACTTCCAGCTTAGCTGTGCAGAAGAAGAACAACAAGAGGAAGAAATATCTCGAAATATGTCCGTTAGGCCCCTTCCCTTGAGATAAATCTGCAAATATCTCGGAAACGAAGCGAGCTATTGCAAAATGTTAAGAGACGTTTTTTGTAGAGAATTATGTTTCCTACAATTTATGTTCTATGATATTTTTTGATCAGAAGCGTAGTTTTCGAGATATATCGAGATATGTAAAAGTTCCGAAGACGCACCAACATAATAGAGATACAGAAACACCGTGGCCCCTTTCTTTGAGATAACTGTGCACTAGTGCGAGCCGCAAATGCCACTTCCAGCTTAGCTGTGCAGAAGAAGAACAACAAGAAGAAGAAATATCTCGAAATATGTCCGTCAGGCCCCTTCCCTTGAGATAAATCTGCAAATATCTCGGAAACGAAGAGAGCTATGGCAAAATGTTAAGAGACCTTTTTTGTAGAGAATTAAGTTTCCTACTTTTCATGTTCTATGATATTTTTTGATCCGATGCGTAGTTCTCGAGATATATCAAGATATTTAAAAGTTCCGAAGCCGCACCAACATAATAGAGATACAGAAACACCGTGGCCCCTTTCTTTGAGATAACTCTGCACTATTGCGAGCTGTAAATGCCACTTCCAGCTTAGCTGTGCAGAAGAAGAACAACAAGAAGAAGAAATATCACGAAATATGTCCGTCAGGCCAGTTCCTTTGAGCTGAATCTGCAAATATCTCGGAAACGAAGCGAGCTATGGCAAAATGTTAAGAGACGTTTTTTGTAGAGAATTATGTTTCCTACTTTTTATGTTCTATGATATTTTTTGATCAGACGCGTAGTTCTCGAGATATATCAAGATATTTAAAAGTTCCGAAGCCGCACCAACATAATAGAGATACAGAAACACCGTGGCCCCTTTCTTTGAGATATCTCTGCACTATTGCGAGCTGCAAATGCCACTTCCAGCTTAGCTGTGCAGAAGAAGAACAACAAGAAGAAGAAATATCTCGAAATATGTCCGTGAGGCCCCTTCCCTTGAGATAAATCTGCAAATATCTCGGAAACGAAGCGAGCTATGGCAAAATGTTAAGAGACCTTATTTGTAGAGAATTAAGTTTCCTACTTTTTATGTTCTATGATATTTTTTGATCAGATGCGTAGTTCTCGAGATATATCAAGATATTTAAAAGTTCCGAAACCGCACCAACATAATAGAGATACAGAAACACCGTGGCCCCTTTCTTTGAGATAACTCTGCACTAGTGCGAGCCGCAAATGCCACTTCCAGCTTAGCTGTGCAGAAGAAGAACAACAAGAAGAAGAAATATCTCGAAATATGTCCGTTAGGCCCCTTCCCTTGAGATAAATCTGCAAATATCTCGGAAACGAAGCGAGCTATGGCAAAATGTTAAGAGACCTTTTTTGTAGAGAATTAAGTTTCCTACTTTTTATGTTGTATGATATTTTTTGATCAGAAGCGTAGTTTTCGAGATATATCGAGATATTTAAAAGTTCCGAAGCCGCACCAACATAATAGAGATACAGAAACACCGTGGCCCCTTTCTTTGAGATAACTCTGCGATAGTGCGAGCCGCAAATGCCACTTCCAGCTTAGCTGTGCAGAAGAAGAACAACAAGAAGAAGAAATATCTCGAAATATGTCCGTCAGGCCCCTTCCCTTGAGATAAATATGCAAATATCTCGGAAACGAAGCGAGCTATGGCAAAATGTTAAGAGACCTTTTTTGTAGAGAATTAAGTTTCCTACTTTTTATGTTCTATGATATTTTTTGATCAGATGCGTAGTTCTCGAGATATATCAAGATATTTAAAAGTTCCGGAGCCGCACCAACATAATAGAGATACAGAAACACCGTGGCCCCTTTCTTTGAGATAACTCTGCACTATTGCGAGCTGCAAATGCCACTTCCAGCTTAGCTGTGCAGAGGAAGAACAACAAGAAGAAGAAATATCTCGAAATATGTCCGTCAGGCCAGTTCCTTTGAGCTGAATCTGCAAATATCTCGGAAACGAAGCGAGCTATGGCAAAATGTTAAGAGACGTTTTTTGTAGAGAATTATGTTTCCTACAATTTATGTTCTATGATATTTTTTGATCAGAAGCGTAGTTTTCGAGATATATCGAGATACTTAAAAGTTCCGAAGCCGCACCAACATAATAGAGATACAGAAACACCGTGGACCCTTTCTTTGAGATAACTGTGCACTAGTGCGAGCCGCAAATGCCACTTCCAGCTTAGCTGTGCAGAAGAAGAACAACAAGAAGAAGAAATATCTCGAAATATGTCCGTCAGGCCCCTTCCCTTGAGATAAATCTGCAAATATCTCGGAAACGAAGCGAGCTATGGCAAAATGTTAAGAGACCTTTTTTGTAGAGAATTATGTTTCCTACTTTTTATGTTCTATGATATTTTTTGATCAGACGCGTATTTCTCGAGATATATCGAGATATTTAAAAGTTCCGAAGGCGCACCAACATAATAGAGATACAGAAACACCGTGGCCCCTTTCTTTGAGATAACTCTGCACTATTGCGACCTGCAAATGCCACTTCCAGCTTAGCTGTGCAGAAGAAGAACAACAAGAAGAAGAAATATCTCGAAATATGTCCGTCAGGCCCCTTCCCTTGGGATATATCTGCAAATATCTCGGAAACGAAGCGAGCTATGGCAAAATGTTAAGAGACGTTTTTTGTAGAGAATTATGTTTCCTACAATTTATGTTCTATGATATTTTTTGATCAGAAGCGTAGTTTTCGAGATATATCGAGATATTTAAAAGTTCCGAAGCCGCACCAACATAATAGAGATACAGAAACACCGTGGCCCCTTTCTTTGAGATAACTGTGTACTAGTGCGAGCCGCAAATGCCACTTCCAGCTTAGCTGTGCAGAAGAAGAACAAGAAGAAGAAGAAATATCTCGAAATATGTCCGTCAGGCCCCTTCCCTTGAGATAAATCTGCAAATATCTCGGAAACGAAGCGAGCTATGGCAAAATGTTAAGAGACCTTTCTTGTAGAGAATTAAGTTTCCTACTTTTTATGTTCTATGATATTTTTCGATCAGAGGCGTAGTTCTCGAGATATATCAAGATATTTAAAAGTTCCGAAGCCGCACCAACATAATAGAGATACAGAAACACCGTGGCCCCTTTCTTTGAGATACCTCTGCACGATTGCGAGCTGGAAATGCCACTTCCAGTTTAGCTCTGCAGAAGAAGAACAACAAGAAGAAGAAATATCTCGAAATATGTCCATCAGGACCCTGCCCTTGAGATAAATCTGCAAATATCTCGGAAACGAAGCGAGCTATGGCAAAATGTTAAGAGACCTTTTTTGTAGAGAATAATGTTTCCTACAATTTACGTTCTATGATATTTTTTGATCTGAAGCGTAGTTTTCGAGATATATCGAGATATTTAAAAGTTCCGAAGCTGCACCAACATAACAGAGATACAGAAACACCGTGGCCCCTTTCTTTGAGATAACTCTGCACTATTGCGCGCTGCAAATGCCACTTCCAGCTTAGCTGTGCAGAAGAAGAACAACATGAAGAAGAAATATCTCGAAATATGTCCGTCAGGCCCCTTCCCTTGAGATAAATCTGCAAATATCTCGGAAACGAAGCGAGCTATGGCAAAATCTTAAGAGACCTTTTTTGTAGCGAATAATGTTTCCTACAATTTACGTTCTATGATATTTTTTGATCAGAAGCGTAGTTTTCGAGATATATCGAGATATTTAAAAGTTCCGAAGGCGCACCAACATAATAGAGATACAGAAACACCGTGGCCCCTTTCTTTGAGATAACTCTGCACTATTGCGACCTACAAATGCCACTTCCAGCTTAGCTGTGCAGAAGAAGAACAACAAGAAGAAGAAATATCTCGAAATATGTCCGTCAGGCCCCTTCCCTTGGGATATATCTGCAAATATCTCGGAAACGAAGCGAGCTATGGCAAAATGTTAAGAGACGTTTTTTGTAGAGAATTATGTTTCCTACAATTTATGTTCTATGATATTTTTTGATCGGAAGCGTAGTTTTCGAGATATATCGAGATATTTAAAGGTTCCGAAGCCGCACCAACATAATAGAGATACAGAAACACCGTGGCCCCTTTCTTTGAGACAACTGTGTACTAGTGCGAGCCACAAATGCCACTTCCAGCTTAGCTGTGCAGAAGAAGAACAACAAGAAGAAGAAATATCTCGAAATATGTCCGTTAGGCCCCTTCCCTTGAGATAAACCTGCAAATATCTCGGAAACGAAGCGAGCTATGGCAAAATGTTAAGAGACCTTTTTTGTAGAGAATTAAGTTTCCTACTTTTTATGTTCTATGATATTTTTTGATCAGATGCGTAGTTCTCGAGATGTATCAAGATATTTAAAAGTTCCGAAGCCGCACCAACATAATAGAGATACAGAAACACCGTGGCCCCTTTCTTTGAGATAACTCTGCACTATTGGGAGCTGCAAATGCCACTTCCAGCTTAGCTGTGCAGAAGAAGAACAACAAGAAGAAGAAATATCTCGAAATATGTCCGACAGGCCCCTTCCCTTGAGATAAATCTGCAAATATCTCGGAAACGAAGCGAGCTATGGCGAAATGTTAAGAGACCTTTTTTGTAGAGAATTAAGTTTCCTACTTTTTATCTTCTATGATAGTTTTTGATCAGATGCGTAGTTCTCGAGATATATCAAGATATCTAAAAGTTCCGAAGCCGCACCAACATAATAGAGATACAGAAACACCGTGGCCCCTCTCTTTGAGATAACTCTGCACTATTGCGAGCTGCAAATGCCACTTCCAGCTTAGCTGTGCAGAAGAAGAACAACAAGAAGAAGAAATATCTCGAAATATGTCCGTCAGGCCCCTTCCCTTGAGATAAATCTGCAAATATCTCGGAAACGAAGCGAGCTATGGCAAAATGTTTAGAGACCTTTCTTGTAGAGAATTAAGTTTCCTACTTTTTATGTAGTATGATATTTTTTGATCAGATGCGTAGTTCTCGAGATATATCAAGATATTTAAAAGTTCCGAAGCCGCACCAACATAACAGAGATACAGAAACACCGTGGCCCCTTTCTTTGAGATAACTCTGCACTATTGCGCGCTGCAAATGCCACTTCCAGCTTCGCTGTGCAGAAGAAGAACAACAAGAAGAAGAAATATCTCGAAATATGTCCGTCAGGCCCCTTCCCTTGAGATAAATCTGCAAATATCTCGGAAACGAAGCGAGCTATGGCAAAATGTTAAGAGACCTTTTTTGTAGAGAACTAAGTTTCCTACTCTTTATGTTGTATGATATTTTTCGATCAGAGGCGTAGTTCTCGAGATATATCAAGATATTTAAAAGTTCCGAAGCCGCACCAACATAATAGAGATACAGAAACACCGTGGCCCCTTTCTTTGAGATAACTCTGCACGATTGCGAGCTGGAAATGCCACTTCCAGTTTAGCTGTGCAGAAGAAGAACAACAAGAAGAAGAAATATCTCGAAATATGTCCATCAGGACCCTTCCCTTGAGATAAATCTGCAAATATCTCGGAAACGAAGCGAGCTATGGCAAAATGTTAAGAGACCTTTTTTGTAGAGAATAATGTTTCCTACAATTTACGTTCTATGATATTTTTTGATCAGAAGCGTAGTTTTCGAGATATATCGAGATATTTAAAAGTTCCGAAGCCGCACCAACATAATAGAGATACAGAAACACCGTGGCCCCTTTCTTTGCGATAACTGTGTACTAGTGCGAGCCGCAAATGCCACTTCCAGCTTAGCTGTGCAGAAGAAGAACAACAAGAAGAAGAAATATCTCGAAATATGTCCGTCAGGCCCCTTCCCTTGAGATAAATCTGCAAATATCTCGGAAACGAAGCGAGCTATGGCAAAATGTTAGGAGACCTTTCTTGTAGAGAATTAAGTTTCCTACTTTTTATGTAGTATGATATTTTTTGATCAGATGCGTAGTTCTCGAGATATATCAAGATATTTAAAAGTTCCGAAGCCGCACCAACATAACAGAGATACAGAAACACCGTGGCCCCTTTCTTTGAGATAACTCTGCACTATTGCGCGCTGCAAATGCCACTTCCAGCTTAGCTGTGCAGAAGAAGAACAACATGAAGAAGAAATATCTCGAAATATGTCCGCCAGGCCCCTTCCCTTGAGATAAATCTGCAAATATCTCGGAAACGAAGCGAGCTATGGCAAAATGTTAAGAGACCTTTTTTGTAGAGAATTAAGTTTCCTACTTTTTATGTTCTATGATATTTTTCGATCAGAGGCGTAGTTCTCGAGATATATCAAGATATTTAAAAGTTCCGAAGCCGCACCAACATAATAGAGATACAGAAACACCGTGGCCCCTTTCTTTGAGATAACTCTGCACTATTGCGACCTACAAATGCCACTTCCAGCTTAGCTGTGCAGAAGAAGAACAACAAGAAGAAGAAATATCTCGAAATATGTCCGTCAGGCCCCTTCCCTTGGGATATATCTGCAAATATCTCGGAAACGAAGCGAGCTATGGCAAAATGTTAAGAGACGTTTTTTGTAGAGAATTATGTTTCCTACAATTTATGTTCTATGATATTTTTTGATCAGAAGCGTAGTTTTCGAGATATATCGAGATATTTAAAAGTTCCGAAGGCGCACCAACATAATAGAGATACAGAAACACCGTGGCCCCTTTCTTTGAGATAACTGTGTACTAGTGCGAGCCGCAAATGCCACTTCCAGCTTAGCTGTGCAGAAGAAGAACAACAAGAAGAAGAAATATCTCGAAATATGTCCGTCAGGCCCCTTCCCTTGAGATAAATCTGCAAATATCTCGGAAACGAAGCGAGCTATGGCAAAATGTTAAGAGACCTTTCTTGTAGAGAATTAAGTTTCCTACTTTTTATGTTCTATGATATTTTTCGATCAGAGGCGTAGTTCTCGAGATATATCAAGATATTTAAAAGTTCCGAAGCCGCACCAACATAATAGAGATACAGAAACACCGTGGCCCCTTTCTTTGAGATAACTCTGCACGATTGCGAGCTGGAAATGCCACTTCCAGTTTAGCTGTGCAGAAGAAGAACAACAAGAAGAAGAAATATCTCGAAATATGTCCATCAGGACCCTTCCCTTGAGATAAATCTGCAAATATCTCGGAAACGAAGCGAGCTATGGCAAAATGTTAAGAGACCTTTTTTGTAGAGAATAATGTTTCCTACAATTTACGTTCTATGATATTTTTTGATCAGAAGCGTAGTTTTCGAGATATATCGAGATATTTAAAAGTTCCGAAGCCGCACCAACATAATAGAGATACAGAAACACCGTGGCCCCTTTCTTTGAGATAACTGTGTACTAGTGCGAGCCGCAAATGCCACTTCCAGCTTAGCTGTGCAGAAGAAGAACAACAAGAAGAAGAAATATCTCGAAATATGTCCGTCAGGCCCCTTCCCTTGAGATAAATCTGCAAATATCTCGGAAACGAAGCGAGCTATGGCAAAATGTTTAGAGACCTTTCTTGTAGAGAATTAAGTTTCCTACTTTTTATGTAGTATGATATTTTTTGATCAGATGCGTAGTTCTCGAGATATATCAAGATATTTAAAAGTTCCGAAGCCGCACCAACATAACAGAGATACAGAAACACCGTGGCCCCTTTCTTTGAGATAACTCTGCACTATTGCGCGCTGCAAATGCCACTTCCAGCTTCGCTGTGCAGAAGAAGAACAACAAGAAGAAGAAATATCTCGAAATATGTCCGTCAGGCCCCTTCCCTTGAGATAAATCTGCAAATATCTCGGAAACGAAGCGAGCTATGGCAAAATGTTAAGAGACCTTTTTTGTAGAGAACTAAGTTTCCTACTCTTTATGTTGTATGATATTTTTCGATCAGAGGCGTAGTTCTCGAGATATATCAAGATATTTAAAAGTTCCGAAGCCGCACCAACATAATAGAGATACAGAAACACCGTGGCCCCTTTCTTTGAGATAACTCTGCACGATTGCGAGCTGGAAATGCCACTTCCAGTTTAGCTGTGCAGAAGAAGAACAACAAGAAGAAGAAATATCTCGAAATATGTCCATCAGGACCCTTCCCTTGAGATAAATCTGCAAATATCTCGGAAACGAAGCGAGCTATGGCAAAATGTTAAGAGACCTTTTTTGTAGAGAATAATGTTTCCTACAATTTACGTTCTATGATATTTTTTGATCAGAAGCGTAGTTTTCGAGATATATCGAGATATTTAAAAGTTCCGAAGCCGCACCAACATAATAGAGATACAGAAACACCGTGGCCCCTTTCTTTGAGATAACTCTGCACTATTGCGACCTGCAAATGCCACTTCCAGCTTAGCTGTGCAGAAGAAGAACAACAAGAAGAAGAAATATCTCGAAATATGTCCGTCAGGCCCCTTCCCTTGGGATATATCTGCAAATATCTCGGAAACGAAGCGAGCTATGGCAAAATGTTAAGAGACCTTTTTTGTAGAGAATAATGTTTCCTACAATTTACGTTCTATGATATTTTTTGATCAGAAGCGTAGTTTTCGAGATATATCGAGATATTTAAAAGTTCCGAAGCCGCACCAACATAATAGAGATACAGAAACACCGTGGCCCCTTTCTTTGAGATAACTGTGTACTAGTGCGAGCCGCAAATGCCACTTCCAGCTTAGCTGTGCAGAAGAAGAACAACAAGAAGAAGAAATATCTCGAAATATGTCCGTCAGGCCCCTTCCCTTGAGATAAATCTGCAAATATCTCGGAAACGAAGCGAGCTATGGCAAAATGTTAGGAGACCTTTCTTGTAGAGAATTAAGTTTCCTACTTTTTATGTAGTATGATATTTTTTGATCAGATGCGTAGTTCTCGAGATATATCAAGATATTTAAAAGTTCCGAAGCCGCACCAACATAACAGAGATACAGAAACACCGTGGCCCCTTTCTTTGAGATAACTCTGCACTATTGCGCGCTGCAAATGCCACTTCCAGCTTAGCTGTGCAGAAGAAGAACAACATGAAGAAGAAATATCTCGAAATATGTCCGCCAGGCCCCTTCCCTTGAGATAAATCTGCAAATATCTCGGAAACGAAGCGAGCTATGGCAAAATGTTAAGAGACCTTTTTTGTAGAGAATTAAGTTTCCTACTTTTTATGTTCTATGATATTTTTCGATCAGAGGCGTAGTTCTCGAGATATATCAAGATATTTAAAAGTTCCAAAGCCGCACCAACATAATAGAGATACAGAAACACCGTGGCCCCTTTCTTTGAGATAACTCTGCACGATTGCGAGCTGGAAATGCCACTTCCAGTTTAGCTGTGCAGAAGAAGAACAACAAGAAGAAGAAATATCTCGAAATATGTCCATCAGGACCCTTCCCTTGAGATAAATCTGCAAATATCTCGGAAACGAAGCGAGCTATGGCAAAATGTTAAGAGACCTTTTTTGTAGAGAATAATGTTTCCTACAATTTACGTTCTATGATATTTTTTGATCAGAAGCGTAGTTTTCGAGATATATCGAGATATTTAAAAGTTCCGAAGCCGCACCAACATAATAGAGATACAGAAACACCGTGGCCCCTTTCTTTGAGATAACTGTGTACTAGTGCGAGCCGCAAATGCCACTTCCAGCTTAGCTGTGCAGAAGAAGAACAACAAGAAGAAGAAATATCTCGAAATATGTCCGTCAGGCCCCTTCCCTTGAGATAAATCTGCAAATATCTCGGAAACGAAGCGAGCTATGGCAAAATGTTTAGAGACCTTTCTTGTAGAGAATTAAGTTTCCTACTTTTTATGTAGTATGATATTTTTTGATCAGATGCGTAGTTCTCGAGATATATCAAGATATTTAAAAGTTCCGAAGCCGCACCAACATAACAGAGATACAGAAACACCGTGGCCCCTTTCTTTGAGATAACTCTGCACTATTGCGCGCTGCAAATGCCACTTCCAGCTTCGCTGTGCAGAAGAAGAACAACAAGAAGAAGAAATATCTCGAAATATGTCCGTCAGGCCCCTTCCCTTGAGATAAATCTGCAAATATCTCGGAAACGAAGCGAGCTATGGCAAAATGTTAAGAGACCTTTTTTGTAGAGAACTAAGTTTCCTACTCTTTATGTTGTATGATATTTTTCGATCAGAGGCGTAGTTCTCGAGATATATCAAGATATTTAAAAGTTCCGAAGCCGCACCAACATAATAGAGATACAGAAACACCGTGGCCCCTTTCTTTGAGATAACTCTGCACGATTGCGAGCTGGAAATGCCACTTCCAGTTTAGCTGTGCAGAAGAAGAACAACAAGAAGAAGAAATATCTCGAAATATGTCCATCAGGACCCTTCCCTTGAGATAAATCTGCAAATATCTCGGAAACGAAGCGAGCTATGGCAAAATGTTAAGAGACCTTTTTTGTAGAGAATAATGTTTCCTACAATTTACGTTCTATGATATTTTTTGATCAGAAGCGTAGTTTTCGAGATATATCGAGATATTTAAAAGTTCCGAAGCCGCACCAACATAATAGAGATACAGAAACACCGTGGCCCCTTTCTTTGAGATAACTCTGCACTATTGCGACCTGCAAATGCCACTTCCAGCTTAGCTGTGCAGAAGAAGAACAACAAGAAGAAGAAATATCTCGAAATATGTCCGTCAGGCCCCTTCCCTTGAGATAAATCTGCAAATATCTCGGAAACGAAGCGAGCTATGGCAAAATGTTAAGAGACCTTTCTTGTAGAGAATTAAGTTTCCTACTTTTTATGTTCTATGATATTTTTCGATCAGAGGCGTAGTTCTCGAGATATATCAAGATATTTAAAAGTTCCGAAGCCGCACCAACATAATAGAGATACAGAAACACCGTGGCCCCTTTCTTTGAGATAACTCTGCACGATTGCGAGCTGGAAATGCCACTTCCAGTTTAGCTGTGCAGAAGAAGAACAACAAGAAGAAGAAATATCTCGAAATATGTCCATCAGGACCCTTCCCTTGAGATAAATCTGCAAATATCTCGGAAACGAAGCGAGCTATGGCAAAATGTTAAGAGACCTTTTTTGTAGAGAATAATGTTTCCTACAATTTACGTTCTATGATATTTTTTGATCAGAAGCGTAGTTTTCGAGATATATCGAGATATTTAAAAGTTCCGAAGCCGCACCAACATAATAGAGATACAGAAACACCGTGGCCCCCTTCTTTGAGATAACTGTGTACTAGTGCGAGCCGCAAATGCCACTTCCAGCTTAGCTGTGCAGAAGAAGAACAACAAGAAGAAGAAATATCTCGAAATATGTCCGTCAGGCCCCTTCCCTTGAGATAAATCTGCAAATATCTCGGAAACGAAGCGAGCTATGGCAAAATGTTTAGAGACCTTTCTTGTAGAGAATTAAGTTTCCTACTTTTTATGTAGTATGATATTTTTTGATCAGATGCGTAGTTCTCGAGATATATCAAGATATTTAAAAGTTCCGAAGCCGCACCAACATAACAGAGATACAGAAACACCGTGGCCCCTTTCTTTGAGATAACTCTGCACTATTGCGCGCTGCAAATGCCACTTCCAGCTTCGCTGTGCAGAAGAAGAACAACAAGAAGAAGAAATATCTCGAAATATGTCCGTCAGGCCCCTTCCCTTGAGATAAATCTGCAAATATCTCGGAAACGAAGCGAGCTATGGCAAAATGTTAAGAGACCTTTTTTGTAGAGAACTAAGTTTCCTACTCTTTATGTTGTATGATATTTTTCGATCAGAGGCGTAGTTCTCGAGATATATCAAGATATTTAAAAGTTCCGAAGCCGCACCAACATAATAGAGATACAGAAACACCGTGGCCCCTTTCTTTGAGATAACTCTGCACTATTGCGACCTGCAAATGCCACTTCCAGCTTAGCTGTGCAGAAGAAGAACAACAAGAAGAAGAAATATCTCGAAATATGTCCGTCAGGCCCCTTCCCTTGGGATATATCTGCAAATATCTCGGAAACGAAGCGAGCTATGGCAAAATGTTAAGAGACGTTTTTTGTAGAGAATTATGTTTCCTACAATTTATGTTCTATGATATTTTTTGATCAGAAGCGTAGTTTTCGAGATATATCGAGATATTTAAAAGTTCCGAAGCCGCACCAACATAATAGAGATACAGAAACACCGTGGCCCCTTTCTTTGAGATAACTGTGTACTAGTGCGAGCCGCAAATGCCACTTCCAGCTTAGCTGTGCAGAAGAAGAACAAGAAGAAGAAGAAATATCTCGAAATATGTCCGTCAGGCCCCTTCCCTTGAGATAAATCTGCAAATATCTCGGAAACGAAGCGAGCTATGGCAAAATGTTAAGAGACCTTTCTTGTAGAGAATTAAGTTTCCTATTTTTTATGTTCTATGATATTTTTCGATCAGAGGCGTAGTTCTCGAGATATATCAAGATATTTAAAAGTTCCGAAGCCGCACCAACATAATAGAGATACAGAAACACCGTGGCCCCTTTCTTTGAGATAACTCTGCACGATTGCGAGCTGGAAATGCCACTTCCAGTTTAGCTGTGCAGAAGAAGAACAACAAGAAGAAGAAATATCTCGAAATATGTCCGTCAGGCCCCTTCCCTTGGGATATATCTGCAAATATCTCGGAAACGAAGCGAGCTATGGCAAAATGTTAAGAGACGTTTTTTGTAGAGAATTATGTTTCCTACAATTTATGTTCTATGATATTTTTTTATCAGAAGCGTAGTTTTCGAGATATATCGAGATATTTAAAAGTTCCGAAGCCGCACCAACATAATAGAGATACAGAAACACCGTGGCCCCTTTCTTTGAGATAACTGTGTACTAGTGCGAGCCGCAAATGCCACTTCCAGCTTAGCTGTGCAGAAGAAGAACAACAAGAAGAAGAAATATCTCGAAATATGTCCGTCAGGCCCCTTCCCTTGAGATAAATCTGCAAATATCTCGGAAACGAAGCGAGCTATGGCAAAATGTTAAGAGACCTTTCTTGTAGAGAATTAAGTTTCCTACTTTTTATGTTCTATGATATTTTTCGATCAGAGGCGTAGTTCTCGAGATATATCAAGATATTTAAAAGTTCCGAAGCCGCACCAACATAATAGAGATACAGAAACACCGTGGCCCCTTTCTTTGAGATAACTCTGCACGATTGCGAGCTGGAAATGCCACTTCCAGTTTAGCTGTGCAGAAGAAGAACAACAAGAAGAAGAAATATCTCGAAATATGTCCATCAGGACCCTTCCCTTGAGATAAATCTGCAAATATCTCGGAAACGAAGCGAGCTATGGCAAAATGTTAAGAGACCTTTTTTGTAGAGAATAATGTTTCCTACAATTTACGTTCTATGATATTTTTTGATCAGAAGCGTAGTTTTCGAGATATATCGAGATATTTAAAAGTTCCGAAGCCGCACCAACATAATAGAGATACAGAAACACCGTGGCCCCTTTCTCTGAGATAACTCTGCACTAGTGCGAGCCGCAAATGCCACTTCCAGCTTAGCTGTGCAGAAGAAGAACAACAAGAAGAAGAAATATCTTGAAATATGTCCGTCATGCCCCTTCCCTTGAGATAAATCTGCAAATATCTCGGAAACGAAGCGAGCTATGGCAAAATGTTAAGAGACCTTTTTTGTAGAGAATTAAGTTTCCTACTTTTTATGTTCTATGATATTTTTTGATCAAATGCGTAGTTCTCGAGATATATCAAGATATTTAAAAGTTCCGAAGCCGCACCAACATAATAGAGATACAGAAACACCGTGGCCCATTTCTTTGAGATAACTGTGTACTAGTGCGAGCCGCAAATGCCACTTCCAGCTTAGCTGTGCAGAAGAAGAACAACAAGAAGAAGAAATATCTCGAAATATGTCCGTCAGGCCCCTTCCCTTGAGATAAATCTGCAAATATCTCGGAAACGAAGCGAGCTATGGCAAAATGTTAAGAGACCTTTTTTGTAGAGAATAATGTTTCCTACAATTTACCTTCTATGATATTTTTTGATCAGAAGCGTAGTTTTCGAGATATATCGAGATATTTAAAAGTTCCGAAGGCGCACCAACATAATAGAGATACAGAAACACCGTGGCCCCTTTCTTTGAGATAACTCTGCACTATTGCGACCTACAAATGCCACTTCCAGCTTAGCTGTGCAGAAGAAGAACAACAAGAAGAAGAAATATCTCGAAATATGTCCGTCAGGCCCCTTCCCTTGGGATATATCTGCAAATATCTCGGAAACGAAGCGAGCTATGGCAAAATGTTAAGAGACGTTTTTTGTAGAGAATTATGTTTCCTACAATTTATGTTCTATGATATTTTTTGATCAGAAGGGTAGTTTTCGAGATATATCGAGATATTTAAAAGTTCCGAAGCCGCACCAACATAATAGAGATACAGAAACACCGTGGCCCCTTTCTTTGAGATAACTGTGTACTAGTGCGAGCCGCAAATGCCACTTCCAGCTTAGCTGTGCAGAAGAAGAACAACAAGAATAAGAAATATCTCGAAATATGTCCGTCAGGCCCCTTCCCTTGAGATAAATCTGCAAATATCTCGGAAACGAAGAGAGCTATGGCAAAATGTTGAGAGACCTTTTTTGTAGAGAATTAAGTTTCCTACTATTTATGCTCTATGATATTTTTTGATCAGATGCGTAGTTCTCGAGATATATCAAGATAGTTAAAAGTTCCGAAGCCGCACCAACATAATAGAGATACAGAAACACCGTGGCCCCTTTCTTTGAGATAACTCTGCACTATTGCGACCTGCAAATGCCACTTCCAGCTTAGCTGTGCAGAAGAAGAACAACAAGAATAAGAAATATCTCGAAATATGTCCGTCAGGCCCCTTCCCTTGAGATAAATCTGCAAATATCTCGGAAACGAAGAGAGCTATGGCAAAATGTTGAGAGACCTTTTTTGTAGAGAATTAAGTTTCCTACTATTTATGCTCTATGATATTTTTTGATCAGATGCGTAGTTCTCGAGATATATCAAGATATTTAAAAGTTCCGAAGCCGCACCAATATAATAGAGATACAGAAACACCGTGGCCCCTTTCTTTGAGATAACTCTGCACTAGTGCGAGCCGCAAATGCCACTTCCAGCTTAGCTGTGCAGAAGAAGAACAACAAGAAGAAGAAATATCTCGAAATATGTCCGTCAGGCCCCTTCCCTTGAGATAAATCTGCAAATATCTCGGAAACGAAGCGAGCTATGGCAAAATGTTAAGAGACCGTTTTTGTAGAGAATTAAGTTTCCTACTTTTTATGTTCTATGATATTTTTTGATCAGATGCGTAGTTCTCGAGATATATCAAGATAGTTAAAAGTTCCGAAGCCGCACCAACATAATAGAGATACAGAAACACCGTGGCCCCTTTCTTTGAGATAACTCTGCACTATTGCGACCTGCAAATGCCACTTCCAGCTTAGCTGTGCAGAAGAAGAACAACAAGAATAAGAAATATCTCGAAATATGTCCGTCAGGCCCCTTCCCTTGAGATAAATCTGCAAATATCTCGGAAACGAAGAGAGCTATGGCAAAATGTTGAGAGACCTTTTTTGTAGAGAATTAAGTTTCCTACTATTTATGCTCTATGATATTTTTTGATCAGATGGGTAGTTCTCGAGATATATCAAGATATTTAAAAGTTCCGAAGCCGCACCAATATAATAGAGATACAGAAACACCGTGGCCCCTTTCTTTGAGATAACTCTGCACTAGTGCGAGCCGCAAATGCCACTTCCAGCTTAGCTGTGCAGAAGAAGAACAACAAGAAGAAGAAATATCTCGAAATATGTCCGTCAGGCCCCTTCCCTTGAGATAAATCTGCAAATATCTCGGAAACGAAGCGAGCTATGGCAAAATGTTAAGAGACCGTTTTTGTAGAGAATTAAGTTTCCTACTTTTTATGTTCTATGATATTTTTTGATCAGATGCGTAGTTCTCGAGATATATCAAGATAGTTAAAAGTTCCGAAGCCGCACCAACATAATAGAGATACAGAAACACCGTGGCCCCTTTCTTTGAGATAACTCTGCACTATTGCGACCGGCAAATGCCACTTCCAGCTTAGCTGTGCAGAAGAAGAACAACAAGAATAAGAAATATCTCGAAATATGTCCGTCAGGCCCCTTCCCTTGAGATAAATCTGCAAATATCTCGGAAACGAAGAGAGCTATGGCAAAATGTTGAGAGACCTTTTTTGTAGAGAATTAAGTTTCCTACTATTTATGCTCTATGATATTTTTTGATCAGATGCGTAGTTCTCGAGATATATCAAGATATTTAAAAGTTCCGAAGCCGCACCAACATAATAGAGATACAGAAACACCGTGGCCCCTTTCTTTGAGATAATTCTGCACTATCGCGAGCTGCATATGCCACTTCCAGCTTAGCTGTGCAGAAGAAGAACAACAAGAATAAGAAATATCTCGAAATATGTCCGTCAGGCCCCTTCCCTTGAGATAAATCTGCAAATATCTCGGAAACAAAGAGAGCTATGGCAAAATGTTGGGAGACCTTTTTTGTAGAGAATTAAGTTTCCTACTATTTACGTTCTATGATATTTTTTGATCAGATGCGTAGTTCTCGAGATATATCAAGATATTTAAAAGTTCCGAAGCCGCACCAACATAATAGAGATACAGAAACACCGTGGCCCCTTTCTTTGAGATAACTCTGCACTAGTGCGAGCCGCAAATGCCACTTCCAGCTTAGCTGTGCAGAAGAAGAACAACAAGAAGAAGAAATATCTCGAAATATGTCCGTCAGGCCCCTTCCCTTGAGATAAATCTGCAAATATCTCGGAAACGAAGCGAGCAATGGCAAAATGTTAAGAGACCGTTTTTGTAGAGAATTAAGTTTCCTACTTTTTATGTTCTATGATATTTTTTGATCAGATGCGTAGTTCTCGAGATATATCAAGATAGTTAAAAGTTCCGAAGCCGCACCAACATAATAGAGATACAGAAACACCGTGGCCCCTTTCTTTGAGATAACTCTGCACTATTGCGACCTGCAAATGCCACTTCCAGCTTAGCTGTGCAGAAGAAGAACAACAAGAATAAGAAATATCTCGAAATATGTCCGTCAGGCCCCTTCCCTTGAGATAAATCTGCAAATATCTCGGAAACGAAGAGAGCTATGGCAAAATGTTGAGGGACCTTTTTTGTAGAGAATTAAGTTTCCTACTATTTATGCTCTATGATATTTTTTGATCAGATGCGTAGTTCTCGAGATATATCAAGATATTTAAAAGTTCCGAAGCCGCACCAATATAATAGAGATACAGAAACACCGTGGCCCCTTTCTTTGAGATAACTCTGCACTAGTGCGAGCCGCAAATGCCACTTCCAGCTTAGCTGTGCAGAAGAAGAACAACAAGAAGAAGAAATATCTCGAAATATGTCCGTCAGGCCCCTTCCCTTGAGATAAATCTGCAAATATCTCGGAAACGAAGCGAGCTATGGCAAAATGTTAAGAGACCGTTTTTGTAGAGAATTAAGTTTCCTACTTTTCATGTTCTATGATATTTTTTGATCAGATGCGTAGTTCTCGAGATATATCAAGATAGTTAAAAGTTCCGAAGCCGCACCAACATAATAGAGATACAGAAACACCGTGGCCCCTTTCTTTGAGATAACTCTGCACTATTGCGACCTGCAAATGCCACTTCCAGCTTAGCTGTGCAGAAGAAGAACAACAAGAATAAGAAATATCTCGAAATATGTCCGTCAGGCCCCTTCCCTTGAGATAAATCTGCAAATATCTCGGAAACGAAGAGAGCTATGGCAAAATGTTGAGAGACCTTTTTTGTAGAGAATTAAGTTTCCTACTATTTATGCTCTATGATATTTTTTGATCAGATGCGTAGTTCTCGAGATATATCAAGATATTTAAAAGTTCCGAAGCCGCACCAACATAATAGAGATACAGAAACACCGTGGCCCCTTTCTTTGAGATAATTCTGCACTATCGCGAGCTGCATATGCCACTTCCAGCTTAGCTGTGCAGAAGAAGAACAACAAGAATAAGAAATATCTCGAAATATGTCCGTCAGGCCCCTTCCCTTGAGATAAATCTGCAAATATCTCGGAAACAAAGAGAGCTATGGCAAAATGTTGGGAGACCTTTTTTGTAGAGAATTAAGTTTCCTACTATTTACGTTCTATGATATTTTTTGATCAGATGCGTAGTTCTCGAGATATATCAAGATATTTAAAAGTTCCGAAGCCGCACCAACATAATAGAGATACAGAAACACCGTGGCCCCTTTCTTTGAGATAACTCTGCACTAGTGCGAGCCGCAAATGCCACTTCCAGCTTAGCTGTGCAGAAGAAGAACAACAAGAAGAAGAAATATCTCGAAATATGTCCGTCAGGCCCCTTCCCTTGAGATAAATCTGCAAATATCTCGGAAACGAAGCGAGCTATGGCAAAATGTTAAGAGACCGTTTTTGTAGAGAATTAAGTTTCCTACTTTTTATGTTCTATGATATTTTTTGATCAGATGCGTAGTTCTCGAGATATATCAAGATAGTTAAAAGTTCCGAAGCCGCACCAACATAATAGAGATACAGAAACACCGTGGCCCCTTTCTTTGAGATAACTCTGCACTATTGCGACCTGCAAATGCCACTTCCAGCTTAGCTGTGCAGAAGAAGAACAACAAGAATAAGAAATATCTCGAAATATGTCCGTCAGGCCCCTTCCCTTGAGATAAATCTGCAAATATCTCGGTAACGAAGAGAGCTATGGCAAAATGTTGAGAGACCTTTTTTGTAGAGAATTAAGTTTCCTACTATTTATGCTCTATGATATTTTTTGATCAGATGCGTAGTTCTCGAGATATATCAAGATATTTAAAAGTTCCGAAGCCGCACCAATATAATAGAGATACAGAAACACCGTGGCCCCTTTCTTTGAGATAACTCTGCACTAGTGCGAGCCGCAAATGCCACTTCCAGCTTAGCTGTGCAGAAGAAGAACAACAAGAAGAAGAAATATCTCGAAATATGTCCGTCAGGCCCCTTCCCTTGAGATAAATCTGCAAATATCTCGGAAACGAAGCGAGCTATGGCAAAATGTTAAGAGACCGTTTTTGTAGAGAATTAAGTTTCCTACTTTTTATGTTCTATGATATTTTTTGATCAGATGCGTAGTTCTCGAGATATATCAAGATAGTTAAAAGTTCCGAAGCCGCACCAACATAATAGAGATACAGAAACACCGTGGCCCCTTTCTTTGAGATAACTCTGCACTATTGCGACCTGCAAATGCCACTTCCAGCTTAGCTGTGCAGAAGAAGAACAACAAGAATAAGAAATATCTCGAAATATGTCCGTCAGGCCCCTTCCCTTGAGATAAATCTGCAAATATCTCGGAAACGAAGAGAGCTATGGCAAAATGTTGAGAGACCTTTTTTGTAGAGAATTAAGTTTCCTACTATTTATGCTCTATGATATTTTTTGATCAGATGCGTAGTTCTCGAGATATATCAAGATATTTAAAAGTTCCGAAGCCGCACCAACATAATAGAGATACAGAAACACCGTGGCCCCTTTCTTTGAGATAATTCTGCACTATCGCGAGCTGCATATGCCACTTCCAGCTTAGCTGTGCAGAAGAAGAACAACAAGAATAAGAAATATCTCGAAATATGTCCGTCAGGCCCCTTCCCTTGAGATAAATCTGCAAATATCTCGGAAACAAAGAGAGCTATGGCAAAATGTTGGGAGACCTTTTTTGTAGAGAATTAAGTTTCCTACTATTTACGTTCTATGATATTTTTTGATCAGATGCGTAGTTCTCGAGATATATCAAGATATTTAAAAGTTCCGAAGCCGCACCAACATAATAGAGATACAGAAACACCGTGGCCCCTTTCTTTGAGATAACTCTGCACTAGTGCGAGCCGCAAATGCCACTTCCAGCTTAGCTGTGCAGAAGAAGAACAACAAGAAGAAGAAATATCTCGAAATATGTCCGTCAGGCCCCTTCCCTTGAGATATATCTGCAAATATCTCGGAAACGAAGCGAGCAATGGCAAAATGTTAAGAGACCGTTTTTGTAGAGAATTAAGTTTCCTACTTTTTATGTTCTATGATATTTTTTGATCAGATGCGTAGTTCTCGAGATATATCAAGATAGTTAAAAGTTCCGAAGCCGCACCAACATAATAGAGATACAGAAACACCGTGGCCCCTTTCTTTGAGATAACTCTGCACTATTGCGACCTGCAAATGCCACTTCCAGCTTAGCTGTGCAGAAGAAGAACAACAAGAATAAGAAATATCTCGAAATATGTCCGTCAGGCCCCTTCCCTTGAGATAAATCTGCAAATATCTCGGAAACGAAGAGAGCTATGGCAAAATGTTGAGAGACCTTTTTTGTAGAGAATTAAGTTTCCTACTATTTATGCTCTATGATATTTTTTGATCAGATGCGTAGTTCTCGAGATATATCAAGATATTTAAAAGTTCCGAAGCCGCACCAATATAATAGAGATACAGAAACACCGTGGCCCCTTTCTTTGAGATAACTCTGCACTAGTGCGAGCCGCAAATGCCACTTCCAGCTTAGCTGTGCAGAAGAAGAACAACAAGAAGAAGAAATATCTCGAAATATGTCCGTCAGGCCCCTTCCCTTGAGATAAATCTGCAAATATCTCGGAAACGAAGCGAGCTATGGCAAAATGTTAAGAGACCGTTTTTGTAGAGAATTAAGTTTCCTACTTTTTATGTTCTATGATATTTTTTGATCAGATGCGTAGTTCTCGAGATATATCAAGATAGTTAAAAGTTCCGAAGCCGCACCAACATAATAGAGATACAGAAACACCGTGGCCCCTTTCTTTGAGATAACTCTGCACTATTGCGACCTGCAAATGCCACTTCCAGCTTAGCTGTGCAGAAGAAGAACAACAAGAATAAGAAATATCTCGAAATATGTCCGTCAGGCCCCTTCCCTTGAGATAAATCTGCAAATATCTCGGAAACGAAGAGAGCTATGGCAAAATGTTGAGAGACCTTTTTTGTAGAGAATTAAGTTTCCTACTATTTATGCTCTATGATATTTTTTGATCAGATGCGTAGTTCTCGAGATATATCAAGATATTTAAAAGTTCCGAAGCCGCACCAACATAATAGAGATACAGAAACACCGTGGCCCCTTTCTTTGAGATAATTCTGCACTATCGCGAGCTGCATATGCCACTTCCAGCTTAGCTGTGCAGAAGAAGAACAACAAGAATAAGAAATATCTCGAAATATGTCCGTCAGGCCCCTTCCCTTGAGATAAATCTGCAAATATCTCGGAAACAAAGAGAGCTATGGCAAAATGTTGGGAGACCTTTTTTGTAGAGAATTAAGTTTCCTACTATTTACGTTCTATGATATTTTTTGATCAGATGCGTAGTTCTCGAGATATATCAAGATATTTAAAAGTTCCGAAGCCGCACCAACATAATAGAGATACAGAAACACCGTGGCCCCTTTCTTTGAGATAACTCTGCACTAGTGCGAGCCGCAAATGCCACTTCCAGCTTAGCTGTGCAGAAGAAGAACAACAAGAAGAAGAAATATCTCGAAATATGTCCGTCAGGCCCCTTCCCTTGAGATATATCTGCAAATATCTCGGAAACGAAGCGAGCAATGGCAAAATGTTAAGAGACCGTTTTTGTAGAGAATTAAGTTTCCTACTTTTTATGTTCTATGATATTTTTTGATCAGATGCGTAGTTCTCGAGATATATCAAGATAGTTAAAAGTTCCGAAGCCGCACCAACATAATAGAGATACAGAAACACCGTGGCCCCTTTCTTTGAGATAACTCTGCACTATTGCGACCTGCAAATGCCACTTCCAGCTTAGCTGTGCAGAAGAAGAACAACAAGAATAAGAAATATCTCGAAATATGTCCGTCAGGCCCCTTCCCTTGAGATAAATCTGCAAATATCTCGGAAACGAAGAGAGCTATGGCAAAATGTTGAGAGACCTTTTTTGTAGAGAATTAAGTTTCCTACTATTTATGCTCTATGATATTTTTTGATCAGATGCGTAGTTCTCGAGATATATCAAGATATTTAAAAGTTCCGAAGCCGCACCAATATAATAGAGATACAGAAACACCGTGGCCCCTTTCTTTGAGATAACTCTGCACTAGTGCGAGCCGCAAATGCCACTTCCAGCTTAGCTGTGCAGAAGAAGAACAACAAGAAGAAGAAATATCTCGAAATATGTCCGTCAGGCCCCTTCCCTTGAGATAAATCTGCAAATATCTCGGAAACGAAGCGAGCTATGGCAAAATGTTAAGAGACCGTTTTTGTAGAGAATTAAGTTTCCTACTTTTTATGTTCTATGATATTTTTTGATCAGATGCGTAGTTCTCGAGATATATCAAGATAGTTAAAAGTTCCGAAGCCGCACCAACATAATAGAGATACAGAAACACCGTGGCCCCTTTCTTTGAGATAACTCTGCACTATTGCGACCTGCAAATGCCACTTCCAGCTTAGCTGTGCAGAAGAAGAACAACAAGAATAAGAAATATCTCGAAATATGTCCGTCAGGCCCCTTCCCTTGAGATAAATCTGCAAATATCTCGGAAACGAAGAGAGCTATGGCAAAATGTTGAGAGACCTTTTTTGTAGAGAATTAAGTTTCCTACTATTTATGCTCTATGATATTTTTTGATCAGATGCGTAGTTCTCGAGATATATCAAGATATTTAAAAGTTCCGAAGCCGCACCAACATAATAGAGATACAGAAACACCGTGGCCCCTTTCTTTGAGATAATTCTGCACTATCGCGAGCTGCATATGCCACTTCCAGCTTAGCTGTGCAGAAGAAGAACAACAAGAATAAGAAATATCTCGAAATATGTCCGTCAGGCCCCTTCCCTTGAGATAAATCTGCAAATATCTCGGAAACAAAGAGAGCTATGGCAAAATGTTGGGAGACCTTTTTTGTAGAGAATTAAGTTTCCTACTATTTACGTTCTATGATATTTTTTGATCAGATGCGTAGTTCTCGAGATATATCAAGATATTTAAAAGTTCCGAAGCCGCACCAACATAATAGAGATACAGAAACACCGTGGCCCCTTTCTTTGAGATAACTCTGCACTAGTGCGAGCCGCAAATGCCACTTCCAGCTTAGCTGTGCAGAAGAAGAACAACAAGAAGAAGAAATATCTCGAAATATGTCCGTCAGGCCCCTTCCCTTGAGATAAATCTGCAAATATCTCGGAAACGAAGCGAGCAATGGTAAAATGTTAAGAGACCTTATTTGTAGAGAATTATGTTTCCTACAATTTATGTTCTATGATATTTTTTGATCAGAAGCGTAGTTTTCGAGATATATCGAGATATTTAAAAGTTCCGAAGCCGCACCAACATAATAGAGATACAGAAACACCGTGGCCCCTTTCTTTGAGATAACTGTGCACTAGTGCGAGCCGCAAATGCCACTTCCAGCTTAGCTGTGCAGAAGAAGAACAACAAGAAGAAGAAATATCTCGAAATATGTCCGTCAGGCCCCTTCCCTTGAGATAAATCTGCAAATATCTCGGAAACGAAGCGAGCTATGGCAAAATGTTAAGAGACCGTTTTTGTAGAGAATTAAGTTTCCTACTTTTTACGTTCTATGATATTTTTTGATCAGATGCGTAGTTCTCGAGATATATCAAGATATTTAAAAGTTCCGAAGCCGCACCAACATAATAGAGATACAGAAACACCGTGGCCCCTTTCTTTGAGATAACTCTGCACTATTGCGAGCTGCAAATGCCACTTCCAGCTTAGCTGTGCAGAAGAAGAACAACAAGAATAAGAAATATCTCGAAATATGTCCGTCAGGCCCCTTCCCTTGAGATAAATCTGCAAATATCTCGGAAACAAAGAGAGCTATGGCAAAATGTTGGGAGACCTTTTTTGTAGAGAATTAAGTTTCCTACTATTTACGTTCTATGATATTTTTTGATCAGATGCGTAGTTCTCGAGATATATCAAGATATTTAAAAGTTCCGAAGCCGCACCAACATAATAGAGATACAGAAACACCGTGGCCCCTTTCTTTGAGATAACTCTGCACTAGTGCGAGCCGCAAATGCCACTTCCAGCTTAGCTGTGCAGAAGAAGAACAACAAGAAGAAGAAATATCTCGAAATATGTCCGTTAGGCCCCTTCCCTTGAGATAAACCTGCAAATATCTCGGAAACGAAGCGAGCTATGGCAAAATGTTAAGAGACCTTTTTTGTAGAGAATTAAGTTTCCTACTTTTTATGTTCTATGATATTTTTTGATCAAATGCGTAGTTCTCGAGATATATCAAGATATTTAAAAGTTCCGAAGCCGCACCAACATAATAGAGATACAGAAACACCGTGGCCCCTTTCTTTGAGATAACTGTGTACTAGTGCGAGCCGCAAATGCCACTTCCAGCTTAGCTGTGCAGAAGAAGAACAACAAGAAGAAGAAATATCTCGAAATATGTCCGTCAGGCCCCTTCCCTTGAGATAAATCTGCAAATATCTCGGAAACGAAGCGAGCTATGGCAAAATGTTAAGAGACCTTTTTTGTAGAGAATAATGTTTCCTACAATTTACCTTCTATGATATTTTTTGATCAGAAGCGTAGTTTTCGAGATATATCGAGATATTTAAAAGTTCCGAAGGCGCACCAACATAATAGAGATACAGAAACACCGTGGCCCCTTTCTTTGAGATAACTCTGCACTATTGCGACCTACAAATGCCACTTCCAGCTTAGCTGTGCAGAAGAAGAACAACAAGAAGAAGAAATATCTCGAAATATGTCCGTCAGGCCCCTTCCCTTGGGATATATCTGCAAATATCTCGGAAACGAAGCGAGCTATGGCAAAATGTTAAGAGACGTTTTTTGTAGAGAATTATGTTTCCTACAATTTATGTTCTATGATATTTTTTGATCAGAAGGGTAGTTTTCGAGATATATCGAGATATTTAAAAGTTCCGAAGCCGCACCAACATAATAGAGATACAGAAACACCGTGGCCCCTTTCTTTGAGATAACTGTGTACTAGTGCGAGCCGCAAATGCCACTTCCAGCTTAGCTGTGCAGAAGAAGAACGACAAGAAGAAGAAATATCTCGAAATCTGTCCGTCAGGCCCCTTCCCTTGAGATAAATCTGCAAATATCTCGGAAACGAAGAGAGCTATGGCAAAATGTTGAGACACTTTTTTTTGTAGAGAATTAAGTTTCCTACTATTTATGTTCTATGATATTTTTTGATCAGATGCGTAGTTCTCGAGATATATCAAGATATTTAAAAGTTCCGAAGCCGCACCAATATAATAGAGATACAGAAACACCGTGGCCCCTTTCTTTGAGATAACTCTGCACTAGTGCGAGCCGCAAATGCCACTTCCAGCTTAGCTGTGCAGAAGAAGAACAACAAGAAGAAGAAATATCTCGAAATATGTCCGTCAGGCCCCTTCCCTTGAGATAAATCTGCAAATATCTCGGAAACGAAGCGAGCTATGGCAAAATGTTAAGAGACCGTTTTTGTAGACAATTAAGTTTCCTACTTTTTATGTTCTATGATATTTTTTGATCAGATGCGTAGTTCTCGAGATATATCAAGATAGTTAAAAGTTCCGAAGCCGCACCAACATAATAGAGATACAGAAACACCGTGGCCCCTTTCTTTGAGATAACTCTGCACTATTGCGACCTGCAAATGCCACTTCCAGCTTAGCTGTGCAGAAGAAGAACAACAAGAATAAGAAATATCTCGAAATATGTCCGTCAGGCCCCTTCCCTTGAGATAAATCTGCAAATATCTCGGAAACGAAGAGAGCTATGGCAAAATGTTGAGAGACCTTTTTTGTAGAGAATTAAGTTTCCTACTATTTATGCTCTATGATATTTTTTGATCAGATGCGTAGTTCTCGAGATATATCAAGATATTTAAAAGTTCCGAAGCCGCACCAATATAATAGAGATACAGAAACACCGTGGCCCCTTTCTTTGAGATAACTCTGCACTAGTGCGAGCCGCAAATGCCACTTCCAGCTTAGCTGTGCAGAAGAAGAACAACAAGAAGAAGAAATATCTCGAAATATGTCCGTCAGGCCCCTTCCCTTGAGATAAATCTGCAAATATCTCGGAAACGAAGCGAGCTATGGCAAAATGTTAAGAGACCGTTTTTGTAGAGAATTAAGTTTCCTACTTTTTATGTTCTATGATATTTTTTGATCAGATGCGTAGTTCTCGAGATATATCAAGATAGTTAAAAGTTCCGAAGCCGCACCAACATAATAGAGATACAGAAACACCGTGGCCCCTTTCTTTGAGATAACTCTGCACTATTGCGACCTGCAAATGCCACTTCCAGCTTAGCTGTGCAGAAGAAGAACAACAAGAATAAGAAATATCTCGAAATATGTCCGTCAGGCCCCTTCCCTTGAGATAAATCTGCAAATATCTCGGAAACGAAGAGAGCTATGGCAAAATGTTGAGAGACCTTTTTTGTAGAGAATTAAGTTTCCTACTATTTATGCTCTATGATATTTTTTGATCAGATGCGTAGTTCTCGAGATATATCAAGATATTTAAAAGTTCCGAAGCCGCACCAATATAATAGAGATACAGAAACACCGTGGCCCCTTTCTTTGAGATAACTCTGCACTAGTGCGAGCCGCAAATGCCACTTCCAGCTTAGCTGTGCAGAAGAAGAACAACAAGAAGAAGAAATATCTCGAAATATGTCCGTCAGGCCCCTTCCCTTGAGATAAATCTGCAAATATCTCGGAAACGAAGCGAGCTATGGCAAAATGTTAAGAGACCGTTTTTGTAGAGAATTAAGTTTCCTACTTTTTATGTTCTATGATATTTTTTGATCAGATGCGTAGTTCTCGAGATATATCAAGATAGTTAAAAGTTCCGAAGCCGCACCAACATAATAGAGATACAGAAACACCGTGGCCCCTTTCTTTGAGATAACTCTGCACTATTGCGACCTGCAAATGCCACTTCCAGCTTAGCTGTGCAGAAGAAGAACAACAAGAATAAGAAATATCTCGAAATATGTCCGTCAGGCCCCTTCCCTTGGGATAAATCTGCAAATATCTCGGAAACGAAGAGAGCTATGGCAAAATGTTGAGAGACCTTTTTTGTAGAGAATTAAGTTTCCTACTATTTATGCTCTAGGATATTTTTTGATCAGATGCGTAGTTCTCGAGATATATCAAGATATTTAAAAGTTCCGAAGCCGCACCAACATAATAGAGATACAGAAACACCGTGGCCCCTTTCTTTGAGATAATTCTGCACTATCGCGAGCTGCATATGCCACTTCCAGCTTAGCTGTGCAGAAGAAGAACAACAAGAATAAGAAATATCTCGAAATATGTCCGTCAGGCCCCTTCCCTTGAGATAAATCTGCAAATATCTCGGAAACAAAGAGAGCTATGGCAAAATGTTGGGAGACCTTTTTTGTAGAGAATTAAGTTTCCTACTATTTACGTTCTATGATATTTTTTGATCAGATGCGTAGTTCTCGAGATATATCAAGATATTTAAAAGTTCCGAAGCCGCACCAACATAATAGAGATACAGAAACACCGTGGCCCCTTTCTTTGAGATAACTCTGCACTAGTGCGAGCCGCAAATGCCACTTCCAGCTTAGCTGTGCAGAAGAAGAACAACAAGAAGAAGAAATATCTCGAAATATGTCCGTCAGGCCCCTTCCCTTGAGATAAATCTGCAAATATCTCGGAAACGAAGCGAGCAATGGCAAAATGTTAAGAGACCGTTTTTGTAGAGAATTAAGTTTCCTACTTTTTATGTTCTATGATATTTTTTGATCAGATGCGTAGTTCTCGAGATATATCAAGATAGTTAAAAGTTCCGAAGCCGCACCAACATAATAGAGATACAGAAACACCGCGGCCCCTTTCTTTGAGATAACTCTGCACTATTGCGACCTGCAAATGCCACTTCCAGCTTAGCTGTGCAGAAGAAGAACAACAAGAATAAGAAATATCTCGAAATATGTCCGTCAGGCCCCTTCCCTTGAGATAAATCTGCAAATATCTCGGAAACGAAGAGAGCTATGGCAAAATCTTGAGAGACCTTTTTTGTAGAGAATTAAGTTTCCTACTATTTATGCTCTATGATATTTTTTGATCAGATGCGTAGTTCTCGAGATATATCAAGATATTTAAAAGTTCCGAAGCCGCACCAATATAATAGAGATACAGAAACACCGTGGCCCCTTTCTTTGAGATAACTCTGCACTAGTGCGAGCCGCAAATGCCACTTCCAGCTTAGCTGTGCAGAAGAAGAACAACAAGAAGAAGAAATATCTCGAAATATGTCCGTCAGGCCCCTTCCCTTGAGATAAATCTGCAAATATCTCGGAAACGAAGCGAGCTATGGCAAAATGTTAAGAGACCGTTTTTGTAGAGAATTAAGTTTCCTACTTTTTATGTTCTATGATATTTTTTGATCAGATGCGTAGTTCTCGAGATATATCAAGATAGTTAAAAGTTCCGAAGCCGCACCAACATAATAGAGATACAGAAACACCGTGGCCCCTTTCTTTGAGATAACTCTGCACTATTGCGACCTGCAAATGCCACTTCCAGCTTAGCTGTGCAGAAGAAGATCAACAAGAATAAGAAATATCTCGAAATATGTCCGTCAGGCCCCTTCCCTTGAGATAAATCTGCAAATATCTCGGAAACGAAGAGAGCTATGGCAAAATGTTGAGAGACCTTTTTTGTAGAGAATTAAGTTTCCTACTATTTATGCTCTATGATATTTTTTGATCAGATGCGTAGTTCTCGAGATATATCAAGATATTTAAAAGTTCCGAAGCCGCACCAACATAATAGAGATACAGAAACACCGTGGCCCCTTTCTTTGAGATAATTCTGCACTATCGCGAGCTGCATATGCCACTTCCAGCTTAGCTGTGCAGAAGAAGAACAACAAGAATAAGAAATATCTCGAAATATGTCCGTCAGGCCCCTTCCCTTGAGATAAATCTGCAAATATCTCGGAAACAAAGAGAGCTATGGCAAAATGTTGGGAGACCTTTTTTGTAGAGAATTAAGTTTCCTACTATTTACGTTCTATGATATTTTTTGATCAGATGCGTAGTTCTCGAGATATATCAAGATATTTAAAAGTTCCGAAGCCGCACCAACATAATAGAGATACAGAAACACCGTGGCCCCTTTCTTTGAGATAACTCTGCACTAGTGCGAGCCGCAAATGCCACTTCCAGCTTAGCTGTGCAGAAGAAGAACAACAAGAAGAAGAAATATCTCGAAATATGTCCGTCAGGCCCCTTCCCTTGAGATAAATCTGCAAATATCTCGGAAACGAAGCGAGCAATGGCAAAATGTTAAGAGACCTTATTTGTAGAGAATTATGTTTCCTACAATTTATGTTCTATGATATTTTTTGATCAGAAGCGTAGTTTTCGAGATATATCGAGATATTTAAAAGTTCCGAAGCCGCACCAACATAATAGAGATACAGAAACACCGTGGCCCCTTTCTTTGAGATAACTGTGCACTAGTGCGAGCCGCAAATGCCACTTCCAGCTTAGCTGTGCAGAAGAAGAACAACAAGAAGAAGAAATATCTCGAAATATGTCCGTCAGGCCCCTTCCCTTGAGATAAATCTGCAAATATCTCGGAAACGAAGCGAGCTATGGCAAAATGTTAAGAGACCGTTTTTGTAGAGAATTAAGTTTCCTACTTTTTACGTTCTATGATATTTTTTGATCAGATGCGTAGTTCTCGAGATATATCAAGATATTTAAAAGTTCCGAAGCCGCACCAACATAATAGAGATACAGAAACACCGTGGCCCCTTTCTTTGAGACAACTCTGCACTATTGCGAGCTGCAAATGCCACTTCCAGCTTA
The DNA here is from genome assembly GCF_051020975.1 of Osmia lignaria lignaria. NCBI lineage: Eukaryota > Metazoa > Arthropoda > Insecta > Hymenoptera > Megachilidae > Osmia > Osmia lignaria. Next base: position 10,838,270 of record NW_027478160.1, read on the forward strand.
GCTGTGCAGAAGAAGAACAACAAGAATAAGAAATATCTCGAAATATGTCCGTCAGGCCCCTTCCCTTGAGATAAATCTGCAAATATCTCGGAAACAAAGAGAGCTATGGCAAAATGTTGGGAGACCTTTTTTGTAGAGAATTAAGTTTCCTACTATTTACGTTCTATGATATTTTTTGATCAGATGCGTAGTTCTCGAGATATATCAAGATATTTAAAAGTTCCGAAGCCGCACCAACATAATAGAGATACAGAAACACCGTGGCCCCTTTCTTTGAGATAACTCTGCACTAGTGCGAGCCGCAAATGCCACTTCCAGCTTAGCTGTGCAGAAGAAGAACAACAAGAAGAAGAAATATCTCGAAATATGTCCGTCAGGCCCCTTCCCTTGAGATAAATCTGCAAATATCTCGGAAACGAAGCGAGCAATGGCAAAATGTTAAGAGACCTTATTTGTAGAGAATTATGTTTCCTACCATTTATGTTCTATGATATTTTTTGATCAGAAGCGTAGTTTTCGAGATATATCGAGATATTTAAAAGTTCCGAAGCCGCACCAACATAATAGAGATACAGAAACACCGTGGCCCCTTTCTTTGAGATAACTGTGCACTAGTGCGAGCCGCAAATGCCACTTCCAGCTTAGCTGTGCAGAAGAAGAACAACAAGAAGAAGAAATATCTCGAAATATGTCCGTCAGGCCCCTTCCCTTGAGATAAATCTGCAAATATCTCGGAAACGAAGCGAGCTATGGCAAAATGTTAAGAGACCGTTTTTGTAGAGAATTAAGTTTCCTACTTTTTACGTTCTATGATATTTTTTGATCAGATGCGTAGTTCTCGAGATATATCAAGATATTTAAAAGTTCCGAAGCCGCACCAACATAATAGAGATACAGAAACACCGTGGCCCCTTTCTTTGAGATAACTCTGCACTAGTGCGAGCCGCAAATGCCACTTCCAGCTTAGCTGTGCAGAAGAAGAACAACAAGAAGAAGAAATATCTCGAAATATGTCCGTCAGGCCCCTTCCCTTGAGATAAATCTGCAAATATCTCGGAAACGAAGCGAGCTATGGCAAAATGTTAAGAGACCGTTTTTGTAGAGAATTAAGTTTCCTACTTTTTATGTTCTATGATATTTTTTGATCAGATGCGTAGTTCTCGAGATATATCAAGATATTTAAAAGTTCCGAAGCCGCACCAACATAATAGAGATACAGAAACACCGTGGCCCCTTTCTTTGAGATAACTCTGCACTATTGCGACCTGCAAATGCCACTTCCAGCTTAGCTGTGCAGAAGAAGAACAACAAGAATAAGAAATATCTCGAAATATGTCCGTCAGGCCCCTTCCCTTGAGATAAATCTGCAAATATCTCGGAAACGAAGAGAGCTATGGCAAAATGTTGAGAGACCTTTTTTGTAGAGAATTAAGTTTCCTACTATTTATGCTCTATGATATTTTTTGATCAGATGCGTAGTTCTCGAGATATATCAAGATATTTAAAAGTTCCGAAGCCGCACCAACATAATAGAGATACAGAAACACCGTGGCCCCTTTCTTTGAGATAATTCTGCACTATCGCGAGCTGCATATGCCACTTCCAGCTTAGCTGTGCAGAAGAAGAACAACAAGAATAAGAAATATCTCGAAATATGTCCGTCAGGCCCCTTCCCTTGAGATAAATCTGCAAATATCTCGGAAACAAAGAGAGCTATGGCAAAATGTTGGGAGACCTTTTTTGTAGAGAATTAAGTTTCCTACTATTTACGTTCTATGATATTTTTTGATCAGATGCGTAGTTCTCGAGATATATCAAGATATTTAAAAGTTCCGAAGCCGCACCAACATAATGGAGATACAGAAACACCGTGGCCCCCTTCTTTGAGATAACTCTGCACTATTGCGTGCTGCAAATGCCACTTCCAGCTTAGCTGTGCAGAAGAAGAACAACAAGAAGAAGAAATATCTCGAAATATGTCCGTCAGGCCCCTTCCCTTGAGATAAATCTGCAAATATCTCGGAAACGAAGCGAGCTATGGCAAAATGTTAAGAGACCTTTTTTGTAGAGAATTAAGTTTCCTACTTTTTATGATCTATGATATTTTTTGATCAGATGCGTAGTTCTCGAGATATATCAAGATATTTAAAAGTTCCGAAGCCGCACCAACATAATAGAGATACAGAAACACCGTGGCCCCTTTCTTTGAGATAACTCTGCACTATTGCGAGCTGCAAATGCCACTTCCAGGTTAGCTGTGCAGAAGAAGAACAACAAGAAGAAGAAGTATCTCGAAATATGTCCGTCAGGCCCCTTCCCTTGAGATATATCTGCAAATATCTCGGAAACGAAGCGAGCTATGGCAAAATGTTAAGAGAACTTTTTTGTAGAGAATTATGTTTCCTACAATTTATGTTCTATGATATTTTTTGATCAGAAGCGTAGTTTTCGAGATATATCGAGATATTTAAAAGTTCCGAAGCCGCACCAACATAATAGAGATACAGAAACACCGTGGCCCCTTTCTTTGCGATAACTCTGCACTAGTGCGAGCCGCAAATGCCACTTCCAGCTTAGCTGTGCAGAAGAAGAACAAGAAGAAGAAGAAATATCTCGAAATATGTCCGTTAGGCCCCTTCCCTTGAGATAAATCTGCAAATATCTCGGAAACGAAGAGAGCTATGGCAAAATGTTGAGAGACCTTTTTTGTAGAGAATTAAGTTTCCTACTATTTATGCTCTATGATATTTTTTGATCAGATGCGTAGTTCTCGAGATATATCAAGATATTTAAAAGTTCCGAAGCCGCACCAACATAATAGAGATACAGAAACACCGTGGCCCCTTTCTTTGAGATAATTCTGCACTATCGCGAGCTGCATATGCCACTTCCAGCTTAGCTGTGCAGAAGAAGAACAACAAGAATAAGAAATATCTCGAAATATGTCCGTCAGGCCCCTTCCCTTGAGATAAATCTGCAAATATCTCGGAAACGAAGAGAGCTATGGCAAAATGTTGAGAGACCTTTTTTGTAGAGAATTAAGTTTCCTACTATTTATGTTCTATGATATTTTTTGATCAGATGCGTAGTTCTCGAGATATATCAAGATATTTAAAAGTTCCGAAGCCGCACCCACATAATAGAGATACAGAAACACCGTGGCCCCTTTCTTTGAGATAACTCTGCACTAGTGCGAGCCGCAAATGCCACTTCCAGCTTAGCTGTGCAGAAGAAGAACAACAAGAAGAAGAAATATCTCGAAATATGTCCGTCAGGCCCCTTCCCTTGAGATAAATCTGCAAATATCTCGGAAACGAAGCGAGCAATGGCAAAATGTTAAGAGACCTTATTTGTAGAGAATTATGTTTCCTACAATTTATGTTCTATGATATTTTTTGATCAGATGCGTAGTTTTCGAGATATATCGAGATATTTAAAAGTTCCGAAGCCGCACCAACATAATAGAGATACAGAAACACCGTGGCCCCTTTCTTTGAGATAACTCTGCACTAGTGCGAGCCGCAAATGCCACTTCCAGCTTAGCTGTGCAGAAGAAGAACAACAAGAAGAAGAAATATCTCGAAATATGTCCGTCAGGCCCCTTCCCTTGAGATAAATCTGCAAATATCTCGGAAACGAAGCGAGCTATGGCAAAATGTTAAGAGACCGTTTTTGTAGAGAATTAAGTTTCCTACTTTTTATGTTCTATGATATTTTTTGATCAGATGCGTAGTTCTCGAGATATATCAAGATAGTTAAAAGTTCCGAAGCCGCACCAACATAATAGAGATACAGAAACACCGTGGCCCCTTTCTTTGAGATAACTCTGCACTATTGCGACCTGCAAATGCCACTTCCAGCTTAGCTGTGCAGAAGAAGAACAACAAGAATAAGAAATATCTCGAAATATGTCCGTCAGGCCCCTTCCCTTGAGATAAATCTGCAAATATCTCGGAAACGAAGAGAGCTATGGCAAAATGTTGAGAGACCTTTTTTGTAGAGAATTAAGTTTCCTACTATTTATGCTCTATGATATTTTTTGATCAGATGCGTAGTTCTCGAGATATATCAAGATATTTAAAAGTTCCGAAGCCGCACCAACATAATAGAGATACAGAAACACCGTGGCCCCTTTCTTTGAGATAATTCTGCACTAACGCGAGCTGCATATGCCACTTCCAGCTTAGCTGTGCAGAAGAAGAACAACAAGAATAAGAAATATCTCGAAATATGTCCGTCAGGCCCCTTCCCTTGAGATAAATCTGCAAATATCTCGGAAACAAAGAGAGCTATGGCAAAATGTTGGGAGACCTTTTTTGTAGAGAATTAAGTTTCCTACTATTTACGTTCTATGATATTTTTTGATCAGATGCGTAGTTCTCGAGATATATCAAGATATTTAAAAGTTCCGAAGCCGCACCAACATAATAGAGATACAGAAACACCGTGGCCCCTTTCTTTGAGATAACTCTGCACTAGTGCGAGCCGCAAATGCCACTTCCAGCTTAGCTGTGCAGAAGAAGAACAACAAGAAGAAGAAATATCTCGAAATATGTCCGTCAGGCCCCTTCCCTTGAGATAAATCTGCAAATATCTCGGAAACGAAGCGAGCAATGGCAAAATGTTAAGAGACCTTATTTATAGAGAATTATGTTTCCTACCATTTATGTTCTATGATATTTTTTGATCAGAAGCGTAGTTTTCGAGATATATCGAGATATTTAAAAGTTCCGAAGCCGCACCAACATAATAGAGATACAGAAACACCGTGGCCCCTTTCTTTGAGATAACTGTGCACTAGTGCGAGCCGCAAATGCCACTTCCAGCTTAGCTGTGCAGAAGAAGAACAACAAGAAGAAGAAATATCTCGAAATATGTCCGTCAGGCCCCTTCCCTTGAGATAAATCTGCAAATATCTCGGAAACGAAGCGAGCTATGGCAAAATGTTAAGAGACCGTTTTTGTAGAGAATTAAGTTTCCTACTTTTTACGTTCTATGATATTTTTTGATCAGATGCGTAGTTCTCGAGATATATCAAGATATTTAAAAGTTCCGAAGCCGCACCAACATAATAGAGATACAGAAACACCGTGGCCCCTTTCTTTGAGATAACTCTGCACTATTGCGAGCTGCAAATGCCACTTCCAGCTTAGCTGTGCAGAAGAAGAACAACAAGAATAAGAAATATCGCGAAATATGTCCGTCAGGCCCCTCCCCTTGAGATAAATCTGCAAATATCTCGGAAACGAAGAGAGCTATGGCAAAATGTTAAGAGACCTTTTCTGTAGAGAATTAAGTTTCCTACTTTTTATGTTCTATGATATTTTTTGATCAGATGCGTAGTTCTCGAGATATATCAAGATATTTAAAAGTTCCGAAGCCGCACCAACATAATAGAGATACAGAAACACCGTGGCCCCCTTCTTTGAGATAACTCTGCACTATTGCGTGCTGCAAATGCCACTTCCAGCTTAGCTGTGCAGAAGAAGAACAACAAGAAGAAGAAATATCTCGAAATATGTCCGTCAGGCCCCTTCCCTTGAGATAAATCTGCAAATATCTCGGAAACGAAGCGAGCTATGGCAAAATGTTAAGAGACCTTTTTTGTAGAGAATTAAGTTTCCTACTTTTTATGATCTATGATATTTTTTGATCAGATGCGTAGTTCTCGAGATATATCAAGATATTTAAAAGTTCCGAAGCCGCACCAACATAATAGAGATACAGAAACACCGTGGCCCCTTTCTTTGAGATAACTCTGCACTATTGCGAGCTGCAAATGCCACTTCCAGGTTAGCTGTGCAGAAGAAGAACAACAAGAAGAAGAAGTATCTCGAAATATGTCCGTCAGGCCCCTTCCCTTGAGATAAATCTGCAAATATCTCGGAAACGAAGCGAGCTATCGCAAAATGTTAAGAGACCTTTTTTGTAGAGAATTAATTTTCCTACTTTTTATGATCTATGATATTTTTTGATCAGATGCGTAGTTCTCGAGATATATCAAGATATTTAAAAGTTCCGAAGCCGCACCAACATAATAGAGATACAGAAACACCGTGGCCCCTTTCTTTGAGATAACTCTGCACTAGTGCGAGCCGCAAATGCCACTTCCAGCTTAGCTGTGCAGAAGAAGAACAAGAAGAAGAAGAAATATCTCGAAATATGTCCGTTAGGCCCCTTCCCTTGAGATAAACCTGCAAATATCTCGGAAACGAAGCGAGCTATGGCAAAATGTTTAGAGACCTTTTTTGTAGAGAATTAAGTTTCCTACTTTTTATGTTCTATGATATTTTTTGATCAGATGCGTAGTTTTCGAGATATATCGAGATATTTAAAAGTTCCGAAGCCGCACCAACATAATAGAGATACAGAAACACCGTGGCCCCTTTCTTTGAGATAACTCTGCACTATTGCGAGCTGCAAATGCCACTTCCAGCTTAGCTGTGCAGAAGAAGAACAACAAGAATAAGAAATATCTCGAAATATGTCCGTCAGGCCCCTTCCCTTGAGATAAATCTGCAAATATCTCGGAAACGAAGAGAGCTATGGCAAAATGTTAAGAGACCTTTTCTGTAGAGAATTAAGTTTCCTACTTTTTATGTTCTATGATATTTTTTGATCAGATGCGTAGTTCTCGAGATATATCAAGATATTTAAAAGTTCCGAAGCCGCACCAACATAATAGAGATACAGAAACACCGTGGCCCCCTTCTTTGAGATAACTCTGCACTATTGCGTGCTGCAAATGCCACTTCCAGCTTAGCTGTGCAGAAGAAGAACAACAAGAAGAAGGAATATCTCGAAATATGTCCGTCAGGCCCCTTCCCTTGAGATAAATCTGCAAATATCTCGGAAACGAAGCGAGCTATGGCAAAATGTTAAGAGACCTTTTTTGTAGAGAATTAAGTTTCCTACTTTTTATGATCTATGATATTTTTTGATCAGATGCGTAGTTCTCGAGATATAGCAAGATATTTAAAAGTTCCGAAGCCGCACCAACATAATAGAGATACAGAAACACCGTGGCCCCTTTCTTTGAGATAACTCTGCACTATTGCGAGCTGGAAATGCCACTTCCAGGTTAGCTGTGCAGAAGAAGAACAACAAGAAGAAGAAGTATCTCGAAATATGTCCGTCAGGCCCCTTCCCTTGAGATATATCTGCAAATATCTCGGAAACGAAGCGAGCTATGGCAAAATGTTAAGAGAACTTTTTTGTAGAGAATTATGTTTCCTACAATTTATCTTCTATGATATTTTTTGATCAGAAGCGTAGTTTTCGAGATATATCGAGATATTTAAAAGTTCCGAAGCCGCACCAACATAATAGAGATACAGAAACACCGTGGCCCCTTTCTTTGAGATAACTCTGCACTAGTGCGAGCCGCAAATGCCACTTCCAGCTTAGCTGTGCAGAAGAAGAACAAGAAGAAGAAGAAATATCTCGAAATATGTCCGTTAGGCCCCTTCCCTTGAGATAAACCTGCAAATATCTCGGAAACGAAGCGAGCTATGGCAAAATGTTAAGAGACCTTTTTTGTAGAGAATTAAGTTTCCTACTTTTTATGTTCTATGATATTTTTTGATCAGATGCGTAGTTTTCGAGATATATCGAGATATTTAAAAGTTCCGAAGCCGCACCAACATAATAGAGATACAGAAACACCGTGGCCCCTTTCTTTGAGATAACTGTGCACTAGTGTGAGCCGCAAATGCCACTTCCAGCTTAGCTGTGCAGAAGAAGAACAACAAGAAGAAGAAATATCTCGAAATATGTCCGTCAGGCCCCTTCCCTTGAGATAAATCTGCAAATATCTCGGAAACGAAGCGAGCTACGGCAAAATGTTAAGAGACCGTTTTTGTAGAGAATTAAGTTTCCTACTTTTTATGTTCTATGATATTTTTTGATCAGATGCGTAGTTCTCGAGATATATCAAGATACTTAAAAGTTCCGAAGCCGCACCAACATAATAGAGATACAGAAACACCGTGGCCCCTTTCTTTGAGATAACTCTGCACTATTGCGAGCTGCAAATGCTACTTCCAGCTTAGCTGTGCAGAAGAAGAACAACAAGAATAAGAAATATCTCGAAATATGTCCGTCAGGCCCCTTCCCTTGAGATAAATCTGCAAATATCTCGGAAACGAAGAGAGCTATGGCAAAATGTTAAGAGACCTTTTCTGTAGAGAATTAAGTTTCCTACTTTTTATGTGCTATGATATTTTTTGATTAGATGCGTAGTTCTCGAGATATATCAAGATATTTAAAAGTTCCGAAGCCGCACCAACATAATAGAGATACAGAAACACCGTGGCCCCCTTCTTTGAGATAACTCTGCACTATTGCGAGCTGCAAATGCCACTTCCAGCTTAGCTGTGCAGAAGAAGAACAACAAGAAGAAGAAATATCTCGAAATATGTCCGTCAGGCCCCTTCCCTTGAGATAAATCTGCAAATATCTCGGAAACGAAGCGAGCTATGGCAAAATGTTAAGAGACCTTTTTTGTAGAGAATTAAGTTTCCTACTTTTTATGTTCTATGATATTTTTTGATCAGATGCGTAGTTCTCGAGATATATCAAGATATTTAAAAGTTGCGAAGCCGCACCAACATAATAGAGATACAGAAACACCGTGGCCCCTTTCTTTGAGATAACTCTGCACTATTGCGAGCTGCAAATGCCACTTCCAGGTTAGCTGTGCAGAAGAAGAACAACAAGAAGAAGAAATATCTCGAAATATGTCCGTCAGGCCCCTTCCCTTGAGATATATCTGCAAATATCTCGGAAACGAAGCGAGCTATGGCAAAATGTTAAGAGAACTTTTTTATAGAGAATTATGTTTCCTACAATTTATGTTCTATGATATTTTTTGATCAGAAGCGTAGTTTTCGAGATATATCGAGATATTTAAAAGTTCCGAAGCCGCACCAACATAATAGAGATACAGAAACACCGTGGCCCCTTTCTTTGAGATAACTCTGCACTAGTGCGAGCCGCAAATGCCACTTCCAGCTTAGCTGTGCAGAAGAAGAACAACAAGAAGAAGAAATATCTCGAAATATGTCCGTTAGGCCCCTTCCCTTGAGATAAACCTGCAAATATCTCGGAAACGAAGCGAGCTATGGCAAAATGTTAAGAGACCTTTTTTGTAGAGAATTAAGTTTCCTACTTTTTATGTTCTATGATATTTTTTGATCAGATGCGTAGTTTTCGAGATATATCGAGATATTTAAAAGTTCCGAAGCCGCACCAACATAATAGAGATACAGAAACACCGTGGCCCCTTTCTTTGAGATAACTCTGCACTATTGCGAGCTGCAAATGCCACTTCCAGCTTAGCTGTGCAGAAGAAGAACAACAAGAATAAGAAATATCACGAAATATGTCCGTCAGGCCCCTTCCCTTGAGATAAATCTGTAAATATCTCGGAAACGAAGAGAGCTATGGCAAAATGTTGAGAGACCTTTTTTGTAGAGAATTAAGTTTCCTACTATTTATGTTCTATGATATTTTTTGATCAGATGCGTAGTTCTCGAGATATATCAAGATATTTAAAAGTTCCGAAGCCGCACCAACATAATAGAGATACAGAAACACCGTGGCCCCCTTCTTTGAGATAACTCTGCACTATTGCGAGCTGCAAATGCCACTTCCAGCTTAGCTGTGCAGAAGAAGAACAACAAGAAGAAGAAATATCTCGAAATATGTCCGTCAGGCCCCTTCCCTTGAGATAAATCTGCAAATATCTCGGAAACGAAGCGAGCTATGGCAAAATGTTAAGAGACCTTTTTTGTAGAGAATTAAGTTTCCTACTTTTTATGTTCTATGATATTTTTTGATCAGATGCGTAGTTCTCGAGATATATCAAGATATTTAAAAGTTCCGAAGCCGCACCAACATAATAGAGATACAGAAACACCGTGGCCCCTTTCTTTGAGATAACTCTGCACTATTGCGAGCTGCAAATGCCACTTCCAGGTTAGCTGTGCAGAAGAAGAACAACAAGAATAAGAAATATCTCGAAATATGTCCGTCAGGCCCCTTCCCTTGAGATAAATCTGCAAATATCTCGGAAACAAAGAGAGCTATGGCAAAATGTTGGGAGACCTTTTTTGTAGAGAATTAAGTTTCCTACTATTTACGTTCTATGATATTTTTTGATCAGATGCGTAGTTCTCGAGATATATCAAGATATTTAAAAGTTCCGAAGCCGCACCAACATAATAGAGATACAGAAACACCGTGGCCCCCTTCTTTGAGATAACTCTGCACTATTGCGTGCTGCAAATGCCACTTCCAGCTTAGCTGTGCAGAAGAAGAACAACAAGAAGAAGAAATATCTCGAAATATGTCCGTCAGGCCCCTTCCCTTGAGATAAATCTGCAAATATCTCGGAAACGAAGCGAGCTACGGCAAAATGTTAAGAGACCGTTTTTGTAGAGAATTAAGTTTCCTACTTTTTATGTTCTATGATATTTTTTGATCAGATGCGTAGTTCTCGAGATATATCAAGATACTTAAAAGTTCCGAAGCCGCACCAACATAATAGAGATACAGAAACACCGTGGCCCCTTTCTTTGAGATAACTCTGCACTATTGCGAGCTGCAAATGCCACTTCCAGCTTAGCTGTGCAGAAGAAGAACAACAAGAATAAGAAATATCTCGAAATATGTCCGTCAGGCCCCTTCCCTTGAGATAAATCTGCAAATATCTCGGAAACGAAGAGAGCTATGGCAAAATGTTAAGAGACCTTTTCTGTAGAGAATTAAGTTTCCTACTTTTTATGTGCTATGATATTTTTTGATTAGATGCGTAGTTCTCGAGATATATCAAGATATTTAAAAGTTCCGAAGCCGCACCAACATAATAGAGATACAGAAACACCGTGGCCCCCTTCTTTGAGATAACTCTGCACTATTGCGAGCTGCAAATGCCACTTCCAGCTTAGCTGTGCAGAAGAAGAACAACAAGAAGAAGAAATATCTCGAAATATGTCCGTCAGGCCCCTTCCCTTGAGATAAATCTGCAAATATCTCGGAAACGAAGCGAGCTATGGCAAAATGTTAAGAGAACTTTTTTATAGAGAATTATGTTTCCTACAATTTATGTTCTATGATATTTTTTGATCAGAAGCGTAGTTTTCGAGATATATCGAGATATTTAAAAGTTCCGAAGCCGCACCAACATAATAGAGATACAGAAACACCGTGGCCCCTTTCTTTGAGATAACTCTGCACTAGTGCGAGCCGCAAATGCCACTTCCAGCTTAGCTGTGCAGAAGAAGAACAACAAGAAGAAGAAATATCTCGAAATATGTCCGTTAGGCCCCTTCCCTTGAGATAAACCTGCAAATATCTCGGAAACGAAGCGAGCTATGGCAAAATGTTAAGAGACCTTTTTTGTAGAGAATTAAGTTTCCTACTTTTTATGTTCTATGATATTTTTTGATCAGATGCGTAGTTTTCGAGATATATCGAGATATTTAAAAGTTCCGAAGCCGCACCAACATAATAGAGATACAGAAACACCGTGGCCCCTTTCTTTGAGATAACTCTGCACTATTGCGAGCTGCAAATGCCACTTCCAGCTTAGCTGTGCAGAAGAAGAACAACAAGAATAAGAAATATCACGAAATATGTCCGTCAGGCCCCTTCCCTTGAGATAAATCTGTAAATATCTCGGAAACGAAGAGAGCTATGGCAAAATGTTGAGAGACCTTTTTTGTAGAGAATTAAGTTTCCTACTATTTATGTTCTATGATATTTTTTGATCAGATGCGTAGTTCTCGAGATATATCAAGATATTTAAAAGTTCCGAAGCCGCACCAACATAATAGAGATACAGAAACACCGTGGCCCCCTTCTTTGAGATAACTCTGCACTATTGCGAGCTGCAAATGCCACTTCCAGCTTAGCTGTGCAGAAGAAGAACAACAAGAAGAAGAAATATCTCGAAATATGTCCGTCAGGCCCCTTCCCTTGAGATAAATCTGCAAATATCTCGGAAACGAAGCGAGCTATGGCAAAATGTTAAGAGACCTTTTTTGTAGAGAATTAAGTTTCCGACTTTTTATGTTCTATGATATTTTTTGATCAGATGCGTAGTTCTCGAGATATATCAAGATATTTAAAAGTTCCGAAGCCGCACCAACATAATAGAGATACAGAAACACCGTGGCCCCTTTCTTTGAGATAACTCTGCACTATTGCGAGCTGCAAATGCCACTTCCAGGTTAGCTGTGCAGAAGAAGAACAACAAGAATAAGAAATATCTCGAAATATGTCCGTCAGGCCCCTTCCCTTGAGATAAATCTGCAAATATCTCGGAAACAAAGAGAGCTATGGCAAAATGTTGGGAGACCTTTTTTGTAGAGAATTAAGTTTCCTACTATTTACGTTCTATGATATTTTTTGATCAGATGCGTGGTTCTCGAGATATATCAAGATATTTAAAAGTTCCGAAGCCGCACCAACATAATAGAGATACAGAAACACCGTGGCCCCCTTCTTTGAGATAACTCTGCACTATTGCGTGCTGCAAATGCCACTTCCAGCTTAGCTGTGCAGAAGAAGAACAACAAGAAGAAGAAATATCTCGAAATATGTCCGTCAGGCCCCTTCCCTTGAGATAAATCTGCAAATATCTCGGAAACGAAGCGAGCTATGGCAAAATGTTAAGAGACCTTTTTTGTAGAGAATTAAGTTTCCTACTTTTTATGATCTATGATATTTTTTGATCAGATGCGTAGTTCTCGAGATATATCAAGATATTTAAAAGTTCCGAAGCCGCACCAACATAATAGAGATACAGAAACACCGTGGCCCCTTTCTTTGAGATAACTCTGCACTATTGCGAGCTGCAAATGCCACTTCCAGGTTAGCTGTGCAGAAGAAGAACAACAAGAAGAAGAAGTATCTCGAAATATGTCCGTCAGGCCCCTTCCCTTGAGATATATCTGCAAATATCTCGGAAACGAAGCGAGCTATGGCAAAATGTTAAGAGAACTTTTTTGTAGAGAATTATGTTTCCTACAATTTATGTTCTATGATATTTTTTGATCAGAAGCGTAGTTTTCGAGATATATCGAGATATTTAAAAGTTCCGAAGCCGCACCAACATAATAGAGATACAGAAACACCGTGGCCCCTTTCTTTGCGATAACTCTGCACTAGTGCGAGCCGCAAATGCCACTTCCAGCTTAGCTGTGCAGAAGAAGAACAAGAAGAAGAAGAAATATCTCGAAATATGTCCGTTAGGCCCCTTCCCTTGAGATAAATCTGCAAATATCTCGGAAACGAAGAGAGCTATGGCAAAATGTTGAGAGACCTTTTTTGTAGAGAATTAAGTTTCCTACTATTTATGCTCTATGATATTTTTTGATCAGATGCGTAGTTCTCGAGATATATCAAGATATTTAAAAGTTCCGAAGCCGCACCAACATAATAGAGATACAGAAACACCGTGGCCCCTTTCTTTGAGATAATTCTGCACTATCGCGAGCTGCATATGCCACTTCCAGCTTAGCTGTGCAGAAGAAGAACAACAAGAATAAGAAATATCTCGAAATATGTCCGTCAGGCCCCTTCCCTTGAGATAAATCTGCAAATATCTCGGAAACGAAGAGAGCTATGGCAAAATGTTGAGAGACCTTTTTTGTAGAGAATTAAGTTTCCTACTATTTATGTTCTATGATATTTTTTGATCAGATGCGTAGTTCTCGAGATATATCAAGATATTTAAAAGTTCCGAAGCCGCACCCACATAATAGAGATACAGAAACACCGTGGCCCCTTTCATTGAGATAACTCTGCACTAGTGCGAGCCGCAAATGCCACTTCCAGCTTAGCTGTGCAGAAGAAGAACAACAAGAAGAAGAAATATCTCGAAATATGTCCGTCAGGCCCCTTCCCTTGAGATAAATCTGCAAATATCTCGGAAACGAAGCGAGCAATGGCAAAATGTTAAGAGACCTTATTTGTAGAGAATTATGTTTCCTACAATTTATGTTCTATGATATTTTTTGATCAGAAGCGTAGTTTTCGAGATATATCGAGATATTTAAAAGTTCCGAAGCCGCACCAACATAATAGAGATACAGAAACACCGTGGCCCCTTTCTTTGAGATAACTCTGCACTAGTGCGAGCCGCAAATGCCACTTCCAGCTTAGCTGTGCAGAAGAAGAACAACAAGAAGAAGAAATATCTCGAAATATGTCCGTCAGGCCCCTTCCCTTGAGATAAATCTGCAAATATCTCGGAAACGAAGCGAGCTATGGCAAGATGTTAAGAGACCGTTTTTGTAGAGAATTAAGTTTCCTACTTTTTATGTTCTATGATATTTTTTGATCAGATGCGTAGTTCTCGAGATATATCAAGATAGTTAAAAGTTCCGAAGCCGCACCAACATAATAGAGATACAGAAACACCGTGGCCCCTTTCTTTGAGATAACTCTGCACTATTGCGACCTGCAAATGCCACTTCCAGCTTAGCTGTGCAGAAGAAGAACAACAAGAATAAGAAATATCTCGAAATATGTCCGTCAGGCCCCTTCCCTTGAGATAAATCTGCAAATATCTCGGAAACGAAGAGAGCTATGGCAAAATGTTGAGAGACCTTTTTTGTAGAGAATTAAGTTTCCTACTATTTATGCTCTATGATATTTTTTGATCAGATGCGTAGTTCTCGAGATATATCAAGATATTTAAAAGTTCCGAAGCCGCACCAACATAATAGAGATACAGAAACACCGTGGCCCCTTTCTTTGAGATAATTCTGCACTAACGCGAGCTGCATATGCCACTTCCAGCTTAGCTGTGCAGAAGAAGAACAACAAGAATAAGAAATATCTCGAAATATGTCCGTCAGGCCCCTTCCCTTGAGATAAATCTGCAAATATCTCGGAAACAAAGAGAGCTATGGCAAAATGTTGGGAGACCTTTTTTGTAGAGAATTAAGTTTCCTACTATTTACGTTCTATGATATTTTTTGATCAGATGCGTAGTTCTCGAGATATATCAAGATATTTAAAAGTTCCGAAGCCGCACCAACATAATAGAGATACAGAAACACCGTGGCCCCTTTCTTTGAGATAACTCTGCACTAGTGCGAGCCGCAAATGCCACTTCCAGCTTAGCTGTGCAGAAGAAGAACAACAAGAAGAAGAAATATCTCGAAATATGTCCGTCAGGCCCCTTCCCTTGAGATAAATCTGCAAATATCTCGGAAACGAAGCGAGCAATGGCAAAATGTTAAGAGACCTTATTTGTAGAGAATTATGTTTCCTACCATTTATGTTCTATGATATTTTTTGATCAGAAGCGTAGTTTTCGAGATATATCGAGATATTTAAAAGTTCCGAAGCCGCACCAACATAATAGAGATACAGAAACACCGTGGCCCCTTTCTTTGAGATAACTGTGCACTAGTGCGAGCCGCAAATGCCACTTCCAGCTTAGCTGTGCAGAAGAAGAACAACAAGAAGAAGAAATATCTCGAAATATGTCCGTCAGGCCCCTTCCCTTGAGATAAATCTGCAAATATCTCGGAAACGAAGCGAGCTAAGGCAAAATGTTAAGAGACCGTTTTTGTAGAGAATTAAGTTTCCTACTTTTTACGTTCTATGATATTTTTTGATCAGATGCGTAGTTCTCGAGATATATCAAGATATTTAAAAGTTCCGAAGCCGCACCAACATAATAGAGATACAGAAACACCGTGGCCCCTTTCTTTGAGATAACTCTGCACTATTGCGAGCTGCAAATGCCACTTCCAGCTTAGCTGTGCAGAAGAAGAACAACAAGAATAAGAAATATCGCGAAATATGTCCGTCAGGCCCCTCCCCTTGAGATAAATCTGCAAATATCTCGGAAACGAAGAGAGCTATGGCAAAATGTTAAGAGACCTTTTCTGTAGAGAATTAAGTTTCCTACTTTTTATGTTCTATGATATTTTTTGATCAGATGCGTAGTTCTCGAGATATATCAAGATATTTAAAAGTTCCGAAGCCGCACCAACATAATAGAGATACAGAAACACCGTGGCCCCCTTCTTTGAGATAACTCTGCACTATTGCGTGCTGCAAATGCCACTTCCAGCTTAGCTGTGCAGAAGAAGAACAACAAGAAGAAGAAATATCTCGAAATATGTCCGTCAGGCCCCTTCCCTTGAGATAAATCTGCAAATATCTCGGAAACGAAGCGAGCTATGGCAAAATGTTAAGAGACCTTTTTTGTAGAGAATTAAGTTTCCTACTTTTTATGATCTATGATATTTTTTGATCAGATGCGTAGTTCTCGAGATATATCAAGATATTTAAAAGTTCCGAAGCCGCACCAACATAATAGAGATACAGAAACACCGTGGCCCCTTTCTTTGAGATAACTCTGCACTATTGCGAGCTGCAAATGCCACTTCCAGGTTAGCTGTGCAGAAGAAGAACAACAAGAAGAAGAAGTATCTCGAAATATGTCCGTCAGGCCCCTTCCCTTGAGATAAATCTGCAAATATCTCGGAAACGAAGCGAGCTATCGCAAAATGTTAAGAGACCTTTTTTGTAGAGAATTAATTTTCCTACTTTTTATGATCTATGATATTTTTTGATCAGATGCGTAGTTCTCGAGATATATCAAGATATTTAAAAGTTCCGAAGCCGCACCAACATAATAGAGATACAGAAACACCGTGGCCCCTTTCTTTGAGATAACTCTGCACTAGTGCGAGCCGCAAATGCCACTTCCAGCTTAGCTGTGCAGAAGAAGAACAAGAAGAAGAAGAAATATCTCGAAATATGTCCGTTAGGCCCCTTCCCTTGAGATAAACCTGCAAATATCTCGGAAACGAAGCGAGCTATGGCAAAATGTTTAGAGACCTTTTTTGTAGAGAATTAAGTTTCCTACTTTTTATGTTCTATGATATTTTTTGATCAGATGCGTAGTTTTCGAGATATATCGAGATATTTAAAAGTTCCGAAGCCGCACCAACATAATAGAGATACAGAAACACCGTGGCCCCTTTCTTTGAGATAACTCTGCACTATTGCGAGCTGCAAATGCCACTTCCAGCTTAGCTGTGCAGAAGAAGAACAACAAGAATAAGAAATATCTCGAAATATGTCCGTCAGGCCCCTTCCCTTGAGATAAATCTGCAAATATCTCGGAAACGAAGAGAGCTATGGCAAAATGTTAAGAGACCTTTTCTGTAGAGAATTAAGTTTCCAACTTTTTATGTTCTATGATATTTTTTGATCAGATGCGTAGTTCTCGAGATATATCAAGATATTTAAAAGTTCCGAAGCCGCACCAACATAATAGAGATACAGAAACACCGTGGCCCCCTTCTTTGAGATAACTCTGCACTATTGCGTGCTGCAAATGCCACTTCCAGCTTAGCTGTGCAGAAGAAGAACAACAAGAAGAAGGAATATCTCGAAATATGTCCGTCAGGCCCCTTCCCTTGAGATAAATCTGCAAATATCTCGGAAACGAAGCGAGCTATGGCAAAATGTTAAGAGACCTTTTTTGTAGAGAATTAAGTTTCCTACTTTTTATGATCTATGATATTTTTTGATCAGATGCGTAGTTCTCGAGATATAGCAAGATATTTAAAAGTTCCGAAGCCGCACCAACATAATAGAGATACAGAAACACCGTGGCCCCTTTCTTTGAGATAACTCTGCACTATTGCGAGCTGCAAATGCCACTTCCAGGTTAGCTGTGCAGAAGAAGAACAACAAGAAGAAGAAGTATCTCGAAATATGTCCGTCAGGCCCCTTCCCTTGAGATATATCTGCAAATATCTCGGAAACGAAGCGAGCTATGGCAAAATGTTAAGAGAACTTTTTTGTAGAGAATTATGTTTCCTACAATTTATGTTCTATGATATTTTTTGATCAGAAGCGTAGTTTTCGAGATATATCGAGATATTTAAAAGTTCCGAAGCCGCACCAACATAATAGAGATACAGAAACACCGTGGCCCCTTTCTTTGAGATAACTGTGCACTAGTGTGAGCCGCAAATGCCACTTCCAGCTTAGCTGTGCAGAAGAAGAACAACAAGAAGAAGAAATATCTCGAAATATGTCCGTCAGGCCCCTTCCCTTGAGATAAATCTGCAAATATCTCGGAAACGAAGCGAGCTACGGCAAAATGTTAAGAGACCGTTTTTGTAGAGAATTAAGTTTCCTACTTTTTATGTTCTATGATATTTTTTGATCAGATGCGTAGTTCTCGAGATATATCAAGATACTTAAAAGTTCCGAAGCCGCACCAACATAATAGAGATACAGAAACACCGTGGCCCCTTTCTTTGAGATGACTCTGCACTATTGCGAGCTGCAAATGCCACTTCCAGCTTAGCTGTGCAGAAGAAGAACAACAAGAATAAGAAATATCTCGAAATATGTCCGTCAGGCCCCTTCCCTTGAGATAAATCTGCAAATATCTCGGAAACGAAGAGAGCTATGGCAAAATGTTAAGAGACCTTTTCTGTAGAGAATTAAGTTTCCTACTTTTTATGTGCTATGATATTTTTTGATTAGATGCGTAGTTCTCGAGATATATCAAGATATTTAAAAGTTCCGAAGCCGCACCAACATAATAGAGATACAGAAACACCGTGGCCCCCTTCTTTGAGATAACTCTGCACTATTGCGAGCTGCAAATGCCACTTCCAGCTTAGCTGTGCAGAAGAAGAACAACAAGAAGAAGAAATATCTCGAAATATGTCCGTCAGGCCCCTTCCCTTGAGATAAATCTGCAAATATCTCGGAAACGAAGCGAGCTATGGCAAAATGTTAAGAGACCTTTTTTGTAGAGAATTAAGTTTCCTACTTTTTATGTTCTATGATATTTTTTGATCAGATGCGTAGTTCTCGAGATATATCAAGATATTTAAAAGTTCCGAAGCCGCACCAACATAATAGAGATACAGAAACACCGTGGCCCCTTTCTTTGAGATAACTCTGCACTATTGCGAGCTGCAAATGCCACTTCCAGGTTAGCTGTGCAGAAGAAGAACAACAAGAAGAAGAAATATCTCGAAATATGTCCGTCAGGCCCCTTCCCTTGAGATATATCTGCAAATATCTCGGAAACGAAGCGAGCTATGGCAAAATGTTAAGAGAACTTTTTTATAGAGAATTATGTTTCCTACAATTTATGTTCTATGATATTTTTTGATCAGATGCGTAGTTTTCGAGATATATCGAGATATTTAAAAGTTCCGAAGCCGCACCAACATAATAGAGATACAGAAACACCGTGGCCCCTTTCTTTGAGATAACTCTGCACTATTGCGAGCTGCAAATGCCACTTCCAGCTTAGCTGTGCAGAAGAAGAACAACAAGAATAAGAAATATCACGAAATATGTCCGTCAGGCCCCTTCCCTTGAGATAAATCTGTAAATATCTCGGAAACGAAGAGAGCTATGGCAAAATGTTGAGAGACCTTTTTTGTAGAGAATTAAGTTTCCTACTATTTATGTTCTATGATATTTTTTGATCAGATGCGTAGTTCTCGAGATATATCAAGATATTTAAAAGTTCCGAAGCCGCACCAACATAATAGAGATACAGAAACACCGTGGCCCCCTTCTTTGAGATAACTCTGCACTATTGCGAGCTGCAAATGCCACTTCCAGCTTAGCTGTGCAGAAGAAGAACAACAAGAAGAAGAAGTATCTCGAAATATGTCCGTCAGGCCCCTTCCCTTGAGATATATCTGCAAATATCTCGGAAACGAAGCGAGCTATGGCAAAATGTTAAGAGAACTTTTTTGTAGAGAATTATGTTTCCTACAATTTATGTTCTATGATATTTTTTGATCAGAAGCGTAGTTTTCGAGATATATCGAGATATTTAAAAGTTCCGAAGCCGCACCAACATAATAGAGATACAGAAACACCGTGGCCCCTTTCTTTGCGATAACTCTGCACTAGTGCGAGCCGCAAATGCCACTTCCAGCTTAGCTGTGCAGAAGAAGAACAAGAAGAAGAAGAAATATCTCGAAATATGTCCGTTAGGCCCCTTCCCTTGAGATAAATCTGCAAATATCTCGGAAACGAAGAGAGCTATGGCAAAATGTTGAGAGACCTTTTTTGTAGAGAATTAAGTTTCCTACTATTTATGCTCTATGATATTTTTTGATCAGATGCGTAGTTCTCGAGATATATCAAGATATTTAAAAGTTCCGAAGCCGCACCAACATAATAGAGATACAGAAACACCGTGGCCCCTTTCTTTGAGATAATTCTGCACTATCGCGAGCTGCATATGCCACTTCCAGCTTAGCTGTGCAGAAGAAGAACAACAAGAATAAGAAATATCTCGAAATATGTCCGTCAGGCCCCTTCCCTTGAGATAAATCTGCAAATATCTCGGAAACGAAGAGAGCTATGGCAAAATGTTGAGAGACCTTTTTTGTAGAGAATTAAGTTTCCTACTATTTATGTTCTATGATATTTTTTGATCAGATGCGTAGTTCTCGAGATATATCAAGATATTTAAAAGTTCCGAAGCCGCACCCACATAATAGAGATACAGAAACACCGTGGCCCCTTTCTTTGAGATAACTCTGCACTAGTGCGAGCCGCAAATGCCACTTCCAGCTTAGCTGTGCAGAAGAAGAACAACAAGAAGAAGAAATATCTCGAAATATGTCCGTCAGGCCCCTTCCCTTGAGATAAATCTGCAAATATCTCGGAAACGAAGCGAGCAATGGCAAAATGTTAAGAGACCTTATTTGTAGAGAATTATGTTTCCTACAATTTATGTTCTATGATATTTTTTGATCAGAAGCGTAGTTTTCGAGATATATCGAGATATTTAAAAGTTCCGAAGCCGCACCAACATAATAGAGATACAGAAACACCGTGGCCCCTTTCTTTGAGATAACTCTGCACTAGTGCGAGCCGCAAATGCCACTTCCAGCTTAGCTGTGCAGAAGAAGAACAACAAGAAGAAGAAATATCTCGAAATATGTCCGTCAGGCCCCTTCCCTTGAGATAAATCTGCAAATATCTCGGAAACGAAGCGAGCTATGGCAAAATGTTAAGAGACCGTTTTTGTAGAGAATTAAGTTTCCTACTTTTTATGTTCTATGATATTTTTTGATCAGATGCGTAGTTCTCGAGATATATCAAGATAGTTAAAAGTTCCGAAGCCGCACCAACATAATAGAGATACAGAAACACCGTGGCCCCTTTCTTTGAGATAACTCTGCACTATTGCGACCTGCAAATGCCACTTCCAGCTTAGCTGTGCAGAAGAAGAACAACAAGAATAAGAAATATCTCGAAATATGTCCGTCAGGCCCCTTCCCTTGAGATAAATCTGCAAATATCTCGGAAACGAAGAGAGCTATGGCAAAATGTTGAGAGACCTTTTTTGTAGAGAATTAAGTTTCCTACTATTTATGCTCTATGATATTTTTTGATCAGATGCGTAGTTCTCGAGATATATCAAGATATTTAAAAGTTCCGAAGCCGCACCAACATAATAGAGATACAGAAACACCGTGGCCCCTTTCTTTGAGATAATTCTGCACTAACGCGAGCTGCATATGCCACTTCCAGCTTAGCTGTGCAGAAGAAGAACAACAAGAATAAGAAATATCTCGAAATATGTCCGTCAGGCCCCTTCCCTTGAGATAAATCTGCAAATATCTCGGAAACAAAGAGAGCTATGGCAAAATGTTGGGAGACCTTTTTTGTAGAGAATTAAGTTTCCTACTATTTACGTTCTATGATATTTTTTGATCAGATGCGTAGTTCTCGAGATATATCAAGATATTTAAAAGTTCCGAAGCCGCACCAACATAATAGAGATACAGAAACACCGTGGCCCCTTTCTTTGAGATAACTCTGCACTAGTGCGAGCCGCAAATGCCACTTCCAGCTTAGCTGTGCAGAAGAAGAACAACAAGAAGAAGAAATATCTCGAAATATGTCCGTCAGGCCCCTTCCCTTGAGATAAATCTGCAAATATCTCGGAAACGAAGCGAGCAATGGCAAAATGTTAAGAGACCTTATTTGTAGAGAATTATGTTTCCTACCATTTATGTTCTATGATATTTTTTGATCAGAAGCGTAGTTTTCGAGATATATCGAGATATTTAAAAGTTCCGAAGCCGCACCAACATAATAGAGATACAGAAACACCGTGGCCCCTTTCTTTGAGATAACTGTGCACTAGTGCGAGCCGCAAATGCCACTTCCAGCTTAGCTGTGCAGAAGAAGAACAACAAGAAGAAGAAATATCTCGAAATATGTCCGTCAGGCCCCTTCCCTTGAGATAAATCTGCAAATATCTCGGAAACGAAGCGAGCTATGGCAAAATGTTAAGAGACCGTTTTTGTAGAGAATTAAGTTTCCTACTTTTTACGTTCTATGATATTTTTTGATCAGATGCGTAGTTCTCGAGATATATCAAGATATTTAAAAGTTCCGAAGCCGCACCAACATAATAGAGATACAGAAACACCGTGGCCCCTTTCTTTGAGATAACTCTGCACTATTGCGAGCTGCAAATGCCACTTCCAGCTTAGCTGTGCAGAAGAAGAACAACAAGAATAAGAAATATCGCGAAATATGTCCGTCAGGCCCCTCCCCTTGAGATAAATCTGCAAATATCTCGGAAACGAAGAGAGCTATGGCAAAATGTTAAGAGACCTTTTCTGTAGAGAATTAAGTTTCCTACTTTTTATGTTCTATGATATTTTTTGATCAGATGCGTAGTTCTCGAGATATATCAAGATATTTAAAAGTTCCGAAGCCGCACCAACATAATAGAGATACAGAAACACCGTGGCCCCCTTCTTTGAGATAACTCTGCACTATTGCGTGCTGCAAATGCCACTTCCAGCTTAGCTGTGCAGAAGAAGAACAACAAGAAGAAGAAATATCTCGAAATATGTCCGTCAGGCCCCTTCCCTTGAGATAAATCTGCAAATATCTCGGAAACGAAGCGAGCTATGGCAAAATGTTAAGAGACCTTTTTTGTAGAGAATTAAGTTTCCTACTTTTTATGATCTATGATATTTTTTGATCAGATGCGTAGTTCTCGAGATATATCAAGATATTTAAAAGTTCCGAAGCCGCACCAACATAATAGAGATACAGAAACACCGTGGCCCCTTTCTTTGAGATAACTCTGCACTATTGCGAGCTGCAAATGCCACTTCCAGGTTAGCTGTGCAGAAGAAGAACAACAAGAAGAAGAAGTATCTCGAAATATGTCCGTCAGGCCCCTTCCCTTGAGATAAATCTGCAAATATCTCGGAAACGAAGCGAGCTATCGCAAAATGTTAAGAGACCTTTTTTGTAGAGAATTAATTTTCCTACTTTTTATGATCTATGATATTTTTTGATCAGATGCGTAGTTCTCGAGATATATCAAGATATTTAAAAGTTCCGAAGCCGCACCAACATAATAGAGATACAGAAACACCGTGGCCCCTTTCTTTGAGATAACTCTGCACTAGTGCGAGCCGCAAATGCCACTTCCAGCTTAGCTGTGCAGAAGAAGAACAAGAAGAAGAAGAAATATCTCGAAATATGTCCGTTAGGCCCCTTCCCTTGAGATAAACCTGCAAATATCTCGGAAACGAAGCGAGCTATGGCAAAATGTTTAGAGACCTTTTTTGTAGAGAATTAAGTTTCCTACTTTTTATGTTCTATGATATTTTTTGATCAGATGCGTAGTTTTCGAGATATATCGAGATATTTAAAAGTTCCGAAGCCGCACCAACATAATAGAGATACAGAAACACCGTGGCCCCTTTCTTTGAGATAACTCTGCACTATTGCGAGCTGCAAATGCCACTTCCAGCTTAGCTGTGCAGAAGAAGAACAACAAGAATAAGAAATATCTCGAAATATGTCCGTCAGGCCCCTTCCCTTGAGATAAATCTGCAAATATCTCGGAAACGAAGAGAGCTATGGCAAAATGTTAAGAGACCTTTTCTGTAGAGAATTAAGTTTCCTACTTTTTATGTTCTATGATATTTTTTGATCAGATGCGTAGTTCTCGAGATATATCAAGATATTTAAAAGTTCCGAAGCCGCACCAACATAATAGAGATACAGAAACACCGTGGCCCCCTTCTTTGAGATAACTCTGCACTATTGCGTGCTGCAAATGCCACTTCCAGCTTAGCTGTGCAGAAGAAGAACAACAAGAAGAAGGAATATCTCGAAATATGTCCGTCAGGCCCCTTCCCTTGAGATAAATCTGCAAATATCTCGGAAACGAAGCGAGCTATGGCAAAATGTTAAGAGACCTTTTTTGTAGAGAATTAAGTTTCCTACTTTTTATGATCTATGATATTTTTTGATCAGATGCGTAGTTCTCGAGATATAGCAAGATATTTAAAAGTTCCGAAGCCGCACCAACATAATAGAGATACAGAAACACCGTGGCCCCTTTCTTTGAGATAACTCTGCACTATTGCGAGCTGCAAATGCCACTTCCAGGTTAGCTGTGCAGAAGAAGAACAACAAGAAGAAGAAGTATCTCGAAATATGTCCGTCAGGCCCCTTCCCTTGAGATATATCTGCAAATATCTCGGAAACGAAGCGAGCTATGGCAAAATGTTAAGAGAACTTTTTTGTAGAGAATTATGTTTCCTACAATTTATGTTCTATGATATTTTTTGATCAGAAGCGTAGTTTTCGAGATATATCGAGATATTTAAAAGTTCCGAAGCCGCACCAACATAATAGAGATACAGAAACACCGTGGCCCCTTTCTTTGAGATAACTGTGCACTAGTGTGAGCCGCAAATGCCACTTCCAGCTTAGCTGTGCAGAAGAAGAACAACAAGAAGAAGAAATATCTCGAAATATGTCCGTCAGGCCCCTTCCCTTGAGATAAATCTGCAAATATCTCGGAAACGAAGCGAGCTACGGCAAAATGTTAAGAGACCGTTTTTGTAGAGAATTAAGTTTCCTACTTTTTATGTTCTATGATATTTTTTGATCAGATGCGTAGTTCTCGAGATATATCAAGATACTTAAAAGTTCCGAAGCCGCACCAACATAATAGAGATACGGAAACACCGTGGCCCCTTTCTTTGAGATAACTCTGCACTATTGCGAGCTGCAAATGCCACTTCCAGCTTAGCTGTGCAGAAGAAGAACAACAAGAATAAGAAATATCTCGAAATATGTCCGTCAGGCCCCTTCCCTTGAGATAAATCTGCAAATATCTCGGAAACGAAGAGAGCTATGGCAAAATGTTAAGAGACCTTTTCTGTAGAGAATTAAGTTTCCTACTTTTTATGTGCTATGATATTTTTTGATTAGATGCGTAGTTCTCGAGATATATCAAGATATTTAAAAGTTCCGAAGCCGCACCAACATAATAGAGATACAGAAACACCGTGGCCCCCTTCTTTGAGATAACTCTGCACTATTGCGAGCTGCAAATGCCACTTCCAGCTTAGCTGTGCAGAAGAAGAACAACAAGAAGAAGAAATATCTCGAAATATGTCCGTCAGGCCCCTTCCCTTGAGATAAATCTGCAAATATCTCGGAAACGAAGCGAGCTATGGCAAAATGTTAAGAGACCTTTTTTGTAGAGAATTAAGTTTCCTACTTTTTATGTTCTATGATATTTTTTGATCAGATGCGTAGTTCTCGAGATATATCAAGATATTTAAAAGTTCCGAAGCCGCACCAACATAATAGAGATACAGAAACACCGTGGCCCCTTTCTTTGAGATAACTCTGCACTATTGCGAGCTGCAAATGCCACTTCCAGGTTAGCTGTGCAGAAGAAGAACAACAAGAAGAAGAAATATCTCGAAATATGTCCGTCAGGCCCCTTCCCTTGAGATATATCTGCAAATATCTCGGAAACGAAGCGAGCTATGGCAAAATGTTAAGAGAACTTTTTTATAGAGAATTATGTTTCCTACAATTTATGTTCTATGATATTTTTTGATCAGATGCGTAGTTTTCGAGATATATCGAGATATTTAAAAGTTCCGAAGCCGCACCAACATAATAGAGATACAGAAACACCGTGGCCCCTTTCTTTGAGATAACTCTGCACTATTGCGAGCTGCAAATGCCACTTCCAGCTTAGCTGTGCAGAAGAAGAACAACAAGAATAAGAAATATCACGAAATATGTCCGTCAGGCCCCTTCCCTTGAGATAAATCTGTAAATATCTCGGAAACGAAGAGAGCTATGGCAAAATGTTGAGAGACCTTTTTTGTAGAGAATTAAGTTTCCTACTATTTATGTTCTATGATATTTTTTGATCAGATGCGTAGTTCTCGAGATATATCAAGATATTTAAAAGTTCCGAAGCCGCACCAACATAATAGAGATACAGAAACACCGTGGCCCCCTTCTTTGAGATAACTCTGCACTATTGCGAGCTGCAAATGCCACTTCCAGCTTAGCTGTGCAGAAGAAGAACAACAAGAAGAAGAAATATCTCGAAATATGTCCGTCAGGCCCCTTCCCTTGAGATAAATCTGCAAATATCTCGGAAACGAAGCGAGCTATGGCAAAATGTTAAGAGACCTTTTTTGTAGAGAATTAAGTTTCCTACTTTTTATGTTCTATGATATTTTTTGATCAGATGCGTAGTTCTCGAGATATATCAAGATATTTAAAAGTTCCGAAGCCGCACCAACATAATAGAGATACAGAAACACCGTGGCCCCTTTCTTTGAGATAACTCTGCACTATTGCGAGCTGCAAATGCCACTTCCAGGTTAGCTGTGCAGAAGAAGAACAACAAGAAGAAGAAATATCTCGAAATATGTCCGTCAGGCCCCTTCCCTTGAGATATATCTGCAAATATCACGGAAACGAAGCGAGCTATGGCAAAATGTTAAGAGAACTTTTTTGTAGAGAATTATGTTTCCTACAATTTATGTTCTATGATATTTTTTGATCAGAAGCGTAGTTTTCGAGATATATCGAGATATTTAAAAGTTCCGAAGCCGCACCAACACAATAGAGATACAGAAACACCGTGGCCCCTTTCTTTGAGATAACTCTGCACTAGTGCGAGCCGCAAATGCCACTTCCAGCTTAGCTGTGCAGAAGAAGAACAACAAGAAGAAGAAATATCTCGAAATATGTCCGTTAGGCCCCTTCCCTTGAGATAAACCTGCAAATATCTCGGAAACGAAGCGAGCTATGGCAAAATGTTAAGAGAACTTTTTTGTAGAGAATTAAGTTTCCTACTTTTTATGTTCTATGATATTTTTTGATCAGATGCGTAGTTTTCGAGATATATCGAGATATTTAAAAGTTCCGAAGCCGCACCAACATAATAGAGATACAGAAACACCGTGGCCCCTTTCTTTGAGATAATTCTGCACTATTGCGAGCTGCAAATGCCACTTCCAGCTTAGCTGTGCAGAAGAAGAACAACAAGAATAAGAAATATCTCGAAATATGTCCGTCAGGCCCCTTCCCTTGAGATAAATCTGCAAATATCTCGGAAACGAAGAGAGCTATGGCAAAATGTTGAGAGACCTTTTTTGTAGAGAATTAAGTTTCCTACTATTTATGTTCTATGATATTTTTTGATCAGATGCGTAGTTCTCGAGATATATCAAGATATTTAAAAGTTCCGAAGCCGCACCAACATAATAGAGATACAGAAACACCGTGGCCCCTTTCTTTGAGATAACTCTGCACTATTGCGAGCTGCAAATGCCACTTCCAGCTTAGCTGTGCAGAAGAAGAACAACAAGAATAAGAAATATCTCGAAATATGTCCGTCAGGCCCCTTCCCTTGAGATAAATCTGCAAATATCTCGAAAACGAAGAGAGCTATGGCAAAATGTTAAGAGACCTTTTCTGTAGAGAATTAAGTTTCCTACTTTTTATGTTCTATGATATTTTTTGATCAGATGCGTAGTTCTCGAGATATATCAAGATATTTAAAAGTTCCGAAGCCGCACCAACATAATAGAGATACAGAAACACCGTGGCCCCCTTCTTTGAGATAACTCTGCACTATTGCGAGCTGCAAATGCCACTTCCAGCTTAGCTGTGCAGAAGAAGAACAACAAGAAGAAGAAATATCTCGAAATATGTCCGTCAGGCCCCTTCCCTTGAGATAAATCTGCAAATATCTCGGAAACGAAGCGAGCTATGGCAAAATGTTAAGAGACCTTTTTTGTAGAGAATTAAGTTTCCTACTTTTTATGTTCTATGATATTTTTTGATCAGATGCGTAGTTCTCGAGATATATCAAGATATTTAAAAGTTCCGAAGCCGCACCAACATAATAGAGATACAGAAACACCGTGGCCCCTTTCTTTGAGATAACTCTGCACTAGTGCGAGCCGCAAATGCCACTTCCAGCTTAGCTGTGCAGAAGAAGAACAACAAGAAGAAGAAATATCTCGAAATATGTCCGTTAGGCCCCTTCCCTTGAGATAAACCTGCAAATATCTCGGAAACGAAGCGAGCTATGGCAAAATGTTAAGAGACCTTTTTTGTAGAGAATTAAGTTTCCTACTTTTTATGTTGTATGATATTTTTTGATCAGATGCGCAGTTCTCGAGATATATCAAGATATTTAAAAGTTCCGAAGCCGCACCAACATAATAGAGATACAGAAACACCGTGGCCCCTTTCTTTGAGATAACTCTGCACTAGTGCGAGCCGCAAATGCCACTTCCAGCTTAGCTGTGCAGAAGAAGAACAACAAGAAGAAGAAATATCTCGAAATATGTCCGTCAGGCCCCTTCCCTTGAGATAAATCTGCAAATATCTCGGAAACGAAGAGAGCTATGGCAAAATGTTAAGAGACCTTTTTTGTAGAGAATTAAGTTTCCTACTTTTTATGTTCTATGATCTTTTTTGATCAGATGCGTAGTTCTCGAGATATATCAAGATATTTAAAAGTTCCGAAGCCGCACCAACATAATAGAGATACAGAAACACCGTGGCCCCTTTCTTTGAGATAACTCTGCACTATTGCGAGCTGCAAATGCCACTTCCAGCTTAGCTGTGCAGAAGAAGAACAACAAGAATAAGAAATATCTCGAAATATGTTCGTCAGGCCCCTTCCCTTGAGATAAATCTGCAAATATCTCGAAAACGAAGAGAGCTATGGTAAAATGTTAAGAGACCTTTTCTGTAGAGAATTAAGTTTCCTACTTTTTATGTTCTATGATATTTTTTGATCAGATGCGTAGTTCTCGAGATATATCAAGATATTTAAAAGTTCCGAAGCCGCACCAACATAATAGAGATACAGAAACACCGTGGCCCCCTTCTTTGAGATAACTCTGCACTATTGCGAGCTGCAAATGCCACTTCCAGCTTAGCTGTGCAGAAGAAGAACAACAAGAAGAAGAAATATCTCGAAATATGTCCGTCAGGCCCCTTCCCTTGAGATAAATCTGCAAATATCTCGGAAACGAAGCGAGCTATGGCAAAATGTTAAGAGACCTTTTTTGTAGAGAATTAAGTTTCCTACTTTTTATGTTCTATGATATTTTTTGATCAGATGCGTAGTTCTCGAGATATATCAAGATATTTAAAAGTTCCGAAGCCGCACCAACATAATAGAGATACAGAAACACCGTGGCCCCTTTCTTTGAGATAACTCTGCACTAGTGCGAGCCGCAAATGCCACTTCCAGCTTAGCTGTGCAGAAGAAGAACAACAAGAAGAAGAAATATCTCGAAATATGTCCGTTAGGCCCCTTCCCTTGAGATAAACCTGCAAATATCTCGGAAACGTAGCGAGCTATGGCAAAATGTTAAGAGACCTTTTTTGTAGAGAATTAAGTTTCCTACTTTTTATGTTCTATGATATTTTTTGATCAGATGCGCAGTTCTCGAGATATATCAAGATATTTAAAAGTTCCGAAGCCGCACCAACATAATAGAGATACAGAAACACCGTGGCCCCTTTCTTTGAGATAACTCTGCACTAGTGCGAGCCGCAAATGCCACTTCCAGCTTAGCTGTGCAGAAGAAGAACAACAAGAAGAAGAAATATCTCGAAATATGTCCGTCAGGCCCCTTCCCTTGAGATAAATCTGCAAATATCTCGGAAACGAAGAGAGCTATGGCAAAATGTTAAGAGACCTTTTTTGTAGAGAATTAAGTTTCCTACTTTTTATGTTCTATGATCTTTTTTGATCAGATGCGTAGTTCTCGAGATATATCAAGATATTTAAAAGTTCCGAAGCCGCACCAACATAATAGAGATACAGAAACACCGTGGCCCCTTTCTTTGAGATAACTCTGCACTATTGCGAGCTGGAAATGCCACTTCCAGTTTAGCTGTGCAGAAGAAGAACAACAAGAAGAAGAAATATCTCGAAATATGTCCGTCAGGCCCCTTCCCTTGAGATAAATCTGCAAATATCTCGGAAACGAAGCGAGCTATGGCAAAATGTTAAGAGACCTTTTTTGTAGAGAATTAAGTTTCCTACTTTTTATGTTCTATGATATTTTTTGGTCAGATGCGCAGTTCTCGAGATATATCAAGATATTTAAAAGTTCCGAAGCCGCACCAACATAATAGAGATACAGAAACACCGTGGCCCCTTTCTTTGAGATAACTCTGCACTATTGCGAGCTGCAAATGCCACTTCCAGCTTACTGTGCAGAAGAAGAACAACAAGAAGAAGAAATATCTCGAAATATGTCCGTCAGGCCCCTTCCCTTGAGATAAATCTGCAAATATCTCAGAAACGAAGCGAGCTATGGCAAAATGTTAAGAGACTTTATTTGTAGAGAATTAAGTTTCCTACTTTTTATGTTCTACGATATTTTTTGATCAGATGCGTAGTTCTCGAGATATATCAAGATATTTAAAAGTTCCGAAGCCGCACCAACATAATAGAGATACAGAAACACCGTGGCTCCTTTCTTTGAGATAACTCTGCACTATTGCGAGCTGGAAATGCCACTTCCAGTTTAGCTGTGCAGAAGAAGAACAACAAGAAGAAGAAATATCTCGAAATATGTCCGTCAGGCCCCTTCCCTTGAGATAAATCTGCAAATATCTCGGAAACGAAGCGAGCTATGGCAAAATGTTAAGAGACCTTTTTTGTAGAGAATTAAGTTTCCTACTTTTTATGTTCTATGATATTTTTTGATCAGATGCGTAGTTCTCGAGATATATCAAGATATTTAAAAGTTCCGAAGCCGCACCAACATAATAGAAATACAGAAACACCGTGGCCCCCTTCTTTGAGATAACGCTGCACTAGTGCGAGCCGCAAATGCCACTTCCAGCTTAGCTGTGCAGAAGAAGAACAACAAGAAGAAGAAATATCTCGAAATATGTCCGTTAGGCCCCTTCCCTTGAGATAAACCTGCAAATATCTCGGAAACGTAGCGAGCTATGGCAAAATGTTAAGAGACCTTTTTTGTAGAGAATTAAGTTTCCTACTTTTTATGTTCTATGATATTTTTTGATCAGATGCGCAGTTCTCGAGATATATCAAGATATTTAAAAGTTCCGAAGCCGCACCAACATAATAGAGATACAGAAACACCGTGGCCCCTTTCTTTGAGATAACTCTGCACTAGTGCGAGCCGCACATGCCACTTCCAGCTTAGCTGTGCAGAAGAAGAACAACAAGAAGAAGAAATATCTCGAAATATGTCCGTCAGGCCCCTTCCCTTGAGATAAATCTGCAAATATCTCGGAAACGAAGAGAGCTATGGCAAAATGTTAAGAGACCTTTTTTGTAGAGAATTAAGTTTCCTACTTTTTATGTTCTATGATCTTTTTTGATCAGATGCGTAGTTCTCGAGATATATCAAGATATTTAAAAGTTCCGAAGCCGCACCAACATAATAGAGATACAGAAACACCGTGGCCCCTTTCTTTGAGATAACTCTGCACTATTGCGAGCTGGAAATGCCACTTCCAGTTTAGCTGTGCAGAAGAAGAACAACAAGAAGAAGAAATATCTCGAAATATGTCCGTCAGGCCCCTTCCCTTGAGATAAATCTGCAAATATCTCGGAAACGAAGCGAGCTATGGCAAAATGTTAAGAGACCTTTTTTGTAGAGAATTAAGTTTCCTACTTTTTATGTTCTATGATATTTTTTGGTCAGATGCGCAGTTCTCGAGATATATCAAGATATTTAAAAGTTCCGAAGCCGCACCAACATAATAGAGATACAGAAACACCGTGGCCCCTTTCTTTGAGATAACTCTGCACTAGTGCGAGCCGCAAATGCCACTTCCAGCTTAGCTGTGCAGAAGAAGAACAACAAGAAGAAGAAATATCTCGAAATATGTCCGTCAGGCCCCTTCCCTTGAGATAAATCTGCAAATATCTCGGAAAGGAAGCGAGCTATGGCAAAATGCTAAGAGACCTTTTTTGTAGAGAATTATGTTTCCTACAATTTATGTTCTATGATATTTTTTGATCAGAAGCGTAGTTTTCGAGATATATCGAGATATTTAAGAGTTCCGAAGCCGCACCAACATAATAGAGATACAGAAACACCGTGGCCCCTTTCTTTGAGATAACTCTGCACTAGTGCGAGCCGCAAATGCCACTTCCAGCTTAGCTGTGCAGAAGAAGAACAACAAGAAGAAGAAATATCTCGAAATATGTCCGTCATGCCCCTTCCCTTGAGATAAATCTGCAAATATCTCGGAAACGAAGCGAGCTATGGCAAAATGTTAAGAGACCTTTTTTGTAGAGAATTATGTTTCCTACTTTTTATGTTCTATGATATTTTTTGATCAGACGCGTAGTTCTCGAGATATATCAAGATATTTAAAAGTTCCGAAGCCGCACCAACATAATAGAGATACAGAAACACCGTGGCCCCTTTCTTTGAGATATCTCTGCACTATTGCGAGCTGCAAATGCCACTTCCAGCTTAGCTGTGCAGAAGAAGAACAACAAGAAGAAGAAATATCTCGAAATATGTCCGTCAGGCCCCTTCCCTTGAGATAAATCTGCAAATATCTCGGAAACGAAGCGAGCTATGGCAAAATGTTAAGAGACCTTTTTTGTAGAGAATTATGTTTCCTACTTTTTATGTTCTATGATATTTTTTGATCAGACGCGTAGTTCTCGAGATATATCAAGATATTTAAAAGTTCCGAAGCCGCACCAACATAATAGAGATACAGAAACACCGTGGCCCCTTTCTTTGAGATATCTCTGCACTATTGCGAGCTGCAAATGCCACTTCCAGCTTAGCTGTGCAGAAGAAGAACAACAAGAAGAAGAAATATCTCGAAATATGTCCGTCAGGCCCCTTCCCTTGAGATAAATCTGCAAATATCTCGGAAACGAAGCGAGCTATGGCAAAATGTTAAGAGACCTTATTTGTAGAGAATTATGTTTCCTACAATTTATGTTCTATGATATTTTTTGATCAGAAGCGTAGTTTTCGAGATATATCGAGATATTTAAAAGTTCCGAAGCCGCACCAACATAATAGAGATACAGAAACACCGTGGCCCCTTTCTTTGAGATAACTGTGCACTAGTGCGAGCCGCAAATGCCACTTCCAGCTTAGCTGTGCAGAAGAAGAACAACAAGAAGAAGAAATATCTCGACATATGTCCGTCAGGCCCCTTCCCTTGAGATATATCTGCAAATATCTCGGAAACGAAGCGAGCTATGGCAAAATGTTAAGAGACCTTTTTTGTAGAGAATTATGTTTCCTACAATTTATGTTCTATGATATTTTTTGATCAGAAGCGTAGTTTTCGAGATATATCGAGATATTTAAAAGTTCCGAAGCCGCACCAACATAATAGAGATACAGAAACACCGTGGCCCCTTTCTTTGAGATAACTCTGCACTAGTGCGAGCCGCAAATGCCACTTCCAGCTTAGCTGTGCAGAAGAAGAACAACAAGAAGAAGAAATATCTCGAAATATGTCCGTCAGGCCCCTTCCCTTGAGATAAATCTGCAAATATCTCGGAAACGAAGAGAGCTATGGCAAAATGTTAAGAGACCTTTTTTGTAGAGAATTATGTTTCCTACTTTTTATGTTCTATGATATTTTTTGATCAGATGCGTAGCTCTCGAGATATATCAAGATATTTAAAAGTTCCGAAGCCGCACCAACATAATAGAGATACAGAAACACCGTGGCCCCTTTCTTTGAGATAACTCTGCACTATTGCGAGCTGGAAATGCCACTTCCAGTTTAGCTGTGCAGAAGAAGAACAACAAGAAGAAGAAATATCTCGAAATATGTCCGTCAGGCCCTTTCCCTTCAGATAAATCTGCAAATATCTCGGAAACGAAGCGAGCTATGGCAAAATGCTAAGAGACCTTTTTTGTAGAGAATTATGTTTGCTACTTTTTATGTTCTATGATATTTTTTGATCAGATGCGTAGTTCTCGAGATATATCAAGATATTTAAAAGTTCCGAAGCCGCACCAACATAATAGATATACAGAAACACCGTGGCCCCTTTCTTTGAGATAACTCTGCACTATTGCGAGTTGCAAATGCCACTTCCAGCTTAGCTGTGCAGAAGAAGAACAACAAGAATAAGAAATATCTCGAAATATGTCCGTCAGGCCCCTTCCCTTGAGATAAATCTGCAAATATCTCGGAAACGAAGAGAGCTATGGCAAAATGTTAAGAGACGTTTTTTGTAGAGAATTATGTTTCCTACAATTTATGTTCTATGATATTTTTTGATCAGAAGCGTAGTTCTCGAGATATATCAAGATATTTAAAAGTTCCGAAGCCGCACCAACATAATAGAGATACAGAAACACCGTGGCCCCTTTCTTTGAGATAACTCTGCACTATTGCGAGCTGTAAATGCCACTTCCAGCTTAGCTGTGCAGAAGAAGAACAACAAGAATAAGAAATATCTCGAAATATGTCCGTCAGGCCCCTTCCCTTGAGATAAATCTGCAAATATCTCGGAAACGAAGAGAGCTATGGCAAAATGTTAAGAGACGTTTTTTGTAGAGAATTATGTTTCCTACAATTTATGTTCTATGATATTTTTTGATCAGAAGCGTAGTTCTCGAGATATATCAAGATATTTAAAAGTTCCGAAGCCGCACCAACATAATAGAGATACAGAAACACCGTGGCCCCTTTCTTTGAGATAACTCTGCACTATTGCGAGCTGTAAATGCCACTTCCAGCTTAGCTGTGCAGAAGAAGAACAACAAGAAGAAGAAATATCTCGAAATATGTCCGTCAGGCCCCTTCCCTTGAGATAAATCTGCAAATATCTCGGAAACGAAGCGAGCTATGGCAAAATGTTAAGAGACCTTTTTTGTAGAGAATTAAGTTTCCTACTTTTTATGTTCTATGATATTTTTTGATCAGATGCGTAGTTCTCGAGATATATCAAGATATTTAAAAGTTCCGAAGCCGCACCAACATAATAGAGATACAGAAACACCGTGGCCCCTTTCTTTGAGATAACTCTGCACTATTGCGAGCTGCAAATGCCACTTCCAGCTTAGCTGTGCAGAGGAAGAACAACAAGAAGAAGAAATATCTCGAAATATGTCCGTCAGGCCAGTTCCTTTGAGCTGAATCTGCAAATATCTCGGAAACGAAGCGAGCTATGGCAAAATGTTAAGAGACGTTTTTTGTAGAGAATTATGTTTCCTACAATTTATGTTCTATGATATTTTTTGATCAGAAGCGTAGTTTTCGAGATATATCGAGATATTTAAAAGTTCCGAAGCCGCACCAACATAATAGACATACAGAAACACCGTGGCCCCTTTCTTTGAGATAACTCTGCACTATTGCGAGCTGTAAATGCCACTTCCAGCTTAGCTGTGCAGAAGAAGAACAACAAGAAGAAGAAATATCTCGAAATATGTCCGTCAGGCCCCTTCCCTTGAGCTGAATCTGCAAATATCTCGGAAACGAAGCGAGCTATGGCAAAATGTTAAGAGACGTTTTTTGTAGAGAATTATGTTTCCTACAATTTATGTTCTATGATATTTTTTGATCAGAAGCGTAGTTTTCGAGATATATCGAGATATTTAAAAGTTCCGAAGCCGCACCAACATAATAGGGATACAGAAACACCGTGGCCCCTTTCTCTGAGATAACTCTGCACTAGTGCGAGCCGCAAATGCCACTTCCAGCTTAGCTGTGCAGAAGAAGAACAACAAGAAGAAGAAATATCTCGAAATATGTCCGTCAGGCCACTTCCCTTGAGATAAATCTGCAAATATCTCGGAAACGAAGCGAGCTATGGCAAAATGTTAAGAGACGTTTTTTTTAGAGAATTATGTTTCCTACTTTTTATGTTCGATGATATTTTTTGATCAGATGCGTAGTTCTCGAGATATATCAAGATATTTAAAAGTTCCGAAGCTGCACCAACATAATAGAGGTACAGAAACACCGTGGCCCCTTTCTGTGAGATAACTCTGCACTAGTGCGAGCCGCAAATGCCACTTCCAGCTTAGCTGTGCAGAAGAAGAACAACAAGAAGAAGAAATATCTCGAAATATGTCCGTCAGGCCCCTTCCCTTGAGATAAATCTGCAAATATCTCGGAAACGAAGCGAGCTATGGCAAAATGTTAAGAGACCTTTTTTGTAGAGAATTAAGTTTCCTACTTTTTATGTTCTATGATATTTTTTGATCAGATGCGTAGTTCTCGAGATATATCAAGATATTTAAAAGTTCCGAAGCCGCACCAACATAATAGGGGTACAGAAACACCGTGGCCCCTTTCTTTGAGATAACTCTGCACTAGTGCAAGCTGCAAATGCCACTTCCAGCTTAGCTGTGCAGAAGAAGAACAACAAGAAGAAGAAATATCTCGAAATATGTCCGTCAGGCCCCTTCCCTTGAGATAAATCTGCAAATATCTCGGAAACGAAGCGAGCTATGGCAAAATGTTAAGAGACCTTTTTTGTAGAGAATTAAGTTTCCTACTTTTCATGTTCTATGATATTTTTTGATCAGATGCGTAGTTCTCGAGATATATCAAGATATTTAAAAGTCCCGAAGCCGCACCAACATAATAGAGATACAGAAACACCGTGGCCCCTTTCTTTGAGATAACTCTGCACTATTGCGAGCTGTAAATGCCACTTCCAGCTTAGCTGTGCAGAAGAAGAACAACAAGAAGAAGAAATATCTCGAAATATGTCCGTCAGGCCCCTTCCCTTGAGATATATCTGCAAATATCTCGGAAACCAAGCGAGCTATGGCAAAATGTTAAGAGACCTTTTTTGTAGAGAATTGTGTTTCCTACAATTTATGTTCTATGATATTTTTTGATCAGAAGCGTAGTTTTCGAGATATATCGAGATATTTAAAAGTTCCGAAGCCGCACCAACATAATAGGGATACAGAAACACCGTGGTCCCTTTCTTTGAGATAACTCTGCACTATTGCGAGCTGCAAATGCCACTTCCAGCTTAGCTGTGCAGAGGAAGAACAACAAGAAGAAGAAATATCTCGAAATATGTCCGTCAGGCCAGTTCCTTTGAGCTGAATCTGCAAATATCTCGGAAACGAAGCGAGCTATGGCAAAATGTTAAGAGACGTTTTTTGTAGAGAATTATGTTTCCTACAATTTATGTTGTATGATATTTTTTGATCAGAAGCGTAGTTTTCGAGATATATCGAGATATTTAAAAGTTCCGAAGCCGCACCAACATAATAGAGATACAGAAACACCGTGGCCCCTTTCTTTGAGATAACTCTGCACTAGTGCGAGCCGCAAATGCCACTTCGAGCTTAGCTGTGCAGAAGAAGAACAACAACAAGAAGAAATATCTCGAAATATGTCCGTCAGGCCCCTTCCCTTGAGATACATCTGCAAATATCTCGGAAACGAAGCGAGCTATGGCAAAATGTTTAGAGACCTTTTTTGTAGAGAATTAAGTTTCCTACTTTTTATGTTCTATGATATTTTTTGATCAGATGCGTAGTTCTCGAGATATATCAAGATATTTAAAAGTTCCGAAGCCGCACCAACATAATAGAGATACAGAAACACCGTGGCCCCTTTCTTTGAGATAACTCTGCACTATTGCGAGCTGTAAATGCCACTTCCAGCTTAGCTGTGCAGAAGAAGAACAACAAGAAGAAGAAATATCTCGAAATATGTCCGTCAGGCCAGTTCCTTTGAGCTGAATCTGCAAATATCTCGGAAACGAAGCGAGCTATGGCAAAATGTTAAGAGACGTTTTTTGTAGAGAATTATGTTTCCTACAATTTATGTTCTATGATATTTTTTGATCAGAAGCGTAGTTTTCGAGATATATCGAGATATTTAAAAGTTCCGAAGCCGCACCAACATAATAGGGATACAGAAACACCGTGGCCCCTTTCTCTGAGATAACTCTGCACTAGTGCGAGCCGCAAATGCCACTTCCAGCTTAGCTGTGCAGAAGAAGAACAACAAGAAGAAGAAATATCTCGAAATATGTCCGTCAGGCCACTTCCCTTGAGATAAATCTGCAAATATCTCGGAAACGAAGCGAGCTATGGCAAAATGTTAAGAGACGTTTTTTGTAGAGAATTATGTTTCCTACTTTTTATGTTCGATGATATTTTTTGATCAGATGCGTAGTTCTCGAGATATATCAAGATATTTAAAAGTTCCGAAGCTGCACCAACATAATAGAGGTACAGAAACACCGTGGCCCCTTTCTGTGAGATAACTCTGCACTAGTGCGAGCCGCAAATGCCACTTCCAGCTTAGCTGTGCAGAAGAAGAACAACAAGAAGAAGAAATATCTCGAAATATGTCCGTCAGGCCCCTTCCCTTGAGATAAATCTGCAAATATCTCGGAAACGAAGCGAGCTATGGCAAAATGTTAAGAGACCTTTTTTGTAGAGAATTAAGTTTCCTACTTTTTATGTTCTATGATATTTTTTGATCAGATGCGTAGTTCTCGAGATATATCAAGATATTTAAAAGTTCCGAAGCCGCACCAACATAATAGGGGTACAGAAACACCGTGGCCCCTTTCTTTGAGATAACTCTGCACTAGTGCGAGCTGCAAATGCCACTTCCAGCTTAGCTGTGCAGAAGAAGAACAACAAGAAGAAGAAATATCTCGAAATATGTCCGTCAGGCCCCTTCCCTTGAGATAAATCTGCAAATATCTCGGAAACGAAGCGAGCTATGGCAAAATGTTAAGAGACCTTTTTTGTAGAGAATTAAGTTTCCTACTTTTCATGTTCTATGATATTTTTTGATCAGATGCGTAGTTCTCGAGATATATCAAGATATTTAAAAGTCCCGAAGCCGCACCAACATAATAGAGATACAGAAACACCGTGGCCCCTTTCTTTGAGATAACTCTGCACTATTGCGAGCTGTAAATGCCACTTCCAGCTTAGCTGTGCAGAAGAAGAACAACAAGAAGAAGAAATATCTCGAAATATGTCCGTCAGGCCCCTTCCCTTGAGATATATCTGCAAATATCTCGGAAACCAAGCGAGCTATGGCAAAATGTTAAGAGACCTTTTTTGTAGAGAATTGTGTTTCCTACAATTTATGTTCTATGATATTTTTTGATCAGAAGCGTAGTTTTCGAGATATATCGAGATATTTAAAAGTTCCGAAGCCGCACCAACATAATAGAGATACAGAAACACCGTGGCCCCTTTCTTTGAGATAACTCTGCACTAGTGCGAGCCGCAAATGCCACTTCCAGCTTAGCTGTGCAGAAGAAGAACAACAAGAAGAAGAAATATCTCGAAATATGTCCGTCAGGCCCCTTCCCTTGAGATAAATCTGCAAATATCTCGGAAACGAAGCGAGCTATGGCAAAATGTTAAGAGACCTTTTTTGTAGAGAATTAAGTTTCCTACTTTTTATGTTCTATGATATTTTTTGATCAGATGCGTAGTTCTCGAGATATATCAAGATATTTAAAAGTTCCGAAGCCGCACCAACATAATAGGGATACAGAAACACCGTGGTCCCTTTCTTTGAGATAACTCTGCACTATTGCGAGCTGCAAATGCCACTTCCAGCTTAGCTGTGCAGAGGAAGAACAACAAGAAGAAGAAATATCTCGAAATATGTCCGTCAGGCCAGTTCCTTTGAGCTGAATCTGCAAATATCTCGGAAACGAAGCGAGCTATGGCAAAATGTTAAGAGACGTTTTTTGTAGAGAATTATGTTTCCTACAATTTATGTTGTATGATATTTTTTGATCAGAAGCGTAGTTTTCGAGATATATCGAGATATTTAAAAGTTCCGAAGCCGCACCAACATAATAGAGATACAGAAACACCGTGGCCCCTTTCTTTGAGATAACTCTGCACTAGTGCGAGCCGCAAATGCCACTTCGAGCTTAGCTGTGCAGAAGAAGAACAACAAGAAGAAGAAATATCTCGAAATATGTCCGTCAGGCCCCTTCCCTTGAGATACATCTGCAAATATCTCGGAAACGAAGCGAGCTATGGCAAAATGTTTAGAGACCTTTTTTGTAGAGAATTAAGTTTCCTACTTTTTATGTTCTATGATATTTTTTGATCAGATGCGTAGTTCTCGAGATATATCAAGATATTTAAAAGTTCCGAAGCCGCACCAACATAATAGAGATACAGAAACACCGTGGCCCCTTTGTTTGAGATAACTCTGCACTATTGCGAGCTGTAAATGCCACTTCCAGCTTAGCTGTGCAGAAGAAGAACAACAAGAAGAAGAAATATCTCGAAATATGTCCGTCAGGCCCCTTCCCTTGAGATATATCTGCAAATATCTCGGAAACGAAGCGAGCTATGGCAAAATGTTAAGAGACGTTTTTTGTAGAGAATTATGTTTCCTACAATTTATGTTGTATGATATTTTTTGATCAGAAGCGTAGTTTTCGAGATATATCGAGATATTTAAAAGTTCCGAAGCCGCACCAACATAATAGAGATACAGAAACACCGTGGCCCCTTTCTTTGAGATAACTCTGCACTATTGCGAGCTGCAAATGCCACTTCCAGCTTAGCTGTGCAGAGGAAGAACAACAAGAAGAAGAAATATCTCGAAATATGTCCGTCAGGCCAGTTCCTTTGAGCTGAATCTGCAAATATCTCGGAAACGAAGCGAGCTATGGCAAAATGTTAAGAGACGTTTTTTGTAGAGAATTATGTTTCCTACAATTTATGTTCTATGATATTTTTTGATCAGAAGCGTAGTTTTCGAGATATATCGAGATATTTAAAAGTTCCGAAGACGCACCAACATAATAGAGATACAGAAACACCGTGGCCCCTTTCTTTGAGATAACTGTGCACTAGTGCGAGCCGCAAATGCCACTTCCAGCTTAGCTGTGCAGAAGAAGAACAACAAGAAGAAGAAATATCTCGAAATATGTCCGTCAGGCCCCTTCCCTTGAGATATATCTGCAAATATCTCGGAAACGAAGCGAGCTATGGCGAAATGTTAAGAGACCTTTTTTGTAGAGAATTGAGTTTCCTACTTTTTATCTTCTATGATATTTTTTGATCAGATGCGTAGTTCTCGAGATATATCAAGATATTTAAAAGTTCCGAAGCCGCACCAACATAATAGAGATACAGAAACACCGTGGCTCCTCTCTTTGAGATAACTCTGCACTATTGCGAGCTGCAAATGCCACTTCCAGCTTAGCTGTGCAGAAGAAGAACAACAAGAAGAAGAAATATCTCGAAATATGTCCGTCAGGCCCCTTCCCTTGAGATAAATCTGCAAATATCTCGGAAACGAAGCGAGCTATGGCAAAATGTTTAGAGACCTTTCTTGTAGAGAATTAAGTTTCCTACTTTTTATGTAGTAAGATATTTTTTGATCAGATGCGTAGTTCTCGAGATATATCAAGATATTTAAAAGTTCCGAAGCCGCACCAACATAATAGAGATACAGAAACACCGTGGCCCCTTTCTTTGGGATAACTCTGCACTATTGCGAGCTGCAAATGCCACTTCCAGCTTAGCTGTGCAGAACAAGAACAACAAGAAGAAGAAATATCTCGAAATATGTCCGTCAGGCCACTTCCCTTGAGATAAATCTGCAAATATCTCGGAAACGAAGCGAGCTATGGCAAAATGTTAAGAGACGTTTTTTGTAGAGAATAATGTTTCCTACAATTTACGTTCTATGATATTTTTTGATCAGAAGCGTAGTTTTCGAGATATATCGAGATATTTAAAAGTTCCGAAGCCGCACCAACATAATAGAGATTCAGAAACACCGTGGCCCCTTTCTTTGAGATAACTCTGCACTATTGCGACCTGCAAATGGCACTTCCAGCTTAGCTGTGCAGAGGAAGAACAACAAGAAGAAGAAATATCTCGAAATATGTCCGTCAGGCCAGTTCCTTTGAGCTGAATCTGCAAATATCTCGGAAACGAAGCGAGCTATGGCAAAATGTTAAGAGACGTTTTTTGTAGAGAATTATGTTTCCTACAATTTATGTTCTATGATATTTTTTGATCAGAAGCGTAGTTTTCGAGATATATCGAGATATTTAAAAGTTCCGAAGACGCACCAACATAATAGAGATACAGAAACACCGTGGCCCCTTTCTTTGAGATAACTGTGCACTAGTGCGAGCCGCAAATGCCACTTCCAGCTTAGCTGTGCAGAAGAAGAACAACAAGAAGAAGAAATATCTCGAAATATGTCCGTCAGGCCCCTTCCCTTGAGATAAATCTGCAAATATCTCGGAAACGAAGCGAGCTATGGCAAAATGTTGAGAGACCTTTTTTGTAGAGAATTAAGTTTCCTACTTTTTATGTTCTATGATATTTTTTGACCAGATGCGTAGTTCTCGAGATATATCAAGATATTTAAAAGTTCCGAAGCCGCACCAACATAATAGAGATACAGAAACACCGTGGCCCCTTTCTTTGAGATAACTCTGCACTATTGCGAGCTGGAAATGCCACTTCCAGTTTAGCTGTGCAGAAGAAGAACAACAAGAAGAAGAAATATCTCGAAATATGTCCGTTAGGCCCCTTCCCTTGAGATAAATCTGCAAATATCTCGGAAACGAAGCGAGCTATGGCAAAATGTTAAGAGACCTTTTTTGTAGAGAATTATGTTTCCTACAATTTATGTTCTATGATATTTTTTGATCAGAAGCGTAGTTTTCGAGATATATCGAGATATTTAAAAGTTCCGAAGACGCACCAACATAATAGAGATACAGAAACACCGCGGCCCCTTTCTTTGAGATAACTGTGCACTAGTGCGAGCCGCAAATGCCACTTCCAGCTTAGCTGTGCAGAAGAAGAACAACAAGAAGAAGAAATATCTCGAAATATGTCCGTCAGGCCCCTTCCCTTGAGATATATCTGCAAATATCTCGGAAACGAAGCGAGCTATGGCAAAATGTTAAGAGACGTTTTTTGTAGAGAATTATGTTTCCTACAATTTATGTTGTATGATATTTTTTGATCAGAAGCGTAGTTTTCGAGATATATCGAGATATTTAAAAGTTCCGAAGCCGCACCAACATAATAGAGATACAGAAACACCGTGGCCCCTTTCTTTGAGATAACTCTGCACTATTGCGAGCTGCAAATGCCACTTCCAGCTTAGCTGTGCAGAGGAAGAACAACAAGAAGAAGAAATATCTCGAAATATGTCCGTCAGGCCAGTTCCTTTGAGCTGAATCTGCAAATATCTCGGAAACGAAGCGAGCTATGGCAAAATGTTAAGAGACGTTTTTTGTAGAGAATTATGTTTCCTACAATTTATGTTCTATGATATTTTTTGATCAGAAGCGTAGTTTTCGAGATATATCGAGATATTTAAAAGTTCCGAAGACGCACCAACATAATAGAGATACAGAAACACCGTGGCCCCTTTCTTTGAGATAACTGTGCACTAGTGCGAGCCGCAAATGCCACTTCCAGCTTAGCTGTGCAGAAGAAGAACAACAAGAAGAAGAAATATCTCGAAATATGTCCGTCAGGCCCCTTCCCTTGAGATATATCTGCAAATATCTCGGAAACGAAGCGAGCTATGGCGAAATGTTAAGAGACCTTTTTTGTAGAGAATTGAGTTTCCTACTTTTTATCTTCTATGATATTTTTTGATCAGATGCGTAGTTCTCGAGATATATCAAGATATTTAAAAGTTCCGAAGCCGCACCAACATAATAGAGATACAGAAACACCGTGGCTCCTCTCTTTGAGATAACTCTGCACTATTGCGAGCTGCAAATGCCACTTCCAGCTTAGCTGTGCAGAAGAAGAACAACAAGAAGAAGAAATATCTCGAAATATGTCCGTCAGGCCCCTTCCCTTGAGATAAATCTGCAAATATCTCGGAAACGAAGCGAGCTATGGCAAAATGTTTAGAGACCTTTCTTGTAGAGAATTAAGTTTCCTACTTTTTATGTAGTAAGATATTTTTTGATCAGATGCGTAGTTC
This sequence comes from Osmia lignaria lignaria, assembly GCF_051020975.1. Lineage (NCBI taxonomy): Eukaryota > Metazoa > Arthropoda > Insecta > Hymenoptera > Megachilidae > Osmia > Osmia lignaria. The sequence goes on from NW_027478160.1 coordinate 10,882,577, forward strand.
TCGAGATATATCAAGATATTTAAAAGTTCCGAAGCCGCACCAACATAATAGAGATACAGAAACACCGTGGCCCCTTTCTTTGGGATAACTCTGCACTATTGCGAGCTGCAAATGCCACTTCCAGCTTAGCTGTGCAGAACAAGAACAACAAGAAGAAGAAATATCTCGAAATATGTCCGTCAGGCCACTTCCCTTGAGATAAATCTGCAAATATCTCGGAAACGAAGCGAGCTATGGCAAAATGTTAAGAGACGTTTTTTGTAGAGAATAATGTTTCCTACAATTTACGTTCTATGATATTTTTTGATCAGAAGCGTAGTTTTCGAGATATATCGAGATATTTAAAAGTTCCGAAGCCGCACCAACATAATAGAGATTCAGAAACACCGTGGCCCCTTTCTTTGAGATAACTCTGCACTATTGCGACCTGCAAATGGCACTTCCAGCTTAGCTGTGCAGAGGAAGAACAACAAGAAGAAGAAATATCTCGAAATATGTCCGTCAGGCCAGTTCCTTTGAGCTGAATCTGCAAATATCTCGGAAACGAAGCGAGCTATGGCAAAATGTTAAGAGACGTTTTTTGTAGAGAATTATGTTTCCTACAATTTATGTTCTATGATATTTTTTGATCAGAAGCGTAGTTTTCGAGATATATCGAGATATTTAAAAGTTCCGAAGACGCACCAACATAATAGAGATACAGAAACACCGTGGCCCCTTTCTTTGAGATAACTGTGCACTAGTGCGAGCCGCAAATGCCACTTCCAGCTTAGCTGTGCAGAAGAAGAACAACAAGAAGAAGAAATATCTCGAAATATGTCCGTCAGGCCCCTTCCCTTGAGATAAATCTGCAAATATCTCGGAAACGAAGCGAGCTATGGCAAAATGTTGAGAGACCTTTTTTGTAGAGAATTAAGTTTCCTACTTTTTATGTTCTATGATATTTTTTGACCAGATGCGTAGTTCTCGAGATATATCAAGATATTTAAAAGTTCCGAAGCCGCACCAACATAATAGAGATACAGAAACACCGTGGCCCCTTTCTTTGAGATAACTCTGCACTATTGCGAGCTGGAAATGCCACTTCCAGTTTAGCTGTGCAGAAGAAGAACAACAAGAAGAAGAAATATCTCGAAATATGTCCGTTAGGCCCCTTCCCTTGAGATAAATCTGCAAATATCTCGGAAACGAAGCGAGCTATGGCAAAATGTTAAGAGACCTTTTTTGTAGAGAATTATGTTTCCTACAATTTATGTTCTATGATATTTTTTGATCAGAAGCGTAGTTTTCGAGATATATCGAGATATTTAAAAGTTCCGAAGACGCACCAACATAATAGAGATACAGAAACACCGCGGCCCCTTTCTTTGAGATAACTGTGCACTAGTGCGAGCCGCAAATGCCACTTCCAGCTTAGCTGTGCAGAAGAAGAACAACAAGAAGAAGAAATATCTCGAAATATGTCCGTCAGGCCCCTTCCCTTGAGATATATCTGCAAATATCTCGGAAACGAAGCGAGCTATGGCGAAATGTTAAGAGACCTTTTTTGTAGAGAATTAAGTTTCCTACTTTTTATCTTCTATGACATTTTTTGATCAGATGCGTAGTTCTCGAGATATATCAAGATATTTAAAAGTTCCGAAGCCGCACCAACATAATAGAGATACAGAAACACCGTGGCAACTTTCTTTGAGATAACTCTGCACTATTGCGAGCTGCAAATGCCACTTCCAGCTTAGCTGTGCAGAGGAAGAACAACAAGAAGAAGAAATATCTCGAAATATGTCCGTCAGGCCAGTTCCTTTGAGCTGAATCTGCAAATATCTCGGAAACGAAGCGAGCTATGGCAAAATGTTAAGAGACGTTTTTTGTAGAGAATTATGTTTCCTACAATTTATGTTCTATGATATTTTTTGATCAGAAGCGTAGTTTTCGAGATATATCGAGATATTTAAAGGTTCCGAAGCCGCACCAACATAATAGAGATACAGAAACACCGTGGCCCCTTTCTTTGAGATAACTCTGCACTAGTGCGAGCCGCAAATGCCACTTCCAGCTTAGCTGTGCAGAAGAAGAACAACAAGAAGAAGAAATATCTCGAAATATGTCCGTCAGGCCCCTTCCCTTGAGATAAATCTGCAAATATCTCGGAAACGAAGCGAGCTATGGCAAAATGTTAAGAGACCTTTTTTGTAAAGAATTATGTTTCCTACAATTTATGTTCTATGATATTTTTTGATCAGAAGCGTAGTTTTCGAGATATATCGAGATATTTAAAAGTTCCGAAGCCGCACCAACATAATACAGATACAGAAACACCGTGGCCCCTTTCTTTGAGATAACTCTGCACTATTGCGACCTGCAAATGCCACTTCCAGCTCAGCTGTGCAGAAGAAGAACAACAAGAAGAAGAAATATCTCGAAATATGTCCGTCAGGCCCCTTCCCTTGAGATAAATCTGCAAATATCTCGGAAACGAAGCGAGCTATGGCAAAATGTTAAGAGACCTTTTTTGTAGAGAATTAAGTTTCCTACTTTTTATGTTCTATGATATTTTTTGATCAGATGCGTAGTTCTCGAGATATATCAAGATATTTAAAAGTTCCGAAGCCGCACCAACATAATAGAGATACAGAAACACCGTGGCCTCTTTCTTTGAGATAACTCTGCACTATTGCGAGCTGCAAATGCCGCTTCGAGCTTAGCTGTGCAGAAGAAGAACAACAAGAAGAAGAAATATCTCGAAATATGTCCGTCAGACCCCTTCCCTTGAGATGAATCTGCAAATATCTCGGAAACGAAGCGAGCTATGGCAAAATGTTAAGAGACCTTTTTTGTAGAGAATTAAGTTTCCTACTTTTTATGTTCGATGGTATTTTTTGATCAGATGCGTAGTTCTCGAGATATATCAAGATATTTAAAAGTTCCGAAACTGCACCAACATAATAGAGGTACAGAAACACCGTGGCCTCTTTCTTTGAGATAACTCTGCACTATTGCGAGCTGCAAATGCCGCTTCGAGCTTAGCTGTGCAGAAGAAGAACAACAAGAAGAAGAAATATCTCGAAATATGTCCGTCAGACCCCTTCCCTTGAGATGAATCTGCAAATATCTCGGAAACGAAGCGAGCTATGGCAAAATGTTAAGAGACCTTTTTTGTAGAGAATAATGTTTCCTACAATTTACGCTCTATGATATTTTTTGATCAGAAGCGTAGTTTTCGAGATATATCGAGATATTTAAAAGTTCCGAAGCCGCACCAACATAATAGAGATACAGAAACACGGTGGCCCCTTTCTTTGAGATAACTCTGCACTAGTGCGAGCCGCAAATGCCACTTCCAGCTTAGCTGTGCAGAAGAAGAACAACAAGAAGAACAAATATCTCGAAATATGTCCGTTAGGCCCCTTCCCTTGAGATAAATATGCAAATATCTCGGAAACGAAGCGAGCTATGGCAAAATGTTAAGAGACCTTTTTTGTAGAGAATTAAGTTTCCTACTTTTTATGTTCTATGACATTTTTTGATCAGATGCGTAGTTCTCGAGATATATCAAGATATTTAAAAGTTCCGAAGCCGCACCAACATAATAGAGATACAGAAACACCGTGGCCCCTTTCTTTAAGATAACTCTGCACTATTGCGAGCTGCAAATGCCACTTCCAGCTTAGCTGTGCAGAAGAAGAACAACAAGAAGAAGAAATATCTCGAAATATGTCCGTCAGGCCACTTCCCTTGAGATGAATCTGCAAATATCTCGGAAACGAAGCGAGCTATGGCAAAATGTTAAGAGACCTTTTTTGTAGAGAATAATGTTTCCTACAATTTACGCTCTATGATATTTTTTGATCAGAAGCGTAGTTTTCGAGATATATCGAGATATTTAAAAGTTCCGAAGCCACACCAACATAATAGAGATACAGAAACACCGTGGCCCCTTTCTTTGAGATAACTCTGCACTAGTGCGAGCCGCAAATGCCACTTCCAGCTTAGCTGTGCAGAGGAAGAACAACAAGAAGAAGAAATATCTCGAAATATGTCCGTCAGGCCAGTTCCTTTGAGCTGAATCTGCAAATATCTCGGAAACGAAGCGAGCTATGGCAAAATGGTAGGAGACCTTTTTTGTAGAGAATTAAGTTTCCTACTTTTTATGTTCTATGATATTTTTTGATCAGATGCGTAGTTCTCGAGATATATCAAGATATTTAAAAGTTCCGAAACCGCACCAACATAATAGAGATACAGAAACACCGTGGCCCCTTTCTTTGAGATAACTCTGCACTATTGCGAGCTGTAAATGCCACTTCCAGCTTAGCTGTGCAGAAGAAGAACAACAAGAAGAAGAAATATCTCGAAATATGTCCGTCAGGCCCCTGCCCTTGAGATATATCTGCAAATATCTCGGAAACCAAGCGAGCTATGGCAAAATGTTAAGAGACCTTTTTTGTAGAGAATTATGTTTCCTACAATTTATGTTCTATGATATTTTTTGATCAGAAGCGTAGTTTTCGAGATATATCGAGATACTTAAAAGTTCCGAAGCCGCACCAACATATTAGAGATACAGAAACACCGTGGCCCCTTTCTTTGAGATAACTGTGCACTAGTGCGAGCCGCAAATGCCACTTCTAGCTTAGCTGTGCAGAAGAAGAACAACAAGAAGAAGAAATATCTCGAAATATGTCCGTCAGGCCCCTTCCCTTGAGATAAATCTGCAAATATCTCGGAAACGAAGCGAGCTATGGCAAAATGTTAAGAGACCTTTTTTGTAGAGAATTATGTTTCCTACTTTTTATGTTCTATGATATTTTTTGATCAGACGCGTAGTTCTCGAGATATATCAAGATATTTAAAAGTTCCGAAGCCGCACCAACATAATACAGATACAGAAACACCGTGGCCCCTTTCTTTGAGGTAACTCTGCACTAGTGCGAGCCGCAAATGCCACTTCCAGCTTAGCTGTGCAGAAGAAGAACAACAAGAAGAAGAAATATCTCGAAATATGTCCGTCAGGCCCCTTCCCTTGAGATAAATCTGCAAATATCTCGGAAACGAAGCGAGCTATGGCAAAATGTTAAGAGACCTTTTTTGTAGAGAATTATGTTTCCTACAATTTATGTTCTATGATATTTTTTGATCAGAAGCGTAGTTTTCGAGGTATATCGAGATATTGAAAAGTTCCGAAGCCGCACCAACATAATAGAGATACAGAAACACCGTGGCCCCTTTCTTTGAGATAACTCTGCACTAGTGCGAGCCGCAAATGCCACTTCCAGCTTAGCTGTGCAGAAGAAGAACAACAAGAAGAAGAAATATCTCGAAATATGTCCGTCAGGCCCCTTCCCTTGAGATAAATCTGCAAATATCTCGGAAACGAAGCGAGCTATGGCAAAATGTTAAGAGACCTTTTTTGTAAAGAATTATGTTTCCTACAATTTATGTTCTATGATATTTTTTGATCAGAAGCGTAGTTTTCGAGATATATCGAGATATTTAAAAGTTCCGAAGCCGCACCAACATAATAGAGATACAGAAACACCGTGGCCCCTTTCCTTGAGATAACTCTGCACTATTGCGACCTGCAAATGCCACTTCCAGCTCAGCTGTGCAGAAGAAGAACAACAAGAAGAAGAAATATCTCGAAATATGTCCGTCAGGCCCCTTCCCTTGAGATAAATCTGCAAATATCTCGGAAACGAAGCGAGCTATGGCAAAATGTTAAGAGACCTTTTTTGTAGAGAATTAAGTTTCCTACTTTTTATGTTCTATGATATTTTTTGATCAGATGCGTAGTTCTCGAGATATATCAAGATATTTAAAAGTTCCGAAGCCGCACCAACATAATAGAGATACAGAAACACCGTGGCCCCTTTCTTTGAGATAACTCTGCACTATTGCGAGCCGCAAATGCCACTTCCAGCTTAGCTGTGCAGAGGAAGAACAACAAGAAGAAGAAGTATCTCGAAATATGTCCGTCAGGCCCGTTCCTTTTTGCTGAATCTGCAAATATCTCGGAAACGAAGCGAGCTATGGCAAAATGTTAAGATACGTTTTTTGTAGAGAATTATGTTTCCTACAATTTATGTTGTATGATATTTTTTGATCAGAAGCGTAGTTTTCGAGATATATCGAGATATTTAAAGGTTCCGAAGCCGCACCAACATAATAGAGATACAGAAACACCGTGGCCCCTTTCTTTGAGATAACTCTGCACTAGTGCGAGCCGCAAATGCCACTTCCAGCTTAGCTGTGCAGAAGAAGAACAACAAGAAGAAGAAATATCTCGAAATATGTCCGTCAGGCCCCTTCCGTTGAGATAAATCTGCAAATATCTCGGAAACGAAGCGAGCTATGGCAAAATGTTAAGAGACCTTTTTTGTAAAGAATTATGTTTCCTACAATTTATGTTCTATGATATTGTTTGATCAGAAGCGTAGTTTTCGAGATATATCGAGATATTTAAAAGTTCCGAAGCCGCACCAACATAATAGAGATACAGAAACACCGTGGCCCCTTTCTTTGAGATAACTCTGCACTATTGCGACCTGCAAATGCCACTTCCAGCTCAGCTGTGCAGAAGAAGAACAACAAGAAGAAGAAATATCTCGAAATATGTCCGTCAGGCCCCTTCCCTTGAGATAAATCTGCAAATATCTCGGAAACGAAGCGAGCTATGGCAAAATGTTAAGAGACCTTTTTTGTAGAGAATTAAGTTTCCTACTTTTTATGTTCTATGATATTTTTTGATCAGATGCGTAGTTCTCGAGATATATCAAGATATTTAAAAGTTCCGAAGCCGCACCAACATAATAGAGATACAGAAACACCGTGGCCCCTTTCTTTGAGATAACTCTGCACTATTGCGACCTGCAAATGCCACTTCCAGCTCAGCTGTGCAGAAGAAGAACAACAAGAAGAAGAAATATCTCGAAATATGTCCGTCAGGCCCCTTCCCTTGAGATAAATCTGCAAATATCTCGGAAACGAAGCGAGCTATGGCAAAATGTTAAGAGACCTTTTTTGTAGAGAATTAAGTTTCCTACTTTTTATGTTCTATGATATTTTTTGATCAGATGCGTAGTTCTCGAGATATATCAAGATATTTAAAAGTTCCGAAGCCGCACCAACATAATAGAGATACAGAAACACCGTGGCCTCTTTCTTTGAGATAACTCTGCACTATTGCGAGCCGCAAATGCCGCTTCGAGCTCAGCTGTGCAGAAGAAGAACAACAAGAAGAAGAAATATCTCGAAATATGTCCGTCAGGCCCCTTCCCTTGAGATAAATCTGCAAATATCTGGGAAACGAAGCGAGCTATGGCAAAATGTTAAGAGACCTCTTTTGTAGAGAATTAAGTTTCCTACTTTTTATGTTCTATGATATTTTTTGATCAGATGCGTAGTTCTCGAGATATATCAAGATATTTAAAAGTTCCGAAGCCGCACCAACATAATAGAGGTACAGAAACACCGTGGCCTCTTTCTTTGAGATAACTCTGCACTATTGCGAGCTGCAAATGCCGCTTCGAGCTTAGCTGTGCAGAAGAAGAACAACAAGAAGAAGAAATATCTCGAAATATGTCCGTCAGACCCCTTCCCTTGAGATGAATCTGCAAATATCTCGGAAACGAAGCGAGCTATGGCAAAATGTTAAGAGACCTTTTTTGTAGAGAATAATGTTTCCTACTTTTTATGTTCTATGATATTTTTTGATCAGAAGCGTAGTTTTCGAGATATATCGAGATATTTAAATGTCCCGAAGCCGAACCAACATAATAGAGATACAGAAACACCGTGGCCCCTTTCTTTGAGATAACTCTGCACTATTGCGAGCTGCAAATGCCACTTCCAGCTTAGCTGTGCAGAAGAAGAACAACAAGAAGTAGAAATATCTCGAAATATGTCCGTCAGGCCCCTTCCCTTGAGATAAATCTGCAAATATCTCGGAAACGAAGCGAGCTATGGCAAAATGTTTAGAGACCTTTCTTGTAGAGAATTAAGTTTCCTACTTTTTATGTAGTATGATATTTTTTGATCAGATGCGTAGTTCTCGAGATATATCAAGATATTTAAAAGTTCCGAAGCCGCACCAACATAATAGAGATACAGAAACACCGTGGCCCCTTTCTTTGGGATAACTCTGCACTATTGCGAGCTGCAAATGCCGCTTCGAGCTTAGCTGTGCAGAAGAAGAACAACAAGAAGAAGAAATATCTCGAAATATGTCCGTTAGGCCCCTTCCCTTGAGATAAATATGCAAATATCTCGGAAACGAAGCGAGCTATGGCAAAATGTTAAGAGACCTTTTTTGTAGAGAATTAAGTTTCCTACTTTTTATGTTCTATGACATTTTTTGATCAGATGCGTAGTTCTCGAGATATATCAAGATATTTAAAAGTTCCGAAGCCGCACCAACATAATAGAGATACAGAAACACCGTGGCCCCTTTCTTTAAGATAACTCTGCACTATTGCGAGCTGCAAATGCCACTTCCAGCTTAGCTGTGCAGAAGAAGAACAACAAGAAGAAGAAATATCTCGAAATATGTCCGTCAGGCCACTTCCCTTGAGATGAATCTGCAAATATCTCGGAAACGAAGCGAGCTATGGCAAAATGTTAAGAGACCTTTTTTGTAGACAATAATGTTTCCTACAATTTACGCTCTATGATATTTTTTGATCAGAAGCGTAGTTTTCGAGATATATCGAGATATTTAAAAGTTCCGAAGCCGCACCAACATAATAGAGATACAGAAACACCGTGGCCCCTTTCTTTGAGATAACTCTGCACTAGTGCGAGCCGCAAATGCCACTTCCAGCTTAGCTGTGCAGAGGAAGAACAACAAGAAGAAAAAATATCTCGAAATATGTCCGTCAGGCCAGTTCCTTTGAGCTGAATCTGCAAATATCTCGGAAACGAAGCGAGCTATGGCAAAATGTTAAGAGACCTTTTTTGTAGAGAATTAAGTTTTCTACTTTTTATGTTCTATGATATTTTTTGATCAGATGCGTAGTTCTCGAGATATATCAAGATATTTAAAAGTTCCGAAACCGCACCAACATAATAGAGATACAGAAACACCGTGGCCCCTTTCTTTGAGATAACTCTGCACTATTGCGAGCTGTAAATGCCACTTCCAGCTTAGCTGTGCAGAAGAAGAACAACAAGAAGAAGAAATATCTCGAAATATGTCCGTCAGGCCCCTGCCCTTGAGATATATCTGCAAATATCTCGGAAACCAAGCGAGCTATGGCAAAATGTTAAGAGACCTTTTTTGTAGAGAATTATGTTTCCTACAATTTATGTTCTATGATATTTTTTGATCAGAAGCGTAGTTTTCGAGATATATCGAGATACTTAAAAGTTCCGAAGCCGCACCAACATAATACAGATACAGAAACACCGTGGCCCCTTTCTTTGAGATAACTCGGCACTAGTGCGAGCCGCAAATGCCACTTCCAGCTTAGCTGTGCAGAAGAAGAACAACAAGAAGAAGAAATATCTCGAAATATGTCCGTCAGGCCCCTTCCCTTGAGATAAATCTGCAAATATCTCGGAAACGACGCGAGCTGTGGCAAAATGTTAAGAGACCTTTTTTGTAGAGAATTATGTTTCCTACTTTTTATGTTCTATGATATTTTTTGATCAGACGCGTAGTTCTCGAGATATATCAAGATATTTAAAAGTTCCGAAGCCGCACCAACATAATAGAGATACAGAAACACCGTGGCCCCTTTCTTTGAGATATCTCTGCACTATTGCGAGCTGCAAATGCCACTTCCAGCTTAGCTGTGCAGAAGAAGAACAACAAGAAGAAGAAATATCTCGAAATATGTCCGTGAGGCCCCTTCCCTTGAGATAAATCTGCAAATATCTCGGAAACGAAGCGAGCTATGGCAAAATGTTAAGAGACCTTATTTGTAGAGCATTAAGTTTCCTACTTTTTATGTTCTATGATATTTTTTGATCAGATGCGTAGTTCTCGAGATATATCAAGATATTTAAAAGTTCCGAAACCGCACCAACATAATAGAGATACAGAAACACCGTGGCCCCTTTCTTTGAGATAACTCTGCACTATTGCGAGCTGTAAATGCCACTTCCAGCTTAGCTGTGCAGAAGAAGAACAACAAGAAGAAGAAATATCTCGAAATATGTCCGTCAGGCCCCTTCCCTTGAGATAAATCTGCAAATATCTCGGAAACGAAGCGAGCTATGGCAAAATGTTAAGAGACCTTTTTTGTAGAGAATTAAGTTTCCTACTTTTTATGTTCTATGATATTTTTTGATCAGATGCGTAGTTCTCGAGATATATCAAGATATTTAAAAGTTCCGAAACCGCACCAACATAATAGAGATACAGAAACACCGTGGCCCCTTTCTTTGAGATAACTCTGCAATATTGCGAGCTGTAAATGCCACTTCCAGCTTAGCTGTGCAGAAGAAGAACAACAAGAAGAAGAAATATCTCGAAATATGTCCGTCAGGCCCCTGCCCTTGAGATATATTTGCAAATATCTCGGAAACCAAGCGAGCTATGGCAAAATGTTAAGAGACCTTTTTTGTAGAGAATTATGTTTCCTACAATTTATGTTCTATGATATTCTTTGATCAGAAGCGTAGTTTTCGAGATATATCGAGATATTTAAAAGTTACGAAGCCGCACCAACATAATAGAGATACAGAAACACCGTGGCCCCTTTCTTTGAGATAACTCTGCAATAGTGCGAGCCGCAAATGCCACTTCCGGCTTAGCTGTGCAGAAGAAGAACAACAAGAAGAAGAAATATTTCGAAATATGTCCGTCAGGCCCCTTTCCTTGAGATAAATCTGCAAATATCTCGGAAACGAAGCGAGCTATAGCAAAATGTTAAGAGACCTTTTTTGTAGAGAATTAAGTTTCCTACTTTTTATGTTCTATGATATTTTTTGATCAGAAGCGTAGTTTTCGAGATATATCGAGATATTTAAAAGTCCCGAAGCCGAACCAACATAATAGAGATACAGAAACACCGTGGCCCCTTTCTTTGAGATAACTCTGCACTATTGCGAGCTGCAAATGCCGCTTCGAGCTCAGCTGTGCAGAAGAAGAACAACAAGAAGAAGAAATATCTCGAAATATGTCCGTCAGGCCCCTTCCCTTGAGATAAATCTGCAAATATCTCGGAAACGAAGCGAGCTATGGCAAAATGTTAAGATACGTTTTTTGTAGAGAATTATGTTTCCTACAATTTATGTTGTATGATATTTTTTGATCAGAAGCGTAGATTTCGAGATATATCGAGATATTTAAAAGTTCCGAAGCCGCACCAACATAATAGAGATACAGAAACACCGTGGCCCCTTTCTTTGAGATAACTCTGCACTAGTGCGAGCCGCAAATGCCACTTCCAGCTTATCTGTGCAGAAGAAGAACAACAAGAAGAAGAAATATCTCGAAATATGTCCGTCAGGCCCCTTCCCTTGAGATAAATCTGCAAATATCTCGGAAACGAAGCGAGCTATGGCAAAATGTTAAGATACGTTTTTTGTAGAGAATTATGTTTCCTACAATTTATGTTCTATGATATTTTTTGATCAGAAGCGTAGTTTTCGAGATATATCGAGATATTTAAAGGTTCCGAAGCCGCACCAACATAATAGAGATACAGAAACACCGTGGCCCCTTTCTTTGAGATAACTCTGCACTAGTGCGAGCCGCAAATGCCACTTCCAGCTTAGCTGTGCAGAAGAAGAACAACAAGAAGAAGAAATATCTCGAAATATGTCCGTCAGGCCCCTTCCCTTGAGATAAATCTGCAAATATCTCGGAAACGAAGCGAGCTATGGCAAAATGTTAAGAGACCTTTTTTGTAAAGAATTATGTTTCCTACAATTTATGTTCTATGATATTTTTTGATCAGAAGCGTAGTTTTCGAGATATATCGAGATATTTAAAAGTTCCGAAGCCGCACCAACATAATAGAGATACAGAAACACCGTGGCCCCTTTCTTTGAGATAACTCTGCACTATTGCGACCTGCAAATGCCACTTCCAGCTCAGCTGTGCAGAAGAAGAACAACAAGAAGAAGAAATATCTCGAAATATGTCCGTCAGGCCCCTTCCCTTGAGATAAATCTGCAAATATCTGGGAAACGAAGCGAGCTATGGCAAAATGTTAAGAGACCTTTTTTGTAGAGAATTAAGTTTCCTACTTTTTATGTTCTATGATATTTTTTGATCAGATGCGTAGTTCTCGAGATATATCAAGATATTTAAAAGTTCCGAAGCCGCACCAACATAATAGAGGTACAGAAACACCGTGGCCTCTTTCTTTGAGATAACTCTGCACTATTGCGAGCTGCAAATGCCGCTTCGAGCTTAGCTGTGCAGAAGAAGAACAACAAGAAGAAGAAATATCTCGAAATATGTCCGTCAGACCCCTTCCCTTGAGATGAATCTGCAAATATCTCGGAAACGAAGCGAGCTATGGCAAAATGTTAAGAAACCTTTTTTGTAGAGAATAATGTTTCCTACTTTTTATGTTCTATGATATTTTTTGATCAGAAGCGTAGTTTTCGAGATATATCGAGATATTTAAAAGTCCCGAAGCCGAACCAACATAATAGAGATACAGAAACACCGTTGCCCCTTTCTTTGAGATAACTCTGCACTATTGCGAGCTGTAAATGCCACTTCCAGCTTAGCTGTGCAGAAGAAGAACAACAAGAAGAAGAAATATCTCGAAATATGTCCGTCAGGCCCCTTCCCTTGAGATAAATCTGCAAATATCTCGGAAACGAAGCGAGCTATGGCAAAATGTTAAGAGACCTTTTTTGTAGAGAATTATGTTTCCTACAATTTATGTTCTATGATATTCTTTGATCAGATGCGTAGTTCTCGAGATATATCAAGATATTTAAAAGTTCCGAAGCCGCACCAACATAATAGAGATACAGAAACACCGTGGCCCCTTTCTTTGAGATAACTCTGCACTATTGCGAGCTGCAAATGCCACTTCCAGCTTAGCTGTGCAGAAGAAGAACAACAAGAAGAAGAAATATCTCGAAATATGTCCGTCAGGCCCCTGCCCTTGAGATATATTTGCAAATATCTCGGAAACCAAGCGAGCTATGGCAAAATGTTAAGAGACCTTTTTTGTAGAGAATTATGTTTCCTACAATTTATGTTCTATGATATTCTTTGATCAGAAGCGTAGTTTTCGAGATATATCGAGATATTTAAAAGTTACGAAGCCGCACCAACATAATAGAGATACAGAAACACCGTGGCCCCTTTCTTTGAGATAACTCTGCAATAGTGCGAGCCGCAAATGCCACTTCCGGCTTAGCTGTGCAGAAGAAGAACAACAAGAAGAAGAAATATTTCGAAATATGTCCGTCAGGCCCCTTTCCTTGAGATAAATCTGCAAATATCTCGGAAACGAAGCGAGCTATAGCAAAATGTTAAGAGACCTTTTTTGTAGAGAATTAAGTTTCCTACTTTTTATGTTCTATGATATTTTTTGATCAGAAGCGTAGTTTTCGAGATATATCGAGATATTTAAAAGTCCCGAAGCCGAACCAACATAATAGAGATACAGAAACACCGTGGCCCCTTTCTTTGAGATAACTCTGCACTATTGCGAGCTGCAAATGCCGCTTCGAGCTCAGCTGTGCAGAAGAAGAACAACAAGAAGAAGAAATATCTCGAAATATGTCCGTCAGGCCCCTTCCCTTGAGATAAATCTGCAAATATCTCGGAAACGAAGCGAGCTATGGCAAAATGTTAAGATACGTTTTTTGTAGAGAATTATGTTTCCTACAATTTATGTTGTATGATATTTTTTGATCAGAAGCGTAGATTTCGAGATATATCGAGATATTTAAAAGTTCCGAAGCCGCACCAACATAATAGAGATACAGAAACACCGTGGCCCCTTTCTTTGAGATAACTCTGCACTAGTGCGAGCCGCAAATGCCACTTCCAGCTTATCTGTGCAGAAGAAGAACAACAAGAAGAAGAAATATCTCGAAATATGTCCGTCAGGCCCCTTCCCTTGAGATAAATCTGCAAATATCTCGGAAACGAAGCGAGCTATGGCAAAATGTTAAGATACGTTTTTTGTAGAGAATTATGTTTCCTACAATTTATGTTCTATGATATTTTTTGATCAGAAGCGTAGTTTTCGAGATATATCGAGATATTTAAAGGTTCCGAAGCCGCACCAACATAATAGAGATACAGAAACACCGTGGCCCCTTTCTTTGAGATAACTCTGCACTAGTGCGAGCCGCAAATGCCACTTCCAGCTTAGCTGTGCAGAAGAAGAACAACAAGAAGAAGAAATATCTCGAAATATGTCCGTCAGGCCCCTTCCCTTGAGATAAATCTGCAAATATCTCGGAAACGAAGCGAGCTATGGCAAAATGTTAAGAGACCTTTTTTGTAAAGAATTATGTTTCCTACAATTTATGTTCTATGATATTTTTTGATCAGAAGCGTAGTTTTCGAGATATATCGAGATATTTAAAAGTTCCGAAGCCGCACCAACATAATAGAGATACAGAAACACCGTGGCCCCTTTCTTTGAGATAACTCTGCACTATTGCGACCTGCAAATGCCACTTCCAGCTCAGCTGTGCAGAAGAAGAACAACAAGAAGAAGAAATATCTCGAAATATGTCCGTCAGGCCCCTTCCCTTGAGATAAATCTGCAAATATCTGGGAAACGAAGCGAGCTATGGCAAAATGTTAAGAGACCTTTTTTGTAGAGAATTAAGTTTCCTACTTTTTATGTTCTATGATATTTTTTGATCAGATGCGTAGTTCTCGAGATATATCAAGATATTTAAAAGTTCCGAAGCCGCACCAACATAATAGAGGTACAGAAACACCGTGGCCTCTTTCTTTGAGATAACTCTGCACTATTGCGAGCTGCAAATGCCGCTTCGAGCTTAGCTGTGCAGAAGAAGAACAACAAGAAGAAGAAATATCTCGAAATATGTCCGTCAGACCCCTTCCCTTGAGATGAATCTGCAAATATCTCGGAAACGAAGCGAGCTATGGCAAAATGTTAAGAAACCTTTTTTGTAGAGAATAATGTTTCCTACTTTTTATGTTCTATGATATTTTTTGATCAGAAGCGTAGTTTTCGAGATATATCGAGATATTTAAAAGTCCCGAAGCCGAACCAACATAATAGAGATACAGAAACACCGTTGCCCCTTTCTTTGAGATAACTCTGCACTATTGCGAGCTGTAAATGCCACTTCCAGCTTAGCTGTGCAGAAGAAGAACAACAAGAAGAAGAAATATCTCGAAATATGTCCGTCAGGCCCCTTCCCTTGAGATAAATCTGCAAATATCTCGGAAACGAAGCGAGCTATGGCAAAATGTTAAGAGACCTTTTTTGTAGAGAATTATGTTTCCTACAATTTATGTTCTATGATATTCTTTGATCAGATGCGTAGTTCTCGAGATATATCAAGATATTTAAAAGTTCCGAAGCCGCACCAACATAATAGAGATACAGAAACACCGTGGCCCCTTTCTTTGAGATAACTCTGCACTATTGCGAGCTGCAAATGCCACTTCCAGCTTAGCTGTGCAGAAGAAGAACATCAAGAAGAAGAAATATCTCGATTAATGTCCGTCAGGCCCCTTCCCTTGAGATAAATCGGCAAATATCTCGGAAACGAAGAGGGCTATGGCAAAATGTTAAGAGACCTTTTTTGTGGAGAATTAAGTTTCCTACTTTTTATGTTGTATGATATTTTTTGATCAGATGCGTAGTTCTCGAGATATATCAAGATATTTAAAAGTTCCGAAGCCGCACCAACATAATAGAGATACAGAAACACCGTGGCCCCTTTCTTTGAGATAACTCTGCACTAGGGCGAGCCGCAAATGCCACTTCCAGCTTAGCTGTGCAGAAGAAGAACAACAAGAAGAAGAAATATCTCGAAATATGTCCGTCAGGCCCCTTCCCTTGAGATAAATCTGCAAATATCTCGGAAACGAAGCGAGCTATGGCAAAATGTTAAGAGACCTTTTTTGTAGAGAATTAAGTTTGCTACTTTTTATGTTCCATGATATTTTTTGATCAGATGCGTAGTTCTCGAGATATATCAAGATATTTAAAAGTTCCGAAGCCGCACCAACATAATAGAGATACAGAAACACCGTGGCCCCTTTCTTTGAGATAACTCTGCACTATTGCGAGCTGCAAATGCCACTTCCAGCTTAGCTGTGCAGAAGAAGAACAACAAGAAGAAGAAATATCTCGAAATATGTCCGTCAGGCCCCTTCCCTTGAGATATATCTGCAAATATCTCGGAAACGAAGCGAGCTATGGCAAAATGTTAAGAGACCTTTTTTGTAGAGAATTATGTTTCCTACTTTTTATGTTCTATGATATTTTTTGATCAGACGCGTAGCTCTCGATATATATCAAGATATTTAAAAGTTCCGATGCCGCACCAACATAATAGAGATACAGAAACAGCGTGGCCCCTTTCTTTGAGATATCTCTGCACTATTGTGAGCTGCAAATGCCACTTCCAGCTTAGCTGCGCAGAAGAACAACAAGAAGAAGAAATATCTCGAAATATGTCCGTCAGGCCCCTTCCCTTGAGATAAATCTGCAAATATCTCGGAAACGAAGCGAGCTATGGCAAAATGTTAAGAGACCTTATTTGTAGAGAATTAAGTTTCCTACTTTTTATGTTCTATGATATTTTTTGATCAGATGCGTAGTTCTCGAGATATATCAAGATATTTAAAAGTTCCGAAACCGCACCAACATAATAGAGATACAGAAACACCGTGGCCCCTTTCTTTGAGATAACTCTGCACTAGTGCGAGCCGCAAATGCCACTTCCAGCTTAGCTGTGCAGAAGAAGAACAACAAGAAGAAGAAATATCTCGAAATATGTCCGTCAGGCCCCTTCCCTTGAGATATATCTGCAAATATCTCGGAAACGAAGCGAGCTATGGCAAAATGTTAAGAGACCTTTTTTGTAGAGAATTATGTTTCCTACAATTTATGTTCTATGATATTCTTTGATCAGATGCGTAGTTCTCGAGATATATGAAGATATTTAAAAGTTCCGAAGCCGCACCAACATAATAGAGATACAGAAACACCGTGGCCCCTTTCTTTGAGATAACTCTGCACTATTGCGAGCTGCAAATGCCACTTCCAGCTTAGCTGTGCAGAAGAAGAACATCAAGAAGAAGAAATATCTCGATTAATGTCCGTCAGGCCCCTTCCCTTGAGATAAATCTGCAAATATCTCGGAAACGAAGAGGGCTATTGCAAAATGTTAAGAGACCTTTTTTGTGGAGAATTAAGTTTCCTACTTTTTATGTTCTATGATATTTTTTTATCTGATGCGTAGTTCTCGAGATATATCAAGATATTTAAAAGTTCCGAAGCCGCACCAACATAATAGAGATACAGAAACACCGTGGCCCCTTTCTTTGAGATAACTCTGCAATAGTGCGAGCCGCAAATGCCACTTCCAGCTTAGCTGTGCAGAAGAAGAACAACAAGAAGAAGAAATATCTCGAAATATGTCCGTCAGGCCCCTTCCCTTGTGATAAATCTGCAAATATCTCGGAAACGAAGCGAGCTATGGCAAAATGTTAAGAGACCTTTTTTGTAGAGAATTAAGTTTCCTACTTTTTATGTTCTATGATATTTTTTGATCAGATGCGTAGTTCTCGAGATATATCAAGATATTTAAAAGTTCCGAAGCCGCACCAACATAATAGAGATACAGAAACACCGTGGCCCCTTTCTTTGAGATAACTCTGCACTAGGGCGAGCCGCAAATGCCACTTCCAGCTTAGCTGTGCAGAAGAAGAACAACAAGAAGAAGAAATATCTCGAAATATGTCCGTCAGGCCCCTTCCCTTGAGATAAATCTGCAAATATCTCGGAAACGAAGCGAGCTATGGCAAAATGTTAAGAGACCTTTTTTGTAGAGAATTAAGTTTGCTACTTTTTATGTTCCATGATATTTTTTGATCAGATGCGTAGTTCTCGAGATATATCAAGATATTTAAAAGTTCCGAAGCCGCACCAACATAATAGAGATACAGAAACACCGTGGCCCCTTTCTTTGAGATAACTCTGCACTATTGCGAGCTGCAAATGCCACTTCCAGCTTAGCTGTGCAGAAGAAGAACAACAAGAAGAAGAAATATCTCGAAATATGTCCGTCAGGCCCCTTCCCTTGAGATATATCTGCAAATATCTCGGAAACGAAGCGAGCTATGGCAAAATGTTAAGAGACCTTATTTGTAGAGAATTAAGTTTCCTACTTTTTATGTTCCATGATATTTTTTGATCAGATGCGTAGTTCTCGAGATATATCAAGATATTTAAAAGTTCCGAAACCGCACCAACATAATAGAGATACAGAAACACCGTGGCCCCTTTCTTTGAGATAACTCTGCACTAGTGCGAGCCGCAAATGCCACTTCCAGCTTAGCTGTGCAGAAGAAGAACAACAAGAAGAAGAAATATCTCGAAATATGTCCGTCAGGCCCCTTCCCTTGAGATATATCTGCAAATATCTCGGAAACGAAGCGAGCTATGGCAAAATGTTAAGAGACCTTTTTTGTAGAGAATTATGTTTCCTACAATTTATGTTCTATGATATTCTTTGATCAGATGCGTAGTTCTCGAGATATATGAAGATATTTAAAAGTTCCGAAGCCGCACCAACATAATAGAGGTACAGAAACACCGTGGCCCCTTTCTTTGAGATAACTCTGCACTATTGCGAGCTGCAAATGCCACTTCCAGCTTAGCTGTGCAGAAGAAGAACATCAAGAAGAAGAAATATCTCGATTAATGTCCGTCAGGCCCCTTCCCTTGAGATAAATCTGCAAATATCTCGGAAACGAAGAGGGCTATGGCAAAATGTTAAGAGACCTTTTTTGTGGAGAATTAAGTTTCCTACTTTTTATGTTCTATGATATTTTTTTATCTGATGCGTAGTTCTCGAGATATATCAAGATATTTAAAAGTTCCGAAGCCGCACCAACATAATAGAGATACAGAAACACCGTGGCCCCTTTCTTTGAGATAACTCTGCACTATTGCGAGCTGTAAATGCCACTTCCAGCTTAGCTGTGCAGAAGAAGGACAACAAGAAGAAGAAATATCTCGAAATATGTCCGTCAGGCCCCTGCCCTTGAGATATATCTGCAAATATCTCGGAAACGAAGCGAGCTATGGCAAAATGTTAAGAGACGTTTTTTGTAGAGAATTATGTTTCCTACAATTTAAGTTCTATGATATTTTTTGATCAGAAGCGTAGTTTTCGAGATATATCGAGATAATTAAAAGTTCCGAAGCCGCACCAACATAATAGGGATACAGAAACACCGTGGCCCCTTTCTTTGAGATAACTCTGCACTAGTGCGAGCCGCAAATGCCACTTCCAGCTTAGCTGTGCAGAAGAAGAACAACAAGAAGAAGAAATATCTCGAAATATGTCCGTCAGGCCCCTTCCCTTGAGATATATCTGCAAATATCTCGGAAACGAAGCGAGCTATGGCAAAATGTTAAGAGACCTTTTTTGTAGACAATTATGTTTCCTACAATTTATGTTCTATGATATTTTTTGATCAGAAGCGTAGTTTTCGAGATATATCGAGATATTTAAAAGTTCCGAAGCCGCACCAACATAATAGGGATACAGAAATACCGTGGCCCCTTTCTTTGAGATAACTCTGCACTAGTGCGAGCCGCAAATGCCACTTCCAGCTTAGCTGTGCAGAAGAAGAACAACAAGAAGAAGAAATATCTCGAAATATGTCCGTCAGGCCCCTTCCCTTGAGATATATCTGCAAATATCTCGGAAACGAAGCGAGCTATGGCAAAATGTTAAGAGACCTTTTTTGTAGAGAATTATGTTTCCTACAATTCATGTTCTATGATATTCTTTGATCAGATGCGTAGTTCTCGAGATATATCAAGATATTTAAAAGTTCCGAAGCCGCACCAACATAATAGAGATACAGAAGCACCGTGGCCCCTTTCTTTGAGATAACTCTGCACTATTGCGAGCTGCAAATGCCACTTCCAGCTTAGCTGTGCAGAAGAAGAACATCAAGAAGAAGAAATATCTCGAAATATGTCCGTCAGGCCCCTGCCCTTGAGATATATCTGCAAATATCTCGGAAACGAAGCGAGCTATGGCAAAATGTTAAGAGACGTTTTTTGTAGAGAATTATGTTTCCTACAATTTATGTTCTATGATATTTTTTGATCAGAAGCGTAGTTTTCGAGATATATCGAGATATTTAAAAGTTCCGAAGCCGCACCAACATAATAGAGATACAGAAACACCGTGGCCCCTTTCTTTGAGATAACTCTGCACTAGTGAGAGCCGCAAATGCCACTTCCAGCTTAGCTGTGCAGAAGAAGAACAACAAGAAGAAGAAATATCTCGAAATATGTCCGTCAGGCCCCTTCCCTTGAGATATATCTGCAAATATCTCGGAAACGAAGCGAGCTATGACAAAATGTTAAGAGACCTTTTTTGTAGAGAATTATGTTTCCTACAATTTATGTTCTATGATAGTTTTTGATCAGAAGCGTAGTTTTCGAGATATATCGAGATATTTAAAAGTTCCGAAGCCGCACCAACATAATAGAGATGCAGAAACACCGTGGCCCCTTTCTTTGAGATAACTCTGCACTAGTGCGAGCCGCAAATGCCACTTCCAGCTTAGTTGTGCAGAAGAAGAACAACAAGAAGAAGAAATATCTCGAAATATGTCCGTCAGGCCCCTTCCCTTGAGATAAATCTGCAAATATCTCGGAAACGAAGCGAGCTATGGCAAAATGTTAAGAGACCTTTTTTGTAGAGAATTAAGTTTCCTACTTTTTATGTTCTATGATATTTTTTGATCAGATGCGTAGTTCTCGAGATATATCAAGATATTTAAAAGTTCCGAAGCCGCACCAACATAATAGAGATACAGAAACACCGTGGCCCCTTTCTTTGAGATAACTCTGCACTATTGCGAGCTGCAAATGCCACTTCCAGCTTAGCTGTGCAGAAGAAGAACATCAAGAAGAAGAAATATCTCGAAATATGTCCGTCAGGCCCCTTCCCTTGTGATAAATCTGCAAATATCTCGGAAACCAAGCGAGCTATGGCAAAATGTTAAGAGACCTTTTTTGTAGAGAATTAAGTTTCCTACTTTTTATGTTCTATGATATTTTTTGATCAGATGCGTAGTTCTCGAGATATATCAAGATATTTAAAAGTTCCGAAGCCGCACCAACATAATAGAGATACAGAAACACCGTGGCCCCTTTCTTTGAGATAACTCTGCACTATTGCGAGCTGTAAATGCCACTTCCAGCTTAGCTGTGCAGAAGAAGGACAACAAGAAGAAGAAATATCTCGAAATATGTCCGTCAGGCCCCTGCCCTTGAGATATATCTGCAAATATCTCGGAAACGAAGCGAGCTATGGCAAAATGTTAAGAGACGTTTTTTGTAGAGAATTATGTTTCCTACAATTTAAGTTCTATGATATTTTTTGATCAGAAGCGTAGTTTTCGAGATATATCGAGATAATTAAAAGTTCCGAAGCCGCACCAACATAATAGGGATACAGAAACACCGTGGCCCCTTTCTTTGAGATAACTCTGCACTAGTGCGAGCCGCAAATGCCACTTCCAGCTTAGCTGTGCAGAAGAAGAACAACAAGAAGAAGAAATATCTCGAAATATGTCCGTCAGGCCCCTTCCCTTGAGATATATCTGCAAATATCTCGGAAACGAAGCGAGCTATGGCAAAATGTTAAGAGACCTTTTTTGTAGACAATTATGTTTCCTACAATTTATGTTCTATGATATTTTTTGATCAGAAGCGTAGTTTTCGAGATATATCGAGATATTTAAAAGTTCCGAAGCCGCACCAACATAATAGGGATACAGAAATACCGTGGCCCCTTTCTTTGAGATAACTCTGCACTAGTGCGAGCCGCAAATGCCACTTCCAGCTTAGCTGTGCAGAAGAAGAACAACAAGAAGAAGAAATATCTCGAAATATGTCCGTCAGGCCCCTTCCCTTGAGATATATCTGCAAATATCTCGGAAACGAAGCGAGCTATGGCAAAATGTTAAGAGACCTTTTTTGTAGAGAATTATGTTTCCTACAATTCATGTTCTATGATATTCTTTGATCAGATGCGTAGTTCTCGAGATATATCAAGATATTTAAAAGTTCCGAAGCCGCACCAACATAATAGAGATACAGAAGCACCGTGGCCCCTTTCTTTGAGATAACTCTGCACTATTGCGAGCTGCAAATGCCACTTCCAGCTTAGCTGTGCAGAAGAAGAACATCAAGAAGAAGAAATATCTCGAAATATGTCCGTCAGGCCCCTGCCCTTGAGATATATCTGCAAATATCTCGGAAACGAAGCGAGCTATGGCAAAATGTTAAGAGACGTTTTTTGTAGAGAATTATGTTTCCTACAATTTATGTTCTATGATATTTTTTGATCAGAAGCGTAGTTTTCGAGATATATCGAGATATTTAAAAGTTCCGAAGCCGCACCAACATAATAGAGATACAGAAACACCGTGGCCCCTTTCTTTGAGATAACTCTGCACTAGTGAGAGCCGCAAATGCCACTTCCAGCTTAGCTGTGCAGAAGAAGAACAACAAGAAGAAGAAATATCTCGAAATATGTCCGTCAGGCCCCTTCCCTTGAGATATATCTGCAAATATCTCGGAAACGAAGCGAGCTATGACAAAATGTTAAGAGACCTTTTTTGTAGAGAATTATGTTTCCTACAATTTATGTTCTATGATAGTTTTTGATCAGAAGCGTAGTTTTCGAGATATATCGAGATATTTAAAAGTTCCGAAGCCGCACCAACATAATAGAGATGCAGAAACACCGTGGCCCCTTTCTTTGAGATAACTCTGCACTAGTGCGAGCCGCAAATGCCACTTCCAGCTTAGCTGTGCAGAAGAAGAACAACAAGAAGAAGAAATATCTCGAAATATGTCCGTCAGGCCCCTTCCCTTGAGATAAATCTGCAAATATCTCGGAAACGAAGCGAGCTATGGCAAAATGTTAAGAGACCTTTTTTGTAGAGAATTAAGTTTCCTACTTTTTATGTTCTATGATATTTTTTGATCAGATGCGTAGTTCTCGAGATATATCAAGATATTTAAAAGTTCCGAAGCCGCACCAACATAATAGAGATACAGAAACACCGTGGCCCCTTTCTTTGAGATAACTCTGCACTATTGCGAGCTGCAAATGCCACTTCCAGCTTAGCTGTGCAGAAGAAGAACATCAAGAAGAAGAAATATCTCGAAATATGTCCGTCAGGCCCCTTCCCTTGTGATAAATCTGCAAATATCTCGGAAACCAAGCGAGCTATGGCAAAATGTTAAGAGACCTTTTTTGTAGAGAATTAAGTTTCCTACTTTTTATGTTCTATGATATTTTTTGATCAGATGCGTAGTTCTCGAGATATATCAAGATATTTAAAAGTTCCGAAGCCGCACCAACATAATAGAGATACAGAAACACCGTGGCCCCTTTCTTTGAGATAACTCTGCACTATTGCGAGCTGTAAATGCCACTTCCAGCTTAGCTGTGCAGAAGAAGAACAACAAGAAGAAGAAATATCTCGAAATATGTCCGTCAGGCCCCTGCCCTTGAGATATATCTGCAAATATCTCGGAAACGAAGCGAGCTATGGCAAAATGTTAAGAGACGTTTTTTGTAGAGAATTATGTTTCCTACAATTTAAGTTCTATGATATTTTTTGATCAGAAGCGTAGTTTTCGAGATATATCGAGATATTTAAAAGTTCCGAAGCCGCACCAACATAATAGAGATACAGAAACACCGTGGCCCCTTTCTTTGAGATAACTCTGCACTAGTGCGAGCCGCAAATGCCACTTCCAGCTTAGCTGTGCAGAAGAAGAACAACAAGAAGAAGAAATATCTCGAAATATGTCCGTCAGGCCCCTTCCCTTGAGATAAATCTGCAAATATCTCGGAAACGAAGCGAGCTATGGCAAAATGTTAAGAGACCTTTTTTGTAGAGAATTAAGTTTCCTACTTTTCATGTTCTATGATATTTTTTGATCAGATGCGTAGTTCTCGAGATATATCAAGATATTTAAAAGTTCCGAAGCCGCACCAACATAATAGAGATACAGAAACACCGTGGCCCCTTTCTTTGAGATAACTCTGCACTATTGCGAGCTGCAAATGCCACTTCCAGCTTAGCTGTGCAGAAGAAGAACAACAAGAAGAAGAAATATCTCGAAATATGTCCGTCAGGCCCCTTCCCTTGAGATATATCTGCAAATATCTCGGAAACGAAGCGAGCTATGGCAAAATGTTAAGACACCTTTTTTGTAGAGAACTATGTTTCCTACTTTTTATGTTCTATGATATTTTTTGATCAGACGCGTAGCTCTCGATATATATCAAGATATTTAAAAGTTCCGAAGCCGCACCAACATAATAGAGATACAGAAACAGCGTGGCCCCTTTCTTTGAGATATCTCTGCACTATTGCGACCTGCAAATGCCACTTCCAGCTTAGCTGCGCAGAAGAACAACAAGAAGAAGAAATATCTCGAAATATGTCCGTCAGGCCCCTTCCCTTGAGATAAATCTGCAAATATCTCGGAAACGAAGCGAGCTATGGCAAAATGTTAAGAGACCTTATTTGTAGAGAATTAAGTTTCCTACTTTTTATGTTCTATGATATTTTTTGATCAGATGCGTAGTTCTCGAGATATATCAAGATATTTAAAAGTTCCGAAACCGCACCAACATAATAGAGATACAGAAACACCGTGGCCCCTTTCTTTGAGATAACTCTGCACTATTGCGAGCTGTAAATGCCACTTCCAGCTTAGCTGTGCAGAAGAAGAACAACAAGAAGAAGAAATATCTCGAAATATGTCCGTCAGGCCCCTTCCCTTGAGATATATCTGCAAATATCTCGGAAACGAAGCGAGCTATGGCAAAATGTTAAGAGACCTTTTTTGTAGAGAATTATGTTTCCTACAATTTATGTTCTATGATATTTTTTGATCAGAAGCGTAGTTTTCGAGATATATCGAGATATTTAAAAGTTCCAAAGCCGCACCAACATAATAGAGATACAGAAACACCGTGGCCCCTTTCTTTGAGATAACTCTGCACTAGTGCGAGCCGCAAATGCCACTTCCAGCTTAGCTGTGCAGAAGAAGAACAACAAGAAGAAGAAATATCTCGAAATGTGTCCGTCAGGCCCCTTCCCTTGAGATATATCTGCAAATATCTCGGAAACGATGCGAGGTATGGCAAAATGTTGAGAGACCTTTTTTGTAGAGAATTATGTTTCCTACAATTTATGTTCTATGATATTTTTTGATCAGAAGCGTAGTTTTCGAGATATATCGAGATATTTAAAAGTTCCGAAGCCGCACCAACATAATAGGGATACAGAAATACCGTGGCCCCTTTCTTTGAGATAACTCTGCACTAGTGCGAGCCGCAAATGCCACTTCCAGCTTAGCTGTGCAGAAGAAGAACAATAAGAAGAAGAAATATCTCGAAATATGTCCGTCAGGCCAGTTCCTTTGAGCTGAATCGGCAAATATCTCGGAAACGAAGCGAGCTATGGCAAAATGTTAAGAGACGTTTTTTGTAGAGGATTATGTTTCCTACAATTTATGTTCTATGATATTTTTTGATCAGAAGCGTAGTTTTCGAGATATATCGAGATATCTAAAAGTGTCGAAGCCGCACCAACATAATAGGGATACAGAAACACCGTGGCCCCTTTCTTTGAGATAACTCTGCACTAGTGCGAGCCGCAAATGCCACTTCCAGCTTAGCTGTGCAGAGGAAGAACAACAAGAAGAAGAAATATCTCGAAATATGTCCGTCAGGCCCCTTCCCTTGAGATAAATCTGCAAATATCTCGGAAACGAAGCGAGCTATGGCAAAATGTTAAGAGACCTTTTTTGTAGAGAATTATGTTTCCGACAATTTATGTTCTATGATATTTTTTGATCAGAAGCGTAGTTTTCGAGATATATCGAGATATTTAAAAGTTCCGAAGCCGCACCAACATAATAGGGATACAGAAACACCGTGGCCCCTTTCTTTGAGATAACTCTGCACTAGTGCGAGCCTCAAATGCCACTTCCAGCTTAGCTGTGCAGAGGAAGAACAACAAGAAGAAGAAATATCTCGAAATATGTCCGTCAGGCCAGTTCCTCTGAGCTGAATCTGCAAATATCTCGGAAACGAAGCGAGCTATGGCAAAATGTTAAGAAACGTTTTTTGTAGAGAATTATGTTTCCTACAATTTATGGTCTATGATATTTTTTGGTCAGAAGCGTAGTTTTCGAGATATATCGAGATATTTAAAAGTTCAGAAGCCGCACCAACATAATAGGGATACAGAAACACCGTGGCCCCTTTCTTTGAGATAACTCTGCACTATTGCGAGCTGCAAATGCCACTTCCAGCTTAGCTGTGCAGAGGAAGAACAACAAGAAGAAGAAATATCTCGAAATATGTCCGTCAGGCCAGTTCCTTTGAGCTGAATCGGCAAATATCTCGGAAACGAAGCGAGCTATGGCAAAATGTTAAGAGAGGTTTTTTGTAGAGAATTATGTTTCCTACAATTTATGTTCTATGATATTTTTTGATCAGAAGCGTAGTTTTCGAGATATATCGAGATATTTAAAAGTTCCGAAGCCGCACCAACATAATAGGGATACAGAAACACCGTGGCCCCTTTCTTTGAGATAACTCTGCACTAGTGCGAGCCGCAAATGCCACTTCCAGCTTAGCTGTGCAGAGGAAGAACAACAAGAAGAAGAAATATCTCGAAATATGTCCGTCAGGCCCCTTCCCTTGAGATAAATCTGCAAATATCTCGGAAACGAAGCGAGCTATGGCAAAATGTTAAGAGACCTTTTTTGTAGAGAATTATGTTTCCTACAATTTATGTTCTATGATATTTTTTGATCAGAAGCGTAGTTTTCGAGATATATCGAGATATTTAAAAGTTCCGAAGCCGCACCAACATAATAGAGATACAGAAACACCGTGGCCCCTTTCTTTGAGATAACTCTGCACTAGTGCGAGCCGCAAATGCCACTTCCAGCTTAGCTGCGCAGAAGAACAACAAGAAGAAGAAATATCTCGAAATATGTCCGTCAGGCCCCTTCCCTTGAGATAAATCTGCAAATATCTCGGAAACGAAGCGAGCTATGGCAAAATGTTAAGAGACCTTATTTGTAGAGAATTAAGTTTCCTACTTTTTATGTTCTATGATATTTTTTGATCAGATGCGTAGTTCTCGAGATATATCAAGATATTTAAAAGTTCCGAAACCGCACCAACATAATAGAGATACAGAAACACCGTGGCCCCTTTCTTTGAGATAACTCTGCACTATTGCGAGCTGTAAATGCCACTTCCAGCTTAGCTGTGCAGAAGAAGAACAACAAGAAGAAGAAATATCTCGAAATATGTCCGTCAGGCCCCTGCCCTTGAGATATATCTGCAAATATCTCGGAAACGAAGCGAGCTATGGCAAAATGTTAAGAGACGTTTTTTGTAGAGAATTATGTTTCCTACAATTTAAGTTCTATGATATTTTTTGATCAGAAGCGTAGTTTTCGAGATATATCGAGATATTTAAAAGTTCCGAAGCCGCACCAACATAATAGGGATACAGAAACACCGTGGCCCCTTTCTTTGAGATAACTCTGCACTAGTGCGAGCCGCAAATGCCACTTCCAGCCTTGCTGTGCAGAAGAAGAACAACAAGAAGAAGAAATATCTCGAAATATGTCCGTCAGGCCCCTTCCCTTGAGATATATCTGCAAATATCTCGGAAACGAAGCGAGCTATGACAAAATGTTAAGACCTTTTTTGTAGAGAATTATGTTTCCTACAATTTATGTTCTATGATATTTTTTGATCAGAAGCGTAGTTTTCGAGATATATCGAGATATTTAAAAGTTCCGAAGCCGCACCAACATAATAGAGATACAGAAACACCGTGGCCCCTTTCTTTGAGATAACTCTGCACTAGTGCGAGCCGGAAATGCCACTTCCAGCTTAGCTGTGCAGAAGAAGAACAACAAGAAGAAGAAATATCTCGAAATATGTCCGTCAGGCCCCTTCCCTTGAGATATATCTGCAAATATCTCGGAAACGAAGCGAGCTATGGCAAAATGTTAAGAGACCTTTTTTGTAGAGAATTATGTTTCCTACAATTTATGTTCTATGATATTCTTTGATCAGATGCGTAGTTCTCGAGATATATCAAGATATTTAAAAGTTCCGGAGCCGCACCAACATAATAGAGATACAGAAACACCGTGGCCCCTTTCTTTGAGATAACTCTGCACTATTGCGAGCTGCAAATGCCACTTCCAGCTTAGCTGTGCAGAAGAAGAACATCAAGAAGAAGAAATATCTCGATTAATGTCCGTCAGGCCCCTTCCCTTGAGATAAATCGGCAAATATCTCGGAAACGAAGAGGGCTATGGCAAAATGTTAAGAGACCTTTTTTGTGGAGAATTAAGTTTCCTACTTTTTATGTTCTATGATATTTTTTTATCTGATGCGTAGTTCTCGAGATATATCAAGATATTTAAAAGTTCCGAAGCCGCACCAACATAATAGAGATACAGAAACACCGTGGCCCCTTTCTTTGAGATAACTCTGCACTAGTGCGAGCCGCAAATGCCACTTCCAGCTTAGCTGCGCAGAAGAACAACAAGAAGAAGAAATATCTCGAAATATGTCCGTCAGGCCCCTTCCCTTGAGATAAATCTGCAAATATCTCGGAAACGAAGCGAGCTATGGCAAAATGTTAAGAGACCTTATTTGTAGAGAATTAAGTTTCCTACTTTTTATGTTCTATGATATTTTTTGATCAGATGCGTAGTTCTCGAGATATATCAAGATATTTAAAAGTTCCGAAACCGCACCAACATAATAGAGATACAGAAACACCGTGGCCCCTTTCTTTGAGATAACTCTGCACTATTGCGAGCTGTAAATGCCACTTCCAGCTTAGCTGTGCAGAAGAAGAACAACAAGAAGAAGAAATATCTCGAAATATGTCCGTCAGGCCCCTGCCCTTGAGATATATCTGCAAATATCTCGGAAACGAAGCGAGCTATGGCAAAATGTTAAGAGACGTTTTTTGTAGAGAATTATGTTTCCTACAATTTAAGTTCTATGATATTTTTTGATCAGAAGCGTAGTTTTCGAGATATATCGAGATATTTAAAAGTTCCGAAGCCGCACCAACATAATAGGGATACAGAAACACCGTGGCCCCTTTCTTTGAGATAACTCTGCACTAGTGCGAGCCGCAAATGCCACTTCCAGCCTTGCTGTGCAGAAGAAGAACAACAAGAAGAAGAAATATCTCGAAATATGTCCGTCAGGCCCCTTCCCTTGAGATATATCTGCAAATATCTCGGAAACGAAGCGAGCTATGACAAAATGTTAAGACCTTTTTTGTAGAGAATTATGTTTCCTACAATTTATGTTCTATGATATTTTTTGATCAGAAGCGTAGTTTTCGAGATATATCGAGATATTTAAAAGTTCCGAAGCCGCACCAACATAATAGAGATACAGAAACACCGTGGCCCCTTTCTTTGAGATAACTCTGCACTAGTGCGAGCCGGAAATGCCACTTCCAGCTTAGCTGTGCAGAAGAAGAACAACAAGAAGAAGAAATATCTCGAAATATGTCCGTCAGGCCCCTTCCCTTGAGATATATCTGCAAATATCTCGGAAACGAAGCGAGCTATGGCAAAATGTTAAGAGACCTTTTTTGTAGAGAATTATGTTTCCTACAATTTATGTTCTATGATATTCTTTGATCAGATGCGTAGTTCTCGAGATATATCAAGATATTTAAAAGTTCCGGAGCCGCACCAACATAATAGAGATACAGAAACACCGTGGCCCCTTTCTTTGAGATAACTCTGCACTATTGCGAGCTGCAAATGCCACTTCCAGCTTAGCTGTGCAGAAGAAGAACATCAAGAAGAAGAAATATCTCGATTAATGTCCGTCAGGCCCCTTCCCTTGAGATAAATCGGCAAATATCTCGGAAACGAAGAGGGCTATGGCAAAATGTTAAGAGACCTTTTTTGTGGAGAATTAAGTTTCCTACTTTTTATGTTCTATGATATTTTTTTATCTGATGCGTAGTTCTCGAGATATATCAAGATATTTAAAAGTTCCGAAGCCGCACCAACATAATAGAGATACAGAAACACCGTGGCCCCTTTCTTTGAGATAACTCTGCAATAGTGCGAGCCGCAAATGCCACTTCCAGCTTAGCTGTGCAGAAGAAGAACAACAAGAAGAAGAAATATCTCGAAATATGTCCGTCAGGCCCCTTCCCTTGTGATAAATCTGCAAATATCTCGGAAACGAAGCGAGCTATGGCAAAATGTTAAGAGACCTTTTTTGTAGAGAATTAAGTTTCCTACTTTTTATGTTCTATGATATTTTTTGATCAGATGCGTAGTTCTCGAGATATATCAAGATATTTAAAAGTTCCGAAGCCGCACCAACATAATAGAGATACAGAAACACCGTGGCCCCTTTCTTTGAGATAACTCTGCACTATTGCGAGCTGTAAATGCCACTTCCAGCTTAGCTGTGCAGAAGAAGAACAACAAGAAGAAGAAATATCTCGAAATATGTCCGTCAGGCCCCTTCCCTTGAGATATATCTGCAAATATCTCGGAAACGAAGCGAGCTATGGCAAAATGTTAAGAGACCTTTTTTGTAGAGAATTAAGTTTCCTACAATTTATGTTCTATGATATTTTTTGATCAGATGCGTAGTTCTCGAGATATATCAAGATATTTAAAAGTTCCGAAGCCGCACCAACATAATAGAGATACAGAAACACCGTGGCCCCTTTCTTTGAGATAACTCTGCACTATTGCGAGCTGTAAATGCCACTTCCAGCTTAGCTGTGCAGAAGAAGAACAACAAGAAGAAGAAATATCTCGAAATATGTCCGTCAGGCCCCTTCCCTTGAGATATATCTGCAAATATCTCGGAAACGAAGCGAGCTATGGCAAAATGTTAAGAGACCTTTTTTGTAGAGAATTATGTTTCCTACAATTTATGTTCTATGATATTTTTTGATCAGAAGCGTAGTTTTCGAGATATATCGAGATATTTAAAAGTTCCGAAGCCGCACCAACATAATAGAGATACAGAAACACCGTGGCCCCTTTCTTTGAGATAACTCTGCACTAGTGCGAGCCGCAAATGCCACTTCCAGCTTAGCTGCGCAGAAGAACAACAAGAAGAAGAAATATCTCGAAATATGTCCGTCAGGCCCCTTCCCTTGAGATAAATCTGCAAATATCTCGGAAACGAAGCGAGCTATGGCAAAATGTTAAGAGACCTTATTTGTAGAGAATTAAGTTTCCTACTTTTTATGTTCTATGATATTTTTTGATCAGATGCGTAGTTCTCGAGATATATCAAGATATTTAAAAGTTCCGAAACCGCACCAACATAATAGAGATACAGAAACACCGTGGCCCCTTTCTTTGAGATAACTCTGCACTATTGCGAGCTGTAAATGCCACTTCCAGCTTAGCTGTGCAGAAGAAGAACAACAAGAAGAAGAAATATCTCGAAATATGTCCGTCAGGCCCCTGCCCTTGAGATATATCTGCAAATATCTCGGAAACGAAGCGAGCTATGGCAAAATGTTAAGAGACGTTTTTTGTAGAGAATTATGTTTCCTACAATTTAAGTTCTATGATATTTTTTGATCAGAAGCGTAGTTTTCGAGATATATCGAGATATTTAAAAGTTCCGAAGCCGCACCAACATAATAGGGATACAGAAACACCGTGGCCCCTTTCTTTGAGATAACTCTGCACTAGTGCGAGCCGCAAATGCCACTTCCAGCCTTGCTGTGCAGAAGAAGAACAACAAGAAGAAGAAATATCTCGAAATATGTCCGTCAGGCCCCTTCCCTTGAGATATATCTGCAAATATCTCGGAAACGAAGCGAGCTATGACAAAATGTTAAGACCTTTTTTGTAGAGAATTATGTTTCCTACAATTTATGTTCTATGATATTTTTTGATCAGAAGCGTAGTTTTCGAGATATATCGAGATATTTAAAAGTTCCGAAGCCGCACCAACATAATAGAGATACAGAAACACCGTGGCCCCTTTCTTTGAGATAACTCTGCACTAGTGCGAGCCGCAAATGCCACTTCCAGCTTAGCTGTGCAGAAGAAGAACAACAAGAAGAAGAAATATCTCGAAATATGTCCGTCAGGCCCCTTCCCTTGAGATATATCTGCAAATATCTCGGAAACGAAGCGAGCTATGGCAAAATGTTAAGAGACCTTTTTTGTAGAGAATTATGTTTCCTACAATTTATGTTCTATGATATTCTTTGATCAGATGCGTAGTTCTCGAGATATATCAAGATATTTAAAAGTTCCGGAGCCGCACCAACATAATAGAGATACAGAAACACCGTGGCCCCTTTCTTTGAGATAACTCTGCACTATTGCGAGCTGCAAATGCCACTTCCAGCTTAGCTGTGCAGAAGAAGAACATCAAGAAGAAGAAATATCTCGATTAATGTCCGTCAGGCCCCTTCCCTTGAGATAAATCGGCAAATATCTCGGAAACGAAGAGGGCTATGGCAAAATGTTAAGAGACCTTTTTTGTGGAGAATTAAGTTTCCTACTTTTTATGTTCTATGATATTTTTTTATCTGATGCGTAGTTCTCGAGATATATCAAGATATTTAAAAGTTCCGAAGCCGCACCAACATAATAGAGATACAGAAACACCGTGGCCCCTTTCTTTGAGATAACTCTGCAATAGTGCGAGCCGCAAATGCCACTTCCAGCTTAGCTGTGCAGAAGAAGAACAACAAGAAGAAGAAATATCTCGAAATATGTCCGTCAGGCCCCTTCCCTTGTGATAAATCTGCAAATATCTCGGAAACGAAGCGAGCTATGGCAAAATGTTAAGAGACCTTTTTTGTAGAGAATTAAGTTTCCTACTTTTTATGTTCTATGATATTTTTTGATCAGATGCGTAGTTCTCGAGATATATCAAGATATTTAAAAGTTCCGAAGCCGCACCAACATAATAGAGATACAGAAACACCGTGGCCCCTTTCTTTGAGATAACTCTGCACTATTGCGAGCTGTAAATGCCACTTCCAGCTTAGCTGTGCAGAAGAAGAACAACAAGAAGAAGAAATATCTCGAAATATGTCCGTCAGGCCCCTTCCCTTGAGATATATCTGCAAATATCTCGGAAACGAAGCGAGCTATGGCAAAATGTTAAGAGACCTTTTTTGTAGAGAATTATGTTTCCTACAATTTATATTCTATGATATTTTTTGATCAGAAGCGTAGTTTTCGAGATATATCGAGATATTTAAAAGTTCCAAAGCCGCACCAACATAATAGAGATACAGAAACACCGTGGCCCCTTTCTTTGAGATAACTCTGCACTAGTGCGAGCCGCAAATGCCACTTCCAGCTTAGCTGTGCAGAAGAAGAACAACAAGAAGAAGAAATATCTCGAAATATGTCCGTCAGGCCCCTTCCCTTGAGATATATCTGCAAATATCTCGGAAACGAAGCGAGCTATGGCAAAATGTTAAGAGACCTTTTTTGTAGAGAATTATGTTTCCTACAATTTATGTTCTATGATATTCTTTGATCAGATGCGTAGTTCTCGAGATATATCAAGATATTTAAAAGTTCCGAAGCCGCACCAACATAATAGAGATACAGAAACACCGTGGCCCCTTTCTTTGAGATAACTCTGCACTATTGCGAGCTGCAAATGCCACTTCCAGCTTAGCTGTGCAGAAGAAGAACATCAAGAAGAAGAAATATCTCGATTAATGTCCGTCAGGCCCCTTCCCTTGAGATAAATCGGCAAATATCTCGGAAACGAAGAGGGCTATGGCAAAATGTTAAGAGACCTTTTTTGTGGAGAATTAAGTTTCCTACTTTTTATGTTCTATGATATTTTTTGATCAGATGCGTAGTTCTCGAGATATATCAAGATATTTAAAAGTTCGGAAGCCGCACCAACATAATAGAGATACAGAAACAGCGTGGCCCCTTTCTTTGAGATATCTCTGCACTATTGCGACCTGCAAATGCCACTTCCAGCTTAGCTGCGCAGAAGAACAACAAGAAGAAGAAATATCTCGAAATATGTCCGTCAGGCCCCTTCCCTTGAGATAAATCTGCAAATATCTCGGAAACGAAGCGAGCTATGGCAAAATGTTCAGAGACCTTTTTTGTAGAGAATTAAGTTTCCTACTTTTTATGTTCTATGATATTTTTTGATCAGATGCGTAGTTCTCGAGATATATCAAGATATTTAAAAGTTCCGAAGCCGCACCAACATAATAGAGATACAGAAACACCGTGGCCCCTTTCTTTGAGATAACTCTGCACTATTGCGAGCTGCAAATACCACTTCCAGCTTAGCTGTGCAGAGGAAGAACAACAAGAAGAAGAAGTATCTCGAAATATGTCCGTCAGGCCCGTTCCTTTGAGCTGAATCTGCAAATATCTCGGAAACGAAGCGAGCTATGGCAAAATGTTAAGAGACCTTTTTTGTAGAGAATTAAGTTTCCTACTTTTTATGTTCTATGATATTTTTTGATCAGATGCGTAGTTCTCGAGATATATCAAGATATTTAAAAGTTCCGAAGCCGCACCAACATAATAGAGATACAGAAACACCGTGGCCCCTTTCTTTGAGATAACTCTGCACTATTGCGAGCTGCAAATGCCACTTCCAGCTTAGCTGTGCAGAGGAAGAACAACAAGAAGAAGAAGTATCTCGAAATATGTCCGTCAGGCCCGTTCCTTTGAGCTGAATCTGCAAATATCTCGGAAACGGAGCGAGCTATGGCAAAATGTTAAGAGACGTTTTTTGTAGAGAATTATCTTTCCTACAATTTATGTTCTATGATATTTTTTGATCAGAAGCGTAGTTTTCGAGATATATCGAGATATTTAAAAGTTCCGAAGCCGCACCAACATAATAGAGATACAGAAACACCGTGGCCCCTTTCTTTGAGATAACTCTGCACTAGTGCGAGCCGCAAATGCCACTTCCAGCTTAGCTGTGCAGAAGAAGAACAACAAGAAGAAGAAATATCTCGAAATATGTCCGTCAGGCCCCTTCCCTTGAGATAAATCTGCAAATATCTCGGAAACCAAGCGAGCTATGGCAAAATGTTAAGAGACCTTTTTTGTAGAGAATTAAGTTTCCTACTTTTTATGTTCTATGATATTTTTTGATCAGATGCGTAGTTCTCAAGATATATCAAGATATTTAAAAGTTCCGAAGCCGCACCAACATAATAGAGATACAGAAACACCGTGGCCCCTTTCTTTGAGATAACTCTGCACTATTGCGAGCTGCAAATGCCACTTCCAGCTTAGCTGTGCAGAGGAAGAACAACAAGAAGAAGAAGTATCTCGAAATATGTCCGTCAGGCCCGTTCCTTTGAGCTGACTCTGCAAATATCTCGGAAACGAAGCGAGCTATGGCAAAATGTTAAGAGACGTTTTTTGTAGAGAATTATCTTTCCTACAATTTATGTTCTATGATATTTTTTGATCAGAAGCGTAGTTTTCGAGATATATCGAGATATTTAAAAGTTCCGAAGCCGCACCAACATAATAGAGATACAGAAACACCGTGGCCCCTTTCTTTGAGATAACTCTGCACTAGTGCGAGCCGCAAATGCCACTTCCAGCTTAGCTGTGCAGAAGAAGAACAACAAGAAGAAGAAATATCTCGAAATATGTCCGTCAGGCCCCTTCCCTTGAGATAAATCTGCAAATATCTCGGAAACGAAGCGAGCTATGGCAAAATGTTAACAGACCTTTTTTGTAGAGAATTATGTTTTCTACAATTTATGTTCTATGATATTTTTTGATCAGAAGCGTAGTTTTCGAGATATATCGAGATATTTAAAAGTTCCGAAGCCGCACCAACATAATAGAGATACAGAAACACCGTGGCCCCTTTCTTTGAGATAACTCTGCACTAGTGCGAGCCGCAAATGCCACTTCCAGCTTAGCTGTGCAGAAGAAGAACAACAAGAAGAAGAAATATCTCGAAATATGTCCGTCAGGCCCCTACCCTTGAGATAAATCTGCAAATATCTCGGAAACGAAGCGAGCTATGGCAAAATGTTAAGCGACTTTATTTGTAGAGAATTAAGTTTCCTACTTTTTACGTTCTATGATATTTTTTAATCAGATGCGTAGTTCTCGAGATATATAAAGATATTTAAAAGTTCCGAAGCCGCACCAACATAATAGAGATACAGAAACACCGTGGCCCCTTTCTTTGAGATAACTCTGCACTAGTGCGAGCCGCAAATGCCACTTCCAGCTTAGCTGTGCAGAAGAAGAACAACCAGAAGAAGAAATATCTCGAAATATTTCCGTTAGGCTCCTTCCCTTGAGATAAATCTGCAAATATCTCGGAAACGAAGCGACCTATGGCAAAATGTTCAGAGACCTTTTTTGTAGAGAATTAAGTTTCCTACTTTTTATGTTCTATGATATTTTTTGATCAGATGCGTAGTTCTCGAGATATATCAAGATATTTAAAAGTTCCGAAGCCGCACCAACATAATAGAGATACAGAAACACCGTGGCCCCTCTCTTTGAGATAACTCTGCACTATTGCGAGCTGCAAATGCCACTTCCAGCTTAGCTGTGCAGAAGAAGAACAACAAGAAGAAGAAATATCTCGAAATATGTCCGTCAGGCCAGTTCCTTTGAGCTGAATCTGCAAATATCTCGGAAACGAAGCGAGCTATGGCAAAATGTTAAGAGACCTTTTTTGTAGAGAATTAAGTTTCCTACTTTTTATGTTCTATGATATTTTTTGATCAGAAGCGTAGTTTTCGAGATATATCGAGATATTTAAAAGTTCCGAAGACGCACCAACATAATAGAGATACAGAAACACCGTGGCCCCTTTCGTTGAGACAACTCTGCACTAGTGCGAGCCGTAAATGCCACTTCCAGCTTAGCTGTGCAGAAGAAGAACAACAAGAAGAAGAAATATCTCGAAATATGTCCGTCAGGCCCCTTCCCTTGAGATAAATCTGCAAATATCTCGGAAACGAAGCGAGCTATGGCAAAATGTTAAGAGACCTTTTTTGTAGAGAATTATGTTTCCTACTTTTTATGTTCTATGATATTTTTTGATCAGATGCGTAGTTCTCGAGATATATCAAGATATTTAAAAGTTCCGAAGCCGCACCAACATAATAGAGATACAGAAACACCGTGGCCCCTTTCTTTGAGATAACTCTGCACTATGTCTCGAAATATGTCCGTCAGGCCCGTTCCTTTGAGCTGAATCTGCAAATATCTCGGAAACGAAGCGAGCTATGGCAAAATGTTAAGAGACGTTTTTTGTAGAGAATTATGTTTCCTACAATTTATGTTGTATGATATTTTTCGATCAGAGGCGTAGTTATCGAGATATATCAAGATATTTAAAAGTTCCGAAGCCGCACCAACATAATAGAGATACAGAAACACCGTGGCCCCTTTCTTTGAGATAACTCTGCACGATTGCGAGCTGGAAATGCCACTTCCAGTTTAGCTGTGCAGAAAAAGAACAACAAGAAGAAGAAATATCTCGAAATATGTCCATCAGGACCCTTCCCTTGAGATAAATCTGCAAATATCTCGGAAACGAAGCGAGCTATGGCAAAATGTTAAGAGACCTTTTTTGTAGAGAATTATGTCTCCTACAATTTATGTTCTATGATATTTTTTGATCAGAAGCGTAGTTTTCGAGATATATCGAGATATGTAAAAGTTCCGAAGCCGCACCAACATAATAGAGATACAGAAACACCGTGGCCCCTTTCTTTGTTATAACTCTGCACTCTTGCGAGCTGCAAATGCCACTTCCAGCTTAGCTGTGCAGAAGAAGAACAACAAGAAGAAGAAATATCTCGAAATATGTCCGTCAGGCCACTTCCCTTGAGATAAATCTGCAAATATCTCGGAAACGAAGCGAGCTATGGCAAAATGTTAAGAGACCTTTTTTGTAGAGAATTAAGTTTCCTGCTTTTTATGTTCGATGATATTTTTTGATCAGATGCGTAGTTCTCGAGATATATCAAGATATTTAAAAGTTCCGAAGCTGCACCAACATAATAGAGGTACAGAAACACCGTGGCCTCTTTCTTTGAGATAACTCTGCACTATTGCGAGCTGCAAATGCCACTTCGAGCTTAGCTGTGCAGAAGAAGAACAACAAGAAGAAGAAATATCTCGAAATATGTCCGTCAGGCCCCTTCCCTTGAGATAAATCTGCAAATATCTCGGAAACGAAGAGAGCTATGGCAAAATGTTAAGAGACCTTTTTTGTAGAGAATTAAGTTTCCTACTTTTCATGTTCTATGATATTTTTTGATCAGATGCGTAGTTCTCGAGATATATCAAGATATTTAAAAGTTCCGAAGCAGCACCAACATAATAGAGATACAGAAACAGCGTGGCCCCTTTCTTTGAGATAACTCTGCACTATTGCGAGCTGTAAATGCCACTTCCAGCTTAGCTGTGCAGAAGAAGAACAACAAGAAGAAGAAATATCTCGAAATATGTCCGTCAGGCCCCTTCCCTTGAGATAAATATGCAAATATCTCGGACACGAAGCGAGCTATGGCAAAATGTTAAGAGACCTTTTTTGTAGAGAATTAAGTTTCCTACTTTTTATGTTCTATGATATTTTTTGATCAGATGCGTAGTTCTCGAGATATATCAAGATATTTAAAAGTTCCGAAGCCGCACCAACATAATAGAGATACAGAAACACCGTGGCCCCTTTCTTTGAGATAACTCTGCACTATTGCGAGCTGCAAATGCCACTTCCAGCTTAGCTGTGCAGAGGAAGAACAACAAGAAGAAGAAATATCTCGAAATATGTCCGTCAGGCCAGTTCCTTTGAGCTGAATCTGCAAATATCTCGGAAACGAAACGAGCTATGGCAAAATGTTAAGAGACCTTTTTTGTAGAGAATTATGTTTCCTACAATTTAGGTTCTAGGATATTTTTTGATCAGAAGCGTAGTTTTCGAGATATATCGAGATATTTTAAAGTTCCGAAGACGCACCAACATAATAGAGATACAGAAACACCGTGGCCCCTTTCTTTGAGATAACTCTGCACTAGTGCGAGCCGCAAATGCCACTTCCAGTTTAGCTGTGCAGAAGAAGAACAACAAGAAGAAGAAATATCTCGAAATATGTCCGTCAGGCCACTTCCCTTGAGATAAATCTGCAAATATCTCGGAAACGAAGCGAGCTATGGCAAAATGTTAAGAGACCTTTTTTGTAGAGAATTAAGTTTCCTACTTTTTATGTTCAATGATATTTTTTGATCAGATGCGTAGTTCTCGAGATATATCAAGATATTTAAAAGTTCCGAAGCTGCACCAACATAATAGAGGTACAGAAACACCGTGGCCTCTTTCTTTGAGATAACTCTGCACTATTGCGAGCTGCAAATGCCACTTCGAGCTTAGCTGTGCAGAAGAAGAACAACAAGAAGAAGAAATATCTCGAAATATGTCCGTCAGGCCCCTTCCCTTGAGATAAATCTGCAAATATCTCGGAAACGAAGAGAGCTATGGCAAAATGTTAAGAGACCTTTTTTGTAGAGAATTAAGTTTCCTACGTTTCATGTTCTATGATATTTTTTGATCAGATGCGTAGTTCTCGAGATATATCAAGATATTTAAAAGTTCCGAAGCAGCACCAACATAATAGAGATACAGAAACACCGTGGCCCCTTTCTTTGAGATAACTCTGCACTATTGCGAGCTGTAAATGCCACTTCCAGCTTAGCTGTGCAGAAGAAGAACAACAAGAAGAAGAAATATCTCGAAATATGTCCGTCAGGCCCCTTCCCTTGAGATAAATATGCAAATATCTCGGAAACGAAGCGAGCTATGGCAAAATGTTAAGAGACCTTTTTTGTAGAGAATTATGTCTCCTACAATTTATGTTCTATGATATTTTTTGATCAGAAGCGTAGTTTTCGAGATATATCGAGATATGTAAAAGTTCCGAAGCTGCACCAACATAATAGAGATACAGAAACACCGTGGCCCCTTTCTTTGGGATAACTCTGGACTCTTGCGAGCTGCAAATGCCACTTCCAGCTTAGCTGTGCAGAAGAAGAACAACAAGAAGAAGAAATATCTCGAAATATGTCCGTCAGGCCACTTCCCTTGAGATAAATCTGCAAATATCTCGGAAACGAAGCGAGCTATGGCAAAATGTTAAGAGACCTTTTTTGTAGAGAATTATGTTTCCTACTTTTTATGTTCTATGATATTTTTTGATCAGATGCGTAGTTCTCGAGATATATCAAGATATTTAAAAGTTCCGAAGCCGCACCAACATAATAGAGATACAGAAACACCGTGGCCCCTTTCTTTGAGATAACTCTGCACTATGTCTCGAAATATGTCCGTCAGGCCCGTTCCTTTGAGCTGAATCTGCAAATATCTCGGAAACGAAGCGAGCTATGGCAAAATGTTAAGAGACGTTTTTTGTAGAGAATTATGTTTCCTACAATTTATGTTGTATGATATTTTTCGATCAGAGGCGTAGTTATCGAGATATATCAAGATATTTAAAAGTTCCGAAGCCGCACCAACATAATAGAGATACAGAAACACCGTGGCCCCTTTCTTTGAGATAACTCTGCACGATTGCGAGCTGGAAATGCCACTTCCAGTTTAGCTGTGCAGAAAAAGAACAACAAGAAGAAGAAATATCTCGAAATATGTCCATCAGGACCCTTCCCTTGAGATAAATCTGCAAATATCTCGGAAACGAAGCGAGCTATGGCAAAATGTTAAGAGACCTTTTTTGTAGAGAATTATGTCTCCTACAATTTATGTTCTATGATATTTTTTGATCAGAAGCGTAGTTTTCGAGATATATCGAGATATGTAAAAGTTCCGAAGCCGCACCAACATAATAGAGATACAGAAACACCGTGGCCCCTTTCTTTGTTATAACTCTGCACTCTTGCGAGCTGCAAATGCCACTTCCAGCTTAGCTGTGCAGAAGAAGAACAACAAGAAGAAGAAATATCTCGAAATATGTCCGTCAGGCCACTTCCCTTGAGATAAATCTGCAAATATCTCGGAAACGAAGCGAGCTATGGCAAAATGTTAAGAGACCTTTTTTGTAGAGAATTAAGTTTCCTGCTTTTTATGTTCGATGATATTTTTTGATCAGATGCGTAGTTCTCGAGATATATCAAGATATTTAAAAGTTCCGAAGCTGCACCAACATAATAGAGGTACAGAAACACCGTGGCCTCTTTCTTTGAGATAACTCTGCACTATTGCGAGCTGCAAATGCCACTTCGAGCTTAGCTGTGCAGAAGAAGAACAACAAGAAGAAGAAATATCTCGAAATATGTCCGTCAGGCCCCTTCCCTTGAGATAAATCTGCAAATATCTCGGAAACGAAGAGAGCTATGGCAAAATGTTAAGAGACCTTTTTTGTAGAGAATTAAGTTTCCTACTTTTCATGTTCTATGATATTTTTTGATCAGATGCGTAGTTCTCGAGATATATCAAGATATTTAAAAGTTCCGAAGCAGCACCAACATAATAGAGATACAGAAACAGCGTGGCCCCTTTCTTTGAGATAACTCTGCACTATTGCGAGCTGTAAATGCCACTTCCAGCTTAGCTGTGCAGAAGAAGAACAACAAGAAGAAGAAATATCTCGAAATATGTCCGTCAGGCCCCTTCCCTTGAGATAAATATGCAAATATCTCGGACACGAAGCGAGCTATGGCAAAATGTTAAGAGACCTTTTTTGTAGAGAATTAAGTTTCCTACTTTTTATGTTCTATGATATTTTTTGATCAGATGCGTAGTTCTCGAGATATATCAAGATATTTAAAAGTTCCGAAGCCGCACCAACATAATAGAGATACAGAAACACCGTGGCCCCTTTCTTTGAGATAACTCTGCACTATTGCGAGCTGCAAATGCCACTTCCAGCTTAGCTGTGCAGAGGAAGAACAACAAGAAGAAGAAATATCTCGAAATATGTCCGTCAGGCCAGTTCCTTTGAGCTGAATCTGCAAATATCTCGGAAACGAAACGAGCTATGGCAAAATGTTAAGAGACCTTTTTTGTAGAGAATTATGTTTCCTACAATTTAGGTTCTAGGATATTTTTTGATCAGAAGCGTAGTTTTCGAGATATATCGAGATATTTTAAAGTTCCGAAGACGCACCAACATAATAGAGATACAGAAACACCGTGGCCCCTTTCTTTGAGATAACTCTGCACTAGTGCGAGCCGCAAATGCCACTTCCAGTTTAGCTGTGCAGAAGAAGAACAACAAGAAGAAGAAATATCTCGAAATATGTCCGTCAGGCCACTTCCCTTGAGATAAATCTGCAAATATCTCGGAAACGAAGCGAGCTATGGCAAAATGTTAAGAGACCTTTTTTGTAGAGAATTAAGTTTCCTACTTTTTATGTTCAATGATATTTTTTGATCAGATGCGTAGTTCTCGAGATATATCAAGATATTTAAAAGTTCCGAAGCTGCACCAACATAATAGAGGTACAGAAACACCGTGGCCTCTTTCTTTGAGATAACTCTGCACTATTGCGAGCTGCAAATGCCACTTCGAGCTTAGCTGTGCAGAAGAAGAACAACAAGAAGAAGAAATATCTCGAAATATGTCCGTCAGGCCCCTTCCCTTGAGATAAATCTGCAAATATCTCGGAAACGAAGAGAGCTATGGCAAAATGTTAAGAGACCTTTTTTGTAGAGAATTAAGTTTCCTACGTTTCATGTTCTATGATATTTTTTGATCAGATGCGTAGTTCTCGAGATATATCAAGATATTTAAAAGTTCCGAAGCAGCACCAACATAATAGAGATACAGAAACACCGTGGCCCCTTTCTTTGAGATAACTCTGCACTATTGCGAGCTGTAAATGCCACTTCCAGCTTAGCTGTGCAGAAGAAGAACAACAAGAA
This sequence comes from Osmia lignaria lignaria, assembly GCF_051020975.1. Lineage (NCBI taxonomy): Eukaryota > Metazoa > Arthropoda > Insecta > Hymenoptera > Megachilidae > Osmia > Osmia lignaria. The sequence continues at coordinate 10,925,729 of NW_027478160.1, forward strand.
GAAGAAATATCTCGAAATATGTCCGTCAGGCCCCTTCCCTTGAGATAAATATGCAAATATCTCGGAAACGAAGCGAGCTATGGCAAAATGTTAAGAGACCTTTTTTGTAGAGAATTATGTCTCCTACAATTTATGTTCTATGATATTTTTTGATCAGAAGCGTAGTTTTCGAGATATATCGAGATATGTAAAAGTTCCGAAGCTGCACCAACATAATAGAGATACAGAAACACCGTGGCCCCTTTCTTTGGGATAACTCTGGACTCTTGCGAGCTGCAAATGCCACTTCCAGCTTAGCTGTGCAGAAGAAGAACAACAAGAAGAAGAAATATCTCGAAATATGTCCGTCAGGCCACTTCCCTTGAGATAAATCTGCAAATATCTCGGAAACGAAGCGAGCTATGGCAAAATGTTAAGAGACCTTTTTTGTAGAGAATTAAGTTTCCTGCTTTTTATGTTCGATGATATTTTTTGATCAGATGCGTAGTTCTCGAGATATATCAAGATATTTAAAAGTTCCGAAGCTGCACCAACATAATAGAGGTACAGAAACACCGTGGCCTCTTTCTTTGAGATAACTCTGCACTATTGCGAGCTGCAAATGCCACTTCGAGCTTAGCTGTGCAGAAGAAGAACAACAAGAAGAAGAAATATCTCGAAATATGTCCGTCAGGCCCCTTCCCTTGAGATAAATCTGCAAATATCTCGGAAACGAAGAGAGCTATGGCAAAATGTTAAGAGACCTTTTTTGTAGAGAATTAAGTTTCCTACTTTTCATGTTCTATGATATTTTTTGATCAGATGCGTAGTTCTCGAGATATATCAAGATATTTAAAAGTTCCGAAGCAGCACCAACATAATAGAGATACAGAAACAGCGTGGCCCCTTTCTTTGAGATAACTCTGCACTATTGCGAGCTGTAAATGCCACTTCCAGCTTAGCTGTGCAGAAGAAGAACAACAAGAAGAAGAAATATCTCGAAATATGTCCGTCAGGCCCCTTCCCTTGAGATAAATATGCAAATATCTCGGACACGAAGCGAGCTATGGCAAAATGTTAAGAGACCTTTTTTGTAGAGAATTAAGTTTCCTACTTTTTATGTTCTATGATATTTTTTGATCAGATGCGTAGTTCTCGAGATATATCAAGATATTTAAAAGTTCCGAAGCCGCACCAACATAATAGAGATACAGAAACACCGTGGCCCCTTTCTTTGAGATAACTCTGCACTATTGCGAGCTGCAAATGCCACTTCCAGCTTAGCTGTGCAGAGGAAGAACAACAAGAAGAAGAAATATCTCGAAATATGTCCGTCAGGCCAGTTCCTTTGAGCTGAATCTGCAAATATCTCGGAAACGAAACGAGCTATGGCAAAATGTTAAGAGACCTTTTTTGTAGAGAATTATGTTTCCTACAATTTATGTTCTATGATATTTTTTGATCAGAAGCGTAGTTTTCGAGATATATCGAGATATTTAAAAGTTCCGAAGACGCACCAACATAATAGAGATACAGAAACACCGTGGCCCCTTTCTTTGAGATAACTCTGCACTAGTGCGAGCCGCAAATGCCACTTCCAGTTTAGCTGTGCAGAAGAAGAACAACAAGAAGAAGAAATATCTCGAAATATGTCCGTCAGGCCACTTCCCTTGAGATAAATCTGCAAATATCTCGGAAACGAAGCGAGCTATGGCAAAATGTTAAGAGACCTTTTTTGTAGAGAATTAAGTTTCCTACTTTTTATGTTCAATGATATTTTTTGATCAGATGCGTAGTTCTCGAGATATATCAAGATATTTAAAAGTTCCGAAGCTGCACCAACATAATAGAGGTACAGAAACACCGTGGCCTCTTTCTTTGAGATAACTCTGCACTATTGCGAGCTGCAAATGCCACTTCGAGCTTAGCTGTGCAGAAGAAGAACAACAAGAAGAAGAAATATCTCGAAATATGTCCGTCAGGCCCCTTCCCTTGAGATAAATCTGCAAATATCTCGGAAACGAAGAGAGCTATGGCAAAATGTTAAGAGACCTTTTTTGTAGAGAATTAAGTTTGCTACTTTTCATGTTCTATGATATTTTTTGATCAGATGCGTAGTTCTCGAGATGTATCAAGATATTTAAAAGTTCCGAAGCCGCACCAACGTAATAGAGATACAGAAACACCGTGGCCCCTTTCTTTGAGATAACTCTGCACTATTGCGAGCTGTAAATGCCACTTCCAGCTTAGCTGTGCAGAAGAAGAACAACAAGAAGAAGAAATATCTCGAAATATGTCCATCAGGACCCTTCCCTTGAGATAAATCTGCAAATATCTCGGAAACGAAATGAGCTATGGCAAAATCTTAAGAGACCTTTTTTGTAGAGAATTATGTTTCCTACAATTTATGTTCTATGATATTTGTTGATCAGAAGCGTAGTTTTCGAGATATATCGAGATATGTAAAAGTTCCGAAGCCGCACCAACATAATAGAGATACAGAAACACCGTGGCCCCTTTCTTTGGGATAACTCTGCACTCTTGCGAGCTGCAAATGCCACTTCCAGCTTAGCTGTGCAGAAGAAGAACAACAAGAAGAAGAAATATCTCGAAATATGTCCGTCAGGCCAGTTCCTTTGAGCTGAATCTGCAAATATCTCGGAAACGAAACGAGCTATGGCAAAATGTTAAGAGACGTTTTTTGTAGAGAATTATGTTTCCTACAATTTATGTTCTATGATATTTTTTGATCAGAAGCGTAGTTTTCGAGATATATCGAGATATTTAAAAGTTCCGAAGACGCACCAACATAATAGAGATACAGAAACACCGTGGCCCCTTTCTTTGAGATAACTCTGCACTAGTGCGAGCCGCAAATGCCACTTCCAGCTTAGCTGTGCAGAAGAAGAACAACAAGAAGAAGAAATATCTCGAAATATGTCCGTCAGGCCCCTTCCCTTGAGATATATCTGCAAATATCTCGGAAACGAAGAGAGCTATGGCAAAATGTTAAGAGACCTTTTTTGTAGAGAATTATGTTTCCTACTTTTCATGTTCTATGATATTTTTTGATCGGATGCGTAGTTCTCGAGATATATCAAGATATTTAAAAGTTCCGAAGCCGCACCAACATAATAGAGATACAGAAACACCGTGGCCCCTTTCTTTGAGATAACTCTGCACTATTGCGAGCTGTAAATGCCACTTCCAGCTTAGCTGTGCAGAAGAAGAACAACAAGAAGAAGAAATATCTCGAAATATGCCCGTTAGGCCCCTTCCCTTGAGATATATCTGCAAATATCTCGGAAACGAAGCGAGCTATGGCAAAATGTTAAGAGACCTTTTTTGTAGAGAATTATGTTTGCTACAATTTATGTTCTATGATATTTTTTGTTCAGAAGCGTAGTTTTCGAGATATATCGAGATATTTAAAAGTTCCGAAGCCGCACCAACATAATAGAGATACAGAAACACCGTGGCCCCTTTCTTTGAGATAACTCTGCACTAGTGCGAGCCGCAAATGCCACTTCCAGCTTAGCTGTGCAGAAGAAGAACAACAAGAAGAAGAAACATCTCGAAATATGTCCGTCAGGCCCCTTCCCTTGAGATACATATGCAAATATCTCGGAAACGAAGCGAGCTATGGCAAAATGTTAAGCGACCTTTTTTGTAGAGAATTAAGATTCCTACTTTTTATGTTCTATGATATTTTTTGATCAGATGCGTAGTTCTCGAGATATATCAAGATATTTAAAAGTTCCGAAGCCGCACCAACATAATAGAGATACAGAAACACCGTGGCCCCTTTCTTTGAGATAACTCTGCACTATTGCGAGCTGCAAATGCCACTTCCAGCTTAGCTGTGCAGAAGAAGAACAACAAGAAGAAGAAATATCTCGAAATATGTCCGTCAGGCCCCTTCCCTTGAGATATATCTGCAAATATCTCGGAAACGAAGAGAGCTACGGCAAAATGTTAAGAGACCTTTTTTGTAGAGAATTAAGTTTCCTACTTTTCATGTTCTATGATATTTTTTGATCAGATGCGTAGTTCTCGAGATATATCAAGATATTTAAAAGTTCCGAAGCCGCACCAACATAATAGAGATACAGAAACACAGTGGCCCCTTTCTTTGAGATAACTCTGCACTATTGCGAGCTGTAAATGCCACTTCCAGCTTAGCTGTGCAGAAGAAGAACAACAAGAAGAAGAAATATCTCGAAATATGTCCGTCAGGCCCCTTCCCTTGAGATAAATCTGCAAATATCTCGGAAACGAAGCGAGCTATGGCAAAATGTTAAGAGACCTTTTTTGTACAGAATTATGTTTCCTACTTTTTACGTTCTATGATATTTTTTGATCAGACGCGTAGTTCTCGAGATATATCAAGATATTTAAAAGTTCCGAAGCCGCACCAACATAATAGAGATACAGAAACACCGTGGCCCCTTTCTTTGAGATATCTCTGCACTATTGCGAGCTGCAAATGCCACTTCCAGCTTAGCTGTGCAGAAGAAGAACAACAAGAAGAAGAAATATCTCGAAATATGTCCGTCAGGACCCTGCCCTTGAGATATATCTGCAAATATCTCGGAAACGAAGCGAGCTATGCCAAAATGTTAAGAGACGTTTTTTGTAGAGAATTATGTTTCCTACAATTTATGTTCTATGATATTTTTTGATCAGAAGCGTAGTTTTCGAGATATATCGAGATACTTAAAAGTTCCGAAGCCGCACCAACATAATAGAGATACAGAAACACCGTGGCCCCTTTCTTTGAGATAACTGTGCACTAGTGCGAGCCGCAAATGCCACTTCCAGCTTAGCTGTGCAGAAGAAGAACAACAAGAAGAAGAAATATCTCGAAATATGTCCGTCAGGCCCCTTCCCTTGAGATAAATCTGCAAATATCTCGGAAACGAAGCGAGCTATGGCAAAATGTTAAGAGACCTTTTTTGTACAGAATTATGTTTCCTACTTTTTATGTTCTATGATATTTTTTGATCAGATGCGTTGTTCTCGAGATATATCAAGATATTTAAAAGTTCCGAAACCGCACCAACATAATAGAGATACAGAAACACCATGGCCCCTTTCTTTGAGATAACTCTGCACTAGTGCGAGCCGCAAATGCCACTTCCAGCTTAGCTGTGCAGAAGAAGAACAACAAGAAGCAGAAATATCTCGAAATATGTCCGTTAGGCCCCTTCCCTTGAGATAAATCTGCAAATATCTCGGAAACGAAGCGAGCTATGGCAAAATGTTAAGAGACCTTTTTTGTAGAGAATTAAGTTTCCTACTTTTTATGTTCTATGATATTTTTTGATCAGATGCGTAGTTCTCGAGATATATTAAGATATTTAAAAGTTCCGAAGCCGCACCAACATAATAGAGATACAGAAACACCGTAGCCCCTTTCTTTGAGATAACTCTGCACTATTGCGAGCTGTAAATGCCACTTCCAGCTTAGCTGTGCAGAAGAAGAACAACAAGAATAAGAAATATTTCGAAATATGTCCGTCAGGCCCCTTCCCTTGAGATAAATCTGCAAATATCTCGGAAACGAAGCGAGCTATGGCAAAATGTTAAGAGACCTTTTTTGTAGAGAATTAAGTTTTCTACTTTTTCTGTTTTATGATATTTCTTGATCAGATGCGTAGTTCTCGAGATATATCAAGATATTTAAAAGTTCCGAAGCCGCACCAACATAATAGAGATACAGAAACACCGTGGCCCCTTTCTTTGAGATAACTCTGCACGATTGCGAGCTGGAAATGCCACTTCCAGTTTAGCTGTGCAGAAGAAGAACAACAAGAAGAAGAAATATCTCGAAATATGTCCATCAGGACCCTTCCCTTGAGATAAATCTGCAAATATCTCGGAAACGAAGCGAGCTATGGCAAAATGTTAGGAGACCTTTTTTGTAGAGAATTATGTTTCCTAGAATTTATGTTCTATGATATTTTTTGATCAGAAGCGTAGTTTTGGAGATATATCGAGATATTTAAAAGTTCCGAAGCCGCACCAACATAATAGAGATACAGAAACACCGTGGCCCCTTTCTTTGGGATAACTCTGCACTATTGCGAGCTGGAAATGCCACTTCCAGTTTAGCTGTGCAGAAGAAGAACAACAAGAAGAAGAAATATCTCGAAATATGTCCGTCAGGACCCTTCCCTTGAGATAAATCTGCAAATATCTCGGAAACGAAGCGAGCTATTGCAAAACGTTAAGAGACCTTTTTTGTAGAGAATTTAGTTTCCTACTTTTTATGTTCTATGATATTTTTTGATCAGATGCGTAGTTCTCGAGATATATCAAGATATTTAAAAGCTCCGAAGCTGCACCAACATAATAGAGGTACAGAAACACCGTGGCCCCTTTCTTTGAGATAACTCTGCACTATTGCGAGCTGCAAATGCCACTTCCAGCTTAGCTGTGCAGAAGAAGAACAACAAGAATAAGAAATATTTCGAAATATGTCCGTCAGGCCCCTTCCCTTGAGATAAATCTGCAAATATCTCGGAAACGAAGCGAGCTACGGCAAAATGTTAAGAGACCTTTTTTGTAGAAAATTAGGTTTCGTACTTTTTATGTTCTATGATATTTTTTGATCAGATGCGTAGTTCTCGAGATATATCAAGATATTTAAAAGTTCCGAAGCCGCACCAACATAATAGAGATACAGAAACACCGTGGCCCCTTTCTTTGCGATAACACTGCACTATTGCGAGCTGCAAATGCCACTTCCAGCTTAGCTGTGCAGAAGAAGAACAACAAGAAGAAGAAATATCTCGATATATGTCCGTCAGGCCCCTTCCCTTGAGATAAATCTGTAAATATCTCGGAAACGAAGCGAGCTATGGCAAAATGTTAAGAGACCTTTTTTGTAGAGAATTAAGTTTCCTACTTTTTATGTTCTATGATATTTTTCGATCAGAGGCGTAGTTCTCGAGATATATCAAGATATTTAAAAGTTCCGAAGCCGCACCAACATAATAGAGATACAGAAACACCGTGGCCCCTCTCTTTGAGATAACTCTGCACGATTGCGAGCCGCAAATGCCACTTACAGCTTAGCTGTGCAGAAGAAGAACAACGAGAAGAAGAAGTATCTCGAAATATGTCCGTCAGGCCCGTTCCTTTGAGCTGAATCTGCAAATATCTCGGAAACGAAGCGAGCTATGGCAAAATGTTAAGAGACGTTTTTTGTAGTGAATTATGTTTCCTACAATTTATGTTCTATGATATTTTTTGATCAGAAGCGTAGTTTTCGAGATATATCGAGATATTTAAAAGTTCCGAAGCCGCACCAACATAATAGAGATACGGAAACACCGTGGCCCCTTTCTTTGGGATAACTCTGCACTATTGCGAGCTGGAAATGCCACTTCCAGTTTAGCTGTGCAGAAGAAGAACAACAAGAAGAAGAAATATCTCGAAATATGTCCGTCAGGACCCTTCCCTTGAGATAAATCTGCAAATATCTCGGAAACGAAGCGAGCTATTGCAAAACGTTGAGAGACCTTTTTTGTAGAGAATTAAGTTTCCTACTTTTTATGTTCTATGATATTTTTTGATCAGATGCGTAGTTCTCGAGATATATCAAGATATTTAAAAGCTCCGAAGCTGCACCAACATAATAGAGGTACAGAAACACCGTGGCCCCTTTCTTTGAGATAACTCTGCACTATTGCGAGCTGCAAATGCCACTTCCAGCTTAGCTGTGCAGAAGAAGAACAACAAGAATAAGAAATATTTCGAAATATGTCCGTCAGGCCCCTTCCCTTGAGATAAATCTGCAAATATCTCGGAAACGAAGCGAGCTACGGCAAAATGTTAAGCGACCTTTTTTGTAGAAAATTAGGTTTCCTACTTTTTATGTTCTATGATATTTTTTGATCAGATGCGTAGTTCTCGAGATATATCAAGATATTTAAAAGTTCCGAAGCCGCACCAACATAATAGAGATACAGAAACACCGTGGCCCCTTTCTTTGAGATAACTCTGCACTATTGCGAGCTGCAAATGCCACTTCCAGCTTAGCTGTGCAGAAGAGGAACAACAAGAAGAAGAAATATCTCGGAATATGTCGTCAGGCCCCTTCCCTTGAGCTAAATCTGCAAATATCTCGGAAACGATGCCAGCTATGGGAAAATGTTAAGAGACCTTTTTTGTAGAGAATTATGTTTCCTACTTTTTATGTTCTATGATATTTTTTGATCAGATGCGTAGTTTTCGAGATATATCGAGATATTTAAAAGTTCCGAAGCCGCACCAACATAATAGAGATACAGACACATCGTGGCCCCTTTCTTTGGGATAACTCTGCACTATTGCGAGTTGGAAATGCCACTTCCAGTTTAGCTGTGCAGAAGAAGAACAACAAGAAGAAGAAATATCTCGAAATATGTCCGTCAGGACCCTTCCCTTGAGATAAATCTGCAAGTATCTCGGAAACGAAGCGAGCTATTGCAAAACGTTAAGAGACCTTTTTTGTAGAGAATTAAGTTTCCTACTTTTTATGTTCTATGATATTTTTTGATCAGATGCGTAGTTCTCGAGATATATCAAGATATTTAAAAGTTCCGAAGCTGCACCAACATAATAGAGGTGCAGAAACACCGTGGCCTCTTTCTTTGAGATAACTCTGCACTATTGCGAGCTGCAAATGCCACTTCCAGCTTAGCTGTGCAGAAGAGGAACAACAAGAAGAAGAAATATCTCGGAATATGTCCGTCAGGCCCCTTCCCTTGAGATATATCTGCAAATATCTCGGAAACGATGCCAGCTATGGGAAAATGTTAAGAGACCTTTTTTGTAGAGAATTAAGTTTCCTACTTTTTATCTTCTATGCTATTTTTTGATCAGATGCGTAGTTCTCGAGATATATCAAGATATTTAAAAGTTCCGAAGCCGCACCAACATAATAGAGATACAGAAACACCGTGGCCCCTTTCTTTGAGATAACTCTGCACTATTGCGCGCTGCAAATGCCACTTCCAGCTTAGCTGTGCAGAAGAAGAACAACAAGAAGAAGAAATATCTCGAAATATGTCCGTCAGGCCCCTTCCCTTGAGATAAATCTGCAAATATCTCGGAAACGAAGCGAGCTATGGCAAAATGTTAAGAGACCTTTTTTGTAGAGAATTAAGTTTCCTACTTTTTATGTTCTATGATATTTTTTGATCAGATGCGTAGTTCTCGAGATATATCAAGATATTTAAAAGTTCCGAAGCCGCACTAACATAATAGAGATACAGAAACACCGTGGCCCCTTTCTTTGAGATAACTCTGCACTATTGCGCGCTGCAAATGCCACTTCCAGCTTAGCTGTGCAGAAGAAGAACAACAAGAAGAAGAAATATCTCGAGATATGTCCGTCAGGCCCCTTCCCTTGAGATAAATCTGCAAATATCTCGGAAACGAAGCGAGCTATGGCAAAATGTTAAGAGACCTTTTTTGTAGAGACTTAAGTTTCCTACTTTTTATGTTCTATGATATTTTTCGATCAGAGGCGTAGTTCTCGAGATATATCAAGATATTTAAAAGTTCCGAAGCCGCACCAACATAATAGAGATACAGAAACACCGTGGCCCCTTTCTTTGAGATAACTCTGCACTATTGCGAGCTGTAAATGCCACTTCCAGCTTAGCTGTGCAGGAGAAGAACAACAAGAAGAAGAAATATCTCGAAATATGTCCGTCAGGCCCCTTCCCTTGAGATAAATCTGCAAATATCTCGGAAACGAAGAGAGCTATGGCAAAATGTTAAGAGACCTTTTTTGTAGAGAATTAAGTTTCCTACTTTTTATGTTCTATCATATTTTTTGATCAGACGCGTAGTTCTCGAGATATATCAAGATATTTAAAAGTTCCGAAGCCGCACCAACATAATAGAGATACAGAAACACCGTGGCCCCTTTCTTTGAGATAACTCTGCACTGTTGCGAGCTGTAAATGCCACTTCCAGCTTAGCTGTGCAGAAGAAGAACAACAAGAAGAAGAAATATCTCGAAATATGTCCGTCAGGCCCCTGCCCTTGAGATATATCTGCAAATATCTCGGAAACGAAGCGAGCTATGGCAAAATGTTAAGAGACGTTTTTTGTAGTGAATTATGTTTCCTACAATTTATGTTCTATGATATTTTTTGATCAGAAGCGTAGTTTTCGAGATATATCGAGATATTTAAAAGTTCCGAAGCCGCACCAACATAATAGAGATACAGAAACACCGTGGCTCCTTTCTTTGAGATAACTCTGCACTACTGCGAGCTGCAAATGCCACTTCCAGCTTAGCTGTGCAGAAGAAGAACAACAAGAAGAAGAAATATCTCGAAATATGTCCGTCAGGCCCCTTCCCTTGAGATAAATCTGCAAATATCTCGGAAACGAAGCGAGCTATTGCAAAACGTTAAGAGACCTTTTTTGTAGAGAATTTAGTTTCCTACTTTTTATGTTCTATGATATTTTTTGATCAGATGCGTAGTTCTCGAGATATATCAAGATATTTAAAAGCTCCGAAGCTGCACCAACATAATAGAGGTACAGAAACACCGTGGCCCCTTTCTTTGAGATAACTCTGCACTATTGCGAGCTGCAAATGCCACTTCCAGCTTAGCTGTGCAGAAGAAGAACAACAAGAATAAGAAATATTTCGAAATATGTCCGTCAGGCCCCTTCCCTTGAGATAAATCTGCAAATATCTCGGAAACGAAGCGAGCTACGGCAAAATGTTAAGAGACCTTTTTTGTAGAAAATTAGGTTTCCTACTTTTTATGTTCTATGATATTTTTTGATCAGATGCGTAGTTCTCGAGATATATCAAGATATTTAAAAGTTCCGAAGCCGCACCAACATAATAGAGATACAGAAACACCGTGGCCCCTTTCTTTGCGATAACACTGCACTATTGCGAGCTGCAAATGCCACTTCCAGCTTAGCTGTGCAGAAGAAGAACAACAAGAAGAAGAAATATCTCGATATATGTCCGTCAGGCCCCTTCCCTTGAGATAAATCTGTAAATATCTCGGAAACGAAGCGAGCTATGGCAAAATGTTAAGAGACCTTTTTTGTAGAGAATTAAGTTTCCTACTTTTTATGTTCTATGATATTTTTCGATCAGAGGCGTAGTTCTCGAGATATATCGAGATATTTAAAAGTTCCGAAGCCGCACCAACATAATAGAGATACGGAAACACCGTGGCCCCTTTCTTTGGGATAACTCTGCACTATTGCGAGCTGGAAATGCCACTTCCAGTTTAGCTGTGCAGAAGAAGAACAACAAGAAGAAGAAATATCTCGAAATATGTCCGTCAGGACCCTTCCCTTGAGATAAATCTGCAAATATCTCGGAAACGAAGCGAGCTATTGCAAAACGTTGAGAGACCTTTTTTGTAGAGAATTAAGTTTCCTACTTTTTATGTTCTATGATATTTTTTGATCAGATGCGTAGTTCTCGAGATATATCAAGATATTTAAAAGTTCCGAAGCCGCACTAACATAATAGAGACACAGAAACACCGTGGCCCCTTTCTTTGAGATAACTCTGCACTATTGCGCGCTGCAAATGCCACTTCCAGCTTAGCTGTGCAGAAGAAGAACAACAAGAAGAAGAAATATCTCGAGATATGTCCGTCAGGCCCCTTCCCTTGAGATAAATCTGCAAATATCTCGGAAACGAAGCGAGCTATGGCAAAATGTTAAGAGACCTTTTTTGTAGAGACTTAAGTTTCCTACTTTTTATGTTCTATGATATTTTTCGATCAGAGGCGTAGTTCTCGAGATATATCAAGATATTTAAAAGTTCCGAAGCCGCACCAACATAATAGAGATACAGAAACACCGTGGCCCCTTTCTTTGAGATAACTCTGCACTATTGCGAGCTGTAAATGCCACTTCCAGCTTAGCTGTGCAGGAGAAGAACAACAAGAAGAAGAAATATCTCGAAATATGTCCGTCAGGCCCCTTCCCTTGAGATAAATCTGCAAATATCTCGGAAACGAAGAGAGCTATGGCAAAATGTTAAGAGACCTTTTTTGTAGAGAATTAAGTTTCCTACTTTTTATGTTCTATCATATTTTTTGATCAGACGCGTAGTCCTCGAGATATATCAAGATATTTAAAAGTTCCGAAGCCGCACCAACATAATAGAGATACAGAAACACCGTGGCCCCTTTCTTTGAGATAACTCTGCACTGTTGCGAGCTGTAAATGCCACTTCCAGCTTAGCTGTGCAGAAGAAGAACAACAAGAAGAAGAAATATCTCGAAATATGTCCGTCAGGCCCCTGCCCTTGAGATATATCTGCAAATATCTCGGAAACGAAGCGAGCTATGGCAAAATGTTAAGAGACGTTTTTTGTAGTGAATTATGTTTCCTACAATTTATGTTCTATGATATTTTTTGATCAGAAGCGTAGTTTTCGAGATATATCGAGATATTTAAAAGTTCCGAAGCCGCACCAACATAATAGAGATACAGAAACACCGTGGCTCCTTTCTTTGAGATAACTCTGCACTACTGCGAGCTGCAAATGCCACTTCCAGCTTAGCTGTGCAGAAGAAGAACAACAAGAAGAAGAAATATCTCGAAATATGTCCGTCAGGCCCCTTCCCTTGAGATAAATCTGCAAATATCTCGGAAACGAAGCGAGCTATGGCAAAATGTTAAGAGACCTTTTTTGTAGAGACTTAAGTTTCCTACTTTTTATGTTCTATGATATTTTTTGATCAGATGCGTAGTTCTCGAGATATATCAAGATATTTAAAAGCTCCGAAGCTGCACCAACATAATAGAGGTACAGAAACACCGTGGCCCCTTTCTTTGAGATAACTCTGCACTATTGCGAGCTGCAAATGCCACTTCCAGCTTAGCTGTGCAGAAGAAGAACAACAAGAATAAGAAATATTTCGAAATATGTCCGTCAGGCCCCTTCCCTTGAGATAAATCTGCAAATATCTCGGAAACGAAGCGAGCTACGGCAAAATGTTAAGAGACCTTTTTTGTAGAAAATTAGGTTTCCTACTTTTTATGTTCTATGATATTTTTTGATCAGATGCGTAGTTCTCGAGATATATCAAGATATTTAAAAGTTCCGAAGCCGCACCAACATAATAGAGATACAGAAACACCGTGGCCCCTTTCTTTGCGATAACACTGCACTATTGCGAGCTGCAAATGCCACTTCCAGCTTAGCTGTGCAGAAGAAGAACAACAAGAAGAAGAAATATCTCGATATATGTCCGTCAGGCCCCTTCCCTTGAGATAAATCTGTAAATATCTCGGAAACGAAGCGAGCTATGGCAAAATGTTAAGAGACCTTTTTTGTAGAGAATTAAGTTTCCTACTTTTTATGTTCTATGATATTTTTCGATCAGAGGCGTAGTTCTCGAGATATATCAAGATATTTAAAAGTTCCGAAGCCGCACCAACATAATAGAGATACAGAAACACCGTGGCCCCTCTCTTTGAGATAACTCTGCACGATTGCGAGCCGCAAATGCCACTTACAGCTTAGCTGTGCAGAAGAAGAACAACGAGAAGAAGAAGTATCTCGAAATATGTCCGTCAGGCCCGTTCCTTTGAGCTGAATCTGCAAATATCTCGGAAACGAAGCGAGCTATGGCAAAATGTTAAGAGACGTTTTTTGTAGTGAATTATGTTTCCTACAATTTATGTTCTATGATATGTTTTGATCAGAAGCGTAGTTTTCGAGATATATCGAGATATTTAAAAGTTCCGAAGCCGCACCAACATAATAGAGATACAGAAACACCGTGGCTCCTTTCTTTGAGATAACTCTGCACTACTGCGAGCTGCAAATGCCACTTCCAGCTTAGCTGTGCAGAAGAAGAACAACAAGAAGAAGAAATATCTCGAAATATGTCCATCAGGACCCTTCCCTTGAGATAAATCTGCAAATATCTCGGAAACGAAGCGAGCTATGGCAAAATGTTAGGAGACCTTTTTTGTAGAGAATTATGTTTCCTACAATTTATGTTCTATGATATTTTTTGATCAGAAGCGTAGTTTTCGAGATATATCGAGATATTTAAAAGTTCCGAAGCCGCACCAACATAATAGAGATACGGAAACACCGTGGCCCCTTTCTTTGGGATAACTCTGCACTATTGCGAGCTGGAAATGCCACTTCCAGTTTAGCTGTGCAGAAGAAGAACAACAAGAAGAAGAAATATCTCGAAATATGTCCGTCAGGACCCTTCCCTTGAGATAAATCTGCAAATATCTCGGAAACGAAGCGAGCTATTGCAAAACGTTGAGAGACCTTTTTTGTAGAGAATTAAGTTTCCTACTTTTTATGTTCTATGATATTTTTTGATCAGATGCGTAGTTCTCGAGATATATCAAGATATTTAAAAGCTCCGAAGCTGCACCAACATAATAGAGGTACAGAAACACCGTGGCCCCTTTCTTTGAGATAACTCTGCACTATTGCGAGCTGCAAATGCCACTTCCAGCTTAGCTGTGCAGAAGAAGAACAACAAGAATAAGAAATATTTCGAAATATGTCCGTCAGGCCCCTTCCCTTGAGATAAATCTGCAAATATCTCGGAAACGAAGCGAGCTACGGCAAAATGTTAAGCGACCTTTTTTGTAGAAAATTAGGTTTCCTACTTTTTATGTTCTATGATATTTTTTGATCAGATGCGTAGTTCTCGAGATATATCAAGATATTTAAAAGTTCCGAAGCCGCACCAACATAATAGAGATACAGAAACACCGTGGCCCCTTTCTTTGAGATAACTCTGCACTATTGCGAGCTGCAAATGCCACTTCCAGCTTAGCTGTGCAGAAGAGGAACAACAAGAAGAAGAAATATCTCGGAATATGTCGTCAGGCCCCTTCCCTTGAGCTAAATCTGCAAATATCTCGGAAACGATGCCAGCTATGGGAAAATGTTAAGAGACCTTTTTTGTAGAGAATTATGTTTCCTACTTTTTATGTTCTATGATATTTTTTGATCAGATGCGTAGTTTTCGAGATATATCGAGATATTTAAAAGTTCCGAAGCCGCACCAACATAATAGAGATACAGAAACACCGTGGCCCCTTTCTTTGCGATAACACTGCACTATTGCGCGCTGCCAATGCCACTTCCAGCTTAGCTGTGCAGAAGAAGAACAACAAGAAGAAGAAATATCTCGAAATATGTCCGTCAGGCCCCTTCCCTTGAGATAAATCTGCAAATATCTCGGAAACGAAGCGAGCTATGGCAAAATGTTAAGAGACCTTTTTTGTAGAGAATTAAGTTTCCTACTTTTTATGTTCTATGATATTTTTTGATCAGATGCGTAGTTCTCGAGATATATCAAGATATTTAAAAGTTCCGAAGCCGCACTAACATAATAGAGATACAGAAACACCGTGGCCCCTTTCTTTGAGATAACTCTGCACTATTGCGCGCTGCAAATGCCACTTCCAGCTTAGCTGTGCAGAAGAAGAACAACAAGAAGAAGAAATATCTCGAGATATGTCCGTCAGGCCCCTTCCCTTGAGATAAATCTGCAAATATCTCGGAAACGAAGCGAGCTATGGCAAAATGTTAAGAGACCTTTTTTGTAGAGACTTAAGTTTCCTACTTTTTATGTTCTATGATATTTTTCGATCAGAGGCGTAGTTCTCGAGATATATCAAGATATTTAAAAGTTCCGAAGCCGCACCAACATAATAGAGATACAGAAACACCGTGGCCCCTTTCTTTGAGATAACTCTGCACTGTTGCGAGCTGTAAATGCCACTTCCAGCTTAGCTGTGCAGAAGAAGAACAACAAGAAGAAGAAATATCTCGAAATATGTCCGTCAGGCCCCTGCCCTTGAGATATATCTGCAAATATCTCGGAAACGAAGCGAGCTATGGCAAAATGTTAAGAGACGTTTTTTGTAGTGAATTATGTTTCCTACAATTTATGTTCTATGATATTTTTTGATCAGAAGCGTAGTTTTCGAGATATATCGAGATATTTAAAAGTTCCGAAGCCGCACCAACATAATAGAGATACAGAAACACCGTGGCTCCTTTCTTTGAGATAACTCTGCACTACTGCGAGCTGCAAATGCCACTTCCAGCTTAGCTGTGCAGAAGAAGAACAACAAGAAGAAGAAATATCTCGAAATATGTCCGTCAGGCCCCTTCCCTTGAGATAAATCTGCAAATATCTCGGAAACGAAGCGAGCTATGGCAAAATGTTAAGAGACCTTTTTTGTAGAGACTTAAGTTTCCTACTTTTTATGTTCTATGATATTTTTTGATCAGATGCGTAGTTCTCGAGATATATCAAGATATTTAAAAGCTCCGAAGCTGCACCAACATAATAGAGGTACAGAAACACCGTGGCCCCTTTCTTTGAGATAACTCTGCACTATTGCGAGCTGCAAATGCCACTTCCAGCTTAGCTGTGCAGAAGAAGAACAACAAGAATAAGAAATATTTCGAAATATGTCCGTCAGGCCCCTTCCCTTGAGATAAATCTGCAAATATCTCGGAAACGAAGCGAGCTACGGCAAAATGTTAAGAGACCTTTTTTGTAGAAAATTAGGGTTCCTACTTTTTATGTTCTATGATATTTTTTGATCAGATGCGTAGTTCTCGAGATATATCAAGATATTTAAAAGTTCCGAAGCCGCACCAACATAATAGAGATACAGAAACACCGTGGCCCCTTTCTTTGCGATAACACTGCACTATTGCGAGCTGCAAATGCCACTTCCAGCTTAGCTGTGCAGAAGAAGAACAACAAGAAGAAGAAATATCTCGATATATGTCCGTCAGGCCCCTTCCCTTGAGATAAATCTGTAAATATCTCGGAAACGAAGCGAGCTATGGCAAAATGTTAAGAGACCTTTTTTGTAGAGAATTAAGTTTCCTACTTTTTATGTTCTATGATATTTTTCGATCAGAGGCGTAGTTCTCGAGATATATCAAGATATTTAAAAGTTCCGAAGCCGCACCAACATAATAGAGATACAGAAACACCGTGGCCCCTCTCTTTGAGATAACTCTGCACGATTGCGAGCCGCAAATGCCACTTACAGCTTAGCTGTGCAGAAGAAGAACAACGAGAAGAAGAAGTATCTCGAAATATGTCCGTCAGGCCCGTTCCTTTGAGCTGAATCTGCAAATATCTCGGAAACGAAGCGAGCTATGGCAAAATGTTAAGAGACGTTTTTTGTAGTGAATTATGTTTCCTACAATTTATCTTCTATGATATTTTTTGATCAGAAGCGTAGTTTTCGAGATATATCGAGATATTTAAAAGTTCCGAAGCCGCACCAACATAATAGAGATACAGAAACACCGTGGCTCCTTTCTTTGAGATAACTCTGCACTACTGCGAGCTGCAAATGCCACTTCCAGCTTAGCTGTGCAGAAGAAGAACAACAAGAAGAAGAAATATCTCGAAATATGTCCATCAGGACCCTTCCCTTGAGATAAATCTGCAAATATCTCGGAAACGAAGCGAGCTATGGCATAATGTTAGGAGACCTTTTTTGTAGAGAATTATGTTTCCTACAATTTATGTTCTATGATATTTTTTGATCAGAAGCGTAGTTTTCGAGATATATCGAGATATTTAAAAGTTCCGAAGCCGCACCAACATAATAGAGATACGGAAACACCGTGGCCCCTTTCTTTGGGATAACTCTGCACTATTGCGAGCTGGAAATGCCACTTCCAGTTTAGCTGTGCAGAAGAAGAACAACAAGAAGAAGAAATATCTCGAAATATGTCCGTCAGGACCCTTCCCTTGAGATAAATCTGCAAATATCTCGGAAACGAAGCGAGCTATTGCAAAACGTTGAGAGACCTTTTTTGTAGAGAATTAAGTTTCCTACTTTTTATGTTCTATGATATTTTTTGATCAGATGCGTAGTTCTCGAGATATATCAAGATATTTAAAAGCTCCGAAGCTGCACCAACATAATAGAGGTACAGAAACACCGTGGCCCCTTTCTTTGAGATAACTCTGCACTATTGCGAGCAGCAAATGCCACTTCCAGCTTAGCTGTGCAGAAGAAGAACAACAAGAATAAGAAATATTTCGAAATATGTCCGTCAGGCCCCTTCCCTTGAGATAAATCTGCAAATATCTCGGAAACGAAGCGAGCTACGGCAAAATGTTAAGCGACCTTTTTTGTAGAAAATTAGGTTTCCTACTTTTTATGTTCTATGATATTTTTTGATCAGATGCGTAGTTCTCGAGATATATCAAGATATTTAAAAGTTCCGAAGCCGCACCAACATAATAGAGATACAGAAACACCGTGGCCCCTTTCTTTGAGATAACTCTGCACTATTGCGAGCTGCAAATGCCACTTCCAGCTTAGCTGTGCAGAAGAGGAACAACAAGAAGAAGAAATATCTCGGAATATGTCGTCAGGCCCCTTCCCTTGAGCTAAATCTGCAAATATCTCGGAAACGATGCCAGCTATGGGAAAATGTTAAGAGACCTTTTTTGTAGAGAATTATGTTTCCTACTTTCTATGTTCTATGATATTTTTTGATCAGATGCGTAGTTTTCGAGATATATCGAGATATTTAAAAGTTCCGAAGCCGCACCAACATAATAGAGATACAGAAACACCGTGGCCCCTTTCTTTGCGATAACACTGCACTATTGCGCGCTGCAAATGCCACTTCCAGCTTAGCTGTGCAGAAGAAGAACAACAAGAAGAAGAAATATCTCGAAATATGTCCGTCAGGCCCCTTCCCTTGAGATAAATCTGCAAATATCTCGGAAACGAAGCGAGCTATGGCAAAATGTTAAGAGACCTTTTTTGTAGAGAATTAAGTTTCCTACTTTTTATGTTCTATGATATTTTTTGATCAGATGCGTAGTTCTCGAGATATATCAAGATATTTAAAAGTTCCGAAGCCGCACTAACATAATAGAGATACAGAAACACCGTGGCCCCTTTCTTTGAGATAACTCTGCACTATTGCGCGCTGCAAATGCCACTTCCAGCTTAGCTGTGCAGAAGAAGAACAACAAGAAGAAGAAATATCTCGAGATATGTCCGTCAGGCCCCTTCCCTTGAGATAAATCTGCAAATATCTCGGAAACGAAGCGAGCTATGGCAAAATGTTAAGAGACCTTTTTTGTAGAGACTTAAGTTTCCTACTTTTTATGTTCTATGATATTTTTCGATCAGAGGCGTAGTTCTCGAGATATATCAAGATATTTAAAAGTTCCGAAGCCGCACCAACATAATAGAGATACAGAAACACCGTGGCCCCTTTCTTTGAGATAACTCTGCACTGTTGCGAGCTGTAAATGCCACTTCCAGCTTAGCTGTGCAGAAGAAGAACAACAAGAAGAAGAAATATCTCGAAATATGTCCGTCAGGCCCCTGCCCTTGAGATATATCTGCAAATATCTCGGAAACGAAGCGAGCTATGGCAAAATGTTAAGAGACGTTTTTTGTAGTGAATTATGTTTCCTACAATTTATGTTCTATGATATTTTTTGATCAGAAGCGTAGTTTACGAGATATATCGAGATATTTAAAAGTTCCGAAGCCGCACCAACATAATAGAGATACAGAAACACCGTGGCTCCTTTCTTTGAGATAACTCTGCACTACTGCGAGCTGCAAATGCCACTTCCAGCTTAGCTGTGCAGAAGAAGAACAACAAGAAGAAGAAATATCTCGAAATATGTCCGTCAGGCCCCTTCCCTTGAGATAAATCTGCAAATATCTCGGAAACGAAGCGAGCTATGGCAAAATGTTAAGAGACCTTTTTTGTAGAGACTTAAGTTTCCTACTTTTTATGTTCTATGATATTTTTTGATCAGATGCGTAGTTCTCGAGATATATCAAGATATTTAAAAGCTCCGAAGCTGCACCAACATAATAGAGGTACAGAAACACCGTGGCCCCTTTCTTTGAGATAACTCTGCACTATTGCGAGCTGCAAATGCCACTTCCAGCTTAGCTGTGCAGAAGAAGAACAACAAGAATAAGAAATATTTCGAAATATGTCCGTCAGGCCCCTTCCCTTGAGATAAATCTGCAAATATCTCGGAAACGAAGCGAGCTACGGCAAAATGTTAAGAGACCTTTTTTGTAGAAAATTAGGGTTCCTACTTTTTATGTTCTATGATATTTTTTGATCAGATGCGTAGCTCTCGAGATATATCAAGATATTTAAAAGTTCCGAAGCCGCACCAACATAATAGAGATACAGAAACACCGTGGCCCCTTTCTTTGCGATAACACTGCACTATTGCGAGCTGCAAATGCCACTTCCAGCTTAGCTGTGCAGAAGAAGAACAACAAGAAGAAGAAATATCTCGATATATGTCCGTCAGGCCCCTTCCCTTGAGATAAATCTGTAAATATCTCGGAAACGAAGCGAGCTATGGCAAAATGTTAAGAGACCTTTTTTGTAGAGAATTAAGTTTCCTACTTTTTATGTTCTATGATATTTTTCGATCAGAGGCGTAGTTCTCGAGATATATCAAGATATTTAAAAGTTCCGAAGCCGCACCAACATAATAGAGATACAGAAACACCGTGGCCCCTCTCTTTGAGATAACTCTGCACGATTGCGAGCCGCAAATGCCACTTACAGCTTAGCTGTGCAGAAGAAGAACAACGAGAAGAAGAAGTATCTCGAAATATGTCCGTCAGGCCCGTTCCTTTGAGCTGAATCTGCAAATATCTCGGAAACGAAGCGAGCTATGGCAAAATGTTAAGAGACGTTTTTTGTAGTGAATTATGTTTCCTACAATTTATGTTCTATGATATTTTTTGATCAGAAGCGTAGTTTTCGAGATATATCGAGATATTTAAAAGTTCCGAAGCCGCACCAACATAATAGAGATACAGAAACACCGTGGCTCCTTTCTTTGAGATAACTCTGCACTACTGCGAGCTGCAAATGCCACTTCCAGCTTAGCTGTGCAGAAGAAGAACAACAAGAAGAAGAAATATCTCGAAATATGTCCGTCAGGACCCTTCCCTTGAGATAAATCTGCAAATATCTCGGAAACGAAGCGAGCTATTGCAAAACGTTCAGAGACCTTTTTTGTAGAGAATTAAGTTTCCTACTTTTTATGTTCTATGATATTTTTTGATCAGATGCGTAGTTCTCGAGATATATCAAGATATTTAAAAGTTCCGAAGCCGCACCAACATAATAGAGATACAGAAACACCGTGGCCCCTTTCTTTGAGATAACTCTGCACTATTGCGAGCTGCAAATGCCACTTCCAGCTTAGCTGTGCAGAAGAGGAACAACAAGAAGAAGAAATATCTCGGAATATGTCGTCAGGCCCCTTCCCTTGAGCTAAATCTGCAAATATCTCGGAAACGATGCCAGCTATGGGAAAATGTTAAGAGACCTTTTTTGTAGAGAATTATGTTTCCTACTTTTTATGTTCTATGATATTTTTTGATCAGATGCGTCGTTTTCGAGATATATCGAGATATTTAAAAGTTCCGAAGCCGCACCAACATAATAGAGATACAGAAACATCGTGGCCCCTTTCTTTGGGATAACTCTGCACTATCGCGAGTTGGAAATGCCACTTCCAGTTTAGCTGTGCAGAAGAAGAACAACAAGAAGAAGAAATATCTCGAAATATGTCTGTCAGGACCCTTCCCTTGAGATAAATCTGCAAATATCTCGGAAACGAAGCGAGCTATTGCAAAACGTTAAGAGACCTTTTTTGTAGAGAATTAAGTTTCCTACTTTTTATGTTCTATGATATTTTTTGATCAGATGCGTAGTTCTCGAGATATATCAAGATATTTAAAAGTTCCGAAGCTGCACCAACATAATAGAGGTGCAGAAACACCGTGGCCTCTTTCTTTGAGATAACTCTGCACTATTGCGAGCTGCAAATGCCACTTCCAGCTTAGCTGTGCAGAAGAGGAACAACAAGAAGAAGAAATATCTCGGAATATGTCCGTCAGGCCCCTTCCCTTGAGATATATCTGCAAATATCTCGGAAACGATGCCAGCTATGGGAAAATGTTAAGAGACCTTTTTTGTAGAGAATTAAGTTTCCTACTTTTTATCTTCTATGCTATTTTTTGATCAGATGCGTAGTTCTCGAGATATATCAAGATATTTAAAAGTTCCGAAGCCGCACCAACATAATAGAGATACAGAAACACCGTGGCCCCTTTCTTTGAGATAACTCTGCACTATTGCGCGCTGCAAATGCCACTTCCAGCTTAGCTGTGCAGAAGAAGAACAACAAGAAGAAGAAATATCTCGAAATATGTCCGTCAGGCCCCTTCCCTTGAGATAAATCTGCAAATATCTCGGAAACGAAGCGAGCTATGGCAAAATGTTAAGAGACCTTTTTTGTAGAGAATTAAGTTTCCTACTTTTTATGTTCTATGATATTTTTTGATCAGATGCGTAGTTCTCGAGATATATCAAGATATTTAAAAGTTCCGAAGCCGCACTAACATAATAGAGATACAGAAACACCGTGGCCCCTTTCTTTGAGATAACTCTGCACTATTGCGCGCTGCAAATGCCACTTCCAGCTTAGCTGTGCAGAAGAAGAACAACAAGAAGAAGAAATATCTCGAGATATGTCCGTCAGGCCCCTTCCCTTGAGATAAATCTGCAAATATCTCGGAAACGAAGCGAGCTATGGCAAAATGTTAAGAGACCTTTTTTGTAGAGAATTAAGTTTCCTACTTTTTATGTTCTATGATATTTTTTGATCAGATGCGTAGTTCTCGAGATATATCAAGATATTTAAAAGTTCCGAAGCCGCACCAACATAATAGAGATACAGAAACACCGTGGCCCCTTTCTTTGAGATAACTCTGCACTACTGCGAGCTGCAAATGCCACTTCCAGCTTAGCTGTGCAGAAGAAGAACAACAAGAAGAAGAAATATCTGGAAATATGTCCGTCAGGCCCCTTCCCTTGAGATAAATCTGCAAATATCTCGGAAACGAAGCGAGCTACGGCAAAATGTTAAGAGACCTTTTTTGTAGAAAATTAGGATTCCTACTTTTTATGTTCTATGATATTTTTTGACCAGATGCGTAGTTCTCGAGATATATCAAGATATTTAAAAGTTCCGAAGCCGCACTAACATAATAGAGATACAGAAACACCGTGGCCCCGTTCTTTGAGATAACTCTGCACTATTGCGCGCTGCAAATGCCACTTCCAGCTTAGCTGTGCAGAAGAAGAACAACAAGAAGAAGAAATATCTCGGAATATGTCCGTCAGGCCCCTTCCCTTGAGATATATCTGCAAATATCTCGGAAACGATGCCAGCTATGGGAAAATGTTAAGAGACCTTTTTTGTAGAGAATTAAGTTTCCTACTTTTTATCTTCTATGCTATTTTTTGATCAGATGCGTAGTTCTCGAGATATATCAAGATATTTAAAAGTTCCGAAGCCGCACCAACATAATAGAGATACAGAAACACCGTGGCCCCTTTCTTTGAGATAACTCTGCACTATTGCGCGCTGCAAATGCCACTTCCAGCTTAGCTGTGCAGAAGAGGAACAACAAGAAGAAGAAATATCTCGGAATATGTCGTCAGGCCCCTTCCCTTGAGCTAAATCTGCAAATATCTCGGAAACGATGCCAGCTATGGGAAAATGTTAAGAGACCTTTTTTGTAGAGAATTATGTTTCCTACTTTTTATGTTCTATGATATTTTTTGATCAGATGCGTAGTTTTCGAGATATATCGAGATATTTAAAAGTTCCGAAGCCGCACCAACATAATAGAGATACAGAAACATCGTGGCCCCTTTCTTTGGGATAACTCTGCACTATTGCGAGTTGGAAATGCCACTTCCAGTTTAGCTGTGCAGAAGAAGAACAACAAGAAGAAGAAATATCTCGAAATATGTCTGTCAGGACCCTTCCCTTGAGATAAATCTGCAAATATCTCGGAAACGAAGCGAGCTATTGCAAAACGTTAAGAGACCTTTTTTGTAGAGAATTAAGTTTCCTACTTTTTATGTTCTATGATATTTTTTGATCAGATGCGTAGTTCTCGAGATATATCAAGATATTTAAAAGTTCCGAAGCTGCACCAACATAATAGAGGTGCAGAAACACCGTGGCCTCTTTCTTTGAGATAACTCTGCACTATTGCGAGCTGCAAATGCCACTTCCAGCTTAGCTGTGCAGAAGAGGAACAACAAGAAGAAGAAATATCTCGGAATATGTCCGTCAGGCCCCTTCCCTTGAGATATATCTGCAAATATCTCGGAAACGATGCCAGCTATGGGAAAATGTTAAGAGACCTTTTTTGTAGAGAATTAAGTTTCCTACTTTTTATCTTCTATGCTATTTTTTGATCAGATGCGTAGTTCTCGAGATATATCAAGATATTTAAAAGTTCCGAAGCCGCACCAACATAATAGAGATACAGAAACACCGTGGCCCCTTTCTTTGAGATAACTCTGCACTATTGCGCGCTGCAAATGCCACTTCCAGCTTAGCTGTGCAGAAGAAGAACAACAAGAAGAAGAAATATCTCGAAATATGTCCGTCAGGCCCCTTCCCTTGAGATAAATCTGCAAATATCTCGGAAACGAAGCGAGCTATGGCAAAATGTTAAGAGACCTTTTTTGTAGAGAATTAAGTTTCCTACTTTTTATGTTCTATGATATTTTTTGATCAGATGCGTAGTTCTCGAGATATATCAAGATATTTAAAAGTTCCGAAGCCGCACTAACATAATAGAGATACAGAAACACCGTGGCCCCTTTCTTTGAGATAACTCTGCACTATTGCGCGCTGCAAATGCCACTTCCAGCTTAGCTGTGCAGAAGAAGAACAACAAGAAGAAGAAATATCTCGAGATATGTCCGTCAGGCCCCTTCCCTTGAGATAAATCTGCAAATATCTCGGAAACGAAGCGAGCTATGGCAAAATGTTAAGAGACCTTTTTTGTAGAGAATTAAGTTTCCTACTTTTTATGTTCTATGATATTTTTTGATCAGATGCGTAGTTCTCGAGATATATCAAGATATTTAAAAGTTCCGAAGCCGCACCAACATAATAGAGATACAGAAACACCGTGGCCCCTTTCTTTGAGATAACTCTGCACTACTGCGAGCTGCAAATGCCACTTCCAGCTTAGCTGTGCAGAAGAAGAACAACAAGAAGAAGAAATATCTGGAAATATGTCCGTCAGGCCCCTTCCCTTGAGATAAATCTGCAAATATCTCGGAAACGAAGCGAGCTACGGCAAAATGTTAAGAGACCTTTTTTGTAGAAAATTAGGATTCCTACTTTTTATGTTCTATGATATTTTTTGACCAGATGCGTAGTTCTCGAGATATATCAAGATATTTAAAAGTTCCGAAGCCGCACTAACATAATAGAGATACAGAAACACCGTGGCCCCGTTCTTTGAGATAACTCTGCACTATTGCGCGCTGCAAATGCCACTTCCAGCTTAGCTGTGCAGAAGAAGAACAACAAGAAGAAGAAATATCTCGGAATATGTCCGTCAGGCCCCTTCCCTTGAGATATATCTGCAAATATCTCGGAAACGATGCCAGCTATGGGAAAATGTTAAGAGACCTTTTTTGTAGAGAATTAAGTTTCCTACTTTTTATCTTCTATGCTATTTTTTGATCAGATGCGTAGTTCTCGAGATATATCAAGATATTTAAAAGTTCCGAAGCCGCACCAACATAATAGAGATACAGAAACACCGTGGCCCCTTTCTTTGAGATAACTCTGCACTATTGCGCGCTGCAAATGCCACTTCCAGCTTAGCTGTGCAGAAGAAGAACAACAAGAAGAAGAAATATCTCGAAATATGTCCGTCAGGCCCCTTCCCTTGAGATAAATCTGCAAATATCTCGGAAACGAAGCGAGCTATGGCAAAATGTTAAGAGACCTTTTTTGTAGAGAATTAAGTTTCCTACTTTTTATGTTCTATGATATTTTTTGATCAGATGCGTAGTTCTCGAGATATATCAAGATATTTAAAAGTTCCGAAGCCGCACTAACATAATAGAGATACAGAAACACCGTGGCCCCTTTCTTTGAGATAACTCTGCACTATTGCGCGCTGCAAATGCCACTTCCAGCTTAGCTGTGCAGAAGAAGAACAACAAGAAGAAGAAATATCTCGAGATATGTCCGTCAGGCCCCTTCCCTTGAGATAAATCTGCAAATATCTCGGAAACGAAGCGAGCTATGGCAAAATGTTAAGAGACCTTTTTTGTAGAGAATTAAGTTTCCTACTTTTTATGTTCTATGATATTTTTTGATCAGATGCGTAGTTCTCGAGATATATCAAGATATTTAAAAGTTCCGAAGCCGCACCAACATAATAGAGATACAGAAACACCGTGGCCCCTTTCTTTGAGATAACTCTGCACTACTGCGAGCTGCAAATGCCACTTCCAGCTTAGCTGTGCAGAAGAAGAACAACAAGAAGAAGAAACATCTGGAAATATGTCCGTCAGGCCCCTTCCCTTGAGATAAATCTGCAAATATCTCGGAAACGAAGCGAGCTATGGCAAAATGTTAAGAGACCTTTTTTGTAGACAATTATGTTTCCTACAATTTATGTTCTATGATATTTTCTGACCAGATTCGTAGTTCTCGAGATATATCAAGATATTTAAAAGTTCCGAAGCCGCACCAACATAATAGAGATACAGAAACACCGTGGCCCCTCTCTTTGAGATAACTCTGCACTATTGCGAGCTGCAAATGCCACGTCCAGTTTAGCTGTGCAGAAGAAGAACAACAAGAAGAAGAAATATCTCGAAATATGTCCGTCAGGACCCTTCCCTTGAGATAAATCTGCAAATATCTCGGAAACGAAGCGAGCTATGGCAAAATGTTAAGAGACCTTTTTTGTAGAGAATTATGTTTCCTACTTTTTATGTTCTATGATATTTTTTGATCAGACGCGTAGTTCTCGAGATATATCAAGATATTTAAAAGTTCCGAAGCCGCACCAACATAATAGAGATACAGAAACACCGTGGCCCCTTTCTTTGAGATAACTCTGCACTATTGCGAGCTGCAAATGCCACTTCCAGCTTAGCTGTGCAGAAGAAGAACAACAAGAAGAAGAAATATCTCGAAATATGTCCGTCAGGCCCCTGCCCTTGAGATATATCTGCAAATATCTCGGAAACAAAGCGAGCTATGGCAAAATGTTAAGAGACCTTTTTTGTAGAGAATTAAGTTTCCTACTTTTTATGTTCTATGATATTTTTTGATCAGATGCGCAGTTCTCGAGATATATCAAGATATTTAAAAGTTCCGAAGCCGCACCAACATAATAGAGATACAGAAACACCGTGGCCCCTTTCTTTGAGATAACTCTGCACTATTGCGCGCTGCAAATGCCACTTCCAGCTTAGCTGTGCAGAAGAAGAACAACAAGAAGAAGAAATATCTCGAAATATGTCCGTCAGGCCCCTTACCTTGAGATAAATCTGCAAATATCTCGGAAACGAAGCGAGCTATGGCAAAATGTTAAGAGACCTTTTTTGTAGAGAACTAAGTTTCCTACTTTTTATGTTCTATGATATTTTTCGATCAGAGGCGTAGTTCTCGAGATATATCAAGATATTTAAAAGTTCCGAAGCCGCACCAACATAATAGAGATACAGAAACACCGTGGCCCCTCTCTTTGAGATAACTCTGCACGACTGCGAGCCGCAAATGCCACTTACAGCTTAGCTGTGCAGAAGAAGAACAACGAGAAGAAGAAGTATCTCGAAATATGTCCGTCAGGCCCGTTCCTTTGAGCTGAATCTGCAAATATCTCGGAAACGAAGCGAGCTATGGCAAAATGTTAAGAGACGTTTTTTGTAGTGAATTATGTTTCCTACAATTTATGTTCTATGATATTTTTTGATCAGAAGCGTAGTTTTCGAGATATATCGAGATATTTAAAAGTTCCGAAGCCGCACCAACATAATAGAGATACAGAAACACCGTGGCTCCTTTCTTTGAGATAACTCTGCACTACTGCGAGCTGCAAATGCCACTTCCAGCTTAGCTGTGCAGAAGAAGAACAACAAGAAGAAGAAATATCTCGAAATATGTCCGTCAGGCCCCTTCCCTTGAGATAAATCTGCAAATATCTCGGAAACGAAGCGAGCTATGGCAAAATGTTAAGAGACCTTTTTTGTAGAGACTTAAGTTTCCTACTTTTTATGTTCTATGATATTTTTCGATCAGAGGCGTAGTTCTCGAGATATATCAAGATATTTAAAAGTTCCGAAGCCGCACCAACATAATAGAGATACAGAAACACCGTGGCCCCTTTCTTTGAGATAACTCTGCACGATTGCGAGCTGGAAATGCCACTTCCAGTTTAGCTGTGCAGAAGAAGAACAACAAGAAGAAGAAATATCTCGAAATATGTCCATCAGGACCCTTCCCTTGAGATAAATCTGCAAATATCTCGGAAACGAAGCGAGCTATGGCAAAATGTTAAGAGACGTTTTTTGTAGAGAATTATGTTTGCTACAATTTATGTTCTATGATATTTTTTGATCAGAAGCGTAGTTTTCGAGATATATCGAGATACTTAAAAGTTCCGAAGCCGCACCAACATAATAGAGATACAGAAACACCGTGGCCCCTTTCTTTGAGATAACTCTGCAACTATTGCGCGCTGCAAATGGCACTTCCAGCTTAGCTGTGCAGAAGAAGAACAACAAGAAGAAGAAATATCTCGACATATGTCCGTCAGGCCCCTTCCCTTGAGATAAATCTGCAAATATCTCGGAAACGAAGCGAGCTATGCCAAAATGTTAAGAGACCTTATTTGTAGACAATTAAGTTTCCTACTTTTTATGTTCTATGATATTTTTTGATCAGATGCGTAGTTCTCGAGATATATCAAGATATTTAAAAGTTCCGAAGCTGCACCAACATAATAGAGGTGCAGAAACACCGTGGCCTCTTTCTTTGAGATAACTCTGCACTATTGCGAGCTGCAAATGCCACTTCCAGCTTAGCTGTGCAGAAGAGGAACAACAAGAAGAAGAAATATCTCGAAATATGTCCATCAGGACCCTTCCCTTGAGATAAATCTGCAAATATCTAGGAAACGAAGCGAGCTATGGCAAAATGTTAAGAGACGTTTTTTGTAGAGAATTATGTTTCCAACAATTTATGTTCTATGATATTTTTTGATCAGAAGCGTAGTTTTCGAGATATATCGAGATACTTAAAAGTTCCGAAGCCGCACCAACATAATAGAGATACAGAAACACCGTGGCCCCTTTCTTTGAGATAACTCTGCACTAGTGCGAGCCGCAAATGCCACTTCCAGCTTAGCTGTGCAGAAGAAGAACAACAAGAAGAAGAAATATCTCGGAATATGTCCGTCAGGCCCCTTCCCTTGAGATAAATCTGCAAATATCTCGGAAACCAAGCGAGCTATGGCAAAATGTTAAGAGACCTTATTTGTAGAGAATTAAGTTTCCTACTTTTTATGTTCTACGATATTTTTTGATCAGATGCGTAGTTCTCGAGATATATCAAGATATTTAAAAGTTCCGAAGCCGCACCAACATAATAGAGATACAGAAACACCGTGGCCCCTTTCTTTGAGATAACTCTGCACTATTGCGAGCTGCAAATGCCACTTCCAGCTTAGCTGTGCAGAAGAAGAACAACAAGAAGAAGAAATATCTGGAAATATGTCCGTCAGGCCCCTTCCCTTGAGATAAATCTGCAAATATCTCGGAAACGAAGCGAGCTACGGCAAAATGTTAAGAGACCTTTTTTGTAGAAAATTAGGATTCCTACTTTTTATGTTCTATGATATTTTTTGGACAGATGCGTAGTTCTCGAGATATATCAAGATATTTAAAAGTTCCGAAGCCGCACCAACATAATAGAGATACAGAAACACCGTGGCCCCTTTCTTTGAGATAACTCTGCACTATTGCGCGCTGCAAATGGCACTTCCAGCTTAGCTGTGCAGAAGAAGAACAACAAGAAGAAGAAATATCTCGAAATATGTCCGTCAGGCCCCTTCCCTTGAGATAAATCTGCAAATATCTCGGAAACCAAGCGAGCTATGGCAAAATGTTAAGAGACCTTTTTTGTAGAGAATTAAGTTTCCTACTTTCTATGTTCTATGATATTTTTTGATCAGATGCGTAGTTCTCGAGATATATCAAGATATTTAAAAGTTCCGAAGCCGCACCAACATAATAGAGATACAGAAACACCGTGGCCCCTTTCTTTGAGATAACTCTGCACGATTGCGAGCTGGAAATGCCACTTCCAGTTTAGCTGTGCAGAAGAAGAACAACAAGAAGAAGAAATATCTCGAAATATGTACATCAGGACCCTTCCCTTGAGATAAATCTGCAAATATCTCGGAAACGAAGCGAGCTATGGCAAAATGTTAAGAGACCTTTTTTGTAGAGAATTATGTTCCCTACAATTTATGTTCTATGATATTTTTTGATCAGATGCGTAGTTCTCGAGATATATCAAGATATTTAAAATTTCCGAAGCCGCACCAACATAATAGAGATACAGAAACACCGTGGCCCCTTTCTTTGCGATAACTCTGCACTATTGCGAGCTGCAAATGCCACTTCCAGCTTAGCTGTGCAGAAGAAGAACAACAAGAAGAAGAAATATCTCGAAATATGTCCGTCAGGCCCCTTCCCTTGAGATAAATCTGCAAATATCTCGGAAACGAAGCGAGCTATGCCAAAATGTTAAGAGACCTTATTTGTAGACAATTAAGTTTCCTACTTTTTATGTTCTATGATATTTTTTGATCAGATGGGTAGTTCTCGAGATATATCAAGATATTTAAAAGTTCCGAAGCTGCACCAACATAATAGAGGTGCAGAAACACGGTGGCCTCTTTCTTTGAGATAACTCTGCACTATTGCGAGCTGCAAATGCCACTTCCAGCTTAGCTGTGCAGAAGAGGAACAACAAGAAGAAGAAATATCTCGGAATATGTCCGTCAGGCCCCTTCCCTTGAGATAAATCTGCAAATATCTCGGAAACGATGCCAGCTATGGCAAAATGTTAAGAGACCTTATTTGTAGAGAATTAAGTTTCCTACTTTTTATCTTCTATGATATTTTCTGACCAGATTCGTAGTTCTCGAGATATATCAAGATATTTAAAAGTTCCGAAGCCGCACCAACATAATAGAGATACAGAAACACCGTGGCCCCTCTCTTTGAGATAACTCTGCACTATTGCGAGCTGCAAATGCCACTTCCAGCTTAGCTGTGCAGAAGAAGAACAACAAGAAGAAGAAATATCTGGAAATATGTCCGTCAGGCCCCTTCCCTTGAGATAAATCTGCAAATATCTCGGAAACGAAGCGAGCTACGGCAAAATGTTAAGAGACCTTTTTTGTAGAAAATTAGGATTCCTACTTTTTATGTTCTATGATATTTTTTGAACAGATGCGTAGTTCTCGAGATATATCAAGATATTTAAAAGTTCCGAAGCCGCACCAACATAATAGAGATACAGAAACACCGTGGCCCCTTTCTTTGAGATAACTCTGCAACTATTGCGCGCTGCAAATGGCACTTCCAGCTTAGCTGTGCAGAAGAAGAACAACAAGAAGAAGAAATATCTCGACATATGTCCGTCAGGCCCCTTCCCTTGAGATAAATCTGCAAATATCTCGGAAACGAAGCGAGCTATGGCAAAATGTTAAGAGACCTTTTTTGTAGAGAATTATGTTCCCTACAATTTATGTTCTATGATATTTTTTGATCAGATGCGTAGTTCTCGAGATATATCAAGATATTTAAAATTTCCGAAGCCGCACCAACATAATAGAGATACAGAAACACCGTGGCCCCTTTCTTTGCGATAACTCTGCACTATTGCGAGCTGCAAATGCCACTTCCAGCTTAGCTGTGCAGAAGAAGAACAACAAGAAGAAGAAATATCTCGAAATATGTCCGTCAGGCCCCTTCCCTTGAGATAAATCTGCAAATATCTCGGAAACGAAGCGAGCTATGCCAAAATGTTAAGAGACCTTATTTGTAGACAATTAAGTTTCCTACTTTTTATGTTCTATGATATTTTTTGATCAGATGCGTAGTTCTCGAGATATATCAAGATATTTAAAAGTTCCGAAGCTGCACCAACATAATAGAGGTGCAGAAACACCGTGGCCTCTTTCTTTGAGATAACTCTGCACTATTGCGAGCTGCAAATGCCACTTCCAGCTTAGCTGTGCAGAAGAGGAACAACAAGAAGAAGAAATATCTCGGAATATGTCCGTCAGGCCCCTTCCCTTGAGATAAATCTGCAAATATCTCGGAAACGATGCCAGCTATGGCAAAATGTTAAGAGACCTTTTTTGTAGAGAATTAAGTTTCCTACTTTTTATCTTCTATGATATTTTCTGACCAGATTCGTAGTTCTCGAGATATATCAAGATATTTAAAAGTTCCGAAGCCGCACCAACATAATAGAGATACAGAAACACCGTGGCCCCTCTCTTTGAGATAACTCTGCACTATTGCGAGCTGCAAATGCCACTTCCAGCTTAGCTGTGCAGAAGAAGAACAACAAGAAGAAGAAATATCTCGAAATATGTCCGTCAGGACCCTTCCCTTGAGATAAATCTGCAAATATCTCGGAAACAAAGCGAGCTATTGCAAAACGTTAAGAGACCTTTTTTGTAGAGAATTAAGTTTCCTACTTTTTATGTTCTATGATATTTTTTGATCAGATGCGTAGTTCTCGAGATATATCAAGATATTTAAAAGTTCCGAAGCTGCACCAACATAATAGAGGTGCAGAAACACCGTGGCCTCTTTCTTTGAGATAACTCTGCACTATTGCGAGCTGCAAATGCCACTTCCAGCTTAGCTGTGCAGAAGAGGAACAACAAGAAGAAGAAATATCTCGGAATATGTCCGTCAGGCCCCTTCCCTTGAGATATATCTGCAAATATCTCGGAAACGAAGCGAGCTATGGCAAAATGTTAAGAGACCTTTTTTGTAGAGAATTATGTTCCCTACAATTTATGTTCTATGATATTTTTTGATCAGATGCGTAGTTCTCGAGATATATCAAGATATTTAAAATTTCCGAAGCCGCACCAACATAATAGAGATACAGAAACACCGTGGCCCCTTTCTTTGCGATAACTCTGCACTATTGCGAGCTGCAAATGCCACTTCCAGCTTAGCTGTGCAGAAGAAGAACAACAAGAAGAAGAAATATCTCGAAATATGTCCGTCAGGCCCCTTCCCTTGAGATAAATCTGCAAATATCTCGGAAACGAAGCGAGCTATGCCAAAATGTTAAGAGACCTTATTTGTAGACAATTAAGTTTCCTACTTTTTGTGTTCTATGATATTTTTTGATCAGATGCGTAGTTCTCGAGATATATCAAGATATTTAAAAGTTCCGAAGCTGCACCAACATAATAGAGGTGCAGAAACACCGTGGCCTCTTTCTTTGAGATAACTCTGCACTATTGCGAGCTGCAAATGCCACTTCCAGCTTAGCTGTGCAGAAGAGGAACAACAAGAAGAAGAAATATCTCGAAATATGTCCATCAGTACCCTTCCCTTGAGATAAATCTGCAAATATCTCGGAAACGAAGCGAGCTATGGCAAAATGTTAAGAGACGTTTTTTGTAGAGAATTATGTTTCCAACAATTTATGTTCTATGATATTTTTTGATCAGAAGCGTAGTTTTCGAGATATATCGAGATACTTAAAAGTTCCGAAGCCGCACCAACATAATAGAGATACAGAAACACCGTGGCCCCTTTCTTTGAGATAACTCTGCACTAGTGCGAGCCGCAAATGCCACTTCCAGCTTAGCTGTGCAGAAGAAGAACAACAAGAAGAAGAAATATCTCGGAATATGTCCGTCAGGCCCCTTCCCTTGAGATAAATCTGCAAATATCTCGGAAACCAAGCGAGCTATGGCAAAATGTTAAGAGACCTTATTTGTAGAGAATTAAGTTTCCTACTTTTTATGTTCTACGATATTTTTTGATCAGATGCGTAGTTCTCGAGATATATCAAGATATTTAAAAGTTCCGAAGCCGCACCAACATAATAGAGATACAGAAACACCGTGGCCCCTTTCTTTGAGATAACTCTGCACTATTGCGAGCTGCAAATGCCACTTCCAGCTTAGCTGTGCAGAAGAAGAACAACAAGAAGAAGAAATATCTGGAAATATGTCCGTCAGGCCCCTTCCCTTGAGATAAATCTGCAAATATCTCGGAAACGAAGCGAGCTACGGCAAAATGTTAAGAGACCTTTTTTGTAGAAAATTAGGATTCCTACTTTTTATGTTCTATGATATTTTTTGGACAGATGCGTAGTTCTCGAGATATATCAAGATATTTAAAAGTTCCGAAGCCGCACCAACATAATAGAGATACAGAAACACCGTGGCCCCTTTCTTTGAGATAACTCTGCACTATTGCGCGCTGCAAATGGCACTTCCAGCTTAGCTGTGCAGAAGAAGAACAACAAGAAGAAGAAATATCTCGAAATATGTCCGTCAGGCCCCTTCCCTTGAGATAAATCTGCAAATATCTCGGAAACGAAGCGAGCTATGGCAAAATGTTAAGAGACCTTTTTTGTAGAGAATTAAGTTTCCTACTTTCTATGTTCTATGATATTTTTTGATCAGATGCGTAGTTCTCGAGATATATCAAGATATTTAAAAGTTCCGAAGCCGCACCAACATAATAGAGATACAGAAACACCGTGGCCCCTTTCTTTGAGATAACTCTGCACGATTGCGAGCTGGAAATGCCACTTCCAGTTTAGCTGTGCAGAAGAAGAACAACAAGAAGAAGAAATATCTCGAAATATGTACATCAGGACCCTTCCCTTGAGATAAATCTGCAAATATCTCGGAAACGAAGCGAGCTATGGCAAAATGTTAAGAGACCTTTTTTGTAGAGAATTATGTTCCCTACAATTTATGTTCTATGATATTTTTTGATCAGATGCGTAGTTCTCGAGATATATCAAGATATTTAAAATTTCCGAAGCCGCACCAACATAATAGAGATACAGAAACACCGTGGCCCCTTTCTTTGCGATAACTCTGCACTATTGCGAGCTGCAAATGCCACTTCCAGCTTAGCTGTGCAGAAGAAGAACAACAAGAAGAAGAAATATCTCGAAATATGTCCGTCAGGCCCCTTCCCTTGAGATAAATCTGCAAATATCTCGGAAACGAAGCGAGCTATGCCAAAATGTTAAGAGACCTTATTTGTAGACAATTAAGTTTCCTACTTTTTATGTTCTATGATATTTTTTGATCAGATGGGTAGTTCTCGAGATATATCAAGATATTTAAAAGTTCCGAAGCTGCACCAACATAATAGAGGTGCAGAAACACGGTGGCCTCTTTCTTTGAGATAACTCTGCACTATTGCGAGCTGCAAATGCCACTTCCAGCTTAGCTGTGCAGAAGAGCAACAACAAGAAGAAGAAATATCTCGGAATATGTCCGTCAGGCCCCTTCCCTTGAGATAAATCTGCAAATATCTCGGAAACGATGCCAGCTATGGCAAAATGTTAAGAGACCTTATTTGTAGAGAATTAAGTTTCCTACTTTTTATCTTCTATGATATTTTCTGACCAGATTCGTAGTTCTCGAGATATATCAAGATATTTAAAAGTTCCGAAGCCGCACCAACATAATAGAGATACAGAAACACCGTGGCCCCTCTCTTTGAGATAACTCTGCACTATTGCGAGCTGCAAATGCCACTTCCAGCTTAGCTGTGCAGAAGAAGAACAACAAGAAGAAGAAATATCTGGAAATATGTCCGTCAGGCCCCTTCCCTTGAGATAAATCTGCAAATATCTCGGAAACGAAGCGAGCTACGGCAAAATGTTAAGAGACCTTTTTTGTAGAAAATTAGGATTCCTACTTTTTATGTTCTATGATATTTTTTGAACAGATGCGTAGTTCTCGAGATATATCAAGATATTTAAAAGTTCCGAAGCCGCACCAACATAATAGAGATACAGAAACACCGTGGCCCCTTTCTTTGAGATAACTCTGCAACTATTGCGCGCTGCAAATGGCACTTCCAGCTTAGCTGTGCAGAAGAAGAACAACAAGAAGAAGAAATATCTCGACATATGTCCGTCAGGCCCCTTCCCTTGAGATAAATCTGCAAATATCTCGGAAACGAAGCGAGCTATGGCAAAATGTTAAGAGACCTTTTTTGTAGAGAATTATGTTCCCTACAATTTATGTTCTATGATATTTTTTGATCAGATGCGTAGTTCTCGAGATATATCAAGATATTTAAAATTTCCGAAGCCGCACCAACATAATAGAGATACAGAAACACCGTGGCCCCTTTCTTTGCGATAACTCTGCACTATTGCGAGCTGCAAATGCCACTTCCAGCTTAGCTGTGCAGAAGAAGAACAACAAGAAGAAGAAATATCTCGAAATATGTCCGTCAGGCCCCTTCCCTTGAGATAAATCTGCAAATATCTCGGAAACGAAGCGAGCTATGCCAAAATGTTAAGAGACCTTATTTGTAGACAATTAAGTTTCCTACTTTTTATGTTCTATGATATTTTTTGATCAGATGCGTAGTTCTCGAGATATATCAAGATATTTAAAAGTTCCGAAGCTGCACCAACATAATAGAGGTGCAGAAACACCGTGGCCTCTTTCTTTGAGATAACTCTGCACTATTGCGAGCTGCAAATGCCACTTCCAGCTTAGCTGTGCAGAAGAGGAACAACAAGAAGAAGAAATATCTCGGAATATGTCCGTCAGGCCCCTTCCCTTGAGATAAATCTGCAAATATCTCGGAAACGATGCCAGCTATGGCAAAATGTTAAGAGACCTTTTTTGTAGAGAATTAAGTTTCCTACTTTTTATCTTCTATGATATTTTCTGACCAGATTCGTAGTTCTCGAGATATATCAAGATATTTAAAAGTTCCGAAGCCGCACCAACATAATAGAGATACAGAAACACCGTGGCCCCTCTCTTTGAGATAACTCTGCACTATTGCGAGCTGCAAATGCCACTTCCAGCTTAGCTGTGCAGAAGAAGAACAACAAGAAGAAGAAATATCTCGAAATATGTCCGTCAGGACCCTTCCCTTGAGATAAATCTGCAAATATCTCGGAAACAAAGCGAGCTATTGCAAAACGTTAAGAGACCTTTTTTGTAGAGAATTAAGTTTCCTACTTTTTATGTTCTATGATATTTTTTGATCAGATGCGTAGTTCTCGAGATATATCAAGATATTTAAAAGTTCCGAAGCTGCACCAACATAATAGAGGTGCAGAAACACCGTGGCCTCTTTCTTTGAGATAACTCTGCACTATTGCGAGCTGCAAATGCCACTTCCAGCTTAGCTGTGCAGAAGAGGAACAACAAGAAGAAGAAATATCTCGGAATATGTCCGTCAGGCCCCTTCCCTTGAGATATATCTGCAAATATCTCGGAAACGATGCCAGCTATGGGAAAATGTTAAGAGACCTTTTTTGTAGAGAATTAAGTTTCCTACTTTTTATCTTCTATGCTATTTTTTGATCAGATGCGTAGTTCTCGAGATATATCAAGATATTTAAAAGTTCCGAAGCCGCACCAACATAATAGAGATACAGAAACACCGTGGCCCCTTTCTTTGAGAAAACTCTGCACTATTGCGAGCTGTAAATGCCACTTCCAGCTTAGCTGTGCAGAAGAAGAACAACAAGAAGAAGAAATATCTCGAAATATGTCCGTCAGGCCCCTTCCCTTGAGATAAATCGGCAAGTATCTCGGAAACGAAGCGAGCTATGGCAAAATGTTAAGAGACCTTTTTTGTAGACAATTATGTTTCCTACAATTTATGTTCTATGATATTTTTTGATCAGATGCGTAGTTCTCGAGATATATCAAGATATTTAAAAGTTCCGAAGCCGCACCAACATAATAGAGATACAGAAACACCGTGGCCCCTCTCTTTGAGATAACTCTGCACTATTGCGAGCTGGAAATGCCACGTCCAGTTTAGCTGTGCAGAAGAAGAACAACAAGAAGAAGAAATATCTCGAAATATGTCCGTCAGGCCCCTTCCCTTGAGATAAATCTGCAAATATCTCGGAAACGAAGCGAGCTACGGCAAAATGTTAAGAGACCTTTTTTGTAGAGAATTATGTTTCCTACTTTTTATGTTCTATGATATTTTTTGATCAGACGCGTAGTTCTCGAGATATATCAAGATATTTAAAAGTTCCGAAGCCGCACCAACATAATAGAGATACAGAAACACCGTGGCCCCTTTCTTTGAGATAACTCTGCACTATTGCGAGCTGCAAATGCCACTCCCAGCTTAGCTGTGCAGAAGAAGAACAACAAGAAGAAGAAATATCTCGAAATATGTCCGTCAGGCCCCGGCCCTTGAGATATATCTGCAAATATCTCGGAAACAAAGCGAGCTATGGCAAAATGTTAAGAGACCTTTTTTGTAGAGAATTAAGTTTCCTACTTTTTATGTTCTATGATATTTGTTGATCAGATGCGCAGTTCTCGATATATATCAAGATATTTAAAAGTTCCGAAGCCGCACCAACATAATAGAGATACAGAAACACCGTGGCCCCTTTCTTTGAGATAACTCTGCACTATTGCGCGCTGCAAATGCCACTTCCAGCTTAGCTGTGCAGAAGAAGAACAACAAGAAGAAGAAATATCTCGAAATATGTCCGTCAGGCCCCTTCTCTTGAGATAAATCTGCAAATATCTCGGAAACGAAGCGAGCTATGGCAAAATGTTAAGAGACCTTTTTTGTAGAGAATTAAGTTTCCTACTTTTTATGTTCTATGATATTTTTTGATCAGATGCGTAGTTCTCGAGATATATCAAGATATTTAAAAGCTCCGAAGCTGCACCAACATAATAGAGGTACAGAAACACCGTGGCCCCTTTCTTTGAGATAACTCTGCACTATTGCGAGCTGCAAATGCCACTTCCAGCTTAGCTGTGCAGAAGAAGAACAACAAGAATAAGAAATATTTCGAAATATGTCCGTCAGGCCCCTTCCCTTGAGATAAATCTGCAAATATCTCGGAAACGAAGCGAGCTATGGCAAAATGTTAAGAGACCTTTTTTGTAGAGACTTAAGTTTCCTACTTTTTATGTTCTATGATATTTTTCGATCAGAGGCGTAGTTCTCGAGATATATCAAGATATTTAAAATTTCCGAAGCCGCACCAACATAATAGAGATACAGAAACACCGTGGCCCCTTTCTTTGCGATAACTCTGCACTATTGCGAGCTGCAAATGCCACTTCCAGCTTCGCTGTGCAGAGGAAGAACAACAAGAAGAAGAAATATCTCGAAATATGTCCGTCAGGCCCCTTCCCTTGAGATAAATCTGCAAATATCTCGGAAACGAAGCGAGCTATGCCAAAATGTTAAGAGACCTTATTTGTAGACAATTAAGTTTCCTACTTTTTATGTTCTATGATATTTTTTGATCAGATGCGTAGTTCTCGAGATATATCAAGATATTTAAAAGTTCCGAAGCTGCACCAACATAATAGAGGTGCAGAAACACCGTGGCCTCTTTCTTTGAGATAACTCTGCACTATTGCGAGCTGCAAATGCCACTTCCAGCTTAGCTGTGCAGAAGAGGAACAACAAGAAGAAGAAATATCTCGGAATATGTCCGTCAGGCCCCTTCCCTTGAGATAAATCTGCAAATATCTCGGAAACGATGCCAGCTATGGCAAAATGTTAAGAGACCTTTTTTGTAGAGAATTAAGTTTCCTACTTTTTATCTTCTATGATATTTTCTGACCAGATTCGTAGTTCTCGAGATATATCAAGATATTTAAAAGTTCCGAAGCCGCACCAACATAATAGAGATACAGAAACACCGTGGCCCCTCTCTTTGAGATAACTCTGCACTATTGCGAGCTGCAAATGCCACTTCCAGCTTAGCTGTGCAGAAGAAGAACAACAAGAAGAAGAAATATCTCGAAATATGTCCGTCAGGACCCTTCCCTTGAGATAAATCTGCAAATATCTCGGAAACAAAGCGAGCTATTGCAAAACGTTAAGAGACCTTTTTTGTAGAGAATTAAGTTTCCTACTTTTTATGTTCTATGATATTTTTTGATCAGATGCGTAGTTCTCGAGATATATCAAGATATTTAAAAGTTCCGAAGCTGCACCAACATAATAGAGGTGCAGAAACACCGTGGCCTCTTTCTTTGAGATAACTCTGCACTATTGCGAGCTGCAAATGCCACTTCCAGCTTAGCTGTGCAGAAGAGGAACAACAAGAAGAAGAAATATCTCGGAATATGTCCGTCAGGCCCCTTCCCTTGAGATATATCTGCAAATATCTCGGAAACGATGCCAGCTATGGGAAAATGTTAAGAGACCTTTTTTGTAGAGAATTAAGTTTCCTACTTTTTATCTTCTATGCTATTTTTTGATCAGATGCGTAGTTCTCGAGATATATCAAGATATTTAAAAGTTCCGAAGCCGCACCAACATAATAGAGATACAGAAACACCGTGGCCCCTTTCTTTGAGATAACTCTGCACTATTGCGAGCTGTAAATGCCACTTCCAGCTTAGCTGTGCAGAAGAAGAACAACAAGAAGAAGAAATATCTCGAAATATGTCCGTCAGGCCCCTTCCCTTGAGATAAATCGGCAAGTATCTCGGAAACGAAGCGAGCTATGGCAAAATGTTAAGAGACCTTTTTTGTAGACAATTATGTTTCCTACAATTTATGTTCTATGATATTTTTTGAACAGATGCGTAGTTCTCG
Source organism: Osmia lignaria lignaria (assembly GCF_051020975.1). NCBI lineage: Eukaryota > Metazoa > Arthropoda > Insecta > Hymenoptera > Megachilidae > Osmia > Osmia lignaria. The sequence continues at coordinate 10,966,470 of NW_027478160.1, forward strand.
AGATATATCAAGATATTTAAAAGTTCCGAAGCCGCACCAACATAATAGAGATACAGAAACACCGTGGCCCCTCTCTTTGAGATAACTCTGCACTATTGCGAGCTGGAAATGCCACGTCCAGTTTAGCTGTGCAGAAGAAGAACAACAAGAAGAAGAAATATCTCGAAATATGTCCGTCAGGCCCCTTCCCTTGAGATAAATCTGCAAATATCTCGGAAACGAAGCGAGCTATGGCAAAATGTTAAGAGACCTTTTTTGTAGAGAATTATGTTTCCTACTTTTTATGTTCTATGATATTTTTTGATCAGACGCGTAGTTCTCGAGATATATCAAGATATTTAAAAGTTCCGAAGCCGCACCAACATAATAGAGATACAGAAACACCGTGGCCCCTTTCTTTGAGATAACTCTGCACTATTGCGAGCTGCAAATGCCACTTCCAGCTTAGCTGTGCAGAAGAAGAACAACAAGAAGAAGAAATATCTCGAAATATGTCCGTCAGGCCCCTTCCCTTGAGATATATCTGCAAATATCTCGGAAACAAAGCGAGCTATGGCAAAATGTTAAGAGACCTTTTTTGTAGAGAATTAAGTTTCCTACTTTTTATGTTCTATGATATTTGTTGATCAGATGCGCAGTTCTCGATATATATCAAGATATTTAAAAGTTCCGAAGCCGCACCAACATAATAGAGATACAGAGACACCGTGGCCCCTTTCTTTGAGATAACTCTGCACTATTGCGCGCTGCAAATGCCACTTCCAGCTTAGCTGTGCAGAAGAAGAACAACAAGAAGAAGAAATATCTCGAAATATGTCCGTCAGGCCCCTTCCCTTGAGATAAATCTGCAAATATCTCGGAAACGAAGCGAGCTATGGCAAAATGTTAAGAGACCTTTTTTGTAGAGACTTAAGTTTCCTACTTTTTATGTTCTATGATATTTTTCGATCAGAGGCGTAGTTCTCGAGATATATCAAGATATTTAAAAGTTCCGAAGCCGCACCAACATAATAGAGATACAGAAACACCGTGGCCCCTTTCTTTGAGATAACTCTGCACGATTGCGAGCTGGAAATGCCACTTCCAGTTTAGCTGTGCAGAAGAAGAACAACAAGAAGAAGAAATATCTCGAAATATGTCCATCAGGACCCTTCCCTTGAGATAAATCTGCAAATATCTCGGAAACAAAGCGAGCTATGGCAAAATGTTAAGAGACGTTTTTTGTAGAGAATTATGTTTCCTACAATTTATGTTCTATGATATTTTTTGATCAGAAGCGTAGTTTTCGAGATATATCGAGATACTTAAAAGTTCCGAAGCCGCACCAACATAATAGAGGTGCAGAAACACCGTGGCCTCTTTCTTTGAGATAACTCTGCACTATTGCGAGCTGCAAATGCCACTTCCAGCTTAGCTGTGCAGAAGAAGAACAACAAGAAGAAGAAATATCTCGAAATATGTCCGTCAGGCCCCTTCCCTTGAGATAAATCTGCAAATATCTCGGAAACGAAGCGAGCTATGGCAAAATGTTAAGAGACCTTTTTTGTAGAGAATTAAGTTTCCTACTTTTTATGTTCTATGATATTTTTTGATCAGATGCGTAGTTCTCGAGATATATCAAGATATTTAAAAGTTCCGAAGCCGCACCAACATAATAGAGATACAGAAACACCGTGGCCCCTTTCTTTGAGATAACTCTGCACTATTGCGCGCTGCAAATGCCACTTCCAGCTTAGCTGTGCAGAAGAAGAACAACAAGAAGAAGAAATATCTCGAAATATGTCCGTCAGGCCCCTTCCCTTGAGATAAATCTGCAAATATCTCGGAAACGAAGCGAGCTATGGCAAAATGTTAAGAGACCTTTTTTGTAGAGACTTAAGTTTCCTACTTTTTATGTTCTATGATATTTTTCGATCAGAGGCGTAGTTCTCGAGATATATCAAGATATTTAAAAGTTCCGAAGCCGCACCAACATAATAGAGATACAGAAACACCGTGGCCCCTTTCTTTGAGATAACTCTGCACGATTGCGAGCTGGAAATGCCACTTCCAGTTTAGCTGTGCAGAAGAAGAACAACAAGAAGAAGAAATATCTCGAAATATGTCCATCAGGACCCTTCCCTTGAGATAAATCTGCAAATATCTCGGAAACAAAGCGAGCTATGGCAAAATGTTAAGAGACGTTTTTTGTAGAGAATTATGTTTCCTACAATTTATGTTCTATGATATTTTTTGATCAGAAGCGTAGTTTTCGAGATATATCGAGATACTTAAAAGTTCCGAAGCCGCACCAACATAATAGAGGTGCAGAAACACCGTGGCCTCTTTCTTTGAGATAACTCTGCACTATTGCGAGCTGCAAATGCCACTTCCAGCTTAGCTGTGCAGAGGAGGAACAACAAGAAGAAGAAATATCTCGGAATATGTCCGTCAGGCCCCTTCCCTTGAGATAAATCTGCAAATATCTCGGAAACGAAGCGAGCTATGGCAAAATGTTAAGAGACCTTTTTTGTAGAGAATTAAGTTTCCTACTTTTTATGTTCTATGATATTTTTTGATCAGATGCGTAGTTCTCGAGATATATCAAGATATTTAAAAGTTCCGAAGCCGCACCAACATAATAGAGATACAGAAACACCGTGGCCCCTTTCTTTGAGATAACTCTGCACGATTGCGAGCTGGAAATGCCACTTCCAGTTTAGCTGTGCAGAAGAAGAACAACAAGAAGAAGAAATATCTCGAAATATGTCCATCAGGACCCTTCCCTTGAGATAAATCTGCAAATATCTCGGAAACGAAGCGAGCTATGGCAAAATGTTAAGAGACCTTTTTTGTAGACAATTATGTTCCCAACAATTTATGTTCTATCATATTTTTTGATCAGATGCGTAGTTCTCGAGATATATCAAGATATTTAAAATTTCCGAAGCCGCACCAACATAATAGAGATACAGAAACACCGTGGCCCCTTTCTTTGCGATAACTCTGCACTATTGCGAGCTGCAAATGCCACTTCCAGCTTAGCTGTGCAGAAGAAGAACAACAAGAAGAAGAAATATCTCGAAATATGTCCGTCAGGCCCCTTCCCTTGAGATAAATCTGCAAATATCTCGGAAACGAAGCGAGCTATGCCAAAATGTTAAGAGACCTTATTTGTAGACAATTAAGTTTCCTACTTTTTATGTTCTATGATATTTTTTGATCAGATGCGTAGTTCTCGAGATATATCAAGATATTTAAAAGTTCCGAAGCTGCACCAACATAATAGAGGTGCAGAAACACCGTGGCCTCTTTCTTTGAGATAACTCTGCACTATTGCGAGCTGCAAATGCCACTTCCAGCTTAGCTGTGCAGAAGAGGAACAACAAGAAGAAGAAATATCTCGAAATATGTCCGTCAGGACCCTTCCCTTGAGATAAATCTGCAAATATCTCGGAAACAAAGCGAGCTATTGCAAAACGTTAAGAGACCTTTTTTGTAGAGAATTAAGTTTCCTACTTTTTATGTTCTATGATATTTTTTGATCAGATGCGTAGTTCTCGAGATATATCAAGATATTTAAAAGTTCCGAAGCTGCACCAACATAATAGAGGTGCAGAAACACCGTGGCCTCTTTCTTTGAGATAACTCTGCACTATTGCGAGCTGCAAATGCCACTTCCAGCTTAGCTGTGCAGAAGAGGAACAACAAGAAGAAGAAATATCTCGGAATATGTCCGTCAGGCCCCTTCCCTTGAGATATATCTGCAAATATCTCGGAAACGATGCCAGCTATGGGAAAATGTTAAGAGACCTTTTTTGTAGAGAATTAAGTTTCCTACTTTTTATCTTCTATGCTATTTTTTGATCAGATGCGTAGTTCTCGAGATATATCAAGATATTTAAAAGTTCCGAAGCCGCACCAACATAATAGAGATACAGAAACACCGTGGCCCCTGTCTTTGAGATAACTCTGCACTATTGCGAGCTGTAAATGCCACTTCCAGCTTAGCTGTGCAGAAGAAGAACAACAAGAAGAAGAAATATCTCGAAATATGTCCGTCAGGCCCCTTCCCTTGAGATAAATCGGCAAGTATCTCGGAAACAAAGCGAGCTATGGCAAAATGTTAAGAGACCTTTTTTGTAGACAATTATGTTTCCTACAATTTATGTTCTATGATATTTTTTGATCAAATGCGTAGTTCTCGAGATATATCAAGATATTTAAAAGTTCCGAAGCCGCACCAACATAATAGAGATACAGAAACACCGTGGCCCCTCTCTTTGAGATAACTCTGCACTATTGCGAGCTGGAAATGCCACGTCCAGTTTAGCTGTGCAGAAGAAGAACAACAAGAAGAAGAAATATCTCGAAATATGTCCGTCAGGCCCCTTCCCTTGAGATAAATCTGCAAATATCTCGGAAACGAAGCGAGCTATGGCAAAATGTTAAGAGACCTTTTTTGTAGAGAATTATGTTTCCTACTTTTTATGTTCTATGATATTTTTTGATCAGGCGCGTAGTTCTCGAGATATATCAAGATATTTAAAAGTTCCGAAGCCGCACCAACATAATAGAGATACAGAAACACCGTGGCCCCTCTCTTTGAGATAACTCTGCACTATTGCGAGCTGGAAATGCCACTTCCAGTTTAGCTGTGCAGAAGAAGAACAACAAGAAGAAGAAATATCTCGAAATATGTCCGTTAGGCCCCTTCCCTTGAGATAAATCTGCAAATATCTCGGAAACGAAGCGAGCTATGGCAAAATGTTAAGAGACCTTTTTTGTAGAGAATTAAGTTTCCTACTTTTTATGTTCTATGATATTTTTTGATCAGATGCGCAGTTCTCGAGATATATCAAGATATTTAAAAGTTCCGAAGCCGCACCAACATAATAGAGATACAGAAACACCGTGGCCCCTTTCTTTGAGATAACTCTGCACTATTGCGAGCTGCAAATGCTACTTCCAGCTTAGCTGTGCAGAAGAAGAACAACAAGAAGAAGAAATATCTCGAAATATGTCCGTCAGGCCCCTGCCCTTGAGATATATCTGCAAATATCTCGGAAACGAAGCGAGCTATGGCAAAATGTTAAGAGACCTTTTTTGTAGAGAATTATGTTTCCTACAATTTATCTTCTATGATATTTTTTGATCGGAAGCGTAGTTTTCGAGATATATCGAGATATTTAAAGGTTCCGAAGCCGCACCAACATAATAGAGATACAGAAACACCGTGGCCCCTTTCTTTGAGATAACTCTGCACTAGTGCGAGCCGCAAATGCCACTTCCAGCTTAGCTGTGCAGAAGAAGAACAACAAGAAGAAGAAATATCTCGAAATATGTCCGTCAGGCCCCTTCCCTTGAGATAAATCTGCAAATATCTCGGAAACGAAGCGAGCTATGGCAAAATGTTAAGAGACGTTTTTTGTAGAGAATTAGGTTTCCTACTTTTTATGTTCTATGATATTTTTTGATCAGATGCGTAGTTCTCGAGATATATCAAGATATTTAAAAGTTCCGAAGCCGCACCAACATAATAGAGATACAGAAACACCGTGGCCCCTTTCTTTGAGATAACTCTGCACTAGTGCGAGCCGCAAATGCCACTTCCAGCTTAGCTGTGCAGAAGAAGAACAACAAGAAGAAGAAATATCTCGAAATATGTCCGTCAGGCCCCTTCCCTTGAGATAAATCTGCAAATATCTCGGAAACAAAGCGAGCTATGGCAAAATGTTAAGAGACCTTTTTTGTAGAGAATTAAGTTTCCTACTTTTTATGTTCTATGATATTTTTTGATCAGAAGCGTAGTTTTCGAGATATATCGAGATATTTAAAAGTTCCGAAGCCGCACCAACATAATAGAGATACAGAAACACCGTGGCTCCTTTCTTTGAGATAACTCTGCACTACTGCGAGCTGCAAATGCCACTTCCAGCTTAGCTGTGCAGAGGAAGAACAACAAGAAGAAGAAATATCTGGAAATATGTCCGTCAGGCCCCTTCCCTTGAGATAAATCTGCAAATATCTCGGAAACGAAGCGAGCTACGGCAAAATGTTAAGAGACCTTTTTTGTAGAAAATTAGGATTCCTACTTTTTACGTTCTATGATATTTTTTGAACAGATGCGTAGTTCTCGAGATATATCAAGATATTTAAAAGTTCCGAAGTCGCACCAACATAATAGAGATACAGAAACACCGTGGCCCCTTTCTTTGAGATAACTCTGCACTATTGCGCGCTGCAAATGGCACTTCCAGCTTAGCTGTGCAGAAGAAGAACAACAAGAAGAAGAAATATCTCGAAATATGTCCGCCAGGCCCCTTCCCTTGAGATAAATCTGCAAATATCTCGGAAACGAAGCGAGCTATGGCAAAATGTTAAGAGACCTTTTTTGTAGAGAATTAAGTTTCCTACTTTTTATGTTCTATGATATTTTTTGATCAGATGCGTAGTTCTCGAGATATATCAAGATATTTAAAAGTTCCGAAGCCGCACTAACATAATAGAGATACAGAAACACCGTGGCCCCGTTCTTTGAGATAACTCTGCACTATTGCGCGCTGCAAATGCCACTTCCAGCTTAGCTGTGCAGAAGAAGAACAACAAGAAGAAGAAATATCTCGAAATATGTCCGTCAGGCCCCTTCCCTTGAGATAAATCTGCAAATATCTCGGAAACGAAGCGAGCTATGGCAAAATGTTAAGAGACCTTTTTTGTAGAGAATTATGTTTCCTGCAATTTACGTTCTCTGATATTTTTTGATCAGAAGCGTAGTTTTCGAGATATATCGAGATATTTAAAAGTTCCGAAGCCGCACCAACATAATAGAGATACAGAAACACCGTGGCCCCTTTCTTTGAGATAACTCTGCACTATTGCGTCCTGCAAATGCCACTTCCAGCTTAGCTGTGCAGAAGAAGAACAACAAGAAGAAGAAATATCTCGAAATATGTCCCTCAGGCCCCTTCCCTTGAGATAAATCTGCAAATATCTCGGAAACCAAGCGAGCTATGGCAAAATGTTAAGAGACCTTATTTGTAGAGAATTAAGTTTCCTACTTTTTATGTTCTACGATATTTTTTGATCAGATGCGTAGTTCTCGAGATATATCTAGATATTTAAAAGTTCCGAAGCCGCACCAACATAATAGAGATACAGCAACACCGTGGCCCCTTTCTTTGAGATAACTCTGCACTATTGCGAGCTGCAAATGCCACTTCCAGCTTAGCTGTGCAGAAGAAGAACAACAAGAAGAAGAAATATCTGGAAATATGTCCGTCAGGCCCCTTCCCTTGAGATAAATCTGCAAATATCTCGGAAACGAAGCGAGCTACGGCAAAATGTTAAGAGACCTTTTTTGTAGAAAATTAGGATTCCTACTTTTTATGTTCTATGATATTTTTTGAACAGATGCGTAGTTCTCGAGATATATCAAGATATTTAAAAGTTCCGAAGCCGCACCAACATAATAGAGATACAGAAACACCGTGGCCCCTTTCTTTGAGATAACTCTGCACTATTGCGCGCTGCAAATGGCACTTCCAGCTTAGCTGTGCAGAAGAAGAACAACAAGAAGAAGAAATATCTCGAAATATGTCCGTCAGGCCCCTTCCCTTGAGATAAATCTGCAAATATCTCGGAAACGAAGCGAGCTATGGCAAAATGTTAAGAGACCTTTTTTGTAGAGAATTAAGTTTCCTACTTTTTATGTTCTATGATATTTTTTGATCAGATGCGTAGTTCTCGAGATATATCAAGTTATTTAAAAGTTCCGAAGCCGCACCAACATAATAGAGATACAGAAACACCGTGGCCCCTTTCTTTGAGATAACTCTGCACGATTGCGAGCTGGAAATGCCACTTCCAGTTTAGCTGTGCAGAAGAAGAACAACAAGAAGAAGAAATATCTCGAAATATGTCCGTCAGGCCCCTTCCCTTGAGATATATCTGCAAATATCTCGGAAACAAAGCGAGCTATGGCAAAATGTTAAGAGACCTTTTTTGTAGAGAATTATGTTTCCTACAATTTATGTTCTATGATATTTTTTGATCAGAAGCGTAGTTTTCGAGATATATCGAGATATTTAAAAGTTCCGAAGCCGCACCAACATAATAGAGATACAGAAACACCGTGGCCCCTTTCTTTCAGATAACTATGCACTATTGCGAGCTGCAAATGCCACTTCCAGCTTAGCTGTGCAGAAGAAGAACAACAAGAAGAAGAAATATCTCGAAATATGTCCGTCAGGCCCCTTACCTTGAGATAAATCTGCAAATATCTCGGAAACGAAGCGAGCTATGGCAAAATGTTAAGAGACCTTTTTTGTAGAGAATTATGTTTCCTACAATTTACGTTCTCTGATATTTTTTGATCAGAAGCGTAGTTTTCGAGATATATCGAGATATTTAAAAGTTCCGAAGCCGCACCAACATAATAGAGATACCGAAACACCGTGGCCCCTTTCTTTGAGATAACTCTGCACTATTGCGAGCTGCAAATGCCACTTCCAGCTTAGCTGTGCAGAAGAAGAACAACAAGAAGAAGAAATATCTGGAAATATGTCCGTCAGGCCCCTTCCCTTGAGATAAATCTGCAAATATCTCGGAAACGAAGCGAGCTATTGCAAAACGTTAAGAGACCTTTTTTGTAGCGAATTAAGTTTCCTACTTTTTATGTTCTATGATATTTTTTGATCAGATGCGTAGTTCTCGAGATATATCAAGATATTTAAAAGCTCCGAAGCTGCACCAACATATAAGAGGTACAGAAACACCGTGGCCCCTTTCTTTGAGATAACTCTGCACTATTGCGAGCTGCAAATGCCACTTCCAGCTTAGCTGTGCAGAAGAAGAACAACAAGAAGAAGAAATATCTCGAAATATGTCCGTCAGGACCCTTCCCTTGAGATAAATCTGCAAATATCTCGGAAACGAAGCGAGCTATTGCAAAACGTTAAGAGACCTTTTTTGTAGAGAATTAAGTTTCCTACTTTTTATGTTGTATGATATTTTTTGATCAGATGCGTAGTTCTCGAGATATATCAAGATATTTAAAAGCTCCGAAGCTGCACCAACATAATAGAGGTACAGAAACACCGTGGCCCCTTTCTTTGAGATAACTCTGCACTATTGCGAGCTGCAAATGCCACTTCCAGCTTAGCTGTGCAGAAGAAGAACAACAAGAAGAAGAAATATCTCGAAATATGTCCGTCAGGCCCCTTCCCTTGAGATAAATCTGCAAATACCTCGGAAACCAAGCGAGCTATGGCAAAATGTTAAGAGACCTTTTTTGTAGAGAATTAAGTTTCCTACTTTTTATGTTCTATGATATTTTTCGATCAGAGGCGTAGTTCTCGAGATATATCAAGATATTTAAAAGTTCCGAAGCCGCACCAATATAATAGAGATACAGAAACACCGTGGCCCCTTTCTTTGAGATAACTCTGCACGATTGCGAGCTGGAAATGCCACTTCCAGTTTAGCTGTGCAGAAGAAGAACAACAAGAAGAAGAAATATCTCGAAATATGTCCATCAGGACCCTTCCCTTGAGATAAATGTGCAAATATCTCGGAAACGAAGCGAGCTATGGCAAAACGTTAAGAGACCTTTTTTGTAGAGAACTATGTTCCCTACAATTTATGTTCTATGATATTTTTTGATCAGATGCGTAGTTCTCGAGATATATCAAGATATTTAAAATTTCCGAAGCCGCACCAACATAATAGAGATACAGAAACGCCGTGGCCCCTTTCTTTGCGATAACTCTGCACTATTGCGAGCTGCAAATGCCACTTCCAGCTTAGCTGTGCAGAAGAAGAACAACAAGAAGAAGAAATATCTCGAAATATGTCCGTCAGGCCCCTTCCCTTGAGATAAATCTGCAAATATCTCGGAAACGAAGCGAGCTATGGCAAAATGTTAAGAGACCTTTTTTGTAGAGAATTATGTTTCCTACAATTTATGTTGTATGATATTTTTTGATCAGAAGCGTAGTTTTCGAGATATATCGAGATATTTAAAAGTTCCGAAGCCGCACCAACATAATAGAGATACAGAAACACCGTGGCCCCTCTCTTTGAGATAACTCTGCACTATTGCGAGCTGCAAATGCCACTTCCAGCTTAGCTGTGCAGAAGAAGAACAACAAGAAGAAGAAATATCTCGAAATATGTCCGTCAGGCCCCTTCCCTTGAGATAAATCGACAAGTATCTCGGAAAGAAGCGAGCTATGCCAAAATGTTAAGAGACCTTATTTGTAGACAATTAAGTTTCCTACTTTTTATGTTCTATGATATTTTTTGATCAGATGCGCAGTTCTCGAGATATATCAAGATATTTAAAAGTTCCGAAGCTGCACCAACATAATAGAGGTGCAGAAACACCGTGGCCTCTTTCTTTGAGATAACTCTGCACTATTGCGAGCTGCAAATGCCACTTCCAGCTTAGCTGTGCAGAAGAGGAACAACAAGAAGAAGAAATATCTCGGAATATGTCCGTCAGGCCCCTTCCCTTGAGATAAATCTGCAAATATCTCGGAAACGATGCCAGCTATGGGAAAATGTTAAGAAACCTTTTTTGTAGAGAATTAAGTTTCCTACTTTTTATCTTGTATGATATTTTTTGATCAGATGCGTAGTTCTCGAGATATATCAAGATATTTAAAAGTTCCGAAGCCGCACCAACATAATAGAGATACAGAAACACCGTGGCCCCTTTCTTTGAGATAACTCTGCACTATTGCGAGCTGTAAATGCCACTTCCAGCTTAGCTGTGCAGAAGAAGAACAACAAGAAGAAGAAATATCTCGAAATATGTCCGTCAGGCCCCTTCCCTTGAGATATATCTGCAAATATCTCGGAAACAAAGCGAGCTATGGCAAAATGTTAAGAGACCTTTTTTGTAGAGAATTATGTTTCCTACAATTTATGTTCTGTGATATTTTTTGATCAGAAGCGTAGTTTTCGAGATATATCGAGATATTTAAAAGTTCCGAAGCCGCACCAACATAATAGAGATACAGAAACACCGTGGCCCCTCTCTTTGAGATAACTCTGCACTATTGCGAGCTGCAAATGCCACTTCCAGCTTAGCTGTGCAGAAGAAGAACAACAAGAAGAAGAAATATCTCGAAATATGTCCGTCAGGCCCCTTCCCTTGAGATAAATCGGCAAGTATCTCGGAAAGAAGCGAGCTATGCCAAAATGTTAAGAGACCTTATTTGTAGACAATTAAGTTTCCTACTTTTTATGTTCTGTGATATTTTTTGATCAGATGCGTAGTTCTCGAGATATATCAAGATATTTAAAAGTTCCGAAGCTGCACCAACATAATAGAGGTGCAGAAACACCGTGGCCTCTTTCTTTGAGATAACTCTGCACTATTGCGAGCTGCAAATGCCACTTCCAGCTTAGCTGTGCAGAAGAGGAACAACAAGAAGAAGAAATATCTCGGAATATGTCCGTCAGGCCCCTTCCCTTGAGATAAATCTGCAAATATCTCGGAAACGATGCCAGCTATGGGAAAATGTTAAGAAACCTTTTTTGTAGAGAATTAAGTTTCCTACTTTTTATCTTGTATGATATTTTTTGATCAGATGCGTAGTTCTCGAGATATATCAAGATATTTAAAAGTTCCGAAGCCGCACCAACATAATAGAGATACAGAAACACCGTGGCCCCTTTCTTTGAGATAACTCTGCACTATTGCGAGCTGTAAATGCCACTTCCAGCTTAGCTGTGCAGAAGAAGAACAACAAGAAGAAGAAATATCTCGAAATATGTCCGTCAGGCCCCTTCCCTTGAGATATATCTGCAAATATCTCGGAAACAAAGCGAGCTATGGCAAAATGTTAAGAGACCTTTTTTGTAGAGAATTATGTTTCCTACAATTTATGTTCTATGATATTTTTTGATCAGAAGCGTAGTTTTCGAGATATATCGAGATATTTAAAAGTTCCGAAGCCGCACCAACATAATAGAGATACAGAAACACCGTGGCCCCTTTCTTTCAGATAACTATGCACTATTGCGAGCTGTAAATGCCACTTCCAGCTTAGCTGTGCAGAAGAAGAACAACAAGAAGAAGAAATATCTCGAAATATGTCCGTCAGGCCCCTTCCCTTGAGATAAATCGGCAAGTATCTCGGAAACGAAGCGAGCTATGGCAAAATGTTAAGAGACCTTTTTTGTAGACAATTATGTTTCCTACTTTTTATCTTCTATGCTATTTTTTGATCAGATGCGTAGTTCTCGAGATATATCAAGATATTTAAAAGTTCCGAAGCCGCACCAACATAATAGAGATACAGAAACACCGTGGCCCCTGTCTTTGAGATAACTCTGCACTATTGCGAGCTGTAAATGCCACTTCCAGCTTAGCTGTGCAGAAGAAGAACAACAAGAAGAAGAAATATCTCGAAATATGTCCGTCAGGCCCCTTCCCTTGAGATATATCTGCAAATATCTCGGAAACAAAGCGAGCTACTGCAAAATGTTAAGAGACCTTTTTTGTAGAGAATTATGTTTCCTACAATTTATGTTCTATGATATTTTTTGATCAGAAGCGTAGTTTTCGAGATATATCGAGATATTTCAAAGTTCCGAAGCCGCACCAACATAATAGAGATACAGAAACACCGTGGCCCCTTTCTTTCAGATAACTATGCACTATTGCGAGCTGCAAATGCCACTTCCAGCTTAGCTGTGCAGAAGAAGAACAACAAGAAGAAGAAATATCTCGAAATATGTCCGTCAGGCCCCTTACCTTGAGATAAATCTGCAAATATCTCGGAAACGAAGCGAGCTATGGCAAAATGTTAAGAGACCTTTTTTGTAGAGAATTATGTTTCCTACAATTTACGTTCTCTGATATTTTTTGATCAGAAGCGTAGTTTTCGAGATATATCGAGATATTTAAAAGTTCCGAAGCCGCACCAACATAATAGAGATACCGAAACACCGTGGCCCCTTTCTTTGAGATAACTCTGCACTATTGCGAGCTGCAAATGCCACTTCCAGCTTAGCTGTGCAGAAGAAGAACAACAAGAAGAAGAAATATCTGGAAATATGTCCGTCAGGCCCCTTCCCTTGAGATAAATCTGCAAATATCTCGGAAACGAAGCGAGCTATTGCAAAACGTTAAGAGACCTTTTTTGTAGCGAATTAAGTTTCCTACTTTTTATGTTGTATGATATTTTTTGATCAGATGCGTAGTTCTCGAGATATATCAAGATATTTAAAAGCTCCGAAGCTGCACCAACATAATAGAGGTACAGAAACACCGTGGCCCCTTTCTTTGAGATAACTCTGCACTATTGCGAGCTGCAAATGCCACTTCCAGCTTAGCTGTGCAGAAGAAGAACAACAAGAAGAAGAAATATCTCGAAATATGTCCGTCAGGCCCCTTCCCTTGAGATAAATCTGCAAATACCTCGGAAACCAAGCGAGCTATGGCAAAATGTTAAGAGACCTTTTTTGTAGAGAATTAAGTTTCCTACTTTTTATGTTCTATGATATTTTTCGATCAGAGGCGTAGTTCTCGAGATATATCAAGATATTTAAAAGTTCCGAAGCCGCACCAATATAATAGAGATACAGAAACACCGTGGCCCCTTTCTTTGAGATAACTCTGCACGATTGCGAGCTGGAAATGCCACTTCCAGTTTAGCTGTGCAGAAGAAGAACAACAAGAAGAAGAAATATCTCGAAATATGTCCATCAGGACCCTTCCCTTGAGATAAATGTGCAAATATCTCGGAAACGAAGCGAGCTATGGCAAAATGTTAAGAGACCTTTTTTGTAGAGAATTATGTTCCCTACAATTTATGTTCTATGATATTTTTTGATCAGATGCGTAGTTCTCGAGATATATCAAGATATTTAAAATTTCCGAAGCCGCACCAACATAATAGAGATACAGAAACGCCGTGGCCCCTTTCTTTGCGATAACTCTGCACTATTGCGAGCTGCAAATGCCACTTCCAGCTTAGCTGTGCAGAAGAAGAACAACAAGAAGAAGAAATATCTCGAAATATGTCCGTCAGGCCCCTTCCCTTGAGATAAATCTGCAAATATCTCGGAAACGAAGCGAGCTATGGCAAAATGTTAAGAGACCTTTTTTGTAGAGAATTATGTTTCCTACAATTTATGTTCTATGATATTTTTTGATCAGAAGCGTAGTTTTCGAGATATATCGAGATATTTAAAAGTTCCGAAGCCGCACCAACATAATAGAGATACAGAAACACCGTGGCCCCTCTCTTTGAGATAACTCTGCACTATTGCGAGCTGCAAATGCCACTTCCAGCTTAGCTGTGCAGAAGAAGAACAACAAGAAGAAGAAATATCTCGAAATATGTCCGTCAGGCCCCTTCCCTTGAGATAAATCGACAAGTATCTCGGAAAGAAGCGAGCTATGCCAAAATGTTAAGAGACCTTATTTGTAGACAATTAAGTTTCCTACTTTTTATGTTCTATGATATTTTTTGATCAGATGCGTAGTTCTCGAGATATATCAAGATATTTAAAAGTTCCGAAGCTGCACCAACATAATAGAGGTGCAGAAACACCGTGGCCTCTTTCTTTGAGATAACTCTGCACTATTGCGAGCTGCAAATGCCACTTCCAGCTTAGCTGTGCAGAAGAGGAACAACAAGAAGAAGAAATATCTCGGAATATGTCCGTCAGGCCCCTTCCCTTGAGATAAATCTGCAAATATCTCGGAAACGATGCCAGCTATGGGAAAATGTTAAGAAACCTTTTTTGTAGAGAATTAAGTTTCCTACTTTTTATCTTGTATGATATTTTTTGATCAGATGCGTAGTTCTCGAGATATATCAAGATATTTAAAAGTTCCGAAGCCGCACCAACATAATAGAGATACAGAAACACCGTGGCCCCTTTCTTTGAGATAACTCTGCACTATTGCGAGCTGTAAATGCCACTTCCAGCTTAGCTGTGCAGAAGAAGAACAACAAGAAGAAGAAATATCTCGAAATATGTCCGTCAGGCCCCTTCCCTTGAGATATATCTGCAAATATCTCGGAAACAAAGCGAGCTATGGCAAAATGTTAAGAGACCTTTTTTGTAGAGAATTATGTTTCCTACAATTTATGTTCTATGATATTTTTTGATCAGAAGCGTAGTTTTCGAGATATATCGAGATATTTAAAAGTTCCGAAGCCGCACCAACATAATAGAGATACAGAAACACCGTGGCCCCTCTCTTTGAGATAACTCTGCACTATTGCGAGCTGCAAATGCCACTTCCAGCTTAGCTGTGCAGAAGAAGAACAACAAGATGAAGAAATATCTCGAAATATGTCCGTCAGGCCCCTTCCCTTGAGATAAATCGGCAAGTATCTCGGAAAGAAGCGACCTATGCCAAAATGTTAAGAGACCTTATTTGTAGACAATTAAGTTTCCTACTTTTTATGTTCTGTGATATTTTTTGATCAGATGCGTAGTTCTCGAGATATATCAAGATATTGAAAAGTTCCGAAGCTGCACCAACATAATAGAGGTGCAGAAACACCGTGGCCTCTTTCTTTGAGATAACTCTGCACTATTGCGAGCTGCAAATGCCACTTCCAGCTTAGCTGTGCAGAAGAGGAACAACAAGAAGAAGAAATATCTCGGAATATGTCCGTCAGGCCCCTTCCCTTGAGATAAATCTGCAAATATCTCGGAAACGATGCCAGCTATGGGAAAATGTTAAGAAACCTTTTTTGTAGAGAATTAAGTTTCCTACTTTTTATCTTGTATGATATTTTTTGATCAGATGCGTAGTTCTCGAGATATATCAAGATATTTAAAAGTTCCGAAGCCGCACCAACATAATAGAGATACAGAAACACCGTGGCCCCTTTCTTTGAGATAACTCTGCACTATTGCGAGCTGTAAATGCCACTTCCAGCTTAGCTGTGCAGAAGAAGAACAACAAGAAGAAGAAATATCTCGAAATATGTCCGTCAGGCCCCTTCCCTTGAGATATATCTGCAAATATCTCGGAAACAAAGCGAGCTATGGCAAAATGTTAAGAGACCTTTTTTGTAGAGAATTATGTTTCCTACAATTTATGTTCTATGATATTTTTTGATCAGAAGCGTAGTTTTCGAGATATATCGAGATATTTAAAAGTTCCGAAGCCGCACCAACATAATAGAGATACAGAAACACCGTGGCCCCTTTCTTTCAGATAACTATGCACTATTGCGAGCTGTAAATGCCACTTCCAGCTTAGCTGTGCAGAAGAAGAACAACAAGAAGAAGAAATATCTCGAAATATGTCCGTCAGGCCCCTTCCCTTGAGATAAATCGGCAAGTATCTCGGAAACGAAGCGAGCTATGGCAAAATGTTAAGAGACCTTTTTTGTAGACAATTATGTTTCCTACTTTTTATCTTCTATGCTATTTTTTGATCAGATGCGTAGTTCTCGAGATATATCAAGATATTTAAAAGTTCCGAAGCCGCACCAACATAATAGAGATACAGAAACACCGTGGCCCCTGTCTTTGAGATAACTCTGCACTATTGCGAGCTGTAAATGCCACTTCCAGCTTAGCTGTGCAGAAGAAGAACAACAAGAAGAAGAAATATCTCGAAATATGTCCGTCAGGCCCCTTCCCTTGAGATATATCTGCAAATATCTCGGAAACAAAGCGAGCTACTGCAAAATGATAAGAGACCTTTTTTGTAGAGAATTATGTTTCCTACAATTTATGTTCTATGATATTTTTTGATCAGAAGCGTAGTTTTCGAGATATATCGAGATATTTCAAAGTTCCGAAGCCGCACCAACATAATAGAGATACAGAAACACCGTGGCCCCTTTCTTTCAGATAACTATGCACTATTGCGAGCTGCAAATGCCACTTCCAGCTTAGCTGTGCAGAAGAAGAACAACAAGAAGAAGAAATATCTCGAAATATGTCCGTCAGGCCCCTTACCTTGAGATAAATCTGCAAATATCTCGGAAACGAAGCGAGCTATGGCAAAATGTTAAGAGACCTTTTTTGTAGAGAATTATGTTTCCTACAATTTATGTTCTATGATATTTTTTGATCAGAAGCGTAGTTTTCGAGATATATCGAGATATTTAAAAGTTCCGAAGCCGCACCAACATAATAGAGATACAGAAACACCGTGGCCCCTTTCTTCGGGATAACTCTGCACTATTGCGAGCTGTAAATGCCACTTCCAGCTTAGCTGTGCAGAAGAAGAACAACAAGAAGAAGAAATATCTCGAAATATGTCCGTCAGGACCCTTCCCTTGAGATAAATCTGCAAATATCTCGGAAACAAAGCGAGCTATTGCAAAACGTTAAGAGACCTTTTTTGTAGAGAATTAAGTTTCCTACCTTTTATGTTCTATGATATTTTTTGATCAGATGCGTAGTTCTCGAGATATATCAAGATATTTAAAAGTTCCGAAGCTGCACCAACATAATAGAGGTGCAGAAACACCGTGGCCTCTTTCTTTGAGATAACTCTGCACTATTGCGAGCTGCAAATGCCACTTCCAGCTTAGCTGTGCAGAAGAGGAACAACAAGAAGAAGAAATATCTCGGAATATGTCCGTCAGGCCCCTTCCCTTGAGATATATCTGCAAATATCTCGGAAACGATGCCAGCTATGGGAAAATGTTAAGAGAGCTTTTTTGTAGAGAATTAAGTTTCCTACTTTTTATCTTCTATGCTATTTTTTGATCAGATGCGTAGTTCTCGAGATATATCAAGATATTTAAAAGTTCCGAAGCCGCACCAACATAATAGAGATACAGAAACACCGTGGCCCCTTTCTTTGAGATAACTCTGCACTATTGCGAGCTGTAAATGCCACTTCCAGCTTAGCTGTGCAGAAGAAGAACAACAAGAAGAAGAAATATCTCGAAATATGTCCGTCAGGCCCCTTCCGTTGAGATAAATCGGCAAGTATCTCGGAAACGAAGCGAGCTATGGCAAAATGTTAAGAGACCTTTTTTGTAGACAATTATGTTTCCTACTTTTTATCTTCTATGCTATTTTTTGATCAGATGCGTAGTTCTCGAGATATATCAAGATATTTAAAAGTTCCGAAGCCGCACCAACATAATAGAGATACAGAAACACCGTGGCCCCTGTCTTTGAGATAACTCTGCACTATTGCGAGCTGTAAATGCCACTTCCAGCTTAGCTGTGCAGAAGAAGAACAACAAGAAGAAGAAATATCTCGAAATATGTCCGTCAGGCCCCTTCCCTTGAGATAAATCGGCAAGTATCTCGGAAACGAAGCGAGCTATGGCAAAATGTTAAGAGACCTTTTTTGTAGACAATTATGTTTCCTACAATTTATGTTCTATGATATTTTTTGATCAGATGCGTAGTTCTCGAGATATATCAAGATATTTAAAAGTTCCGAAGCCGCACCAACATAATAGAGATACAGAAACACCGTGGCCCCTCTCTTTGAGATAACTCTGCACTATTGCGAGCTGGAAATGCCACGTCCAGTTTAGCTGTGCAGAAGAAGAACAACAAGAAGAAGAAATATCTCGAAATATGTCCGTCAGGCCCCTTCCCTTGAGATAAATCTGCAAATATCTCGGAAACGAAGCGAGCTATGGCAAAATGTTAAGAGACCTTTTTTGTAGAGAATTATGTTTCCTACTTTTTATGTTCTATGATATTTTTTGATCAGACGCGTAGTTCTCGAGATATATCAAGATATTTAAAAGTTCCGAAGCCGCACCAACATAATAGAGATACAGAAACACCGTGGCCCCTCTCTTTGAGATAACTCTGCACTATTGCGAGCTGGAAATGCCACTTCCAGTTTAGCTGTGCAGAAGAAGAACAACAAGAAGAAGAAATATCTCGAAATATGTCCGTTAGGCCCCTTCCCTTGAGATAAATCTGCAAATATCTCGGAAAGGAAGCGAGCTATGGCAAAATGTTAACAGACTTTTTTGTAGAGAATTAAGTTTCCTACTTTTTATGTTCTATGATATTTTTTGATCAGACGCGTAGTTCTCGAGATATATCAAGATATTTAAAAGTTCCGAAGCCGCACCAACATAATAGAGATACAGAAACACCGTGGCCCCTTTCTTTGAGATAACTCTGCACTATTGCGAGCTGCAAATGCCACTTCCAGCTTAGCTGTGCAGAAGAAGAACAACAAGAAGAAGAAATATCTCGAAATATGTCCGTCAGGCCCCTTCCCTTGAGATAAATCTGCAAATATCTCGGAAACGAAGAGAGCTATGGCAAAATGATAAGAGACCTTTTTTGTAGAGAAATAAGTTGCCTACTTTTTATGTTCTATGATATTTTTTGATCAGATGCGTAGTTCTCGAGATATATCAAGATATTTAAAAGTTCCGAAGCCGCACCAACATAATAGAGATACAGAAACACCGTGGCCCCTTTCTTTGAGATAACTCTGCACTATTGCGAGCTGCAAATGCCACTTCCAGCTTAGCTGTGCAGAGGAAGAACAACAAGAAGAAGAAATATCTCGAAATATGTCCGTCAGGCCAGTTCCTTTGAGCTGAATCTGCAAATATCTCGGAAACGAAGCGAGCTATGGCAAAATGTTAAGAGACGTTTTTTGTAGAGAATTATGTTTCCTACAATTTATGTTCTATGATATTTTTTGATCAGAAGCGTAGTTTTCGCGATATATCGAGATATTTAAAAGTTCCGAAGCCGCACCAACATAATAGAGATACAGAAACACCGTGGCCCCTTTCTTTGAGATAACTCTGCACTATTGCGAGCTGGAAATGCCACTTCCAGTTTAGCTGTGCAGAAGAAGAACAACAAGAAGAAGAAATATCTCGAAATATGTCCGTTAGGCCCCTTCCCTTGAGATAAATCTGCAAATATCTCGGAAAGGAAGCGAGCTATGGCAAAATGTTAACAGACTTTTTTGTAGAGAATTAAGTTTCCTACTTTTTATGTTCTATGATATTTTTTGATCAGACGCGTAGTTCTCGAGATATATCAAGATATTTAAAAGTTCCGAAGCCGCACCAACATAATAGAGATATAGAAACACCGTGGCCCCTTTCTTTGAGATAACTCTGCACTATTGCGAGCTGCAAATGCCACTTCCAGCTTAGCTGTGCAGAAGAAGAACAACAAGAAGAAGAAATATCTCGAAATATGTCCGTCAGGCCCCTTCCCTTGAGATAAATCTGCAAATATCTCGGAAACGAAGAGAGCTATGGCAAAATGATAAGAGACCTTTTTTGTAGAGAAATAAGTTGCCTACTTTTTATGTTCTATGATATTTTTTGATCAGATGCGTAGTTCTCGAGATATATCAAGATATTTAAAAGTTCCGAAGCCGCACCAACATAATAGAGATACAGAAACACCGTGGCCCCTTTCTTTGAGATAACTCTGCACTATTGCGAGCTGCAAATGCCACTTCCAGCTTAGCTGTGCAGAGGAAGAACAACAAGAAGAAGAAATATCTCGAAATATGTCCGTCAGGCCAGTTCCTTTGAGCTGAATCTGCAAATATCTCGGAAACGAAGCGAGCTATGGCAAAATGTTAAGAGACGTTTTTTGTAGAGAATTATGTTTCCTACAATTTATGTTCTATGATATTTTTTGATCAGAAGCGTAGTTTTCGAGATATATCGAGATATTTAAAAGTTCCGAAGCCGCACCAACATAATAGAGATACAGAAACACCGTGGCCCCTTTCTTTGAGATAACTCTGCACTAGTGCGAGCCGCAAATGCCACTTCCAGCTTAGCTGTGCAGAAGAAGAACAACAAGAAGAAGAAATATCTCGAAATATGTCCGTCAGGCCCCTTCCCTTGAGATAAATCTGCAAATATCTCGGAAACGAAGCGAGCTATTGCAAAATGTTAAGAGACCTTTTTTATACAGAATTGAGTTTCCTACTTTTTATGTTCTATGATATTTTTTGATCAGACGCGTAGTTCTCGAGATATATCAAGATATTTAAAAGTTCCGAAGCCGTACCAACATAATAGAGATACAGAAACACCGTGGCCCCTTTCTTTGAGATAACTCTGCACTATTGCGAGCTGCAAATGCCACTTCCAGCTTAGCTGTGCAGAAGAAGAACAACAAGAAGAAGAAATATCTCGAAATATGTCCGTCAGGCCCCTTCCCTTGAGATAAATCTGCAAATATCTCGGAAACGAAGAGAGCTATGGCAAAATGATAAGAGACCTTTTTTGTAGAGAATTAAGTTGCCTACTTTTTATGTTCTATGATATTTTTTGATCAGATGCGTAGTTTTCGAGATATATCGAGATATTTAAAAGTTCCGAAGCCGCACCAACATAATAGAGATACAGAAACACCGTGGCCCCTTTCTTTGAGATAACTCTGCACTATTGCGAGCTGCAAATGCCACTTCCAGCTTAGCTGTGCAGAAGAAGAACAACAAGAAGAAGAAACATCTCGAAATATGTCCGTCAGGCCCCTTCCCTTGAGATAAATCTGCAAATATCTCGGAAACGAAGCGAGCTATTGCAAAATGTTAAGAGACCTTTTTTGTAGAGAATTGAGTTTCCTACTTTTTATGTTCTATGATATTTTTTGATCAGACGCGTAGTTCTCGTGATATATCAAGATATTTAAAAGTTCCGAAGCCGCACCAACATAATAGAGATACAGAAACACCGTGGCCCCTTTCTTTGAGATAACTCTGCACTATTGCGAGCTGCAAATGCCACTTCCAGCTTAGCTGTGCAGAGGAAGAACAACAAGAAGAAGAAATATCTCGAAATATGTCCGTCAGGCCAGTTCCTTTGAGCTGAATCTGCAAATATCTCGGAAACGAAGCGAGCTATGGCAAAATGTTAAGAGACGTTTTTTGTAGAGAATTATGTTTCCTACAATTTATGTTCTATGATATTTTTTGATCAGAAGCGTAGTTTTCGAGATATATCGAGATATTTAAAAGTTCCGAAGCCGCACCAACATAATAGAGATACAGAAACACCGTGGCCCCTTTCTTTGAGATAACTCTGCACTAGTGCGAGCCGCAAATGCCACTTCCAGCTTAGCTGTGCAGAAGAAGAACAACAAGAAGAAGAAATATCTCGAAATATGTCCGTCAGGCCCCTTCCCTTGAGATAAATCTGCAAATAGCTCGGAAACGAAGCGAGCTATTGCAAAATGTTAAGAGACCTTTTTTGTAGAGAATTGAGTTTCCTACTTTTTATGTTCTATGATATTTTTTGATCAGACGCGTAGTTCTCGTGATATATCAAGATATTTAAAAGTTCCGAAGCCGCACCAACATAATAGAGATACAGAAACACCGTGGCCCCTTTCTTTGAGATAACTCTGCACTATTGCGAGCTGCAAATGCCACTTCCAGCTTAGCTGTGCAGAGGAAGAACAACAAGAAGAAGAAATATCTCGAAATATGTCCGTCAGGCCAGTTCCTTTGAGCTGAATCTGCAAATATCTCGGAAACGAAGCGAGC
This sequence comes from Osmia lignaria lignaria, assembly GCF_051020975.1. NCBI lineage: Eukaryota > Metazoa > Arthropoda > Insecta > Hymenoptera > Megachilidae > Osmia > Osmia lignaria. The sequence goes on from NW_027478160.1 coordinate 10,988,911, forward strand.
TATGGCAAAATCTTAAGAGACGTTTTTTGTAGAGAATTATGTTTCCTACAATTTATGTTCTATGATATTTTTTGATCAGAAGCGTAGTTTTCGAGATATATCGAGATATTTAAAAGTTCCGGAGCCGCACCAACATAATAGAGATACAGAAACACCGTGGCCCCTTTCTTTGAGATAACTCTGCACTAGTGCGAGCCGCAAATGCCACTTCCAGCTTAGCTGTGCAGAAGAAGAACAACAAGAAGAAGAAATATCTCGAAATATGTCCGTCAGGCCCCTTCCCTTGAGATAAATCTGCAAATATCTCGGAAACGAAGCGAGCTATTGCAAAATGTTAAGAGACCTTTTTTGTACAGAATTGAGTTGCCTACTTTTTATGTTCTATGATATTTTTTGATCAGACGCGTAGTTCTCGAGATATATCAAGATATTTAAAAGTTCCGAAGCCGCACCAACATAATAGAGATACAGAAACACCGTGGCCCCTTTCTTTGAGATAACTCTGCACTATTGCGAGCTGCAAATGCCACTTCCAGCTTAGCTGTGCAGAGGAAGAACAACAAGAAGAAGAAATATCTCGAAATATGTCCGTCAGGCCAGTTCCTTTGAGCTGAATCTGCAAATATCTCGGAAACGAAGCGAGCTATGGCAAAATCTTAAGAGACGTTTTTTGTAGAGAATTATGTTTCCTACAATTTATGTTCTATGATATTTTTTGATCAGAAGCGTAGTTTTCGAGATATATCGAGATATTTAAAAGTTCCGAAGCCGCACCAACATAATAGAGATACAGAAACACCGTGGCCCCTTTCTTTGAGATAACTCTGCACTAGTGCGAGCCGCAAATGCCACATCCAGCTTAGCTGTGCAGAAGAAGAACAACAAGAAGAAGAAATATCTCGAAATATGTCCGTCAGGCCCCTTCCCTTGAGATAAATCTGCAAATATCTCGGAAACGAAGCGAGCTATTGCAAAATGTTAAGAGACCTTTTTTGTAGAGAATTGAGTTTCCTACTTTTTATGTTCTATGATATTTTTTGATCAGACGCGTAGTTCTCGAGATATATCAAGATATTTAAAAGTTCCGAAGCCGCACCAACATAATAGAGATACAGAAACACCGTGGCCCCTTTCTTTGAGATAACTCTGCACTATTGCGAGCTGCAAATGCCACTTCCAGCTTAGCTGTGCAGAGGAAGGACAACAAGAAGAAGAAATATCTCGAAATATGTCCGTCAGGCCAGTTCCTTTGAGCTGAATCTGCAAATATCTCGGAAACGAAGCGAGCTATGGCAAAATCTTAAGAGACGTTTTTTGTAGAGAATTATGTTTCCTACAATTTATGTTCTATGATATTTTTTGATCAGAAGCGTAGTTTTCGAGATATATCGAGATATTTAAAAGTTCCGAAGCCGCACCAACATAATAGAGATACAGAAACACCGTGGCCCCTTTCTTTGAGATAACTCTGCACTAGAGCGAGCCGCAAATGCCACTTCCAGCTTAGCTGTGCAGAAGAAGAACAACAAGAAGAAGAAATATCTCGAAATATGTCCGTCAGGCCCCTTCCCTTGAGATAAATCTGCAAATATCTCGGAAACGAAGCGAGCTACGGCAAAATGTTAAGAGACCTTTTTTGTAGACAATTAGGATTCCTACTTTTTATGTTCTATGATATTTTTTGATCAGACGCGTAGTTCTCGAGATATATCAAGATATTTAAAAGTTCCGAAGCCGCACCAACATAATAGAGATACAGAAACACCGTGGCCCCTTTCTTTGAGATAACTCTGCACTATTGCGAGCTGCAAATGCCACTTCCAGCTTAGCTGTGCAGAAGAAGAACAACAAGCAGAAGAAATATCTCGAAATATGTCCGTCAGGCCCCTTCCCTTGAGATAAATCTGCAAATATCTCGGAAACGAAGAGAGCTATGGCAAAATGATAAGAGACCTTCTTTGTAGAGAATTAAGTTGCCTACTTTTTATGTTCTATGATATTTTTTGATCAGATGCGTAGTTCTCGAGATATATCAAGATATTTAAAAGTTCCGAAGCCGCACCAACATAATAGAGATACAGAAACACCGTGGCCCCTTTCTTTGAGATAACTCTGCACTATTGCGAGCTGCAAATGCCACTTCCAGCTTAGCTGTGCAGAGGAAGAACAACAAGAAGAAGAAATATCTCGAAATATGTCCGTCAGGCCAGTTCCTTTGAGCTGAATCTGCAAATATCTCGGAAACGAAGCGAGCTATGGCAAAATGTTAAGAGACGTTTTTTGTAGAGAATTATGTTTCCTACAATTTATGTTCTATGATATTTTTTGATCAGAAGCGTAGTTTTCGAGATATATCGAGATATTTAAAAGTTCCGAAGCCGCACCAACATAATAGAGATACAGAAACACCGTGGCCCCTTTCTTTGAGATAACTCTGCACTATTGCGAGCTGCAAATGCCACTTCCAGCTTAGCTGTGCAGAGGAAGAACAACAAGAAGAAGAAATATCTCGAAATATGTCCGTCAGGCCAGTTCCTTTGAGCTGAATCTGCAAATATCTCGGAAACGAAGCGAGCTATGGCAAAATCTTAAGAGACGTTTTTTGTAGAGAATTATGTTTCCTACAATTTATGTTCTATGATATTTTTTGATCAGAAGCGTAGTTTTCGAGATATATCGAGATATTTAAAAGTTCCGAAGCCGCACCAACATAATAGAGATACAGAAACACCGTGGCCCCTTTCTTTGAGATAACTCTGCACTAGTGCGAGCCGCAAATGCCACTTCCAGCTTAGCTGTGCAGAAGAAGAACAACAAGAAGAAGAAATATCTCGAAATATGTCCGTCAGGCCCCTTCCCTTGAGATAAATCTGCAAATATCTCGGAAACGAAGCGAGCTACGGCAAAATCTTAAGAGACCTTTTTTGTAGAAAATTAGGATTCCTACTTTTTATGTTCTATGATATTTTTTGATCAGACGCGTAGTTCTCGAGATATATCAAGATATTTAAAAGTTCCGAAGCCGCACCAACATAATAGAGATACAGAAACACCGTGGCCCCTTTCTTTGAGATAACTCTGCACTATTGCGAGCTGCAAATGCCACTTCCAGCTTAGCTGTGCAGAGGAAGAACAACAAGAAGAAGAAATATCTCGAAATATGTCCGTCAGGCCAGTTCCTTTGAGCTGAATCTGCAAATATCTCGGAAACGAAGCGAGCTATGGCAAAATGTTAAGAGACGTTTTTTGTAGAGAATTATGTTTCCTACAATTTATGTTCTATGATATTTTTTGATCAGAAGCGTAGTTTTCGAGATATATCGAGATATTTAAAAGTTCCGAAGCCGCACCAACATAATAGAGATACAGAAACACCGTGGCCCCTTTCTTTGAGATAACTCTGCACTAGTGCGAGCCGCAAATGCCACTTCCAGCTTAGCTGTGCAGAAGAAGAACAACAAGAAGAAGAAATATCTCGAAATATGTCCGTCAGGCCCCTTCCCTTGAGATAAATCTGCAAATATCTCGGAAACGAAGCGAGCTATTGCAAAATGTTAAGAGACCTTTTTTGTACAGAATTGAGTTTCCTACTTTTTATGTTCTATGATATTTTTTGATCAGACGCGTAGTTCTCGAGATATATCAAGATATTTAAAAGTTCCGAAGCCGCACCAACATAATAGAGATACAGAAACACCGTGGCCCATTTCTTTCAGATAACTCTGCACTATTGCGAGCTGCAAATGCCACTTCCAGCTTAGCTGTGCAGAAGAAGAACAACAAGAAGAAGAAATATCTCGAAATATGTCCGTCAGGCCCCTTCCCTTGAGATAAATCTGCAAATATCTCGGAAACGAAGAGAGCTATGGCAAAATGATAAGAGACCTTTTTTGTAGAGAATTAAGTTGCCTACTTTTTATGTTCTATGATATTTTTTGATCAGATGCGTAGTTCTCGAGATATATCAAGATATTTAAAAGTTCCGAAGCCGCACCAATATAATAGAGATACAGAAACACCGTGGCCCCTTTCTTTGAGATAACTCTGCACTATTGCGAGCTGCAAATGCCACTTCCAGCTTAGCTGTGCAGAGGAAGAACAACAAGAAGAAGAAATATCTCGAAATATGTCCGTCAGGCCAGTTCCTTTGAGCTGAATCTGCCAATATCTCGGAAACGAAGCGAGCTATGGCAAAATCTTAAGAGACGTTTTTTGTAGAGAATTATGTTTCCTACAATTTATGTTCTATGATATTTTTTGATCAGAAGCGTAGTTTTCGAGATATATCGAGATATTTAAAAGTTCCGGAGCCGCACCAACATAATAGAGATACAGAAACACCGTGGCCCCTTTCTTTGAGATAACTCTGCACTAGTGCCAGCCGCAAATGCCACTTCCAGCTTAGCTGTGCAGAAGAAGAACAACAAGAAGAAGAAATATCTCGAAATATGTCCGTCAGGCCCCTTCCCTTGAGATAAATCTGCAAATATCTCGGAAACGAAGAGAGCTATGGCAAAATGATAAGAGACCTTTTTTGTAGAGAAATAAGTTGCCTACTTTTTATGTTCTATGATATTTTTTGATCAGATGCGTAGTTCTCGAGATATATCAAGATATTTAAAAGTTCCGAAGCCGCACCAACATAATAGAGATACAGAAACACCGTGGCCCCTTTCTTTGAGATAACTCTGCACTATTGCGAGCTGCAAATGCCACTTCCAGCTTAGCTGTGCAGAGGAAGAACAACAAGAAGAAGAAATATCTCGAAATATGTCCGTCAGGCCAGTTCCTTTGAGCTGAATCTGCCAATATCTCGGAAACGAAGCGAGCTATGGCAAAATCTTAAGAGACGTTTTTTGTAGAGAATTATGTTTCCTACAATTTATGTTCTATGATATTTTTTGATCAGAAGCGTAGTTTTCGAGATATATCGAGATATTTAAAAGTTCCGAAGCCGCACCAACATAATAGAGATACAGAAACACCGTGGCCCCTTTCTTTGAGATAACTCTGCACTAGTGCGAGCCGCAAATGTCACTTCCAGCTTAGCTGTGCAGAAGAAGAACAACAAGAAGAAGAAATATCTCGAAATATGTCCGTCAGGCCCCTTCCCTTGAGATAAATCTGCAAATATCTCGGAAACGAAGCGAGCTATTGCAAAATGTTAAGAGACCTTTTTTGTAGAGAATTGAGTTTCCTACTTTTTATGTTCTATGATATTTTTTGATCAGATGCGTAGTTCTCGAGATATATCAGGATATTTAAAAGTTAAGAAGCCGCACCAACATAATAGAGATACAGAAACACCGTGGCCCCTCTCTTTGACATAACTCTGCACTATTGCGAGCTGGAAATGCCACTTCCAGTTTAGCTGTGCAGAAGAAGAACAACAAGAAGAAGAAATATCTCGAAATATGTCCGTCAGGCCCCTTCCCTTGAGATAAATCTGCAAATATCTCGGAAACGAAGAGAGCTATGGCAAAATGATAAGAGACCTTTTTTGTAGAGAATTAAGTTGCCTACTTTTTATGTTCTATGATATTTTTTGATCAGATGCGTAGTTCTCGAGATATATCAAGATATTTAAAAGTTCCGAAGCCGCACCAACATAATAGAGATACAGAAACACCGTGGCCCCTCTCTTTGAGATAACTCTGCACTATTGCGAGCTGCAAATGCCACTTCCAGCTTAGCTGTGCAGAGGAAGAACAACAAGAAGAAGAAATATCTCGAAATATGTCCGTCAGGCCAGTTCCTTTGAGCTGAATCTGCAAATATCTCGGAAACGAAGCGAGCTATGGCAAAATGTTGAGAGACATTTTTTGTAGAGAATTATGTTTCCTACAATTTATGTTCTATGATATTTTTTGATCAGAAGCGTAGTTTTCGAGATATATCGAGATATTTAAAAGTTCCGAAGCCGCACCAACATAATAGAGATACAGAAACACCGTGGCCCCTTTCTTTGAGATAACTCTGCACTAGTGCGAGCCGCAAATGCCACTTCCAGCTTAGCTGTGCAGAAGAAGAACAACAAGAAGAAGAAATATCTCGAAATATGTCCGTCAGGCCCCTTCCCTTGAGATAAATCTGCAAATATCTCGGAAACGAAGAGAGCTATGGCAAAATGATAAGAGACCTTTTTTGTAGAGAATTAAGTTGCCTACTTTTTATGTTCTATGATATTTTTTGATCAGATGCGTAGTTCTCGAGATATATCAAGATATTTAAAAGTTCCGAAGCCGCACCAACATAATAGAGATTCAGAAACACCGTGGCCCCTTTCTTTGAGATAACTCTGCACTATTGCGAGCTGCAAATGCCACTTCCAGCTTAGCTGTGCAGAGGAAGAACAACAAGAAGAAGAAATATCTCGAAATATGTCCGTCAGGCCAGTTCCTTTGAGCTGAATCTGCAAATATCTCGGAAACGAAGCGAGCTATGGCAAAATGTTGAGAGACATTTTTTGTAGAGAATTATGTTTCCTACAATTTATGTTCTATGATATTTTTTGATCAGAAGCGTAGTTTTCGAGATATATCGAGATATTTAAAAGTTCCGAAGCCGCACCAACATAATAGAGATACAGAAACACCGTGGCCCCTTTCTTTGAGATAACTCTGCACTAGTGCGAGCCGCAAATGCCACTTCCAGCTTAGCTGTGCAGAAGAAGAACAACAAGAAGAAGAAATATCTCGAAATATGTCCGTTAGGCCCATTCCCTTGAGATAAATCTGCAAATATCTCGGAAACGAAGCGAGCTATGGCAAAATGTTGAGAGACATTTTTTGTAGAGAATTATGTTTCCTACAATTTATGTTCTATGATATTTTTTGATCAGAAGCGTAGTTCTCGAGATATATCGAGATATTTAAAAGTTCCGAAGCCGCACCAACATAATAGAGATACAGAAACACCGTGGCCCCTTTCTTTCAGATAACTATGCACTATTGCGAGCTGCAAATGCCACTTCCAGCTTAGCTGTGCAGAAGAAGAACAACAAGAAGAAGAAATATCTCGAAATATGTCCGTCAGGCCCCTTACCTTGAGATAAATCTGCAAATATCTCGGAAACGAAGCGAGCTATGCCAAAATGTTAAGAGACCTTATTTGTAGACAATTAAGTTTCCTACTTTTTATCTTCTATGATGTTTTTTGATCAGATGCGTAGTTCTCGAGATATATCAAGATATTTAAAAGTTCCGAAGCCGCACCAACATAATAGAGATACAGAAACACCGTGGCCCCTTTCTTTGAGATAACTCTGCACTATTGCGAGCTGTAAATGCCAGTTCCAGCTTAGCTGTGCAGAAGAAGAACAACAAGAACAAGAAATATCTCGAAATATGTCCGTCAGGCCCCTTCCCTTGAGATATATCTGCAAATATCTCGGAAACAAAGCGAGCTATGGCAAAATGTTGAGAGACCTTTTTTGTAGAGAATTATGCTTCCTACAATTTATGTTCTATGATATTTTTTGATCAGAAGCGTAGTTTTCGAGATATATCGAGATATTTAAAAGTTCCGAAGCCGCACCAACATAATAGAGATACAGAAACACCGTGGCCCCTTTCTTTCAGATAACTATGCACTATTGCGAGCTGCAAATGCCACTTCCAGCTTAGCTGTGCAGAAGAAGAACAACAAGAAGAAGAAATATCTCGAAATATGTCCGTCAGGCCCCTTACCTTGAGATAAATCTGCAAATATCTCGGAAACGAAGCGAGCTATGGCAAAATGTTAAGAGACCCTTTTTGTAGAGAATTAAGTTTCCTACTTTTTATCGTCTATGATATTTTCTGACCAGATTCGTAGTTCTCGAGATATATCAAGATATTTAAAAGTTCCGAAGCCGCACCAACATAATAGAGATACAGAAACACCGTGGCCCCACTCTTTGAGATAACTCTGCACAATTGCGAGCTGCAAATGCCACTTCCAGCTTAGCTGTGCAGAAGAAGAACAACAAGAAGAAGAAATATCTCGAAATATGTCCGTCAGGCCCCTTCCCTTGAGATAAATCGGCAAGTATCTCGGAAACAAAGCGAGCTATTGCAAACCGTTAAGAGACCTTTTTTGTAGAGAATTAAGTTTCCTACTTTTTATCTTCTATGATATTTTCTGATCAGATTCGTAGTTCTCGAGATATATCAAGATATTTAAAAGTTCCGAAGCCGCACCAACATAATAGAGATACAGAAACACCGTGGCCCCTCTCTTTGAGATAACTCTGCACAATTGCGAGCTGCAAATGCCACTTCCAGCTTAGCTGTGCAGAAGAAGAACAACAAGAAGAAGAAATATCTCGAAATATGTCCGTCAGGCCCCTTACCTTGAGATAAATTTGCAAATATCTCGGAAACGAAGCGAGCTATGGCAAAATGTTAAGAGACCTTTTTTGTAGAGAATTAAGTTTCCTACTTTTTATCTTCTATGATATTTTCTGACCAGATTCGTAGTTCTCGAGATATATCAAGATATTTAAAAGTTCCGAAGCCGCACCAACATAATAGAGATACAGAAACACCGTGGCCCCACTCTTTGAGATAACTCTGCACAATTGCGAGCTGCAAATGCCACTTCCAGCTTAGCTGTGCAGAAGAAGAACAACAAGAAGAAGAAATATCTCGAAATATGTCCGTCAGGCCCCTTCCCTTGAGATAAATCGGCAAGTATCTCGGAAACAAAGCGAGCTATTGCAAACCGTTAAGAGACCTTTTTTGTAGAGAATTAAGTTTCCTACTTTTTATCTTCTATGATATTTTCTGATCAGATTCGTAGTTCTCGAGATATATCAAGATATTTAAAAGTTCCGAAGCCGCACCAACATAATAGAGATACAGAAACACCGTGGCCCCTCTCTTTGAGATAACTCTGCACAATTGCGAGCTGCAAATGCCACTTCCAGCTTAGCTGTGCAGAAGAAGAACAACAAGAAGAAGAAATATCTCGAAATATGTCCGTCAGGCCCCTTCCCTTGAGATAAATCGGCAAGTATCTCGGAAACGAAGCGAGCTATGGCAAAATGTTAAGAGACCTTTTTTGTAGACAATTATGTTTCCTACAATTTATGTTCTATGATATTTTTTGATCAGATGCGTAGTTCTCGAGATATATCAAGATATTTAAAAGTCCCGAAGCCGCACCAACATAATAGAGATACAGAAACACCGTGGCCCCTCTCTTTGAGGTAACTCTGCACTATTGCGAGCTGGAAATGCCACGTCCAGTTTAGCTGTGCAGAAGAAGAACAACAAGAAGAAGAAATATCTCGAAATATGTCCGTCAGGCCCCTTCCCTTGAGATAAATCTGCAAATATCTCGGAAACGAAGCGAGCTATGGCAAAATGTTAAGAGACCTTTTTTGTAGAGAATTAAGTTTCCTACTTCTTATGTTCTATGATATTTTTTGATCAGATGCGTAGTTCTCGAGATATATCAAGATATTTAAAAGTTCCGAAGCCGCACCAACATAATAAAGATACAGAAACACCGTGGCCCCTCTCTTTGAGATAACTCTGCACTATTGCGAGCTGGAAATGCCACTTCCAGCTTAGCTGTGCAGAAGAAGAACAACAAGAAGAAGAAATATCTCGAAATATGTCCGTCAGGCCCCTTCCCTTGAGATAAATCTGCAAATATCTCGGAAACGAAGCGAGCTATTGCAAAATGTTAAGAGACCTTTTTGTAGAGAATTGAGTTTCCTACTTTTTATGTTCTATGATATTTTTTGATCAGATGCGTAGTTCTCGAGATATATCAGGATATTTAAAAGTTCCGAAGCCGCACCAACATAATAGAGATACAGAAACACCGTGGCTCCTTTCTTTGAGATAACTCTGCACTATTGCGACCTGGAAATGCCACTTCCAGTTTAGCTGTGCAGAAGAAGAACAACAAGAAGAAGAAATATCTCGAAATATGTCCGTTAGGCCCCTTCCCTTGAGATAAATCTGCAAATATCTCGGAAACGAAGCGAGCTATGGCAAAATGTTAAGAGACCTTTTTTATAGAGAATTAAGTTTCCTACGTTTTATGTTCTATGATATTTTTTGATCAGATGCGTAGTTCTCGAGATATATCAAGATATTTAAAAGTTCCGAAGCCGCACCAACATAATAGGGATACAGAAACACCGTGCCCCTCTCTTTGAGATAACTCTGCACTATTGCGAGCTGCAAATGCCACTTCCAGCTTAGCTGTGCAGAAGAAGAACAACAAGAAGAAGAAATATCTCGAAATATGTCCGTCAGGCCCCTTCCCTTGAGATATATCTGCAAATATCTCGGAAACGAAGCGAGCTATGGCAAAATGTTAAGAGACCTTTTTTGTAGAGAATTATGTTTCCTACAATTTATGTTCTATGATATTTTTTGATCAGAAGCGTAGTTTTCGAGATATATCGAGATATTTAAAAGTTCCGAAGCCGCACCAACATAATAGAGATACAGAAACACCGTGGCCCCTTTCTTTGAGATAACTCTGCACTAGTGCGAGCCGCAAATGCCACTTCCAGCTCAGCTGTGCAGAAGAAGAACAACAAGAAGAAGAAATATCTCGAAATATGTCCGTCAGGCCCCTTCCCTTGAGATAAATCTGCAAATATCTCGGAAACGAAGCGAGCTATCGCAAAATGTTAAGAGACCTTTTTTGTAGAGAATTATGTTTCCTACAATTTATGTTCTACGAAATTTTTTGATCAGAAGCGTAGTTTTCGAGATATATCGAGATATTTAAAAGTTCCGAAGCCGCACCAACATAATAGAGATACAGAAACACCGTGGCCCCTTTCTTTGAGATAACTCTGCACTAGTGCGAGCTGCAAGTGCCACTTCCAGCTTAGCTGTGCAGAAGAAGAACAACAAGAAGCAGAAATATCTCGAAATATGTCCGTCAGGCCCCTTCCCTTGAGATAAATCTGCAAATATCTCGGAAACGAAGCGAGCTATGGCAAAATGTTAAGAGACGTTTTTTGTAGAGAATTAAGTTTCCTACTTTTTATGTTCTATGATATTTTTTGATCAGATGCGTAGTTCTCGAGATATATCAAGATATTTAAAAGTTCCGAAGCCGCACCAACATAATAGAGATACAGAAACACCGTGGCCCCTTTCTTTGAGATAACTCTGCACTATTGCGAGCTGCAAATGCCACTTCCCGCTTAGCTGTGCAGAGGAAGAACAACAAGAAGAAGAAATATCTCGAAATATGTCCGTCAGGCCAGTTCCTTTGACCTGAATCTGCAAATATCTCGGAAACGAAGCGAGCTATGGCAAAATGTTAAGAGACGTTTTTTGTAGAGAATTATGTTTCCTACAATTTATGTTCTATGATATTTTTTGATCAGAAGCGTAGTTTTCGAGATATATCGAGATATTTAAAAGTTCCGAAGCCGCACCAACATAATAGGGATACAGAAACACCGTGGCCCCTTTCTTTGAGATAACTCTGCACTAGTGCGAGCCGCAAATGCCACTTCCAGCTTAGCTGTGCAGAAGAAGAACAACAAGAAGAAGAAATATCTCGAAATATGTCCGTCAGGCCACTTCCCTTGAGATAAATCTGCAAATATCTCGGAAACGAAGCGAGCTATGGCAAAATGTTAAGAGACGTTTTTTGTAGAGAATTATGTTTCCTACAATTTATGTTCTATGATATTTTTTGATCAGAAGCGTAGTTTTCGAGATATATCGAGATATTAAAAGTTCCGAAGCCGCACCAACATAATAGAGATACAGAAACACCGTGGCCCCTTTCTTTGAGATAACTCTGCACTAGTGCGAGCCGCAAATGCCACTTCCAGCTTAGCTGTGCAGAAGAAGAGCAACAAGAAGAAGAAATATCTCGAAATATGTCCGACAGGCCCCTTCCCTTGAGATAAATCTGCAAATATCTCGGAAACGAAGCGAGCTATGGCAAAATGTTTAGAGACCTTTCTTGTAGAGAATTAAGTTTCCTACTTTTTATGTAGTATGATATTTTTTGATCAGATGCATAGTTCTCGAGATATATCAAGATATTTAAAAGTTCCGAAGCCGCACCAACATAATAGAGATACAGAAACACCGTGGCCCCTTTCTTTGAGATAACTCTGCACTATTGCGCGCTGCAAATGCCGCTTCCAGCTTAGCTGTGCGGAAGAAGAACAACAAGAGGAAGAAATATCTCCAAATATGTCCGTCAGGCCCCTTCCCTTGAGATAAATCTGCAAATATCTCGGAAACGAAGCGAGCTATGGCATAATGTTAAGAGACCTTTTTTGTAGAGAATTATGTTTCCTACAATTTATGTTGTATGATATTTTTTGATCAGAAGCGTAGTTTTCGAGATATATCGAGATATTTAAAAGTTCCGAAGCCGCACCAACATAATAGAGATACAGAAACATCGTGGCCCCTTTCTTTGGGATAACTCTGCACTATTGCGAGCTGGAAATGCCACTTCCAGTTTAGCTGTGCAGAAGAAGAACAACAAGAAGAAGAAATATCTCGAAATATGTCCGTCAGGACCCTTCCCTTGAGATAAATCTGCAAATATCTCGGAAACGAAGCGAGCTATTGCAAAACGTTAAGAGACCTTTTTTGTAGAGAATTAAGTTTCCTACTTTTTATGTTGTATGATATTTTTTATCAGAAGCGTGGTTTTCGAGATATATCGAGATATTTAAAAGTTCCGAAGCCGCACCAACATAATAGAGATACAGAAACACCGTGGCCCCTTTCTGTGAGATAACTCTGCACTATTGTGAGCTGTAAATGCCACTTCCAGCTTAGCTGTGCAGAAGAAGAACAACAAGAAGAAGAAATATCTCGAAATCTGTCCGACAGGCCCCTTCCCTTGAGATAAATCTGCAAATATCTCGGAAACGAAGCGAGCTATGGCAAAACGTTAAGAAACCTTTTTTGTAGAGAATTAAGTTTCCTACTTTTTATGTTCTATGATATTTTTTGATCAGATGCGTAGTTCTCGAGATATATCAAGATATTTAAAAGTTCCGAAGCCACACCAACATAATAGAGATACAGAAACACCGTGGCCCCTTTCTTTGAGATAACTCTGCACTAGTGCGAGCTGCAAATGCCACTTCCAGCTTAGCTGTGCAGAAGAAGAACAACAAGAAGAAGAATTATCTCGAAATATGTCCGTCAGGCCAGTTCCTTTGAGCTGAATCTGCAAATATCTCGGAAACGAAGCGAGCTATGGCAAAATGTTAAGAGACGTTTTTTGTAGAGAATTATGTTTCCTACAATTTATGTTCTATGATATTTTTTGATCAGATGCGTAGTTCTCGAGATATATCAAGATATTTAAAAGTTCCGAAGCCGCACCAACATAATAGAGATACAGAAACACCGTGGCCCCTTTCTTTGAGATAACTCTGCACTATTGCGAGCTGTAAATGCCACTTCCAGCTTAGCTGTGCAGAAGAAGAACAACAAGAAGAAGAAATATCTCGAAGTATGTCCGTCAGGCCCCTTCCCTTGAGATATATCTGCAAATATCTCGGAAACGAAGCGAGCTATGGCAAAATGTTAAGAGACCTTTTTTGTAGAGAATTATGTTTCCTACAATTTATGTTCTATGATATTTTTTGATCAGAAGCGTAGTTTTCGAGATATATCGAGATATTTAAAAGTTCCGAAGCCGCACCAACATAATAGAGATACAGAAACACCGTGGCCCCTTTCTTTGAGATAACTCTGCACTATTGCGAGCTGTAAATGCCACTTCCAGCTTAGCTGTGCAGAAGAAGAACAACAAGAAGAAGAAATATCTCGAAATATGTCCGTCAGGCCCCTTCCCTTGAGATAAATCTGCAAATATCTCGGAAACGAAGCGAGCTATGGCAAAATGTTAAGAGACATTTCTTGTAGAGAATTAAGTTTCCTACTTTTTATGTTCTATGATATTTTTTGATCAGATGCGTAGTTCTCGAGATATATCAAGATATTTAAAAGTTCCGAAGCCGCACCAACATAATAGAGATACAGAAACACCGTGGCCCCTTTCTTTGAGATAACTCTGCACTATTGCGAGCTGCAAATGCCACTTCCAGCTTAGCTGTGCAGAGGAAGAACAACAAGAAGAAGAAATATCTCGAAATATGTCCGTCAGGCCAGTTCCTTTGAGCTGAATCTGCAAATATCTCGGAAACGAAGCGAGCTATGGCAAAATGTTGAGACGTTTTTTGTAGAGAATTATGTTTCCTACAATTTATGTTCTATGATATTTTTTGATCAGAAGCGTAGTTTTCGAGATATATCGAGATATTTAAAAGTTCCGAAGCCGCACCAACATAATAGAGATACAGAAACACCGTGGCCCCTTTCTTTGAGATAACTCTGCACTAGTGCGAGCCGCAAATGCCACTTCCAGCTCAGCTGTGCAGAAGAAGAACAACAAGAAGAAGAAATATCTCGAAATATGTCCGTCAGGCCAGTTCCTTTGAGCTGAATCTGCAAATATCTCGGAAACGAAGCGAGCTATGGCAAAATGTTAAGAGACGTTTTTTGTAGAGAATTATGTTTCCTACAATTTATGTTCTATGATATTTTTTGATCAGAAGCGTAGTTTTCGAGATATATCGAGATATTTAAAAGTTCCGAAGCCGCACCAACATAATAGAGATACAGAAACACCGTGGCCCCTTTCTTTGAGATAACTCTGCACTAGTGCGAGCCGCAAATGCCACTTCCAGCTCAGCTGTGCAGAAGAAGAACAACAAGAAGAAGAAATATCTCGAAATATGTCCGTCAGGCCAGTTCCTTTGAGCTGAATCTGCAAATATCTCGGAAACGAAGCGAGCTATGGCAAAATGTTAAGAGACGTTTTTTGTAGAGAATTATGTTTCCTACAATTTATGTTCTATGATATTTTTTGGTCAGAAGCGTAGTTTTCGAGATATATCGAGATATTTAAAAGTTCCGAAGCCGCACCAACATAATAAAGATACAGAAACACCGTGGCCCCTTTCTTTGAGATAACTCTGCACTTGTGCGAGCTGCAAATGCCACTTCCAGCTTAGCTGTGCAGAGGAAGAACAACAAGAAGAAGAAATATCTCGAAATATGTCCGTCAGGCCAGTTCCTTTGAGCTGAATCTGCAAATATCTCGGAAACGAAGCGAGCTATGGCAAAATGTTAAGAGACGTTTTTTGTAGAGAATTAAGTTTCCTACTTTTTATGTTCTATGATATTTTTTGATCAGATGCGTAGTTCTCGAGATATATCAAGATATTTAAAAGTTCCGAAGCCGCACCAACATAATAGAGATACAGAAACACCGTGGCCCCTTTCTTTGAGATAACTCTGCACTATTGCGAGCTGCAAATGCCACTTCCAGCTTAGCTGTGCAGAGGAAGAACAACAAGAAGAAGAAATATCTCGAAATATGTCCGTCAGGCCAGTTCCTTTGAGCTGAATCTGCAAATATCTCGGAAACGAAGCGAGCTATGGCAAAATGTTAAGAGACGCTTTTTGTAGAGAATTATGTTTCCTACAATTTATGTTCTATGATATTTTTTGATCAGAAGCGTAGTTTTCGAGATATATCGAGATATTTAAAAGTTCCGAAGCCGCACCAACATAATAGGGATACAGAAACACCGTGGCCCCTTTCTTTGAGATAACTCTGCACTAGTGCGAGCCGCAAATGCCACTTCCAGCTTAGCTGTGCAGAAGAAGAACAACAAGAAGAAGAAATATCTCGAAATATGTCCGTCAGGCCACTTCCCTTGAGATAAATCTGCAAATATCTCGGAAACGAAGCGAGCTATGGCAAAATGTTAAGAGACGTTTTTTGTAGAGAATTATGTTTCCTACAATTTATGTTCTATGATATTTTTTGATCAGAAGCGTAGTTTTCGAGATATATCGAGATATTTAAAAGTTCCGAAGCCGCACCAACATAATAGAGATGCAGAAACACCGTGGCCCCTTTCTTTGAGATAACTCTGCACTAGTGCGAGCCGCAAATGCCACTTCCAGCTTAGCTGTGCAGAAGAAGAGCAACAAGAAGAAGAAGTATCTCGAAATATGTCCGACAGGCCCCTTCCCTTGAGATAAATCTGCAAATATCTCGGAAACGATGCGAGCTATGGCGAAATGTTAAGAGACCTTTTTTGTAGCGAATTAAGTTTCCTACTTTTTATCTTCTATGATATTTTTTGATCAGATGCGTAGTTCTCGAGATAGATCAAGATACATAAAAGTTCCGAAGCCGCACCAACATAATAGAGATACAGAAACACCGTGGCCCATCTCTTTGAGATAACTCTGCACTATTGCGAGCTGCAAATGCCACTTCCAGCTTAGCTGTGCAGAAGAAGAACAACAAGAAGAAGAAATATCTCGAAATATGTCCGTCAGGCCACTTCCCTTGAGATAAATCTGCAAATATCTCGGAAACGAAGCGAGCTATGGCAAAATGTTTAGAGACCTTTCTTGTAGAGAATTAAGTTTCCTACTTTTTATGTAGTATGATATTTTTTGATCAGATGCGTAGTTCTCGAGATATATCAAGATATATAAAAGTTCCGAAGCCGCCCCAACATAATAGAGATACAGAAACACCGTGGCCCCTTTCTTTGAGATAACTCTGCACTATTGCGCGCTGCAAATGCCACTTCCAGCTTAGCTGTGCAGAAGAAGAACAACAAGAAGAAGAAATATCTCGAAATATGTCCGTCAGGCCCCTTCCCTTGAGATAAATCTGCAAATATCTCGGAAACGAAGCGAGCTATGGCAAAATGTTAAGAGACCTTTTTTGTAGAGAATTATGTTTCCTACAATTTATGTTCTATGATATTTTTTGATCAGATGCGTAGTTCTCGAGATATATCAAGATATTTAAAAGTTCCGAAGCCACACCAACATAATAGAGATACAGAGACACCGTGGCCCCTTTCTTTGAGATAACTCTGCACTATTGCGAGCTGTGAATGCCACTTCCAGCTTAGCTGTGCAGAAGAAGAACAACAAGAAGAAGAAATATCTCGAAATATGTCCGTCAGGGCCCTTCCCTTGAGATAAATCTGCAAATATCTCGGAAACGAAGCGAGCTATGGCAAAATGTTAAGAGACCTTTTTTGTAGAGAATTAAGTTTCCTACTTTTTATGTTCTATGATATTTTTTGATCAGAAGCGTAGTTTTCGAGATATATCGAGATATTTAAAAGTTCCGAAGCCGCACCAACATAATAGAGATACAGAAACACCGTGGCCCCTTTCTTTGAGATAACTCTGCACTAGTGCGAGCTGCAAATGCCACTTCCAGCTTAGCTGTGCAGAAGAAGAACAACAAGAAGAAGAAATATCTCGAAATATGTCCGTCAGGCCCCTTCCCTTGAGATAAATCTGCAAATATCTCGGAAACGAAGCGAGCTATGGTAAAATGTTAAGAGACCTTTTTTGTAGAGAATTAAGTTTTCTACTTTTTATGTTCTATGATATTTTTTGATCAGATGCGTAGTTCTCGAGATATATCAAGATATTTAAAAGTTCCGAAGCCGCACCAACATAATAGAGATACAGAAACACCGTGGCCCCTTTCTTTGAGATAACTCTGCACTATTGCGAGCTGCAAATGCCACTTCCAGCTTAGCTGTGCAGAGCAAGAACAACAAGAAGAAGAAGTATCTCGAAATATGTCCGTCAGGCCCGTTCCTTTGAGATGAATCTGCAAATATCTCGGAAACGAAGCGAGCTATGGCAAAATGTTAAGATACGTTTTTTGTAGAGAATTATGTTTCCTACAATTTATGCTCTATGATATTTTTTGATCAGAAGCGTAGTTTTCGAGATATATCGAGATATTTAAAAGTTCCGAAGCCGCACCAACATAATAGAGATACAGAAACACCGTGGCCCCTTTCTTTGAGATAACTCTGCACTAGTGCGAGCCGCAAATGCCACTTCCAGCTTAGCTGTGCAGAAGAAGAACAACAAGAAGAAGAAATATCTCGAAATATGTCCGTCAGGCCACTTCCCTTGAGATAAATCTGCAAATATCTCGGAAACGAAGCGAGCGATGGCAAAATGTTAAGAGACCTTTTTTGTAGAGAATTAAGTTTCCTACAATTTACGTTCTATGATATTTTTTGATCAGAAGCGTAGTTTTCGAGATATATCGAGATATTTAAAAGTTCCGAAGCCGCACCAACATAATAGAGATACAGAAACACCGTGGCCCCTTTCTTTGAGATAACTCTGCACTATTGCGAGCTGGAAATGCCACTTCCAGTTTAGCTGTGCAGAAGAAGAACAACAAGAAGAAGAAATATCTCGAAATATGTCCGTTAGGCCCCTTCCCTTGAGATAAATCTGCAAATATCTCGGAAACGAAGCGAGCTATGGCAAAATGTTAAGAGACCTTTTTTGTAGAGAATTATGTTTCCTACAATTTATGTTCTATGTTATTTTTTGATCAGATGCGTAGTTCTCGAGATATATCAAGATATTTAAAAGTTCCGAAGCCGCACCAACATAATAGAGATACAGAAACACCGTGGCCCCTCTCTTTGAGATAACTCTGCACTATTGCGAGCTGCAGATGCCACTTCCAGCTTAGCTGTGCAGAAGAAGAACAACAAGAAGAAGAAATATCTCGAAATATGTCCGTCAGGCCCCTTCCCTTGAGATAAATCTGCAAATGACTCGGAAACGAAGCGAGCTATGGCAAAATGTTTAGAGACCTTTCTTGTAGAGAATCAAGTTTCCTACTTTTTATGTAGTATGATATTTTTTGATCAGATGCGTAGTTCTCGAGATATATCAAGATATTTAAAAGTTCCGAAGCCGCACCAACATAATAGAGATACAGAAACACCGTGGCCCCTTTCTTTGAGATAACTCTGCACTATTGCGCGCTGCAAATGCCACTTCCAGCTTAGCTGTGCAGAAGAAGAACAACAAGAAGAAGAAATATCTCGAAATATGTCCGTCAGGCCCCTTCCCTTGAGATAAATCTGCAAATATCTCGGAAACGAAGCGAGCTATGGCAAAATGTTAAGAGACCTTTTTTGTAGAGAATTATGTTTCCTACAATTTATGTTCTATGATATTTTTTGATCAGATGCGTAGTTCTCGAGATATATCAAGATATTTAAAAGTTCCGAAGCCACACCAACATAATAGAGATACAGAGACACCGTGGCCCCTTTCTTTGAGATAACTCTGCACTATTGCGAGCTGTAAATGCCACTTCCAGCTTAGCTGTGCAGAAGAAGAACAACAAGAAGAAGAAATATCTCGAAATATGTCCGTCAGGGCCCTTCCCTTGAGATAAATCTGCAAATATCTCGGAAACGAAGCGAGCTATGGCATAATGTTAAGAGACCTTTTTTGTAGAGAATTAAGTTTCCTACTTTTTATGTTCTATGATATTTTTTGATCAGAAGCGTAGTTTTCGAGATATATCGAGATATTTAAAAGTTCCGAAGCCGCACCAACATAATAGAGATACAGAAACACCGTGGCCCCTTTCTTTGAGATAACTCTGCACTAGTGCGAGCTGCAAATGCCACTTCCAGCTTAGCTGTGCAGAAGAAGAACAACAAGAAGAAGAAATATCTCGAAATATGTCCGTCAGGCCCCTTCCCTTGAGATAAATCTGCAAATATCTCGGAAACGAAGCGAGCTATGGTAAAATGTTAAGAGACCTTTTTTGTAGAGAATTAAGTTTTCTACTTTTTATGTTCTATGATATTTTTTGATCAGATGCGTAGTTCTCGAGATATATCAAGATATTTAAAAGTTCCGAAGCCGCACCAACATAATAGAGATACAGAAACACCGTGGCCCCTTTCTTTGAGATAACTCTGCACTATTGCGAGCTGCAAATGCCACTTCCAGCTTAGCTGTGCAGAGCAAGAACAACAAGAAGAAGAAGTATCTCGAAATATGTCCGTCAGGCCCGTTCCTTTGAGATGAATCTGCAAATATCTCGGAAACGAAGCGAGCTATGGCAAAATGTTAAGATACGTTTTTTGTAGAGAATTATGTTTCCTACAATTTATGCTCTATGATATTTTTTGATCAGAAGCGTAGTTTTCGAGATATATCGAGATATTTAAAAGTTCCGAAGCCGCACCAACATAATAGAGATACAGAAACACCGTGGCCCCTTTCTTTGAGATAACTCTGCACTAGTGCGAGCCGCAAATGCCACTTCCAGCTTAGCTGTGCAGAAGAAGAACAACAAGAAGAAGAAATATCTCGAAATATGTCCGTCAGGCCACTTCCCTTGAGATAAATCTGCAAATATCTCGGAAACGAAGCGAGCGATGGCAAAATGTTAAGAGACCTTTTTTGTAGAGAATTAAGTTTCCTACAATTTACGTTCTATGATATTTTTTGATCAGAAGCGTAGTTTTCGCGATATATCGAGATATTTAAAAGTTCCGAAGCCGCACCAACATAATAGAGATACAGAAACACCGTGGCCCCTTTCTTTGAGATAACTCTGCACTATTGCGAGCTGGAAATGCCACTTCCAGTTTAGCTGTGCAGAAGAAGAACAACAAGAAGAAGAAATATCTCGAAATATGTCCGTTAGGCCCC
This sequence comes from Osmia lignaria lignaria, assembly GCF_051020975.1. Classification (NCBI taxonomy): domain Eukaryota; kingdom Metazoa; phylum Arthropoda; class Insecta; order Hymenoptera; family Megachilidae; genus Osmia; species Osmia lignaria. The sequence continues at coordinate 11,009,469 of NW_027478160.1, forward strand.
TTCCCTTGAGATAAATCTGCAAATATCTCGGAAACGAAGCGAGCTATGGCAAAATGTTAAGAGACCTTTTTTGTAGAGAATTATGTTTCCTACAATTTATGTTCTATGATATTTTTTGATCAGATGCGTAGTTCTCGAGATATATCAAGATATTTAAAAGTTCCGAAGCCGCACCAACATAATAGAGATACAGAAACACCGTGGCCCCTCTCTTTGAGATAACTCTGCACTATTGCGAGCTGCAGATGCCACTTCCAGCTTAGCTGTGCAGAAGAAGAACAACAAGAAGAAGAAATATCTCGAAATATGTCCGTCAGGCCCCTTCCCTTGAGATAAATCTGCAAATATCTCGGAAACGAAGCGAGCTATGGCAAAATGTTAAGAGACCTTTTTTGTAGAGAATAACGTTTCCTACAATTTACGCTCTATGACATTTTTTGATCAGAAGCGTAGTTTTCGAGATATATCCAGATATTTAAAAGTTCCGAAGCCGCACCAACATAATAGAGATACAGAAACACCGTGGCCCCTTTCTTTGAGATACCTCTGCACTATTGCGACCTGCAAATGCCACTTCCAGCTCAGCTGTGCAGAAGAAGAACAACAAGAAGAAGAAATATCTCGAAATACGTCCGTCAGGCCCCTTCCCTTGAGATAAATCTGCAAATATCTCGGAAACGAAGCGAGCTATGGCAAAATGTTTAGAGACCTTTCTTGTAGAGAATCAAGTTTCCTACTTTTTATGTAGTATGATATTTTTTGATCAGATGCGTAGTTCTCGAGATATATCAAGATATTTAAAAGTTCCGAAGCCGCACCAACATAATAGAGATACAGAAACACCGTGGCCCCTTTCTTTGGGATAACTCTGCACTATTGCGAGCTGCAAATGCCGCTTCGAGCTTAGCTGTGCAGAAGAAGAACAACAAGAAGAAGAAATATCTCGAAATATGTCCGTCAGACCCCTTCCCTTGAGATGAATCTGCAAATATCTCGGAAACGAAGCGAGCTATGGCAAAATGTTAAGAGACCTTTTTTGTAGAGAATAATGTTTCCTACAATTTACGCTCTATGATATTTTTTGATCAGAAGCGTAGTTTTCGAGATATATCGAGATATTTAAAAGTTCCGAAGCCGCAGCAACATAATAGAGATACAGAAACACCGTGGCCCCTTTCTTTGAGATAACTCTGCACTAGTGCGAGCCGCAAATGCCACTTCCAGCTTAGCTGTGCAGAGGAAGAACAACAAGAAGAAGAAATATCTCGAAATATGTCCGTCAGGCCAGTTCCTTTGAGCTGAATCTGCAAATATCTCGGAAACGGAGCGAGCTATGGCAAAATGTTAAGAGACATTTTTTGTAGAGAATTATGTTTCCTACAATTTATGTTCTATGATATTTTTTGATCAGAAGCGTAGTTTTCGAGATATATCGAGATACTTAAAAGTTCCGAAGCCGCACCAACATATTAGAGATACAGAAACACCGTGGCCCCTTTCTTTGAGATAACTGTGCACTAGTGCGAGCCGCAAATGCCACTTCCAGCTTAGCTGTGCAGAAGAAGAACAACAAGAAGAAGAAACTTCTCGAAATATGTCCGTCAGGCCCCTTCCCTTGAGATAAATCTGCAAATATCTGGGAAACGAAGCGAGCTATGGCAAAATGTTTAGAGACCTTTCTTGTAGAGAAATAAGTTTCCTACTTTTTATGTAGTATGATATTTTTTGATCAGATGCGTAGTTCTCGAGATATATCAAGATATTTAAAAGTTCCGAAGCCGCACCAACATAATAGAGATACAGAAACACCGTGGCCCCTTTCTTTGAGATAACTCTGCACTATTGCGAGCTGCAAATGCCACTTCGAGCTTAGATGTGCAGAAGAAGAACAACAAGAAGAAGAAATATCTCGAAATATGTCCGTCAGACCCCTTCCCTTGAGATGAATCTGCAAATATCTCGGAAACGAAGCGAGCTATGGCAAAATGTTAAGAGACCCTTTTTGTAGAGAATAATGTTTCCTACAATTTACGTTCTATGATATTTTTTGATCAGAAGCGTAGTTTTCGAGATATATCGAGATATTTAAAAGTTGCGAAGCCGCACCAACATAATAGAGATACAGAAACACCGTGGCCCCTTTCTTTGAGATAACTCTGCACTATTGCGACCTGCAAATGCCACTTCCAGCTCAGCTGTGCAGAAGAAGAACAACAAGAAGAAGAAATATCTCGAAATATGTCCGTCAGGCCCCTTCCCTTGAGATATATCTGCAAATATCTCGGAAACGAAGTGAGCTATGGCAAAATGTTAAGAGACCTTTTTTGTAGAGAATTAAGTTTCCTACTTTTTATGTTCTATGATATTTTTTGATCAGATGCGTAGTTCTCGAGATATATCAAGATATTTAAAAGTTCCGAAGCCGCACCAACATAATAGAGATACAGAAACACCGTGGCCCCTTTCTTTGAGATAACTCTGCACTATTGCGAGCTGGAAATGCCACTTCCAGTTTAGCTGTGCAGAAGAAGAACAACAAGAAGAAGAAATATCTCGAAATATGTCCGTTAGGCCCCTTCCCTTGAGATAAATCTGCAAATATCTCGGAAACGAAGCGAGCTATGGCAAAATGTTAAGAGACCTTTTTTGTAGAGAATTAAGTTTCCTACTTTTTATGTTCTATGATATTTTTTGATCAGAAGCGTAGTTTTCGAGATATATCGAGATATTTAAAAGTTCCGAAGCCGCACCAACATAATAGAGATACAGAAACACCGTGGCCCCTTTCTTTGAGATAACTCTGCACTATTGCGACCTGCAAATGCCACTTCCAGCTCAGCTGTGCAGAAGAAGAACAACAAGAAGAAGAAATATCTCGAAATATGTCCGTCAGGCCCCTTCCCTTGAGATATATCTGCAAATATCTCGGAAACGAAGTGAGCTATGGCAAAATGTTAAGAGACCTTTTTTGTAGAGAATTAAGTTTCCTACTTTTTATGTTCTATGATATTTTTTGATCAGATGCGTAGTTCTCGAGATATATCAAGATATTTAAAAGTTCCGAAGCCGCACCAACATAATAGAGATACAGAAACACCGTGGCCCCTTTCTTTGAGATAACTCTGCACTATTGCGAGCTGGAAATGCCACTTCCAGTTTAGCTGTGCAGAAGAAGAACAACAAGAAGAAGAAATATCTCGAAATATGTCCGTTAGGCCCCTTCCCTTGAGATAAATCTGCAAATATCTCGGAAACGAAGCGAGCTATGGCAAAATGTTAAGAGACCTTTTTTGTAGAGAATTAAGTTTCCTACTTTTTATGTTCTATGATATTTTTTGATCAGAAGCGTAGTTTTCGAGATATATCGAGATATTTAAAAGTTCCGAAGCCGCACCAACATAATAGAGATACAGAAACACCGTGGCCCCTTTCTTTGAGATAACTCTGCACTATTGCGACCTGCAAATGCCACTTCCAGTTTAGCTGTGCAGAAGAAGAACAACAAGAAGAAGAAATATCTCGAAATATGTCCGTTAGGCCCCTTCCCTTGAGATAAATCTGCAAATATCTCGGAAACGAAGCGAGCTATGGCAAAATGTTAAGAGACCTTTTTTGTAGAGAATTAAGTTTCCTACTTTTTATGTTGTATGATATTTTTTGATGAGAAGCGTAGTTTTCGAGATATATCGAGATATTTAAAAGTTCCGAAGCCGCACCAACATAATAGAGATACAGAAACACCGTGGCCCCTTTCTTTGAGATAACTCTGCACTAGTGCGAGCCGGAAATGCCACTTCCAGCTTAGCTGTGCAGAAGAAGAACAACAAGAAGAAGAAATATCTCGAAATATGTCCGTCAGGCCCCTTCCCTTGAGATAAATATGCAAATATCTCGGAAACGAAGCGAGCTATGGCAAAATGTTAAGAGACCTTTTTTGTAGAGAATTAAGTTTCCTACTTTTTATGTTCTATGATATTTTTTGATCAGACGCGTAGTTCTCGAGATATATCAAGATGTTTAAAAGTTCCGAAGCCGCACCAACATAATAGAGATACAGAAACACCGTGGCCCCTTTCTTTGAGATAACCCTGCACTATTGCGAGCTGCAAATGCCACTTCCAGCTTAGCTGTGCAGAAGAAGAACAACAAGAAGAAGAAATATCTCGAAATATGTCCGTCAGGCCCCTTCCCTTGAGATAAATCTGCAAATATCTCGGAAACGAAGCGAGCTATGGCAAAATGTTAAGAGACCTTTTTTGTAGAGAATTAAGTTTCCTACTTTTTATGTTGTATGATATTTTTTGATCAGAAGCGTAGTTTTCGAGATATATCGAGATATTTAAAAGTTCCGAAGCCGCACCAACATAATAGAGATACAGAAACACCGTGGCCCCTTTCTTTGAGATAACTCTGCACTAGTGCGAGCCGGAAATGCCACTTCCAGCTTAGCTGTGCAGAAGAAGAACAACAAGAAGAAGAAATATCTCGAAATATGTCCGTCAGGCCCCTTCCCTTGAGATAAATCTGCAAATATCTCGGAAACGAAGAGAGCTATTGCAAAATGTTAAGAGACCTTTTTTGTAGAGAATTAAGTTTCCTACTTTTCATGTTCTATGATATTTTTTGATCAGATGCGTAGTTCTCGAGATATATCAAGATATTTAAAAGTTCCGAAGCTGCACCAACATAATAGAGGTACAGAAGCACCGTGGCCTCTTTCTTTGAGATAACTCTGCACTATTGCGAGCTGCAAATGCCACTTCGAGCTTAGCTGTGCAGAAGAAGAACAACAAGAAGAAGAAATATCTCGAAATATGTCCGTCAGACCCCTTCCCTTGAGATGAATCTGCAAATATCTCGGAAACGAAGCGAGCTATGGCAAAATGTTAAGAGACGTTTTTTGTAGAGAATTATGTTTCCTACAATTTATGTTCTATGATATTTTTTGATCAGAAGCGTAGTTTTCGAGATATATCGAGATATTTAAAAGTTCCGAAGACGCACCAACATAATAGAGATACAGAAACACCGTGGCCCCTTTCTTTGAGATATCTCTGCACTATTGCGAGCTGCAAATGCCACTTCGAGCTTAGCTGTGCAGAAGAAGAACAACAAGAAGAAGAAATATCTCGAAATATGTCCGTCAGACCCCTTCCCTTGAGATGAATCTGCAAATATCTCGGAAACGAAGCGAGCTATGGCAAAATGTTAAGAGACCTTTTTTGTAGAGAATAATGTTTCCTACAATTTACGTTCTATGATATTTTTTGATCAGAAGCGTAGTTTTCGAGATATATCGAGATATTTAAAAGTTCCGAAGCCGCACCAACATAATAGAGATACAGAAACACCGTGGCCCCTTTCTTTGAGATAACTCTGCACTATTGCGACCTGCAAATGCCACTTCCAGCTCAGCTGTGCAGAAGAAGAACAACAAGAAGAAGAAATATCTCGAAATATGTCCGTCAGGCCCCTTCCCTTGAGATAAATCTGCAAATATCTCGGAAACGAAGCGAGCTATGGCAAAATGTTAAGAGACCTTTTTTGTAGAGAATTAAGTTTCCTACTTTTTATGTTGTATGATATTTTTTGATCAGATGCGTAGTTCTCGAGATATATCAAGATATTTAAAAGTTCCGAAGCCGCACCAACATAATAGAGATACAGAAACACCGTGGCCCCTTTCTTTGAGATAACTCTGCACTAGTGCGAGCCGCAAATGCCACTTGCAGCTTAGCTGTGCAGAAGAAGAACAACAAGAAGAAGAAATATCTCGAAATATGTCCGTCAAGCCCCTTCCCTTGAGATAAATATGCAAATATCTCGGAAACGAAGCGAGCTATGGCAAAATGTTAAGAGACCTTTTTTGTAGAGAATTAAGTTTCCTACTTTTCATGTTCTATGATATTTTTTGATCAGATGCGTAGTTCTCGAGATATATCAAGATATTTAAAAGTTCCGAAGCCGCACCAACATAATAGAGATACAGAAGCACCGTGGCCCCTTTCTTTGAGATAACTCTGCACTATTGCGAGCTGCAAATGCCACTTCCAGCTTAGCTGTGCAGAGGAAGAACAACAAGAAGAAGAAATATCTCGAAATATGTCCGTCAGGCCAGTTCCTTTGAGCTGAATCTGCAAATATCTCGGAAACGAAGCGAGCTATGGCAAAATGTTAAGAGACGTTTTTTGTAGAGAATTATGTTTCCTACAATTTATGTTCTATGATATTTTTTGATCAGAAGCGTAGTCTTCGAGATATATCGAGATATTTAAAAGTTCCGAAGCCGCACCAACATAATAGAGATACAGAAACACCGTGGCCCCTTTCTTTGAGATATCTCTGCACTATTGCGAGCTGCAAATGCCACTTCCAGCTTAGCTGTGCAGAAGAAGAACAACAAGAAGAAGAAATATCTCGAAATATGTCCGTGAGGCCCCTTCCCTTGAGATATATCTGCAAATATCTCGGAAACGAAGCGAGCTATGGCAAAATGTTAAGAGACCTTATTTGTAGAGAATTAAGTTTCCTACTTTTTATGTTCTATAATATTTTTTGATCAGATGCGTAGTTCTCGAGATATATCAAGATATTTAAAAGTTCCGAAACCGCACCAACATAATAGAGATACAGAAACACCGTGGTCCCTTTCTTTGAGATAACTCTGCACTATTGCGAGCTGGAAATGCCACTTCCAGTTTAGCTGTGCAGAAGAAGAACAACAAGAAGAAGAAATATCTCGAAATATGTCCGTCAGGCCCCTTCCCTTGAGATAAATCTGCAAATATCTCGGAAACGAAGAGAGCTATGGCAAAATGTTAAGAGACCTTTTTTGTAGAGAATTAAGTTTCCTACTTTTCATGTTCTATGATATTTTTTGATCAGATGCGTAGTTCTCGAGATACATCAAGATATTTAAAAGTTCCGAAGCCGCACCAACATAATAGAGATACAGAAACACCGTGGTCCCTTTCTTTGAGATAACTCTGCACTATTGCGAGCTGGAAATGCCACTTCCAGTTTAGCTGTGCAGAAGAAGAACAACAAGAAGAAGAAATATCTCGAAATATGTCCGTGAGGCCCCTTCCCTTGAGATATATCTGCAAATATCTCGGAAACGAAGCGAGCTATGGCAAAATGTTAAGAGACCTTATTTGTAGAGAATTAAGTTTCCTACTTTTTATGTTCTATGATATTTTTTGATCAGATGCGTAGTTCTCGAGATATATCAAGATATTTAAAAGTTCCGAAACCGCACCAACATAATAGAGATACAGAAACACCGTGGTCCCTTTCTTTGAGATAACACTGCACTATTGCGAGCTGGAAATGCCACTTCCAGTTTAGCTGTGCAGAAGAAGAACAACAAGAAGAAGAAATATCTCGAAATATGTCCGTCAGGCCCCTTCCCTTGAGATATATCTGCAAATATCTCGGAAACGAAGCGAGCTATGGCAAAATGTTAAGAGACAGTTTTTGTAGAGAATTAAGTTTCCTACTTTTTATGTTCTATGATATTTTTTGATCAGACGAGTAGTTCTCGAGATATATCAAGATATTTAAAAGTTCCGAAGCCGCACCAACATAATAGAGATACAGAAACACCGTGGCCCCTTTCTTTGAGATAACTCTGCTCTATTGCGAGCTGCAAATGCCACTTCCAGCTTAGCTGTGCAGAAGAAGAACAACAAGAAGAAGAAATATCTCGAAATATGTCCGTCAGGCCCCTTCCCTTGAGATAAATCTGCAAATATCTCGGAAACGAAGAGAGCTATGGCAAAATCTTAAGAGACCTTTTTTGTAGAGAATTAAGTTTCCTACTTTTCATGTTGTATGATATTTTTTGATCAGATGCGTAGTTCTCGAGATATATCAAGATATTTAAAAGTTCCGAAGCCGCACCAACATAATAGAGATACAGAAACACCGTGGCCCCTTTCTTTGAGATAACTCTGCACTAGTGCGAGCCGGAAATGCCACTTCCAGCTCAGCTGTGCAGAAGAAGAACAACAAGAAGAAGAAATATCTCGAAATATGTCCGTCAGGCCCCTTCCCTTGAGATAAATCTGCAAATATCTCGGAAACGAAGCGAGCAATGGCAAAATGTTAAGAGACCCTTTTTGTAGAGAATAATGTTTCCTACAATTTACGTTCTATGATATTTTTTGATCAGAAGCGTAGTTTTCGAGATATATCGAGATATTTAAAAGTTGCGAAGCCGCACCAACATAATAGAGATACAGAAACACCGTGGCCCCTTTCTTTGAGATAACTCTGCACTATTGCGACCTGCAAATGCCACTTCCAGCTCAGCTGTGCAGAAGAAGAACAACAAGAAGAAGAAATATCTCGAAATATGTCCGTCAGGCCCCTTCCCTTGAGATATATCTGCAAATATCTCGGAAACGAAGTGAGCTATGGCAAAATGTTAAGAGACCTTTTTTGTAGAGAATTAAGTTTCCTACTTTTTATGTTCTATGATATTTTTTGATCAGATGCGTAGTTCTCGAGATATATCAAGATATTTAAAAGTTCCGAAGCCGCACCAACATAATAGAGATACAGAAACACCGTGGCCCCTTTCTTTGAGATAACTCTGCACTATTGCGAGCTGGAAATGCCACTTCCAGTTTAGCTGTGCAGAAGAAGAACAACAAGAAGAAGAAATATCTCGAAATATGTCCGTTAGGCCCCTTCCCTTGAGATAAATCTGCAAATATCTCGGAAACGAAGCGAGCTATGGCAAAATGTTAAGAGACCTTTTTTGTAGAGAATTAAGTTTCCTACTTTTTATGTTCTATGATATTTTTTGATCAGAAGCGTAGTTTTCGAGATATATCGAGATATTTAAAAGTTCCGAAGCCGCACCAACATAATAGAGATACAGAAACACCGTGGCCCCTTTCTTTGAGATAACTCTGCACTATTGCGACCTGCAAATGCCACTTCCAGTTTAGCTGTGCAGAAGAAGAACAACAAGAAGAAGAAATATCTCGAAATATGTCCGTTAGGCCCCTTCCCTTGAGATAAATCTGCAAATATCTCGGAAACGAAGCGAGCTATGGCAAAATGTTAAGAGACCTTTTTTGTAGAGAATTAAGTTTCCTACTTTTTATGTTGTATGATATTTTTTGATCAGAAGCGTAGTTTTCGAGATATATCGAGATATTTAAAAGTTCCGAAGCCGCACCAACATAATAGAGATACAGAAACACCGTGGCCCCTTTCTTTGAGATAACTCTGCACTAGTGCGAGCCGGAAATGCCACTTCCAGCTTAGCTGTGCAGAAGAAGAACAACAAGAAGAAGAAATATCTCGAAATATGTCCGTCAGGCCCCTTCCCTTGAGATAAATATGCAAATATCTCGGAAACGAAGCGAGCTATGGCAAAATGTTAAGAGACCCTTTTTGTAGAGAATTAAGTTTCCTACTTTTTATGTTCTATGATATTTTTTGATCAGACGCGTAGTTCTCGAGATATATCAAGATGTTTAAAAGTTCCGAAGCCGCACCAACATAATAGAGATACAGAAACACCGTGGCCCCTTTCTTTGAGATAACTCTGCACTATTGCGAGCTGCAAATGCCACTTCCAGCTTAGCTGTGCAGAAGAAGAACAACAAGAAGAAGAAATATCTCGAAATATGTCCGTCAGGCCCCTTCCCTTGAGATAAATCTGCAAATATCTCGGAAACGAAGCGAGCTATGGCAAAATGTTAAGAGACCTTTTTTGTAGAGAATTAAGTTTCCTACTTTTTATGTTGTATGATATTTTTTGATCAGAAGCGTAGTTTTCGAGATATATCGAGATATTTAAAAGTTCCGAAGCCGCACCAACATAATAGAGATACAGAAACACCGTGGCCCCTTTCTTTGAGATAACTCTGCACTAGTGCGAGCCGGAAATGCCACTTCCAGCTTAGCTGTGCAGAAGAAGAACAACAAGAAGAAGAAATATATCGAAATATGTCCGTCAGGCCCCTTCCCTTGAGATAAATCTGCAAATATCTCGGAAACGAAGAGAGCTATTGCAAAATGTTAAGAGACCTTTTTTGTAGAGAATTAAGTTTCCTACTTTTCATGTTCTATGATATTTTTTGATCAGATGCGTAGTTCTCGAGATATATCAAGATATTTAAAAGTTCCGAAGCTGCACCAACATAATAGAGATACAGAAACACCGTGGCCCCTTTCTTTGAGATATCTCTGCACTATTGCGAGCTGCAAATGCCACTTCCAGCTTAGCTGTGCAGAAGAAGAACAACAAGAAGAAGAAATATCTCGAAATATGTCCGTGAGGCCCCTTCCCTTGAGATATATCTGCAAATATCTCGGAAACGAAGCGAGCTATGGCAAAATGTTAAGAGACCTTGTTTGTAGAGAATTAAGTTTCCTACTTTTTATGTTCTATGATATTTTTTGATCAGATGTGTAGTTCTCGAGATATATCAAGATATTTAAAAGTTCCGAAGCCGCACCAACATAATAGAGATACAGAAACACCGTGGTCCCTTTCTTTGAGATAACTCTGCACTATTGCGAGCTGGAAATGCCACTTCCAGTTTAGCTGTGCAGAAGAAGAACAACAAGAAGAAGAAATATCTCGAAATATGTCCGTTAGGCCCCTTCCCTTGAGATAAATATGCAAATATCTCGGAAACGAAGCGAGCTATGGCAAAATGTTAAGAGACCTTTTTTGTAGAGAATTAAGTTTCCTACTTTTTATGTTGTATGATATTTTTTGATCAGAAGCGTAGTTTTCGAGATATATCGAGATATTTAAAAGTTCCGAAGCCGCACCAACATAATAGAGATACAGAAACACCGTGGCCCCTTTCTTTGAGATAACTCTGCACTAGTGCGAGCCGGAAATGCCACTTCCAGCTTAGCTGTGCAGAAGAAGAACAACAAGAAGAAGAAATATCTCGAAATATGTCCGTCAAGCCCCTTCCTTTGAGCTCAATCTGCAAATATCTCGGAAACGAAGCGAGCTATGGCAAAATGTTAAGAGATGTTTTTTGTAGAGAATTATGTTTCCTACAATTTATGTTCTATGATATTTTTTGATCAGAAGCGTAGTTTTCGAGATATATCGAGATATTTAAAAGTTCCGAAGACGCACCAACATAATAGAGATACAGAAACACCGTAGCCCCTTTCTTTGAGATATCTCTGCACTATTGCGAGCTGCAAATGCCACTTCCAGCTTAGCTGTGCAGAAGAAGAACAACAAGAAGAAGAAATATCTCGAAATATGTCCGTGAGGCCCCTTCCCTTGAGATATATCTGCAAATATCTCGGAAACGAAGCGAGCTATGGCAAAATGTTAAGAGACCTTATTTGTAGAGAATTAAGTTTCCTACTTTTTATGTTCTATGATATTTTTTGATCAGATGCGTAGTTCTCGAGATATATCAAGATATTTAAAAGTTCCGAAACCGCACCAACATAATAGAGATACAGAAACACCGTGGTCCCTTTCTTTGAGATAACTCTGCACTATTGCGAGCTGGAAATGCCACTTCCAGTTTAGCTGTGCAGAAGAAGAACAACAAGAATAAGAAATATCTCGAAATATGTCCGTCAGGCCCCTTCCCTTGAGATATATCTGCAAATATCTCGGAAACGAAGCGAGCTATGGCAAAATGTTAAGAGACAGTTTTTGTAGAGAATTAAGTTTCCTACTTTTTATGTTCTATGATATTTTTTGATCAGACGAGTAGTTCTCGAGATATATCAAGATATTTAAAAGTTCCGAAGCCGCACCAACATAATAGAGATACAGAAACACCGTGGCCCCTTTCTTTGAGATAACTCTGCTCTATTGCGAGCTGCAAATGCCACTTCCAGCTTAGCTGTGCAGGAGAAGAACAACAAGAAGAAGAAATATCTCGAAATATGTCCGTCAGGCCCCTTCCCTTGAGATAAATCTGCAAATATCTCGGAAACGAAGAGAGCTATGGCAAAATGTTAAGAGACCTTTTTTGTAGAGAATTAAGTTTCCTACTTTTCATGTTCTATGATATTTTTTGATCAGATGTGTAGTTCTCGAGATATATCAAGATATTTAAAAGTTCCGAAGCCGCACCAACATAATAGAGATACAGAAACACCGTGGCCCCTTTCTTTGAGATAACTCTGCACTATTGCGAGCTGTAAATGCCACTTCCAGCTTAGCTGTGCAGAAGAAGAACAACAAGAAGAAGAAATATCTCGAAATATGTCCGTCAGGCCCCTGCCCTTGAGATATATCTGCAAATATCTCGGAAACGAAGCGAGCTATGGCAAAATCTTAAGAGACCTTTTTTGTAGAGAATTATGTTTCCTACAATTTATGTTCTATGATATTTTTTGATCAGATGCGTAGTTCTCGAGATATATCAAGATATTTAAAAGTTCCGAAGCCGCACCAACATAATAGAGATACAGAAACACCGTGGCCCCTTTCTTTGAGATAACTCTGCACTATTGCGAGCTGTAAATGCCACTTCCAGCTTAGCTGTGCAGAAGAAGAACAACAAGAAGAAGAAATATCTCGAAATATGTCCGTCAGGCCCCTTCCCTTGAGATAAATATGCAAATATCTCGGAAACGAAGCGAGCTATGGCAAAATGTTAAGAGACCTTTTTTGTAGAGAATTAAGTTTCCTACTTTTTATGTTCTATGATATTTTTCGATCAGATGCGGAGTTCTCGAGATATATCAAGATATTTAAAAGTTCCGAAGCCGCACCAACATAATAGAGATACAGAAACACCGTGGCCCCTTTCTTGGAGATAACTCTGCACTATTGCGAGCTGTAAATGCCACTTCCAGCTTAGCTGTGCAGAAGAAGAACAACAAGAAGAAGAAATATCTCGAAATATGTCCGTCAGGCCCCTGCCCTTGAGATATATCTGCAAATATCTCGGAAACGAAGCGAGCTATGGCAAAATGTTAAGAGACCTTTTTTGTAGAGAATTATGTTTCCTACAATTTATGTTCTATGATATTTTTTGATCAGATGCGTAGTTCTCGAGATATATCAAGATATTTAAAAGTTCCGAAGCCGCACCAACATAATAGAGATACAGAAACACCGTGGCCCCTTTCTTTGAGATAACTCTGCACTATTGCGAGCTGCAAATGCCACTTCCAGCTTAGCTGTGCAGAAGAAGAACAACAAGAAGAAGAAGTATCTCGAAATATGTCCGTCAGGCCCCTTCCCTTGAGATAAATCTGCAAATATCTCGGAAACGAAGAGAGCTATGGCAAAATGTTAAGAGACCTTTTTTGTAGAGAATTAAGCTTCCTACTTTTTATGTTGTATGATATTTTTTGATCAGATGCGTAGTTCTCGAGATATATCAAGATATTTAAAAGTTCCGAAGCCGCACCAACATAATAGAGATACAGAAACACCGTGGCCCCTTTCTTTGAGATAACTCTGCACTATTGCGAGCTGTAAATGCCACTTCCAGCTTAGCTGTGCAGAAGAAGAACAACAAGAAGAAGAAATATCTCGATATATGTCCGTCAGGCCCCTGCCCTTGAGATATATCTGCAAATATCTCGGAAACGAAGCGAGCTATGGCAAAATGTTAAGAGACCTTTTTTGTAGAGAATTATGTTTCCTACAATTTATGTTCTATGATATTTTTTGATCAGAAGCGTAGTTTTCGAGATATATCGAGATATTTAAAAGTTCCGAATCCGCACCAACATAATAGAGATACAGAAACACCGTGGCCCCTTTCTTTGAGATAACTCTGCACTAGTGCGAGCCGCAAATGCCACTTCTAGCTTAGCTGTGCAGAAGAAGAACAACAAGAAGAAGAAATATCTCGAAATATGTCCGTCAGGCCCCTTCCCTTGAGATAAATCTGCAAATATCTCGGAAACGAAGCGAGCTATGGCAAAATGTTAAGAGATATTTTTGGAAGAGAATTAAGTTTCCTACTTTTTATGTTCTATGATATTTTTTGATCAGATGCGTAGTTCTCGGGATATATCAAGATATTTAAAAGTTCCGAAGCCGCACCAACATAATAGAGATACAGAAACACCGTGGCCCCTTTCTTTGAGATAACTCTGCACTAGCGCGAGCAGCAAATGCCACTTCCAGCTTAGCTGTGCAGAAGAAGAACAACAAGAAGAAGAAATATCTCGAAATATGTCCGTTAGGCCCCTTCCCTTGAGATAAATCTGCAAATATCTCGGAAACGAAGCGAGCTATGGCAAAATGTTAAGAGACCTTTTTTGTAGAGAATTAAGTTTCCTACTTTTTATGTTCTATGATATTTTTTGATCAGATGCGTAGTTCTCGAGATATATCAAGATATTTAAAAGTTCCGAAGCCGCACCAACATAATAGAGATACAGAAACACCGTGGCCCCTTTCTTTGAGATAACTCTGCACTATTGCGAGCTGTAAATGCCACTTCCAGCTTAGCTGTGCAGAAGAAGAACAACAAGAAGAAGAAACATCTCGAAATATGTCCGTCAGGCCCCTTCCCTTGAGATATATCTGCAAATATCTCGGAAACGAAGCGAGCTATGGCAAAATGTTAAGAGACCTTTTTTGTCGAGAATTATGTTTCCTACAATTTATGTTCTATGATATTTTTTGATCAGAAGCGTAGTTTTCGAGATATATCGAGATATTTAAAAGTTCCGAAGCCGCACCAACATAATAGAGATACAGAAACACCGTGGCCCCTTTCTTTGAGATAACTCTGCACTATTGCGAGCTACAAATGCCACTGCCAGCTCAGCTGTGCAGAAGAAGAACAACAAGAAGAAGAAATATCTCGAAATATGTCCGTCAGGCCCCTTCCCTTGAGATAAATCTGGAAATATCTCGGAAACAAAGAGAGCTATGGCCAAATGTTAAGAGACCTTTTTTGTAGAGAATTATGTTTCCTACAATTTATGTTCTACGATATTTTTTGATCAGAAGCGTAGTTTTCGCGATATATCGAGATATTTAAAAGTTCCGAAGCCGCACCAACATAATAGAGATACAGAAACACCGTGGCCCCTTTCTTTGAGATAACTCTGCACTAGTGCGAGCTGTAAATGCCACTTCCAGCTTAGCTGTGCAGAAGAAGAACAACAAGAAGAAGAAATATCTCGAAATATGTCCGTCAGGCCCCTTCCCTTGAGATAAATATGCAAATATCTCGGAAACGAAGCGAGCTATGGCAAAATGTTAAGAGACCTTTTTTGTAGAGAATTAAGTTTCCTACTTTTCATGTTCTATGATATTTTTTGATCAGATGCGTAGTTCTCGAGATATATCAAGATATTTAAAAGTTCCGAAGCCGCACCAACATAATAGAGATACAGAAACACCGTGGCCCCTTTCTTTGAGATAACTCTGCACTATTGCGAGCTGCAAATGCCACTTCCAGCTTAGCTGTGCAGAGGAAGAACAACAAGAAGAAGAAATATCTCGAAATATGTCCGTCAGGCCAGTTCCTTTGAGCTGAATCTGCAAATATCTCGGAAACGAAGCGAGCTATGGCAAAATGTTAAGAGACGTTTTTTGTAGAGAATTATGTTTTCTACAATTTATGTTCTATGATATTTTTTGATCAGAAGCGTAGTTTTCGAGATATATCGAGATATTTAAAAGTTCCGAAGCCTTACCAACATAATAGAGATACAGAAACACCGTGGCCCCTTTCTTTGAGATAACTGTGCACTAGTGCGAGCCGCAAATGCCACTTCCAGCTTAGCTGTGCAGAAGAAGAACAACAAGAAGAAGAAATATCTCGAAATATGTCCGTCAGGCCCCTTCCCTTGAGATAAATCTGCAAATATCTCGGAAACGAAGCGAGCTATGGCAAAATGTTTAGAGACCGTTTTTGTAGAGAATTAAGTTTCCTACTTTTTATGTTCTATGATATTTTTTGATCAGACGCGTAGTTCTCGAGATGTATCAAGATATTTAAAAGTTCCGAAGCCGCACCAACATAATAGAGATACAGAAACACCGTGGCCCCTTTCTTTGAGATAACTCTGCGCTATTGCGAGCTGGAAATGCCACTTCCAGTTTAGCTGTGCAGAAGAAGAACAACAAGAAGAAGAAATATCTCGAAATATGTCCGTCAGGCCCCTTCCCTTGAGATAAATCTGCAAATATCTCGGAAACGAAGCGAGCTATGGCAAAATGTTAAGATACCTTTTTTGTAGAGAATTAAGTTTCCTACTTTTTATGTTCTATCATATTTTTTGATCAGATGCGTAGTTCTCGAGATATATCAAGATATTTAATAGTTCCGAAGCCGCACCAACATAATAGAGATACAGAAACACCGTGGCCCCTTTCTTTGAGATAACTCTGCACTATTGCGAGCTGGAAATGCCACTTCCAGTTTAGCTGTGCAGAAGAAGAACAACAAGAAGAAGAAATATCTCGAAATATGTCCGTCAGGCCCCTTCCCTTGAGATAAATCTGCAAATATCTCGGAAACGAAGCGAGCTATGGCAAAATGTTAAGAGACCTTTTTTGTAGAGAATTAAGTTTCCTACTTTTTATGTTCTATAATATTTTTTGATCAGATGCGTAGTTTTCGAGATATATCGAGATATTTAAAAGTTCCGAAGCCGCACCAACATAATAGAGATACAGAAACACCGTGGCCCCTTTCTTTGAGATAACTCTGCGTTTAGTGCGAGCCGCAAATGCCACTTCCAGCTTAGCTGTGCAGAAGAAGAACAACAAGAAGAAGAAATATCTCGAAATATGTCCGTCAGGCCCCTTCCCTTGAGAGAAATCTGCAAATATCTCGGAAACGAAGCGAGCTATGGCAAAATGTTAAGACACCTTTTTTGTAGAGAATTAAGTTTCCTACTTTTTATGTTCTATGATATTTTTTGATCAGATGCGTAGTTCTCGAGATATATCAAGATATTTAATAGTTCCGAAGCCGCACCAACATAATAGAGATACAGAAACACCGTGGCCCCTTTCTTTGAGATAACTTTGCACTATTGTGAGCTGTAAATGCCACTTCCAGCTTAGCTGTGCAGAAGAAGAACAACAAGAAGAAGAAATATCTCGAAATCTGTCCGACAGGCCCCTTCCCTTGAGATAAATCTGCAAATATCTCGGAAACGAAGCGAGCTATGGCAAAATGTTAGGACACCTTTTTTGTAGAGAATTAGGTTTCCTACTTTTTATGTTCTATGATATTTTTTGATCAGATGCGTAGTTCTCGAGATATATCAAGATATTTAAAAGTTCCGAAGCCGCACCAACATAATAGAGATACAGAAACACCGTGGCCCCTTTCTTTGAGATAACTCTGCACTATTGCGAGCTGTAAATGCCACTTCCAGCTTAGCTGTGCAGAAGAAGAACAACAAGAAGAAGAAATATCTGGAAATATGTCCGTCAGGCCCCTTCCCTTGGGATATATCTGCAAATATCTCGGAAACGAAGCGAGCTATGGCCAATTGTTAAGAGACCTTTTTTGTAGAGAATTAAGTTTCCTACTTTTTAT
Organism: Osmia lignaria lignaria; assembly: GCF_051020975.1. Taxonomy (NCBI): domain Eukaryota; kingdom Metazoa; phylum Arthropoda; class Insecta; order Hymenoptera; family Megachilidae; genus Osmia; species Osmia lignaria. The sequence goes on from NW_027478160.1 coordinate 11,026,958, forward strand.
GTTCTATGATATTTTTTGATCAGATGCGTAGTTCTCGAGATATATCAAGATATTTAAAAGTTCCGAAGCCGCACCAACATAATAGAGATACAGAAACACCGTGGCCCCTTTCTTTGAGATAACTCTGCACTATTGCGTGCTGTAAATGCCACTTCCAGCTTAGCTGTGCAGAAGAAGAACAACAAGAAGAAGAAATATCTCGAAATATGTCCGTCAGGCCCCTTCCCTTGAGATATATCTGCAAATATCTCGGAACCGAAGCTAGCTATGGCAAAATGTTAAGAGACCTTTTTTGTAGAGAATTATGTTTCCTACAATTTATGTTCTATGATATTTTTTGATCAGAAGCGTAGTTTTCGAGATATATCGAGATATTTAAAAGTTCCGAAGCCGCACCAACATAATAGAGATACAGAAACACCGTGGCCCCTTTCTTTGAGATAACTCTGCACTATTGCGAGCCGCAAATGCCACTTCCAGCTTAGCTGTGCAGAAGAAGAACAACAAGAAGAAGAAATATCTCGAAATATGTCCGTCAGGCCCCTTCCTTTGAGATATATCTGCAAATATCTCGGAAACGAAGCGAGCTATGGCAAAATGTTAAGAGACCTTTTTTGTAGAGAATTATGTTTCCTACAATTTATGTTCTATGATATTTTTTGATCAGAAGCGTAGTTTTCGAGATATATCGAGATATTTAGAAGTTCCGAAGCCGCACGAACATAATAGAGATACAGAAACACCGTGGCCCCTTTCTTTGAGATAACTCTGCGTTTAGTGCGAGCCGCAAATGCCACTTCCAGCTTAGCTGTGCAGAAGAAGAACAACAAGAAGAAGAAATATCTCGAAATATGTCCGTCAGGCCCCTTCCCTTGAGATAAATCTGCAAATATCTCGGAAACGAAGCGAGCTATGGCAAAATGTTAAGAGACCTTTTTTGTAGAGAATTAAGTTTCCTACTTTTTATGTTCTATAATATTTTTGGATCAGATGCGTAGTTCTCGAGATATATCAAGATATTTAAAAGTGCCGAAGCCGCACCAACATAATAGAGATACAGAAACACCGTGGCCCCTTTCTTTGAGATAACTCTGCACTATTGCGAGCTGGAAATGCCACTTCCAGTTTAGCTGTGCAGAAGAAGAACAACAAGAAGAAGAAATATCTCGAAATATGTCCGTCAGGCCCCTTCCCTTGAGATAAATCTGCAAATATCTCGGAAACGAAGCGAGCTATGGCAAAATGTTAAGAGACCTTTTTTGTAGAGAATTAAGTTTCCTACTTTTTATGTTCTATAATATTTTTTGATCAGATGCGTAGTTCTCGAGATATATCAAGATATTTAAAAGTTCCGAAGCCGCACCAACATAATAGAGATACAGAAACACCGTGGCCCCTTTCTTTGAGATAACTCTGCACTATTGTGAGCTGTAAATGCCACTTCCAGCTTAGCTGTGCAGAAGAAGAACAACAAGAAGAAGAAATATCTCGAAATCTGTCCGACAGGCCCCTTCCCTTGAGATAAATCTGCAAATATCTCGGAAACGAAGCGAGCTATGGCAAAATGTTAAGACACCTTTTTTGTAGAGAATTAAGTTTCCTACTTTTTATGTTCTATGATATTTTTTGATCAGATGCGTAGTTCTCGAGATATATCAAGATATTTAAAAGTTCCGAAGCCGCACCAACATAATAGAGATACAGAAACACCGTGGCCCCTTTCTTTGAGATAACTCTGCACTATTGCGAGCTGTAAATGCCACTTCCAGCTTAGCTGTGCAGAAGAAGAACAACAAGAAGAAGAAATATCTCGAAATATGTCCGTCAGGCCCCTTCCCTTGGGATATATCTGCAAATATCTCGGAAACGAAGCGAGCTATGGCCAATTGTTAAGAGACCTTTTTTGTAGAGAATTAAGTTTCCTACTTTTTATGTTCTATGATATTTTTTGATCAGATGCGTAGTACTCGAGATATATCAAGATATTTAAAAGTTCCGAAGCCGCACCAACATAATAGAGATACAGAAACACCGTGGCCCCTTTCTTTGAGATAACTCTGCACTAGTGCGAGCCGCAAATGCCACTTCCAGCTTAGCTGTGCAGAAGAAGAACAACAAGAAGAAGAAATATCTCGAAATATGTCCGTCAGGCCCCTTCCCTTGAGATGTATCTGCAAATATCTCGGAAACGAAGCGAGCTATGGCAAAATGTTAAGAGACCTTTTTTGTAGAGAATTATGTTTCCTACAATTTATGTTCTATGATATTTTTTGATCAGAAGCGTAGTTTTCGAGATATATCGAGATATTTAAAAGTTCCGAAGCCGCACCAACATAATAGAAATACAGAAACACCGTGGCCCCTTTCTTTGAGATAACTCTGCGTTTAGTGCGAGCCGCAAATGTCACTTCCAGCTTAGCTGTGCAGAAGAAGAACAACAAGAAGAAGAAATATCTCGAAATATGTCCGTCAGGCCCCTTCCCTTGAGATAAATCTGCAAATATCTCGGAAACGAAGCGAGCTATGGCAAAATGTTAAGACACCTTTTTTGTAGAGAATTAAGTTTCCTACTTTTTATGTTCTATGATATTTTTTGATCAGATGCGTAGTTCTCGAGATATATCAAGATATTTAATAGTTCCGAAGCCGCACCAACATAATAGAGATACAGAAACACCGTGGCCCCTTTCTTTGAGATAACTCTGCACTATAGCGAGCTGGAAATGCCACTTCCAGTTTAGCTGTGCAGAAGAAGAACAACAAGAAGAAGAAATATCTCGAAATATGTCCGTCAGGCCCCTTCCCTTGAGATAAATCTGCAAATATCTCGGAAACGAAGCGAGCTATGGCAAAATGTTAAGAGACCTTTTTTGTAGAGAATTAAGTTTCCTACTTTTTATGTTCTATAATATTTTTGGATCAGATGCGTAGTTCTCGAGATATATCAAGATATTTAAAAGTTCCGAAGCCGCACCAACATAATAGAGATACAGAAACACCGTGGCCCCTTTCTTTGAGATAACTCTGCACTATTGTGAGCTGTAAATGCCACTTCCAGTTTAGCTGTGCAGAAGAAGAACAACAAGAAGAAGAAATATCTCGAAATATGTCCGTCAGGCCCCTTCCCTTGAGATAAATCTGCAAATATCTCGGAAACGAAGCGAGCTATGGCAAAATGTTAAGAGACCTTTTTTGTAGAGAATTAAGTTTCCTACTTTTTATGTTCTATAATATTTTTTGATCAGATGCGTAGTTCTCGAGATATATCAAGATATTTAAAAGTTCCGAAGCCGCACCAACATAATAGAGATACAGAAACACCGTGGCCCCTTTCTTTGAGATAACTCTGCACTATTGTGAGCTGTAAATGCCACTTCCAGTTTAGCTGTGCAGAAGAAGAACAACAAGAAGAAGAAATATCTCGAAATATGTCCGTCAGGCCCCTTCCCTTGAGATATATCTGCAAATATCTCGGAAACGAAGCGAGCTATGGCCAATTGTTAAGAGACCTTTTTTGTAGAGAATTAAGTTTCCTACTTTTTATGTTCTATGATATTTTTTGATCAGATGCGTAGTTCTCGAGATATATCAAGATATTTAAAAGTTCCGAAGCCGCACCAACATAATAGAGATACAGAAACACCGTGGCCCCTTTCTTTGAGATAACTCTGCACTATTGCGTGCTGTAAATGCCACTTCCAGCTTAGCTGTGCAGAAGAAGAACAACAAGAAGAAGAAATATCTCGAAATATGTCCGTCAGGCCCCTTCCCTTGAGATATATCTGCAAATATCTCGGAAACGAAGCGAGCTATGGCAAAATGTTAAGAGACCTTTTTTGTAGAGAATTATGTTTCCTACAATTTATGTTCTATGATATTTTTTGATGAGAAGCGTAGTTTTCGAGATATATCGAGATATCTAAAAGTTCCAAAGCCGCACCAACATAATAGAGATACAGAAACACCGTGGCCCCTTTCTTTGAGATAACTCTGCACTAGTGCGAGCCGCAAATGCCACTTCCAGCTTAGCTGTGCAGAAGAAGAACAACAAGAAGAAGAAATATCTCGAAATATGTCCGTCAGGCCCCTTCCCTTGAGATAAATCTGCAAATATCTCGGAAACGAAGCGAGCTAAGGCAAAATGTTAAGAGACCTTTTTTGTAGAGAATTAAGTTTCCTACTTTTTATGTTCTATGATATTTTTTGATCAGATGCGCAGTTCTCGAGATATATCAAGATATTTAAAAGTTCCGAAGCCGCACCAACATAATAGAGATACAGAAACACCGTGGCCCCTTTCTTTGAGATAACTCTGCACTAGTGCGAGCCGCAAATGCCACTTCCAGCTTAGCTGTGCAGAAGAAGAACAACAAGAAGAAGAAATATCTCGAAATATGTCCGTCAGGCCCCTTCCCTTGGGATATATCTGCAAATATCTCGGAAACGAAGCGAGCTATGGCCAATTGTTAAGAGACCTTTTTTGTAGAGAATTAAGTTTCCTACTTTTTATGTTCTATGATATTTTTTGATCAGATGCGTAGTACTCGAGATATATCAAGATATTTAAAAGTTCCGAAGCCGCACCAACATAATAGAGATACAGAAACACCGTGGCCCCTTTCTTTGAGATAACTCTGCACTAGTGCGAGCCGCAAATGCCACTTCCAGCTTAGCTGTGCAGAAGAAGAACAACAAGAAGAAGAAATATCTCGAAATATGTCCGTCAGGCCCCTTCCCTTGAGATGTATCTGCAAATATCTCGGAAACGAAGCGAGCTATGGCAAAATGGTAAGAGACCTTTTTTGTAGAGAATTATGTTTCCTACAATTTATGTTCTATGATATTTTTTGATCAGAAGCGTAGTTTTCGAGATATATCGAGATATTTAAAAGTTCCGAAGCCGCACCAACATAATAGAAATACAGAAACACCGTGGCCCCTTTCTTTGAGATAACTCTGCGTTTAGTGCGAGCCGCAAATGTCACTTCCAGCTTAGCTGTGCAGAAGAAGAACAACAAGAAGAAGAAATATCTCGAAATATGTCCGTCAGGCCCCTTCCCTTGAGATATATCTGCAAATATCTCGGAAACGAAGCGAGCTATGGCAAAATGTTAAGAGACCTTTTTTGTAGAGAATTATGTTTCCTACAATTTATGTTCTATGATATTTTTTGATGAGAAGCGTAGTTTTCGAGATATATCGAGATATTTAAAAGTTCCAAAGCCGCACCAACATAATAGAGATACAGAAACACCGTGGCCCCTTTCTTTGAGATAACTCTGCACTAGTGCGAGCCGCAAATGCCACTTCCAGCTTAGCTGTGCAGAAGAAGAACAACAAGAAGAAGAAATATCTCGAAATATGTCCGTCAGGCCCCTTCCCTTGAGATAAATCTGCAAATATCTCGGAAACGAAGCGAGCTAAGGCAAAATGTTAAGAGACCTTTTTTGTAGAGAATTAAGTTTCCTACTTTTTATGTTCTATGATATTTTTTGATCAGATGCGCAGTTCTCGAGATATATCAAGATATTTAAAAGTTCCGAAGCCGCACCAACATAATAGAGATACAGAAACACCGTGGCCCCTTTCTTTGAGATAACTCTGCACTAGTGCGAGCCGCAAATGCCACTTCCAGCTTAGCTGTGCAGAAGAAGAACAACAAGAAGAAGAAATATCTCGAAATATGTCCGTCAGGCCCCTTCCCTTGAGATGTATCTGCAAATATCTCGGAAACGAAGCGAGCTATGGCAAAATGTTAAGAGACCTTTTTTGTAGAGAATTATGTTTCCTACAATTTATGTTCTATGATATTTTTTGATCAGAAGCGTAGTTTTCGAGATATATCGAGATATTTAAAAGTTCCGAAGCCGCACCAACATAATAGAAATACAGAAACACCGTGGCCCCTTTCTTTGAGATAACTCTGCGTTTAGTGCGAGCCGCAAATGCCACTTCCAGCTTAGCTGTGCAGAAGAAGAACAACAAGAAGAAGAAATATCTCGAAATATGTCCGTCAGGCCCCTTCCCTTGAGATAAATCTGCAAATATCTCGGAAACGAAGCGAGCTATGGCAAAATGTTAAGACACCTTTTTTGTAGAGAATTAAGTTTCCTACTTTTTATGTTCTATGATATTTTTTGATCAGATGCGTAGTTCTCGAGATATATCAAGATATTTAATAGTTCCGAAGCCGCACCAACATAATAGAGATACAGAAACACCGTGGCCCCTTTCTTTGAGATAACTCTGCACTATTGCGAGCTGGAAATGCCACTTCCAGTTTAGCTGTGCAGAAGAAGAACAACAAGAAGAAGAAATATCTCGAAATATGTCCGTCAGGCCCCTTCCCTTGAGATAAATCTGCAAATATCTCGGAAACGAAGCGAGCTATGGCAAAATGTTAAGAGACCTTTTTTGTAGAGAATTAAGTTTCCTACTTTTTATGTTCTATAATATTTTTGGATCAGATGCGTAGTTCTCGAGATATATCAAGATATTTAAAAGTTCCGAAGCCGCACCAACATAATAGAGATACAGAAACACCGTGGCCCCTTTCTTTGAGATAACTCTGCACTATTGTGAGCTGTAAATGCCACTTCCAGTTTAGCTGTGCAGAAGAAGAACAACAAGAAGAAGAAATATCTCGAAATATGTCCGTCAGGCCCCTTCCCTTGAGATAAATCTGCAAATATCTCGGAAACGAAGCGAGCTATGGCAAAATGTTAAGAGACCTTTTTTGTAGAGAATTAAGTTTCCTACTTTTTATGTTCTATAATATTTTTTGATCAGATGCGTAGTTCTCGAGATATATCAAGATATTTAAAAGTTCCGAAGCCGCACCAACATAATAGAGATACAGAAACACCGTGGCCCCTTTCTTTGAGATAACTCTGCACTATTGTGAGCTGTAAATGCCACTTCCAGTTTAGCTGTGCAGAAGAAGAACAACAAGAAGAAGAAATATCTCGAAATATGTCCGTCAGGCCCCTTCCCTTGAGATAAATCTGCAAATATCTCGGAAACGAAGCGAGCTATGGCAAAATGTTAAGACACCTTTTTTGTAGAGAATTAAGTTTCCTACTTTTTATGTTCTATGATATTTTTTGATCAGATGCGTAGTTCTCGAGATATATCAAGATATTTAATAGTTCCGAAGCCGCACCAACATAATAGAGATACAGAAACACCGTGGCCCCTTTCTTTGAGATAACTCTGCACTATTGCGAGCTGGAAATGCCACTTCCAGTTTAGCTGTGCAGAAGAAGAACAACAAGAAGAAGAAATATCTCGAAATATGTCCGTCAGGCCCCTTCCCTTGAGATAAATCTGCAAATATCTCGGAAACGAAGCGAGCTATGGCAAAATGTTAAGAGACCTTTTTTGTAGAGAATTAAGTTTCCTACTTTTTATGTTCTATAATATTTTTGGATCAGATGCGTAGTTCTCGAGATATATCAAGATATTTAAAAGTTCCGAAGCCGCACCAACATAATAGAGATACAGAAACACCGTGGCCCCTTTCTTTGAGATAACTCTGCACTATTGTGAGCTGTAAATGCCACTTCCAGTTTAGCTGTGCAGAAGAAGAACAACAAGAAGAAGAAATATCTCGAAATATGTCCGTCAGGCCCCTTCCCTTGAGATAAATCTGCAAATATCTCGGAAACGAAGCGAGCTATGGCAAAATGTTAAGAGACCTTTTTTGTAGAGAATTAAGTTTCCTACTTTTTATGTTCTATAATATTTTTTGATCAGATGCGTAGTTCTCGAGATATATCAAGATATTTAAAAGTTCCGAAGCCGCACCAACATAATAGAGATACAGAAACACCGTGGCCCCTTTCTTTGAGATAACTCTGCACTATTGTGAGCTGTAAATGCCACTTCCAGTTTAGCTGTGCAGAAGAAGAACAACAAGAAGAAGAAATATCTCGAAATATGTCCGTCAGGCCCCTTCCCTTGAGATATATCTGCAAATATCTCGGAAACGAAGCGAGCTATGGCCAATTGTTAAGAGACCTTTTTTGTAGAGAATTAAGTTTCCTACTTTTTATGTTCTATGATATTTTTTGATCAGATGCGTAGTTCTCGAGATATATCAAGATATTTAAAAGTTCCGAAGCCGCACCAACATAATAGAGATACAGAAACACCGTGGCCCCTTTCTTTGAGATAACTCTGCACTATTGCGTGCTGTAAATGCCACTTCCAGCTTAGCTGTGCAGAAGAAGAACAACAAGAAGAAGAAATATCTCGAAATATGTCCGTCAGGCCCCTTCCCTTGAGATATATCTGCAAATATCTCGGAAACGAAGCGAGCTATGGCAAAATGTTAAGAGACCTTTTTTGTAGAGAATTATGTTTCCTACAATTTATGTTCTATGATATTTTTTGATCAGAAGCGTAGTTTTCGAGATATATCGAGATATTTAAAAGTTCCAAAGCCGCACCAACATAATAGAGATACAGAAACACCGTGGCCCCTTTCTTTGAGATAACTCTGCACTAGTGCGAGCCGCAAATGCCACTTCCAGCTTAGCTGTGCAGAAGAAGAACAACAAGAAGAAGAAATATCTCGAAATATGTCCGTCAGGCCCCTTCCCTTGAGATAAATCTGCAAATATCTCGGAAACGAAGCGAGCTAAGGCAAAATGTTAAGAGACCTTTTTTGTAGAGAATTAAGTTTCCTACTTTTTATGTTCTATGATATTTTTTGATCAGATGCGCAGTTCTCGAGATATATCAAGATATTTAAAAGTTCCGAAGCCGCACCAACATAATAGAGATACAGAAACACCGTGGCCCCTTTCTTTGAGATAACTCTGCACTATTGCGAGCTGCAAATGCCACTTCCAGCTTAGCTGTGCAGAGGAAGAACAACAAGAAGAGGAAATATCTCGAAATATGTCCGTCAGGCCAGTTCCTTTGAGCTGAATCTGCAAATATCTCGGAAACGAAGCGAGCTATGGCAAAATGTTGAGAGACCTTTTTTGTAGAGAATTAAGTTTCCTACTTTTTATGTTCTATGATATTTTTTGATCAGATGCGTAGTTCTCGAGATATATCAAGATATTTAAAAGTTCCGAAGCCGCACCAACATAATAGAGATACAGAAACACCGTGGCCCCTTTCTTTGAGATAACTCTGCACTATTGCGAGCTGCAAATGCCACTTCCAGCTTAGCTGTGCAGAAGAAGAACATCAAGAAGAAGAAATATCTCGAAATATGTCCGTCAGGCCCCTTCCCTTGAGATAAATCTGCAAATATCTCGGAAACGAAGAGAGCTATGGCCAATTGTTAAGAGACCTTTTTTGTAGAGAATTAAGTTTCCTACTTTTTATGTTCTATGATATTTTTTGATCAGATGCGTAGTTCTCGAGATATATCAAGATATTTAAAAGTTCCGAAGCCGCACCAACATAATAGAGATACAGAAACACCGTGGCCCCTTTCTTTGAGATAACTCTGCACTATTGCGAGCTGCAAATGCCACTTCCAGCTTAGCTGTGCAGAAGAAGAACAACAAGAAGAAGAAATATCTCGAAATATGTCCGTCAGGCCCCTTCCCTTGAGATATATCTGCAAATATCTCGGAAACGAAGCGAGCTAAGGCAAAATGTTAAGAGACCTTTTTTGTAGAGAATTATGTTTCCTACAATTTATGTTCTATGATATTTTTTGATCAGAAGCGTAGTTTTCGAGATATATCGAGATATTTAAAAGTTCCGAAGCCGCACCAACATAATAGAGATACAGAAACACCGTGGCCCCTTTCTTTGAGATAACTCTGCACTAGTGCGAGCCGCAAATGCCACTTCCAGCTTAGCTGTGCAGAAGAAGAACAACAAGAAGAAGAAATATCTCGAAATATGTCCGTCAGGCCACTTCCCTTGAGATAAATCTGCAAATATCTCGGAAACGAAGCGAGCTATGGCAAAATGTTAAGAGACCTTTTTTGTAGAGAATTAAGTTTCCTACTTTTTATCTTCTATGATATTTTTTGATCAGATGCGTAGTTCTCGAGATATATCAAGATATTTAAAAGTTCCGAAGCCGCACCAACATAATAGAGATACAGAAACACCGTGGCCCCTTTCTTTGAGATAACTCTGCACTACTGCGAGCTGCAAATGCCACTTCCAGCTTAGCTGTGCAGAAGAAGAACAACAAGAAGAAGAAGTATCTCGAAATATGTCCGTCAGGCCCGTTCCTTTGAGCTGAATCTGCAAATATCTCGGAAACGAAGCGAGCTATGGCAAAATCTTAAGAGACGTTTTTTGTAGAGAATTATGTTTCCTACAATTTATGTTCTATGATATTTTTTGATCAGAAGCGTAGTTTTCGAGATATATCGAGATATTTAAAAGTTCCGAAGCCGCACCAACATAATAGAGATACAGAAACACCGTGGCCCCTTTCTTTGAGATAACTCTGCACTATTGCGAGCTGTAAATGCCACTTCCAGCTTAGCTGTGCAGAAGAAGAACAACAAGAAGAAGAAATATCTCGAAATATGTCCGTCAGGCCCCTTCCCTTGAGATAAATCTGCAAATATCTCGGAAACGAAGCGACCTATGGCAAAATGTTAAGAGACCTTTTTTGTAGAGAATTATGTTTCCTACAATTTATGTTCTATGATATTTTTTGATCAGAAGCGTAGTTTTCGAGATATATCGAGATATTTAAAAGTTCCGAAGCCGCACCAACATAATAGAGATACAGAAACGCCGTGGCCCCTTTCTTTGAGATAACTCTGCACTATTGCGAGCTGCAAATGCCACTTCCAGCTTAGCTGTGCAGAGGAAGAACAACAAGAAGAAGAAATATCTCGAAATATGTCCGTCAGGCCCCTTCCCTTGAGATATATCTGCAAATATCTCGGAAACGAAGCTAGCTATGGCAAAATGTTAAGAGATCTTTTTTGTAGAGAATTATGTTTCCTACAATTTATCTTCTATGATATTTTTTGATCAGAAGCGTAGTTTTCGAGATATATCGAGATATTTAAAAGTTCCGAAGCCGCACCAACATAATAGAGATACAGAAACACCGTGGCCCCTTTCTTTGAGATAACTCTGCACTATTGCGAGCCGCAAATGCCACTTCCAGCTTAGCTGTGCAGAAGAAGAACAACAAGAAGAAGAAATATCTCGAAATATGTCCGTCAGGCCACTTCCCTTGAGATATATCTGCAAATATCTCGGAAACGAAGCGAGCAATGGCAAAATGTTAAGAGACCTTTTTTGTAGAGAATTATGTTTCCTACAATTTATGTTCTATGATATTTTTTGATCAGAAGCGTAGTTTTCGAGATATATCGAGATATTTAAAAGTTCCAAAGCCGCACCAACATAATAGAGATACAGAAACACCGTGGCCCCTTTCTTTGAGATAACTCTGCACTAGTGCGAGCCGCAAATGCCACTTCCAGCTTAGCTGTGCAGAAGAAGAACAACAAGAAGAAGAAATATCTCGAAATATGTCCGTCAGGCCCCTTCCCTTGAGATAAATCTGCAAATATCTCGGAAACGAAGCGAGCTAAGGCAAAATGTTAAGAGACCTTTTTTGTAGAGAATTAAGTTTCCTACTTTTTATGTTCTATGATATTTTTTGATCAGATGCGTAGTTCTCGAGATATATCAAGATATTTAAAAGTTCCGAAGCCGCACCAACATAATAGAGATACAGAAACACCGTGGCCCCTTTCTTTGAGATAACTCTGCACTATTGCGAGCTGCAAATGCCACTTCCAGCTTAGCTGTGCAGAGGAAGAACAACAAGAAGAAGAAATATCTCGAAATATGTCCGTCAGGCCAGTTCCTTTGAGCTGAATCTGCAAATATCTCGGAAACGAAGCGAGCTATGGCAAAATGTTAAGAGGCCTTTTTTGTAGAGAATTAAGTTTCCTACTTTTTATGTTCTATGATATTTTTTGATCAGATGCGTAGTTCTCGAGATATATCAAGATATTTAAAAGTTCCGAAGCCGCACCAACATAATAGAGATACAGAAACACCGTGGCCCCTTTCTTTGAGATAACTCTGCACTATTGCGAGCTGCAAATGCCACTTCCAGCTTAGCTGTGCAGAAGAAGAACAACAAGAAGAAGAAATATCTCGAAATATGTCCGTCAGGCCCCTTCCCTTGAGATAAATCTGCAAATATCTCGGAAACGAAGCGAGCTATGGCAAAATGTTAAGAGACCTTTTTTGTAGAGAATTATGTTTCCTACAACTTAGGTTCTATGATATTTTTTGATCAGAAGCGTAGTTTTCGAGATATATCGAGATATTTAAAAGTTCCGAAGCCGCACCAACATAATAGAGATACAGAAACACCGTGGCCCCTTTCTTTGAGATAACTGTGCACCAGTGCGAGCCGCAAATGCCACTTCCAGCTTAGCTGTGCAGAAGAAGAACAACAAGAAAAAGAAATATCTCGAAATATGTCCGTCAGGCCCCTTCCCTTGAGATATATCTGCAAATATCTCGGAAACGAAGCGAGCTATGGCAAAATGTTAAGAGACCGTTTTTGTAGAGAATTATGTTTCCTACTTTTTAGGTTCTATGATATTTTTTGATCAGACGCGTAGTTCTCGAGATATATCAAGATATTTAAAAGTTCCGAAGCCGCACCAACATAATAGAGATACAGAAACACCGTGGCCCCTTTCTTTGAGATAACTCTGCACTATTGCGAGCTGCAAATGCCACTTCCAGCTTAGCTGTGCAGAAGAAGAACAACAAGAAGAAGAAATATCTCGAAATATGTCCGTCAGGCCCCTTCCCTTGAGATAAATCTGCAAATATCTCGGAAACGAAGAGAGCTATGGCAAAATGTTAAGAGACCTTTTTTGTAGAGAATTAAGTTTCCTACTTTTCATGTTCTATGATATTTTTTGATCAGATGCGTAGTTCTCGAGATATATCAAGATATTTAAAAGTTCCGAAGCCGCACCAACATAATAGAGATACAGAAACACCGTGGCCCCTTTCTTTGAGATAACTCTGCACTATTGCGAGCTGTAAATGCCACTTCCAGCTTAGCTGTGCAGAAGAAGAACAACAAGAAGAAGAAATATCTCGAAATATGTCCGTCAGGCCCCTTCCCTTGAGATAAATCTGCAAATATCTCGGAAACGAAGAGAGCTATGGCAAAATGTTACGAGACCTTTTTTGTAGAGAATTAAGTTTCCTACTTTTCATGTTCTATGATATTTTTTGATCAGATGCGTAGTTCTCGAGATATATCAAGATATTTAAAAGTTCCGAAGCCGCACCAACATAATAGAGATACAGAAACACCGTGGCCCCTTTCTTTGAGATAACTCTGCACTATTGCGAGCTGTAAATGCCACTTCCAGCTTAGCTGTGCAGAAGAAGAACAACAAGAAGAAGAAATATCTCGAAATATGTCCGTCAGGCCCCTTCCCTTGAGATAAATATGCAAATATCTCGGAAACGAAGCGAGCTATGGCAAAATGTTAAGAGACCTTTTTTGTAGAGAATTATGTTTCCTACAATTTAGGTTCTATGATATTTTTTGATCAGAAGCGTAGTTTTCGAGATATATCGAGATATTTAAAAGTTCCGAAGCCGCACCAACATAATAGAGATACAGAAACACCGTGGCCCCTTTCTTTGAGATAACTCTGCACTATTGCGCGCTGCAAATGCCACTTCTAGCTTAGCTGTGCAGAAGAAGAACAACAAGAAGAAGAAATATCTCGAAATATGTCCGTCAGGCCCCTTCCCTTGAGATAAATCTGCAAATATCTCGGAAACGAAGCGAGCTATGGCAAAATGTTAAGAGACCTTTTTTGTAGATAATTAAGTTTTCTACTTTTTATGTTCTATGATATTTTTCGATCAGAGGCGTAGTTCTCGAGATATATCAAGATATTTAAAAGTTCCGAAGCCGCACCAACATAATAGAGATACAGAAACACCGTGGCCCCTTTCTTTGAGATAACTCTGCACGATTGCGAGCTGGAAATGCCACTTCCAGTTTAGCTGTGCAGAAGAAGAACAACAAGAAGAAGAAATATCTCGAAATATGTCCATCAGGACCCTTCCCTTGAGATAAATCTGCAAATATCTCGGAAACGAAGCGAGCTATGGCAAAATGTTAAGAGAACTTTTTTGTAGAGAATTAAGTTTCCTACTTTTTATGTTCTATGATATTTTTTGATCAGATGCGTAGTTCTCGAGATATATCAAGATATTTAAAAGTTCCGAAGCCGCACCAACATAATAGAGATACAGAAACACCGTGGCCCCTTTCTTTGAGATAACTCTGCACTATTGCGAGCTGCAAATGCCACTTCCAGCTTAGCTGTGCAGAGGAAGAACAACAAGAAGAAGAAATACCTCGAAATATGTCCGTCAGGCCAGTTCCTTTGAGCTGAATCTGCAAATATCTCGGAAACGAAGCGAGCTATGGCAAAATGTTATGAGACGTTTTTTGTAGAGAATTATGTTTCCTACAATTTATGTTCTATGATATTTTTTGATCAGAAGCGTAGTTTTCGAGATATATCGAGATATTTAAAAGTTCCGAAGACGCACCAACATAATAGAGATACAGAAACACCGTGGCCCCTTTCTTTGAGATAACTGTGCACTAGTGCGAGCCGCAAATGCCACTGCCAGCTTAGCTGTGCAGAAGAAGAACAACAAGAAGAAGAAATATCTCGAAATATGTCCGTCAGGCCCCTTCCCTTGAGATAAATCTGCAAATATCTCGGAAATGAAGAGAGCTATGGCAAAATGTTAAGAGACCTTTTTTGTAGAGAATTAAGTTTCCTACTTTTCATGTTCTATGATATTTTTTGATCAGATGCGTAGTTCTCGAGATATATCAAGATATTTAAAAGTTCCGAAGCCGCACCAACATAATAGAGATACAGAAACACCGTGGCCCCTTTCTTTGAGATAACTCTGCACTATTCCGAGCTGCAAATGCCACTTCCAGCTTAGCTGTGCAGAAGAAGAACAACAAGAAGAAGAAATATCTCGAAATATGTCCGTCAGGCCCCTTCCCTTGAGATAAATCTGCAAATATCTCGGAAACGAAGAGAGCTATGGCAAAATGTTAAGAGACCTTTTTTGTAGAGAATTAAGTTTCCTACTTTTCATGTTCTACGATATTTTTTGATCAGATGCGTAGTTCTCGAGATATATCAAGATATTTAAAAGTCCCGAAGCCGCACCAACATAATAGAGATACAGAAACACCGTGGCCCCTTTCTTTGAGATAACTCTGCACTATTGCGAGCTGTAAATGCCACTTCCAGCTTAGCTGTGCAGAAGAAGAACAACAAGAAGAAGAAATATCTCGAAATATGTCCGTCAGGCCCCTTCCCTTGAGATATATCTGCAAATATCTCGGAAACGAAGCGAGCTATGGCAAAATGTTAAGAGACCTTTTTTGTAGAGAATTATGTTTCCTACAATTTAGGTTCTATGATATTTTTTGATCAGAAGCGTAGTTTTCGAGATATATCGAGATATTTAAAAGTTCCGAAGCCGCACCAACATAATAGAGATACAGAAACACCGTGGCCCCTTTCTTTGAGATAACTGTGCACCAGTGCGAGCCGCAAATGCCACTTCCAGCTTAGCTGTGCAGAAGAAGAACAACAAGAAAAAGAAATATCTCGAAATATGTCCGTCAGGCCCCTTCCCTTGAGATATATCTGCAAATATCTCGGAAACGAAGCGAGCTATGGCAAAATGTTAAGAGACCGTTTTTGTAGAGAATTATGTTTCCTACTTTTTATGTTCTATGATATTTTTTGATCAGACGCGTAGTTCTCGAGATATATCAAGATATTTAAAAGTTCCGAAGCCGCACCAACATAATAGAGATACAGAAACACCGTGGCCCCTTTCTTTGAGATAACTCTGCACTATTGCGAGCTGCAAATGCCACTTCCAGCTTAGCTGTGCAGAAGAAGAACAACAAGAAGAAGAAATATCTCGAAATATGTCCGTCAGGCCCCTTCCCTTGAGATATATCTGCAAATATCTCGGAAACGAAGCGAGCTATGGCAAAATGTTAAGAGACCGTTTTTGTAGATAATTAAGTTTCCTACAATTTATGTTCTATGATATTTTTTGATCAGAAGCGTAGTTTTCGAGATATATCGAGATATTTAAAAGTTCCGAAGCCGCACCAACATAATAGAGATACAGAAACACCGTGGCCCCTTTCTTTGAGATAACTCTGCACTATTGCGAGCTGCAAATGCCACTTCCAGCTTAGCTGTGCAGAAGAAGAACAACAAGAAGAAGAAATATCTCGAAATATGTCCGTCAGGCCCCTTCCCTTGAGATAAATCTGCAAATATCTCGGAAACGAAGAGAGCTATGGCAAAATGTTAAGAGACCTTTTTTGTAGAGAATTAAGTTTCCTACTTTTCATGTTCTATGATATTTTTTGATCAGATGCGTAGTTCTCGAGATATATCAAGATATTTAAAAGTCCCGAAGCCGCACCAACATAATAGAGATACAGAAACACCGTGGCCCCTTTCTTTGAGATAACTCTGCACTATTGCGAGCTGTAAATGCCACTTCCAGCTTAGCTGTGCAGAAGAAGAACAACAAGAAGAAGAAATATCTCGAAATATGTCCGTCAGGCCCCTTCCCTTGAGATATATCTGCAAATATCTCGGAAACGAAGCGAGCTATGGCAAAATGTTAAGAGACCTTTTTTGTAGAGAATTATGTTTCCTACAATTTAGGTTCTATGATATTTTTTGATCAGAAGCGTAGTTTTCGAGATATATCGAGATATTTAAAAGTTCCGAAGCCGCACCAACATAATAGAGATACAGAAACACCGTGGCCCCTTTCTTTGAGATAACTGTGCACCAGTGCGAGCCGCAAATGCCACTTCCAGCTTAGCTGTGCAGAAGAAGAACAACAAGAAAAAGAAATATCTCGAAATATGTCCGTCAGGCCCCTTCCCTTGAGATATATCTGCAAATATCTCGGAAACGAAGCGAGCTATGGCAAAATGTTAAGAGACCGTTTTTGTAGAGAATTATGTTTCCTACTTTTTATGTTCTATGATATTTTTTGATCAGACGCGTAGTTCTCGAGATATATCAAGATATTTAAAAGTTCCGAAGCCGCACCAACATAATAGAGATACAGAAACACCGTGGCCCCTTTCTTTGAGATAACTCTGCACTATTGCGAGCTGCAAATGCCACTTCCAGCTTAGCTGTGCAGAAGAAGAACAACAAGAAGAAGAAATATCTCGAAATATGTCCGTCAGGCCCCTTCCCTTGAGATATATCTGCAAATATCTCGGAAACGAAGCGAGCTATGGCAAAATGTTAAGAGACCGTTTTTGTAGATAATTAAGTTTCCTACAATTTATGTTCTATGATATTTTTTGATCAGAAGCGTAGTTTTCGAGATATATCGAGATATTTAAAAGTTCCGAAGCCGCACCAACATAATAGAGATACAGAAACACCGTGGCCCCTTTCTTTGAGATAACTCTGCACTATTGCGAGCTGCAAATGCCACTTCCAGCTTAGCTGTGCAGAAGAAGAACAACAAGAAGAAGAAATATCTCGAAATATGTCCGTCAGGCCCCTTCCCTTGAGATAAATCTGCAAATATCTCGGAAACGAAGAGAGCTATGGCAAAATGTTAAGAGACCTTTTTTGTAGAGAATTAAGTTTCCTACTTTTCATGTTCTATGATATTTTTTGATCAGATGCGTAGTTCTCGAGATATATCAAGATATTTAAAAGTCCCGAAGCCGCACCAACATAATAGAGATACAGAAACACCGTGGCCCCTTTCTTTGAGATAACTCTGCACTATTGCGAGCTGTAAATGCCACTTCCAGCTTAGCTGTGCAGAAGAAGAACAACAAGAAGAAGAAATATCTCGAAATATGTCCGTCAGGCCCCTTCCCTTGAGATATATCTGCAAATATCTCGGAAACGAAGCGAGCTATGGCAAAATGTTAAGAGACCTTTTTTGTAGAGAATTATGTTTCCTACAATTTAGGTTCTATGATATTTTTTGATCAGAAGCGTAGTTTTCGAGATATATCGAGATATTTAAAAGTTCCGAAGCCGCACCAACATAATAGAGATACAGAAACACCGTGGCCCCTTTCTTTGAGATAACTCTGCACTATTGCGAGCTGCAAATGCCACTTCCAGCTTAGCTGTGCAGAAGAAGAACAACAAGAAGAAGAAATATCTCGAAATATGTCCGTCAGGCCCCTTCCCTTGAGATAAATCTGCAAATATCTCGGAAACGAAGAGAGCTATGGCAAAATGTTAAGAGACCTTTTTTGTAGAGAATTAAGTTTCCTACTTTTCATGTTCTATGATATTTTTTGATCAGATGCGTAGTTCTCGAGATATATCAAGATATTTAAAAGTCCCGAAGCCGCACCAACATAATAGAGATACAGAAACACCGTGGCCCCTTTCTTTGAGATAACTCTGCACTATTGCGAGCTGTAAATGCCACTTCCAGCTTAGCTGTGCAGAAGAAGAACAACAAGAAGAAGAAATATCTCGAAATATGTCCGTCAGGCCCCTTCCCTTGAGATATATCTGCAAATATCTCGGAAACGAAGCGAGCTATGGCAAAATGTTAAGAGACCTTTTTTGTAGAGAATTATGTTTCCTACAATTTAGGTTCTATGATATTTTTTGATCAGAAGCGTAGTTTTCGAGATATATCGAGATATTTAAAAGTTCCGAAGCCGCACCAACATAATAGAGATACAGAAACACCGTGGCCCCTTTCTTTGAGATAACTGTGCACCAGTGCGAGCCGCAAATGCCACTTCCAGCTTAGCTGTGCAGAAGAAGAACAACAAGAAGAAGAAATATCTCGAAATATGTCCGTCAGGCCCCTTCCCTTGAGATAAATATGCAAATATCTCGGAAACGAAGCGAGCTATGGCAAAATGTTAAGAAACCTTTTTTGTAGAGAATTAAGTTTCCTACTTTTTATGTTCTATGATATTTTTTGATCAGATGCGTAGTTCTCGAGATATATCAAGATATTTAAAAGTTCCGAAGCCGCACCATCATAATAGAGATACAGAAACACCGTGGCCCCTTTCTTTGAGATAACTCTGCACTATTGCGAGCTGCAAATGCCACTTCCAGCTTAGCTGTGCAGAAGAAGAACAACAAGAAGAAGAAATATCTCGAAATATGTCCGTCAGGCCCCTTCCCTTGAGATAAATGTGCAAATATCTCGGAAACGAAGCGAGCTATGGCAAAATGTTAAGAGACCTTTTTTGTAGAGAATTAAGTTTCCTACTTTTCATGTTCTATGATATTTTTTGATCAGATGCGTAGTTCTCGAGATATATCAAGATATTTAAAAGTTCCGAAGCCGCACCAACATAATAGAGATACAGAAACACCGTGGCCCCTTTCTTTGAGATAACTCTGCACTATTGCGAGCTGCAAATGCCACTTCCAGCTTAGCTGTGCAGAAGAAGAACAACAAGAAGAAGAAATATCTCGAAATATGTCCGTCAGGCCCCTTCCCTTGAGATAAATCTGCAAATATCTTGGAAACGAAGCGAGCTATGGCAAAATGTTAAGAGACCTTTTTTGTAGATAATTAAGTTTCCTACTTTTCATGTTCTATGATATTTTTCGATCAGAGGCGTAGTTCTCGAGATATATCAAGATATTTAAAAGTTCCGAAGCCGCACCAACATAATAGAGATACAGAAACACCGTGGCCCCTTTCTTTGAGATAACTCTGCACGATTGCGAGCTGGAAATGCCACTTCCAGTTTAGCTGTGCAGAAGAAGAACAACAAGAAGAAGAAATATCTCGAAATATGTCCATCAGGACCCTTCCCTTGAGATAAATCTGCAAATATCTCGGAAACGAAGCGAGCTATGGCAAAATGTTAAGAGAACTTTTTTGTAGAGAATTATGTTTCCTACAATCTACGTTCTATGATATTTTTTGATCAGAAGCGTAGTTTTCGAGATATATCGAGATATTTAAAAGTTCCGAAGCCGCACCAACATAATAGAGATACAGAAACACCGTGGCCCCTTTCTTTGGGATAACTCTGCACTATTGCGAGCTGCAAATGCCACTTCCAGCTTAGGTGTGCAGAGGAAGAACAACAAGAAGAAGAAATATCACGAAATATGTCCGTCAGGCCCCTTCCCTTGAGATAAATCTGCAAATATCTCGGAAACGAAGCGAGCTATGGCAAAATGTTAAGAGACCTTTTTTGTAGATAATTAAGTTTCCTACTTTTTATGTTGTATGATATTTTTCGATCAGAGGCGTAGTTCTCGAGATATATCAAGATATTTAAAAGTTCCGAAGCCGCACCAACATAATAGAGATACAGAAACACCGTGGCCCCTTTCTTTGAGATAACTCTGCACTATTGCGCGCTGCAAATGCCACTTCCAGCTTAGCTGTGCAGAAGAAGAACAACAAGAAGAAGAAATATCTCGAAATATGTCCGTCAGGCCCCTTCCCTTGAGCTGAATCTGCAAATATCTCGGAAACGAAGCGTGCTATGGCAAAATGTTAAGAGACGTTTTTTGTAGAGAATTATGTTTCCTACAATTTATGTTCTATGATATTTTTTGATCAGAAGCGTAGTTTTCGAGATATATCGAGATACTTAAAAGTTCCGAAGCCGCACCAACATAATAGAGATACAGAAACACCGTGGCCCCTTTCTTTGAGATAACTGTGCACCAGTGCGAGCCGCAAATGCCACTTCCAGCTTAGCTGTGCAGAAGAAGAACAACAAGAAGAAGAAATATCTCGAAATATGTCCGTCAGGCCCCTTCCCTTGAGATATATCTGCAAATATCTCGGAAACGAAGCAAGCTATGGCAAAATGTTAAGAGACCGTTTTTGTAGAGAATTATGTTTCCTACTTTTTATGTTCTATGATATTTTTTGATCAGACGCGTAGTTCTCGAGATATATCAAGATACTTAAAAGTTCCGAAGCCGCACCAACATAATAGAGATACAGAAACACCGTGGCCCCTTTCTTTGAGATAACTGTGCACTAGTGCGAGCCGCAAATGCCACTTCCAGCTTAGCTGTGCAAAAGAAGAACAACAAGAAGAAGAAATATCTCGAAATATGTCCGTGAGGCCCCTTCCCTTGAGATAAATCTGCAAATATCTCGGAAACGAAGCGAGCTATGGCAAAATGTTAAGAGACCTTTTTTGTAGGGAATTATGTTTCCTACTTTTTATGTTCTATGATATTTTTTGATCAGACGCGTAGTTCTCGAGATATATCAAGATATTTAAAAGTTCCGAAGCCGCACCAACATAATAGAGATACAGAAACACCGTGGCCCCTTTCTTTGAGATATCTCTGCACTATTGCGAGCCGCAAATGCCACTTCCAGCTTAGCTGTGCAGAAGAAGAACAACAAGAAGAAGAAATATCTCGAAATATGTCCGTTAGGCCCCTTCCCTTGAGATAAATCTGCAAATATCTCGGAAACGAAGCGAGCTATGGCAAAATGTTAAGAGACCTTTTTTGTAGAGAATTAAGTTTCCTACTTTTTATGTTCTATGATATTTTTTGATCAGATGCGCAGTTCTCGAGATATATCAAGATATTTAAAAGTTCCGAAGCCGCACCAACATAATAGAGATACAGAAACACCGTGGCCCCTTTCTTTGAGATAACTCTGCACTATTGCGCGCTGCAAATGCCACTTCCAGCTTAGCTGTGCAGAAGAAGAACAACAAGAAGAAGAAATATCTCGAAATATGTCCGTCAGGCCCCTTCCCTTGAGATAAATCTGCAAATATCTCGGAAACGAAGCGAGCTATGGCAAAATGTTAAGAGACCTTTTTTGTAGATAATTAAGTTTCCTACTTTTTATGTTCTATGATATTTTTCGATCAGAGGCGTAGTTCTCGAGATATATCAAGATATTTAAAAGTTCCGAAGCCGCACCAACATAATAGAGATACAGAAACACCGTGGCCCCTTTCTTTGAGATAACTCTGCACGATTGCGAGCCGCAAATGCCACTTCCAGCTTAGCTGTGCAGAAGAAGAACAACAAGAAGAAGAAATATCTCGAAATATGTCCGTCAGGCCCCTTCCCTTGAGATATATCTGCAAATATCTCGGAAACGAAGCGAGCTATGGCAAAATGTTAAGAGACGTTTTTTGTAGAGAATTATGTTTCCTACAATTTATGTTCTATGATATTTTTTGATCAGAAGCGTAGTTTTCGAGATATATCGAGATATTTAAAAGTTCCGAAGACGCACCAACATAATAGAGATACAGAAACACCGTGGCCCCTTTCTTTGAGATAACTCTGCACTATTGCGAGCTGTAAATGCCACTTCCAGCTTAGCTGTGCAGAAGAAGAACAACAAGAAGAAGAAATATCTCGAAATATGTCCGTCAGGCCCCTTCCCTTGAGATATATCTGCAAATATCTCGGAAACGAAGCGAGCTATGGCAAAATGTTAAGAGACCTTTTTTGTAGGGAATTATGCTTCCTACAATTTATGTTCTATGATATTTTTTGATCAGAAGCGTAGTTTTCGAGATATATCGAGATATTTAAAAGTTCCGAAGCCGCACCAACATAATAGAGATACAGAAACACCGTGGCCCCTTTCGTTGAGATAACTCTGCACTAGTGCGAGCCGCAAATGCCACTTCCAGCTTAGCTGTGCAGAAGAAGAACAACAAGAAGAAGAAATATCTCGAAATATGTCCGTCAGGCCCCTTCCGTTGAGATAAATCTGCAAATATCTCGGAAACGAAGCGAGCTATGGCAAAATGTTAAGAGACCTTTTTTGTAGAGAATTAAGTTTCCTACTTTTTATGTTCTATGATATTTTTTGATCAGATGCGTAGTTCTCGAGATATATCAAGATATTTAAAAGTTCCGAAGCCGCACCAACATAATAGAGATACAGAAACACCGTGGCCCCTCTCTTTGAGATAACTCTGCACTATTGCGAGCTGCAAATGCCACTTCCAGCTTAGCTGTGCAGAAGAAGAACAACAAGAAGAAGAAATATCTCGAAATATGTCCGTCAGGCCCCTTCCCTTGAGATAAATCTGCAAATATCTCGGAAACGAAGCGAGCTATGGCAAAATGTTTAGAGACCTTTCTTGTAGAGAATTAAGTTTCCTACTTTTTATGTAGTATGATATTTTTTGATCAGATGCGTAGTTCTCGAGATATATCAAGATATTTAAAAGTTCCGAAGCTGCACCAACATAATAGAGGTACAGTAACACCGTGGCCTCTTTCTTTGAGATAACTCTGCACTATTGCGAGCTGCAAATGCCGCTTCGAGCTTAGCTGTGCAGAAGAAGAACAACAAGAAGAAGAAATATCTCGAAATATGTCCGTCAGACCCCTTCCCTTGAGATGAATCTGCAAATATCTTGGAAACGAAGCGAGGTATGGCAAAATGTTAAGAGACCTTTTTTGTAGCGAATAATGTTTCCTACAATTTACGTTCTATGATATTTTTTGATCAGAAGCGTAGTTTTCGAGATATATCGAGATATTTAAAAGTTCTGAAGCCGCACCAACATAATAGAGATACAGAAACACCGTGGCCCCTTTCTTTGGGATAACTCTGCACTATTGCGACCTGCAAATGCCACTTCCAGCTCAGCTGTGCAGAAGAAGAACAACAAGAAGAAGAAATATCTCGAAATATGTCCGTCAGGCCCCTTCCCTCGAGATAAATCTGCAAATATCTCGGAAACGAAGCGAGCTATGGCAAAATGTTAAGAGACCTTTGTTGTAGAGAATTAAGTTTCCCACTTTTTATGTTCTATGATATTTTTTGATCAGATGCGTTGTTCTCGAGATATATCAAGATATTTAAAAGTTCCGAAGCCGCACCAACATAATAGAGATACAGAAACACCGTGGCCCCTTTCTTTGAGATAACTCTGCACTATTGCGAGCTGCAAATGCCACTTCCAGCTTAGCTGTGCAGAAGAAGAACAACAAGAAGAAGAAATATCACGAAATATGTCCGTTAGGCCCCTTCCCTTGAGATAAATCTGCAAATATCTCGGAAACGAAGCGAGCTATGGCAAAATGTTAAGAGACCTTTTTTGTAGAGAATTAAGTTTCCTACTTTTTATGTTCTATGATATTTTTTGATCAGATGCGTAGTTCTCGAGATATATCAAGATATTTAAAAGTTCCGAAGCCGCACCAACATAATAGAGATACAGAAACACCGTGGCCCCTTTCTTTGAGATAACTCTGCACTATTGCGAGCTGGAAATGCCACTTCCAGTTTAGCTGTGCAGAAGAAGAACAACAAGAAGAAGAAATATCTCGAAATATGTCCGTCAGGCCCCTTCCCTTGAGATATATCTGCAAATATCTCGGAAACGAAACGAGCTATGGCAAAATGTTAAGAGACCTTTTTTGTAGAGAATTATGTTTCCTACAATTTATGTTCTATGATATTTTTTGATCAGAAGCGTAGTTTTCGAGATATATCGAGATATTTAAAAGTTCCGAAGCCGCACCAACATAATAGAGATCCAGAAACACCGTGGCCCCTTTCTTTGAGATAACTCTGCACTAGTGCGAGCCGCAAATGCCACTTCCAGCTTAGCTGTGCAGAAGAAGAACAACAAGAAGAAGAAATATCTCGAAATATGTCCGTCAGGCCCCTTCCCTCGAGATAAATCTGCAAATATCTCGGAAACGAAGCGAGCTATGGCAAAATGTTAAGAGACCTTTTTTGTAGAGAATTAAGTTTCCTACTTTTTATGTTCTATGATATTTTTTGATCAGATGCGTAGTTCTCGAGATATATCAAGATATTTAAAAGTTCCGAAGCCGCACCAACATAATAGAGATACAGAAACACCGTGGCCCCTTCCTTTGAGATAACTCTGCACTATTGCGAGCTGGAAATGCCACTTCCAGTTTAGCTGTGCAGAAGAAGAACAACAAGAAGAAGAAATATCTCGAAATATGTCCGTCAGGCCCCTTCCCTTGAGATATATCTGCAAATATCTCGGAAACGAAACGAGCTATGGCAAAATGTTGGGAGACCTTTTTTGTAGAGAATTATGTTTCCTACAATTTATGTTCTATGATATTTTTTGATCAGAAGCGTAGTTTCCGAGATATATCGAGATATTTAAAAGTTCCGAAGCCGCACCAACATAATAGAGATACAGAAACACCGTGGCCCCTTTCTTTCAGATAACTCTGCACTAGTGCGAGCCGCAAATGCCACTTCCAGCTTAGCTGTGCAGAAGAAGAACAACAAGAAGAAGAAATATCTCGAAATATGTCCGTCAGGCCCCTTCCCTTGAGATAAATCTGCAAATATCTCCGAAACGAAGCGAGCTATGGCAAAATGTTAAGAGACCTTATTTGTAGAGAATTCAGTTTCCTACTTTTTATGTTCTATGATATTTTTTGATCAGATGCGTAGTTCTCGAGATATATCAAGATATTTAAAAGTTCCGAAGCCGCACCAACATAATAGAGATACAGAAACACCGTGGCCCCTTTCTTTGAGATAACTCTGCACTATTGCGAGCTGCAAATGCCACTTCCAGCTTAGCTGTGCAGAGGAAGAACAACAAGAAGAAGAAATATCTCGAAATATGTCCGTCAGGCCAGTTCCTTTGAGCTGAATCTGCAAATATCTCGGAAACAAAGCGAGCTATGGCAAAATGTTAAGAGACGTTTTTTGTAGAGAATTATGTTTCCTACAATTTATGTTCTATGATATTTTTTGATCAGAAGCGTAGTTTTCGAGATATATCGAGATATTTAAAAGTTCCGAAGCCGCACCAACATAATAGAGATCCAGAAACACCGTGGCCCCTTTCTTTGAGATAACTCTGCACTAGTGCGAGCCGCAAATGCCACTTCCAGCTTAGCTGTGCAGAAGAAGAACAACAAGAAGAAGAAATATCTCGAAATATGTCCGTCAGGCCCCTTCCCTCGAGATAAATCTGCAAATATCTCGGAAACGAAGCGAGCTATGGCAAAATGTTAAGAGACCTTTGTTGTAGAGAATTAAGTTTCCTACTTTTTATGTTCTATGATATTTTTGGATCAGATGCGTTGTTCTCGAGATATATCAAGATATTTAAAAGTTCCGAAGCCGCACCAACATAATAGAGATACAGAAACACCGTGGCCCCTTTCTTTGAGATAACTCTGCACTATTGCGAGCTGCAAATGCCACTTCCAGCTTAGCTGTGCAGAAGAAGAACAACAAGAAGAAGAAATATCACGAAATATGTCCGTTAGGCCCCTTCCCTTGAGATAAATCTGCAAATATCTCGGAAACGAAGCGAGCTATGGCAAAATGTTAAGAGACCTTTTTTGTAGAGAAGTAAGTTTCCTACTTTTTATGTTCTATGATATTTTTTGATCAGATGCGCAGTTCTCGAGATATATCAAGATATTTAAAAGTTCCGAAGCCGCACCAACATAATAGAGATACAGAAACACCGTGGCCCCTTTCTTTGAGATAACTCTGCACTATTGCGAGCTGGAAATGCCACTTCCAGTTTAGCTGTGCAGAAGAAGAACAACAAGAAGAAGAAATATCTCGAAATATGTCCGTCAGGCCCCTTCCCTTGAGATATATCTGCAAATATCTCGGAAACGAAACGAGCTATGGCAAAATGTTAAGAGACCTTTTTTGTAGAGAATTATGTTTCCTACAATTTATGTTCTATGATATTTTTTGATCAGAAGCGTAGTTTTCGAGATATATCGAGATATTTAAAAGTTCCGAAGCCGCACCAACATAATAGAGATCCAGAAACACCGTGGCCCCTTTCTTTGAGATAACTCTGCACTAGTGCGAGCCGCAAATGCCACTTCCAGCTTAGCTGTGCAGAAGAAGAACAACAAGAAGAAGAAATATCTCGAAATATGTCCGTCAGGCCCCTTCCCTCGAGATAAATCTGCAAATATCTCGGAAACGGAGCGAGCTATGGCAAAATGTTAAGAGACCTTTTTTGTAGAGAATTAAGTTTCCTACTTTTTATGTTCTATGATATTTTTTGATCAGATGCGTAGTTCTCGAGATATATCAAGATATTTAAAAGTTCCGAAGCCGCACCAACATAATAGAGATACAGAAACACCGTGGCCCCTTCCTTTGAGATAACTCTGCACTATTGCGAGCTGGAAATGCCACTTCCAGTTTAGCTGTGCAGAAGAAGAACAACAAGAAGAAGAAATATCTCGAAATATGTCCGTCAGGCCCCTTCCCTTGAGATAAATCTGCAAATATCTCGGAAACGAAGCGAGCTATGGCAAAATGTTAAGAGACCTTTTTTGTAGAGAATTAAGTTTCCTACTTTTTATGTTCTATGATATTTTTTGATCAGATGCGTAGTTCTCGAGATATATCGAGATATTTAAAAGTTCCGAAGCCGCACCAACATAATAGAGATACAGAAACACCGTGGCCCCTTTCTTTGAGATAACTTTGCACTAGTGCGAGCCGCAAAAGCCACTTCCAGCTTAGCTGTGCAGAAGAAGAACAACAAGAAGAAGAAATATCTCGAAATATGTCCGTCAGGCCCCTTCCCTCGAGATAAATCTGCAAATATCTCGGAAACGAAGCGAGCTATGGCAAAATGTTAAGAGACCTTTTTTGTAGAGAATTAAGTTTCCTACTTTTTATGTTCTTTGATATTTTTTGATCAGATGCTTAGTTCTCGAGATATATCAAGGTATTTAAAAGTTCCGAAGCCGCACCAACATAATAGAGATACAGCAACACCGTGGCCCCTTTCTTTCAGATAACTCTGCGCTATTGCGAGCTGGAAACGCCACTTCCAGTTTAGCTGTGCAGAAGAAGAACAACAAGAAGAAGAAATATCTCGAAATATGTCCGTCAGGCCCCTTCCCTTGAGATATATCTGCAAATATCTCGGAAACGAAACGAGCTATGGCAAAATGTTGAGAGACCTTTTTTGTAGAGAATTAAGTTTCCTACTTTTTATGTTCTATGATATTTTTTGATCAGATGCGTAGTTCTCGAGATATATCAAGATATTTAAAAGTTCCGAAGCCGCACCAACATAATAGAGATACAGAAACACCGTGGCCCCTTTCTTTGAGATAACTCTGCACTATTGCGAGCTGGAAATGCCACTTCCAGTTTAGCTGTGCAGAAGAAGAACAACAAGAAGAAGAAATATCTCGAAATATGTCCGTCAGGCCCCTTCCCTTGAGATATATCTGCAAATATCTCGGAAACGAAACGAGCTATGGCAAAATGTTAAGAGACCTTTTTTGTAGAGAATTATGTTTCCTACAATTTATATTCTATGATATTTTTTGATCAGAAGCGTAGTTTTCGAGATATATCGAGATATTTAAAAGTTCCGAAGCCGCACCAACATAATAGAGATCCAGAAACACCGTGGCCCCTTTCTTTGAGATAACTCTGCACTAGTGCGAGCCGCAAGTGCCACTTCCAGCTTAGCTGTGCAGAAGAAGAACAACAAGAAGAAGAAATATCTCGAAATATGTCCGTCAGGCCCCTTCCCTCGAGATAAATCTGCAAATATCTCGGAAACGAAGCGAGCTATGGCAAAATGTTAAGAGACCTTTTTTGTAGAGAATTAAGTTTCCTACTTTTTATGTTCTATGATATTTTTTGATCAGATGCGTAGTTCTCGAGATATATCAAGATATTTAAAAGTTCCGAAGCCGCACCAACATAATAGAGATACAGAAACACCGTGGCCCCTTCCTTTGAGATAACTCTGCACTATTGCGAGCTGGAAATGCCACTTCCAGTTTAGCTGTGCAGAAGAAGAACAACAAGAAGAAGAAATATCTCGAAATATGTCCGTCAGGCCCCTTCCCTTGAGATAAATCTGCAAATATCTCGGAAACGAAGCGAGCTATGGCAAAATGTTAAGAGACCTTTTTTGTAGAGAATTAAGTTTCCTACTTTTTATGTTCTTTGATATTTTTTGATCAGATGCTTAGTTCTCGAGATATATCAAGGTATTTAAAAGTTCCGAAGCCGCACCAACATAATAGAGATACAGCAACACCGTGGCCCCTTTCTTTCAGATAACTCTGCGCTATTGCGAGCTGGAAACGCCACTTCCAGTTTAGCTGTGCAGAAGAAGAACAACAAGAAGAAGAAATATCTCGAAATATGTCCGTCAGGCCCCTTCCCTTGAGATATATCTGCAAATATCTCGGAAACGAAACGAGCTATGGCAAAATGTTGAGAGACCTTTTTTGTAGAGAATTATGTTTCCTACAATTTATGTTCTATGATATTTTTTGATCAGGAGCGTAGTTTCCGAGATATATCGAGATATTTAAAAGTTCCGAAGCCGCACCAACATAATAGAGATACAGAAACACCGTGGCCCCTTTCTTTCAGATAACTCTGCACTAGTGCGAGCCGCAAATGCCACTTCCAGCTTAGCTGTGCAGAAGAAGAACAACAAGAAGAAGAAATATCTCGAAATATGTCCGTCAGGCCCCTTCCCTTGAGATAAATCTGCAAATATCTCCGAAACGAAGCGAGCTATGGCAAAATGTTAAGAGACCTTATTTGTAGAGAATTAAGTTTCCTACTTTTTATGTTCTATGATATTTTTTGATCAGATGCGTAGTTCTCGAGATATATCAAGATATTTAAAAGTTCCGAAGCCGCACCAACATAATAGAGATACAGAAACACCGTGGCCCCTTTCTTTGAGATAACTCTGCACTATTGCGAGCTGGAAATGCCACTTCCAGTTTAGCTGTGCAGAAGAAGAACAACAACAAGAAGAAATATCTCGAAATATGTCCGTCAGGCCCCTTCCCTTGAGATATATCTGCAAATATCTCGGAAACGAAACGAGCTATGGCAAAATGTTAAGAGACCTTTTTTGTAGAGAATTATGTTTCCTACAATTTATGTTCTATGATATTTTTTGATCAGAAGCGTAGTTTTCGAGATATATCGAGATATTTAAAAGTTCCGAAGCCGCACCAACATAATAGAGATCCAGAAACACCGTGGCCCCTTTCTTTGAGATAACTCTGCACTAGTGCGAGCCGCAAATGCCACTTCCAGCTTAGCTGTGCAGAAGAAGAACAACAAGAAGAAGAAATATCTCGAAATATGTCCGTCAGGCCCCTTCCCTTGAGATATATCTGCAAATATCTCGGAAACGAAACGAGCTATGGCAAAATGTTGAGAGACCTTTTTTGTGGAGAATTATGTTTCCTACAATTTATGTTCTATGATATTTTTTGATCAGATGCGTAGTTCTCGAGATATATCAAGATATTTAAAAGTTCCGAAGCCGCACCAACATAATAGAGATACAGAAACACCGTGGCCCCTTTCTTTGAGATAACTCTGCACTATTGCGAGCTGGAAATGCCACTTCCAGTTTAGCTGTGCAGAAGAAGAACAACAAGAAGAAGAAATATCTCGAAATATGTCCGTCAGGCCCCTTCCCTTGAGATATATCTGCAAATATCTCGGAAACGAAACGAGCTATGGCAAAATGTTAAGAGACCTTTTTTGTAGAGAATTATGTTTCCTACAATTTATATTGTATGATATTTTTTGATCAGAAGCGTAGTTTTCGAGATATATCGAGATATTTAAAAGTTCCGAAGCCGCACCAACATAATAGAGATCCAGAAACACCGTGGCCCCTTTCTTTGAGATAACTCTGCACTAGTGCGAGCCGCAAGTGCCACTTCCAGCTTAGCTGTGCAGAAGAAGAACAACAAGAAGAAGAAATATCTCGAAATATGTCCGTCAGGCCCCTTCCCTCGAGATAAATCTGCAAATATCTCGGAAACGAAGCGAGCTATGGCAAAATGTTAAGAGACCTTTTTTGTAGAGAATTAAGTTTCCTACTTTTTATGTTCTATGATATTTTTTGATCAGATGCGTAGTTCTCGAGATATATCAAGATATTTAAAAGTTCCGAAGCCGCACCAACATAATAGAGATACAGAAACACCGTGGCCCCTTCCTTTGAGATAACTCTGCACTATTGCGAGCTGGAAATGCCACTTCCAGTTTAGCTGTGCAGAAGAAGAACAACAAGAAGAAGAAATATCTCGAAATATGTCCGTCAGGCCCCTTCCCTTGAGATAAATCTGCAAATATCTCGGAAACGAAGCGAGCTATGGCAAAATGTTAAGAGACCTTTTTTGTAGAGAATTAAGTTTCCTACTTTTTATGTTCTTTGATATTTTTTGATCAGATGCTTAGTTCTCGAGATATATCAAGGTATTTAAAAGTTCCGAAGCCGCACCAACATAATAGAGATACAGCAACACCGTGGCCCCTTTCTTTCAGATAACTCTGCGCTATTGCGAGCTGGAAACGCCACTTCCAGTTTAGCTGTGCAGAAGAAGAACAACAAGAAGAAGAAATATCTCGAAATATGTCCGTCAGGCCCCTTCCCTTGAGATATATCTGCAAATATCTCGGAAACGAAACGAGCTATGGCAAAATGTTGAGAGACCTTTTTTGTAGAGAATTATGTTTCCTACAATTTATGTTCTATGATATTTTTTGATCAGAAGCGTAGTTTCCGAGATATATCGAGATATTTAAAAGTTCCGAAGCCGCACCAACATAATAGAGATACAGAAACACCGTGGCCCCTTTCTTTCAGATAACTCTGCACTAGTGCGAGCCGCAAATGCCACTTCCAGCTTAGCTGTGCAGAAGAAGAACAACAAGAAGAAGAAATATCTCGAAATATGTCCGTCAGGCCCCTTCCCTTGAGATAAATCTGCAAATATCTCCGAAACGAAGCGAGCTATGGCAAAATGTTAAGAGACCTTATTTGTAGAGAATTAAGTTTCCTACTTTTTATGTTCTATGATATTTTTTGATCAGATGCGTAGTTCTCGAGATATATCAAGATATTTAAAAGTTCCGAAGCCGCACCAACATAATAGAGATACAGAAACACCGTGGCCCCTTTCTTTGAGATAACTCTGCACTATTGCGAGCTGGAAATGCCACTTCCAGTTTAGCTGTGCAGAAGAAGAACAACAACAAGAAGAAATATCTCGAAATATGTCCGTCAGGCCCCTTCCCTTGAGATATATCTGCAAATATCTCGGAAACGAAACGAGCTATGGCAAAATGTTAAGAGACCTTTTTTGTAGAGAATTATGTTTCCTACAATTTATGTTCTATGATATTTTTTGATCAGAAGCGTAGTTTTCGAGATATATCGAGATATTTAAAAGTTCCGAAGCCGCACCAACATAATAGAGATCCAGAAACACCGTGGCCCCTTTCTTTGAGATAACTCTGCACTAGTGCGAGCCGCAAATGCCACTTCCAGCTTAGCTGTGCAGAAGAAGAACAACAAGAAGAAGAAATATCTCGAAATATGTCCGTCAGGCCCCTTCCCTTGAGATATATCTGCAAATATCTCGGAAACGAAACGAGCTATGGCAAAATGTTGAGAGACCTTTTTTGTGGAGAATTATGTTTCCTACAATTTATGTTCTATGATATTTTTTGATCAGAAGCGTAGTTTCCGAGATATATCGAGATATTTAAAAGTTCCGAAGCCGCACCAACATAATAGAGATACAGAAACACCGTGGCCCCTTTCTTTCAGATAACTCTGCACTAGTGCGAGCCGCAAATGCCACTTCCAGCTTAGCTGTGCAGAAGAAGAACAACAAGAAGAAGAAATATCTCGAAATATGTCCGTCAGGCCCCTTCCCTTGAGATAAATCTGCAAATATCTCCGAAACGAAGCGAGCTATGGCAAAATGTTAAGAGACCTTATTTGTAGAGAATTAAGTTTCCTACTTTTTATGTTCTATGATATTTTTTGATCAGATGCGTAGTTCTCGAGATATATCAAGATATTTAAAAGTTCCGAAGCCGCACCAACATAATAGAGATACAGAAACACCGTGGCCCCTTTCTTTGAGATAACTCTGCACTATTGCGAGCTGGAAATGCCACTTCCAGTTTAGCTGTGCAGAAGAAGAACAACAACAAGAAGAAATATCTCGAAATATGTCCGTCAGGCCCCTTCCCTTGAGATATATCTGCAAATATCTCGGAAACGAAACGAGCTATGGCAAAATGTTAAGAGACCTTTTTTGTAGAGAATTATGTTTCCTACAATTTATGTTCTATGATATTTTTTGATCAGAAGCGTAGTTTTCGAGATATATCGAGATATTTAAAAGTTCCGAAGCCGCACCAATATAATAGAGATCCAGAAACACCGTGGCCCCTTTCTTTGAGATAACTCTGCACTAGTGCGAGCCGCAAATGCCACTTCCAGCTTAGCTGTGCAGAAGAAGAACAACAAGAAGAAGAAATATCTCGAAATATGTCCGTCAGGCCCCTTCCCTTGAGATATATCTGCAAATATCTCGGAAACGAAACGAGCTATGGCAAAATGTTGAGAGACCTTTTTTGTGGAGAATTATGTTTCCTACAATTTATGTTCTATGATATTTTTTGATCAGAAGCGTAGTTTCCGAGATATATCGAGATATTTAAAAGTTCCGAAGCCGCACCAACATAATAGAGATACAGAAACACCGTGGCCCCTTTCTTTCAGATAACTCTGCACTAGTGCGAGCCGCAAATGCCACTTCCAGCTTAGCTGTGCAGAAGAAGAACAACAAGAAGAAGAAATATCTCGAAATATGTCCGTCAGGCCCCTTCCCTTGAGATAAATCTGCAAATATCTCCGAAACGAAGCGAGCTATGGCAAAATGTTAAGAGACCTTATTTGTAGAGAATTAAGTTTCCTACTTTTTATGTTCTATGATATTTTTTGATCAGATGCGTAGTTCTCGAGATATATCAAGATATTTAAAAGTTCCGAAGCCGCACCAACATAATAGAGATACAGAAACACCGTGGCCCCTTTCTTTGAGATAACTCTGCACTATTGCGAGCTGGAAATGCCACTTCCAGTTTAGCTGTGCAGAAGAAGAACAACAACAAGAAGAAATATCTCGAAATATGTCCGTCAGGCCCCTTCCCTTGAGATATATCTGCAAATATCTCGGAAACGAAACGAGCTATGGCAAAATGTTAAGAGACCTTTTTTGTAGAGAATTATGTTTCCTACAATTTATGTTCTATGATATTTTTTGATCAGAAGCGTAGTTTTCGAGATATATCGAGATATTTAAAAGTTCCGAAGCCGCACCAACATAATAGAGATCCAGAAACACCGTGGCCCCTTTCTTTGAGATAACTCTGCACTAGTGCGAGCCGCAAATGCCACTTCCAGCTTAGCTGTGCAGAAGAAGAACAACAAGAAGAAGAAATATCTCGAAATATGTCCGTCAGGCCCCTTCCCTCGAGATAAATCTGCAAATATCTCGGAAACGAAGCGAGCTATGGCAAAATGTTAAGAGACCTTTCTTGTAGAGAATTAAGTTTCCTACTTTTTATGTTCTATGATATTTTTTGATCAGATGCGTAGTTCTCGAGATATATCAAGATATTTAAAAGTTCCGAAGCCGCACCAACATAATAGAGATACAGAAACACCGTGGCCCCTTTCTTTGAGATAACTCTGCACTATTGCGAGCTGGAAATGCCACTTCCAGTTTAGCTGTGCAGAAGAAGAACAACAAGAAGAAGAAATATCTCGAAATATGTCCGTCAGGCCCCTTCCCTTGAGATATATCTGCAAATATCTCGGAAACGAAACGAGCTATGGCAAAATGTTAAGAGACCTTTTTTGTAGAGAATTATGTTTCCTACAATTTATGTTCTATGATATTTTTTGATCAGAAGCGTAGTTTTCGAGATATATCGAGATATTTAAAAGTTCCGAAGCTGCACCAACATAATAGAGGTACAGAAACACCGTGGCCGCTTTCTTTGAGATAACTCTGCACTATTGCGAGCTGCAAATGCCACTTCCAGCTTAGATGTGCAGAAGAAGAACAACAAGAAGAAGAAATATCTCGAAATATGTCCGTCAGGCCCCATCCCTTGAGATAAATCTGCAAATATCTCGGAAACGAAGCGAGCTATGGCAAAATGTTAAGAGACCTTTCTTGTAGAGAATTAAGTTTCCTACTTTTTATGTTCTATGATATTTTTTGATCAGATGCGTAGTTCTCGAGATATATCAAGATATTTAAAAGTTCCGAAGCCGCACCAACATAATAGAGATACAGAAACACCGTGGACCCTTTCTTTGAGATAACTCTGCATTATTGCGAGCTGCAAATGCCACTTCCAGCTTAGCTGTGCAGAAGAAGAACAACAAGAAGAAGAAATATCTCGAAATATGTCCGTCAGGCCCCTTCCCTTGAGATAAATCTGCAAATATCTCCGAAACGAAGCGAGCTATGGCAAAATGTTAAGAGACCTTATTTGTAGAGAATTAAGTTTCCTACTTTTTATGTTCTATGATATTTTTTGATCAGATGCGTAGTTCTCGAGATATATCAAGATATTTAAAAGTTCCGAAGCCGCACCAACATAATAGAGATACAGAAACACCGTGGCCCCTTTCTTTGAGATAACTCTGCACTATTGCGAGCTGGAAATGCCACTTCCAGCTTAGCTGTGCAGAAGAAGAACAACAAGAAGAAGAA
Organism: Osmia lignaria lignaria; assembly: GCF_051020975.1. Lineage (NCBI taxonomy): Eukaryota > Metazoa > Arthropoda > Insecta > Hymenoptera > Megachilidae > Osmia > Osmia lignaria. The sequence goes on from NW_027478160.1 coordinate 11,062,576, forward strand.
ATATCTCGAAATATGTCCGTCAGGCCCCTTCCCTTCAGATAAATCTGCAAATATCTCCGAAACGAAGCGAGCTATGGCAAAATGTTACGAGACCTTATTTGTAGAGAATTAAGTTTCCTACTTTTTATGTTCTATGATATTTTTTGATCAGATGCGTAGTTCTCGAGATATATCAAGATATTTAAAAGTTTCGAAGCCGCACCAACATAATAGAGATACAGAAACACCGTGGCCCCTTTCTTTGAGATAACTCTGCACTATTGCGAGCTGGAAATGCCACTTCCAGTTTAGCTGTGCAGAAGAAGAGCAACAAGAAGAAGAAATATCTCGAAATATGTCCGTCAGGCCCCTTCCCTTGAGATAAATCAGCAAATATCTCGGAAACGAAGCGAGCTATGGCATAATGTTAAGAGACCTTTTTTGTAGAGAATTAAGTTTCCTACTTTTTATGTTCTATGATATTTTTTGATCAGATGCGTAGTTCTCGAGATATATCAAGATATTTAAAAGTTCCGAAGCCGCACCAACATAATAGAGATACAGAAACACCGTGGCCCCTTTCTTTGAGATAACTCTGCACTATTGCGAGCTGGAAATGCCACTTCCAGTTTAGCTGTGCAGAAGAAGAACAACAAGAAGAAGAAATATCTCGAAATATGTCCGTCAGGCCCCTTCCCTTGAGATATATCTGCAAATATCTCGGAAACGAAACGAGGTATGGCAAAATGTTAAGAGACCTTTTTTGTAGAGAATTATGTTTCCTACAATTTATGTTATATGATATTTTTTGATCAGAAGCGTAGTTTTCGAGATATATCGAGATATTTAAAAGTTCCGAAGCCGCACCAACATAATAGAGATCCAGAAACACCGTGGCCCCTTTCTTTGAGATAACTCTGCACTAGTGCGAGCCGCAAATGCCACTTCCAGCTTAGCTGTGCAGAAGAAGAACAACAAGAAGAAGAAATATCTCGAAATATGTCCGTCAGGCCCCTTCCCTTGAGATAAATCAGCAAATATCTCGGAAACGAAGCGAGCTATGGCAAAATGTTAAGAGACCTTTGTTGTAGAGAATTAAGTTTCCTACTTTTTATGTTCTATGATATTTTTTGATCAGATGCGTTGTTCTCGAGATATATCAAGATTTTTAAAAGTTCCGAAGCCGCAGCAACATAATAGAGATACAGAAACACCGTGTCCCCTTTCTTTGCGATAACTCTGCACTATTGCGAGCTGCAAATGCCACTTCCAGCTTAGCTGTGCAGAAGAAGAACAACAAGAAGAAGAAATATCTCGAAATATGTCCGTCAGGCCCCTTCCCTTGAGATAAATCTGCAAATATCTCGGAAACGAAGCGAGCTATGGCAAAATGTTAAGAGACCTTTTTTGTAGAGAATTAAGTTTCCTACTTTCTATGTTCTATGATATTTTTTGATCAGATGCGTAGTTCTCGAGATATATCAAGATATTTAAAAGTTCCGAAGCCGCACCAACATAATAGAGATACAGAAACACCGTGGCCCCTTTCTTTGAGATAACTCTGCACTATTGCGAGCTGCAAACGCCACTTCCAGCTTAGCTGTGCAGAAGAAGAACAACGAGAAGAAGAAATATCTCGAAATATGTCCGTCAAGCCCCTTCCTTTGAGATAAATCTGCAAATATCTCGGACACGAAGCGAGCTATGGCAAAATGTTAAGAGACCTTTTTTGTAGAGAATTAAGTTTCCTACTTTTTACGTTCTATGATATTTTTTGATCAGATGCGTAGTTCTCGAGATATATCCAGATATTTAAAACTTCCGAAGCCGCACCAACATAATAGAGATACAGAAACACCGTGGCCCCTTTCTTTGAGATAACTCTGCACTATTGCGAGCTGGAAATGCCACTTCCAGTTTAGCTGTGCAGAAGAAGAACAACAAGAAGAAGAAATATCTCGAAATATGTCCGTCAGGCCCCTTCCCTTGAGATAAATCTGCAAATATCTCGGAAACGAAGCGAGCTATGGCAAAATGTTAAGAGACCTTTTTTGTAGAGAATTAAGTTTCCTACTTTTTATGTTCTATGATATTTTTTGATCAGATGCGTAGTTCTCGAGATATATCAAGATATTTAAAAGTTCCGAAGCCGCACCAACATAATAGAGATACAGAAACACCGTGGCCCCTTTCTTCGAGATAACTCTGCACTAGTGCGAGCCGCAAATGCCACTTCCAGCTTAGCTGTGCAGAAGAAGAACGACAAGAAGGAGAAATATCTCGAAATATGTCCGTCAGGCCCCTTCCCTTGAGATAAATCTGCAAATATCTCGGAAACGAAGCGAGCTATGGCAAAATGTTAAGAGACCTTTTTTGTAGAGAATTAAGTTTCCTACTTTTTATGTTCTATGGTATTTTTTGATCAGATGCGTAGTTCTCGAGATATATCAAGATATTTAAAAGTTCCGAAGCCGCAGCAACATAATAGAGATACAGAAACACCGTGTCCCCTTTCTTTGCGATAACTCTGCACTATTGCGAGCTGCAAATGCCACTTCCAGCTTAGCTGTGCAGAAGAAGAACAACAAGAAGAAGAAATATCTCGAAATATGTCCGTCAGGCCCCTTCCCTTGAGATAAATCTGCAAATATCTCGGAAACGAAGCGAGCTATGGCAAAATGTTAAGAGACGTTTTTTGTAGAGAATTAAGTTTCCTACTTTCTATGTTCTATGATATTTTTTGATCAGATGCGTAGTTCTCGAGATATATCAAGATATTTAAAAGTTCCGAAGCCGCACCAACATAATAGAGATACAGAAACACCGTGGCCCCTTTCTTTGAGATAACTCTGCACTATTGCGCGCTGCAAATGCCACTTCCAGCTTAGCTGTGCAGAAGAAGAACAACAAGAAGAAGAAATATCTCGAAATATGTCCGTCAGGCCCCTTCCCTTGAGATAAATCTGCAAATATCTCGGAAACCAAGCGAGCTATGGCAAAATGTTAAGAGACCTTTGTTGTAGAGAATTAAGTTTCCTACTTTTTATGTTGTATGATATTTTTTGATCAGATGCGTTGTTCTCGAGATATATCAAGATATTTAAAAGTTCCGAAGCCGCACCAACATAATAGAGATACAGAAACACCGTGGCCCCTTTCTTTGAGATAACTCTGCACTATTGCGAGCTGCAAATGCCACTTCCAGCTTAGCTGTGCAGAAGAAGAACAACAAGAAGAAGAAATATCACGAAATATGTCCGTTAGGCCCCTTCCCTTGAGATAAATCTGCAAATATCTCGGAAACGAAGCGAGCTATGGCAAAATGTTAAGAGACCTTTTTTGTAGAGAATTATGTTTCCTACAATTTATGTTCTATGATATTTTTTGATCAGAAGCGTAGTTTTCGAGATATATCGAGATATTTGAAAGTTCCGAAGCCGCACCAACATAATAGAGATCCAGAAACACCGTGGCCCCTTTCTTTGAGATAACTCTGCACTATTGCGAGCTGGAAATGCCACTTCCAGTTTAGCTGTGCAGAAGAAGAGCAACAAGAAGAAGAAATATCTCGAAATATGTCCGTCAGGCCCCTTCCCTTGAGATAAATCAGCAAATATCTCGGCAACGAAGCGAGCTATGGCATAATGTTAAGAGACCTTTTTTGTAGAGAATTAAGTTTCCTACTTTTTATGTTCTATGATATTTTTTGATCAGATGCATAGTTCTCGAGATATATCAAGATATTTAAAAGTTCCGAAGCCGCACCAACATAATAGAGATACAGAAACACCGTGGCCCCTTTCTTTGAGATAACTCTGCACTATTGCGAGCTGGAAATGCCACTTCCAGTTTAGCTGTGCAGAAGAAGAACAACAAGAAGAAGAAATATCTCGAAATATGTCCGTCAGGCCCCTTCCCTTGAGATATATCTGCAAATATCTCGGAAACGAAACGAGCTATGGCAAAATGTTAAGAGACCTTTTTTGTAGAGAATTATGTTTCCTACAATTTATGTTATATGATATTTTTTGATCAGAAGCGTAGTTTTCGAGATATATCGAGATATTTAAAAGTTCCGAAGCCGCACCAACATAATAGAGATCCAGAAACACCGTGGCCCCTTTCTTTGAGATAACTCTGCACTAGTGCGAGCCGCAAATGCCACTTCCAGCTTAGCTGTGCAGAAGAAGAACAACAAGAAGAAGAAATATCTCGAAATATGTCCGTCAGGCCCCTTCCCTTGAGATAAATCAGCAAATATCTCGGAAACGAAGCGAGCTATGGCAAAATGTTAAGAGACCTTTGTTGTAGAGAATTAAGTTTCCTACTTTTTATGTTCTATGATATTTTTGATCAGATGCGTTGTTCTCGAGATATATCAAGATATTTAAAAGTTCCGAAGCCGCACCAACATAATAGAGATACAGAAACACCGTGGCCCCTTTCTTTGAGATAACTCTGCACTATTGCGAGCTGCAAATGCCACTTCCAGCTTAGCTGTGCAGAAGAAGAACAACAAGAAGAAGAAATATCACGAAATATGTCCGTTAGGCCCCTTCCCTTGAGATAAATCTGCATATATCTCGGAAACGAAGCGAGCTATGGCAAAATGTTAAGAGACCTTTTTTGTAGAGAATTAAGTTTCCTACTTTTCATGTTCTATGATATTTTTTGATCAGATGCGTAGATCTCGAGATATATCAAGATATTTAAAAGTTCCGAAGCTGCACCAACATAATAGAGGTACAGAAACACCGTGGCCGCTTTCTTTGAGATAACTCTGCACTATTGCGAGCTGCAAATGCCACTTCCAGCTTAGATGTGCAGAAGAAGAACAACAAGAAGAAGAAATATCTCGAAATATGTCCGTCAGGCCCCTTCCCTTGAGATATATCTGCAAATATCTCGGAAACGAAACGAGCTATGGCAAAATGTTAAGAGACCTTTTTTGTAGAGAATTATGTTTCCTACAATTTATGTTCTATGATATTTTTTGATCAGAAGCGTAGTTTTCGAGATATATCGAGATATCTAAAAGTTCCGAAGCCGCACCAACATAATAGAGATCCAGAAACACCGTGGCCCCTTTCTTTGAGATAACTCTGCACTAGTGCGAGCCGCAAATGTCACTTCCAGCTTAGCTGTGCAGAAGAAGAACAACAAGAAGAAGAAATATCTCGAAATATGTCCGTCAGGCCCCATCCCTTGAGATAAATCTGCAAATATCTCGGAAACGAAGCGAGCTATGGCAAAATGTTAAGAGACCTTTCTTGTAGAGAATTAAGTTTCCTACTTTTTATGTTCTATGATATTTTTTGATCAGATGCGTAGTTCTCGAGATATATCAAGATATTTAAAAGTTCCGAAGCCGCACCAACATAATAGAGATACAGAAACACCGTGGACCCTTTCTTTGAGATAACTCTGCACTATTGCGAGCTGGAAATGCCACTTCCAGTTTAGCTGTGCAGAAGAAGAACAACAAGAAGAAGAAATATCTCGAAATATGTCCGTCAGGCCCCTTCCCTTGAGATAAATCAGCAAATATCTCGGAAACGAAGCGAGCTATGGCATAATGTTAAGAGACCTTTTTTGTAGAGAATTAAGTTTCCTACTTTTTACGTTCTATGATATTTTTTGATCAGATGCGTAGTTCTCGAGATATATCAAGATATTTAAAAGTTCCGAAGCCGCACCAACATAATAGAGATACAGAAACACCGTGGCCCCTTTCTTTGAGATAACTCTGCACTATTGCGAGCTGGAAATGCCACTTCCAGTTTAGCTGTGCAGAAGAAGAACAACAAGAAGAAGAAATATCTCGAAATATGTCCGTCAGGCCCCTTCCCTTGAGATAAATCTGCAAATATCTCGGAAACGAAGCGAGCTATGGCAAAATGTTAAGAGACGTTTTTTGTAGAGAATTAAGTTTCCTACTTTCTATGTTCTATGATATTTTTTGATCAGATGCGTAGTTCTCGAGATATATCAAGATATTTAAAAGTTCCGAAGCCGCACCAACATAATAGAGATACAGAAACACCGTGGCCCCTTTCTTTGAGATAACTCTGCACTATTGCGCGCTGCAAATGCCACTTCCAGCTTAGCTGTGCAGAAGAAGAACAACAAGAAGAAGAAATATCTCGAAATATGTCCGTCAGGCCCCTTCCCTTGAGATAAATCTGCAAATATCTCGGAAACCAAGCGAGCTATGGCAAAATGTTAAGAGACCTTTGTTGTAGAGAATTAAGTTTCCTACTTTTTATGTTCTATGATATTTTTTGATCAGATGCGTTGTTCTCGAGATATATCAAGATATTTAAAAGTTCCGAAGCCGCACCAACATAATAGAGATACAGAAACACCGTGGCCCCTTTCTTTGAGATAACTCTGCACTATTGCGAGCTGCAAATGCCACTTCCAGCTTAGCTGTGCAGAAGAAGAACAACAAGAAGAAGAAATATCACGAAATATGTCCGTTAGGCCCCTTCCCTTGAGATAAATCTGCAAATATCTCGGAAACGAAGCGAGCTATGGCAAAATGTTAAGAGACCTTTTTTGTAGAGAATTAAGTTTCCTACTTTTCATGTTCTATGATATTTTTTGATCAGATGCGTAGATCTCGAGATATATCAAGATATTTAAAAGTTCCGAAGCTGCACCAACATAATAGAGGTACAGAAACACCGTGGCCGCTTTCTTTGAGATAACTCTGCACTATTGCGAGCTGGAAATGCCACTTCCAGTTTAGCTGTGCAGAAGAAGAACAACAAGAAGAAGAAATATCTCGAAATATGTCCGTCAGGCCCCTTCCCTTGAGATATATCTGCAAATATCTCGGAAACGAAACGAGCTATGGCAAAATGTTAAGAGACCTTTTTTGTAGAGAATTAAGTTTCCTACTTTTTACGTTCTATGATATTTTTTGATCAGATGCGTAGTTCTCGAGATATATCCAGATATTTAAAACTTCCGAAGCCGCACCAACATAATAGAGATACAGAAACACCGTGGCCCCTTTCTTTGAGATAACTCTGCACTATTGCGAGCTGGAAATGCCACTTCCAGTTTAGCTGTGCAGAAGAAGAACAACAAGAAGAAGAAATATCTCGAAATATGTCCGTCAGGCCCCTTCCCTTGAGATAAATCTGCAAATATCTCGGAAACGAAGCGAGCTATGGCAAAATGTTAAGAGACCTTTTTTGTAGAGAATTAAGTTTCCTACTTTTTATGTTCTATGATATTTTTTGATCAGATGCGTAGTTCTCGAGATATATCAAGATATTTAAAAGTTCCGAAGCCGCACCAACATAATAGAGATACAGAAACACCGTGGCCCCTTTCTTCGAGATAACTCTGCACTAGTGCGAGCCGCAAACGCCACTTCCAGCTTAGCTGTGCAGAAGAAGAACGACAAGAAGGAGAAATATCTCGAAATATGTCCGTCAGGCCCCTTCCCTTGAGATAAATCTGCGAATATCTCGGAAACGAAGCGAGCTATGGCAAAATGTTAAGAGACCTTTTTTGTAGAGAATTAAGTTTCCTACTTTTTATGTTCTATGGTATTTTTTGATCAGATGCGTAGTTCTCGAGATATATCAAGATATTTAAAAGTTCCGAAGCCGCAGCAACATAATAGAGATACAGAAACACCGTGTCCCCTTTCTTTGCGATAACTCTGCACTATTGCGAGCTGCAAATGCCACTTCCAGCTTAGCTGTGCAGAAGAAGAACAACAAGAAGAAGAAATATCTCGAAATATGTCCGTCAGGCCCCTTCCCTTGAGATAAATCTGCAAATATCTCGGAAACGAAGCGAGCTATGGCAAAATGTTAAGAGACGTTTTTTGTAGAGAATTAAGTTTCCTACTTTCTATGTTCTATGATATTTTTTGATCAGATGCGTAGTTCTCGAGATATATCAAGATATTTAAAAGTTCCGAAGCCGCACCAACATAATAGAGATACAGAAACACCGTGGCCCCTTTCTTTGAGATAACTCTGCACTATTGCGCGCTGCAAATGCCACTTCCAGCTTAGCTGTGCAGAAGAAGAACAACAAGAAGAAGAAATATCTCGAAATATGTCCGTCAGGCCCCTTCCCTTGAGATAAATCTGCAAATATCTCGGAAACCAAGCGAGCTATGGCAAAATGTTAAGAGACCTTTGTTGTAGAGAATTAAGTTTCCTACTTTTTATGTTCTATGATATTTTTTGATCAGATGCGTTGTTCTCGAGATATATCAAGATATTTAAAAGTTCCGAAGCCGCACCAACATAATAGAGATACAGAAACACCGTGGCCCCTTTCTTTGAGATAACTCTGCACTATTGCGAGCTGCAAATGCCACTTCCAGCTTAGCTGTGCAGAAGAAGAACAACAAGAAGAAGAAATATCACGAAATATGTCCGTTAGGCCCCTTCCCTTGAGATAAATCTGCAAATATCTCGGAAACGAAGCGAGCTATGGCAAAATGTTAAGAGACCTTTTTTGTAGAGAATTAAGTTTCCTACTTTTCATGTTCTATGATATTTTTTGATCAGATGCGTAGATCTCGAGATATATCAAGATATTTAAAAGTTCCGAAGCTGCACCAACATAATAGAGGTACAGAAACACCGTGGCCGCTTTCTTTGAGATAACTCTGCACTATTGCGAGCTGGAAATGCCACTTCCAGTTTAGCTGTGCAGAAGAAGAACAACAAGAAGAAGAAATATCTCGAAATATGTCCGTCAGGCCCCTTCCCTTGAGATATATCTGCAAATATCTCGGAAACGAAACGAGCTATGGCAAAATGTTAAGAGACCTTTTTTGTAGAGAATTATGTTTCCTACAATTTATGTTCTATGATATTTTTTGATCAGAAGCGTAGTTTTCGAGATATATCGAGATATTTGAAAGTTCCGAAGCCGCACCAACATAATAGAGATCCAGAAACACCGTGGCCCCTTTCTTTGAGATAACTCTGCACTAGTGCGAGCCGCAAATGTCACTTCCAGCTTAGCTGTGCAGAAGAAGAACAACAAGAAGAAGAAATATCTCGAAATATGTCCGTCAGGCCCCTTCCCTCGAGATAAATCTGCAAATATCTCGGAAACGAAGCGAGCTATGGCAAAATGTTAAGAGACCTTTTTTGTAGAGAATTAAGTTTCCTACTTTCTATGTTCTATGATATTTTTTGATCAGATGCGTAGTTCTCGAGATATATCAAGATATTTAAAAGTTCCGAAGCCGCACCAACATAATAGAGATACAGAAACACCGTGGCCCCTTTCTTTGAGATAACTCTGCACTATTGCGAGCTGCAAACGCCACTTCCAGCTTAGCTGTGCAGAAGAAGAACAACGAGAAGAAGAAATATCTCGAAATATGTCCGTCAAGCCCCTTCCTTTGAGATAAATCTGCAAATATCTCGGACACGAAGCGAGCTATGGCAAAATGTTAAGAGACCTTTTTTGTAGAGAATTAAGTTTCCTACTTTTTACGTTCTATGATATTTTTTGATCAGATGCGTAGTTCTCGAGATATATCCAGATATTTAAAACTTCCGAAGCCGCACCAACATAATAGAGATACAGAAACACCGTGGCCCCTTTCTTTGAGATAACTCTGCACTATTGCGAGCTGGAAATGCCACTTCCAGTTTAGCTGTGCAGAAGAAGAACAACAAGAAGAAGAAATATCTCGAAATATGTCCGTCAGGCCCCTTCCCTTGAGATAAATCTGCAAATATCTCGGAAACGAAGCGAGCTATGGCAAAATGTTAAGAGACCTTTTTTGTAGAGAATTAAGTTTCCTACTTTTTATGTTCTATGATATTTTTTGATCAGATGCGTAGTTCTCGAGATATATCAAGATATTTAAAAGTTCCGAAGCCGCACCAACATAATAGAGATACAGAAACACCGTGGCCCCTTTCTTCGAGATAACTCTGCACTAGTGCGAGCCGCAAACGCCACTTCCAGCTTAGCTGTGCAGAAGAAGAACGACAAGAAGGAGAAATATCTCGAAATATGTCCGTCAGGCCCCTTCCCTTGAGATAAATCTGCAAATATCTCGGAAACGAAGCGAGCTATGGCAAAATGTTAAGAGACCTTTTTTGTAGAGAATTAAGTTTCCTACTTTTTATGTTCTATGGTATTTTTTGATCAGATGCGTAGTTCTCGAGATATATCAAGATATTTAAAAGTTCCGAAGCCGCAGCAACATAATAGAGATACAGAAACACCGTGTCCCCTTTCTTTGCGATAACTCTGCACTATTGCGAGCTGCAAATGCCACTTCCAGCTTAGCTGTGCAGAAGAAGAACAACAAGAAGAAGAAATATCTCGAAATATGTCCGTCAGGCCCCTTCCCTTGAGATAAATCTGCAAATATCTCGGAAACGAAGCGAGCTATGGCAAAATGTTAAGAGACGTTTTTTGTAGAGAATTAAGTTTCCTACTTTCTATGTTCTATGATATTTTTTGATCAGATGCGTAGTTCTCGAGATATATCAAGATATTTAAAAGTTCCGAAGCCGCACCAACATAATAGAGATACAGAAACACCGTGGCCCCTTTCTTTGAGATAACTCTGCACTATTGCGCGCTGCAAATGCCACTTCCAGCTTAGCTGTGCAGAAGAAGAACAACAAGAAGAAGAAATATCTCGAAATATGTCCGTCAGGCCCCTTCCCTTGAGATAAATCTGCAAATATCTCGGAAACCAAGCGAGCTATGGCAAAATGTTAAGAGACCTTTGTTGTAGAGAATTAAGTTTCCTACTTTTTATGTTCTATGATATTTTTTGATCAGATGCGTTGTTCTCGAGATATATCAAGATATTTAAAAGTTCCGAAGCCGCACCAACATAATAGAGATACAGAAACACCGTGGCCCCTTCCTTTGAGATAACTCTGCACTATTGCGAGCTGCAAATGCCACTTCCAGCTTAGCTGTGCAGAAGAAGAACAACAAGAAGAAGAAATATCACGAAATATGTCCGTTAGGCCCCTTCCCTTGAGATAAATCTGCAAATATCTCGGAAACGAAGCGAGCTATGGCAAAATGTTAAGAGACCTTTTTTGTAGAGAATTATGTTTCCTACTTTTTATGTTCTATGATATTTTTTGATCAGATGCGTAGTTCTCGAGATATATCAAGATATTTGAAAGTTCCGAAGCCGCACCAACATAATAGAGATACAGAAACACCGTGGCCCCTTTCTTTGAGATAACTATGCACTATTGCGAGCTGCAAATGCCACTTCCAGCTTAGCTGTGCAGAAGAAGAACAACAAGAAGAAGAAATATCTCGAAATATGTCCGTCAGGCCCCTTCCCTTGAGATAAATCTGCAAATATCTCGGAAACGAAGCGGGCTATGGCAAAATGTTAAGAGACCTTATTTGTAGAGAATTAAGTTTCCTACTTTTTATGTTCTATAATATTTTTTGATCAGATGCGTAGTTCTCGAGATATATCAAGATATTTAAAAGTTCCGAAGCCGCACCAACATAATAGAGATACAGAAACACCGTGGCCTCTTTCTTTGAGATAACTCTGCACTATTGCGAGCTGCAAATGCCACTTCCAGCTTAGCTGTGCAGAAGAAGAACAACAAGAAGAAGAAATATCTCGAAATATGTCCGTCAGGCCCCATCCCTTGAGATAAATCTGCAAATATCTCGGAAACCAAGCGAGCTATGGCAAAATGTTAAGAGACCTTTCCTGTTGAGAATTAAGTTTCCTACTTTTTATGTTCTATGATATTTTTTGATCAGATGCGTAGTTCTCGAGATATATCAAGATATTTAAAAGTTCCGAAGCCGCAGCAACATAATAGAGATACAGAAACACCGTGTCCCCTTTCTTTGCGATAACTCTGCACTATTGCGAGCTGCAAATGCCACTTCCAGCTTAGCTGTGCAGAAGAAGAACAACAAGAAGAAGAAATATCTCGAAATATGTCCGTCAGGCCCCTTCCCTTGAGATAAATCTGCAAATATCTCGGAAACGAAGCGAGCTATGGCAAAATGTTAAGAGACCTTTTTTGTAGAGAATTAAGTTTCCTACTTTTCATGTTCTATGATATTTTTTGATCAGATGCGTAGATCTCGAGATATATCAAGATATTTAAAAGTTCCGAAGCTGCACCAACATAATAGAGGTACAGAAACACCGTGGCCGCTTTCTTTGAGATAACTCTGCACTATTGCGAGCTGGAAATGCCACTTCCAGTTTAGCTGTGCAGAAGAAGAACAACAAGAAGAAGAAATATCTCGAAATATGTCCGTCAGGCCCCTTCCCTTGAGATATATCTGCAAATATCTCGGAAACGAAACGAGCTATGGCAAAATGTTAAGAGACCTTTTTTGTAGAGAATTAAGTTTCCTACTTTTTACGTTCTATGATATTTTTTGATCAGATGCGTAGTTCTCGAGATATATCCAGATATTTAAAACTTCCGAAGCCGCACCAACATAATAGAGATACAGAAACACCGTGGCCCCTTTCTTTGAGATAACTCTGCACTATTGCGAGCTGGAAATGCCACTTCCAGTTTAGCTGTGCAGAAGAAGAACAACAAGAAGAAGAAATATCTCGAAATATGTCCGTCAGGCCCCTTCCCTTGAGATAAATCTGCAAATATCTCGGAAACGAAGCGAGCTATGGCAAAATGTTGAGAGACCTTTTTTGTAGAGAATTAAGTTTCCTACTTTTTATGTTCTATGATATTTTTTGATCAGATGCGTAGTTCTCGAGATATATCAAGATATTTAAAAGTTCCGAAGCCGCACCAACATAATAGAGATACAGAAACACCGTGGCCCCTTTCTTCGAGATAACTCTGCACTATTGCGAGCTGCAAATGCCACTTCCAGCTTAGCTGTGCAGAAGAAGAACAACAAGAAGAAGAAATATCTCGAAATATGTCCGTCAGGCCCCTTCCCTTGAGATAAATCTGCAAATATCTCGGAAACGAAGCGAGCTATGGCAAAATGTTAAGAGACGTTTTTTGTAGAGAATTAAGTTTCCTACTTTCTATGTTCTATGATATTTTTTGATCAGATGCGTAGTTCTCGAGATATATCAAGATATTTAAAAGTTCCGAAGCCGCACCAACATAATAGAGATACAGAAACACCGTGGCCCCTTTCTTTGAGATAACTCTGCACTATTGCGCGCTGCAAATGCCACTTCCAGCTTAGCTGTGCAGAAGAAGAACAACAAGAAGAAGAAATATCTCGAAATATGTCCGTCAGGCCCCTTCCCTTGAGATAAATCTGCAAATATCTCGGAAACCAAGCGAGCTATGGCAAAATGTTAAGAGACCTTTGTTGTAGAGAATTAAGTTTCCTACTTTTTATGTTCTATGATATTTTTTGATCAGATGCGTTGTTCTCGAGATATATCAAGATATTTAAAAGTTCCGAAGCCGCACCAACATAATAGAGATACAGAAACACCGTGGCCCCTTTCTTTGAGATAACTCTGCACTATTGCGAGCTGCAAATGCCACTTCCAGCTTAGCTGTGCAGAAGAAGAACAACAAGAAGAAGAAATATCACGAAATATGTCCGTTAGGCCCCTTCCCTTGAGATAAATCTGCAAATATCTCGGAAACGAAGCGAGCTATGGCAAAATGTTAAGAGACCTTTTTTGTAGAGAATTAAGTTTCCTACTTTTCATGTTCTATGATATTTTTTGATCAGATGCGTAGATCTCGAGATATATCAAGATATTTAAAAGTTCCGAAGCTGCACCAACATAATAGAGGTACAGAAACACCGTGGCCGCTTTCTTTGAGATAACTCTGCACTATTGCGAGCTGGAAATGCCACTTCCAGTTTAGCTGTGCAGAAGAAGAACAACAAGAAGAAGAAATATCTCGAAATATGTCCGTCAGGCCCCTTCCCTTGAGATATATCTGCAAATATCTCGGAAACGAAACGAGCTATGGCAAAATGTTAAGAGACCTTTTTTGTAGAGAATTATGTTTCCTACAATTTATGTTCTATGATATTTTTTGATCAGAAGCGTAGTTTTCGAGATATATCGAGATATTTGAAAGTTCCGAAGCCGCACCAACATAATAGAGATCCAGAAACACCGTGGCCCCTTTCTTTGAGATAACTCTGCACTAGTGCGAGCCGCAAATGTCACTTCCAGCTTAGCTGTGCAGAAGAAGAACAACAAGAAGAAGAAATATCTCGAAATATGTCCGTCAGGCCCCTTCCCTCGAGATAAATCTGCAAATATCTCGGAAACGAAGCGAGCTATGGCAAAATGTTAAGAGACCTTTTTTGTAGAGAATTAAGTTTCCTACTTTCTATGTTCTATGATATTTTTTGATCAGATGCGTAGTTCTCGAGATATATCAAGATATTTAAAAGTTCCGAAGCCGCACCAACATAATAGAGATACAGAAACACCGTGGCCCCTTTCTTTGAGATAACTCTGCACTATTGCGAGCTGCAAACGCCACTTCCAGCTTAGCTGTGCAGAAGAAGAACAACGAGAAGAAGAAATATCTCGAAATATGTCCGTCAAGCCCCTTCCTTTGAGATAAATCTGCAAATATCTCGGACACGAAGCGAGCTATGGCAAAATGTTAAGAGACCTTTTTTGTAGAGAATTAAGTTTCCTACTTTTTACGTTCTATGATATTTTTTGATCAGATGCGTAGTTCTCGAGATATATCCAGATATTTAAAACTTCCGAAGCCGCACCAACATAATAGAGATACAGAAACACCGTGGCCCCTTTCTTTGAGATAACTCTGCACTATTGCGAGCTGGAAATGCCACTTCCAGTTTAGCTGTGCAGAAGAAGAACAACAAGAAGAAGAAATATCTCGAAATATGTCCGTCAGGCCCCTTCCCTTGAGATAAATCTGCAAATATCTCGGAAACGAAGCGAGCTATGGCAAAATGTTAAGAGACCTTTTTTGTAGAGAATTAAGTTTCCTACTTTTTATGTTCTATGATATTTTTTGATCAGATGCGTAGTTCTCGAGATATATCAAGATATTTAAAAGTTCCGAAGCCGCACCAACATAATAGAGATACAGAAACACCGTGGCCCCTTTCTTCGAGATAACTCTGCACTAGTGCGAGCCGCAAACGCCACTTCCAGCTTAGCTGTGCAGAAGAAGAACGACAAGAAGGAGAAATATCTCGAAATATGTCCGTCAGGCCCCTTCCCTTGAGATAAATCTGCAAATATCTCGGAAACGAAGCGAGCTATGGCAAAATGTTAAGAGACCTTTTTTGTAGAGAATTAAGTTTCCTACTTTTTATGTTCTATGGTATTTTTTGATCAGATGCGTAGTTCTCGAGATATATCAAGATATTTAAAAGTTCCGAAGCCGCAGCAACATAATAGAGATACAGAAACACCGTGTCCCCTTTCTTTGCGATAACTCTGCACTATTGCGAGCTGCAAATGCCACTTCCAGCTTAGCTGTGCAGAAGAAGAACAACAAGAAGAAGAAATATCTCGAAATATGTCCGTCAGGCCCCTTCCCTTGAGATAAATCTGCAAATATCTCGGAAACGAAGCGAGCTATGGCAAAATGTTAAGAGACGTTTTTTGTAGAGAATTAAGTTTCCTACTTTCTATGTTCTATGATATTTTTTGATCAGATGCGTAGTTCTCGAGATATATCAAGATATTTAAAAGTTCCGAAGCCGCACCAACATAATAGAGATACAGAAACACCGTGGCCCCTTTCTTTGAGATAACTCTGCACTATTGCGCGCTGCAAATGCCACTTCCAGCTTAGCTGTGCAGAAGAAGAACAACAAGAAGAAGAAATATCTCGAAATATGTCCGTCAGGCCCCTTCCCTTGAGATAAATCTGCAAATATCTCGGAAACCAAGCGAGCTATGGCAAAATGTTAAGAGACCTTTGTTGTAGAGAATTAAGTTTCCTACTTTTTATGTTCTATGATATTTTTTGATCAGATGCGTTGTTCTCGAGATATATCAAGATATTTAAAAGTTCCGAAGCCGCACCAACATAATAGAGATACAGAAACACCGTGGCCCCTTTCTTTGAGATAACTCTGCACTATTGCGAGCTGCAAATGCCACTTCCAGCTTAGCTGTGCAGAAGAAGAACAACAAGAAGAAGAAATATCACGAAATATGTCCGTTAGGCCCCTTCCCTTGAGATAAATCTGCAAATATCTCGGAAACGAAGCGAGCTATGGCAAAATGTTAAGAGACCTTTTTTGTAGAGAATTATGTTTCCTACTTTTTATGTTCTATGATATTTTTTGATCAGATGCGTAGTTCTCGAGATATATCAAGATATTTGAAAGTTCCGAAGCCGCACCAACATAATAGAGATACAGAAACACCGTGGCCCCTTTCTTTGAGATAACTATGCACTATTGCGAGCTGCAAATGCCACTTCCAGCTTAGCTGTGCAGAAGAAGAACAACAAGAAGAAGAAATATCTCGAAATATGTCCGTCAGGCCCCTTCCCTTGAGATAAATCTGCAAATATCTCGGAAACGAAGCGGGCTATGGCAAAATGTTAAGAGACCTTATTTGTAGAGAATTAAGTTTCCTACTTTTTATGTTCTATAATATTTTTTGATCAGATGCGTAGTTCTCGAGATATATCAAGATATTTAAAAGTTCCGAAGCCGCACCAACATAATAGAGATACAGAAACACCGTGGCCTCTTTCTTTGAGATAACTCTGCACTATTGCGAGCTGCAAATGCCACTTCCAGCTTAGCTGTGCAGAAGAAGAACAACAAGAAGAAGAAATATCTCGAAATATGTCCGTCAGGCCCCATCCCTTGAGATAAATCTGCAAATATCTCGGAAACCAAGCGAGCTATGGCAAAATGTTAAGAGACCTTTCCTGTTGAGAATTAAGTTTCCTACTTTTTATGTTCTATGATATTTTTTGATCAGATGCGTAGTTCTCGAGATATATCAAGATATTTAAAAGTTCCGAAGCCGCAGCAACATAATAGAGATACAGAAACACCGTGTCCCCTTTCTTTGCGATAACTCTGCACTATTGCGAGCTGCAAATGCCACTTCCAGCTTAGCTGTGCAGAAGAAGAACAACAAGAAGAAGAAATATCTCGAAATATGTCCGTCAGGCCCCTTCCCTTGAGATAAATCTGCAAATATCTCGGAAACGAAGCGAGCTATGGCAAAATGTTAAGAGACCTTTTTTGTAGAGAATTAAGTTTCCTACTTTCTATGTTCTATGATATTTTTTGATCAGATGCGTAGTTCTCGAGATATATCAAGATATTTAAAAGTTCCGAAGCCGCACCAACATAATAGAGATACAGAAACACCGTGGCCCCTTTCTTTGAGATAACTCTGCACTATTGCGAGCTGCAAACGCCACTTCCAGCTTAGCTGTGCAGAAGAAGAACAACAAGAAGAAGAAATATCTCGAAATATGTCCGTCAGGCCCCTTCCCTTGAGATAAATCTGCAAATATCTCGGAAACGAAGCGAGCTATGGCAAAATGTTAAGAGACCTTTTTTGTAGAGAATTAAGTTTCCTACTTTCTATGTTCTATGATATTTTTTGATCAGATGCGTAGTTCTCGAGATATATCAAGATATTTAAAAGTTCCGAAGCCGCACCAACATAATAGAGATACAGAAACACCGTGGCCCCTTTCTTTGAGATAACTCTGCACTATTGCGAGCTGCAAACGCCACTTCCAGCTTAGCTGTGCAGAAGAAGAACAACGAGAAGAAGAAATATCTCGAAATATGTCCGTCAGGCCCCTTCCCTTGAGATAAATCTGCAAATATCTCGGAAACGAAGCGAGCTATGGCAAAATGTTAAGAGACCTTTTTTGTAGAGAATTAAGTTTCCTACTTTTCATGTTCTATGATATTTTTTGATCAGATGCGTAGTTCTCGAGATATATCAAGATATTTAAAAGTTCCGAAGCCGCACCAACATAATAGAAATACAGAAACACCGTGGCCCCTTTCTCTGAGATAACTCTGCACTATTGCGAGCTGCAAATGCCACTTCCAGCTTAGCTGTGCAGAAGAAGAACAACAAGAAGAAGAAATATCTCGAAATATGTCCGTCACGCCCCTTCCCTTGAGATAAATCTGCAAATATCTCGGAAACCAAGCGAGCTATGGCAAAATGTTAAGAGACCTTTTTTGTAGAGAATTAAGTTTCCTACTTTTTATGTTCTATGATATTTTTTGATCAGATGCGTAGTTCTCGAGATATCTCAAGATATTTAAAAGTTCCGAAGCCGCACCAACATAATGGAGATACAGAAACACCGTGGCCCCTTTCTTTGAGATAACTCTGCACTATTGCGAGCTGGAAATGCCACTTCCAGTTTAGCTGTGCAGAAGAAGAACAACAAGAAGAAGAAATATCTCGAAATATGTCCGTCAGGCCCCTTCCCTTGAGATAAATCTGCAAATATCTCGGAAACCAAGCGAGCTATGGCAAAATGTTAAGAGACCTTTTTTGTAGAGAATTAAGTTTCATACTTTTTATGTTCTATGATATTTTTTGATCAGATGCGTAGTTCTCGAGATATCTCAAGATATTTAAAAGTTCCGAAGCCGCACCAACATAATGGAGATACAGAAACGCCGTGGCCCCTTTCTTTGAGATAACTCTGCACTATTGCGAGCTGCAAATGCCACTTCCAGCTTAGCTGTGCAGAAGAAGAACAACAAGAAGAAGAAATATCTCGAAATATGTCCGTCAGGCCCCTTCCCTTGAGATAAATCTGCAAATATCTCGGAAACGAAGCGAGCTATGGCAAAATGTTAAGACACCTTTTTTGTAGAGAATTAAGTTTCCTACTTTTTATGTTCTATGATATTTTTTGATCAGATGCGTAGTTCTCGAGATATACCAAGATATTTAAAAGTTCCGAAGCCGCACCAACATAATAGAGATACAGAAACACCGTGGCCCCTTTCTTCGAGATAACTCTGCACTAGTGCGAGCCGCAAATGCCACTTCCAGCTTAGCTGTGCAGAAGAAGAACGACAAGAAGAAGAAATATCTCGAAATATGTCCGTCAGGCCCCTTCCCTTGAGATAAATCTGCAAATATCTCGGAAACGAAGCGAGCTATGGCAAAATGTTGAGAGACCTTTTTTGTAGAGAATTATGTTTCCTACTTTTTATGTTCTATGATATTTTTTGATCAGATGCGTAGTTCTCGAGATATATCAAGATATTTAAAAGTTCCGAAGCCGCACCAACATAATAGAGATACAGAAACACCGTGGCCCCTTTCTTTGAGATAACTCTGCACTATTGCGAGCTGCAAATGCCACTTCCAGCTTAGCTGTGCAGAAGAAGAACAACAAGAAGAAGAAATATCTCGAAATATGTCCGTCAGGCCCCTTCCCTTGAGATAAATCTGCAAATATCTCGGAAACGAAGCGAGCTATGGCAAAATGTTAAGAGACCTTTTTTATAGAGAATTAAGTTGCCTACTTTTTATGTTCTATGATATTTTTTGATCAGATGCGTAGTTCTCGAGATATCTCAAGATATTTAAAAGTTCCGAAGCCGCACCAACATAATGGAGATACAGAAACACCGTGGCCCCTTTCTTTGAGATAACTCTGCACTATTGCGAGCTGCAAATGCCACTTCCAGCTTAGCTGTGCAGAAGAAGAACAACAAGAAGAAGAAATATCTCGAAATATGTCCGTCAGGCCCCTTCCCTTGTGATATATCTGCAAATATCTCGGAAACGAAGCGAGCTATGGCAAAATGTTAAGAGACCTTTTTTGTAGAGAATTAAGTTTCCTACTTTTCATGTTCTATGATATTTTTTGATCAGATGCGTAGTTCTCGAGATATATCAAGATATTTAAAAGTTCCGAAGCCGCACCAACATAATAGAAATACAGAAACACCGTGGCCCCTTTCTCTGAGATAACTCTGCACTATTGCGAGCTGCAAATGCCACTTCCAGCTTAGCTGTGCAGAAGAAGAACAACAAGAAGAAGAAATATCTCGAAATATGTCCGTCAGGCCCCTTCCCTTGAGATAAATCTGCAAATATCTCGGAAACCAAGCGAGCTATGGCAAAATGTTAAGAGACCTTTTTTGTAGAGAATTAAGTTTCCTACTTTTTATGTTCTATGATATTTTTTGATCAGATGCGTAGTTCTCGAGATATCTCAAGATATTTAAAAGTTCCGAAGCCGCACCAACATAATGGAGATACAGAAACACCGTGGCCCCTTTCTTTGAGATAACTCTGCACTATTGCGAGCTGGAAATGCCACTTCCAGTTTAGCTGTGCAGAAGAAGAACAACAAGAAGAAGAAATATCTCGAAATATGTCCGTCAGGCCCCTTCCCTTGAGATAAATCTGCAAATATCTCGGAAACCAAGCGAGCTATGGCAAAATGTTAAGAGACCTTTTTTGTAGAGAATTAAGTTTCATACTTTTTATGTTCTATGATATTTTTTGATCAGATGCGTAGTTCTCGAGATA
Source organism: Osmia lignaria lignaria (assembly GCF_051020975.1). NCBI lineage: Eukaryota > Metazoa > Arthropoda > Insecta > Hymenoptera > Megachilidae > Osmia > Osmia lignaria. The sequence goes on from NW_027478160.1 coordinate 11,083,031, forward strand.
TCTCAAGATATTTAAAAGTTCCGAAGCCGCACCAACATAATGGAGATACAGAAACACCGTGGCCCCTTTCTTTGAGATAACTCTGCACTATTGCGAGCTGCAAATGCCACTTCCAGCTTAGCTGTGCAGAAGAAGAACAACAAGAAGAAGAAATATCTCGAAATATGTCCGTCAGGCCCCTTCCCTTGAGATAAATCTGCAAATATCTCGGAAACGAAGCGAGCTATGGCAAAATGTTAAGAGACCTTTTTTGTAGAGAATTAAGTTTCCTACTTTTTATGTTCTATGATATTTTTTGATCAGATGCGTAGTTCTCGAGATATACCAAGATATTTAAAAGTTCCGAAGCCGCACCAACATAATAGAGATACAGAAACACCGTGGCCCCTTTCTTCGAGATAACTCTGCACTAGTGCGAGCCGCAAATGCCACTTCCAGCTTAGCTGTGCAGAAGAAGAACGACAAGAAGAAGAAATATCTCGAAATATGTCCGTCAGGCCCCTTCCCTTGAGATAAATCTGCAAATATCTCGGAAACGAAGCGAGCTATCGCAAAATGTTGAGAGACCTTTTTTGTAGAGAATTATGTTTCCTACTTTTTATGTTCTATGATATTTTTTGATCAGATGCGTAGTTCTCGAGATATATCAAGATATTTAAAAGTTCCGAAGCCGCACCAACATAATAGAGATACAGAAACAGCGTGGCCCCTTTCTTTGAGATAACTCTGCACTATTGCGAGCTGCAAATGCCACTTCCAGCTTAGCTGTGCAGAAGAGGAACAACAAGAAGAAGAAATATCTCGAAATATGTCCGTCAGGCCCCTTCCCTTGACATAAATCTGCAAATATCTCGGAAACGAAGCGAGCTATGGCAAAATGTTAAGAGACCTTTTTTATAGAGAATTAAGTTGCCTACTTTTTATGTTCTATGATATTTTTTGATCAGATGCGTAGTTCTCGAGATATCTCAAGATATTTAAAAGTTCCGAAGCCGCACCAACATAATGGAGATACAGAAACACCGTGGCCCCTTTCTTTGAGATAACTCTGCACTATTGCGAGCTGCAAATGCCACTTCCAGCTTAGCTGTGCAGAAGAAGAACAACAAGAAGAAGAAATATCTCGAAATATGTCCGTCAGGCCCCTTCCCTTGTGATATATCTGCAAATATCTCGGAAACGAAGCGAGCTATGGCAAAATGTTAAGAGACCTTTTTTGTAGAGAATTAAGTTTCCTACTTTTCATGTTCTATGATATTTTTTGATCAGATGCGTAGTTCTCGAGATATATCAAGATATTTAAAAGTTCCGAAGCCGCACCAACATAATAGAAATACAGAAACACCGTGGCCCCTTTCTCTGAGATAACTCTGCACTATTGCGAGCTGCAAATGCCACTTCCAGCTTAGCTGTGCAGAAGAAGAACAACAAGAAGAAGAAATATCTCGAAATATGTCCGTCAGGCCCCTTCCCTTGAGATAAATCTGCAAATATCTCGGAAACCAAGCGAGCTATGGCAAAATGTTAAGAGACCTTTTTTGTAGAGAATTAAGTTTCCTACTTTTTATGTTCTATGATATTTTTTGATCAGATGCGTAGTTCTCGAGATATCTCAAGATATTTAAAAGTTCCGAAGCCGCACCAACATAATGGAGATACAGAAACACCGTGGCCCCTTTCTTTGAGATAACTCTGCACTATTGCGAGCTGGAAATGCCACTTCCAGTTTAGCTGTGCAGAAGAAGAACAACAAGAAGAAGAAATATCTCGAAATATGTCCGTCAGGCCCCTTCCCTTGAGATAAATCTGCAAATATCTCGGAAACCAAGCGAGCTATGGCAAAATGTTAAGAGACCTTTTTTGTAGAGAATTAAGTTTCATACTTTTTATGTTCTATGATATTTTTTGATCAGATGCGTAGTTCTCGAGATATCTCAAGATATTTAAAAGTTCCGAAGCCGCACCAACATAATGGAGATACAGAAACACCGTGGCCCCTTTCTTTGAGATAACTCTGCACTATTGCGAGCTGCAAATGCCACTTCCAGCTTAGCTGTGCAGAAGAAGAACAACAAGAAGAAGAAATATCTCGAAATATGTCCGTCAGGCCCCTTCCCTTGAGATAAATCTGCAAATATCTCGGAAACGAAGCGAGCTATGGCAAAATGTTAAGAGACCTTTTTTGTAGAGAATTAAGTTTCCTACTTTTTATGTTCTATGATATTTTTTGATCAGATGCGTAGTTCTCGAGATATACCAAGATATTTAAAAGTTCCGAAGCCGCACCAACATAATAGAGATACAGAAACACCGTGGCCCCTTTCTTCGAGATAACTCTGCACTAGTGCGAGCCGCAAATGCCACTTCCAGCTTAGCTGTGCAGAAGAAGAACGACAAGAAGAAGAAATATCTCGAAATATGTCCGTCAGGCCCCTTCCCTTGAGATAAATCTGCAAATATCTCGGAAACGAAGCGAGCTATGGCAAAATGTTGAGAGACCTTTTTTGTAGAGAATTATGTTTCCTACTTTTTATGTTCTATGATATTTTTTGATCAGATGCGTAGTTCTCGAGATATATTAAGATATTTAAAAGTTCCGAAGCCGCACCAACATAATAGAGATACAGAAACACCGTGGCCCCTTTCTTTGAGATAACTCTGCACTATTGCGAGCTGCAAATGCCACTTCCAGCTTAGCTGTGCAGAAGAAGAACAACAAGAAGAAGAAATATCTCGAAATATGTCCGTCAGGCCCCTTCCCTTGAGATAAATCTGCAAATATCTCGGAAACGAAGCGAGCTATGGCAAAATGTTAAGAGACCTTTTTTATAGAGAATTAAGTTGCCTACTTTTTATGTTCTATGATATTTTTTGATCAGATGCGTAGTTCTCGAGATATCTCAAGATATTTAAAAGTTCCGAAGCCGCACCAACATAATGGAGATACAGAAACACCGTGGCCCCTTTCTTTGAGATAACTCTGCACTATTGCGAGCTGCAAATGCCACTTCCAGCTTAGCTGTGCAGAAGAAGAACAACAAGAAGAAGAAATATCTCGAAATATGTCCGTCAGGCCCCTTCCCTTGTGATATATCTGCAAATATCTCGGAAACGAAGCGAGCTATGGCAAAATGTTAAGAGACCTTTTTTGTAGAGAATTATGTTTCCTACAATTTATGTTCTATGATATTTTTTGATCAGAAGCGTAGTTTTCGAGATATATCGAGATATTTAAAAGTTCCGAAGCCGCACCATCATAATAGAGATACAGAAACACAGTGGCCCCTTTCTTTAAGATAACTCTGCACTAGTGCGAGCCGCAAATGCCACTGCCAGCTTAGCTGTGCAGAAGAAGAACAACAAGAAGAAGAAATATCTCGAAATATGTCCGTCAGGCCCGTTCCTTTGAGCTGAATCTGCAAATATCTCGGAAACGAAGCGAGCTATGGCAAAATGTTAAGAGACATTTTTTGTAGAGAATTATGTTTCCTACAATTTATGTTCTGTGATATTTTTTGATCAGAAGCGTAGTTTTCGAGATATATCGAGATATTTAAAAGTTCCGAAGCCGCACCAACATAATAGAGATTCAGAAACACCGTGGCCCCTTTCTTTGAGATAACTCTGCACTATTGCGAGCTGGAAATGCCACTTCCAGTTTAGCTGTGCAGAAGAAGAACAACAAGAAGAAGAAATATCTCGAAATATGTCCGTCAGGCCCCTTCCCTTGAGATAAATCTGCAAATATCTCGGAAACCAAGCGAGCTATGGCAAAATCTTAAGAGACCTTTTTTGTAGAGAATTAAGTTTCCTACTTTTTATGTTCTATGATATTTTTTGATCAGATGCGTAGTTCTCGAGATATATCAAGATATTTAAAAGTTCCGAAGCCGCACCAACATAATAGAAATACAGAAACACCGTGGCCCCTTTCTTTGAGATAACTCTGCACTATTGCGAGCTGCAAATGCCACTTCCAGCTTAGCTGTGCAGAAGAAGAACAACAAGAAGAAGAAATATCTCGAAATATGTCCGTCAGGCCCCTTCCCTTGAGATATATCTGCAAATATCTCGGAAACGAAGCGAGCTATGGCAAAATGTTAAGAGACCTTTTTTGTAGAGAATTATGTTTCCTACAATTTATGTTCTATGATATTTTTTGATCAGAAGCGTAGTTTTCGAGATATATCGAGATATTTAAAAGTTCCGAAGCCGCACCAACATAATAGAGGTACAGAAACACCGTGGCCCCTTTCTTTGAGATAACTCTGCACTAGTGCGAGCCGCAAATGCCACTTCCAGCTTAGCTGTGCAGAAGAAGAACAACAAGAAGAAGAAATATCTCGAAATATGTCCGTCAGGCCCCTTCCCTTGAGATAAATTTGCAAATATCTCGGAAACGAAGCGAGTTATGGCAAAATCTTAAGAGACCTTTTTTGTAGAGAATTATGTTTCCTACAATTTATGTTCTATGATATTTTTTGATCAGAAGCGTAGTTTTCGAGATATATCGAGATATTTAAAAGTTCCGAAGCCGCACCAACATAATAGAGGTACAGAAACACCGTGGCCCCTTTCTTTGAGATAACTCTGCACTAGCGCGAGCCGCAAATGCCACTTCCAGCTTAGCTGTGCAGAAGAAGAACAACAAGAAGAAGAAATATCTCGAAATATGTCCGTCAGGCCCCTTCCCTTGAGATATATCTGCAAATATCTCGGAAACGAAGCGAGCTATGGCAAAATGATAAGAGACCTTTTTTGTAGAGAATTAAGTTTCCTACAATTTATGTTCTATGATAGTTTTTCATCAGAAGCGTAGTTTTCGAGATATATCGAGATATTTAAAAGTTCCGAAGCCGCACCAACATAATAGAGGTACAGAAACAACGTGGCCCCTTTCTTTGAGATAACTCTGCACTATTGCGAGCTGCAAATGCCACTTCCAGCTTAGCTGTGCAGAAGAAGAACAACAAGAAGAAGAAATATCTCGAAATATGTCCGTCAGGCCCCTTCCCTTGAGATATATCTGCAAATATCTCGGAAACGAAGCGTGCTATGGCAAAATGTTAAGAGACCTTTTTTGTAGAGAATTAAGTTTCCTACTTTTTATGTTCTATGATATTTTTTGATCAGATGCGTAGTTCTCGAGATATCTCAAGATATTTAAAAGTTCCGAAGCCGCACCAACATAATGGAGATACAGAAACACCGTGGCCCCTTTCTTTGAGATAACTCTGCACTATTGCGAGCTGGAAATGCCACTTCCAGTTTAGCTGTGCAGAAGAAGAACAACAAGAAGAAGAAATATCTCGAAATATGTCCGTCAGGCCCCTTCCCTTGAGATAAATCTGCAAATATCTCGGAAACCAAGCGAGCTATGGCAAAATGTTAAGAGACCTTTTTGTAGAGAATTAAGTTTCCTACTTTTTATGTTCTATGATATTTTTTGATCAGATGCGTAGTTCTCGAGATATCTCAAGATATTTAAAAGTTCCGAAGCCGCACCAACATAATGGAGATACAGAAACACCGTGGCCCCTTTCTTTGAGATAACTCTGCACTATTGCGAGCTGCAAATGCCACTTCCAGCTTAGCTGTGCAGAAGAAGAACAACAAGAAGAAGAAATATCTCGACATATGTCCGTCAGGCCCCTTCCCTTGAGATGTATCTGCAAATATCTCGGAAACGAAGCGAGCTATGGCAAAATGTTGAGAGACCTTTTTTGTAGAGAATTATGTTTCCTACTTTTTATGTTCTATGATATTTTTTGATCAGATGCGTAGTTCTCGAGATATATCAAGATATTTAAAAGTTCCGAAGCCGCACCAACATAATAGAGATACAGAAACACCGTGGCCCCTTTCTTTGAGATAACTCTGCACTATTGCGAGCTGCAAATGCCACTTCCAGCTTAGCTGTGCAGAAGAAGAACAACAAGAAGAAGAAATATCTCGAAATATGTCCGTCAGGCCCCGTCCCTTGAGATAAATCTGCAAATATCTCGGAAACCAAGCGAGCTATGGCAAAATGTTAAGAGACCTTTTTTATAGAGAATTAAGTTTCCTACTTTTTATGTTCTATGATATTTTTTGATCAGATGCGTAGTTCTCGAGATATATCAAGATATTTAAAAGTTCCGAAGCCGCACCAACATAATAGAGATACAGAAACACCGTGGCCCCTTTCTTTGAGATAACTCTGCACTATTGCGAGCTGCAAATGCCACTTCCAGCTTAGCTGTGCAGAAGAAGAACAACAAGAAGAAGAAATATCTCGAAATATGTCCGTCAGGCCCCTTCCCTTGAGATATATCTGCAAATATCTCGGAAACGAAGCGTGCTATGGCAAAATGTTAAGAGACCTTTTTTGTAGAGAATTAAGTTTCCTACTTTTTATGTTCTATGATATTTTTTGATCAGAAGCGTAGTTTTCGAGATATATCGAGATATTTAAAAGTTCCGAAGCCGCACCAACATAATAGAGATACAGAAACACCGTGGCCCCTTTCTTTAAGATAACTTTGCACTAGTGCGAGCCGCAAATGCCACTGCCAGCTTAGCTGTGCAGAAGAAGAACAACAAGAAGAAGAAATATCTCGAAATATGTCCGTCAGGCCCGTTCCTTTGAGCTGAATCTGCAAATATCTCGGAAACGAAGCGAGCTATGGCAAAATGTTAAGAGACATTTTTTGTAGAGAATTATGTTTCCTACAATTTATGTTCTATGATATTTTTTGATCAGAAGCGTAGTTTTCGAGATATATCGAGATATTTAAAAGTTCCGAAGCCGCACCAACATAATAGAGATTCAGAAACACCGTGGCCCCTTTCTTTGAGATAACTCTGCACTATTGCGAGCTGGAAATGCCACTTCCAGTTTAGCTGTGCAGAAGAAGAACAACAAGAAGAAGAAATATCTCGAAATATGTACGTCAGGCCCCTTCCCTTGAGATAAATCTGCAAATATCTCGGAAACCAAGCGAGCTATGGCAAAATCTTAAGAGACCTTTTTTGTAGAGAATTAAGTTTCCTACTTTTTATGTTCTATGATATTTTTTGATCAGATGCGTAGTTCTCGAGATATATCAAGATATTTAAAAGTTCCGAAGCCGCACCAACATAATAGAGATACAGAAACACCGCGGCCCCTTTCTTTGAGACAACTCTGCACTATTGCGAGCTGCAAATGCCACTTCCAGCTTAGCTGTGCAGAAGAAGAACAACAAGAAGAAGAAATATCTCGAAATATGTCCGTCAGGCCCCTTCCCTTGAGATATATCTGCAAATATCTCGGAAACGAAGCGTGCTATGGCAAAATGTTAAGAGACCTTTTTTGTAGAGAATTAAGTTTCCTACTTTTTATGTTCTATGATATTTTTTGATCAGATGCGTAGTTCTCGAGATATCTCAAGATATTTAAAAGTTCCGAAGCCGCACCAACATAATGGAGATACAGAAACACCGTGGCCCCTTTCTTTGAGATAACTCTGCACTATTGCGAGCTGGAAATGCCACTTCCAGTTTAGCTGTGCAGAAGAAGAACAACAAGAAGAAGAAATATCTCGAAATATGTCCGTCAGGCCCCTTCCCTTGAGATAAATCTGCAAATATCTCGGAAACCAAGCGAGCTATGGCAAAATGTTAAGAGACCTTTTTGTAGAGAATTAAGTTTCCTACTTTTTATGTTCTATGATATTTTTTGATCAGATGCGTAGTTCTCGAGATATCTCAAGATATTTAAAAGTTCCGAAGCCGCACCAACATAATGGAGATACAGAAACACCGTGGCCCCTTTCTTTGAGATAACTCTGCACTATTGCGAGCTGCAAATGCCACTTCCAGCTTAGCTGTGCAGAAGAAGAACAACAAGAAGAAGAAATATCTCGACATATGTCCGTCAGGCCCCTTCCCTTGAGATGTATCTGCAAATATCTCGGAAACGAAGCGAGCTATGGCAAAATGTTGAGAGACCTTTTTTGTAGAGAATTATGTTTCCTACTTTTTATGTTCTATGATATTTTTTGATCAGATGCGTAGTTCTCGAGATATATCAAGATATTTAAAAGTTCCGAAGCCGCACCAACATAATAGAGATACAGAAACACCGTGGCCCCTTTCTTTGAGATAACTCTGCACTATTGCGAGCTGCAAATGCCACTTCCAGCTTAGCTGTGCAGAAGAAGAACAACAAGAAGAAGAAATATCTCGAAATATGTCCGTCAGGCCCCGTCCCTTGAGATAAATCTGCAAATATCTCGGAAACCAAGCGAGCTATGGCAAAATGTTAAGAGACCTTTTTTATAGAGAATTAAGTTTCCTACTTTTTATGTTCTATGATATTTTTTGATCAGATGCGTAGTTCTCGAGATATATCAAGATATTTAAAAGTTCCGAAGCCGCACCAACATAATAGAGATACAGAAACACCGTGGCCCCTTTCTTTGAGATAACTCTGCACTATTGCGAGCTGCAAATGCCACTTCCAGCTTAGCTGTGCAGAAGAAGAACAACAAGAAGAAGAAATATCTCGAAATATGTCCGTCAGGCCCCTTCCCTTGAGATATATCTGCAAATATCTCGGAAACGAAGCGTGCTATGGCAAAATGTTAAGAGACCTTTTTTGTAGAGAATTAAGTTTCCTACTTTTTATGTTCTATGATATTTTTTGATCAGAAGCGTAGTTTTCGAGATATATCGAGATATTTAAAAGTTCCGAAGCCGCACCAACATAATAGAGATACAGAAACACCGTGGCCCCTTTCTTTAAGATAACTTTGCACTAGTGCGAGCCGCAAATGCCACTGCCAGCTTAGCTGTGCAGAAGAAGAACAACAAGAAGAAGAAATATCTCGAAATATGTCCGTCAGGCCCGTTCCTTTGAGCTGAATCTGCAAATATCTCGGAAACGAAGCGAGCTATGGCAAAATGTTAAGAGACATTTTTTGTAGAGAATTATGTTTCCTACAATTTATGTTCTATGATATTTTTTGATCAGAAGCGTAGTTTTCGAGATATATCGAGATATTTAAAAGTTCCGAAGCCGCACCAACATAATAGAGATTCAGAAACACCGTGGCCCCTTTCTTTGAGATAACTCTGCACTATTGCGAGCTGGAAATGCCACTTCCAGTTTAGCTGTGCAGAAGAAGAACAACAAGAAGAAGAAATATCTCGAAATATGTACGTCAGGCCCCTTCCCTTGAGATAAATCTGCAAATATCTCGGAAACCAAGCGAGCTATGGCAAAATCTTAAGAGACCTTTTTTGTAGAGAATTAAGTTTCCTACTTTTTATGTTCTATGATATTTTTTGATCAGATGCGTAGTTCTCGAGATATATCAAGATATTTAAAAGTTCCGAAGCCGCACCAACATAATAGAGATACAGAAACACCGCGGCCCCTTTCTTTGAGACAACTCTGCACTATTGCGAGCTGCAAATGCCACTTCCAGCTTAGCTGTGCAGAAGAAGAACAACAAGAAGAAGAAATATCTCGAAATATGTCCGTCAGGCCCCTTCCCTTGTGATATATCTGCAAATATCTCGGAAACGAAGCGAGCTATGGCAAAATGTTAAGAGACCTTTTTTGTAGAGAATTATGTTTCCTACAATTTATGTTCTATGATATTTTTTGATCAGAAGCGTAGTTTTCGAGATATATCGAGATATTTAAAAGTTCCGAAGCCGCACCAACATAATAGAGATACAGAAACACCGTGGCCCCTTTCTTTAAGATAACTCTGCACTAGTGCGAGCCGCAAATGCCACTGCCAGCTTAGCTGTGCAGAAGAAGAACAACAAGAAGAAGAAATATCTCGAAATATGTCCGTCAGGCCCGTTCCTTTGAGCTGAATCTGCAAATATCTCGGAAACGAAGCGAGCTATGGCAAAATGTTAAGAGACATTTTTTGTAGAGAATTATGTTTCCTACAATTTATGTTCTATGATATTTTTTGATCAGAAGCGTAGTTTTCGAGATATATCGAGATATTTAAAAGTTCCGAAGCCGCACCAACATAATAGAGATTCAGAAACACCGTGGCCCCTTTCTTTGAGATAACTCTGCACTAGTGCGAGCCGCAAATGCCACTTCCAGCTTAGCTGTGCAGAAGAAGAACGACAAGAAGAAGAAATATCTCGAAATATGTCCGTCAGGCCCCTTCCCTTGTGATATATCTGCAAATATCTCGGAAACGAAGCGAGCTATGGCAAAATGTTAAGAGACCTTTTTTTGTAGAGAATTATGTTTCCTACAATTTATGTTCTATGATATTTTTTGATCAGAAGCGTAGTTTTCGAGATATATCGAGATATTTAAAAGTTCCGAAGCCGCACCAACATAATAGAGATACAGAAACACCGTGGCCCCTTTCTTTAAGATAACTCTGCACTAGTGCGAGCCGCAAATGCCACTGCCAGCTTAGCTGTGCAGAAGAAGAACAACAAGAAGAAGAAATATCTCGAAATATGTCCGTCAGGCCCGTTCCTTTGAGCTGAATCTGCAAATATCTCGGAAACGAAGCGAGCTATGGCAAAATGTTAAGAGACATTTTTTGTAGAGAATTATGTTTCCTACAATTTATGTTCTATGATATTTTTTGATCAGAAGCGTAGTTTTCGAGATATATCGAGATATTTAAAAGTTCCGAAGCCGCACCAACATAATAGAGATTCAGAAACACCGTGGCCCCTTTCTTTGAGATAACTCTGCACTATTGCGAGCTGGAAATGCCACTTCCAGTTTAGCTGTGCAGAAGAAGAACAACAAGAAGAAGAAATATCTCGAAATATGTCCGTCAGGCCCCTTCCCGTGAGATAAATCTGCAAATATCTCGGAAACGAAGCGAGCTATGGCAAAATGTTAAGAGACTTTATTTGTAGAGAATTAAGTTTCCTACTTTTTATGTTCTATGATATTTTTTGATCAGATGCGTAGTTCTCGAGATATATCAAGATATTTAAAAGTTGCGAAGCCGCATCAACATAATAGAGATACAGAAACACCGTGGCCCCGTTCTTTGAGATAACTCTGCACTATTGCGAGCTGTAAATGCCACTTCCAGCTTAGCTGTGGAGAAGAAGAACAACAAGAAGAAGAAATATTTCGAAATATGTCCGTCAGGCCCCTTCCCTTGAGATAAATCTGCAAACATCTCGAAAACGAAGCGAGCTACGGCAAAATCTTAAGAGACCCTTTTTGTAGAAAATTAGGTTTCCTACTTTTTATGTTCTATGATATTTTTTGATCAGATGCGTAGTTCTCGAGATATATCAAGATATTTAAAAGTTCCGAAGCCGCACCAACATAATAGAGATACAGAAACACCGTGGCCCCTTTCTTCGAGATAACTCTGCACTAGTGCGAGCCGCAAATGCCACTTCCAGCTTAGCTGTGCAGAAGAAGAACGACAAGAAGAAGAAATATCTCGAAATATGTCCGTCAGGCCCCTTCCCTTGAGATAAATCTGCAAATATCTCGGAAACGAAGCGAGCTATGGCAAAATGTTGAGAGACCTTTTTTGTAGAGAATTATGTTTCCTACTTTTTATGTTCTATGATATTTTTTGATCAGATGCGTAGTTCTCGAGATATATCAAGATATTTAAACGTTCCGAAGCCGCACCAACATAATAGAGATACAGAAACACCGTGGCCCCTTTCTTTGAGATAACTCTGCACTATTGCGAGCTGCAAATGCCACTTCCAGCTTAGCTGTGCAGAAGAAGAACAACAAGAAGAAGAAATATCTCGAAATATGTCCGTCAGGCCCCTTCCCTTGAGATAAATCTGCAAATATCTCGGAAACGAAGCGAGCTATGGCAAAATGTTAAGAGACCTTTTTTATAGAGAATTAAGTTTCCTACTTTTTATGTTCTATGATATTTTTTGATCAGATGCGTAGTTCTCGAGATATCTCAAGATATTTAAAAGTTCCGAAGCCGCACCAACATAATAGAGATACAGAAACACCGTGGCCCCTTTCTTCGAGATAACTCTGCACTAGTGCGAGCCGCAAATGCCACTTCCAGCTTAGCTGTGCAGAAGAAGAACGACAAGAAGAAGAAATATCTCGAAATATGTCCGTCAGGCCCCTTCCCTTGTGATATATCTGCAAATATCTCGGAAACGAAGCGAGCTATGGCAAAATGTTAAGAGACCTTTTTTTGTAGAGAATTATGTTTCCTACAATTTATGTTCTATGATATTTTTTGATCAGAAGCGTAGTTTTCGAGATATATCGAGATATTTAAAAGTTCCGAAGCCGCACCAACATAATAGAGATACAGAAACACCGTGGCCCCTTTCTTTAAGATAACTCTGCACTAGTGCGAGCCGCAAATGCCACTGCCAGCTTAGCTGTGCAGAAGAAGAACAACAAGAAGAAGAAATATCTCGAAATATGTCCGTCAGGCCCGTTCCTTTGAGCTGAATCTGCAAATATCTCGGAAACGAAGCGAGCTATGGCAAAATCTTAAGAGACCTTTTTTGTAGAGAATTAAGTTTCCTACTTTTTATGTTCTATGATATTTTTTGATCAGATGCGTAGTTCTCGAGATATATCAAGATATTTAAAAGTTCCGAAGCCGCACCAACATAATAGATATACAGAAACACCGTGGCCCCTTTCTTTGAGATAACTCTGCACTATTGCGAGCTGCAAATGCCACTTCCAGCTTAGCTGTGCAGAAGAAGAACAACAAGAAGAAGAAATATCTCGAAATATGTCCGTCAGGCCCCTTCCCTTGAGATATATCTGCAAATATCTCGGAAACGAAGCGAGCTATGGCAAAATGTTAAGAGACCTTTTTTGTAGAGAATTATGTTTCCTACAATTTATGTTCTATGATATTTTTTGATCAGAAGCGTAGTTTTCGAGATATATCGAGATATTTAAAAGTTCCGAAGCCGCACCAACATAATAGAGGTACAGAAACACCGTGGCCCCTTTCTTTGAGATAACTCTGCACTAGTGCGAGCCGCAAATGCCACTTCCAGCTTAGCTGTGCAGAAGAAGAACAACAAGAAGAAGAAATATCTCGAAATATGTCCGTCAGGCCCCTTCCCTTGAGATAAATTTGCAAATATCTCGGAAACGAAGCGAGTTATGGCAAAATCTTGAGAGACCTTTTTTGTAGAGAATTAAGTTTCCTACAATTTATGTTCTATGATATTTTTGGATCAGAAGCGTAGTTTTCGAGATATATCGAGATATTTAAAAGTTCCGAAGCCGCACCAACATAATAGAGGTACAGAAACACCGTGGCCCCTTTCTTTGAGATAACTCTGCACTAGCGCGAGCCGCAAATGCCACTTCCAGCTTAGCTGTGCAGAAGAAGAACAACAAGAAGAAGAAATATCTCGAAATATGTCCGTCAGGCCCCTTCCCTTGAGATATATCTGCAAATATCTCGGAAACGAAGCGAGCTATGGCAAAATGATAAGAGACCTTTTTTGTAGAGAATTAAGTTTCCTACAATTTATGTTCTATGATATTTTTTGATCAGAAGCGTAGTTTTCGAGATATATCGAGATATTTAAAAGTTCCGAAGCCGCACCAACATAATAGAGATTCAGAAACACCGTGGCCCCTTTCTTTGAGATAACTCTGCACTATTGCGAGCTGGAAATGCCACTTCCAGTTTAGCTGTGCAGAGGAAGAACAACAAGAAGAAGAAATATCTCGAAATATGTCCGTCAGGCCCCTTCCCTTGAGATAAATCTGCAAATATCTCGGAAACCGAGCGAGCTATGGCAAAATGTTAAGAGACCTTTTTTGTAGAGAATTAAGTTTCCTACTTTTTATGTTCTCTGATATTTTTTGATCAGATGCGTAGTTCTCGAGATATCTCAAGATATTTAAAAGTTCCGAAGCCGCACCAACATAATGGAGATACAGAAACACCGTGGCCCCTTTCTTTGAGATAACTCTGCACTATTGCGAGCTGGAAATGCCACTTCCAGTTTAGCTGTGCAGAAGAAGAACAACAAGAAGAAGAAATATCTCGAAATATGTCCGTCAGGCCCCTTCCCTTGAGATAAATCTGCAAATATCTCGGAAACCAAGCGAGCTATGGCAAAATGTTAAGAGACCTTTTTGTAGAGAATTAAGTTTCCTACTTTTTATGTTCTATGATATTTTTTGATCAGATGCGTAGTTCTCGAGATATCTCAAGATATTTAAAAGTTCCGAAGCCGCACCAACATAATGGAGATACAGAAACACCGTGGCCCCTTTCTTTGACATAACTCTGCACTATTGCGAGCTGCAAATGCCACTTCCAGCTTAGCTGTGCAGAAGAAGAACAACAAGAAGAAGAAATATCTCGAAATATGTCCGTCAGGCCCCGTCCCTTGAGATAAATCTGCAAATATCTCGGAAACGAAGCGAGCTATGGCAAAATGTTAAGAGACCTTTTTTATAGAGAATTAAGTTTCCTACTTTTTATGTTCTATGATATTTTTTGATCAGATGCGTAGTTCTCGAGATATCTCAAGATATTTAAAAGTTCCGAAGCCGCACCAACATAATGGAGATACAGAAACACCGTGGCCCCTTTCTTTGAGATAACTCTGCACTATTGCGAGCTGCAAATGCCACTTCCAGCTTAGCTGTGCAGAAGAAGAACAACAAGAAGAAGAAATATCTCGAAATATGTCCGTCAGGCCCCTTCCCTTGAGATGTATCTGCAAATATCTCGGAAACGAAGCGAGCTATGGCAAAATGTTAAGAGACCTTTTTTGTAGAGAATTATGTTTCCTACAATTTATGTTCTATGATATTTTTTGATCAGAAGCGTAGTTTTCGAGATATATCGAGATATTTAAAAGTTCCGAAGCCGCACCAACATAATAGAGGTACAGAAACACCGTGGCCCCTTTCTTTGAGATAACTCTGCACTAGTGCGAGCCGCAAATGCCACTTCCAGCTTAGCTGTGCAGAAGAAGAACAACAAGAAGAAGAAATATCTCGAAATATGTCCGTCAGGCCCCTTCCCTTGAGATAAATTTGCAAATATCTCGGAAACGAAGCGAGTTATGGCAAAATCTTGAGAGACCTTTTTTGTAGAGAATTAAGTTTCCTACAATTTATGTTCTATGATATTTTTGGATCAGAAGCGTAGTTTTCGAGATATATCGAGATATTTAAAAGTTCCGAAGCCGCACCAACATAATAGAGGTACAGAAACACCGTGGCCCCTTTCTTTGAGATAACTCTGCACTAGCGCGAGCCGCAAATGCCACTTCCAGCTTAGCTGTGCAGAAGAAGAACAACAAGAAGAAGAAATATCTCGAAATATGTCCGTCAGGCCCCTTCCCTTGAGATATATCTGCAAATATCTCGGAAACGAAGCGAGCTATGGCAAAATGATAAGAGACCTTTTTTGTAGAGAATTAAGTTTCCTACAATTTATGTTCTATGATATTTTTTGATCAGAAGCGTAGTTTTCGAGATATATCGAGATATTTAAAAGTTCCGAAGCCGCACCAACATAATAGAGATTCAGAAACACCGTGGCCCCTTTCTTTGAGATAACTCTGCACTATTGCGAGCTGGAAATGCCACTTCCAGTTTAGCTGTGCAGAGGAAGAACAACAAGAAGAAGAAATATCTCGAAATATGTCCGTCAGGCCCCTTCCCTTGAGATAAATCTGCAAATATCTCGGAAACCGAGCGAGCTATGGCAAAATGTTAAGAGACCTTTTTTGTAGAGAATTAAGTTTCCTACTTTTTATGTTCTCTGATATTTTTTGATCAGATGCGTAGTTCTCGAGATATCTCAAGATATTTAAAAGTTCCGAAGCCGCACCAACATAATGGAGATACAGAAACACCGTGGCCCCTTTCTTTGAGATAACTCTGCACTATTGCGAGCTGGAAATGCCACTTCCAGTTTAGCTGTGCAGAAGAAGAACAACAAGAAGAAGAAATATCTCGAAATATGTCCGTCAGGCCCCTTCCCTTGAGATAAATCTGCAAATATCTCGGAAACCAAGCGAGCTATGGCAAAATGTTAAGAGACCTTTTTGTAGAGAATTAAGTTTCCTACTTTTTATGTTCTATGATATTTTTTGATCAGATGCGTAGTTCTCGAGATATCTCAAGATATTTAAAAGTTCCGAAGCCGCACCAACATAATGGAGATACAGAAACACCGTGGCCCCTTTCTTTGAGATAACTCTGCACTATTGCGAGCTGCAAATGCCACTTCCAGCTTAGCTGTGCAGAAGAAGAACAACAAGAAGAAGAAATATCTCGAAATATGTCCGTCAGGCCCCGTCCCTTGAGATAAATCTGCAAATATCTCGGAAACGAAGCGAGCTATGGCAAAATGTTAAGAGACCTTTTTTATAGAGAATTAAGTTTCCTACTTTTTATGTTCTATGATATTTTTTGATCAGATGCGTAGTTCTCGAGATATCTCAAGATATTTAAAAGTTCCGAAGCCGCACCAACATAATGGAGATACAGAAACACCGTGGCCCCTTTCTTTGAGATAACTCTGCACTATTGCGAGCTGCAAATGCCACTTCCAGCTTAGCTGTGCAGAAGAAGAACAACAAGAAGAAGAAATATCTCGAAATATGTCCGTCAGGCCCCTTCCCTTGAGATGTATCTGCAAATATCTCGGAAACGAAGCGAGCTATGGCAAAATGTTGAGAGACCTTTTTTGTAGAGAATTATGCTTCCTACTTTTTATGTTCTATGATATTTTTTGAGCAGATGCGTAGTTCTCGAGATATATCAAGATATTTAAAAGTTGCGAAGCCGCACCAACATAATAGAGATACAGAAACACCGTGGCCCCGTTCTTTGAGATAACTCTGCACTATTGCGAGCTGTAAATGCCACTTCCAGCTTAGCTGTGCAGAAGAAGAACAACAAGAAGAAGAAATATTTCGAAATATGTCCGTCAGGCCCCTTCCCTTGAGATAAATCTGCAAACATCTCGAAAACGAAGCGAGCTACGGCAAAATCTTAAGAGACCCTTTTTGTAGAAAATTAGGTTTCCTACTTTTTATGTTCTATGATATTTTTTGATCAGATGCGTAGTTCTCGAGATATATCAAGATATTTAAAAGTTCCGAAGCCGCACCAACATAATAGAGATACAGAAACACCGTGGCCCCTTTCTTTGAGATAACTCTGCACTATTGCGAGCTGCAAATGCCACTTCCAGCTTAGCTGTGCAGAAGAAGAACAACAAGAAGAAGAAATATCTCGAAATATGTCCGTCAGGCCCCTTCCCTTGAGATAAATCTGCAAATATCTCGGAAACGAAGCGAGCTATGGCAAAATGTTAAGAGACTTTATTTGTAGAGAATTAAGTTTGCTACTTTTTATGTTCTATGATATTTTTTGATCAGATGCGTAGTTCTCGAGATATATCAAGATATTTAAAAGTTCCGAAGCCGCACCAACATAATAGAGATACAGAAACACCGTGGCCCCTTTGCTTGAGATAACTCTGCACTATTGCGAGCTGGAAATGCCACTTCCAGTTTAGCTGTGCAGAAGAAGAACAACAAGAAGAAGAAATATTTCGAAATATGTCCGTCAGGCCCCTTCCCTTGAGATAAATCTGCAAACATCTCGGAAACGAAGCGAGCTACGGCAAAATCTTAAGAGACCCTTTTTGTAGAAAATTAGGTTTCCTACTTTTTATGTTCTATGATATTTTTTGATCAGATGCGTAGTTCTCGAGATATATCAAGATATTTAAAAGTTCCGAAGCCGCACCAACATAATAGAGATACAGAAACACCGTGGCCCCTTTCTTTGAGATAACTCTGCACTATTGCGAGCTGCAAATGCCACTTCCAGCTTAGCTGTGCAGAAGAAGAACAACAAGAAGAAGAAATATCTCGAAATATGTCCGTCAGGCCCCTTCCCTTGAGATAAATCTGCAAATATCTCGGAAACGAAGCGAGCTATGGCAAAATGTTAAGAGACTTTATTTGTAGAGAATTAAGTTTGCTACTTTTTATGTTCTATGATATTTTTTGATCAGATGCGTAGTTCTCGAGATCTATCAAGATATTTAAAAGTTCCGAAGCCGCACCAACATAATAGAGATACAGAAACACCGTGGCCCCTTTGCTTGAGATAACTCTGCACTATTGCGAGCTGGAAATGCCACTTCCAGTTTAGCTGTGCAGAAGAAGAACAACAAGAAGAAGAAATATTTCGAAATATGTTCTTCAGGCCCCTTCCCTTGAGATAAATCTGCAAACATCTCGGAAACGAAGCGAGCTACGGCAAAATCTTAAGAGACCCTTTTTGTAGAAAATTAGGTTTCCTACTTTTTATGTTCTATGATATTTTTTGATCAGATGCGTAGTTCTCGAGATATATCAAGATATTTAAAAGTTCCGAAGCCGCACCAACATAATAGAGATACAGAAACACCGTGGCCCCTTTCTTTGAGATAACTCTGCACTATTGCGAGCTGCAAATGCCACTTCCAGCTTAGCTGTGCAGAAGAAGAACAACAAGAAGAAGAAATATCTCGAAATATGTCCGTCAGGCCCCTTCCCTTGAGATAAATCTGCAAATATCTCGGAAACGAAGCGAGCTATGGCAAAATGTTAAGAGACTTTATTTGTAGAGAATTAAGTTTGCTACTTTTTATGTTCTATGATATTTTTTGATCAGATGCGTAGTTCTCGAGATATATCAAGATATTTAAAAGTTCCGAAGCCGCACCAACATAATAGAGATACAGAAACACCGTGGCCCCTTTGCTTGAGATAACTCTGCACTATTGCGAGCTGAAATGCCACTTCCAGTTTAGCTGTGCAGAAGAAGAACAACAAGAAGAAGAAATATTTCGAAATATGTCCGTCAGGCCCCTTCCCTTGAGATAAATCTGCAAACATCTCGGAAACGAAGCGAGCTACGGCAAAATCTTAAGAGACCCTTTTTGTAGAAAATTAGGTTTCCTACTTTTTATGTTCTATGATATTTTTTGATCAGATGCGTAGTTCTCGAGATATATCAAGATATTTAAAAGTTCCGAAGCCGCACCAACATAATAGAGATACAGAAACACCGTGGCCCCTTTCTTTGAGATAACTCTGCACTATTGCGAGCTGCAAATGCCACTTCCAGCTTAGCTGTGCAGAAGAAGAACAACAAGAAGAAGAAATATCTCGAAATATGTCCGTCAGGCCCCTTCCCTTGAGATAAATCTGCAAATATCTCGGAAACGAAGCGAGCTATGGCAAAATGTTAAGAGACTTTATTTGTAGAGAATTAAGTTTCCTACTTTTTATGTTCTATGATATTTTTTGATCAGATGCGTAGTTCTCGAGATATATCAAGATATTTAAAAGTTCCGAAGCCGCACCAACATAATAGAGATACAGAAACACCGTGGCCCCTTTGCTTGAGATAACTCTGCACTATTGCGAGCTGGAAATGCCACTTCCAGTTTAGCTGTGCAGAAGAAGAACAACAAGAAGAAGAAATATCTCGAAATATATCCGTCAGGCCCCTTCCCTTGAGATAAATCTGCAAATATCTCGGAAACGAAGCGAGCTATGGCAAAATGTTAAGAGACTTTATTTGTAGAGAATTAAGTTTCCTACTTTTTATGTTCTATGATATTTTTTGATCAGATGCGTAGTTCTCGAGATATATCAAGATATTTAAAAGTTCCGAAGCCGCACCAACATAATAGAGATACAGAAACACCGTGGCCCCTTTCCTTGAGATAACTCTGCACTATTGCGAGCTGGAAATGCCACTTCCAGTTTAGCTGTGCAGAAGAAGAACAACAAGAAGAAGAAATATCTCGAAATATGTCCGTCAGGCCCCTTCCCTTGAGATAAATCTGCAAATATCTCGGAAACGAAGCGAGCTATGGCAAAATGTTAAGAGACCTTTTTTGTAGAGAATTAAGTTTCCTACTTTTTATGTTCTATGATATTTTTTGATCAGATGCGTAGTTCTCGAGATATATCAAGATATTTAAAAGTTCCGAAGCCGCACCAACATAATAGAGATACAGAAACACCGTGGCCCCTTTCCTTGAGATAACTCTGCACTATTGCGAGCTGGAAATGCCACTTCCAGTTTAGCTGTGCAGAAGAAGAACAACAAGAAGAAGAAATATCTCGAAATATGTCCGTCAGGCCCCTTCCCTTGAGATAAATCTGCAAATATCTCGGAAACGAAGCGAGCTATGGCAAAATGTTAAGAGACTTTATTTGTAGAGAATTAAGTTTCCTACTTTTTATGTTCTATGATATTTTTTGATCAGATGCGTAGTTCTCGAGATATATCAAGATATTTAAAAGTTGCGAAGCCGCACCAACATAATAGAGATACAGAAACACCGTGGCCCCTTTCTTTGAGATAACTCTGCACTATTGCGAGCTGCAAATGCCACTTCCAGCATAGCTGTGCAGAAGAAGAACAACAAGAAGAAGAAATATCTCGAAATATGTCCGTCAGGCCCCTTCCCTTGAGATAAATCTGCAAATATCTCGGAAACGAAGCGAGCTATGGCAAAATGTTAAGAGACCTTTTTTGTAGAGAATTAAGTTTCCTACTTTTTATGTTCTATGATATTTTTTGATCAGATGCGTAGTTCTCGAGATATATCAAGATATTTAAAAGTTCCGAAGCCGCACCAACATAATAGAGATACAGAAACACCGTGGCCCCGTTCTTTGAGATAACTCTGCACTATTGCGAGCTGTAAATGCCACTTCCAGCTTAGCTGTGCAGAAGAAGAACAACAAGAAGAAGAAATATCTCGAAATATGTCCGTCAGGCCCCTTCCCTTGAGATAAATCTGCAAATATCTCGGAAACGAAGCGAGCTATGGCAAAATGTTAAGAGACCTTTTTTGTAGAGAATTAAGTTTCCTATCTTTTATGTTCTATGATATTTTTTGATCAGATGCGTAGTTCTCGAGATATATCAAGATATTTAAAAGTTCCGAAGCCGCACCAACATAATAGAGATACAGAAACACCGTGGCCCCTTTCTTTGAGATAACTCTGCACTATTGCGAGCTGCAAATGCCACTTCCAGCTTAGCTGTGCAGAAGAAGAACAACAAGAAGAAGAAATATCTCGAAATATGTCCGTCAGGCCCCTTCCCTTGAGATAAATCTGCAAATATCTCGGAAACGAAGCGACCTATGGCAAAATGTTAAGAGACGTTTTTTGTAGAGAATTAAGTTTCCTACTTTTTATGTTCTATGATATTTTTTGATCAGATGCGTAGTTCTCGAGATATATCAAGATATTTAAAAGTTCCGAAGCCGCACCAACATAATAGAGATACAGAAACACCGTGGCCCCTTTCCTTGAGATAACTCTGCACTATTGCGAGCTGGAAATGCCACTTCCAGTTTAGCTGTGCAGAAGAAGAACAACAAGAAGAAGAAATATCTCGAAATATGTCCGTCAGGCCCCTTCCCTTGAGATAAATCTGCAAATATCTCGGAAACGAAGCGAGCTATGGCAAAATGTTAAGAGACCTTTTTTGTAGAGAATTAAGTTTCCTACTTTTTATGTTCTATGATATTTTTTGATCAGATGCGTAGTTCTCGAGATATATCAAGATATTTAAAAGTTCCGAAGCCGCACCAACATAATAGAGATACAGAAACACCGTGGCCCCGTTCTTTGAGATAACTCTGCACTATTGCGAGCTGTAAATGCCACTTCCAGCTTAGCTGTGCAGAAGAAGAACAACAAGAAGAAGAAATATTTCGAAATATGTCCGTCAGGCCCCTTCCCTTGAGATAAATCTGCAAACATCTCGGAAACGAAGCGAGCTACGGCAAAATCTTAAGAGACCCTTTTTGTAGAAAATTAGGTTTCCTACTTTTTATGTTCTATGATATTTTTTGATCAGATGCGTAGTTCTCGAGATATATCAAGATATTTAAAAGTTCCGAAGCCGCACCAACATAATAGAGATACAGAAACACCGTGGCCCCTTTCTTTGAGATAACTCTGCACTATTGCGAGCTGCAAATGCCACTTCCAGCTTAGCTGTGCAGAAGAAGAACAACAAGAAGAAGAAATATCTCGAAATATGTCCGTCAGGCCCCTTCCCTTGAGATAAATCTGCAAATATCTCGGAAACGAAGCGAGCTATGGCAAAATGTTAAGAGACTTTATTTGTAGAGAATTAAGTTTGCTACTTTTTATGTTCTATGATATTTTTTGATCAGATGCGTAGTTCTCGAGATATATCAAGATATTTAAAGGTTCCGAAGCCGCACCAACATAATAGAGATACAGAAACACCGTGGCCCCTTTCCTTGAGATAACTCTGCACTATTGCGAGCTGGAAATGCCACTTCCAGTTTAGCTGTGCAGAAGAAGAACAACAAGAAGAAGAAATATCTCGAAATATGTCCGTCAGGCCCCTTCCCTTGAGATAAATCTGCAAATATCTCGGAAACGAAGCGAGCTATGGCAAAATGTTAAGAGACTTTATTTGTAGAGAATTAAGTTTCCTACTTTTTATGTTCTATGATATTTTTTGATTAGATGCGTAGTTCTCGAGATATATCAAGATATTTAAAAGTTCCGAAGCCGCACCAACATAATAGAGATACAGAAACACCGTGGCCCCTTTCCTTGAGATAACTCTGCACTATTGCGAGCTGGAAATGCCACTTCCAGTTTAGCTGTGCAGAAGAAGAACAACAAGAAGAAGAAATATCTCGAAATATGTCCGTCAGGCCCCTTCCCTTGAGATAAATCTGCAAATATCTCGGAAACGAAGCGAGCTATGGCAAAATGTTAAGAGACCTTTTTTGTAGAGAATTAAGTTTCCTACTTTTTATGTTCTATGATATTTTTTGATCAGATGCGTAGTTCTCGAGATATATCAAGATATTTAAAAGTTCCGAAGCCGCACCAACATAATAGAGATACAGAAACACCGTGGCGCCTTTCTGTGAGATAACTCTGCACTATTGCGAGCTGTAAATGCCACTTCCAGCTTAGCTGTGCAGAAGAAGAACAACAAGAAGAAGAAATATCTCGAAATATGTCCGTCAGGCCCCTTCCCTTGAGATAAATCTGCAAATATCTCGGAAACGAAGCGAGCTATGGCAAAATGTTAAGAGACCTTTTTTGTAGAGAATTAAGTTTCCTACTTTTTATGTTCTATGATATTTTTTGATCAGGGGCGTAGTTCTCGAGATATATCAAGATATTTAAAAGTTGCGAAGCCGCACCAACATAATAGAGATACAGAAACACCGTGGCCCCTTTCTTTGAGATAACTCTGCACTATTGCGAGCTGCAAATGCCACTTCCAGCTTAGCTGTGCAGAAGAAGAACAACAAGAAGAAGAAATATCTCGAAATATGTCCGTCAGGCCCCTTCCCTTGAGATAAATCTGCAAATATCTCGGAAACGAAGCGAGCTATGGCAAAATATTAAGAGACCTTTTTTGTAGAGAATTAAGTTTCCTACTTTTTATGTTCTATGATATTTTTTGATCAGATGCGTAGTTCTCGAGATATATCAAGATATTTAAAAGTTCCGAAGCCGCACCAACATAATAGAGATACAGAAACACCGTGGCGCCTTTCTGTGAGATAACTCTGCACTATTGCGAGCTGTAAATGCCACTTCCAGCTTAGCTGTGCAGAAGAAGAACAACAAGAAGAAGAAATATCTCGAAATATGTCCGTCAGGCCCCTTCCCTTGAGATAAATCTGCAAATATCTCGGAAACGAAGCGAGCTATGGCAAAATGTTAAGAGACCTTTTTTGTAGAGAATTAAGTTTCCTACTTTTTATGTTCTATGATATTTTTTGATCAGATGCGTAGTTCTCGAGATATATCAAGATATTTAAAAGTTGCGAAGCCGCACCAACATAATAGAGATACAGAAACACCGTGGCCCCTTTCTTTGAGATAACTCTGCACTATTGCGAGCTGCAAATGCCACTTCCAGCTTAGCTGTGCAGAAGAAGAACAACAAGAAGAAGAAATATCTCGAAATATGTCCGTCAGGCCCCTTCCCTTGAGATAAATCTGCAAATATCTCGGAAACGAAGCGAGCTATGGCAAAATATTAAGAGACCTTTTTTGTAGAGAATTAAGTTTCCTACTTTTTATGTTCTATGATATTTTTTGATCAGATGCGTAGTTCTCGAGATATATCAAGATATTTAAAAGTTCCGAAGCCGCACCAACATAATAGAGATACAGAAACACCGTGGCCCCGTTCTTTGAGATAACTCTGCACTATTGCGAGCTGTAAATGCCACTTCCAGCTTAGCTGTGCAGAAGAAGAACAACAAGAAGAAGAAATATCTCGAAATATGTCCGTCAGGCCCCTTCCCTTGAGATAAATCTGCAAATATCTCGGAAACGAAGCGAGCTATGGCAAAATGTTAAGAGACCTTTTTTGTAGAGAATTAAGTTTCCTACTTTTTATGTTCTATGATATTTTTTGATCAGATGCGTAGTTCTCGAGATATATCAAGATATTTAAAAGGTCCGAAGCCGCACCAACATAATAGAGATACAGAAACACCGTGGCCCCTTTCCTTGAGATAACTCTGCACTATTGCGAGCTGGAAATGCCACTTCCAGTTTAGCTGTGCAGAAGAAGAACAACAAGAAGAAGAAATATCTCGAAATATGTCCGTCAGGCCCCTTCCCTTGAGATAAATCTGCAAATATCTCGGAAACGAAGCGAGCTATGGCAAAATGTTAAGAGACCTTTTTTGTAGAGAATTAAGTTTCCTACTTTTTATGTTCTATGATATTTTTTGATCAGATGCGTAGTTCTCGAGATATATCAAGATATTTAAAAGTTCCGAAGCCGCACCAACATAATAGAGATACAGAAACACCGTGGCCCCTTTCTGTGAGATAACTCTGCACTATTGCGAGCTGTAAATGCCACTTCCAGCTTAGCTGTGCAGAAGAAGAACAACAAGAAGAAGAAATATCTCGAAATATGTCCGTCAGGCCCCTTCCCTTGAGATAAATCTGCAAATATCTCGGAAACGAAGCGAGCTATGGCAAAATGTTAAGAGACCTTTTTTGTAGAGAATTAAGTTTCCTACTTTTTATGTTCTATGATATTTTTTGATCAGATGCGTAGGTCTCGAGATATATCAAGATATTTAAAAGTTCCGAAGCCGCACCAACATAATAGAGATACAGAAACACCGTGGCCCCTTTCTTTGAGATAACTCTGCACTATTGCGAGCTGGAAATGCCACTTCCAGTTTAGCTGTGCAGAAGAAGAACAACAAGAAGAAGAAATATCTCGAAATATGTCCGTTAGGCCCCTTCCCATGAGATAAATCTGCAAATATCTCGGAAACGAAGCGAGCTATTGCAAAATGTTAAGAGACCTTTTTTGTAGAGAATTAAGTTTCCTACTTTTTATGTTCTATGATATTTTTTGATCAGAAGCGTAGTTTTCGAGATATATCGAGATATTTAAAAGTTCCGAAGCCGCACCAACATAATAGAGATACAGAAACACCGTGGCCCCTTTCTTTGAGATAACTCTGCACTAGTGCGAGCCGCAAATGCCACTTCCAGCTTAGCTGTGCAGAAGAAGAACAACAAGAAGAAGAAATATCTCGAAATATGTCCGTCAGGCCCCTTCCCTTGAGATATATCTGCAAATATCTCGGAAACGAAGCGAGCTATGGCAAAATGTTAAGAGACCTTTTTTGTAGAGAATTATGTTTCCTACAATTTATGTTCTATGATATTTTTTGATCAGAAGCGTAGTTTTCGTGATATATCGAGATATTTAAAAGTTCCGAAGCCGCACCAACATAATAGAGATACAGAAACACCGTGGCCCCTTTCTTTGAGATAACTCTGCACTAGTGCGAGCCGCAAATGCCACTTCCAGCTTAGCTGTGCAGAAGAAGAACAACAAGAAGAAGAAATATCTCGAAATATGTCCGTCAGGCCCCTTCCCTTGAGATAAATATGCAAATATCTCGGAAACGAAGCGAGCTATGGCAAAATGTTAAGAGACCTTTTTTGTAGAGAATTAAGTTTCCTACCTTTTATGTTCTATGATATTTTTTGATCAGATGCGTAGTTCTCGAGATATATCTAGATATTTAAAAGTTCCGAAGCCGCACCAACATAATAGAGATACAGAAACACCGTGGCCCCTTTCTTTGAGATAACTCTGCACTATTGCGAGCTGCAAATGCCACTTCCAGCTTAGCTGTGTAGAGGAAGAACAACAAGAAGAAGAAATATCTCGAAATATGTCCGTCAGGCCCCTTCCCTTGAGATATATCTGCAAATATCTCGGAAACGAAGCGAGCTATGGCAAAATGTTAAGAGACCTTTTTTGTAGAGAATTATGTTTCCTACAATTTATGTTCTATGATATTTTTTGATCAGAAGCGTAGTTTTCGAGATATATCGTGATATTTAAAAGTTCCGAAGCCGCACCAACATAATAGAGATACAGAAACACCGTGGCCCCTTTCTTTGAGATAACTCTGCACTAGTGCGAGCCGCAAATGCCACTTCCAGCTTAGCTGTGCAGAAGAAGAACAACAAGAAGAAGAAATATCTCGAAATATGTCCGTCAGGCCCCTTCCCTTGAGATAAATATGCAAATATCTCGGAAACAAAGCGAGCTATGGCAAAATGTTAAGCGACCTTTTTTGTAGAGAATTAAGTTTCCTACTTTTTATGTTCTATGATATTTTTTGATCAGATACGTAGTTCTCGAGATATATCAAGATATTTAAAAGTTCCGAAGCCGCACCAACATAATAGAGATACAGAAACACCGTGGCCCCTTTCTTTGAGATAACTCTGCACTATTGCGAGCTGGAAATGCCACTTCCAGTTTAGCTGTGCAGAAGAAGAACAACAAGAAGAAGAAATATCTCGAAATATGTCCGTTAGGCCCCTTCCCTTGAGATAAATCTGCAAATATCTCGGAAACAAAGCGAGCTATGGCAAAATGTTAAGAGACCTTTTTTGTAGAGAATTAAGTTTCCTACTTTTTATGTTCTATGATATTTTTTGATCAGAAGCGTAGTTTTCGAGATATATCGAGATATTTAAAAGTTCCGAAGCCGCACCAACATAATAGAGATACAGAAACACCGTGGCCCCTTTCTTTGAGATAACTCTGCACTAGTGCGAGCCGCAAATGCCACTTCCAGCTTAGCTGTGCAGAAGAAGAACAACAAGAAGAAGAAATATCTCGAAATATGTCCGTCAGGCCCCTTCCATTGAGATAAATATGCAAATATCTCGGAAACGAAGCGAGCTATGGCAAAATGTTAAGAGACCTTTTTTGTAGAGAATTAAGTTTCCTACTTTTTATGCTCTATGATATTTTTTGATCAGATGCGTAGTTCTCGAGATATATCAAGATATTTAAAAGTTCCGAAGCCGCACCAACATAATAGAGATACAGAAACACCGTGGCCCCTTTCTTTGAGATAACTCTGCACTATTGCGAGCTGCAAATGCCACTTCCAGCTTAGCTGTGCAGAGGAAGAACAACAAGAAGAAGAAATATCTCGAAATATGTCCGTCAGGCCCCTTCCCTTGAGATATATCTGCAAATATCTCGGAAACGAAGCGAGCTATGGCAAAATGTTAAGAGACCTTTTTTGTAGAGAATTAAGTTTCCTACCTTTTATGTTCTATGATATTTTTTGATCAGATGCGTAGTTCTCGAGATATATCAAGATATTTAAAAGTTCCGAAGCCGCACCAACATAATAGAGATACAGAAACACCGTGGCCCCTTTCTTTGAGATAACTCTGCACTATTGCGAGCTGCAAATGCCACTTCCAGCTTAGCTGTGTAGAGGAAGAACAACAAGAAGAAGAAATATCTCGAAATATGTCCGTCAGGCCCCTTCCCTTGAGATATATCTGCAAATATCTCGGAAACGAAGCGAGCTCTGGCAAAATGTTAAGAGACCTTTTTTGTAGAGAATTATGTTTCCTACAAGCTATGTTCTATGATATTTTTTGATCAGAAGCGTAGTTTTCGAGATATATCGAGATATTTAAAAGTTCCGAAGCCGCACCAACATAATAGAGATACAGAAACACCGTGGCCCCTTTCTTTGAGATAACTCTGCACTAGTGCGAGCCGCAAATGCCACTTCCAGCTTAGCTGTGCAGAAGAAGAACAACAAGAAGAAGAAATATCTCGAAATATGTCCGTCAGGCCCCTTCCCTTGAGATAAATATGCAAATATCTCGGAAACAAAGCGAGCTATGGCAAAATGTTAAGAGACCTTTTTTGTAGAGAATTAAGTTTCCTACTTTTTATGTTCTATGATATTTTTTGATCAGATACGTAGTTCTCGAGATATATCAAGATATTTAAAAGTTCCGAAGCCGCACCAACATAATAGAGATACAGAAACACCGTGGCCCCTTTCTTTGAGATAACTGTGCACTAGTGCGAGCCGCAAATGCCACTTCCAGCTTAGCTGTGCAGAAGAAGAACAACAAGAAGAAGAAATATCTCGAAATATGTCCGTCAGGCCCCTTCCCTTGAGATAAATCTGCAAATATCTCGGAAACGAAGCGAGCTATGGCAAAATGTTAAGAGACCTTTTTTGTAGAGAATTAAGTTTCCTACTTTTTATCTTCTATGATATTTTTTGATCAGATGCGTAGTTCTCGAGATATATCAAGATATTTAAAAGTTCCGAAGCCGCACCAACATAATAGAGATACAGAAACACCGTGGCCCCTTTCTTTGAGATATCTCTGCACTATTGCGAGCTGCAAATGCCACTTCCAGCTTAGCTGTGCAGAAGAAGAACAACAAGAAGAAGAAATATCTCGAAATATGTCCGTCAGGCCCCTTCCCTTGACATAAATCTGCAAATATCTCGGAAACGAAGCGAGCTATGGCAAAATGTTAAGAGACCTTATTTGTAGAGAATTAAGTTTCCTACTTTTTACGTTCTATGATATTTTTTGATCAGATGCGTAGTTCTCGAGATATATCAAGATATTTAAAAGTTCCGAAACCGCACCAACATAATAGAGATACAGAAACACCGTGGCCCCTTTCTTTGAGATATCTCTGCACTATTGCGAGCTGCAAATGCCACTTCCAGCTTAGCTGTGCAGAAGAAGAACAACAAGAAGAAGAAATATCTCGAAATATGTCCGTCAGGCCCCTTCCCTTGACATAAATCTGCAAATATCTCGGAAACGAAGCGAGCTATGGCAAAACGTTAAGAGACCTTATTTGTAGAGAATTAAGTTTCCTACTTTTTACGTTCTATGATATTTTTTGATCAGATGCGTAGTTCTCGAGATATATCAAGATATTTAAAAGTTCCGAAGCCGCACCAACATAATAGAGATACAGAAACACCGTGGCCCCTTTCTGTGAGATAACTCTGCACTATTGCGAGCTGTAAATGCCACTTCCAGTTTAGCTGTGCAGAAGAAGAACAACAAGAAGAAGAAATATCTCGAAATATGTCCATCAGGACCCTTCCCTTGAGATAAATCTGCAAATATCTCGGAAACGAAGCGAGCTATGGCAAAATGTTAAGAGACCTTTTTTGTAAAGAATTATGTTTCCTACAATTTATGTTCTATGATATTTTTTGATCAGAAGCGTAGTTTTCGAGATATATCGAGATATTTAAAAGTTCCGAAGCCGCACCAACATAATAGAGATACAGAAACACCGTGGCCCCTTTCTTTGGGATAACCCTGCACTATTGCGAGCTGCAAATGCCACTTCCAGCTTAGCTGTGCAGAAGAAGAACAACAAGAAGAAGAAATATCTCGAAATATGTCCGTCAGACCCCTTCCCTTGAGATGAATCTGCAAATATCTCGGAAACGAAGCGAGCTATGGCAAAATGTTAAGAGACCTTTTTTGTAGAGAATAATGTTTCCTACAATTTACGTTCTATGATATTTTTTGATCAGAAGCGTAGTTCTCGAGATATATCAAGATATTTAAAAGATCCGAAGCCGCACCAACATAATAGAGGTACAGAAACACCGTGGCCCCTTTCTTTGAGATAACTCTGCACTAGTGCGAGCCGCAAATGCCACTTCCAGCTTAGCTGTGCAGAAGAAGAACAACAAGAAGAAGAAATATCTCGAAATATGTACGTCAGGCCCCTTCCCTTGAGATAAATATGCAAATATCTCGGAAACGAAGCGAGCTGTGGCAAAATGTTAAGAGACCGTTGTTGTAGAGAATTAAGTTTCCTACTTTTTATGTTCTATGATATTTTTTGATCAGACGCGTAGTTCTCGAGATATATCAAGATATTTAAAAGTTCCGAAGCCGCACCAACATAATAGAGATACAGAAACACCGTGGCCCCTTTCTTTGAGATAACTCTGCACTATTGCGAGCTGCAAATGCCACTTCCAGCTTAGCTGTGCAGAAGAAGAACAACAAGAAGAAGAAATATCTCGAAATATGTCCGTCAGGCCAGTTCCTTTGAGCTGAATCTGCAAATATCTCGGAAACGAAGCGAGCTATGGCAAAATGGTAAGAGACCTTTTTTGTAGAGAATTAAGTTTCCTACGTTTTATGTTCGATGATATTTTTTGATCAGATGCGTAGTTCTCGAGATATATCCAGATATTTAAAAGTTCCGAAGCTGCACCAACATAATAGAGGTACAGAAACACCGTGGCCCCTTTCTTTGAGATAACTCTGCACTAGTGCGAGCCGCAAATGCCACTTCCAGCTTAGCTGTGCAGAAGAAGAACAACAAGAAGAAGAAATATCTCGAAATATGTCCGTCAGGCCCCTTCCCTTGAGATAAATATGCAAATATCTCGGAAACGAAGCGAGCTATGGCAAAATCTTAAGAGACCTTTTATGTAGAGAATTAAGTTTCCTACTTTTTATGTTCTATGATATTTTTTGATCAGATGCGTAGTTCTCGAGATATATCAAGATATTTAAAAGTTCCGAAGCCGCACCAACATAATAGAGATACAGAAACACCGTGGCCCCTTTCTTTGAGATAACTCTGCACTAGTGCGAGCCGCAAATGCCACTTCCAGCTTAGCTGTGCAGAAGAAGAACAACAAGAAGAAGAAATATCTCGAAATATGTCCGTCAGGCCCCTTCCCTTGAGATAAATCTGCAAATATCTCGGAAACGAAGCGAGCTATGGCAAAATGTTAAGAGACCTTTTTTGTAGAGAATTAAGTTTCCTACTTTTTATGTTCTATGATATTTTTTGATCAGATGCGTAGGTCTCGAGATATATCAAGATATTTAAAAGTTCCGAAGCCGCACCAACATAATAGAGATACAGAAACACCGTGGCCCCTTTCTTTGAGATAACTCTGCACTATTGCGAGCTGGAAATGCCACTTCCAGTTTAGCTGTGCAGAAGAAGAACAACAAGAAGAAGAAATATCTCGAAATATGTCCGTTAGGCCCCTTCCCATGAGATAAATCTGCAAATATCTCGGAAACGAAGCGAGCTATTGCAAAATGTTAAGAGACCTTTTTTGTAGAGAATTAAGTTTCCTACTTTTTATGTTCTATGATATTTTTTGATCAGAAGCGTAGTTTTCGAGATATATCGAGATATTTAAAAGTTCCGAAGCCGCACCAACATAATAGAGATACAGAAACACCGTGGCCCCTTTCTTTGAGATAACTCTGCACTAGTGCGAGCCGCAAATGCCACTTCCAGCTTAGCTGTGCAGAAGAAGAACAACAAGAAGAAGAAATATCTCGAAATATGTCCGTCAGGCCCCTTCCCTTGAGATATATCTGCAAATATCTCGGAAACGAAGCGAGCTATGGCAAAATGTTAAGAGACCTTTTTTGTAGAGAATTATGTTTCCTACAATTTATGTTCTATGATATTTTTTGATCAGAAGCGTAGTTTTCGTGATATATCGAGATATTTAAAAGTTCCGAAGCCGCACCAACATAATA
Source organism: Osmia lignaria lignaria (assembly GCF_051020975.1). Lineage (NCBI taxonomy): Eukaryota > Metazoa > Arthropoda > Insecta > Hymenoptera > Megachilidae > Osmia > Osmia lignaria. The sequence continues at coordinate 11,114,948 of NW_027478160.1, forward strand.
GAGATACAGAAACACCGTGGCCCCTTTCTTTGAGATAACTCTGCACTAGTGCGAGCCGCAAATGCCACTTCCAGCTTAGCTGTGCAGAAGAAGAACAACAAGAAGAAGAAATATCTCGAAATATGTCCGTCAGGCCCCTTCCCTTGAGATAAATATGCAAATATCTCGGAAACGAAGCGAGCTATGGCAAAATGTTAAGAGACCTTTTTTGTAGAGAATTAAGTTTCCTACCTTTTATGTTCTATGATATTTTTTGATCAGATGCGTAGTTCTCGAGATATATCTAGATATTTAAAAGTTCCGAAGCCGCACCAACATAATAGAGATACAGAAACACCGTGGCCCCTTTCTTTGAGATAACTCTGCACTATTGCGAGCTGCAAATGCCACTTCCAGCTTAGCTGTGTAGAGGAAGAACAACAAGAAGAAGAAATATCTCGAAATATGTCCGTCAGGCCCCTTCCCTTGAGATATATCTGCAAATATCTCGGAAACGAAGCGAGCTATGGCAAAATGTTAAGAGACCTTTTTTGTAGAGAATTATGTTTCCTACAATTTATGTTCTATGATATTTTTTGATCAGAAGCGTAGTTTTCGAGATATATCGTGATATTTAAAAGTTCCGAAGCCGCACCAACATAATAGAGATACAGAAACACCGTGGCCCCTTTCTTTGAGATAACTCTGCACTAGTGCGAGCCGCAAATGCCACTTCCAGCTTAGCTGTGCAGAAGAAGAACAACAAGAAGAAGAAATATCTCGAAATATGTCCGTCAGGCCCCTTCCCTTGAGATAAATATGCAAATATCTCGGAAACAAAGCGAGCTATGGCAAAATGTTAAGCGACCTTTTTTGTAGAGAATTAAGTTTCCTACTTTTTATGTTCTATGATATTTTTTGATCAGATACGTAGTTCTCGAGATATATCAAGATATTTAAAAGTTCCGAAGCCGCACCAACATAATAGAGATACAGAAACACCGTGGCCCCTTTCTTTGAGATAACTCTGCACTATTGCGAGCTGGAAATGCCACTTCCAGTTTAGCTGTGCAGAAGAAGAACAACAAGAAGAAGAAATATCTCGAAATATGTCCGTTAGGCCCCTTCCCTTGAGATAAATCTGCAAATATCTCGGAAACGAAGCGAGCTATGGCAAAATGTTAAGAGACCTTTTTTGTAGAGAATTAAGTTTCCTACCTTTTATGTTCTATGATATTTTTTGATCAGATGCGTAGTTCTCGAGATATATCAAGATATTTAAAAGTTCCGAAGCCGCACCAACATAATAGAGATACAGAAACACCGTGGCCCCTTTCTTTGAGATAACTCTGCACTATTGCGAGCTGCAAATGCCACTTCCAGCTTAGCTGTGTAGAGGAAGAACAACAAGAAGAAGAAATATCTCGAAATATGTCCGTCAGGCCCCTTCCCTTGAGATATATCTGCAAATATCTCGGAAACGAAGCGAGCTCTGGCAAAATGTTAAGAGACCTTTTTTGTAGAGAATTATGTTTCCTACAATTTATGTTCTATGATATTTTTTGATCAGAAGCGTAGTTTTCGAGATATATCGAGATATTTAAAAGTTCCGAAGCCGCACCAACATAATAGAGATACAGAAACACCGTGGCCCCTTTCTTTGAGATAACTCTGCACTAGTGCGAGCCGCAAATGCCACTTCCAGCTTAGCTGTGCAGAAGAAGAACAACAAGAAGAAGAAATATCTCGAAATATGTCCGTCAGGCCCCTTCCCTTGAGATAAATATGCAAATATCTCGGAAACAAAGCGAGCTATGGCAAAATGTTAAGAGACCTTTTTTGTAGAGAATTAAGTTTCCTACTTTTTATGTTCTATGATATTTTTTGATCAGATACGTAGTTCTCGAGATATATCAAGATATTTAAAAGTTCCGAAGCCGCACCAACATAATAGAGATACAGAAACACCGTGGCCCCTTTCTTTGAGATAACTCTGCACTATTGCGAGCTGGAAATGCCACTTCCAGTTTAGCTGTGCAGAAGAAGAACAACAAGAAGAAGAAATATCTCGAAATATGTCCGTTAGGCCCCTTCCCTTGAGATAAATCTGCAAATATCTCGGAAACAAAGCGAGCTATGGCAAAATGTTAAGAGACCTTTTTTGTAGAGAATTAAGTTTCCTACTTTTTATGTTCTATGATATTTTTTGATCAGAAGCGTAGTTTTCGAGATATATCGAGATATTTAATAGTTCCGAAGCCGCACCAACATAATAGAGATACAGAAACACCGTGGCCCCTTTCTTTGAGATAACTCTGCACTATTGCGAGCTGCAAATGCCACTTCCAGCTTAGCTGTGCAGAGGAAGAACAACAAGAAGAAGAAATATCTCGAAATATGTCCGTCAGGCCCCTTCCCTTGAGATAAATCTGCAAATATCTCGGAAACAAAGCGAGCTATGGCAAAATGTTAAGAGACCTTTTTTGTAGAGAATTAAGTTTCCTACTTTTTATGTTCTATGATATTTTTTGATCAGAAGCGTAGTTTTCGAGATATATCGAGATATTTAAAAGTTCCGAAGCCGCACCAACATAATAGAGATACAGAAACACCGTGGCCCCTTTCTTTGAGATAACTCTGCACTAGTGCGAGCCGCAAATGCCACTTCCAGCTTAGCTGTGCAGAAGAAGAACAACAAGAAGAAGAAATATCTCGAAATATGTCCGTCAGGCCCCTTCCCTTGAGATAAATATGCAAATATCTCGGAAACAAAGCGAGCTATGGCAAAATGTTAAGAGACCTTTTTTGTAGAGAATTAAGTTTCCTACTTTTTATGTTCTATGATATTTTTTGATCAGATACGTAGTTCTCGAGATATATCAAGATATTTAAAAGTTCCGAAGCCGCACCAACATAATAGAGATACAGAAACACCGTGGCCCCTTTCTTTGAGATAACTCTGCACTATTGCGAGCTGGAAATGCCACTTCCAGTTTAGCTGTGCAGAAGAAGAACAACAAGAAGAAGAAATATCTCGAAATATGTCCGTTAGGCCCCTTCCCTTGAGATAAATCTGCAAATATCTCGGAAACAAAGCGAGCTATGGCAAAATGTTAAGAGACCTTTTTTGTAGAGAATTAAGTTTCCTACTTTTTATGTTCTATGATATTTTTTGATCAGAAGCGTAGTTTTCGAGATATATCGAGATATTTAAAAGTTCCGAAGCCGCACCAACATAATAGAGATACAGAAACACCGTGGCCCCTTTCTTTGAGATAACTCTGCACTATTGCGAGCTGCAAATGCCACTTCCAGCTTAGCTGTGCAGAGGAAGAACAACAAGAAGAAGAAATATCTCGAAATATGTCCGTCAGGCCCCTTCCCTTGAGATAAATCTGCAAATATCTCGGAAACAAAGCGAGCTATGGCAAAATGTTAAGAGACCTTTTTTGTAGAGAATTAAGTTTCCTACTTTTTATGTTCTATGATATTTTTTGATCAGAAGCGTAGTTTTCGAGATATATCGAGATATTTAAAAGTTCCGAAGCCGCACCAACATAATAGAGATACAGAAACACCGTGGCCCCTTTCGTTGAGATAACTCTGCACTAGTGCGAGCCGTAAATGCCACTTCCAGCTTACCTGTGCAGAAGAAGAACAACAAGAAGAAGAAATATCTCGAAATATGTCCGTCCGGCCCCTTCCCTTGAGATAAATCTGCAAATATCTCGGAAACGAAGCGAGCTATGGTAAAATGTTAAGAGACCTTTTTTGTAGAGAATTAAGTTTTCTACTTTTTATGTTCTATGATATTTTTTCATCAGATGCGTAGTTCTCGAGATATATCAAGATATTTAAAAGTTCCGAAGCCGCACCAACATAATAGAGATACAGAAACACCGTGGCCCCTTTCTTTGAGATAACTCTGCACTATTGCGAGCTGCAAATGCCACTTCCAGCTTAGCTGTGCAGAGGAAGAACAACAAGAAGAAGAAATATCTCGAAATATGTCCGTCAGGCCAGTTCCTTTGAGCTGAATCTGCAAATATCTCGGAAACGAAGCGAGCTATGGCAAAATGTTGAGAGACGTTTTTTGTAGAGAATTATGTTTCCTACAATTTATGTTCTATGATATTTTTTGATCAGAAGCGTAGTTTTCGAGATATATCGAGATATTTAAAAGTTCCGAAGCCGCACCAACATAATAGGGATACAGAAACACCGTGGCCCCTTTCTTTGAGATAACTCTGCATTAGTGCGAGCCGCAAATGCCACTTCCAGCTTAGCTGTGCAGAAGAAGAACAACAAGAAGAAGAAATATCTCGAAATATGTCCGTCAGGCCCCTTCCCTTGAGATATATCTGCAAATATCTCGGAAACGAAGCGAGCTATGGCAAAATGTTAAGAGACCGTTTTTGTAGAGAATTAACTTTCCTACTTTTTATGTTCTATGATATTTTTTGATCAGACGCGTAGTTCTCGAGATATATCAAGATATTTAAAAGTTCCGAAGCCGCACCAACATAATAGAGATACAGAAACACCGTGGCCCCTTTCTTTGAGATAACTCTGCACTATTGCGAGCTGGAAATGCCACTTCCAGTTTAGCTGTGCAGAAGAAGAACAACAAGAAGAAGAAATATCTCGAAATATGTCCGTTAGGCCCCTTCCCTTGAGATAAATCTGCAAATATCTCGGAAACGAAGCGAGCTATGGCAAAATGTTAAGAGACCTTTTTTGTAGAGAATTAAGTTTCCTACTTTTTATGTTCTATGATATTTTTTGATCAGAAGCGTAGTTTTCGAGATATATCGAGATATTTAAAAGTTCCGAAGCCGCACCAACATAATAAAGATACAGAAACACCGTGGCCCCTTTCTTTGAGATAACTCTGCACTAGTGCGAGCCGCAAATGCCACTTCCAGCTTAGCTGTGCAGAAGAAGAACAACAAGAAGAAGAAATATCTCGAAATATGTCCGTCAGGCCCCTTCCCTTGAGATAAATTTGCAAATATCTCGGAAACGAAGCGAGGTATGGCAAAATGTTAAGAGACCTTTTTTGTAGAGAATTAAGTTTCCTACTTTTTATGTTCTATGATATTTTTTGATCAGATGCGTAGTTCTCGAGATATATCAAGATATTTAAAAGTTCCGAAGCCGCACCATCATAATAGGGATACAGAAACACCGTGGCCCCTTTCTTTGAGATAACTCTGCACTAGTGCGAGCCGCAAATGCCACTTCCAGCTTAGCTGTGCAGAAGAAGAACAACAAGAAGAAGAAATATCTCGAAATATGTCCGTCAGGCCACTTCCCTTGAGATGAATCTGCAAATATCTCGGAAACGAAGCGAGCTATGGCAAAATGTTAAGAGACGTTTTTTGTTGAGAATTATATTTCCTACAATTTATGTTCTATGATATTTTTTGATCAGAAGCGTAGTTCTGGAGATAGATCAAGATACTTAAAAGTTCCGAAGCCGCACCAAACATAATAGAGATACAGAAACACCGTGGCCCCTTTCTTTGGGATAACTCTGCACTATTGCGAGCTGCAAATGCCACTTCCAGCTTAGCTGTGCAGAAGAAGAACAACAAGAAGAAGAAATATCTCGAAATATGTCCGTCAGGCCACTTCCCTTGAGATAAATCTGCAAATATCTCGGAAACGAAGCGAGCTATGGCAGAATGTTAAGAGACCTTTTTTGTAGAGAATTAAGTTGCCTACTTTTTATGTTCGATGATATTTTTTGATCAGATGCGTAGTTCTCGAGATATATCAAGATACTTAAAAGTTCCGAAGCTGCACCAACATAATAGAGGTACAGAAACACCGTGGCCTCTTTCTTTGAGATAACTCTGCACTATTGCGAGCTGCAAATGCCACTTCGAGCTTAGCTGTGCAGAAGAAGAACAACAAGAAGAAGAAATATCTCGAAATATGTCCGTCAGGCCCCTTCCCTTGAGATATATCTGCAAATATCTCGGAAACGAAGCGAGCTATGGCAAAATGTTAAGAGACCGTTTTTGTAGAGAATTAACTTTCCTACTTTTTATGTTCTATGATATTTTTTGATCAGACGCGTAGTTCTCGAGATATATCAAGATATTTAAAAGTTCCGAAGCCGCACCAACATAATAGAGATACAGAAACACCGTGGCCCCTTTCTTTGAGATAACTCTGCACTATTGCGAGCTGGAAATGCCACTTCCAGTTTAGCTGTGCAGAAGAAGAACAACAAGAAGAAGAAATATCTCGAAATATGTCCGTTAGGCCCCTTCCCTTGAGATAAATCTGCAAATATCTCGGAAACGAAGCGAGCTATGGCAAAATGTTAAGAGACCTTTTTTGTAGAGAATTAAGTTTCCTACTTTTTATGTTCTATGATATTTTTTGATCAGAAGCGTAGTTTTCGAGATATATCGAGATATTTAAAAGTTCCGAAGCCGCACCAACATAATAAAGATACAGAAACACCGTGGCCCCTTTCTTTGAGATAACTCTGCACTAGTGCGAGCCGCAAATGCCACTTCCAGCTTAGCTGTGCAGAAGAAGAACAACAAGAAGAAGAAATATCTCGAAATATGTCCGTCAGGCCCCTTCCCTTGAGATAAATTTGCAAATATCTCGGAAACGAAGCGAGGTATGGCAAAATGTTAAGAGACCTTTTTTGTAGAGAATTAAGTTTCCTACTTTTTATGTTCTATGATATTTTTTGATCAGATGCGTAGTTCTCGAGATATATCAAGATATTTAAAAGTTCCGAAGCCGCACCAACATAATAGGGATACAGAAACACCGTGGCCCCTTTCTTTGAGATAACTCTGCACTAGTGCGAGCCGCAAATGCCACTTCCAGCTTAGCTGTGCAGAAGAAGAACAACAAGAAGAAGAAATATCTCGAAATATGTCCGTCAGGCCACTTCCCTTGAGATGAATCTGCAAATATCTCGGAAACGAAGCGAGCTATGGCAAAATGTTAAGAGACGTTTTTTGTTGAGAATTATATTTCCTACAATTTATGTTCTATGATATTTTTTGATCAGAAGCGTAGTTCTCGAGATAGATCAAGATACTTAAAAGTTCCGAAGCCGCACCAAACATAATAGAGATACAGAAACACCGTGGCCCCTTTCTTTGGGATAACTCTGCACTATTGCGAGCTGCAAATGCCACTTCCAGCTTAGCTGTGCAGAAGAAGAACAACAAGAAGAAGAAATATCTCGAAATATGTCCGTCAGGCCACTTCCCTTGAGATAAATCTGCAAATATCTCGGAAACGAAGCGAGCTATGGCAGAATGTTAAGAGACCTTTTTTGTAGAGAATTAAGTTGCCTACTTTTTATGTTCGATGATATTTTTTGATCAGATGCGTAGTTCTCGAGATATATCAAGATACTTAAAAGTTCCGAAGCTGCACCAACATAATAGAGGTACAGAAACACCGTGGCCTCTTTCTTTGAGATAACTCTGCACTATTGCGAGCTGCAAATGCCACTTCGAGCTTAGCTGTGCAGAAGAAGAACAACAAGAAGAAGAAATATCTCGAAATATGTCCGTCAGACCCCTTCCCTTGAGATGAATCTGCAAATATCTCGGAAACGAAGCGAGCTATGGCAAAATGTTGAGAGACCTTTTTTGTAGAGAATAATATTTCCTACAATTTACGTTCTATGATATTTTTTGATCAGAAGCGTAGTTTTCGAGATATATCGAGATATTTAAAAGTTCCGAAGCCGCACCAACATAATAAAGATACAGAAACACCGTGGCCCCTTTCTTTGAGATAACTCTGCACTAGTGCGAGCCGCAAATGCCACTTCCAGCTTAGCTGTGCAGAAGAAGAACAACAAGAAGAAGAAATATCTCGAAATATGTCCGTCAGGCCCCTTGCCTTGAGATAAATCTGCAAATATCTCGGAAACGAAGCGAGCTATGGCAAAATGGTAAGAGACCTTTTTTGTAGAGAATTAAGTTTCCTACTTTTTATGTTGTATGATATTTTTTGATCAGATGCGTAGTTCTCGAGATATATCAAGATATTTAAAAGTTCCGAAGCCGCACCAACATAATAGAGATACAGAAACACCGTGGCCCCTTTCTTTGAGATAACTCTGCACTATTGCGAGCTGCAAATGCCACTTCCAGCGTAGCTGTGCAGAGGAAGAACAACAAGAAGAAGAAATATCTCGAAATATGTCCGTCAGGCCAGTTCCTTTGAGCTGAATCTGCAAATATCTCGGAAACGAAGCGAGCTATGGCAAAATGTTAAGAGACGTTTTTTGTAGAGAATTATGTTTCCTACAATTTATGTTCTATGATATTTTTTGATCAGAAGCGTAGTTTTCGAGATATATCGAGATATTTAAAAGTTCTGAAGCCGCACCAACATAATAGGGATACAGAAACACCGTGGCCCCTTTCTTTGAGATAACTCTGCACTAGTGCGAGCCGCAAATGCCACTTCCAGCTTAGCTGTGCAGAAGAAGAACAACAAGAAGAAGAAATATCTCGAAATATGTCCGTCAGGCCTCTTCCCTTGAGATAAATCTGCAAATATCTCGGAAACGAAGCGAGCTATGGCAAAATGTTAAGAGACCTTTTTTGTAGAGAATTATGTTTCCTACTTTTTATGTTCGATGATATTTTTTGATCAGATGCGTAGTTCTCGAGATACATCAAGATATTTAAAAGTTCCGAAGCTGCACCAACATAATAGAGGTACAGAAACACCGTGGCCTCTTTCTTTGAGATAACTCTGCACTATTGCGAGCTGCAAATGCCACTTCGAGCTTAGCTGTGCAGAAGAAGAACAACAAGAAGAAGAAATATCTCGAAATATGTCCGTCAGACCCCTTCCCTTGAGATGAATCTGCAAATATCTCGGAAACGAAGCGAGCTATGGCAAAATGTTAAGAGACCTTTTTTGTAGAGAATTAAGTTTCCTACTTTTTATGTTCTATGATATTTTTTGATCAGAAGCGTAGTTCTCGAGATAGATCAAGATACTTAAAAGTTCCGAAGCCGCACCAAACATAATAGAGATACAGAAACACCGTGGCCCCTCTCTTTGAGATAACTCTGCACTATTGCGAGCTGCAAATGCCACTTCCAGCTTAGCTGTGCAGAAGAAGAACAACAAGAAGAAGAAATATCTCGAAATATGTCCGTCAGGCCCCTTCCCTTGAGATAAATCTGCAAATATCTCGGAAACGAAGCGAGCTATGGCAAAATGTTAAGAGACCTTTTTTCTAGATAATTAAGTTTCCTACTTTTTATGTTCTATGATATTTTTCGATCAGAGGCGTAGTTCTCGAGATATATCAAGATATTTAAAAGTTCCGAAGCCGCACCAACATAATAGAGATACAGAAACACCGTGGCCCCTTTCTTTGAGATAACTCTGCACGATTGCGAGCTGGAAATGCCACTTCCAGTTTAGCTGTGCAGAAGAAGAACAACAAGAAGAAGAAATATCTCGAAATATGTCCATCAGGACCCTTCCCTTGAGATAAATCTGCAAATATCTCGGAAACGAAGCGGGCTATGGCAAAATGTTAAGAGACCTTTTTTGTAGAGAATTATGTTTCCTACAATTTATTTTCTATGATATTTTTTGATCAGAAGCGTAGTTTTCGAGATATATCGAGATATTTAAAAGTTCCGAAGGCGCACCAACATAATAGAGATACAGAAACACCGTGGCCCCTTTCTTTGGGATAACTCTGCACTATTGCGAGCTGCAAATGCCACTTCCAGCTTAGCTGTGCAGAAGAAGAACAACAAGAAGAAGAAATATCTCGAAATATGTCCGTCAGGCCACTTCCCTTGAGATAAATCTGCAAATATCTCGGAAACGAAGCGAGCTATGGCAAAATGTTAAGAGACCTTTTTTGTAGAGAATTAAGTTGCCTACTTTTTATGTTCGATGATATTTTTTGATCAGATGCGTAGTTCTCGAGATATATCAAGATACTTAAAAGTTCCGAAGCTGCACCAACATAATAGAGGTACAGAAACACCGTGGCCTCTTTCTTTGAGATAACTCTGCACTATTGCGAGCTGCAAATGCCACTTCGAGCTTAGCTGTGCAGAAGAAGAACAACAAGAAGAAGAAATATCTCGAAATATGTCCGTCAGACCCCTTCCCTTGAGATGAATCTGCAAATATCTCGGAAACGAAGCGAGCTATGGCAAAATGTTGAGAGACCTTTTTTGTAGAGAATAATATTTCCTACAATTTACGTTCTATGATATTTTTTGATCAGAAGCGTAGTTTTCGAGATATATCGAGATATTTAAAAGTTCCGAAGCCGCACCAACATAATAGAGATACAGAAACACCGTGGCCCCTTTCTTTGAGATAACTCTGCACTAGTGCGAGCCGCAAATGCCACTTCCAGCTTAGCTGTGCAGAAGAAGAACAACAAGAAGAAGAAATATCTCGAAATATGTCCGTCAGGCCCCTTCCCTTGAGATAAATATGCAAATATCTCGGAAACGAAGCGAGCTATGGCAAAATGTTAAGAGACCTTTTTTGTATAGAATTAAGTTTCCTACTTTTTATGTTGTATGATATTTTTTGATCAGATGCCTAGTTCTCGAGATATATCAAGATATTTAAAAGTTCCGAAGCAGCACCAACATAATAGAGATACAGAAACACCGTGGCCCCTTTCTTTGAGATAACTCTGCACTATTGCGAGCTGCAAATGCCACTTCCAGCTTAGCTGCGCAGAGGAAGAACAACAAGAAGAAGAAATATCTCGAAATATGTCCGTCAGGCCAGTTCCTTTGAGCTGTATCTGCAAATATGTCGGAAACGAAGCGGGCTGTGGCAAAATGTTAAGAGACGTTTTTTGTGGAGAATTATGTTTCCTACAATTTATGTTCTATGATATTTTTTGATCAGAAGCGTAGTTCTGGAGATATATCGAGATATTTAAAAGTTCCGAAGACGCACCAACATAATAGAGATACAGAAACACCGTGGCCCCTTTCTTTGAGATAACTCTGCACTATTGCGAGCTGTAAATGCCACTTCCAGCTTAGCTGTGCAGAAGAAGAACAACAAGAAGAAGAAATATCTCGAAATATGTCCGTCAGGCCCCTTCCCTTGAGATATATCTGCAAATATCTCGGAAACGAAGCGAGCTATGGCAAAATGTTAAGAGACCTTTTTTGTAGAGAATTATGTTTCCTACAATTTATGTTCTATGATCTTTTTTGATCAGAAGCGTAGTTTTCGAGATATATCGAGATATTTAAAAGTTCCGAAGCCGCACCAACATAATAGAGATACAGAAACACCGTGGCCCCTTTCTTTGAGATAACTCTGCACTAGTGCGAGCCGCAAATGCCACTTCCAGCTTAGCTATGCAGAACAAGAACAACAAGAAGAAGAAATATCTCGAAATATGTCCGTCAGGCCCCTTGCCTTGAGATAAATCTGCAAATATCTCGGAAACGAAGCGAGCTATGGCAAAATGTTAAGAGACCTTTTTTGTAGAGAATTAAGTTTCCTACTTTTTATGTTCTATGATATTTTTTGATCAGATGCGTAGTTCTCGAGATATATCAAGATATTTAAAAGTTCCGAAGCCGCACCAACATAATAGAGATACAGAAACACCGTGGCCCCTTTCTTTGAGATAACTCTGCACTATTGCGAGCTGCAAATGCCACTTCCAGCTTAGCTGTGCAGAGGAAGAACAACAAGAAGAAGAAATATCTCGAAATATGTCCGTTAGGCCCCTTCCCTTGAGCTGAATCTGCAAATATCTCGGAAACGAAGCGAGCTATGGCAAAATGTTAAGAGACGTTTTTTGTAGAGAATTATGTTTCCTACAATTTATGTTCTATGATATTTTTTGATCAGAAGCGTAGTTTTCGAGATATATCGAGATATTTAAAAGTTCTGAAGCCGCACCAACATAATAGGGATACAGAAACACCGTGGCCCCTTTCTTTGAGATAACTCTGCACTAGTGCGAGCCGCAAATGCCACTTCCAGCTTAGCTGTGCAGAAGAAGAACAACAAGAAGAAGAAATATCTCGAAATATGTCCGTCAGGCCTCTTCCCTTGAGATAAATCTGCAAATATCTCGGAAACGAAGCGAGCTATGGCAAAATGTTAAGAGACCTTTTTTGTAGAGAATTATGTTTCCTACTTTTTATGTTCGATGATATTTTTTGATCAGATGCGTAGTTCTCGAGATACATCAAGATATTTAAAAGTTCCGAAGCTGCACCAACATAATAGAGGTACAGAAACACCGTGGCCTCTTTCTTTGAGATAACTCTGCACTATTGCGAGCTGCAAATGCCACTTCGAGCTTAGCTGTGCAGAAGAAGAACAACAAGAAGAAGAAATATCTCGAAATATGTCCGTCAGACCCCTTCCCTTGAGATGAATCTGCAAATATCTCGGAAACGAAGCGAGCTATGGCAAAATGTTAAGAGACCTTTTTTGTAGAGAATTAAGTTTCCTACTTTTTATGTTCTATGATATTTTTTGATCAGATGCGTAGTTCTCGAGATATATCAAGATATTTAAAAGTTCCGAAGCCGCACCAACATAATAGAGATACAGAAACACCGTGGCCCCTTTCTTTGAGATAACTCTGCACTATTGCGAGCTGGAAATGCCACTTCCAGTTTAGCTGTGCAGAAGAAGAACAACAAGAAGAAGAAATATCTCGAAATATGTCCGTCAGGCCCCTTCCCTTGAGATAAATATGCAAATATCTCGGAAACGAAGCGAGCTATGGCAAAATGTTAAGAGACCTTTTTTGTAGAGAATTAAGTTTCCTACTTTTTATGTTCTATAATATTTTTTGATCAGATGCGTAGTTCTCGAGATATATCAAGATATTTAAAAGTTCCGAAGCCGCACCAACATAATAGAGATACAGAAACACCGTGGCCCCTTTCTTTGAGATAACTCTGCACTATTGCGAGCTGCAAATGCCACTTCCAGCTTAGCTGCGCAGAGGAAGAACAACAAGAAGAAGAAATATCTCGAAATATGTCCGTCAGGCCACTCCCTTTGAGCTGTATCTGCAAATATCTCGGAAACGAAGCGAGCTATGGCAAAATGTTAAGAGACGTTTTTTGTAGAGAATTATGTTTCCTACAATTTATGTTCTATGATATTTTTTGATCAGAAGCGTAGTTCTCGAGATAGATCAAGATACTTAAAAGTTCCGAAGCCGCACCAAACATAATAGAGATACAGAAACACCGTGGCCCCTTTCTTTGAGATAACTGTGCACCAGTGCGAGCCGCAAATGCCACTTCCAGCTTAGCTGTGCAGAAGAAGAACAACAAGAAGAAGAAATATCTCGAAATATGTCCGTCAGGCCCCTTCCCTTGAGATATATCTGCAAATATCTCGGAAACGAAGCGAGCTATGGCAAAATCTTAAGAGACCTTTTTTGTAGAGAATTCAGTTTCCTACTTTTCATGTTCTATGATATTTTTTGATCAGATGCGTAGTTCTCGAGATATATCAAGATATTTAAAAGTTCCGAAGCCGCACCAACATAATAGAGATACAGAAACACCGTGGCCCCTTTCTTTGAGATAACTGTGCACTATTGCGAGCTGCAAATGCCACTTCCAGCTTAGCTGTGCAGAAGAAGAACAACAAGAAGAAGAAATATCTCGAAATATGTCCGTCAGGCCCCTTCCCTTGAGATATATCTGCAAATATCTCGGAAACGAAGCGAGCTATGGCAAAATGTTAAGAGACCTTTTTTGTAGAGAATTATGTTTCCTACAATTTAGGTTCTATGATATTTTTTGATCAGAAGCGTAGTTTTCGAGATATATCGAGATATTTAAAAGTTCCGAAGCCGCACCAACATAATAGAGATACAGAAACACCGTGGCCCCTTTCTTTGAGATAACTCTGCACTATTGCGAGCTGTAAATGCCACTTCCAGCTTAGCTGTGCAGAAGAAGAACAACAAGAAGAAGAAATATCTCGAAATATGTCCGTCAGGCCCCTTCCCTTGAGATAAATATGCAAATATCTCGGAAACGAAGCGAGCTATGGCAAAATGTTAAGAAACCTTTTTTGTAGGGAATTAAGTTTCCTACTTTTTATGTTCTATGATATTTTTTGATCAGATGCGTAGTTCTCGAGATATATCAAGATATTTAAAAGTTCCGAAGCCGCACCATCATAATAGAGATACAGAAACACCGTGGCCCCTTTCTTTGAGATAACTCTGCACTATTGCGAGCTGCAAATGCCACTTCCAGCTTAGCTGTGCAGAAGAAGAACAACAAGAAGAAGAAATATCTCGAAATATGTCCGTCAGGCCCCTTCCCTTGAGATAAATCTGCAAATATCTCGGAAACGAAGAGAGCTATGGCAAAATGTTAAGAGACCTTCTTTGTAGAGAATTAAGTTTCCTACTTTTCATGTTCTATGATATTTTTTGATCAGATGCGTAGTTCTCGAGATATATCAAGATATTTAAAAGTTCCGAAGCCGCACCAACATAATAGAGATACAGAAACACCGTGGCCCCTTTCTTTGAGATAACTCTGCACTATTGCGAGCTGTAAATGCCACTTCCAGCTTAGCTGTGCAGAAGAAGAACAACAAGAAGAAGAAATATCTCGAAATATGTCCGTCAGGCCCCTTCCCTTGAGATAAATATGCAAATATCTCGGAAACGAAGCGAGCTATGGCAAAATGTTAAGAGACCTTTTTTGTAGAGAATTAAGTTTCCTACTTTTTATGTTGTATGATATTTTTTGATCAGATGCGTAGTTCTCGAGATATATCAAGATATTTAAAAGTTCCGAAGCCGCACCAACATAATAGAGATACAGAAACACCGTGGCCCCTTTCTTTGAGATAACTCTGCACTATTGCGAGCTGCAAATGCCACTTCCAGCTTAGCTGTGCAGAAGAAGAACAACAAGAAGAAGAAATATCTCGAAATATGTCCGTCAGGCCCCTTCCCTTGAGATATATCTGCAAATATCTCGGAAACGAAGCGAGCTATGGCAAAATGTTAAGAGACCTTTTTTGTAGAGAATTATGTTTCCTACAATTTAGTTTCTATGATATTTTTTTATCAGAAGCGTAGTTTTCGAGATATATCGAGATATTTAAAAGTTCCGAAGCCGCACCAACATAATAGAGATACAGAAACACCGTGGCCCCTTTCTTTGAGATAACTGTGCACCAGTGCGAGCCGCAAATGCCACTTCCAGCTTAGCTGTGCAGAAGAAGAACAACAAGAAAAAGAAATATCTCGAAATATGTCCGTCAGGCCCCTTCCCTTGAGATATATCTGCAAATATCTCGGAAACGAAGCGAGCTATGGCAAAATGTTAAGAGACCGTTTTTGTAGAGAATTATGTTTCCTACTTCTTATGTTCTATGATATTTTTTGATCAGACGCGTAGTTCTCGAGATATATCAAGATATTTAAAAGTTCCGAAGCCGCACCAACATAATAGAGATACAGAAACACCGTGGCCCCTTACTTTGAGATAACTCTGCACTATTGCGAGCTGCAAATGTCACTTCCAGCTTAGCTGTGCAGAAGAAGAACAACAAGAAGAAGAAATATCTCGAAATATGTCCGTGAGGCCCCTTCCCTTGAGATATATCTGCAAATATCTCGGAAACGAAGCGAGCTATGGCAAAATGTTAAGAGACCTTTTTTGTAGAGAATTATGTTTCCTACAATTTATGTTCTATGATATTTTTTGATCAGAAGCGTAGTTTTCGTGATATATCGAGATATTTAAAAGTTCCGAAGCCGCACCAACATAATAGAGATACAGAAACACCGTGGCCCCTTTCTCTGAGATAACTCTGCACTAGTGAGAGCCGCAAATGCCACTTCCAGCTTAGCTGTGCAGAAGAAGAACAACAAGAAGAAGAAATATCTCGAAATATGTCCGTCAGGCCCCTTCCCTTGAGATAAATATGCAAATATCTCGGAAACGAAGCGAGCTATGGCAAAATGTTAAGAGACCTTTTTTGTAGAGAATTAAGTTTCCTACTTTTTATGTTCTATGATATTATTTGATCAGATGCGTAGTTCTCGAGATATATCAAGATATTTAAAAGTTCCGAAGCCGCACCAACATAATAGAGATACAGAAACACCGTGGCCCCTTTCTTTGAGATAACTCTGCACTATTGCGAGCTGCAAATGCCATTCCAGCTTAGCTGTGCAGAGGAAGAACAACAAGA
This sequence comes from Osmia lignaria lignaria, assembly GCF_051020975.1. Lineage (NCBI taxonomy): Eukaryota > Metazoa > Arthropoda > Insecta > Hymenoptera > Megachilidae > Osmia > Osmia lignaria. Next base: position 11,131,154 of record NW_027478160.1, read on the forward strand.
AGAAGAAATATCTCGAAATATGTCCGTCAGGCCAGTTCCTTTGCGCTGAATCTGCAAATATCTCGGAAACGAAGCGAGCTATGGCAAACTGTTAAGAGACGTTTTTTGTAGAGAATTATGTTTCCTACAATTTATCTTCTATGATATTTTTTGATCAGATGCGTAGTTCTCGAGATATATCAAGATATTTAAAAGTTCCGAAGCCGCACCAACATAATAGAGATACAGAAACACCGTGGCCCCTCTCTTTGAGATAACTCTGCACTATTGCGAGCTGCAAATGCCACTTCCAGCTTAGCTGTGCAGAAGAAGAACAACAAGAAGAAGAAATATCTCGAAATATGTCCGTCAGGCCCCTTCCCTTGAGATAAATCTGCAAATATCTCGGAAACGAAGCGAGCTATGGCAAAATGTTTAGAGACCTTTCTTGTAGAGAATTAAGTTTCCTACTTTTTATGTAGTATGATATTTTTTGATCAGATGCGTAGTTCTCGAGATATATCAAGATATTTAAAAGTTCCGAAGCCGCACCAACATAATAGAGATACAGAAACACCGTGGCCCCTTTCTTTGAGATAACTCTGCACTATTGCGAGCTGCAAATGCCATTCCAGCTTAGCTGTGCAGAGGAAGAACAACAAGAAGAAGAAATATCTCGAAATATGTCCGTCAGGCCAGTTCCTTTGAGCTGAATCTGCAAATATCTCGGAAACGAAGCGAGCTATGGCAAACTGTTAAGAGACGTTTTTTGTAGAGAATTATGTTTCCTACAATTTATCTTCTATGATATTTTTTGATCAGATGCGTAGTTCTCGAGATATATCAAGATATTTAAAAGTTCCGAAGCCGCACCAACATAATAGAGATACAGAAACACCGTGGCCCCTCTCTTTGAGATAACTCTGCACTATTGCGAACTGCAAATGCCACTTCCAGCTTAGCTGTGCAGAAGAAGAACAACAAGAAGAAGAAATATCTCGAAATATGTCCGTCAGGCCCCTTCCCTTGAGATAAATCTGCAAATATCTCGGAAACGAAGCGAGCTATGGCAAAATGTTTAGAGACCTTTCTTGTAGAGAATTAAGTTTCCTACTTTTTATGTAGTATGATATTTTTTGATCAGATGCGTAGTTCTTGAGATATATCAAGATATTTAAAAGTTCCGAAGCTGCACCAACATAATAGAGGTACAGAAACACCGTGGCCTCTTTCTTTGAGATAACTCTGCACTATTGCGAGCTGCAAATGCCGCTTCGAGCTTAGCTGTGCAGAAGAAGAACAACAAGAAGAAGAAATATCTCGAAATATGTCCGTCAGACCCCTTCCCTTGAGATGAATCTGCAAATATCTTGGAAACGAAGCGAGCTATGGCAAAATGTTAAGAGACCTTTTTTGTAGAGAATAATGTTTTCTACAATTTACGTTGTATGATATTTTTTGATCAGAAGCGTAGTTTTCGAGATATATCGAGATATTTAAAAGTTCCGTAGCCGCACCAACATAATAGAGATACAGAAACACCGTGGCCCCTTTCTTTGAGATAACTCTGCACTATTGCGACCTGCAAATGCCACTTCCAGCTCAGCTGTGCAGAAGAAGAACAACAAGAAGAAGAAATATCTCGAAATATGTCCGTCAGGCCCCTTCCCTTGAGATAAATCTGCAAATATCTCGGAAACGAAGCGAGCTATGGCAAAATGTTAAGAGACCTTTTTTGTAGAGAATTAAGTTTCCTACTTTTTATGTTCTATGATATTTTTTGATCAGATGCGTAGTTCTCGAGATATATCAAGATATTTAAAAGTTCCGAAGCCGCACCAACATAATAAAGATACAGAAACACCGTGGCCCCTTTCTTTGAGATAACTCTGCACTAGTGCGAGCCGCAAATGCCACTTCCAGCTTAGCTGTGCAGAAGAAGAACAACAAGAAGAAGAAATATCTCGAAATATGTCCGTCAGGCCCCTTCCCTTGAGATAAATATGCAAATATCTCGGAAACGAAGCGAGCTATGGCAAAATGTTAAGAGACCTTTTTTGTAGAGAATTAAGTTTCCTACTTTTTATGTTCTATGATATTTTTTGATCAGATGCGTAGTTCTCGAGATATATCAAGATATTTAAAAGTTCCGAAGCCGCACCAACATAATAGGGATACAGAAACACCGTGGCCCCTTTCTTTGAGATAACTCTGCACTAGTGCGAGCCGCAAATGCCACTTCCAGCTTAGCTGTGCAGAAGAAGAACAACAAGAAGAAGAAATATCTCGAAATATGTCCGTCAGACCCCTTCCCTTGAGATGAATCTGCAAATATCTCGGAAACGAAGCGAGCTATGGCAAAACGTTGAGAGACCTTTTTTGTAGAGAATAATATTTCCTACAATTTACGTTCTATGATATTTTTTGATCAGAAGCGTAGTTCTCGAGATATATCAAGATATTTAAAAGTTCCGAAGCCGCACCAACATAATAGAGATACAGAAACACCGTGGCCCCTTTCTTTGAGATAACTCTGCACTATTGCGAGCTGTAAATGCCACTTCCAGCTTAGCTGTGCAGAAGAAGAACAACAAGAAGAAGAAATATCTCGAAATATGTCCGTCAGGCCCCTTCCCTTGAGATAAATCTGCAAATATCTCGGAAACGAAGCGAGCTATGGCAAAATGTTTAGAGACCTTTCTTGTAGAGAATTAAGTTTCCTACTTTTTATGTAGTATGATATTTTTTGATCAGATGCGTAGTTCTCGAGATATATCAAGATATTTAAAAGTTCCGAAGCTGCACCAACATAATAGAGGTACAGAAACACCGTGGCCTCTTTCTTTGAGATAACTCTGCACTATTGCGAGCTGCAAATGCCGCTTCGAGCTTAGCTGTGCAGAAGAAGAACAACAAGAAGAAGAAATATCTCGAAATATGTCCGTCAGACCCCTTCCCTTGAGATGAATCTGCAAATATCTTGGAAACGAAGCGAGCTATGGCAAAATGTTAAGAGACCTTTTTTGTAGAGAATAATGTTTCCTACAATTTACGTTCTATGATATTTTTTGATCAGAAGCGTAGTTTTCGAGATATATCGAGATATTTAAAAGTTCCGAAGCCGCACCAACATAATAGAGATACAGAAACACCGTGGCCCCTTTCTTTGAGATAACTCTGCACTATTGCGAGCTGCAAATGCCGCTTCGAGCTTAGCTGTGCAGAAGAAGAACAACAAGAAGAAGAAATATCTCGAAATATGTCCGTCAGACCCCTTCCCTTGAGATGAATCTGCAAATATCTTGGAAACGAAGCGAGCTATGGCAAAATGTTAAGAGACCTTTTTTGTAGAGAATAATGTTTCCTACAATTTACGTTCTATGATATTTTTTGATCAAAAGCGTAGTTTTCGAGATATATCGAGATATTTAAAAGTTCCGAAGCCGCACCAACATAATAGAGATACAGAAACACCGTGGCCCCTTTCTTTGAGATAACTGTGCACTAGTGCGAGCCGCAAATGCCACTTCCAGCTTAGCTGTGCAGAAGAAGAACAACAAGAAGAAGAAATATCTCGAAATATGTCCGTCAGGCCCCTTCCCTTGAGATAAATCTGCAAATATCTCGGAAACGAAGCGAGCTATGGCAAAATGTTAAGAGACCTTTTTTGTAGAGAATTATGTTTCCTAGTTTTTATGTTCTATGATATTTTTTGTTCAGACGCGTAGTTCTCGAGATATATCAAGATATTTAAAAGTTCCGAAGCCGCACCAACATAATAGAGATACAGAAACACCGTGGCCCCTTTCTTTGAGATATCTCTGCACTATTGCGAGCTGCAAATGCCACTTCCAGCTTAGCTGTGCAGAAGAAGAACAACAAGAAGAAGAAATATCTCGAAATATGTCCGTTAGGCCCCTTCCCTTGAGATAAATCTGCAAATATCTCGGAAACGAAGCGAGCTATGGCAAAATGTTAAGAGACGTTTTTTGTAGAGAATTATGTTTCCTACAATTTATGTTCTATGATATTTTTTGATCAGAAGCGTAGTTTTCGAGATATATCGAGATATGTAAAAGTTCCGAAGACGCACCAACATAATAGAGATACAGAAACACCGTGGCCCCTTTCTTTGAGATAACTGTGCACTAGTGCGAGCCGCAAATGCCACTTCCAGCTTAGCTGTGCAGAAGAAGAACAACAAGAAGAAGAAATATCTCGAAATATGTCCGTCAGGCCCCTTCCCTTGAGATATATCTGCAAATATCTCGGAAACGAAGCGAGCTATGGCAAAATGTTAAGAGACCGTTTTTGTAGAGAATTATGTTTCCTACTTTTTATGTTCTATGATATTTTTTGATCAGAGGCGTAGTTCTCGAGATATATCAAGATATTTAAAAGTTCCGAAGCCGCACCAACATAATAGAGATACAGAAACACCGTGGCCTCTTTCTTTGAGATAACTCTGCACTATTGCGAGCTGCAAATGCCACTTCCAGCTTAGCTGTGCAGAAGAAGAACAACAAGAAGAAGAAATATCTCGAAATATGTCCGTCAGGCCCCTTCCCTTGAGATAAATCTGCAAATATCTCGGAAACGAAGCGAGCTATGGCAAAATGTTAAGAGACCTTTTTTGTAGAGAATTATGTTTCCTACTTTTTATGTTCTATGATATTTTTTGATCAGACGCGTAGTTCTCGAGATATATCAAGATATTGAAAAGTTCCGAAGCCGCACCAACATAATAGAGATACAGAAACACCGTGGCCCCTTTCTTTGAGATATCTCTGCACTATTGCGAGCTGCAAATGCCACTTCCAGCTTAGCTGTGCAGAAGAAGAACAACAAGAAGAAGAAATATCTCGAAATATGTCCGTTAGGCCCCTTCCCTTGAGATAAATCTGCAAATATCTCGGAAACGAAGCGAGCTATGGCAAAATGTTAAGAGACGTTTTTTGTAGAGAATTATGTTTCCTACAATTTATGTTCTATGATATTTTTTGATCAGAAGCGTAGTTTTCGAGATATATCGAGATATTTAAAAGTTCCGAAGCCGCACCAACATAATAGAGATACAGAAACACCGTGGCCCCTTTCTTTGAGATAACTCTGCACTATTGCGAGCTGCAAATGCCGCTTCGAGCTTAGCTGTGCAGAAGAAGAACAACAAGAAGAAGAAATATCTCGAAATATGTCCGTCAGACCCCTTCCCTTGAGATGAATCTGCAAATATCTTGGAAACGAAGCGAGCTATGGCAAAATGTTAAGAGACCTTTTTTGTAGAGAATAATGTTTCCTACAATTAACGTTCTATGATATTTTTTGATCAAAAGCGTAGTTTTCGAGATATATCGAGATATTTAAAAGTTCCGAAGCCGCACCAACATAATAGAGATACAGAAACACCGTGGCCCCTTTCTTTGAGATAACTGTGCACTAGTGCGAGCCGCAAATGCCACTTCCAGCTTAGCTGTGCAGAAGAAGAACAACAAGAAGAAGAAATATCTCGAAATATGTCCGTCAGGCCCCTTCCCTTGAGATAAATCTGCAAATATCTCGGAAACGAAGCGAGCTATGGCAAAATGTTAAGAGACCTTTTTTGTAGAGAATTATGTTTCCTACTTTTTATGTTCTATGATATTTTTTGTTCAGACGCGTAGTTCTCGAGATATATCAAGATATTTAAAAGTTCCGAAGCCGCACCAACATAATAGAGATACAGAAACACCGTGGCCCCTTTCTTTGAGTTATCTCTGCACTATTGCGAGCTGCAAATGCCACTTCCAGCTTAGCTGTGCAGAAGAAGAACAACAAGAAGAAGAAATATCTCGAAATATGTCCGTTAGGCCCCTTCCCTTGAGATAAATCTGCAAATATCTCGGAAACGAAGCGAGCTATGGCAAAATGTTAAGAGACGTTTTTTGTAGAGAATTATGTTTCCTACAATTTATGTTCTATGATATTTTTTGATCAGAAGCGTAGTTTTCGAGATATATCGAGATATGTAAAAGTTCCGAAGACGCACCAACATAATAGAGATACAGAAACACCGTGGCCCCTTTCTTTGAGATAACTGTGCACTAGTGCGAGCCGCAAATGCCACTTCCAGCTTAGCTGTGCAGAAGAAGAACAACAAGAAGAAGAAATATCTCGAAATATGTCCGTCAGGCCCCTTCCCTTGAGATATATCTGCAAATATCTCGGAAACGAAGCGAGCTATGGCAAAATGTTAAGAGACCGTTTTTGTAGAGAATTACGTTTCCTACTTTTTATGTTCTATGATATTTTTTGATCAGAGGCGTAGTTCTCGAGATATATCAAGATATTTAAAAGTTCCGAAGCCGCACCAACATAATAGAGATACAGAAACACCGTGGCCTCTTTCTTTGAGATAACTCTGCACTATTGCGAGCTGCAAATGCCACTTCCAGCTTAGCTGTGCAGAAGAAGAACAACAAGAAGAAGAAATATCTCGAAATATGTCCGTCAGGCCCCTTCCCTTGAGATAAATCTGCAAATATCTCGGAAACGAAGCGAGCTATGGCAAAATGTTAAGAGACCTTTTTTGTAGAGAATTATGTTTCCTACTTTTTATGTTCTATGATATTTTTTGATCAGACGCGTAGTTCTCGAGATATATCAAGATATTGAAAAGTTCCGAAGCCGCACCAACATAATAGAGATACAGAAACACCGTGGCCCCTTTCTTTGAGATATCTCTGCACTATTGCGAGCTGCAAATGCCACTTCCAGCTTAGCTGTGCAGAAGAAGAACAACAAGAAGAAGAAATATCTCGAAATATGTCCGTTAGGCCCCTTCCCTTGAGATAAATCTGCAAATATCTCGGAAACGAAGCGAGCTATGGCAAAATGTTAAGAGACGTTTTTTGTAGAGAATTATGTTTCCTACAATTTATGTTCTATGATATTTTTTGATCAGAAGCGTAGTTTTCGAGATATATCGAGATATTTAAAAGTTCCGAAGCCGCACCAACATAATAGAGATACAGAAACACCGTGGCCCCTTTCTTTGAGATAACTCTGCACTATTGCGAGCTGCAAATGCCGCTTCGAGCTTAGCTGTGCAGAAGAAGAACAACAAGAAGAAGAAATATCTCGAAATATGTCCGTCAGACCCCTTCCCTTGAGATGAATCTGCAAATATCTTGGAAACGAAGCGAGCTATGGCAAAATGTTAAGAGACCTTTTTTGTAGAGAATAATGTTTCCTACAATTAACGTTCTATGATATTTTTTGATCAAAAGCGTAGTTTTCGAGATATATCGAGATATTTAAAAGTTCCGAAGCCGCACCAACATAATAGAGATACAGAAACACCGTGGCCCCTTTCTTTGAGATAACTGTGCACTAGTGCGAGCCGCAAATGCCACTTCCAGCTTAGCTGTGCAGAAGAAGAACAACAAGAAGAAGAAATATCTCGAAATATGTCCGTCAGGCCCCTTCCCTTGAGATAAATCTGCAAATATCTCGGAAACGAAGCGAGCTATGGCAAAATGTTAAGAGACCTTTTTTGTAGAGAATTATGTTTCCTACTTTTTATGTTCTATGATATTTTTTGTTCAGACGCGTAGTTCTCGAGATATATCAAGATATTTAAAAGTTCCGAAGCCGCACCAACATAATAGAGATACAGAAACACCGTGGCCCCTTTCTTTGAGTTATCTCTGCACTATTGCGAGCTGCAAATGCCACTTCCAGCTTAGCTGTGCAGAAGAAGAACAACAAGAAGAAGAAATATCTCGAAATATGTCCGTTAGGCCCCTTCCCTTGAGATAAATCTGCAAATATCTCGGAAACGAAGCGAGCTATGGCAAAATGTTAAGAGACGTTTTTTGTAGAGAATTATGTTTCCTACAATTTATGTTCTATGATATTTTTTGATCAGAAGCGTAGTTTTCGAGATATATCGAGATATGTAAAAGTTCCGAAGACGCACCAACATAATAGAGATACAGAAACACCGTGGCCCCTTTCTTTGAGATAACTGTGCACTAGTGCGAGCCGCAAATGCCACTTCCAGCTTAGCTGTGCAGAAGAAGAACAACAAGAAGAAGAAATATCTCGAAATATGTCCGTCAGGCCCCTTCCCTTGAGATATATCTGCAAATATCTCGGAAACGAAGCGAGCTATGGCAAAATGTTAAGAGACCGTTTTTGTAGAGAATTATGTTTCCTACTTTTTATGTTCTATGATATTTTTTGATCAGAGGCGTAGTTCTCGAGATATATCAAGATATTTAAAAGTTCCGAAGCCGCACCAACATAATAGAGATACAGAAACACCGTGGCCTCTTTCTTTGAGATGACTCTGCACTATTGCGAGCTGCAAATGCCACTTCCAGCTTAGCTGTGCAGAAGAAGAACAACAAGAAGAAGAAATATCTCGAAATATGTCCGTCAGGCCCCTTCCCTTGAGATAAATCTGCAAATATCTCGGAAACGAAGCGAGCTATGGCAAAATGTTAAGAGACCTTTTTTGTAGAGAATTATGTTTCCTACTTTTTATGTTCTATGATATTTTTTGATCAGACGCGTAGTTCTCGAGATATATCAAGATATTGAAAAGTTCCGAAGCCGCACCAACATAATAGAGATACAGAAACACCGTGGCCCCTTTCTTTGAGATATCTCTGCACTATTGCGAGCTGCAAATGCCACTTCCAGCTTAGCTGTGCAGAAGAAGAACAACAAGAAGAAGAAATATCTCGAAATATGTCCGTTAGGCCCCTTCCCTTGAGATAAATCTGCAAATATCTCGGAAACGAAGCGAGCTATGGCAAAATGTTAAGAGACGTTTTTTGTAGAGAATTATGTTTCCTACAATTTATGTTCTATGATATTTTTTGATCAGAAGCGTAGTTTTCGAGATATATCGAGATATGTAAAAGTTCCGAAGACGCACCAACATAATAGAGATACAGAAACACCGTGGCCCCTTTCTTTGAGATAACTGTGCACTAGTGCGAGCCGCAAATGCCACTTCCAGCTTAGCTGTGCAGAAGAAGAACAACAAGAAGAAGAAATATCTCGAAATATGTCCGTCAGGCCCCTTCCCTTGAGATATATCTGCAAATATCTCGGAAACGAAGCGAGCTATGGCAAAATGTTAAGAGACCGTTTTTGTAGAGAATTATGTTTCCTACTTTTTATGTTCTATGATATTTTTTGATCAGACGCGTAGTTCTCGAGATATATCAAGATATTTAAAAGTTCCGAAGACGCACCAACATAATAGAGATACAGAAACACCGTGGCCCCTTTCTTTGAGATAACTGTGCACTAGTGCGAGCCGCAAATGCCACTTCCAGCTTAGCTGTGCAGAAGAAGAACAACAAGAAGAAGAAATATCTCGAAATATGTCCGTCAGGCCCCTTCCCTTGAGATATATCTGCAAATATCTCGGAAACGAAGCGAGCTATGGCAAAATGTTAAGAGACCGTTTTTGTAGAGAATTATGTTTCCTACTTTTTATGTTCTATGATATTTTTTGATCAGACGCGTAGTTCTCGAGATATATCAAGATATTTAAAAGTTCCGAAGCCGCACCAATATAATAGAGATACAGAAACACCGTGGCCTCTTTCTTTGAGATAACTTTGCACTATTGCGAGCTGCAAATGCCACTTCCAGCTTAGCTGTGCAGAAGAAGAACAACAAGAAGAAGAAATATCTCGAAATATGTCCGTCAGGCCCCTTCCCTTGAGATAAATCTGCAAATATCTCGGAAACGAAGAGAGCTATGGCAAAATGTTAAGAGACCTTTTTTGTAGAGAATTAAGTTTCCTACTTTTCATGTTCTATGATATTTTTTGATCAGATGCGTAGTTCTCGAGATATATCAAGATATTTAAAAGTTCCGAAGCCGCACCAACATAATAGAGATACAGAAACACCGTGGCCCCTTTCTTTGAGATAACTCTGCACTATTGCGAGCTGTAAATGCCACTTCCAGCTTAGCTGTGCAGAAGAAGAACAACAAGAAGAAGAAATATCTCGAAATATATCCGTCAGGCCCCTTCCCTTGAGATATATCTGCAAATATCTCGGAAACGAAGCGAGCTATGGTAAAATGTTAAGGGACCTTTTTTGTAGAGAATTATGTTTCCTACAATTTATGTTCTATGATATTTTTTGATCAGAAGCGTAGTTTTCGAGATATATCGAGATATTTAAAAGGTCCGAAGCCGCACCAACATAATAGAGATACAGAAACACCGTGGCCCCTTTCTTTGAGATAACTCTGCAATAGTGCGAGCCGCAAATGCCACTTCCAGCTTAGCTGTGCAGAAGAAGAACAACAAGAAGAAGAAATATCTCGAAATATGTCCGTCAGGCCCCTTCCCTTGAGATAGATATGCAAATATCTCGGAAACGAAGCGAGCTATGGCAAAATATTGAGAGACCTTTTTTGTAGAGAATTAAGTTTCCTACTTTTTATGTTCTATGATATTTTTTGATCAGGTGCGTAGTTCTCGAGATATATCAAGATATTTAAAAGTTCCGGAGCCGCACCAACATAATAGAGATACAGAAACACCGTGGCCCCTTTCTTTGAGATAACTCTGCACTATTGCGAGCTGCAAATGCCACTTCCAGCTTAGCTGTGCAGAGGAAGAACAACAAGAAGAAGAAATATCTCGAAATATGTCCGTCAGGCCAGTTCCTTTGAGCTGAATCTGCAAATATCTCGGAAACGAAGCGAGCTATGGCAAAATGTTAAGAGACGTTTTTTGTAGAGAATTATGTTTCCTACAATTTATGTTCTATGATATTTTTTGATCAGAAGCGTAGTTTTCGAGATATATCGAGATACTTAAAAGTTCCGAAGCCGCACCAACATAATAGAGATACAGAAACACCGTGGCCCCTTTCTTTGAGATAACTGTGCACTAGTGCGAGCCGCAAATGCCACTTCCAGCTTAGCTGTGCAGAAGAAGAACAACAAGAAGAAGAAATATCTCGAAATATGTCCGTCAGGCCCCTTCCCTTGAGATAAATCTGCAAATATCTCGGAAACGAAGCGAGCTATGGCAAAATGTTAAGAGACCTTTTTTGTAGAGAATTATGTTTCCTACTTTTTATATTCTATGATATTTTTTGATCAGACGCGTAGTTCTCGAGATATATCAAGATATTTAAAAGTTCCGAAGACGCACCAACATAATAGAGATACAGAAACACCGTGGCCCCTTTCTTTGAGATAACTGTGCACTAGTGCGAGCCGCAAATGCCACTTCCAGCTTAGCTGTGCAGAAGAAGAACAACAAGAAGAAGAAATATCTCGAAATATGTCCGTCAGGCCCCTTCCCTTGAGATATATCTGCAAATATCTCGGAAACGAAGCGAGCTATGGCAAAATGTTAAGAGACCGTTTTTGTAGAGAATTATGTTTCCTACTTTTCATGTTCTATGATATTTTTTGATCAGATGCGTAGTTCTCGAGATATATCAAGATATTTAAAAGTTCCGAAGCCGCACCAACATAATAGAGATACAGAAACACCGTGGCCCCTTTCTTTGAGATAACTCTGCACTATTGCGAGCTGTAAATGCCACTTCCAGCTTAGCTGTGCAGAAGAAGAACAACAAGAAGAAGAAATATCTCGAAATATGTCCGTCAGGCCCCTTCCCTTGAGATATATCTGCATATATCTCGGAAACGAAGCGAGCTATGGCAAAATGTTAAGAGACCTTTTTGGTAGAGAATTATGTTTCCTACAATTTATGTTCTATGATATTTTTTGATCAGAAGCGTAGTTTTCGAGATATATCGAGATATTTAAAAGTTCCGAAGCCGCACCAACATAATAGAGATACAGAAACACCGTGGCCCCTTTCTTTGAGATAACTCTGCAATAGTGCGAGCCGCAAATGCCACTTCCAGCTTAGCTGTGCAGAAGAAGAACAACAAGAAGAAGAAATATCTCGAAATATGTCCGTCAGGCCCCTTCCCTTGAGATAGATATGCAAATATCTCGGAAACGAAGCGAGCTATGGCAAAATATTGAGAGACCTTTTTTGTAGAGAATTAAGTTTCCTACTTTTTATGTTCTATGATATTTTTTGATCAGGTGCGTAGTTCTCGAGATATATCAAGATATTTAAAAGTTCCGGAGCCGCACCAACATAATAGAGATACAGAAACACCGTGGCCCCTTTCTTTGAGATAACTCTGCACTATTGCGAGCTGCAAATGCCACTTCCAGCTTAGCTGTGCAGAGGAAGAACAACAAGAAGAAGAAATATCTCGAAATATGTCCGTCAGGCCAGTTCCTTTGAGCTGAATCTGCAAATATCTCGGAAACGAAGCGAGCTATGGCAAAATGTTAAGAGACGTTTTTTGTAGAGAATTATGTTTCCTACAATTTATGTTCTATGATATTTTTTGATCAGAAGCGTAGTTTTCGAGATATATCGAGATACTTAAAAGTTCCGAAGCCGCACCAACATAATAGAGATACAGAAACACCGTGGCCCCTTTCTTTGAGATAACTGTGCACTAGTGCGAGCCGCAAATGCCACTTCCAGCTTAGCTGTGCAGAAGAAGAACAACAAGAAGAAGAAATATCTCGAAATATGTCCGTCAGGCCCCTTCCCTTGAGATAAATCTGCAAATATCTCGGAAACGAAGCGAGCTATGGCAAAATGTTAAGAGACCTTTTTTGTAGAGAATTATGTTTCCTACTTTTTATATTCTATGATATTTTTTGATCAGACGCGTAGTTCTCGAGATATATCAAGATATTTAAAAGTTCCGAAGACGCACCAACATAATAGAGATACAGAAACACCGTGGCCCCTTTCTTTGAGATAACTGTGCACTAGTGCGAGCCGCAAATGCCACTTCCAGCTTAGCTGTGCAGAAGAAGAACAACAAGAAGAAGAAATATCTCGAAATATGTCCGTCAGGCCCCTTCCCTTGAGATATATCTGCAAATATCTCGGAAACGAAGCGAGCTATGGCAAAATGTTAAGAGACCGTTTTTGTAGAGAATTATGTTTCCTACTTTTCATGTTCTATGATATTTTTTGATCAGATGCGTAGTTCTCGAGATATATCAAGATATTTAAAAGTTCCGAAGCCGCACCAACATAATAGAGATACAGAAACACCGTGGCCCCTTTCTTTGAGATAACTCTGCACTATTGCGAGCTGTAAATGCCACTTCCAGCTTAGCTGTGCAGAAGAAGAACAACAAGAAGAAGAAATATCTCGAAATATGTCCGTCAGGCCCCTTCCCTTGAGATATATCTGCATATATCTCGGAAACGAAGCGAGCTATGGCAAAATGTTAAGAGACCTTTTTGGTAGAGAATTATGTTTCCTACAATTTATGTTCTATGATATTTTTTGATCAGAAGCGTAGTTTTCGAGATATATCGAGATATTTAAAAGTTCCGAAGCCGCACCAACATAATAGAGATACAGAAACACCGTGGCCCCTTTCTTTGAGATAACTGTGCACTAGTGCGAGCCGCAAATGCCACTTCCAGCTTAGCTGTGCAGAAGAAGAACACCAAGAAGAAAAAATATCTCGAAATATGTCCGTCAGGCCCCTTCCCTTGAAATAAATATGCAAATATCTCGGAAACGAAGCGAGCTATGGCAAAATGTTAAGAGACCTTTTTTGTAGAGAATTAAGTTTCCTACTTTTTATGTTCTATGATATTTTTTGATCAGATGCGTAGTTCTCGAGATATATCAAGATATTTAAAAGTTCCGAAGCCGCACCAACATAATAAAGATACAGAAACACCGTGGCCCCTTTCTTTGAGATAACTCTGCACTAGTGCGAGCCGCAAATGCCACTTCCAGCTTAGCTGTGCAGAAGAAGAACAACAAGAAGAAGAAATATCTCGAAATATGTCCGTCAGGCCCCTTCCCTTGAGATAAATATGCAAATATCTCGGAAACGAAGCGAGCTATGGCAAAATGTTAAGAGACCTTTTTTGTAGAGAATTAAGTTTCCTACTTTTTATGTTCTATGATATTTTTTGATCAGATGCGTAGTTCTCGAGATATATCAAGATATTTAAAAGTTCCGAAGCCGCACCAACATAATAGGGATACAGAAACACCGTGGCCCCTTTCTTTGAGATAACTCTGCACTAGTGCGAGCCGCAAATGCCACTTCCAGCTTAGCTGTGCAGAAGAAGAACAACAAGAAGAAGAAATATCTCGAAATATGTCCGTCAGACCCCTTCCCTTGAGATAGATATGCAAATATCTCGGAAACGAAGCGAGCTATGGCAAAATATTGAGAGACCTTTTTTGTAGAGAATTAAGTTTCCTACTTTTTATGTTCTATGATATTTTTTGATCAGAAGCGTAGTTTTCGAGATATATCGAGATACTTAAAAGTTCCGAAGCCGCACCAACATAATAGAGATACAGAAACACCGTGGCCCCTTTCTTTGAGATAACTGTGCACTAGTGCGAGCCGCAAATGCCACTTCCAGCTTAGCTGTGCAGAAGAAGAACAACAAGAAGAAGAAATATCTCGAAATATGTCCGTCAGGCCCCTTCCCTTGAGATAAATCTGCAAATATCTCGGAAACGAAGCGAGCTATGGCAAAATGTTAAGAGACCTTTTTTGTAGAGAATTATGTTTCCTACTTTTTATATTCTATGATATTTTTTGATCAGACGCGTAGTTCTCGAGATATATCAAGATATTTAAAAGTTCCGAAGACGCACCAACATAATAGAGATACAGAAACACCGTGGCCCCTTTCTTTGAGATAACTGTGCACTAGTGCGAGCCGCAAATGCCACTTCCAGCTTAGCTGTGCAGAAGAAGAACAACAAGAAGAAGAAATATCTCGAAATATGTCCGTCAGGCCCCTTCCCTTGAGATATATCTGCAAATATCTCGGAAACGAAGCGAGCTATGGCAAAATGTTAAGAGACCGTTTTTGTAGAGAATTATGTTTCCTACTTTTCATGTTCTATGATATTTTTTGATCAGATGCGTAGTTCTCGAGATATATCAAGATATTTAAAAGTTCCGAAGCCGCACCAACATAATAGAGATACAGAAACACCGTGGCCCCTTTCTTTGAGATAACTCTGCACTATTGCGAGCTGTAAATGCCACTTCCAGCTTAGCTGTGCAGAAGAAGAACAACAAGAAGAAGAAATATCTCGAAATATGTCCGTCAGGCCCCTTCCCTTGAGATATATCTGCATATATCTCGGAAACGAAGCGAGCTATGGCAAAATGTTAAGAGACCTTTTTGGTAGAGAATTATGTTTCCTACAATTTATGTTCTATGATATTTTTTGATCAGAAGCGTAGTTTTCGAGATATATCGAGATATTTAAAAGTTCCGAAGCCGCACCAACATAATAGAGATACAGAAACACCGTGGCCCCTTTCTTTGAGATAACTGTGCACTAGTGCGAGCCGCAAATGCCACTTCCAGCTTAGCTGTGCAGAAGAAGAACACCAAGAAGAAAAAATATCTCGAAATATGTCCGTCAGGCCCCTTCCCTTGAAATAAATATGCAAATATCTCGGAAACGAAGCGAGCTATGGCAAAATGTTGAGAGACCTTTTTTGTAGAGAATTAAGTTTCCTACTTTTTATGTTCTATGATATTTTTTGATCAGATGCGTAGTTCTCGAGATATATCAAGATATTTAAAAGTTCCGAAGCCGCGCCAACATAATAGAGATACAGAAACACCGTGGCCCCTTTCTTTGAGATAACTCTGCACTATTGCGAGCTGTAAATGCCACTTCCAGCTTAGCTGTGCAGAAGAAGAACAACAAGAAGAAGAAATATCTCGAAATATGTCCGTCAGGCCCCTTCCCTTGAGATATATCTGCAAATATCTCGGAAACGAAGCGAGCTATGGCAAAATGTTAAGGGACCTTTTTTGTAGAGAATTATGTTTCCTACAATTTATGTTCTATGATATTTTTTGATCAGAAGCGTAGTTTTCGAGATATATCGAGATATTTAAAAGTTCCGAAGCCGCACCAACATAATAGAGATACAGAAACACCGTGGCCCCTTTCTTTGAGATAACTCTGCAATAGTGCGAGCCGCAAATGCCACTTCCAGCTTAGCTGTGCAGAAGAAGAACAACAAGAAGAAGAAATATCTCGAAATATGTCCGTCAGGCCCCTTCCCTTGAGATAGATATGCAAATATCTCGGAAACGAAGCGAGCTATGGCAAAATATTGAGAGACCTTTTTTGTAGAGAATTAAGTTTCCTACTTTTTATGTTCTATGATATTTTTTGATCAGGTGCGTAGTTCTCGAGATATATCAAGATATTTAAAAGTTCCGGAGCCGCACCAACATAATAGAGATACAGAAACACCGTGGCCCCTTTCTTTGAGATAACTCTGCACTATTGCGAGCTGCAAATGCCACTTCCAGCTTAGCTGTGCAGAGGAAGAACAACAAGAAGAAGAAATATCTCGAAATATGTCCGTCAGGCCAGTTCCTTTGAGCTGAATCTGCAAATATCTCGGAAACGAAGCGAGCTATGGCAAAATGTTAAGAGACGTTTTTTGTAGAGAATTATGTTTCCTACAATTTATGTTCTATGATATTTTTTGATCAGAAGCGTAGTTTTCGAGATATATCGAGATACTTAAAAGTTCCGAAGCCGCACCAACATAATAGAGATACAGAAACACCGTGGCCCCTTTCTTTGAGATAACTGTGCACTAGTGCGAGCCGCAAATGCCACTTCCAGCTTAGCTGTGCAGAAGAAGAACAACAAGAAGAAGAAATATCTCGAAATATGTCCGTCAGGCCCCTTCCCTTGAGATAAATCTGCAAATATCTCGGAAACGAAGCGAGCTATGGCAAAATGTTAAGAGACCTTTTTTGTAGAGAATTATGTTTCCTACTTTTTATATTCTATGATATTTTTTGATCAGACGCGTAGTTCTCGAGATATATCAAGATATTTAAAAGTTCCGAAGACGCACCAACATAATAGAGATACAGAAACACCGTGGCCCCTTTCTTTGAGATAACTGTGCACTAGTGCGAGCCGCAAATGCCACTTCCAGCTTAGCTGTGCAGAAGAAGAACAACAAGAAGAAGAAATATCTCGAAATATGTCCGTCAGGCCCCTTCCCTTGAGATATATCTGCAAATATCTCGGAAACGAAGCGAGCTATGGCAAAATGTTAAGAGACCGTTTTTGTAGAGAATTATGTTTCCTACTTTTCATGTTCTATGATATTTTTTGATCAGATGCGTAGTTCTCGAGATATATCAAGATATTTAAAAGTTCCGAAGCCGCACCAACATAATAGAGATACAGAAACACCGTGGCCCCTTTCTTTGAGATAACTCTGCACTATTGCGAGCTGTAAATGCCACTTCCAGCTTAGCTGTGCAGAAGAAGAACAACAAGAAGAAGAAATATCTCGAAATATGTCCGTCAGGCCCCTTCCCTTGAGATATATCTGCATATATCTCGGAAACGAAGCGAGCTATGGCAAAATGTTAAGAGACCTTTTTGGTAGAGAATTATGTTTCCTACAATTTATGTTCTATGATATTTTTTGATCAGAAGCGTAGTTTTCGAGATATATCGAGATATTTAAAAGTTCCGAAGCCGCACCAACATAATAGAGATACAGAAACACCGTGGCCCCTTTCTTTGAGATAACTGTGCACTAGTGCGAGCCGCAAATGCCACTTCCAGCTTAGCTGTGCAGAAGAAGAACACCAAGAAGAAAAAATATCTCGAAATATGTCCGTCAGGCCCCTTCCCTTGAAATAAATATGCAAATATCTCGGAAACGAAGCGAGCTATGGCAAAATGTTGAGAGACCTTTTTTGTAGAGAATTAAGTTTCCTACTTTTTATGTTCTATGATATTTTTTGATCAGATGCGTAGTTCTCGAGATATATCAAGATATTTAAAAGTTCCGAAGCCGCGCCAACATAATAGAGATACAGAAACACCGTGGCCCCTTTCTTTGAGATAACTCTGCACTATTGCGAGCTGTAAATGCCACTTCCAGCTTAGCTGTGCAGAAGAAGAACAACAAGAAGAAGAAATATCTCGAAATATGTCCGTCAGGCCCCTTCCCTTGAGATATATCTGCAAATATCTCGGAAACGAAGCGAGCTATGGCAAAATGTTAAGGGACCTTTTTTGTAGAGAATTATGTTTCCTACAATTTATGTTCTATGATATTTTTTGATCAGAAGCGTAGTTTTCGAGATATATCGAGATATTTAAAAGTTCCGAAGCCGCACCAACATAATAGAGATACAGAAACACCGTGGCCCCTTTCTTTGAGATAACTCTGCAATAGTGCGAGCCGCAAATGCCACTTCCAGCTTAGCTGTGCAGAAGAAGAACAACAAGAAGAAGAAATATCTCGAAATATGTCCGTCAGGCCAGTTCCTTTGAGCTGAATCTGCAAATATCTCGGAAACGAAGCGAGCTATGGCAAAATGTTAAGAGACGTTTTTTGTAGAGAATTATGTTTCCTACAATTTATGTTCTATGATATTTTTTGATCAGAAGCGTAGTTTTCGAGATATATCGAGATACTTAAAAGTTCCGAAGCCGCACCAACATAATAGAGATACAGAAACACCGTGGCCCCTTTCTTTGAGATAACTGTGCACTAGTGCGAGCCGCAAATGCCACTTCCCGCTTAGCTGTGCAGAAGAAGAACAACAAGAAGAAGAAATATCTCGAAATATGTCCGTCAGGCCCCTTCCCTTGAGATAAATCTGCAAATATCTCGGAAACGAAGCGAGCTATGGCAAAATGTTAAGAGACGTTTTTTGTAGAGAATTATGTTTCCTACAATTTATGTTCTATGATATTTTTTGATCAGAAGCGTAGTTTTCGAGATATATCGAGATATGTAAAAGTTCCGAAGACGCACCAACATAATAGAGATACAGAAACACCGTGGCCCCTTTCTTTGAGATAACTGTGCACTAGTGCGAGCCGCAAATGCCACTTCCAGCTTAGCTGTGCAGAAGAAGAACAACAAGAAGAAGAAATATCTCGAAATATGTCCGTCAGGCCCCTTCCCTTGAGATATAACTGCAAATATCTCGGAAACGAAGCGAGCTATGGCAAAATGTTAAGAGACCGTTTTTGTAGAGAATTATGTTTCCTACTTTTTATGTTCTATGATATTTTTTGATCAGACGCGTAGTTCTCGAGATATATCAAGATATTTAAAAGTTCCGAAGACGCACCAACATAATAGAGATACAGAAACACCGTGGCCCCTTTCTTTGAGATAACTGTGCACTAGTGCGAGCCGCAAATGCCACTTCCAGCTTAGCTGTGCAGAAGAAGAACAACAAGAAGAAGAAATATCTCGAAATATGTCCGTCAGGCCCCTTCCCTTGAGATATATCTGCAAATATCTCGGAAACGAAGCGAGCTATGGCAAAATGTTAAGAGACGGTTTTTGTAGAGAATTATGTTTCCTACTTTTTATGTTCTATGATATTTTTTGATCAGACGCGTAGTTCTCGAGATATATCAAGATATTTAAAAGTTCCGAAGCCGCACCAACATAATAGAGATACAGAAACACCGTGGCACCTTTCTTTGAGATAACTCTGCACTATTGCGAGCTGTAAATGCCACTTCCAGCTTAGCTGTGCAGAAGAAGAACAACAAGAAGAAGAAATATCTCGAAATATATCCGTCAGGCCCCTTCCCTTGAGATATATCTGCAAATATCTCGGAAACGAAGCGAGCTATGGCAAAATGTTAAGGGACCTTTTTTGTAGAGAATTATGTTTCCTACAATTTATGTTCTATGATATTTTTTGATCAGAAGCGTAGTTTTCGAGATATATCGAGATATTTAAAAGGTCCGAAGCCGCACCAACATAATAGAGATACAGAAACACCGTGGCCCCTTTCTTTGAGATAACTCTGCAATAGTGCGAGCCGCAAATGCCACTTCCAGCTTAGCTGTGCAGAAGAAGAACAACAAGAAGAAGAAATATCTCGAAATATGTCCGTCAGGCCCCTTCCCTTGAGATAAATATGCAAATATCTCGGAAACGAAGCGAGCTATGGCAAAATATTAAGAGACCTTTTTTGTAGAGAATTAAGTTTCCTACTTTTTATGTTCTATGATATTTTTTGATCAGGTGCGTAGTTCTCGAGATATATCAAGATATTTAAAAGTTCCGGAGCCGCACCAACATAATAGAGATACAGAAACACCGTGGCCCCTTTCTTTGAGATAACTCTGCACTATTGCGAGCTGCAAATGCCACTTCCAGCTTAGCTGTGCAGAGGAAGAACAACAAGAAGAAGAAATATCTCGAAATATGTCCGTCAGGCCAGTTCCTTTGAGCTGAATCTGCAAATATCTCGGAAACGAAGCGAGCTATGGCAAAATGTTAAGAGACGTTTTTTGTAGAGAATTATGTTTCCTACAATTTATGTTCTATGATATTTTTTGATCAGAAGCGTAGTTTTCGAGATATATCGAGATACTTAAAAGTTCCGAAGCCGCACCAACATAATAGAGATACAGAAACACCGTGGCCCCTTTCTTTGAGATAACTGTGCACTAGTGCGAGCCGCAAATGCCACTTCCAGCTTAGCTGTGCAGAAGAAGAACAACAAGAAGAAGAAATATCTCGAAATATGTCCGTCAGGCCCCTTCCCTTGAGATAAATCTGCAAATATCTCGGAAACGAAGCGAGCTATGGCAAAATGTTAAGAGACCTTTTTTGTAGAGAATTATGTTTCCTACTTTTTATGTTCTATGATATTTTTTGATCAGACGCGTAGTTCTCGAGATATATCAAGATATTTAAAAGTACCGAAGCCGCACCAACATAATAGAGATACAGAAACACCGTGGCCCCTTTCTTTGAGATATCTCTGCACTATTGCGAGCTGCAAATGCCACTTCCAGCTTAGCTGTGCAGAAGAAGAACAACAAGAAGAAGAAATATCTCGAAATATGTCCGTTAGGCCCCTTCCCTTGAGATAAATCTGCAAATATCTCCGAAACGAAGCGAGCTATTGCAAAATGTTAAGAGACGTTTTTTGTAGAGAATTATGTTTCCTACAATTTATGTTCTATGATATTTTTTGATCAGAAGCGTAGTTTTCGAGATATATCGAGATATGTAAAAGTTCCGAAGACGCACCAACATAATAGAGATACAGAAACACCGTGGCCCCTTTCTTTGAGATAACTGTGCACTAGTGCGAGCCGCAAATGCCACTTCCAGCTTAGCTGTGCAGAAGAAGAACAACAAGAAGAAGAAATATCTCGAAATATGTCCGTCAGGCCCCTTCCCTTGAGATATAACTGCAAATATCTCGGAAACGAAGCGAGCTATGGCAAAATGTTAAGAGACCGTTTTTGTAGAGAATTATGTTTCCTACTTTTTATGTTCTATGATATTTTTTGATCAGACGCGTAGTTCTCGAGATATATCAAGATATTTAAAAGTTCCGAAGACGCACCAACATAATAGAGATACAGAAACACCGTGGCCCCTTTCTTTGAGATAACTGTGCACTAGTGCGAGCCGCAAATGCCACTTCCAGCTTAGCTGTGCAGAAGAAGAACAACAAGAACAAGAAATATCTCGAAATATGTCCGTCAGGCCCCTTCCCTTGAGATATATCTGCAAATATCTCGGAAACGAAGCGAGCTATGGCAAAATGTTAAGAGACCTTTTTTGTAGAGAATTAAGTTTCCTACTTTTTATGTTCTATGATATTTTTTGATCAGATGCGTAGTTCTCGAGATATATCAAGATATTTAAAAGTTCCGGAGCCGCACCAACATAATAGAGATACAGAAACACCGTGGCCCCTTTCTTTGAGATAACTCTGCACTATTGCGAGCTGCAAATGCCACTTCCAGCTTAGCTGTGCAGAGGAAGAACAACAAGAAGAAGAAATATCACGAAATATGTCCGTCAGGCCAGTTCCTTTGAGCTGAATCTGCAAATATCTCGGAAACGAAGCGAGCTATGGCAAAATGTTAAGAGACGTTTTTTGTAGAGAATTATGTTTCCTACAATTTATGTTCTATGATATTTTTTGATCAGAAGCGTAGTTTTCGAGATATATCGAGATACTTAAAAGTTCCGAAGCCGCACCAACATAATAGAGATACAGAAACACCGTGGCCCCTTTCTTTGAGATAACTGTGCACTAGTGCGAGCCGCAAATGCCACTTCCAGCTTAGCTGTGCAGAAGAAGAACAACAAGAAGAAGAAATATCTCGAAATATGTCCGTCAGGCCCCTTCCCTTGAGATAAATCTGCAAATATCTCGGAAACGAAGCGAGCTATGGCAAAATGTTAAGAGACCTTTTTTGTAGAGAATTATGTTTCCTACTTTTTATGTTCTATGATATTTTTTGATCAGACGCGTAGTTCTCGAGATATATCAAGATATTTAAAAGTTCCGAAGCCGCACCAACATAATAGAGATACGGAAACACCGTGGCCCCTTTCTTTGAGATATCTCTGCACTATTGCGAGCTGCAAATGCCACTTCCAGCTTAGCTGTGCAGAAGAAGAACAACAAGAAGAAGAAATATCTCGAAATATGTCCGTTAGGCCCCTTCCCTTGAGATAAATCTGCAAATATCTCGGAAACGAAGCGAGCTATTGCAAAATGTTAAGAGACGTTTTTTGTAGAGAATTATGTTTCCTACAATTTATGTTCTATGATATTTTTTGATCAGAAGCGTAGTTTTCGAGATATATCGAGATATGTAAAAGTTCCGAAGACGCACCAACATAATAGAGATACAGAAACACCGTGGCCCCTTTCTTTGAGATAACTGTGCACTAGTGCGAGCCGCAAATGCCACTTCCAGCTTAGCTGTGCAGAAGAAGAACAACAAGAAGAAGAAATATCTCGAAATATGTCCGTCAGGCCCCTTCCCTTGAGATATAACTGCAAATATCTCGGAAACGAAGCGAGCTATGGCAAAATGTTAAGAGACCGTTTTTGTAGAGAATTATGTTTCCTACTTTTTATGTTCTATGATATTTTTTGATCAGACGCGTAGTTCTCGAGATATATCAAGATATTTAAAAGTTCCGAAGCCGCACCAACATAATAGAGATACAGAAACACCGTGGCCTCTTTCTTTGAGATAACTCTGCACTATTGCGAGCTGCAAATGCCACTTCCAGCTTAGCTGTGCAGAAGAAGAACAACAAGAAGAAGAAATATATCGAAATATGTCCGTCAGGCCCCTTCCCTTGAGATAAATCTGCAAATATCTCGGAAACGAAGTGAGCTATGGCAAAATGTTAAGAGACCTTTTTTGTAGAGAATTATGTTTCCTACAATTTATGTTCTATGATATTTTTTGATGAGAAGCGTAGTTTTCGAGATATATCGAGATATGTAAAAGTTCCGAAGACGCACCAACATAATAGAGATACAGAAACACCGTGGCCCCTTTCTTTGAGATAACTGTGCACTAGTGCGAGCTGCAAATGCCACTTCCAGCTTAGCTGTGCAGAAGAAGACCAACAAGAAGAAGAAATATCTCGAAATATGTCCGTCAGGCCCCTTCCCTTGAGATATATCTGCAAATATCTCGGAAACGAAGCGAGCTATGGCAAAATGTTAAGAGACCGTTTTTGTAGAGAATTATGTTTCCTACTTTTTATGTTCTATGATATTTTTTGATCAGACGCGTAGTTCTCGAGATATATCAAGATATTTAAAAGTTCCGAAGACGCACCAACATAATAGAGATACAGAAACACCGTGGCCCCTTTCTTTGAGATAACTGTGCACTAGTGCGAGCCGCAAATGCCACTTCCAGCTTAGCTGTGCAGAAGAAGAACAACAAGAAGAAGAAATATCTCGAAATATGTCCGTCAGGCCCCTTCCCTTGAGATATATCTGCAAATATCTCGGAAACGAAGCGAGCTATGGCAAAATGTTAAGAGACCGTTTTTGTAGAGAATTATGTTTCCTACTTTTTATGTTCTATGATATTTTTTGATCAGACGCGTAGTTCTCGAGATATATCAAGATATTTAAAAGTTCCGAAGCCGCACCAACATAATAGAGATACAGAAACACCGTGGCCTCTTTCTTTGAGATAACTCTGCACTATTGCGAGCTGCAAATGCCACTTCCAGCTTAGCTGTGCAGAAGAAGAACAACAAGAAGAAGAAATATCTCGAAATATGTCCGTCAGGCCCCTTCCCTTGAGATAAATCTGCAAATATCTCGGAAACGAAGAGAGCTATGGCAAAATGTTAAGAGACCTTTTTTGTAGAGAATTAAGTTTCCTACTTTTCATGTTCTATGATATTTTTTGATCCGATGCGTAGTTCTCGAGATATATCAAGATATTTAAAAGTTCCGAAGCCGCACCAACATAATAGAGATACAGAAACACCGTGGCCCCTTTCTTTGAGATAACTCTGCACTATTGCGAGCTGTAAATGCCACTTCCAGCTTAGCTGTGCAGAAGAAGAACAACAAGAAGAAGAAATATCACGAAATATGTCCGTCAGGCCAGTTCCTTTGAGCTGAATCTGCAAATATCTCGGAAACGAAGCGAGCTATGGCAAAATGTTAAGAGACGTTTTTTGTAGAGAATTATGTTTCCTACAATTTATGTTCTATGATATTTTTTGATCAGAAGCGTAGTTTTCGAGATATATCGAGATACTTAAAAGTTCCGAAGCCGCACCAACATAATAGAGATACAGAAACACCGTGGCCCCTTTCTTTGAGATAACTGTGCACTAGTGCGAGCCGCAAATGCCACTTCCAGCTTAGCTGTGCAGAAGAAGAACAACAAGAAGAAGAAATATCTCGAAATATGTCCGTCAGGCCCCTTCCCTTGAGATAAATCTGCAAATATCTCGGAAACGAAGCGAGCCATGGCAAAATGTTAAGAGACCTTTTTTGTAGAGAATTATGTTTCCTACTTTTTATGTTCTATGATATTTTTTGATCAGACGCGTAGTTCTCGAGATATATCAAGATATTTAAAAGTTCCGAAGCCGCACCAACATAATAGAGATACAGAAACACCGTGGCCCCTTTCTTTGAGATATCTCTGCACTATTGCGAGCTGCAAATGCCACTTCCAGCTTAGCTGTGCAGAAGAAGAACAACAAGAAGAAGAAATATCTCGAAATATGTCCGTGAGGCCCCTTCCCTTGAGATAAATCTGCAAATATCTCGGAAACGAAGCGAGCTATGGCAAAATGTTAAGAGACCTTATTTGTAGAGAATTAAGTTTCCTACTTTTTATGTTCTATGATATTTTTTGATCAGATGCGTAGTTCTCGAGATATATCAAGATATTTAAAAGTTCCGAAACCGCACCAACATAATAGAGATACAGAAACACCGTGGCCCCTTTCTTTGAGATAACTCTGCACTAGTGCGAGCCGCAAATGCCACTTCCAGCTTAGCTGTGCAGAAGAAGAACAACAAGAAGAAGAAATATCTCGAAATATGTCCGTTAGGCCCCTTCCCTTGAGATAAATCTGCAAATATCTCGGAAACGAAGCGAGCTATGGCAAAATGTTAAGAGACCTTTTTTGTAGAGAATTAAGTTTCCTACTTTTTATGTTCTATGATATTTTTTGATCAGAAGCGTAGTTTTCGAGATATATCGAGATATTTAAAAGTTCCGAAGCCGCACCAACATAATAGAGATACAGAAACACCGTGGCCCCTTTCTTTGAGATAACTCTGCGATAGTGCGAGCCGCAAATGCCACTTCCAGCTTAGCTGTGCAGAAGAAGAACAACAAGAAGAAGAAATATCTCGAAATATGTCCGTCAGGCCCCTTCCCTTGAGATAAATATGCAAATATCTCGGAAACGAAGCGAGCTATGGCAAAATGTTAAGAGACCTTTTTTCTAGAGAATTAAGTTTCCTACTTTTTATGTTCTATGATATTTTTTGATCAGATGCGTAGTTCTCGAGATATATCAAGATATTTAAAAGTTCCGGAGCCGCACCAACATAATAGAGATACAGAAACACCGTGGCCCCTTTCTTTGAGATAACTCTGCACTATTGCGAGCTGCAAATGCCACTTCCAGCTTAGCTGTGCAGAGGAAGAACAACAAGAAGAAGAAATATCTCGAAATATGTCCGTCAGGCCAGTTCCTTTGAGCTGAATCTGCAAATATCTCGGAAACGAAGCGAGCTATGGCAAAATGTGAAGAGACGTTTTTTGTAGAGAATTATGTTTCCTACAATTTATGTTCTATGATATTTTTTGATCAGAAGCG
The DNA here is from genome assembly GCF_051020975.1 of Osmia lignaria lignaria. NCBI lineage: Eukaryota > Metazoa > Arthropoda > Insecta > Hymenoptera > Megachilidae > Osmia > Osmia lignaria. Next base: position 11,157,398 of record NW_027478160.1, read on the forward strand.
TAGTTTTCGAGATATATCGAGATACTTAAAAGTTCCGAAGCCGCACCAACATAATAGAGATACAGAAACACCGTGGACCCTTTCTTTGAGATAACTGTGCACTAGTGCGAGCCGCAAATGCCACTTCCAGCTTAGCTGTGCAGAAGAAGAACAACAAGAAGAAGAAATATCTCGAAATATGTCCGTCAGGCCCCTTCCCTTGAGATAAATCTGCAAATATCTCGGAAACGAAGCGAGCTATGGCAAAATGTTAAGAGACCTTTTTTGTAGAGAATTATGTTTCCTACTTTTTATGTTCTATGATATTTTTTGATCAGACGCGTATTTCTCGAGATATATCGAGATATTTAAAAGTTCCGAAGGCGCACCAACATAATAGAGATACAGAAACACCGTGGCCCCTTTCTTTGAGATAACTCTGCACTATTGCGACCTGCAAATGCCACTTCCAGCTTAGCTGTGCAGAAGAAGAACAACAAGAAGAAGAAATATCTCGAAATATGTCCGTCAGGCCCCTTCCCTTGGGATATATCTGCAAATATCTCGGAAACTAAGCGAGCTATGGCAAAATGTTAAGAGACGTTTTTTGTAGAGAATTATGTTTCCTACAATTTATGTTTTATGATATTTTTTGATCAGAAGCGTAGTTTTCGAGATATATCGAGATATTTAAAAGTTCCGAAGCCGCACCAACATAATAGAGATACAGAAACACCGTGGCCCCTTTCTTTGAGATAACTGTGTACTAGTGCGAGCCGCAAATGCCACTTCCAGCTTAGCTGTGCAGAAGAAGAACAAGAAGAAGAAGAAATATCTCGAAATATGTCCGTCAGGCCCCTTCCCTTGAGATAAATCTGCAAATATCTCGGAAACGAAGCGAGCTATGGCAAAATGTTAAGAGACCTTTCTTGTAGAGAATTAAGTTTCCTACTTTTTATGTTCTATGATATTTTTCGATCAGAGGCGTAGTTCTCGAGATATATCAAGATATTTAAAAGTTCCGAAGCCGCACCAACATAATAGAGATACAGAAACACCGTGGCCCCTTTCTTTGAGATACCTCTGCACGATTGCGAGCTGGAAATGCCACTTCCAGTTTAGCTCTGCAGAAGAAGAACAACAAGAAGAAGAAATATCTCGAAATATGTCCATCAGGACCCTTCCCTTGAGATAAATCTGCAAATATCTCGGAAACGAAGCGAGCTATGGCAAAATGTTAAGAGACCTTTTTTGTAGAGAATAATGTTTCCTACAATTTACGTTCTATGATATTTTTTGATCTGAAGCGTAGTTTTCGAGATATATCGAGATATTTAAAAGTTCCGAAGCTGCACCAACATAACAGAGATACAGAAACACCGTGGCCCCTTTCTTTGAGATAACTCTGCACTATTGCGCGCGGCAAATGCCACTTCCAGCTTAGCTGTGCAGAAGAAGAACAACATGAAGAAGAAATATCTCGAAATATGTCCGTCAGGCCCTTTCCCTTGAGATAAATCTGCAAATATCTCGGAAACGAAGCGAGCTATGGCAAAATCTTAAGAGACCTTTTTTGTAGCGAATAATGTTTCCTACAATTTACGTTCTATGATATTTTTTGATCAGAAGCGTAGTTTTCGAGATATATCGAGATATTTAAAAGTTCCGAAGGCGCACCAACATAATAGAGATACAGAAACACCGTGGCCCCTTTCTTTGAGATAACTCTGCACTATTGCGACCTACAAATGCCACTTCCAGCTTAGCTGTGCAGAAGAAGAACAACAAGAAGAAGAAATATCTCGAAATATGTCCGTCAGGCCCCTTCCCTTGGGATATATCTGCAAATATCTCGGAAACGAAGCGAGCTATGGTAAAATGTTAAGAGACGTTTTTTGTAGAGAATTATGTTTCCTACAATTTATGTTCTATGATATTTTTTGATCGGAAGCGTAGTTTTCGAGATATATCGAGATATTTAAAGGTTCCGAAGCCGCACCAACATAATAGAGATACAGAAACACCGTGGCCCCTTTCTTTGAGACAACTGTGTACTAGTGCGAGCCACAAATGCCACTTCCAGCTTAGCTGTGCAGAAGAAGAACAACAAGAAGAAGAAATATCTCGAAATATGTCCGTTAGGCCCCTTCCCTTGAGATAAACCTGCAAATATCTCGGAAACGAAGCGAGCTATGGCAAAATGTTAAGAGACCTTTTTTGTAGAGAATTAAGTTTCCTACTTTTTATGTTCTATGATATTTTTTGATCAGATGCGTAGTTCTCGAGATGTATCAAGATATTTAAAAGTTCCGAAGCCGCACCAACATAATAGAGATACAGAAACACCGTGGCCCCTTTCTTTGAGATAACTCTGCACTATTGGGAGCTGCAAATGCCACTTCCAGCTTAGCTGTGCAGAAGAAGAACAACAAGAAGAAGAAATATCTCGAAATATGTCCGACAGGCCCCTTCCCTTGAGATAAATCTGCAAATATGTCGGAAACGAAGCGAGCTATGGCGAAATGTTAAGAGACCTTTTTTGTAGAGAATTAAGTTTCCTACTTTTTATCTTCTATGATAGTTTTTGATCAGATGCGTAGTTCTCGAGATATATCAAGATATCTAAAAGTTCCGAAGCCGCACCAACATAATAGAGATACAGAAACACCGTGGCCCCTCTCTTTGAGATAACTCTGCACGATTGCGAGCTGGAAATGCCACTTCCAGTTTAGCTGTGCAGAAGAAGAACAACAAGAAGAAGAAATATCTCGAAATATGTCCATCAGGACCCTTCCCTTGAGATAAATCTGCAAATATCTCGGAAACGAAGCGAGCTATGGCAAAATGTTAAGAGACCTTTTTTGTAGAGAATAATGTTTCCTACAATTTACGTTCTACGATATTTTTTGGTCAGAAGCGTAGTTTTCGAGATATATCGAGATATTTAAAAGTTCCGAAGCCGCACCAACATAATAGAGATACAGAAACACCGTGGCCCCTTTCTTTGAGATAACTGTGTACTAGTGCGAGCCGCAAATGCCACTTCCAGCTTAGCTGTGCAGAAGAAGAACAACAAGAAGAAGAAATATCTCGAAATATGTCCGTCAGGCCCCTTCCCTTGAGATAAATCTGCAAATATCTCGGAAACGAAGCGAGCTATGGCAAAATGTTAGGAGACCTTTCTTGTAGAGAATTAAGTTTCCTACTTTTTATGTAGTATGATATTTTTTGATCAGATGCGTAGTTCTCGAGATATATCAAGATATTTAAAAGTTCCGAAGCCGCACCAACATAACAGAGATACAGAAACACCGTGGCCCCTTTCTTTGAGATAACTCTGCACTATTGCGCGCTGCAAATGCCACTTCCAGCTTAGCTGTGCAGAAGAAGAACAACATGAAGAAGAAATATCTCGAAATATGTCCGCCAGGCCCCTTCCCTTGAGATAAATCTGCAAATATCTCGGAAACGAAGCGAGCTATGGCAAAATGTTAAGAGACCTTTTTTGTAGAGAATTAAGTTTCCTACTTTTTATGTTCTATGATATTTTTCGATCAGAGGCGTAGTTCTCGAGATATATCAAGATATTTAAAAGTTCCGAAGCCGCACCAACATAATAGAGATACAGAAACACCGTGGCCCCTTTCTTTGAGATAACTCTGCACTATTGCGACCTACAAATGCCACTTCCAGCTTAGCTGTGCAGAAGAAGAACAACAAGAAGAAGAAATATCTCGAAATATGTCCGTCAGGCCCCTTCCCTTGGGATATATCTGCAAATATCTCGGAAACGAAGCGAGCTATGGCAAAATGTTAAGAGACGTTTTTTGTAGAGAATTATGTTTCCTACAATTTATGTTCTATGATATTTTTTGATCAGAAGCGTAGTTTTCGAGATATATCGAGATATTTAAAAGTTCCGAAGCCGCACCAACATAATAGAGATACAGAAACACCGTGGCCCCTTTCTTTGAGATAACTGTGTACTAGTGCGAGCCGCAAATGCCACTTCCAGCTTAGCTGTGCAGAAGAAGAACAACAAGAAGAAGAAATATCTCGAAATATGTCCGTCAGGCCCCTTCCCTTGAGATAAATCTGCAAATATCTCGGAAACGAAGCGAGCTATGGCAAAATGTTATGAGACCTTTCTTGTAGAGAATTAAGTTTCCTACTTTTTATGTTCTATGATATTTTTCGATCAGAGGCGTAGTTCTCGAGATATATCAAGATATTTAAAAGTTCCGAAGCCGCACCAACATAATAGAGATACAGAAACACCGTGGCCCCTTTCTTTGAGATAACTCTGCACGATTGCGAGCTGGAAATGCCACTTCCAGTTTAGCTGTGCAGAAGAAGAACAACAAGAAGAAGAAATATCTCGAAATATGTCCATCAGGACCCTTCCCTTGAGATAAATCTGCAAATATCTCGGAAACGAAGCGAGCTATGGCAAAATGTTAAGAGACCTTTTTTGTAGAGAATAATGTTTCCTACAATTTACGTTCTATGATATTTTTTGATGAGAAGCGTAGTTTGCGAGATATATCGAGATATTTAAAAGTTCCGAAGCCGCACCAACATAATAGAGATACAGAAACACCGTGGCCCCTTTCTTTGAGATAACTGTGTACTAGTGCGAGCCGCAAATGCCACTTCCAGCTTAGCTGTGCAGAAGAAGAACAACAAGAAGAAGAAATATCTCGAAATATGTCCGTCAGGCCCCTTCCCTTGAGATAAATCTGCAAATATCTCGGAAACGAAGCGAGCTATGGCAAAATGTTAGGAGACCTTTCTTGTAGAGAATTAAGTTTCCTACTTTTTATGTAGTATGATATTTTTTGATCAGATGCGTAGTTCTCGAGATATATCAAGATATTTAAAAGTTCCGAAGCCGCACCAACATAACAGAGATACAGAAACACCGTGGCCCCTTTCTTTGAGATAACTCTGCACTATTGCGCGCTGCAAATGCCACTTCCAGCTTAGCTGTGCAGAAGAAGAACAACATGAAGAAGAAATATCTCGAAATATGTCCGCCAGGCCCCTTCCCTTGAGATAAATCTGCAAATATCTCGGAAACGAAGCGAGCTATGGCAAAATGTTAAGAGACCTTTTTTGTAGAGAATTAAGTTTCCTACTTTTTATGTTCTATGATATTTTTCGATCAGAGGCGTAGTTCTCGAGATATATCAAGATATTTAAAAGTTCCGAAGCCGCACCAACATAATAGAGATACAGAAACACCGTGGCCCCTTTCTTTGAGATAACTCTGCACTATTGCGACCTACAAATGCCACTTCCAGCTTAGCTGTGCAGAAGAAGAACAACAAGAAGAAGAAATATCTCGAAATATGTCCATCAGGACCCTTCCCTTGAGATAAATCTGCAAATATCTCGGAAACGAAGCGAGCTATGGCAAAATGTTAAGAGACCTTTTTTGTAGAGAATAATGTTTCCTACAATTTACGTTCTATGATATTTTTTGATCAGAAGCGTAGTTTTCGAGATATATCGAGATATTTAAAAGTTCCGAAGCCGCACCAACATAATAGAGATACAGAAACACCGTGGCCCCTTTCTTTGAGATAACTCTGCACTATTGCGACCTGCAAATGCCACTTCCAGCTTAGCTGTGCAGAAGAAGAACAACAAGAAGAAGAAATATCTCGAAATATGTCCGTCAGGCCCCTTCCCTTGGGATATATCTGCAAATATCTCGGAAACGAAGCGAGCTATGGCAAAATGTTAAGAGACCTTTTTTGTAGAGAATAATGTTTCCTACAATTTACGTTCTATGATATTTTTTGATCAGAAGCGTAGTTTTCGAGATATATCGAGATATTTAAAAGTTCCGAAGCCGCACCAACATAATAGAGATACAGAAACACCGTGGCCCCTTTCTTTGAGATAACTGTGTACTAGTGCGAGCCGCAAATGCCACTTCCAGCTTAGCTGTGCAGAAGAAGAACAACAAGAAGAAGAAATATCTCGAAATATGTCCGTCAGGCCCCTTCCCTTGAGATAAATCTGCAAATATCTCGGAAACGAAGCGAGCTATGGCAAAATGTTAGGAGACCTTTCTTGTAGAGAATTAAGTTTCCTACTTTTTATGTAGTATGATATTTTTTGATCAGATGCGTAGTTCTCGAGATATATCAAGATATTTAAAAGTTCCGAAGCCGCACCAACATAACAGAGATACAGAAACACCGTGGCCGCTTTCTTTGAGATAACTCTGCACTATTGCGCGCTGCAAATGCCACTTCCAGCTTAGCTGTGCAGAAGAAGAACAACATGAAGAAGAAATATCTCGAAATATGTCCGCCAGGCCCCTTCCCTTGAGATAAATCTGCAAATATCTCGGAAACGAAGCGAGCTATGGCAAAATGTTAAGAGACCTTTTTTGTAGAGAATTACGTTTCCTACTTTTTATGTTCTATGATATTTTTCGATCAGAGGCGTAGTTCTCGAGATATATCAAGATATTTAAAAGTTCCGAAGCCGCACCAACATAATAGAGATACAGAAACACCGTGGCCCCTTTCTTTGAGATAACTCTGCACTATTGCGACCTACAAATGCCACTTCCAGCTTAGCTGTGCAGAAGAAGAACAACAAGAAGAAGAAATATCTCGAAATATGTCCGTCAGGCCCCTTCCCTTGGGATATATCTGCAAATATCTCGGAAACGAAGCGAGCTATGGCAAAATGTTAAGAGACGTTTTTTGTAGAGAATTATGTTTCCTACAATTTATGTTCTATGATATTTTTTGATCAGAAGCGTAGTTTTCGAGATATATCGAGATATTTAAAAGTTCCGAAGCCGCACCAACATAATAGAGATACAGAAACACCGTGGCCCCTTTCTTTGAGATAACTGTGTACTAGTGCGAGCCGCAAATGCCACTTCCAGCTTAGCTGTGCAGAAGAAGAACAACAAGAAGAAGAAATATCTCGAAATATGTCCGTCAGGCCCCTTCCCTTGAGATAAATCTGCAAATATCTCGGAAACGAAGCGAGCTATGGCAAAATGTTAAGAGACCTTTCTTGTAGAGAATTAAGTTTCCTACTTTTTATGTTCTATGATATTTTTCGATCAGAGGCGTAGTTCTCGAGATATATCAAGATATTTAAAAGTTCCGAAGCCGCACCAACATAATAGAGATACAGAAACACCGTGGCCCCTTTCTTTGAGATAACTCTGCACGATTGCGAGCTGGAAATGCCACTTCCAGTTTAGCTGTGCAGAAGAAGAACAACAAGAAGAAGAAATATCTCGAAATATGTCCATCAGGACCCTTCCCTTGAGATAAATCTGCAAATATCTCGGAAACGAAGCGAGCTATGGCAAAATGGTAAGAGACCTTTTTTGTAGAGAATAATGTTTCCTACAATTTACGTTCTATGATATTTTTTGATCAGAAGCGTAGTTTTCGAGATATATCGAGATATTTAAAAGTTCCGAAGCCGCACCAACATAATAGAGATACAGAAACACCGTGGCCCCTTTCTTTGAGATAACTGTGTACTAGTGCGAGCCGCAAATGCCACTTCCAGCTTAGCTGTGCAGAAGAAGAACAACAAGAAGAAGAAATATCTCGAAATATGTCCGTCAGGCCCCTTCCCTTGAGATAAATCTGCAAATATCTCGGAAGCGAAGCGAGCTATGGCAAAATGTTTAGAGACCTTTCTTGTAGAGAATTAAGTTTCCTACTTTTTATGTAGTATGATATTTTTTGATCAGATGCGTAGTTCTCGAGATATATCAAGATATTTAAAAGTTCCGAAGCCGCACCAACATAACAGAGATACAGAAACACCGTGGCCCCTTTCTTTGAGATAACTCTGCACTATTGCGCGCTGCAAATGCCACTTCCAGCTTCGCTGTGCAGAAGAAGAACAACAAGAAGAAGAAATATCTCGAAATATGTCCGTCAGGCCCCTTCCCTTGAGATAAATCTGCAAATATCTCGGAAACGAAGCGAGCTATGGCAAAATGTTAAGAGACCTTTTTTGTAGAGAACTAAGTTTCCTACTCTTTATGTTGTATGATATTTTTCGATCAGAGGCGTAGTTCTCGAGATATATCAAGATATTTAAAAGTTCCGAAGCCGCACCAACATAATAGAGATACAGAAACACCGTGGCCCCTTTCTTTGAGATAACTCTGCACGATTGCGAGCTGGAAATGCCACTTCCAGTTTAGCTGTGCAGAAGAAGAACAACAAGAAGAAGAAATATCTCGAAATATGTCCATCAGGACCCTTCCCTTGAGATAAATCTGCAAATATCTCGGAAACGAAGCGAGCTATGGCAAAATGTTAAGAGACCTTTTTTGTAGAGAATAATGTTTCCTACAATTTACGTTCTATGATATTTTTTGATCAGAAGCGTAGTTTTCGAGATATATCGAGATATTTAAAAGTTCCGAAGCCGCACCAACATAATAGAGATACAGAAACACCGTGGCCCCCTTCTTTGAGATAACTGTGTACTAGTGCGAGCCGCAAATGCCACTTCCAGCTTAGCTGTGCAGAAGAAGAACAACAAGAAGAAGAAATATCTCGAAATATGTCCGTCAGGCCCCTTCCCTTGAGATAAATCTGCAAATATCTCGGAAACGAAGCGAGTTATGGCAAAATGTTTAGAGACCTTTCTTGTAGAGAATTAAGTTTCCTACTTTTTATGTAGTATGATATTTTTTGATCAGATGCGTAGTTCTCGAGATATATCAAGATATTTAAAAGTTCCGAAGCCGCACCAACATAACAGAGATACAGAAACACCGTGGCCCCTTTCTTTGAGATAACTCTGCACTATTGCGCGCTGCAAATGCCACTTCCAGCTTCGCTGTGCAGAAGAAGAACAACAAGAAGAAGAAATATCTCGAAATATGTCCGTCAGGCCCCTTCCCTTGAGATAAATCTGCAAATATCTCGGAAACGAAGCGAGCTATGGCAAAATGTTAAGAGACCTTTTTTGTAGAGAACTAAGTTTCCTACTCTTTATGTTGTATGATATTTTTCGATCAGAGGCGTAGTTCTCGAGATATATCAAGATATTTAAAAGTTCCGAAGCCGCACCAACATAATAGAGATACAGAAACACCGTGGCCCCTTTCTTTGAGATAACTCTGCACTATTGCGACCTGCAAATGCCACTTCCAGCTTAGCTGTGCAGAAGAAGAACAACAAGAAGAAGAAATATCTCGAAATATGTCCGTCAGGCCCCTTCCCTTGGGATATATCTGCAAATATCTCGGAAACGAAGCGAGCTATGGCAAAATGTTAAGAGACGTTTTTTGTAGAGAATTATGTTTCCTACAATTTATGTTCTATGATATTTTTTGATCAGAAGCGTAGTTTTCGAGATATATCGAGATATTTAAAAGTTCCGAAGCCGCACCAACATAATAGAGATACAGAAACACCGTGGCCCCTTTCTTTGAGATAACTGTGTACTAGTGCGAGCCGCAAATGCCACTTCCAGCTTAGCTGTGCAGAAGAAGAACAAGAAGAAGAAGAAATATCTCGAAATATGTCCGTCAGGCCCCTTCCCTTGAGATAAATCTGCAAATATCTCGGAAACGAAGCGAGCTATGGCAAAATGTTAAGAGACCTTTCTTGTAGAGAATTAAGTTTCCTACTTTTTATGTTCTATGATATTTTTCGATCAGAGGCGTAGTTCTCGAGATATATCAAGATATTTAAAAGTTCCGAAGCCGCACCAACATAATAGAGATACAGAAACACCGTGGCCCCTTTCTTTGAGATAACTCTGCACGATTGCGAGCTGGAAATGCCACTTCCAGTTTAGCTGTGCAGAAGAAGAACAACAAGAAGAAGAAATATCTCGAAATATGTCCATCAGGACCCTTCCCTTGAGATAAATCTGCAAATATCTCGGAAACGAAGCGAGCTATGGCAAAATGGTAAGAGACCTTTTTTGTAGAGAATAATGTTTCCTACAATTTACGTTCTATGATATTTTTTGATCAGAAGCGTAGTTTTCGAGATATATCGAGATATTTAAAAGTTCCGAAGCCGCACCAACATAATAGAGATACAGAAACACCGTGGCCCCTTTCTTTGAGATAACTGTGTACTAGTGCGAGCCGCAAATGCCACTTCCAGCTTAGCTGTGCAGAAGAAGAACAACAAGAAGAAGAAATATCTCGAAATATGTCCGTCAGGCCCCTTCCCTTGAGATAAATCTGCAAATATCTCGGAAACGAAGCGAGCTATGGCAAAATGTTTAGAGACCTTTCTTGTAGAGAATTAAGTTTCCTACTTTTTATGTAGTATGATATTTTTTGATCAGATGCGTAGTTCTCGAGATATATCAAGATATTTAAAAGTTCCGAAGCCGCACCAACATAACAGAGATACAGAAACACCGTGGCCCCTTTCTTTGAGATAACTCTGCACTATTGCGCGCTGCAAATGCCACTTCCAGCTTCGCTGTGCAGAAGAAGAACAACAAGAAGAAGAAATATCTCGAAATATGTCCGTCAGGCCCCTTCCCTTGAGATAAATCTGCAAATATCTCGGAAACGAAGCGAGCTATGGCAAAATGTTAAGAGACCTTTTTTGTAGAGAACTAAGTTTCCTACTCTTTATGTTGTATGATATTTTTCGATCAGAGGCGTAGTTCTCGAGATATATCAAGATATTTAAAAGTTCCGAAGCCGCACCAACATAATAGAGATACAGAAACACCGTGGCCCCTTTCTTTGAGATAACTCTGCACGATTGCGAGCTGGAAATGCCACTTCCAGTTTAGCTGTGCAGAAGAAGAACAACAAGAAGAAGAAATATCTCGAAATATGTCCATCAGGACCCTTCCCTTGAGATAAATCTGCAAATATCTCGGAAACGAAGCGAGCTATGGCAAAATGTTAAGAGACCTTTTTTGTAGAGAATAATGTTTCCTACAATTTACGTTCTATGATATTTTTTGATCAGAAGCGTAGTTTTCGAGATATATCGAGATATTTAAAAGTTCCGAAGCCGCACCAACATAATAGAGATACAGAAACACCGTGGCCCCCTTCTTTGAGATAACTGTGTACTAGTGCGAGCCGCAAATGCCACTTCCAGCTTAGCTGTGCAGAAGAAGAACAACAAGAAGAAGAAATATCTCGAAATATGTCCGTCAGGCCCCTTCCCTTGAGATAAATCTGCAAATATCTCGGAAACGAAGCGAGTTATGGCAAAATGTTTAGAGACCTTTCTTGTAGAGAATTAAGTTTCCTACTTTTTATGTAGTATGATATTTTTTGATCAGATGCGTAGTTCTCGAGATATATCAAGATATTTAAAAGTTCCGAAGCCGCACCAACATAACAGAGATACAGAAACACCGTGGCCCCTTTCTTTGAGATAACTCTGCACTATTGCGCGCTGCAAATGCCACTTCCAGCTTCGCTGTGCAGAAGAAGAACAACAAGAAGAAGAAATATCTCGAAATATGTCCGTCAGGCCCCTTCCCTTGAGATAAATCTGCAAATATCTCGGAAACGAAGCGAGCTATGGCAAAATGTTAAGAGACCTTTTTTGTAGAGAACTAAGTTTCCTACTCTTTATGTTGTATGATATTTTTCGATCAGAGGCGTAGTTCTCGAGATATATCAAGATATTTAAAAGTTCCGAAGCCGCACCAACATAATAGAGATACAGAAACACCGTGGCCCCTTTCTTTGAGATAACTCTGCACTATTGCGACCTGCAAATGCCACTTCCAGCTTAGCTGTGCAGAAGAAGAACAACAAGAAGAAGAAATATCTCGAAATATGTCCGTCAGGCCCCTTCCCTTGGGATATATCTGCAAATATCTCGGAAACGAAGCGAGCTATGGCAAAATGTTAAGAGACGTTTTTTGTAGAGAAATATGTTTCCTACAATTTATGTTCTATGATATTTTTTGATCAGAAGCGTAGTTTTCGAGATATATCGAGATATTTAAAAGTTCCGAAGCCGCACCAACATAATAGAGATACAGAAACACCGTGGCCCCTTTCTTTGAGATAACTGTGTACTAGTGCGAGCCGCAAATGCCACTTCCAGCTTAGCTGTGCAGAAGAAGAACAAGAAGAAGAAGAAATATCTCGAAATATGTCCGTCAGGCCCCTTCCCTTGAGATAAATCTGCAAATATCTCGGAAACGAAGCGAGCTATGGCAAAATGTTAAGAGACCTTTCTTGTAGAGAATTAAGTTTCCTACTTTTTATGTTCTATGATATTTTTCGATCAGAGGCGTAGTTCTCGAGATATATCAAGATATTTAAAAGTTCCGAAGCCGCACCAACATAATAGAGATACAGAAACACCGTGGCCCCTTTCTTTGAGATAACTCTGCACGATTGCGAGCTGGAAATGCCACTTCCAGTTTAGCTGTGCAGAAGAAGAACAACAAGAAGAAGAAATATCTCGAAATATGTCCATCAGGACCCTTCCCTTGAGATAAATCTGCAAATATCTCGGAAACGAAGCGAGCTATGGCAAAATGTTAAGAGACCTTTTTTGTAGAGAATAATGTTTCCTACAATTTACGTTCTATGATATTTTTTGATCAGAAGCGTAGTTTTCGAGATATATCGAGATATTTAAAAGTTCCGAAGCCGCACCAACATAATAGAGATACAGAAACACCGTGGCCCCTTTCTTTGAGATAACTGTGTACTAGTGCGAGCCGCAAATGCCACTTCCAGCTTAGCTGTGCAGAAGAAGAACAACAAGAAGAAGAAATATCTCGAAATATGTCCATCAGGCCCCTTCCCTTGAGATAAATCTGCAAATATCTCGGAAACGAAGCGAGCTATGGCAAAATGTTAGGAGACCTTTCTTGTAGAGAATTAAGTTTCCTACTTTTTATGTAGTATGATATTTTTTGATCAGATGCGTAGTTCTCGAGATATATCAAGATATTTAAAAGTTCCGAAGCCGCACCAACATAACAGAGATACAGAAACACCGTGGCCCCTTTCTTTGAGATAACTCTGCACTATTGCGCGCTGCAAATGCCACTTCCAGCTTAGCTGTGCAGAAGAAGAACAACATGAAGAAGAAATATCTCGAAATATGTCCGCCAGGCCCCTTCCCTTGAGATAAATCTGCAAATATCTCGGACACGAAGCGAGCTATGGCAAAATGTTAAGAGACCTTTTTTGTAGAGAATTAAGTTTCCTACTTTTTATGTTCTATGATATTTTTCGATCAGAGGCGTAGTTCTCGAGATATATCAAGATATTTAAAAGTTCCGAAGCCGCACCAACATAATAGAGATACAGAAACACCGTGGCCCCTTTCTTTGAGATAACTCTGCACTATTGCGACCTACAAATGCCACTTCCAGCTTAGCTGTGCAGAAGAAGAACAACAAGAAGAAGAAATATCTCGAAATATGTCCGTCAGGCCCCTTCCCTTGGGATATATCTGCAAATATCTCGGAAACGAAGCGAGCTATGGCAAAATGTTAAGAGACGTTTTTTGTAGAGAATTATGTTTCCTACAATTTATGTTCTATGATATTTTTTGATCAGAAGCGTAGTTTTCGAGATATATCGAGATATTTAAAAGTTCCGAAGCCGCACCAACATAATAGAGATACAGAAACACCGTGGCCCCTTTCTTTGAGATAACTGTGTACTAGTGCGAGCCGCAAATGCCACTTCCAGCTTAGCTGTGCAGAAGAAGAACAACAAGAAGAAGAAATATCTCGAAATATGTCCGTCAGGCCCCTTCCCTTGAGATAAATCTGCAAATATCTCGGAAACGAAGCGAGCTATGGCAAAATGTTAAGAGACCTTTCTTGTAGAGAATTAAGTTTCCTACTTTTTATGTTCTATGATATTTTTCGATCAGAGGCGTAGTTCTCGAGATATATCAAGATATTTAAAAGTTCCGAAGCCGCACCAACATAATAGAGATACAGAAACACCGTGGCCCCTTTCTTTGAGATAACTCTGCACGATTGCGAGCTGGAAATGCCACTTCCAGTTTAGCTGTGCAGAAGAAGAACAACAAGAAGAAGAAATATCTCGAAATATGTCCATCAGGACCCTTCACTTGAGATAAATCTGCAAATATCTCGGAAACGAAGCGAGCTATGGCAAAATGTTAAGAGACCTTTTTTGTAGAGAATAATGTTTCCTACAATTTACGTTCTATGATATTTTTTGATCAGAAGCGTAGTTTTCGAGATATATCGAGATATTTAAAAGTTCCGAAGCCGCACCAACATAATAGAGATACAGAAACACCGTGGCCCCTTTCTTTGAGATAACTCTGCACTATTGCGACCTACAAATGCCACTTCCAGCTTAGCTGTGCAGAAGAAGAACAACAAGAAGAAGAAATATCTCGAAATATGTCCGTCAGGCCCCTTCCCTTGGGATATATCTGCAAATATCTCGGAAACGAAGCGAGCTATGGCAAAATGTTAAGAGACGTTTTTTGTAGAGAATTATGTTTCCTACAATTTATGTTCTATGATATTTTTTGATCAGAAGCGTAGTTTTCGAGATATATCGAGATATTTAAAGGTTCCGAAGCCGCACCAACATAATAGAGATACAGAAACACCGTGGCCCCTTTCTTTGAGATAACTGTGTACTAGTGCGAGCCACAAATGCCACTTCCAGCTTAGCTGTGCAGAAGAAGAACAACAAGAAGAAGAAATATCTCGAAATATGTCCGTCAGGCCCCTTCCCTTGGGATATATCTGCAAATATCTCGGAAACGAAGCGAGCTATGGCAAAATGTTAAGAGACGTTTTTTGTAGAGAATTATGTTTCCTACAATTTATGTTCTATGATATTTTTTGATCAGAAGGGTAGTTTTCGAGATATATCGAGATATTTAAAAGTTCCGAAGCCGCACCAACATAATAGAGATACAGAAACACCGTGGCCCCTTTCTTTGAGATAACTGTGTACTAGTGCGAGCCGCAAATGCCACTTCCAGCTTAGCTGTGCAGAAGAAGAACAACAAGAATAAGAAATATCTCGAAATATGTCCGTCAGGCCCCTTCCCTTGAGATAAATCTGCAAATATCTCGGAAACGAAGAGAGCTATGGCAAAATGTTGAGAGACCTTTTTTGTAGAGAATTAAGTTTCCTACTATTTATGCTCTATGATATTTTTTGATCAGATGCGTAGTTCTCGAGATATATCAAGATAGTTAAAAGTTCCGAAGCCGCACCAACATAATAGAGATACAGAAACACCGTGGCCCCTTTCTTTGAGATAACTCTGCACTATTGCGACCTGCAAATGCCACTTCCAGCTTAGCTGTGCAGAAGAAGAACAACAAGAATAAGAAATATCTCGAAATATGTCCGTCAGGCCCCTTCCCTTGAGATAAATCTGCAAATATCTCGGAAACGAAGAGAGCTATGGCAAAATGTTGAGAGACCTTTTTTGTAGAGAATTAAGTTTCCTACTATTTATGCTCTATGATATTTTTTGATCAGATGCGTAGTTCTCGAGATATATCAAGATATTTAAAAGTTCCGAAGCAGCACCAATATAATAGAGATACAGAAACACCGTGGCCCCTTTCTTTGAGATAACTCTGCACTAGTGCGAGCCGCAAATGCCACTTCCAGCTTAGCTGTGCAGAAGAAGAACAACAAGAAGAAGAAATATCTCGAAATATGTCCGTCAGGCCCCTTCCCTTGAGATAAATCTGCAAATATCTCGGAAACGAAGCGAGCTATGGCAAAATGTTAAGAGACCGTTTTTGTAGAGAATTAAGTTTCCTACTTTTTATGTTCTATGATATTTTTTGATCAGATGCGTAGTTCTCGAGATATATCAAGATAGTTAAAAGTTCCGAAGCCGCACCAACATAATAGAGATACAGAAACACCGTGGCCCCTTTCTTTGAGATAACTCTGCACTATTGCGACCTGCAAATGCCACTTCCAGCTTAGCTGTGCAGAAGAAGAACAACAAGAATAAGAAATATCTCGAAATATGTCCGTCAGGCCCCTTCCCTTGAGATAAATCTGCAAATATCTCGGAAACGAAGAGAGCTATGGCAAAATGTTGAGAGACCTTTTTTGTAGAGAATTAAGTTTCCTACTATTTATGCTCTATGATATTTTTTGATCAGATGCGTAGTTCTCGAGATATATCAAGATATTTAAAAGTTCCGAAGCCGCACCAATATAATAGAGATACAGAAACACCGTGGCCCCTTTCTTTGAGATAACTCTGCACTAGTGCGAGCCGCAAATGCCACTTCCAGCTTAGCTGTGCAGAAGAAGAACAACAAGAAGAAGAAATATCTCGAAATATGTCCGTCAGGCCCCTTCCCTTGAGATAAATCTGCAAATATCTCGGAAACGAAGCGAGCTATGGCAAAATGTTAAGAGACCGTTTTTGTAGAGAATTAAGTTTCCTACTTTTTATGTTCTATGATATTTTTTGATCAGATGCGTAGTTCTCGAGATATATCAAGATAGTTAAAAGTTCCGAAGCCGCACCAACATAATAGAGATACAGAAACACCGTGGCCCCTTTCTTTGAGATAACTCTGCACTATTGCGACCTGCAAATGCCACTTCCAGCTTAGCTGTGCAGAAGAAGAACAACAAGAATAAGAAATATCTCGAAATATGTCCGTCAGGCCCCTTCCCTTGAGATAAATCTGCAAATATCTCGGAAACGAAGAGAGCTATGGCAAAATGTTGAGAGACCTTTTTTGTAGAGAATTAAGTTTCCTACTATTTATGCTCTATGATATTTTTTGATCAGATGCGTAGTTCTCGAGATATATCAAGATATTTAAAAGTTCCGAAGCCGCACCAACATAATAGAGATACAGAAACACCGTGGCCCCTTTCTTTGAGATAATTCTGCACTATCGCGAGCTGCATATGCCACTTCCAGCTTAGCTGTGCAGAAGAAGAACAACAAGAATAAGAAATATCTCGAAATATGTCCGTCAGGCCCCTTCCCTTGAGATAAATCTGCAAATATCTCGGAAACAAAGAGAGCTATGGCAAAATGTTGGGAGACCTTTTTTGTAGAGAATTAAGTTTCCTACTATTTACGTTCTATGATATTTTTTGATCAGATGCGTAGTTCTCGAGATATATCAAGATATTTAAAAGTTCCGAAGCCGCACCAACATAATAGAGATACAGAAACACCGTGGCCCCTTTCTTTGAGATAACTCTGCACTAGTGCGAGCCGCAAATGCCACTTCCAGCTTAGCTGTGCAGAAGAAGAACAACAAGAAGAAGAAATATCTCGAAATATGTCCGTCAGGCCCCTTCCCTTGAGATAAATCTGCAAATATCTCGGAAACGAAGCGAGCAATGGCAAAATGTTAAGAGACCGTTTTTGTAGAGAATTAAGTTTCCTACTTTTTATGTTCTATGATATTTTTTGATCAGATGCGTAGTTCTCGAGATATATCAAGATAGTTAAAAGTTCCGAAGCCGCACCAACATAATAGAGATACAGAAACACCGTGGCCCCTTTCTTTGAGATAACTCTGCACTATTGCGACCTGCAAATGCCACTTCCAGCTTAGCTGTGCAGAAGAAGAACAACAAGAATAAGAAATATCTCGAAATATGTCCGTCAGGCCCCTTCCCTTGAGATAAATCTGCAAATATCTCGGAAACGAAGAGAGCTATGGCAAAATGTTGAGAGACCTTTTTTGTAGAGAATTAAGTTTCCTACTATTTATGCTCTATGATATTTTTTGATCAGATGCGTAGTTCTCGAGATATATCAAGATATTTAAAAGTTCCGAAGCAGCACCAATATAATAGAGATACAGAAACACCGTGGCCCCTTTCTTTGAGATAACTCTGCACTAGTGCGAGCCGCAAATGCCACTTCCAGCTTAGCTGTGCAGAAGAAGAACAACAAGAAGAAGAAATATCTCGAAATATGTCCGTCAGGCCCCTTCCCTTGAGATAAATCTGCAAATATCTCGGAAACGAAGCGAGCTATGGCAAAATGTTAAGAGACCGTTTTTGTAGAGAATTAAGTTTCCTACTTTTTATGTTCTATGATATTTTTTGATCAGATGCGTAGTTCTCGAGATATATCAAGATAGTTAAAAGTTCCGAAGCCGCACCAACATAATAGAGATACAGAAACACCGTGGCCCCTTTCTTTGAGATAACTCTGCACTATTGCGACCTGCAAATGCCACTTCCAGCTTAGCTGTGCAGAAGAAGAACAACAAGAATAAGAAATATCTCGAAATATGTCCGTCAGGCCCCTTCCCTTGAGATAAATCTGCAAATATCTCGGAAACGAAGAGAGCTATGGCAAAATGTTGAGAGACCTTTTTTGTAGAGAATTAAGTTTCCTACTATTTATGCTCTATGATATTTTTTGATCAGATGCGTAGTTCTCGAGATATATCAAGATATTTAAAAGTTCCGAAGCCGCACCAATATAATAGAGATACAGAAACACCGTGGCCCCTTTCTTTGAGATAACTCTGCACTAGTGCGAGCCGCAAATGCCACTTCCAGCTTAGCTGTGCAGAAGAAGAACAACAAGAAGAAGAAATATCTCGAAATATGTCCGTCAGGCCCCTTCCCTTGAGATAAATCTGCAAATATCTCGGAAACGAAGCGAGCTATGGCAAAATGTTAAGAGACCGTTTTTGTAGAGAATTAAGTTTCCTACTTTTTATGTTCTATGATATTTTTTGATCAGATGCGTAGTTCTCGAGATATATCAAGATAGTTAAAAGTTCCGAAGCCGCACCAACATAATAGAGATACAGAAACACCGTGGCCCCTTTCTTTGAGATAACTCTGCACTATTGCGACCTGCAAATGCCACTTCCAGCTTAGCTGTGCAGAAGAAGAACAACAAGAATAAGAAATATCTCGAAATATGTCCGTCAGGCCCCTTCCCTTGAGATAAATCTGCAAATATCTCGGAAACGAAGAGAGCTATGGCAAAATGTTGAGAGACCTTTTTTGTAGAGAATTAAGTTTCCTACTATTTATGCTCTATGATATTTTTTGATCAGATGCGTAGTTCTCGAGATATATCAAGATATTTAAAAGTTCCGAAGCCGCACCAACATAATAGAGATACAGAAACACCGTGGCCCCTTTCTTTGAGATAATTCTGCACTATCGCGAGCTGCATATGCCACTTCCAGCTTAGCTGTGCAGAAGAAGAACAACAAGAATAAGAAATATCTCGAAATATGTCCGTCAGGCCCCTTCCCTTGAGATAAATCTGCAAATATCTCGGAAACAAAGAGAGCTATGGCAAAATGTTGGGAGACCTTTTTTGTAGAGAATTAAGTTTCCTACTATTTACGTTCTATGATATTTTTTGATCAGATGCGTAGTTCTCGAGATATATCAAGATATTTAAAAGTTCCGAAGCCGCACCAACATAATAGAGATACAGAAACACCGTGGCCCCTTTCTTTGAGATAACTCTGCACTAGTGCGAGCCGCAAATGCCACTTCCAGCTTAGCTGTGCAGAAGAAGAACAACAAGAAGAAGAAATATCTCGAAATATGTCCGTCAGGCCCCTTCCCTTGAGATAAATCTGCAAATATCTCGGAAACGAAGCGAGCAATGGCAAAATGTTAAGAGACCGTTTTTGTAGAGAATTAAGTTTCCTACTTTTTATGTTCTATGATATTTTTTGATCAGATGCGTAGTTCTCGAGATATATCAAGATAGTTAAAAGTTCCGAAGCCGCACCAACATAATAGAGATACAGAAACACCGTGGCCCCTTTCTTTGAGATAACTCTGCACTATTGCGACCTGCAAATGCCACTTCCAGCTTAGCTGTGCAGAAGAAGAACAACAGGAATAAGAAATATCTCGAAATATGTCCGTCAGGCCCCTTCCCTTGAGATAAATCTGCAAATATCTCGGAAACGAAGAGAGCTATGGCAAAATGTTGAGAGACCTTTTTTGTAGAGAATTAAGTTTCCTACTATTTATGCTCTATGATATTTTTTGATCAGATGCGTAGTTCTCGAGATATATCAAGATATTTAAAAGTTCCGAAGCCGCACCAATATAATAGAGATACAGAAACACCGTGGCCCCTTTCTTTGAGATAACTCTGCACTAGTGCGAGCCGCAAATGCCACTTCCAGCTTAGCTGTGCAGAAGAAGAACAACAAGAAGAAGAAATATCTCGAAATATGTCCGTCAGGCCCCTTCCCTTGAGATAAATCTGCAAATATCTCGGAAACGAAGCGAGCTATGGCAAAATGTTAAGAGACCGTTTTTGTAGAGAATTAAGTTTCCTACTTTTTATGTTCTATGATATTTTTTGATCAGATGCGTAGTTCTCGAGATATATCAAGATAGTTAAAAGTTCCGAAGCCGCACCAACATAATAGAGATACAGAAACACCGTGGCCCCTTTCTTTGAGATAACTCTGCACTATTGCGACCTGCAAATGCCACTTCCAGCTTAGCTGTGCAGAAGAAGAACAACAAGAATAAGAAATATCTCGAAATATGTCCGTCAGGCCCCTTCCCTTGAGATAAATCTGCAAATATCTCGGAAACGAAGAGAGCTATGGCAAAATGTTGAGAGACCTTTTTTGTAGAGAATTAAGTTTCCTACTATTTATGCTCTATGATATTTTTTGATCAGATGCGTAGTTCTCGAGATATATCAAGATATTTAAAAGTTCCGAAGCCGCACCAACATAATAGAGATACAGAAACACCGTGGCCCCTTTCTTTGAGATAATTCTGCACTATCGCGAGCTGCATATGCCACTTCCAGCTTAGCTGTGCAGAAGAAGAACAACAAGAATAAGAAATATCTCGAAATATGTCCGTCAGGCCCCTTCCCTTGAGATAAATCTGCAAATATCTCGGAAACAAAGAGAGCTATGGCAAAATGTTGGGAGACCTTTTTTGTAGAGAATTAAGTTTCCTACTATTCACGTTCTATGATATTTTTTGATCAGATGCGTAGTTCTCGAGATATATCAAGATATTTAAAAGTTCCGAAGCCGCACCAACATAATAGAGATACAGAAACACCGTGGCCCCTTTCTTTGAGATAACTCTGCACTAGTGCGAGCCGCAAATGCCACTTCCAGCTTAGCTGTGCAGAAGAAGAACAACAAGAAGAAGAAATATCTCGAAATATGTCCGTCAGGCCCCTTCCCTTGAGATAAATCTGCAAATATCTCGGAAACGAAGCGAGCTATGGCAAAATGTTAAGAGACCGTTTTTGTAGAGAATTAAGTTTCCTACTTTTTATGTTCTATGATATTTTTTGATCAGATGCGTAGTTCTCGAGATATATCAAGATAGTTAAAAGTTCCGAAGCCGCACCAACATAATAGAGATACAGAAACACCGTGGCCCCTTTCTTTGAGATAACTCTGCACTATTGCGACCTGCAAATGCCACTTCCAGCTTAGCTGTGCAGAAGAAGAACAACAAGAATAAGAAATATCTCGAAATATGTCCGTCAGGCCCCTTCCCTTGAGATAAATCTGCAAATATCTCGGAAACGAAGAGAGCTATGGCAAAATGTTGAGAGACCTTTTTTGTGGAGAATTAAGTTTCCTACTATTTATGCTCTATGATATTTTTTGATCAGATGCGTAGTTCTCGAGATATATCAAGATATTTAAAAGTTCCGAAGCCGCACCAATATAATAGAGATACAGAAACACCGTGGCCCCTTTCTTTGAGATAACTCTGCACTAGTGCGAGCCGCAAATGCCACTTCCAGCTTAGCTGTGCAGAAGAAGAACAACAAGAAGAAGAAATATCTCGAAATATGTCCGTCAGGCCCCTTCCCTTGAGATAAATCTGCAAATATCTCGGAAACGAAGCGAGCTATGGCAAAATGTTAAGAGACCGTTTTTGTAGAGAATTAAGTTTCCTACTTTTTATGTTCTATGATATTTTTTGATCAGATGCGTAGTTCTCGAGATATATCAAGATAGTTAAAAGTTCCGAAGCCGCACCAACATAATAGAGATACAGAAACACCGTGGCCCCTTTCTTTGAGATAACTCTGCACTATTGCGACCTGCAAATGCCACTTCCAGCTTAGCTGTGCAGAAGAAGAACAACAAGAATAAGAAATATCTCGAAATATGTCCGTCAGGCCCCTTCCCTTGAGATAAATCTGCAAATATCTCGGAAACGAAGAGAGCTATGGCAAAATGTTGAGAGACCTTTTTTGTAGAGAATTAAGTTGCCTACTATTTATGCTCTATGATATTTTTTGATCAGATGCGTAGTTCTCGAGATATATCAAGATATTTAAAAGTTCCGAAGCCGCACCAACATAATAGAGATACAGAAACACCGTGGCCCCTTTCTTTGAGATAATTCTGCACTATCGCGAGCTGCATATGCCACTTCCAGCTTAGCTGTGCAGAAGAAGAACAACAAGAATAAGAAATATCTCGAAATATGTCCGTCAGGCCCCTTCCCTTGAGATAAATCTGCAAATATCTCGGAAACAAAGAGAGCTATGGCAAAATGTTGGGAGACCTTTTTTGTAGAGAATTAAGTTTCCTACTATTTACGTTCTATGATATTTTTTGATCAGATGCGTAGTTCTCGAGATATATCAAGATATTTAAAAGTTCCGAAGCCGCACCAACATAATAGAGATACAGAAACACCGTGGCCCCTTTCTTTGAGATAACTCTGCACTAGTGCGAGCCGCAAATGCCACTTCCAGCTTAGCTGTGCAGAAGAAGAACAACAAGAAGAAGAAATATCTCGAAATATGTCCGTCAGGCCCCTTCCCTTGAGATAAATCTGCAAATATCTCGGAAACGAAGCGAGCAATGGCAAAATGTTAAGAGACCGTTTTTGTAGAGAATTAAGTTTCCTACTTTTTATGTTCTATGATATTTTTTGATCAGATGCGTAGTTCTCGAGATATATCAAGATAGTTAAAAGTTCCGAAGCCGCACCAACATAATAGAGATACAGAAACACCGTGGCCCCTTTCTTTGAGATAACTCTGCACTATTGCGACCTGCAAATGCCACTTCCAGCTTAGCTGTGCAGAAGAAGAACAACAAGAATAAGAAATATCTCGAAATATGTCCGTCAGGCCCCTTCCCTTGAGATAAATCTGCAAATATCTCGGAAACGAAGAGAGCTATGGCAAAATGTTGAGAGACCTTTTTTGTAGAGAATTAAGTTTCCTACTATTTATGCTCTATGATATTTTTTGATCAGATGCGTAGTTCTCGAGATATATCAAGATATTTAAAAGTTCCGAAGCCGCACCAATATAATAGAGATACAGAAACACCGTGGCCCCTTTCTTTGAGATAACTCTGCACTAGTGCGAGCCGCAAATGCCACTTCCAGCTTAGCTGTGCAGAAGAAGAACAACAAGAAGAAGAAATATCTCGAAATATGTCCGTCAGGCCCCTTCCCTTGAGATAAATCTGCAAATATCTCGGAAACGAAGCGAGCTATGGCAAAATGTTAAGAGACCGTTTTTGTAGAGAATTAAGTTTCCTACTTTTTATGTTCTATGATATTTTTTGATCAGATGCGTAGTTCTCGAGATATATCAAGATAGTTAAAAGTTCCGAAGCCGCACCAACATAATAGAGATACAGAAACACCGTGGCCCCTTTCTTTGAGATAACTCTGCACTATTGCGACCTGCAAATGCCACTTCCAGCTTAGCTGTGCAGAAGAAGAACAACAAGAATAAGAAATATCTCGAAATATGTCCGTCAGGCCCCTTCCCTTGAGATAAATCTGCAAATATCTCGGAAACGAAGAGAGCTATGGCAAAATGTTGAGAGACCTTTTTTGTAGAGAATTAAGTTTCCTACTATTTATGCTCTATGATATTTTTTGATCAGATGCGTAGTTCTCGAGATATATCAAGATATTTAAAAGTTCCGAAGCCGCACCAACATAATAGAGATACAGAAACACCGTGGCCCCTTTCTTTGAGATAATTCTGCACCATCGCGAGCTGCATATGCCACTTCCAGCTTAGCTGTGCAGAAGAAGAACAACAAGAATAAGAAATATCTCGAAATATGTCCGTCAGGCCCCTTCCCTTGAGATAAATCTGCAAATATCTCGGAAACAAAGAGAGCTATGGCAAAATGTTGGGAGACCTTTTTTGTAGAGAATTAAGTTTCCTACTATTTACGTTCTATGATATTTTTTGATCAGATGCGTAGTTCTCGAGATATATCAAGATATTTAAAAGTTCCGAAGCCGCACCAACATAATAGAGATACAGAAAGACCGTGGCCCCTTTCTTTGAGATAACTCTGCACTAGTGCGAGCCGCAAATGCCACTTCCAGCTTAGCTGTGCAGAAGAAGAACAACAAGAAGAAGAAATATCTCGAAATATGTCCGTCAGGCCCCTTCCCTTGAGATAAATCTGCAAATATCTCGGAAACGAAGCGAGCAATGGTAAAATGTTAAGAGACCTTATTTGTAGAGAATTATGTTTCCTACAATTTATGTTCTATGATATTTTTTGATCAGAAGCGTAGTTTTCGAGATATATCGAGATATTTAAAAGTTCCGAAGCCGCACCAACATAATAGAGATACAGAAACACCGTGGCCCCTTTCTTTGAGATAACTGTGCACTAGTGCGAGCCGCAAATGCCACTTCCAGCTTAGCTGTGCAGAAGAAGAACAACAAGAAGAAGAAATATCTCGAAATATGTCCGTCAGGCCCCTTCCCTTGAGATAAATCTGCAAATATCTCGGAAACGAAGCGAGCTATGGCAAAATGTTAAGAGACCGTTTTTGTAGAGAATTAAGTTTCCTACTTTTTACGTTCTATGATATTTTTTGATCAGATGCGTAGTTCTCGAGATATATCAAGATATTTAAAAGTTCCGAAGCCGCACCAACATAATAGAGATACAGAAACACCGTGGCCCCTTTCTTTGAGATAACTCTGCACTATTGCGAGCTGCAAATGCCACTTCCAGCTTAGCTGTGCTGAAGAAGAACAACAAGAATAAGAAATATCTCGAAATATGTCCGTCAGGCCCCTTCCCTTGAGATAAATCTGCAAATATCTCGGAAACAAAGAGAGCTATGGCAAAATGTTGGGAGACCTTTTTTGTAGAGAATTAAGTTTCCTACTGTTTACGTTCTATGATATTTTTTGATCAGATGCGTAGTTCTCGAGATATATCAAGATATTTAAAAGTTCCGAAGCCGCACCAACATAATAGAGATACAGAAACACCGTGGCCCCTTTCTTTGAGATAACTCTGCACTAGTGCGAGCCGCAAATGCCACTTCCAGCTTAGCTGTGCAGAAGAAGAACAACAAGAAGAAGAAATATCTCGAAATATGTCCGTTAGGCCCCTTCCCTTGAGATAAACCTGCAAATATCTCGGAAACGAAGCGAGCTATGGCAAAATGTTAAGAGACCTTTTTTGTAGAGAATTAAGTTTCCTACTTTTTATGTTCTATGATATTTTTTGATCAGAAGCGTAGTTTTCGAGATATATCGAGATATTTAAAAGTTCCGAAGCCGCACCAACATAATAGAGATACAGAAACACCGTGGCCCCTTTCTTTGAGATAACTGTGTACTAGTGCGAGCCACAAATGCCACTTCCAGCTTAGCTGTGCAGAAGAAGAACAACAAGAAGAAGAAATATCTCGAAATATGTCCGTTAGGCCCCTTCCCTTGAGATAAACCTGCAAATATCTCGGAAACGAAGCGAGCTATGGCAAAATGTTAAGAGACCTTTTTTGTAGAGAATTAAGTTTCCTACTTTTTATGTTCTATGATATTTTTTGATCAGAAGCGTAGTTTTCGAGATATATCGAGATATTTAAAAGTTCCGAAGCCGCACCAACATAATAGAGATACAGAAACACCGTGGCCCCTTTCTCTGAGATAACTCTGCACTAGTGCGAGCCGCAAATGCCACTTCCAGCTTAGCTGTGCAGAAGAAGAACAACAAGAAGAAGAAATATCTTGAAATATGTCCGTCATGCCCCTTCCCTTGAGATAAATCTGCAAATATCTCGGAAACGAAGCGAGCTATGGCAAAATGTTAAGAAACCTTTTTTGTAGAGAATTAAGTTTCCTACTTTTTATGTTCTATGATATTTTTTGATCAAATGCGTAGTTCTCGAGATATATCAAGATATTTAAAAGTTCCGAAGCCGCACCAACATAATAGAGATACAGAAACACCGTGGCCCATTTCTTTGAGATAACTGTGTACTAGTGCGAGCCGCAAATGCCACTTCCAGCTTAGCTGTGCAGAAGAAGAACAACAAGAAGAAGAAATATCTCGAAATATGTCCGTCAGGCCCCTTCCCTTGAGATAAATCTGCAAATATCTCGGAAACGAAGCGAGCTATGGCAAAATGTTAAGAGACCTTTTTTGTAGAGAATAATGTTTCCTACAATTTACCTTCTATGATATTTTTTGATCAGAAGCGTAGTTTTCGAGATATATCGAGATATTTAAAAGTTCCGAAGGCGCACCAACATAATAGAGATACAGAAACACCGTGGCCCCTTTCTTTGAGATAACTCTGCACTATTGCGACCTACAAATGCCACTTCCAGCTTAGCTGTGCAGAAGAAGAACAACAAGAAGAAGAAATATCTCGAAATATGTCCGTCAGGCCCCTTCCCTTGGGATATATCTGCAAATATCTCGGAAACGAAGCGAGCTATGGCAAAATGTGAAGAGACGTTTTTTGTAGAGAATTATGTTTCCTACAATTTATGTTCTATGATATTTTTTGATCAGAAGGGTAGTTTTCGAGATATATCGAGATATTTAAAAGTTCCGAAGCCGCACCAACATAATAGAGATACAGAAACACCGTGGCCCCTTTCTTTGAGATAACTGTGTACTAGTGCGAGCCGCAAATGCCACTTCCAGCTTAGCTGTGCAGAAGAAGAACGACAAGAAGAAGAAATATCTCGAAATCTGTCCGTCAGGCCCCTTCCCTTGAGATAAATCTGCAAATATCTCGGAAACGAAGCGAGCTATTGCAAAATGTTAAGAGACCGTTTTTGTAGAGAATTAAGTTTCCTACTTTTTATGTTCTATGATATTTTTTGATCAGATGCGTAGTTCTCGAGATATATCAAGATAGTTAAAAGTTCCGAAGCCGCACCAACATAATAGAGATACAGAAACACCGTGGCCCCTTTCTTTGAGATAACTCTGCACTATTGCGACCTGCAAATGCCACTTCCAGCTTAGCTGTGCAGAAGAAGAACAACAAGAATAAGAAATATCTCGAAATATGTCCGTCAGGCCCCTTCCCTTGAGATAAATCTGCAAATATCTCGGAAACGAAGAGAGCTATGGCAAAATCTTGAGAGACCTTTTTTGTAGAGAATTAAGTTTCCTACTATTTATGCTCTATGATATTTTTTGATCAGATGCGTAGTTCTCGAGATATATCAAGATATTTAAAAGTTCCGAAGCCGCACCAATATAATAGAGATACAGAAACACCGTGGCCCCTTTCTTTGAGATAACTCTGCACTAGTGCGAGCCGCAAATGCCACTTCCAGCTTAGCTGTGCAGAAGAAGAACAACAAGAAGAAGAAATATCTCGAAATATGTCCGTCAGGCCCCTTCCCTTGAGATAAATCTGCAAATATCTCGGAAACCAAGCGAGCTATGGCAAAATGTTAAGAGACCGTTTTTGTAGAGAATTAAGTTTCCTACTTTTTATGTTCTATGATATTTTTTGATCAGATGCGTAGTTCTCGAGATATATCAAGATAGTTAAAAGTTCCGAAGCCGCACCAACATAATAGAGATACAGAAACACCGTGGCCCCTTTCTTTGAGATAACTCTGCACTATTGCGACCTGCAAATGCCACTTCCAGCTTAGCTGTGCAGAAGAAGAACAACAAGAATAAGAAATATCTCGAAATATGTCCGTCAGGCCCCTTCCCTTGAGATAAATCTGCAAATATCTCGGAAACGAAGAGAGCTATGGCAAAATGTTGAGAGACCTTTTTTGTAGAGAATTAAGTTTCCTACTATTTATGCTCTATGATATTTTTTGATCAGATGCGTAGTTCTCGAGATATATCAAGATATTTAAAAGTTCCGAAGCCGCACCAATATAATAGAGATACAGAAACACCGTGGCCCCTTTCTTTGAGATAACTCTGCACTAGTGCGAGCCGCAAATGCCACTTCCAGCTTAGCTGTGCAGAAGAAGAACAACAAGAAGAAGAAATATCTCGAAATATGTCCGTCAGGCCCCTTCCCTTGAGATAAATCTGCAAATATCTCGGAAACGAAGCGAGCTATGGCAAAATGTTAAGAGACCGTTTTTGTAGAGAACTAAGTTTCCTACTTTTTATGTTCTATGATATTTTTTGATCAGATGCGTAGTTCTCGAGATATATCAAGATAGTTAAAAGTTCCGAAGCCGCACCAACATAATAGAGATACAGAAACACCGTGGCCCCTTTCTTTGAGATAACTCTGCACTATTGCGACCTGCAAATGCCACTTCCAGCTTAGCTGTGCAGAAGAAGAACAACAAGAATAAGAAATATCTCGAAATATGTCCGTCAGGCCCCTTCCCTTGGGATAAATCTGCAAATATCTCGGAAACGAAGAGAGCTATGGCAAAATGTTGAGAGACCTTTTTTGTAGAGAATTAAGTTTCCTACTATTTATGCTCTATGATATTTTTTGATCAGATGCGTAGTTCTCGAGATATATCAAGATATTTAAAAGTTCCGAAGCCGCACCAACATAATAGAGATACAGAAACACCGTGGCCCCTTTCTTTGAGATAATTCTGCACTATCGCGAGCTGCATATGCCACTTCCAGCTTAGCTGTGCAGAAGAAGAACAACAAGAATAAGAAATATCTCGAAATATGTCCGTCAGGCCCCTTCCCTTGAGATAAATCTGCAAATATCTCGGAAACAAAGAGAGCTATGGCAAAATGTTGGGAGACCTTTTTTGTAGAGAATTAAGTTTCCTACTATTTACGTTCTATGATATTTTTTGATCAGATGCGTAGTTCTCGAGATATATCAAGATATTTAAAAGTTCCGAAGCCGCACCAACATAATAGAGATACAGAAACACCGTGGCCCTTTTCTTTGAGATAACTCTGCACTAGTGCGAGCCGCAAATGCCACTTCCAGCTTAGCTGTGCAGAAGAAGAACAACAAGAAGAAGAAATATCTCGAAATATGTCCGTCAGGCCCCTTCCCTTGAGATAAATCTGCAAATATCTCGGAAACGAAGCGAGCAATGGCAAAATGTTAAGAGACCGTTTTTGTAGAGAATTAAGTTTCCTACTTTTTATGTTCTATGATATTTTTTGATCAGATGCGTAGTTCTCGAGATATATCAAGATAGTTAAAAGTTCCGAAGCCGCACCAACATAATAGAGATACAGAAACACCGTGGCCCCTTTCTTTGAGATAACTCTGCACTATTGCGACCTGCAAATGCCACTTCCAGCTTAGCTGTGCAGAAGAAGAACAACAAGAATAAGAAATATCTCGAAATATGTCCGTCAGGCCCCTTCCCTTGAGATAAATCTGCAAATATCTCGGAAACGAAGAGAGCTATGGCAAAATCTTGAGAGACCTTTTTTGTAGAGAATTAAGTTTCCTACTATTTATGCTCTATGATATTTTTTGATCAGATGCGTAGTTCTCGAGATATATCAAGATATTTAAAAGTTCCGAAGCCGCACCAATATAATAGAGATACAGAAACACCGTGGCCCCTTTCTTTGAGATAACTCTGCACTAGTGCGAGCCGCAAATGCCACTTCCAGCTTAGCTGTGCAGAAGAAGAACAACAAGAAGAAGAAATATCTCGAAATATGTCCGTCAGGCCCCTTCCCTTGAGATAAATCTGCAAATATCTCGGAAACGAAGCGAGCTATGGCAAAATGTTAAGAGACCGTTTTTGTAGAGAATTAAGTTTCCTACTTTTTATGTTCTATGATATTTTTTGATCAGATGCGTAGTTCTCGAGATATATCAAGATAGTTAAAAGTTCCGAAGCCGCACCAACATAATAGAGATACAGAAACACCGTGGCCCCTTTCTTTGAGATAACTCTGCACTATTGCGACCTGCAAATGCCACTTCCAGCTTAGCTGTGCAGAAGAAGAACAACAAGAATAAGAAATATCTCGAAATATGTCCGTCAGGCCCCTTCCCTTGAGATAAATCTGCAAATATCTCGGAAACGAAGAGAGCTATGGCAAAATGTTGAGAGACCTTTTTTGTAGAGAATTAAGTTTCCTACTATTTATGCTCTATGATATTTTTTGATCAGATGCGTAGTTCTCGAGATATATCAAGATATTTAAACGTTCCGAAGCCGCACCAACATAATAGAGATACAGAAACACCGTGGCCCCTTTCTTTGAGATAATTCTGCACTATCGCGAGCTGCATATGCCACTTCCAGCTTAGCTGTGCAGAAGAAGAACAACAAGAATAAGAAATATCTCGAAATATGTCCGTCAGGCCCCTTCCCTTGAGATAAATCTGCAAATATCTCGGAAACAAAGAGAGCTATGGCAAAATGTTGGGAGACCTTTTTTGTAGAGAATTAAGTTTCCTACTATTTACGTTCTATGATATTTTTTGATCAGATGCGTAGTTCTCGAGATATATCAAGATATTTAAAAGTTCCGAAGCCGCACCAACATAATAGAGATACAGAAACACCGTGGCCCCTTTCTTTGAGATAACTCTGCACTAGTGCGAGCCGCAAATGCCACTTCCAGCTTAGCTGTGCAGAAGAAGAACAACAAGAAGAAGAAATATCTCGAAATATGTCCGTCAGGCCCCTTCACTTGAGATAAATCTGCAAATATCTCGGAAACGAAGCGAGCAATGGCAAAATGTTAAGAGACCTTATTTGTAGAGAATTATGTTTCCTACAATTTATGTTCTATGATATTTTTTGATCAGAAGCGTAGTTTTCGAGATATATCGAGATATTTAAAAGTTCCGAAGCCGCACCAACATAATAGAGATACAGAAACACCGTGGCCCCTTTCTTTGAGATAACTGTGCACTAGTGCGAGCCGCAAATGCCACTTCCAGCTTAGCTGTGCAGAAGAAGAACAACAAGAAGAAGAAATATCTCGAAATATGTCCGTCAGGCCCCTTCCCTTGAGATAAATCTGCAAATATCTCGGAAACGAAGCGAGCTATGGCAAAATGTTAAGAGACCGTTTTTGTAGAGAATTAAGTTTCCTACTTTTTACGTTCTATGATATTTTTTGATCAGATGCGTAGTTCTCGAGATATATCAAGATATTTAAAAGTTCCGAAGCCGCACCAACATAATAGAGATACAGAAACACCGTGGCCCCTTTCTTTGAGACAACTCTGCACTATTGCGAGCTGCAAATGCCACTTCCAGCTTAGCTGTGCAGAAGAAGAACAACAAGAATAAGAAATATCTCGAAATATGTCCGTCAGGCCCCTTCCCTTGAGATAAATCTGCAAATATCTCGGAAACAAAGAGAGCTATGGCAAAATGTTGCGAGACCTTTTTTGTAGAGAATTAAGTTTCCTACTATTTACGTTCTATGATATTTTTTGATCAGATGCGTAGTTCTCGAGATATATCAAGATATTTAAAAGTTCCGAAGCCGCACCAACATAATAGAGATACAGAAACACCGTGGCCCCTTTCTTTGAGATAACTCTGCACTAGTGCGAGCCGCAAATGCCACTTCCAGCTTAGCTGTGCAGAAGAAGAACAACAAGAAGAAGAAATATCTCGAAATATGTCCGTCAGGCCCCTTCCCTTGAGATAAATCTGCAAATATCTCGGAAACGAAGCGAGCAATGGCAAAATGTTAAGAGACCTTATTTGTAGAGAATTATGTTTCCTACCATTTATGTTCTATGATATTTTTTGATCAGAAGCGTAGTTTTCGAGATATATCGAGATATTTAAAAGTTCCGAAGCCGCACCAACATAATAGAGATACAGAAACACCGTGGCCCCTTTCTTTGAGATAACTGTGCACTAGTGCGAGCCGCAAATGCCACTTCCAGCTTAGCTGTGCAGAAGAAGAACAACAAGAAGAAGAAATATCTCGAAATATGTCCGTCAGGCCCCTTCCCTTGAGATAAATCTGCAAATATCTCGGAAACGAAGCGAGCTATGGCAAAATGTTAAGAGACCGTTTTTGTAGAGAATTAAGTTTCCTACTTTTTACGTTCTATGATATTTTTTGATCAGATGCGTAGTTCTCGAGATATATCAAGATATTTAAAAGTTCCGAAGCCGCACCAACATAATAGAGATACAGAAACACCGTGGCCCCTTTCTTTGAGATAACTCTGCACTAGTGCGAGCCGCAAATGCCACTTCCAGCTTAGCTGTGCAGAAGAAGAACAAGAAGAAGAAGAAATATCTCGAAATATGTCCGTTAGGCCCCTTCCCTTGAGATAAATCTGCAAATATCTCGGAAACGAAGAGAGCTATGGCAAAATGTTGAGAGACCTTTTTTGTAGAGAATTAAGTTTCCTACTATTTATGCTCTATGATATTTTTTGATCAGATGCGTAGTTCTCGAGATATATCAAGATATTAAAAAGTTCCGAAGCCGCACCAACATAATAGAGATACAGAAACACCGTGGCCCCTTTCTTTGAGATAATTCTGCACTATCGCGAGCTGCATATGCCACTTCCAGCTTAGCTGTGCAGAAGAAGAACAACAAGAATAAGAAATATCTCGAAATATGTCCGTCAGGCCCCTTCCCTTGAGATAAATCTGCAAATATCTCGGAAACGAAGAGAGCTATGGCAAAATGTTGAGAGACCTTTTTTGTAGAGAATTAAGTTTCCTACTATTTATGTTCTATGATATTTTTTGATCAGATGCGTAGTTCTCGAGATATATCAAGATATTTAAAAGTTCCGAAGCCGCACCAACATAATAGAGATACAGAAACACCGTGGCCCCTTTCTTTGAGATAACTCTGCACTAGTGCGAGCCGCAAATGCCACTTCCAGCTTAGCTGTGCAGAAGAAGAACAACAAGAAGAAGAAATATCTCGAAATATGTCCGTCAGGCCCCTTCCCTTGAGATAAATCTGCAAATATCTCGGAAACGAAGCGAGCAATGGCAAAATGTTAAGAGACCTTATTTGTAGAGAATTATGTTTCCTACAATTTATGTTCTATGATATTTTTTGATCAGAAGCGTAGTTTTCGAGATATATCGAGATATTTAAAAGTTCCGAAGCCGCACCAACATAATAGAGATACAGAAACACCGTGGCCCCTTTCTTTGAGATAACTCTGCACTAGTGCGAGCCGCAAATGCCACTTCCAGCTTAGCTGTGCAGAAGAAGAACAACAAGAAGAAGAAATATCTCGAAATATGTCCGTCAGGCCCCTTCCCTTGAGATAAATCTGCAAATATCTCGGAAACGAAGCGAGCTATGGCAAAATGTTAAGAGACCGTTTTTGTAGAGAATTAAGTTTCCTACTTTTTATGTTCTATGATATTTTTTGATCAGATGCGTAGTTCTCGAGATATATCAAGATAGTTAAAAGTTCCGAAGCCGCACCAACATAATAGAGATACAGAAACACCGTGGCCCCTTTCTTTGAGATAACTCTGCACTATTGCGACCTGCAAATGCCACTTCCAGCTTAGCTGTGCAGAAGAAGAACAACAAGAATAAGAAATATCTCGAAATATGTCCGTCAGGCCCCTTCCCTTGAGATAAATCTGCAAATATCTCGGAAACGAAGAGAGCTATGGCAAAATGTTGAGAGACCTTTTTTGTAGAGAATTAAGTTTCCTACTATTTATGCTCTATGATATTTTTTGATCAGATGCGTAGTTCTCGAGATATATCAAGATATTTAAAAGTTCCGAAGCCGCACCAACATAATAGAGATACAGAAACACCGTGGCCCCTTTCTTTGAGATAATTCTGCACTATCGCGAGCTGCATATGCCACTTCCAGCTTAGCTGTGCAGAAGAAGAACAACAAGAATAAGAAATATCTCGAAATATGTCCGTCAGGCCCCTTCCCTTGAGATAAATCTGCAAATATCTCGGAAACAAAGAGAGCTATGGCAAAATGTTGGGAGACCTTTTTTGTAGAGAATTAAGTTTCCTACTATTTACGTTCTATGATATTTTTTGATCAGATGCGTAGTTCTCGAGATATATCAAGATATTTAAAAGTTCCGAAGCCGCACCAACATAATAGAGATACAGAAACACCGTGGCCCCCTTCTTTGAGATAACTCTGCACTATTGCGTGCTGCAAATGCCACTTCCAGCTTAGCTGTGCAGAAGAAGAACAACAAGAAGAAGAAATATCTCGAAATATGTCCGTCAGGCCCCTTCCCTTGAGATAAATCTGCAAATATCTCGGAAACGAAGCGAGCTATGGCAAAATGTTAAGAGACCTTTTTTGTAGAGAATTAAGTTTCCTACTTTTTATGATCTATGATATTTTTTGATCAGATGCGTAGTTCTCGAGATATATCAAGATATTTAAAAGTTCCGAAGCCGCACCAACATAATAGAGATACAGAAACACCGTGGCCCCTTTCTTTGAGATAACTCTGCACTATTGCGAGCTGCAAATGCCACTTCCAGGTTAGCTGTGCAGAAGAAGAACAACAAGAAGAAGAAGTATCTCGAAATATGTCCGTCAGGCCCCTTCCCTTGAGATATATCTGCAAATATCTCGGAAACGAAGCGAGCTATGGCAAAATGTTAAGAGAACTTTTTTGTAGAGAATTATGTTTCCTACAATTTATGTTCTATGATATTTTTTGATCAGAAGCGTAGTTTTCGAGATATATCGAGATATTTAAAAGTTCCGAAGCCGCACCAACATAATAGAGATACAGAAACACCGTGGCCCCTTTCTTTGCGATAACTCTGCACTAGTGCGAGCCGCAAATGCCACTTCCAGCTTAGCTGTGCAGAAGAAGAACAAGAAGAAGAAGAAATATCTCGAAATATGTCCGTTAGGCCCCTTCCCTTGAGATAAATCTGCAAATATCTCGGAAACGAAGAGAGCTATGGCAAAATGTTGAGAGACCTTTTTTGTAGAGAATTAAGTTTCCTACTATTTATGCTCTATGATATTTTTTGATCAGATGCGTAGTTCTCGAGATATATCAAGATATTTAAAAGTTCCGAAGCCGCACCAACATAATAGAGATACAGAAACACCGTGGCCCCTTTCTTTGAGATAATTCTGCACTATCGCGAGCTGCATATGCCACTTCCAGCTTAGCTGTGCAGAAGAAGAACAACAAGAATAAGAAATATCTCGAAATATGTCCGTCAGGCCCCTTCCCTTGAGATAAATCTGCAAATATCTCGGAAACGAAGAGAGCTATGGCAAAATGTTGAGAGACCTTTTTTGTAGAGAATTAAGTTTCCTACTATTTATGTTCTATGATATTTTTTGATCAGATGCGTAGTTCTCGAGATATATCAAGATATTTAAAAGTTCCGAAGCCGCACCCACATAATAGAGATACAGAAACACCGTGGCCCCTTTCTTTCAGATAACTCTGCACTAGTGCGAGCCGCAAATGCCACTTCCAGCTTAGCTGTGCAGAAGAAGAACAACAAGAAGAAGAAATATCTCGAAATATGTCCGTCAGGCCCCTTCCCTTGAGATAAATCTGCAAATATCTCGGAAACGAAGCGAGCAATGGCAAAATGTTAAGAGACCTTATTTGTAGAGAATTATGTTTTCTACAATTTATGTTCTATGATATTTTTTGATCAGATGCGTAGTTCTCGAGATATATCAAGATAGTTAAAAGTTCCGAAGCCGCACCAACATAATAGAGATACAGAAACACCGTGGCCCCGTTCTTTGAGATAACTCTGCACTATTGCGACCTGCAAATGCCACTTCCAGCTTAGCTGTGCAGAAGAAGAACAACAAGAATAAGAAATATCTCGAAATATGTCCGTCAGGCCCCTTCCCTTGAGATAAATCTGCAAATATCTCGGAAACGAAGAGAGCTATGGCAAAATGTTGAGAGACCTTTTTTGTAGAGAATTAAGTTTCCTACTATTTATGCTCTATGATATTTTTTGATCAGATGCGTAGTTCTCGAGATATATCAAGATATTTAAAAGTTCCGAAGCCGCACCAACATAATAGAGATACAGAAACACCGTGGCCCCTTTCTTTGAGATAATTCTGCACTAACGCGAGCTGCATATGCCACTTCCAGCTTAGCTGTGCAGAAGAAGAACAACAAGAATAAGAAATATCTCGAAATATGTCCGTCAGGCCCCTTCCCTTGAGATAAATCTGCAAATATCTCGGAAACAAAGAGAGCTATGGCAAAATGTTGGGAGACCTTTTTTGTAGAGAATTAAGTTTCCTACTATTTACGTTCTATGATATTTTTTGATCAGATGCGTAGTTCTCGAGATATATCAAGATATTTAAAAGTTCCGAAGCCGCACCAACATAATAGAGATACAGAAACACCGTGGCCCCTTTCTTTGAGATAACTCTGCACTAGTGCGAGCCGCAAATGCCACTTCCAGCTTAGCTGTGCAGAAGAAGAACAACAAGAAGAAGAAATATCTCGAAATATGTCCGTCAGGCCCCTTCCCTTGAGATAAATCTGCAAATATCTCGGAAACGAAGCGAGCAATGGCAAAATGTTAAGAGACCTTATTTGTAGAGAATTATGTTTCCTACCATTTATGTTCTATGATATTTTTTGATCAGAAGCGTAGTTTTCGAGATATATCGAGATATTTAAAAGTTCCGAAGCCGCACCAACATAATAGAGATACAGAAACACCGTGGCCCCTTTCT
Source organism: Osmia lignaria lignaria (assembly GCF_051020975.1). Taxonomy (NCBI): domain Eukaryota; kingdom Metazoa; phylum Arthropoda; class Insecta; order Hymenoptera; family Megachilidae; genus Osmia; species Osmia lignaria. The sequence goes on from NW_027478160.1 coordinate 11,194,191, forward strand.
TTGAGATAACTGTGCACTAGTGCGAGCCGCAAATGCCACTTCCAGCTTAGCTGTGCAGAAGAAGAACAACAAGAAGAAGAAATATCTCGAAATATGTCCGTCAGGCCCCTTCCCTTGAGATAAATCTGCAAATATCTCGGAAACGAAGCGAGCTATGGCAAAATGTTAAGAGACCGTTTTTGTAGAGAATTAAGTTTCCTACTTTTTACGTTCTATGATATTTTTTGATCAGATGCGTAGTTCTCGAGATATATCAAGATATTTAAAAGTTCCGAAGCCGCACCAACATAATAGAGATACAGAAACACCGTGGCCCCTTTCTTTGAGATAACTCTGCACTATTGCGAGCTGCAAATGCCACTTCCAGCTTAGCTGTGCAGAAGAAGAACAACAAGAATAAGAAATATCGCGAAATATGTCCGTCAGGCCCCTCCCCTTGAGATAAATCTGCAAATATCTCGGAAACGAAGAGAGCTATGGCAAAATGTTAAGAGACCTTTTCTGTAGAGAATTAAGTTTCCTACTTTTTATGTTCTATGATATTTTTTGATCAGATGCGTAGTTCTCGAGATATATCAAGATATTTAAAAGTTCCGAAGCCGCACCAACATAATAGAGATACAGAAACACCGTGGCCCCCTTCTTTGAGATAACTCTGCACTATTGCGTGCTGCAAATGCCACTTCCAGCTTAGCTGTGCAGAAGAAGAACAACAAGAAGAAGGAATATCTCGAAATATGTCCGTCAGGCCCCTTCCCTTGAGATAAATCTGCAAATATCTCGGAAACGAAGCGAGCTATGGCAAAATGTTAAGAGACCTTTTTTGTAGAGAATTAAGTTTCCTACTTTTTATGATCTATGATATTTTTTGATCAGATGCGTAGTTCTCGAGATATAGCAAGATATTTAAAAGTTCCGAAGCCGCACCAACATAATAGAGATACAGAAACACCGTGGCCCCTTTCTTTGAGATAACTCTGCACTATTGCGAGCTGCAAATGCCACTTCCAGGTGAGCTGTGCAGAAGAAGAACAACAAGAAGAAGAAGTATCTCGAAATATGTCCGTCAGGCCCCTTCCCTTGAGATATATCTGCAAATATCTCGGAAACGAAGCGAGCTATGGCAAAATGTTAAGAGAACTTTTTTGTAGAGAATTATGTTTCCTACAATTTATGTTCTATGATATTTTTTGATCAGAAGCGTAGTTTTCGAGATATATCGAGATATTTAAAAGTTCCGAAGCCGCACCAACATAATAGAGATACAGAAACACCGTGGCCCCTTTCTTTGAGATAACTCTGCACTAGTGCGAGCCGCAAATGCCACTTCCAGCTTAGCTGTGCAGAAGAAGAACAAGAAGAAGAAGAAATATCTCGAAATATGTCCGTTAGGCCCCTTCCCTTGAGATAAACCTGCAAATATCTCGGAAACGAAGCGAGCTATGGCAAAATGTTAAGAGACCTTTTTTGTAGAGAATTAAGTTTCCTACTTTTTATGTTCTATGATATTTTTTGATCAGATGCGTAGTTTTCGAGATATATCGAGATATTTAAAAGTTCCGAAGCCGCACCAACATAATAGAGATACAGAAACACCGTGGCCCCTTTCTTTGAGATAACTGTGCACTAGTGTGAGCCGCAAATGCCACTTCCAGCTTAGCTGTGCAGAAGAAGAACAACAAGAAGAAGAAATATCTCGAAATATGTCCGTCAGGCCCCTTCCCTTGAGATAAATCTGCAAATATCTCGGAAACGAAGCGAGCTACGGCAAAATGTTAAGAGACCGTTTTTGTAGAGAATTAAGTTTCCTACTTTTTATGTTCTATGATATTTTTTGATCAGATGCGTAGTTCTCGAGATATATCAAGATACTTAAAAGTTCCGAAGCCGCACCAACATAATAGAGATACAGAAACACCGTGGCCCCTTTCTTTGAGATAACTCTGCACTATTGCGAGCTGCAAATGCCACTTCCAGCTTAGCTGTGCAGAAGAAGAACAACAAGAATAAGAAATATCTCGAAATATGTCCGTCAGGCCCCTTCCCTTGAGATAAATCTGCAAATATCTCGGAAACGAAGAGAGCTATGGCAAAATGTTAAGAGACCTTTTCTGTAGAGAATTAAGTTTCCTACTTTTTATGTGCTATGATATTTTTTGATTAGATGCGTAGTTCTCGAGATATATCAAGATATTTAAAAGTTCCGAAGCCGCACCAACATAATAGAGATACAGAAACACCGTGGCCCCCTTCTTTGAGATAACTCTGCACTATTGCGAGCTGCAAATGCCACTTCCAGCTTAGCTGTGCAGAAGAAGAACAACAAGAAGAAGAAATATCTCGAAATATGTCCGTCAGGCCCCTTCCCTTGAGATAAATCTGCAAATATCTCGGAAACGAAGCGAGCTATGGCAAAATGTTAAGAGACCTTTTTTGTAGAGAATTAAGTTTCCTACTTTTTATGTTCTATGATATTTTTTGATCAGATGCGTAGTTCTCGAGATATATCAAGATATTTAAAAGTTCCGAAGCCGCACCAACATAATAGAGATACAGAAACACCGTGGCCCCTTTCTTTGAGATAACTCTGCACTATTGCGAGCTGCAAATGCCACTTCCAGGTTAGCTGTGCAGAAGAAGAACAACAAGAAGAAGAAATATCTCGAAATATGTCCGTCAGGCCCCTTCCCTTGAGATATATCTGCAAATATCTCGGAAACGAAGCGAGCTATGGCAAAATGTTAAGAGAACTTTTTTATAGAGAATTATGTTTCCTACAATTTATGTTCTATGATATTTTTTGATCAGAAGCGTACTTTTCGAGATATATCGAGATATTTAAAAGTTCCGAAGCCGCACCAACATAATAGAGATACAGAAACACCGTGGCCCCTTTCTTTGAGATAACTCTGCACTAGTGCGAGCCGCAAATGCCACTTCCAGCTTAGCTGTGCAGAAGAAGAACAACAAGAAGAAGAAATATCTCGAAATATGTCCGTTAGGCCCCTTCCCTTGAGATAAACCTGCAAATATCTCGGAAACGAAGCGAGCTATGGCAAAATGTTAAGAGACCTTTTTTGTAGAGAATTAAGTTTCCTACTTTTTATGTTCTATGATATTTTTTGATCAGATGCGTAGTTTTCGAGATATATCGAGATATTTAAAAGTTCCGAAGCCGCACCAACATAATAGAGATACAGAAACACCGTGGCCCCTTTCTTTGAGATAACTCTGCACTATTGCGAGCTGGAAATGCCACTTCCAGCTTAGCTGTGCAGAAGAAGAACAACAAGAATAAGAAATATCACGAAATATGTCCGTCAGGCCCCTTCCCTTGAGATAAATCTGTAAATATCTCGGAAACGAAGAGAGCTATGGCAAAATGTTGAGAGACCTTTTTTGTAGAGAATTAAGTTTCCTACTATTTATGTTCTATGATATTTTTTGATCAGATGCGTAGTTCTCGAGATATATCAAGATATTTAAAAGTTCCGAAGCCGCACCAACATAATAGAGATACAGAAACACCGTGGCCCCCTTCTTTGAGATAACTCTGCACTATTGCGAGCTGCAAATGCCACTTCCAGCTTAGCTGTGCAGAAGAAGAACAACAAGAAGAAGAAATATCTCGAAATATGTCCGTCAGGCCCCTTCCCTTGAGATAAATCTGCAAATATCTCGGAAACGAAGCGAGCTATGGCAAAATGTTAAGAGACCTTTTTTGTAGAGAATTAAGTTTCCTACTTTTTATGTTCTATGATATTTTTTGATCAGATGCGTAGTTCTCGAGATATATCAAGATATTTAAAAGTTCCGAAGCCGCACCAACATAATAGAGATACAGAAACACCGTGGCCCCTTTCTTTGAGATAACTCTGCACTATTGCGAGCTGCAAATGCCACTTCCAGGTTAGCTGTGCAGAAGAAGAACAACAAGAAGAAGAAATATCTCGAAATATGTCCGTCAGGCCCCTTCCCTTGAGATATATCTGCAAATATCTCGGAAACGAAGCGAGCTATGGCAAAATGTTAAGAGAACTTTTTTGTAGAGAATTATGTTTCCTACAATTTATGTTCTATGATATTTTTTGATCAGAAGCGTAGTTTTCGAGATATATCGAGATATTTAAAAGTTCCGAAGCCGCACCAACACAATAGAGATACAGAAACACCGTGGCCCCTTTCTTTGAGATAACTCTGCACTAGTGCGAGCCGCAAATGCCACTTCCAGCTTAGCTGTGCAGAAGAAGAACAACAAGAAGAAGAAATATCTCGAAATATGTCCGTTAGGCCCCTTCCCTTGAGATAAACCTGCAAATATCTCGGAAACGAAGCGAGCTATGGCAAAATGTTAAGAGAACTTTTTTGTAGAGAATTAAGTTTCCTACTTTTTATGTTCTATGATATTTTTTGATCAGATGCGTAGTTTTCGAGATATATCGAGATATTTAAAAGTTCCGAAGCCGCACCAACATAATAGAGATACAGAAACACCGTGGCCCCTTTCTTTGAGATAATTCTGCACTATTGCGAGCTGCAAATGCCACTTCCAGCTTAGCTGTGCAGAAGAAGAACAACAAGAATAAGAAATATCTCGAAATATGTCCGTCAGGCCCCTTCCCTTGAGATAAATCTGCAAATATCTCGGAAACGAAGAGAGCTATGGCAAAATGTTGAGAGACCTTTTTTGTAGAGAATTAAGTTTCCTACTATTTATGTTCTATGATATTTTTTGATCAGATGCGTAGTTCTCGAGATATATCAAGATATTTAAAAGTTCCGAAGCCGCACCAACATAATAGAGATACAGAAACACCGTGGCCCCTTTCTTTGAGATAACTCTGCACTATTGCGAGCTGCAAATGCCACTTCCAGCTTAGCTGTGCAGAAGAAGAACAACAAGAATAAGAAATATCTCGAAATATGTCCGTCAGGCCCCTTCCCTTGAGATAAATCTGCAAATATCTCGAAAACGAAGAGAGCTATGGCAAAATGTTAAGAGACCTTTTCTGTAGAGAATTAAGTTTCCTACTTTTTATGTTCTATGACATTTTTTGATCAGATGCGTAGTTCTCGAGATATATCAAGATATTTAAAAGTTCCGAAGCCGCACCAACATAATAGAGATACAGAAACACCGTGGCCCCCTTCTTTGAGATAACTCTGCACTATTGCGAGCTGCAAATGCCACTTCCAGCTTAGCTGTGCAGAAGAAGAACAACAAGAAGAAGAAATATCTCGAAATATGTCCGTCAGGCCCCTTCCCTTGAGATAAATCTGCAAATATCTCGGAAACGAAGCGAGCTATGGCAAAATGTTAAGAGACCTTTTTTGTAGAGAATTAAGTTTCCTACTTTTTATGTTCTATGATATTTTTTGATCAGATGCGTAGTTCTCGAGATATATCAAGATATTTAAAAGTTCCGAAGCCGCACCAACATAATAGAGATACAGAAACACCGTGGCCCCTTTCTTTGAGATAACTCTGCACTAGTGCGAGCCGCAAATGCCACTTCCAGCTTAGCTGTGCAGAAGAAGAACAACAAGAAGAAGAAATATCTCGAAATATGTCCGTTAGGCCCCTTCCCTTGAGATAAACCTGCAAATATCTCGGAAACGAAGCGAGCTATGGCAAAATGTTAAGAGACCTTTTTTGTAGAGAATTAAGTTTCCTACTTTTTATGTTCTATGATATTTTTTGATCAGATGCGCAGTTCTCGAGATATATCAAGATATTTAAAAGTTCCGAAGCCGCACCAACATAATAGAGATACAGAAACACCGTGGCCCCTTTCTTTGAGATAACTCTGCACTATTGCGAGCTGCAAATGCCACTTCCAGCTTAGCTGTGCAGAAGAAGAACAACAAGAATAAGAAATATCTCGAAATATGTCCGTCAGGCCCCTTCCCTTGAGATAAATCTGCAAATATCTCGAAAACGAAGAGAGCTATGGCAAAATGTTAAGAGACCTTTTCTGTAGAGAATTAAGTTTCCTACTTTTTATGTTCTATGATATTTTTTGATCAGATGCGTAGTTCTCGAGATATATCAAGATATTTAAAAGTTCCGAAGCCGCACCAACATAATAGAGATACAGAAACACCGTGGCCCCCTTCTTTGAGATAACTCTGCACTATTGCGAGCTGCAAATGCCACTTCCAGCTTAGCTGTGCAGAAGAAGAACAACAAGAAGAAGAAATATCTCGAAATATGTCCGTCAGGCCCCTTCCCTTGAGATAAATCTGCAAATATCTCGGAAACGAAGCGAGCTATGGCAAAATGTTAAGAGACCTTTTTTGTAGAGAATTAAGTTTCCTACTTTTTATGTTCTATGATATTTTTTGATCAGATGCGTAGTTCTCGAGATATATCAAGATATTTAAAAGTTCCGAAGCCGCACCAACATAATAGAGATACAGAAACACCGTGGCCCCTTTCTTTGAGATAACTCTGCACTAGTGCGAGCCGCAAATGCCACTTCCAGCTTAGCTGTGCAGAAGAAGAACAACAAGAAGAAGAAATATCTCGAAATATGTCCGTTAGGCCCCTTCCCTTGAGATAAACCTGCAAATATCTCGGAAACGAAGCGAGCTATGGCAAAATGTTAAGAGAACTTTTTTGTAGAGAATTATGTTTCCTACAATTTATGTTCTATGATATTTTTTGATCAGAAGCGTAGTTTTCGAGATATATCGAGATATTTAAAAGTTCCGAAGCCGCACCAACACAATAGAGATACAGAAACACCGTGGCCCCTTTCTTTGAGATAACTCTGCACTAGTGCGAGCCGCAAATGCCACTTCCAGCTTAGCTGTGCAGAAGAAGAACAACAAGAAGAAGAAATATCTCGAAATATGTCCGTTAGGCCCCTTCCCTTGAGATAAACCTGCAAATATCTCGGAAACGAAGCGAGCTATGGCAAAATGTTAAGAGAACTTTTTTGTAGAGAATTAAGTTTCCTACTTTTTATGTTCTATGATATTTTTTGATCAGATGCGTAGTTTTCGAGATATATCGAGATATTTAAAAGTTCCGAAGCCGCACCAACATAATAGAGATACAGAAACACCGTGGCCCCTTTCTTTGAGATAATTCTGCACTATTGCGAGCTGCAAATGCCACTTCCAGCTTAGCTGTGCAGAAGAAGAACAACAAGAATAAGAAATATCTCGAAATATGTCCGTCAGGCCCCTTCCCTTGAGATAAATCTGCAAATATCTCGGAAACGAAGAGAGCTATGGCAAAATGTTGAGAGACCTTTTTTGTAGAGAATTAAGTTTCCTACTATTTATGTTCTATGATATTTTTTGATCAGATGCGTAGTTCTCGAGATATATCAAGATATTTAAAAGTTCCGAAGCCGCACCAACATAATAGAGATACAGAAACACCGTGGCCCCTTTCTTTGAGATAACTCTGCACTATTGCGAGCTGCAAATGCCACTTCCAGCTTAGCTGTGCAGAAGAAGAACAACAAGAATAAGAAATATCTCGAAATATGTCCGTCAGGCCCCTTCCCTTGAGATAAATCTGCAAATATCTCGAAAACGAAGAGAGCTATGGCAAAATGTTAAGAGACCTTTTCTGTAGAGAATTAAGTTTCCTACTTTTTATGTTCTATGATATTTTTTGATCAGATGCGTAGTTCTCGAGATATATCAAGATATTTAAAAGTTCCGAAGCCGCACCAACATAATAGAGATACAGAAACACCGTGGCCCCCTTCTTTGAGATAACTCTGCACTATTGCGAGCTGCAAATGCCACTTCCAGCTTAGCTGTGCAGAAGAAGAACAACAAGAAGAAGAAATATCTCGAAATATGTCCGTCAGGCCCCTTCCCTTGAGATAAATCTGCAAATATCTCGGAAACGAAGCGAGCTATGGCAAAATGTTAAGAGACCTTTTTTGTAGAGAATTAAGTTTCCTACTTTTTATGTTCTATGATATTTTTTGATCAGATGCGTAGTTCTCGAGATATATCAAGATATTTAAAAGTTCCGAAGCCGCACCAACATAATAGAGATACAGAAACACCGTGGCCCCTTTCTTTGAGATAACTCTGCACTAGTGCGAGCCGCAAATGCCACTTCCAGCTTAGCTGTGCAGAAGAAGAACAACAAGAAGAAGAAATATCTCGAAATATGTCCGTTAGGCCCCTTCCCTTGAGATAAACCTGCAAATATCTCGGAAACGAAGCGAGCTATGGCAAAATGTTAAGAGACCTTTTTTGTAGAGAATTAAGTTTCCTACTTTTTATGTTCTATGATATTTTTTGATCAGATGCGCAGTTCTCGAGATATATCAAGATATTTAAAAGTTCCGAAGCCGCACCAACATAATAGAGATACAGAAACACCGTGGCCCCTTTCTTTGAGATAACTCTGCACTAGTGCGAGCCGCAAATGCCACTTCCAGCTTAGCTGTGCAGAAGAAGAACAACAAGAAGAAGAAATATCTCGAAATATGTCCGTCAGGCCCCTTCCCTTGAGATAAATCTGCAAATATCTCGGAAACGAAGAGAGCTATGGCAAAATGTTAAGAGACCTTTTTTGTAGAGAATTAAGTTTCCTACTTTTTATGTTCTATGATCTTTTTTGATCAGATGCGTAGTTCTCGAGATATATCAAGATATTTAAAAGTTCCGAAGCCGCACCAACATAATAGAGATACAGAAACACCGTGGCCCCTTTCTTTGAGATAACTCTGCACTATTGCGAGCTGCAAATGCCACTTCCAGCTTAGCTGTGCAGAAGAAGAACAACAAGAATAAGAAATATCTCGAAATATGTCCGTCAGGCCCCTTCCCTTGAGATAAATCTGCAAATATCTCGAAAACGAAGAGAGCTATGGCAAAATGTTAAGAGACCTTTTCTGTAGAGAATTAAGTTTCCTACTTTTTATGTTCTATGATATTTTTTGATCAGATGCGTAGTTCTCGAGATATATCAAGATATTTAAAAGTTCCGAAGCCGCACCAACATAATAGAGATACAGAAACACCGTGGCCCCCTTCTTTGAGATAACTCTGCACTATTGCGAGCTGCAAATGCCACTTCCAGCTTAGCTGTGCAGAAGAAGAACAACAAGAAGAAGAAATATCTCGAAATATGTCCGTCAGGCCCCTTCCCTTGAGATAAATCTGCAAATATCTCGGAAACGAAGCGAGCTATGGCAAAATGTTAAGAGACCTTTTTTGTAGAGAATTAAGTTTCCTACTTTTTATGTTCTATGATATTTTTTGATCAGATGCGTAGTTCTCGAGATATATCAAGATATTTAAAAGTTCCGAAGCCGCACCAACATAATAGAGATACAGAAACACCGTGGCCCCTTTCTTTGAGATAACTCTGCACTAGTGCGAGCCGCAAATGCCACTTCCAGCTTAGCTGTGCAGAAGAAGAACAACAAGAAGAAGAAATATCTCGAAATATGTCCGTTAGGCCCCTTCCCTTGAGATAAACCTGCAAATATCTCGGAAACGTAGCGAGCTATGGCAAAATGTTAAGAGACCTTTTTTGTAGAGAATTAAGTTTCCTACTTTTTATGTTCTATGATATTTTTTGATCAGATGCGCAGTTCTCGAGATATATCGAGATATTTAAAAGTTCCGAAGCCGCACCAACATAATAGAGATACAGAAACACCGTGGCCCCTTTCTTTGAGATAACTCTGCACTATTGCGAGCTGGAAATGCCACTTCCAGTTTAGCTGTGCAGAAGAAGAACAACAAGAAGAAGAAATATCTCGAAATATGTCCGTCAGGCCCCTTCCCTTGAGATAAATCTGCAAATATCTCGGAAACGAAGCGAGCTATGGCAAAATGTTAAGAGACCTTTTTTGTAGAGAATTAAGTTTCCTACTTTTTATGTTCTATGATATTTTTTGGTCAGATGCGCAGTTCTCGAGATATATCAAGATATTTAAAAGTTCCGAAGCCGCACCAACATAATAGAGATACAGAAACACCGTGGCCCCTTTCTTTGAGATAACTCTGCACTATTGCGAGCTGCAAATGCCACTTCCAGCTTACTGTGCAGAAGAAGAACAACAAGAAGAAGAAATATCTCGAAATATGTCCGTCAGGCCCCTTCCCTTGAGATAAATCTGCAAATATCTCAGAAACGAAGCGAGCTATGGCAAAATGTTAAGAGACTTTATTTGTAGAGAATTAAGTTTCCTACTTTTTATGTTCTACGATATTTTTTGATCAGATGCGTAGTTCTCGAGATATATCAAGATATTTAAAAGTTCCGAAGCCGCACCAACATAATAGAGATACAGAAACACCGTGGCTCCTTTCTTTGAGATAACTCTGCACTAGTGCGAGCCGCAAATGCCACTTCCAGCTTAGCTGTGCAGAAGAAGAACAACAAGAAGAAGAAATATCTCGAAATATGTCCGTTAGGCCCCTTCCCTTGAGATATATCTGCAAATATCTCGGAAACGAAGCGAGCTATGGCAAAATGTTAAGAGACCTTTTTTGTAGAGAATTATGTTTCCTACAATTTATGTTCTATGATATTTTTTGATCAGAAGCGTAGTTTTCGAGATATATCGAGATATTTAAAAGTTCCGAAGCCGCACCAACATAATAGAGATACAGAAACACCGTGGCCCCTTTCTTTGAGATAACTCTGCACTAGTGCGAGCCGCAAATGCCACTTCCAGCTTAGCTGTGCAGAAGAAGAACAACAAGAAGAAGAAATATCTCGAAATATGTCCGTCAGGCCCCTTCCCTTGAGATAAATCTGCAAATATCTCGGAAACGAAGAGAGCTATGGCAAAATGTTAAGAGACCTTTTTTGTAGAGAATTATGTTTCCTACTTTTTATGTTCTATGATATTTTTTGATCAGATGCGTAGTTCTCGAGATATATCAAGATATTTAAAAGTTCCGAAGCCGCACCAACATAATAGAGATACAGAAACACCGTGGCCCCTTTCTTTGAGATAACTCTGCACTATTGCGAGCTGGAAATGCCACTTCCAGTTTAGCTGTGCAGAAGAAGAACAACAAGAAGAAGAAATATCTCGAAATATGTCCGTCAGGCCCTTTCCCTTCAGATAAATCTGCAAATATCTCGGAAACGAAGCGAGCTATGGCAAAATGCTAAGAGACCTTTTTTGTAGAGAATTATGTTTGCTACTTTTTATGTTCTATGATATTTTTTGATCAGATGCGTAGTTCTCGAGATATATCAAGATATTTAAAAGTTCCGAAGCCGCACCAACATAATAGATATACAGAAACACCGTGGCCCCTTTCTTTGAGATAACTCTGCACTATTGCGAGTTGCAAATGCCACTTCCAGCTTAGCTGTGCAGAAGAAGAACAACAAGAATAAGAAATATCTCGAAATATGTCCGTCAGGCCCCTTCCCTTGAGATAAATCTGCAAATATCTCGGAAACGAAGAGAGCTATGGCAAAATGTTAAGAGACGTTTTTTGTAGAGAATTATGTTTCCTACAATTTATGTTCTATGATATTTTTTGATCAGAAGCGTAGTTCTCGAGATATATCAAGATATTTAAAAGTTCCGAAGCCGCACCAACATAATAGAGATACATAAACACCGTGGCCCCTTTCTTTGAGATAACTCTGCACTATTGCGAGCTGTAAATGCCACTTCCAGCTTAGCTGTGCAGAAGAAGAACAACAAGAAGAAGAAATATCTCGAAATATGTCCGTCAGGCCCCTTCCCTTGAGATAAATCTGCAAATATCTCGGAAACGAAGCGAGCTATGGCAAAATGTTAAGAGACCTTTTTTGTAGAGAATTAAGTTTCCTACTTTTTATGTTCTATGATATTTTTTGATCAGATGCGTAGTTCTCGAGATATATCAAGATATTTAAAAGTTCCGAAGCCGCACCAACATAATAGAGATACAGAAACACCGTGGCCCCTTTCTTTGAGATAACTCTGCACTATTGCGAGCTGCAAATGCCACTTCCAGCTTAGCTGTGCAGAGGAAGAACAACAAGAAGAAGAAATATCTCGAAATATGTCCGTCAGGCCAGTTCCTTTGAGCTGAATCTGCAAATATCTCGGAAACGAAGCGAGCTATGGCAAAATGTTAAGAGACGTTTTTTGTAGAGAATTATGTTTCCTACAATTTATGTTCTATGATATTTTTTGATCAGAAGCGTAGTTTTCGAGATATATCGAGATATTTAAAAGTTCCGAAGCCGCACCAACATAATAGACATACAGAAACACCGTGGCCCCTTTCTTTGAGATAACTCTGCACTATTGCGCGCTGCAAATGCCACTTCCAGCTTAGCTGTGCAGAAGAAGAACAACAAGAAGAAGAAATATCTCGAAATATGTCCGTCAGGCCCCTTCCCTTGAGATAAATCTGCAAATACCTCGGAAACGAAGCGAGCTATGGCAAAATGTTAAGAGACCTTTTTTGTAGAGAATTAGGTTTCCTACTTTTTATGCTCTATGATATTTTTTGATCAGATGCGTAGTTCTCGAGATATATCAAGATATTTAAAAGTTCCGAAGCCGCACCAACATAATAGAGATACAGAAACACCGTGGCCCCTTTCTTTGAGATAACTCTGCACTATTGCGAGCTGTAAATGCCACTTCCAGCTTAGCTGTGCAGAAGAAGAACAACAAGAAGAAGAAATATCTCGAAATATGTCCGTCAGGCCAGTTCCTTTGAGCTGAATCTGCAAATATCTCGGAAACGAAGCGAGCTATGGCAAAATGTTAAGAGACGTTTTTTGTAGAGAATTATGTTTCCTACAATTTATGTTCTATGATATTTTTTGATCAGAAGCGTAGTTTTCGAGATATATCGAGATATTTAAAAGTTCCGAAGCCGCACCAACATAATAGGGATACAGAAACACCGTGGCCCCTTTCTCTGAGATAACTCTGCACTAGTGCGAGCCGCAAATGCCACTTCCAGCTTAGCTGTGCAGAAGAAGAACAACAAGAAGAAGAAATATCTCGAAATATGTCCGTCAGGCCACTTCCCTTGAGATAAATCTGCAAATATCTCGGAAACGAAGCGAGCTATGGCAAAATGTTAAGAGACGTTTTTTGTAGAGAATTATGTTTCCTACTTTTTATGTTCGATGATATTTTTTGATCAGATGCGTAGTTCTCGAGATATATCAAGATATTTAAAAGTTCCGAAGCTGCACCAACATAATAGAGGTACAGAAACACCGTGGCCCCTTTCTGTGAGATAACTCTGCACTAGTGCGAGCCGCAAATGCCACTTCCAGCTTAGCTGTGCAGAAGAAGAACAACAAGAAGAAGAAATATCTCGAAATATGTCCGTCAGGCCCCTTCCCTTGAGATAAATCTGCAAATATCTCGGAAACGAAGCGAGCTATGGCAAAATGTTGAGAGACCTTTTTTGTAGAGAATTAAGTTTCCTACTTTTTATGTTCTATGATATTTTTTGATCAGATGCGTAGTTCTCGAGATATATCAAGATATTTAAAAGTTCCGAAGCCGCACCAACATAATAGGGGTACAGAAACACCGTGGCCCCTTTCTTTGAGATAACTCTGCACTAGTGCGAGCTGCAAATGCCACTTCCAGCTTAGCTGTGCAGAAGAAGAACAACAAGAAGAAGAAATATCTCGAAATATGTCCGTCAGGCCCCTTCCCTTGAGATAAATCTGCAAATATCTCGGAAACGAAGCGAGCTATGGCAAAATGTTAAGAGACCTTTTTTGTAGAGAATTAAGTTTCCTACTTTTCATGTTCTATGATATTTTTTGATCAGATGCGTAGTTCTCGAGATATATCAAGATATTTAAAAGTCCCGAAGCCGCACCAACATAATAGAGATACAGAAACACCGTGGCCCCTTTCTTTGAGATAACTCTGCACTATTGCGAGCTGTAAATGCCACTTCCAGCTTAGCTGTGCAGAAGAAGAACAACAAGAAGAAGAAATATCTCGAAATATGTCCGTCAGGCCACTTCCCTTGAGATAAATCTGCAAATATCTCGGAAACGAAGCGAGCTATGGCAAAATGTTAAGAGACGTTTTTTGTAGAGAATTATGTTTCCTACTTTTTATGTTCGATGATATTTTTTGATCAGATGCGTAGTTCTCGAGATATATCAAGATATTTAAAAGTTCCGAAGCTGCACCAACATAATAGAGGTACAGAAACACCGTGGCCCCTTTCTGTGAGATAACTCTGCACTAGTGCGAGCCGCAAATGCCACTTCCAGCTTAGCTGTGCAGAAGAAGAACAACAAGAAGAAGAAATATCTCGAAATATGTCCGTCAGGCCCCTTCCCTTGAGATAAATCTGCAAATATCTCGGAAACGAAGCGAGCTATGGCAAAATGTTAAGAGACCTTTTTTGTAGAGAATTAAGTTTCCTACTTTTTATGTTCTATGATATTTTTTGATCAGATGCGTAGTTCTCGAGATATATCAAGATATTTAAAAGTTCCGAAGCCGCACCAACATAATAGGGGTACAGAAACACCGTGGCCCCTTTCTTTGAGATAACTCTGCACTAGTGCGAGCTGCAAATGCCACTTCCAGCTTAGCTGTGCAGAAGAAGAACAACAAGAAGAAGAAATATCTCGAAATATGTCCGTCAGGCCCCTTCCCTTGAGATAAATCTGCAAATATCTCGGAAACGAAGCGAGCTATGGCAAAATGTTAAGAGACCTTTTTTGTAGAGAATTAAGTTTCCTACTTTTCATGTTCTATGATATTTTTTGATCAGATGCGTAGTTCTCGAGATATATCAAGATATTTAAAAGTCCCGAAGCCGCACCAACATAATAGAGATACAGAAACACCGTGGCCCCTTTCTTTGAGATAACTCTGCACTATTGCGAGCTGTAAATGCCACTTCCAGCTTAGCTGTGCAGAAGAAGAACAACAAGAAGAAGAAATATCTCGAAATATGTCCGTCAGGCCCCTTCCCTTGAGATATATCTGCAAATATCTCGGAAACCAAGCGAGCTATGGCAAAATGTTAAGAGACCTTTTTTGTAGAGAATTGTGTTTCCTACAATTTATGTTCTATGATATTTTTTGATCAGAAGCGTAGTTTTCGAGATATATCGAGATATTTAAAAGTTCCGAAGCCGCACCAACATAATAGAGATACAGAAACACCGTGGCCCCTTTCTTTGAGATAACTCTGCACTAGTGCGAGCCGCAAATGCCACTTCCAGCTTAGCTGTGCAGAGGAAGAACAACAAGAAGAAGAAATATCTCGAAATATGTCCGTCAGGCCAGTTCCTTTGAGCTGAATCTGCAAATATCTCGGAAACGAAGCGAGCTATGGCAAAATGTTAAGAGACGTTTTTTGTAGAGAATTATGTTTCCTACAATTTATGTTGTATGATATTTTTTGATCAGAAGCGTAGTTTTCGAGATATATCGAGATATTTAAAAGTTCCGAAGCCGCACCAACATAATAGAGATACAGAAACACCGTGGCCCCTTTCTTTGAGATAACTCTGCACTAGTGCGAGCCGCAAATGCCACTTCGAGCTTAGCTGTGCAGAAGAAGAACAACAAGAAGAAGAAATATCTCGAAATATGTCCGTCAGGCCCCTTCCCTTGAGATACATCTGCAAATATCTCGGAAACGAAGCGAGCTATGGCAAAATGTTTAGAGACCTTTTTTGTAGAGAATTAAGTTTCCTACTTTTTATGTTCTATGATATTTTTTGATCAGATGCGTAGTTCTCGAGATATATCAAGATATTTAAAAGTTCCGAAGCCGCACCAACATAATAGAGATACAGAAACACCGTGGCCCCTTTCTTTGAGATAACTCTGCACTATTGCGAGCTGTAAATGCCACTTCCAGCTTAGCTGTGCAGAAGAAGAACAACAAGAAGAAGAAATATCTCGAAATATGTCCGTCAGGCCCCTTCCCTTGAGATATATCTGCAAATATCTCGGAAACGAAGCGAGCTATGGCAAAATGTTAAGAGACGTTTTTTGTAGAGAATTATGTTTCCTACAATTTATGTTGTATGATATTTTTTGATCAGAAGCGTAGTTTTCGAGATATATCGAGATATTTAAAAGTTCCGAAGCCGCACCAACATAATAGAGATACAGAAACACCGTGGCCCCTTTCTTTGAGATAACTCTGCACTATTGCGAGCTGCAAATGCCACTTCCAGCTTAGCTGTGCAGAGGAAGAACAACAAGAAGAAGAAATATCTCGAAATATGTCCGTCAGGCCAGTTCCTTTGAGCTGAATCTGCAAATATCTCGGAAACGAAGCGAGCTATGGCAAAATGTTAAGAGACGTTTTTTGTAGAGAATTATGTTTCCTACAATTTATGTTCTATGATATTTTTTGATCAGAAGCGTAGTTTTCGAGATATATCGAGATATTTAAAAGTTCCGAAGACGCACCAACATAATAGAGATACAGAAACACCGTGGCCCCTTTCTTTGAGATAACTGTGCACTAGTGCGAGCCGCAAATGCCACTTCCAGCTTAGCTGTGCAGAAGAAGAACAACAAGAAGAAGAAATATCTCGAAATATGTCCGTCAGGCCCCTTCCCTTGAGATATATCTGCAAATATCTCGGAAACGAAGCGAGCTATGGCGAAATGTTAAGAGACCTTTTTTGTAGAGAATTGAGTTTCCTACTTTTTATCTTCTATGATATTTTTTGATCAGATGCGTAGTTCTCGAGATATATCAAGATATTTAAAAGTTCCGAAGCCGCACCAACATAATAGAGATACAGAAACACCGTGGCTCCTCTCTTTGAGATAACTCTGCACTATTGCGAGCTGCAAATGCCACTTCCAGCTTAGCTGTGCAGAAGAAGAACAACAAGAAGAAGAAATATCTCGAAATATGTCCGTCAGGCCCCTTCCCTTGAGATAAATCTGCAAATATCTCGGAAACGAAGCGAGCTATGGCAAAATGTTTAGAGACCTTTCTTGTAGAGAATTAAGTTTTCTACTTTTTATGTAGTATGATATTTTTTGATCAGATGCGTAGTTCTCGAGATATATCAAGATATTTAAAAGTTCCGAAGCCGCACCAACATAATAGAGATACAGAAACACCGTGGCCCCTTTCTTTGGGATAACTCTGCACTATTGCGAGCTGCAAATGCCACTTCCAGCTTAGCTGTGCAGAACAAGAACAACAAGAAGAAGAAATATCTCGAAATATGTCCGTCAGGCCCCTTCCCTTGAGATAAATCTGCAAATACCTCGGAAACGAAGCGAGCTATGGCAAAATGTTAAGAGACCTTTTTTGTAGAGAATTAGGTTTCCTACTTTTTATGCTCTATGATATTTTTTGATCAGAAGCGTAGTTCTCGAGATATATCAAGATATTTAAAAGTTCCGAAGCCGCACCAACATAATAGAGATACAGAAACACCGTGGCCCCTTTCTTTGAGATAACTCTGCACTATTGCGAGCTGTAAATGCCACTTCCAGCTTAGCTGTGCAGAAGAAGAACAACAAGAAGAAGAAATATCTCGAAATATGTCCGTCAGGCCAGTTCCTTTGAGCTGAATCTGCAAATATCTCGGAAACGAAGCGAGCTATGGCAAAATGTTAAGAGACGTTTTTTGTAGAGAATTATGTTTCCTACAATTTATGTTCTATGATATTTTTTGATCAGAAGCGTAGTTTTCGAGATATATCGAGATATTTAAAAGTTCCGAAGCCGCACCAACATAATAGGGATACAGAAACACCGTGGCCCCTTTCTCTGAGATAACTCTGCACTAGTGCGAGCCGCAAATGCCACTTCCAGCTTAGCTGTGCAGAAGAAGAACAACAAGAAGAAGAAATATCTCGAAATATGTCCGTCAGGCCACTTCCCTTGAGATAAATCTGCAAATATCTCGGAAACGAAGCGAGCTATGGCAAAATGTTAAGAGACGTTTTTTGTAGAGAATTATGTTTCCTACTTTTTATGTTCGATGATATTTTTTGATCAGATGCGTAGTTCTCGAGATATATCAAGATATTTAAAAGTTCCGAAGCTGCACCAACATAATAGAGGTACAGAAACACCGTGGCCCCTTTCTGTGAGATAACTCTGCACTAGTGCGAGCCGCAAATGCCACTTCCAGCTTAGCTGTGCAGAAGAAGAACAACAAGAAGAAGAAATATCTCGAAATATGTCCGTCAGGCCCCTTCCCTTGAGATAAATCTGCAAATATCTCGGAAACGAAGCGAGCTATGGCAAAATGTTAAGAGACCTTTTTTGTAGAGAATTAAGTTTCCTACTTTTTATGTTCTATGATATTTTTTGATCAGATGCGTAGTTCTCGAGATATATCAAGATATTTAAAAGTTCCGAAGCCGCACCAACATAATAGGGGTACAGAAACACCGTGGCCCCTTTCTTTGAGATAACTCTGCACTAGTGCGAGCTGCAAATGCCACTTCCAGCTTAGCTGTGCAGAAGAAGAACAACAAGAAGAAGAAATATCTCGAAATATGTCCGTCAGGCCCCTTCCCTTGAGATAAATCTGCAAATATCTCGGAAACGAAGCGAGCTATGGCAAAATGTTAAGAGACCTTTTTTGTAGAGAATTAAGTTTCCTACTTTTCATGTTCTATGATATTTTTTGATCAGATGCGTAGTTCTCGAGATATATCAAGATATTTAAAAGTCCCGAAGCCGCACCAACATAATAGAGATACAGAAACACCGTGGCCCCTTTCTTTGAGATAACTCTGCACTATTGCGAGCTGTAAATGCCACTTCCAGCTTAGCTGTGCAGAAGAAGAACAACAAGAAGAAGAAATATCTCGAAATATGTCCGTCAGGCCCCTTCCCTTGAGATATATCTGCAAATATCTCGGAAACCAAGCGAGCTATGGCAAAATGTTAAGAGACCTTTTTTGTAGAGAATTGTGTTTCCTACAATTTATGTTCTATGATATTTTTTGATCAGAAGCGTAGTTTTCGAGATATATCGAGATATTTAAAAGTTCCGAAGCCGCACCAACATAATAGAGATACAGAAACACCGTGGCCCCTTTCTTTGAGATGACTCTGCACTAGTGCGAGCCGCAAATGCCACTTCCAGCTTAGCTGTGCAGAAGAAGAACAACAAGAAGAAGAAATATCTCGAAATATGTCCGTCAGGCCCCTTCCCTTGAGATAAATCTGCAAATATCTCGGAAACGAAGCGAGCTATGGCAAAATGTTAAGAGACCTTTTTTGTAGAGAATTAAGTTTCCTACTTTTTATGTTCTATGACATTTTTTGATCAGATGCGTAGTTCTCGAGATATATCAAGATATTTAAAAGTTCCGAAGCCGCACCAACATAATAGGGATACAGAAACACCGTGGTCCCTTTCTTTGAGATAACTCTGCACTATTGCGAGCTGCAAATGCCACTTCCAGCTTAGCTGTGCAGAGGAAGAACAACAAGAAGAAGAAATATCTCGAAATATGTCCGTCAGGCCAGTTCCTTTGAGCTGAATCTGCAAATATCTCGGAAACGAAGCGAGCTATGGCAAAATGTTAAGAGACGTTTTTTGTAGAGAATTATGTTTCCTACAATTTATGTTGTATGATATTTTTTGATCAGAAGCGTAGTTTTCGAGATATATCGAGATATTTAAAAGTTCCGAAGCCGCACCAACATAATAGAGATACAGAAACACCGTGGCCCCTTTCTTTGAGATAACTCTGCACTAGTGCGAGCCGCAAATGCCACTTCGAGCTTAGCTGTGCAGAAGAAGAACAACAAGAAGAAGAAATATCTCGAAATATGTCCGTCAGGCCCCTTCCCTTGAGATACATCTGCAAATATCTCGGAAACGAAGCGAGCTATGGCAAAATGTTTAGAGACCTTTTTTGTAGAGAATTAAGTTTCCTACTTTTTATGTTCTATGATATTTTTTGATCAGATGCGTAGTTCTCGAGATATATCAAGATATTTAAAAGTTCCGAAGCCGCACCAACATAATAGAGATACAGATACACCGTGGCCCCTTTGTTTGAGATAACTCTGCACTATTGCGAGCTGTAAATGCCACTTCCAGCTTAGCTGTGCAGAAGAAGAACAACAAGAAGAAGAAATATCTCGAAATATGTCCGTCAGGCCCCTTCCCTTGAGATATATCTGCAAATATCTCGGAAACGAAGCGAGCTATGGCAAAATGTTAAGAGACGTTTTTTGTAGAGAATTATGTTTCCTACAATTTATGTTGTATGATATTTTTTGATCAGAAGCGTAGTTTTCGAGATATATCGAGATATTTAAAAGTTCCGAAGCCGCACCAACATAATAGAGATACAGAAACACCGTGGCCCCTTTCTTTGAGATAACTCTGCACTATTGCGAGCTGCAAATGCCACTTCCAGCTTAGCTGTGCAGAGGAAGAACAACAAGAAGAAGAAATATCTCGAAATATGTCCGTCAGGCCAGTTCCTTTGAGCTGAATCTGCAAATATCTCGGAAACGAAGCGAGCTATGGCAAAATGTTAAGAGACGTTTTTTGTAGAGAATTATGTTTCCTACAATTTATGTTCTATGATATTTTTTGATCAGAAGCGTAGTTTTCGAGATATATCGAGATATTTAAAAGTTCCGAAGACGCACCAACATAATAGAGATACAGAAACACCGTGGCCCCTTTCTTTGAGATAACTGTGCACTAGTGCGAGCCGCAAATGCCACTTCCAGCTTAGCTGTGCAGAAGAAGAACAACAAGAAGAAGAAATATCTCGAAATATGTCCGTCAGGCCCCTTCCCTTGAGATATATCTGCAAATATCTCGGAAACGAAGCGAGCTATGGCGAAATGTTAAGAGACCTTTTTTGTAGAGAATTGAGTTTCCTACTTTTTATCTTCTATGATATTTTTTGATCAGATGCGTAGTTCTCGAGATATATCAAGATATTTAAAAGTTCCGAAGCCGCACCAACATAATAGAGATACAGAAACACCGTGGCTCCTCTCTTTGAGATAACTCTGCACTATTGCGAGCTGCAAATGCCACTTCCAGCTTAGCTGTGCAGAAGAAGAACAACAAGAAGAAGAAATATCTCGAAATATGTCCGTCAGGCCCCTTCCCTTGAGATAAATCTGCAAATATCTCGGAAACGAAGCGAGCTATGGCAAAATGTTTAGAGACCTTTCTTGTAGAGAATTAAGTTTCCTACTTTTTATGTAGTATGATATTTTTTGATCAGATGCGTAGTTCTCGAGATATATCAAGATATTTAAAAGTTCCGAAGCCGCACCAACATAATAGAGATACAGAAACACCGTGGCCCCTTTCTTTGGGATAACTCTGCACTATTGCGAGCTGCAAATGCCACTTCCAGCTTAGCTGTGCAGAACAAGAACAACAAGAAGAAGAAATATCTCGAAATATGTCCGTCAGGCCACTTCCCTTGAGATAAATCTGCAAATATCTCGGAAACGAAGCGAGCTATGGCAAAATGTTAAGAGACGTTTTTTGTAGAGAATAATGTTTCCTACAATTTACGTTCTATGATATTTTTTGATCAGAAGCGTAGTTTTCGAGATATATCGAGATATTTAAAAGTTCCGAAGCCGCACCAACATAATAGAGATTCAGAAACACCGTGGCCCCTTTCTTTGAGATAACTCTGCACTATTGCGACCTGCAAATGGCACTTCCAGCTTAGCTGTGCAGAGGAAGAACAACAAGAAGAAGAAATATCTCGAAATATGTCCTTCAGGCCAGTTCCTTTGAGCTGAATCTGCAAATATCTCGGAAACGAAGCGAGCTATGGCAAAATGTTAAGAGACGTTTTTTGTAGAGAATTATGTTTCCTACAATTTATGTTCTATGATATTTTTTGATCAGAAGCGTAGTTTTCGAGATATATCGAGATATTTAAAAGTTCCGAAGACGCACCAACATAATAGAGATACAGAAACACCGTGGCCCCTTTCTTTGAGATAACTGTGCACTAGTGCGAGCCGCAAATGCCACTTCCAGCTTAGCTGTGCAGAAGAAGAACAACAAGAAGAAGAAATATCTCGAAATATGTCCGTCAGGCCCCTTCCCTTGAGATAAATCTGCAAATATCTCGGAAACGAAGCGAGCTATGGCAAAATGTTGAGAGACCTTTTTTGTAGAGAATTAAGTTTCCTACTTTTTATGTTCTATGATATTTTTTGACCAGATGCGTAGTTCTCGAGATATATCAAGATATTTAAAAGTTCCGAAGCCGCACCAACATAATAGAGATACAGAAACACCGTGGCCCCTTTCTTTGAGATAACTCTGCACTATTGCGAGCTGGAAATGCCACTTCCAGTTTAGCTGTGCAGAAGAAGAACAACAAGAAGAAGAAATATCTCGAAATATGTCCGTTAGGCCCCTTCCCTTGAGATAAATCTGCAAATATCTCGGAAACGAAGCGAGCTATGGCAAAATGTTAAGAGACCTTTTTTGTAGAGAATTATGTTTCCTACAATTTATGTTCTATGATATTTTTTGATCAGAAGCGTAGTTTTCGAGATATATCGAGATATTTAAAAGTTCCGAAGACGCACCAACATAATAGAGATACAGAAACACCGCGGCCCCTTTCTTTGAGATAACTGTGCACTAGTGCGAGCCGCAAATGCCACTTCCAGCTTAGCTGTGCAGAAGAAGAACAACAAGAAGAAGAAATATCTCGAAATATGTCCGTCAGGCCCCTTCCCTTGAGATATATCTGCAAATATCTCGGAAACGAAGCGAGCTATGGCGAAATGTTAAGAGACCTTTTTTGTAGAGAATTAAGTTTCCTACTTTTTATCTTCTATGACATTTTTTGATCAGATGCGTAGTTCTCGAGATATATCAAGATATTTAAAAGTTCCGAAGCCGCACCAACATAATAGAGATACAGAAACACCGTGGCAACTTTCTTTGAGATAACTCTGCACTATTGCGAGCTGCAAATGCCACTTCCAGCTTAGCTGTGCAGAGGAAGAACAACAAGAAGAAGAAATATCTCGAAATATGTCCGTCAGGCCAGTTCCTTTGAGCTGAATCTGCAAATATCTCGGAAACGAAGCGAGCTATGGCAAAATGTTAAGAGACGTTTTTTGTAGAGAATTATGTTTCCTACAATTTATGTTCTATGATATTTTTTGATCAGAAGCGTAGTTTTCGAGATATATCGAGATATTTAAAAGTTCCGAAGACGCACCAACATAATAGAGATACAGAAACACCGTGGCCCCTTTCTTTGAGATAACTGTGCACTAGTGCGAGCCGCAAATGCCACTTCCAGCTTAGCTGTGCAGAAGAAGAACAACAAGAAGAAGAAATATCTCGAAATATGTCCGTCAGGCCCCTTCCCTTGAGATAAATCTGCAAATATCTCGGAAACGAAGCGAGCTATGGCAAAATGTTAAGAGACCTTTTTTGTAGAGAATTAAGTTTCCTACTTTTTATGTTCTATGATATTTTTTGATCAGAAGCGTAGTTTTCGAGATATATCGAGATATTTAAAAGTTCCGAAGCCGCACCAACATAATAGAGATACAGAAACAACGTGGCCCCTTTCTTTGAGATAACTCTGCACTAGTGCGAGCCGCAAATGCCACTTCCAGCTTAGCTGTGCAGAAGAAGAACAACAAGAAGAAGTAATATCTCGAAATATGTCCGTCAGGCCACTTCCCTTGAGATGAATCTGCAAATATCTCGGAAACGAAGCGAGCTATGGCAAAATGTTAAGAGACCTTTTTTGTAGAGAATAATGTTTCCTACAATTTACGCTCTATGATATTTTTTGATCAGAAGCGTAGTTTTCGAGATATATCGAGATATTTAAAAGTTCCGAAGCCGCACCAACATAATAGAGATACAGAAACACCGTGGCCCCTTTCTTTGAGATAACTCTGCACTAGTGCGAGCCGCAAATGCCACTTCCAGCTTAGCTGTGCAGAGGAAGAACAACAAGAAGAAGAAATATCTCGAAATATGTCCGTCAGGCCAGTTCCTTTGAGCTGAATCTGCAAATATCTCGGAAACGAAGCGAGCTATGGCAAAATGGTAAGAGACCTTTTTTGTAGAGAATTAAGTTTCCTACTTTTTATGTTCTATGATATTTTTTGATCAGATGCGTAGTTCTCGAGATATATCAAGGTATTTAAAAGTTCCGAAACCGCACCAACATAATAGAGATACAGAAACACCGTGGCCCCTTTCTTTGAGATAACTCTGCACTATTGCGAGCTGTAAATGCCACTTCCAGCTTAGCTGTGCAGAAGAAGAACAACAAGAAGAAGAAATATCTCGAAATATGTCCGTCAGGCCCCTGCCCTTGAGATATATCTGCAAATATCTCGGAAACCAAGCGAGCTATGGCAAAATGTTAAGAGACCTTTTTTGTAGAGAATTATGTTTCCTACAATTTATGTTCTATGATATTTTTTGATCAGAAGCGTAGTTTTCGAGATATATCGAGATACTTAAAAGTTCCGAAGCCGCACCAACATATTAGAGATACAGAAACACCGTGGCCCCTTTCTTTGAGATAACTGTGCACTAGTGCGAGCCGCAAATGCCACTTCCAGCTTAGCTGTGCAGAAGAAGAACAACAAGAAGAAGAAATATCTCGAAATATGTCCGTCAGGCCCCTTCCCTTGAGATAAATCTGCAAATATCTCGGAAACGAAGCGAGCTATGGCAAAATGTTAAGAGACCTTTTTTGTAGAGAATTATGTTTCCTACTTTTTATGTTCTATGATATTTTTTGATCAGACGCGTAGTTCTCGAGATATATCAAGATATTTAAAAGTTCCGAAGCGGCACCAACATAATACAGATACAGAAACACCGTGGCCCCTTTCTTTGAGGTAACTCTGCACTAGTGCGAGCCGCAAATGCCACTTCCAGCTTAGCTGTGCAGAAGAAGAACAACAAGAAGAAGAAATATCTCGAAATATGTCCGTCAGGCCCCTTCCCTTGAGATAAATCTGCAAATATCTCGGAAACGAAGCGAGCTATGGCAAAATGTTATGATACGTTTTTTGTAGAGAATTATGTTTCCTACAATTTATGTTCTATGATATTTTTTGATCAGAAGCGTAGTTTTCGAGATATATCGAGATATTTAAAGGTTCCGAAGCCGCACCAACATAATAGAGATACAGAAACACCGTGGCCCCTTTCTTTGAGATAACTCTGCACTAGTGCGAGCCGCAAATGCCACTTCCAGCTTAGCTGTGCAGAAGAAGAACAACAAGAAGAAGAAATATCTCGAAATATGTCCGTCAGGCCCCTTCCCTTGAGATAAATCTGCAAATATCTCGGAAACGAAGCGAGCTATGGCAAAATGTTAAGAGACCTTTTTTGTAAAGAATTATGTTTCCTACAATTTATGTTCTATGATATTTTTTGATCAGAAGCGTAGTTTTCGAGATATATCGAGATATTTAAAAGTTCCGAAGCCGCACCAACATAATACAGATACAGAAACACCGTGGCCCCTTTCTTTGAGATAACTCTGCACTATTGCGACCTGCAAATGCCACTTCCAGCTCAGCTGTGCAGAAGAAGAACAACAAGAAGAAGAAATATCTCGAAATATGTCCGTCAGGCCCCTTCCCTTGAGATAAATCTGCAAATATCTCGGAAACGAAGCGAGCTATGGCAAAATGTTAAGAGACCTTTTTTGTAGAGAATTAGGTTTCCTACTTTTTATGTTCTATGATATTTTTTGATCAGATGCGTAGTTCTCGAGATATATCAAGATATTTAAAAGTTCCGAAGCCGCACCAACATAATAGAGATACAGAAACACCGTGGCCTCTTTCTTTGAGATAACTCTGCACTATTGCGAGCTGCAAATGCCGCTTCGAGCTTAGCTGTGCAGAAGAAGAACAACAAGAAGAAGAAATATCTCGAAATATGTCCGTCAGACCCCTTCCCTTGAGATGAATCTGCAAATATCTCGGAAACGAAGCGAGCTATGGCAAAATGTTAAGAGACCTTTTTTGTAGAGAATTAAGTTTCCTACTTTTTATGTTCGATGGTATTTTTTGATCAGATGCGTAGTTCTCGAGATATATCAAGATATTTAAAAGTTCCGAAGCTGCACCAACATAATAGAGGTACAGAAACACCGTGGCCTCTTTCTTTGAGATAACTCTGCACTATTGCGAGCTGCAAATGCCGCTTCGAGCTTAGCTGTGCAGAAGAAGAACAACAAGAAGAAGAAATATCTCGAAATATGTCCGTCAGACCCCTTCCCTTGAGATGAATCTGCAAATATCTCGGAAACGAAGCGAGCTATGGCAAAATGTTAAGAGACCTTTTTTGTAGAGAATAATGTTTCCTACAATTTACGCTCTATGATATTTTTTGATCAGAAGCGTAGTTTCCGAGATATATCGAGATATTTAAAAGTTCCGAAGCCGCACCAACATAATAGAGATACAGAAACACCGTGGCCCCTTTCTTTGAGATAACTCTGCACTAGTGCGAGCCGCAAATGCCACTTCCAGCTTAGCTGTGCAGAGGAAGAACAACAAGAAGAAGAAATATCTCGAAATATGTCCGTCAGGCCAGTTCCTTTGAGCTGAATCTGCAAATATCTCGGAAACGAAGCGAGCTATGGCAAAATGGTAAGAGACCTTTTTTGTAGAGAATTAAGTTTCCTACTTTTTATGTTCTATGATATTTTTTGATCAGATGCGTAGTTCTCGAGATATATCAAGATATTTAAAAGTTCCGAAACCGCACCAACATAATAGAGATACAGAAACACCGTGGCCCCATTCTTTGAGATAACTCTGCACTATTGCGAGCTGTAAATGCCACTTCCAGCTTAGCTGTGCAGAAGAAGAACAACAAGAAGAAGAAATATCTCGAAATATGTCCGTCAGGCCCCTGCCCTTGAGATATATCTGCAAATATCTCGGAAACCAAGCGAGCTATGGCAAAATGTTAAGAGACCTTTTTTGTAGAGAATTATGTTTCCTACAATTTATGTTCTATGATATTTTTTGATCAGAAGCGTAGTTTTCGAGATATATCGAGATACTTAAAAGTTCCGAAGCCGCACCAACATATTAGAGATACAGAAACACCGTGGCCCCTTTCTTTGAGATAACTGTGCACTAGTGCGAGCCGCAAATGCCACTTCCAGCTTAGCTGTGCAGAAGAAGAACAACAAGAAGAAGAAATATCTCGAAATATGTCCGTCAGGCCCCTTCCCTTGAGATAAATCTGCAAATATCTCGGAAACGAAGCGAGCTATGGCAAAATGTTAAGAGACCTTTTTTGTAAAGAATTATGTTTCCTACAATTTATGTTCTATGATATTTTTTGATCAGAAGCGTAGTTTTCGAGATATATCGAGATATTTAAAAGTTCCGAAGCCGCACCAACATAATACAGATACAGAAACACCGTGGCCCCTTTCTTTGAGATAACTCTGCACTATTGCGACCTGCAAATGCCACTTCCAGCTCAGCTGTGCAGAAGAAGAACAACAAGAAGAAGAAATATCTCGAAATATGTCCGTCAGGCCCCTTCCCTTGAGATAAATCTGCAAATATCTCGGAAACGAAGCGAGCTATGGCAAAATGTTAAGAGACCTTTTTTGTAGAGAATTAAGTTTCCTACTTTTTATGTTCTATGATATTTTTTGATCAGATGCGTAGTTCTCGAGATATATCAAGATATTTAAAAGTTCCGAAGCCGCACCAACATAATAGAGATACAGAAACACCGTGGCCTCTTTCTTTGAGATAACTCTGCACTATTGCGAGCTGCAAATGCCGCTTCGAGCTTAGCTGTGCAGAAGAAGAACAACAAGAAGAAGAAATATCTCGAAATATGTCCGTCAGACCCCTTCCCTTGAGATGAATCTGCAAATATCTCGGAAACGAAGCGAGCTATGGCAAAATGTTAAGAGACCTTTTTTGTAGAGAATTAAGTTTCCTACTATTTATGTTCGATGGTATTTTTTGATCAGATGCGTAGTTCTCGAGATATATCAAGATATTTAAAAGTTCCGAAACTGCACCAACATAATAGAGGTACAGAAACACCGTGGCCTCTTTCTTTGAGATAACTCTGCACTATTGCGAGCTGCAAATGCCGCTTCGAGCTTAGCTGTGCAGAAGAAGAACAACAAGAAGAAGAAATATCTCGAAATATGTCCGTCAGACCCCTTCCCTTGAGATGAATCTGCAAATATCTCGGAAACGAAGCGAGCTATGGCAAAATGTTAAGAGACCTTTTTTGTAGAGAATAATGTTTCCTACAATTTACGCTCTATGATATTTTTTGATCAGAAGCGTAGTTTTCGTGATATATCGAGATATTTAAAAGTTCCGAAGCCACACCAACATAATAGAGATACAGAAACACCGTGGCCCCTTTCTTTGAGATAACTCTGCACTAGTGCGAGCCGCAAATGCCACTTCCAGCTTAGCTGTGCAGAGGAAGAACAACAAGAAGAAGAAATATCTCGAAATATGTCCGTCAGGCCAGTTCCTTTGAGCTGAATCTGCAAATATCTCGGAAACGAAGCGAGCTATGGCAAAATGGTAAGAGACCTTTTTTGTAGAGAATTAAGTTTCCTACTTTTTATGTTCTATGATATTTTTTGATCAGATGCGTAGTTCTCGAGATATATCAAGATATTTAAAAGTTCCGAAACCGCACCAACATAATAGAGATACAGAAACACCGTGGCCCCTTTCTTTGAGATAACTCTGCACTATTGCGAGCTGTAAATGCCACTTCCAGCTTAGCTGTGCAGAAGAAGAACAACAAGAAGAAGAAATATCTCGAAATATGTCCGTCAGGCCCCTGCCCTTGAGATATATCTGCAAATATCTCGGAAACCAAGCGAGCTATGGCAAAATGTTAAGAGACCTTTTTTGTAGAGAATTATGTTTCCTACAATTTATGTTCTATGATATTTTTTGATCAGAAGCGTAGTTTTCGAGATATATCGAGATACTTAAAAGTTCCGAAGCCGCACCAACATATTAGAGATACAGAAACACCGTGGCCCCTTTCTTTGAGATAACTGTGCACTAGTGCGAGCCGCAAATGCCACTTCTAGCTTAGCTGTGCAGAAGAAGAACAACAAGAAGAAGAAATATCTCGAAATATGTCCGTCAGGCCCCTTCCCTTGAGATAAATCTGCAAATATCTCGGAAACGAAGCGAGCTATGGCAAAATGTTAAGAGACCTTTTTTGTAGAGAATTATGTTTCCTACTTTTTATGTTCTATGATATTTTTTGATCAGACGCGTAGTTCTCGAGATATATCAAGGTATTTAAAAGTTCCGAAGCCGCACCAACATAATACAGATACAGAAACACCGTGGCCCCTTTCTTTGAGGTAACTCTGCACTAGTGCGAGCCGCAAATGCCACTTCCAGCTTAGCTGTGCAGAAGAAGAACAACAAGAAGAAGAAATATCTCGAAATATGTCCGTCAGGCCCCTTCCCTTGAGATATATCTGCAAATATCTCGGAAACGAAGCGAGCTATGGCAAAATGTTAAGAGACCTTTTTTGTAGAGAATTATGTTTCCTACAATTTATGTTCTATGATATTCTTTGATCAGATGCGTAGTTCTCGAGATATATCAAGATATTTAAAAGTTCCGAAGCCGCACCAACATAATAGAGATACAGAAACACCGTGGCCCCTTTCCTTGAGATAACTCTGCACTATTGCGAGCTGCAAATGCCACTTCCAGCTTAGCTGTGCAGAAGAAGAACATCAAGAAGAAGAAATATCTCGAAATATGTCCGTCAGGCCCCTTCCCTTGTGATAAATCTGCAAATATCTCGGAAACGAAGCGAGCTATGGCAAAATGTTAAGAGACCTTTTTTGTAGAGAATTAAGTTTCCTACTTTTTATGTTCTATGATATTTTTTGATCAGATGCGTAGTTCTCGAGATATATCAAGATATTTAAAAGTTCCGAAGCCGCACCAACATAATAGAGATACAGAAACACCGTGGCCCCTTTCTTTGATATAACTCTGCACTATTGCGAGCTGTAAATGCCACTTCCAGCTTAGCTGTGCAGAAGAAGAACAACAAGAAGAAGAAATATCTCGAAATATGTCCGTCAGGCCCCTGCCCTTGAGATATATCTGCAAATATCTCGGAAACGAAGCGAGCTATGGCAAAATGTTAAGAGACGTTTTTTGTAGAGAATTATGTTTCCTACAATTTAAGTTCTATGATATTTTTTGATCAGAAGCGTAGTTTTCGAGATATATCGAGATATTTAAAAGTTCCGAAGCCGCACCAACATAATAGGGATACAGAAACACCGTGGCCCCTTTCTTTGAGATAACTCTGCACTAGTGCGAGCCGCAAATGCCACTTCCAGCTTAGCTGTGCAGAAGAAGAACAACAAGAAGAAGAAATATCTCGAAATATGTCCGTCAGGCCCCTTCCCTTGAGATATATCTGCAAATATCTCGGAAACGAAGCGAGCTATGACAAAATGTTAAGAGACCTTTTTTGTAGAGAATTATGTTTCCTACAATTTATGTTATATGATATTTTTTGATCAGAAGCGTAGTTTTCGAGATATATCGAGATATTTAAAAGTTCCGAAGCCGCACCAACATAATAGAGATACAGAAACACCGTGGCCCCTTTCTTTGAGATAACTCTGCACTAGTGCGAGCCGCAAATGCCACTTCCAGCTTAGCTGTGCAGAAGAAGAACAACAAGAAGAAGAAATATCTCGAAATATGTCCGTCAGGCCCCTTCCCTTGAGATAAATCTGCAAATATCTCGGAAACGAAGCGAGCTATGGCAAAATGTTAAGAGACCTTTTTTGTAGAGAATTAAGTTTCCTACTTTTCATGTTCTATGATATTTTTTGATCAGATGCGTAGTTCTCGAGATATATCAAGATATTTAAAAGTTCCGAAGCCGCACCAACATAATAGAGATACAGAAACACCGTGGCCCCTTTCTTTGAGATAACTCTGCACTATTGCGAGCTGCAAATGCCACTTCCAGCTTAGCTGTGCAGAAGAAGAACAACAAGAAGAAGAAATATCTCGAAATATGGCCGTCAGGCCCCTTCCCTTGAGATATATCTGCAAATATCTCGGAAACGAAGCGAGCTATGGCAAAATGTTAAGACACCTTTTTTGTAGAGAATTATGTTTCCTACTTTTTATGCTCGATGATATTTTTTGATCAGACGCGTAGCTCTCGATATATATCAAGATATTTAAAAGTTCCGAAGCCGCACCAACATAATAGAGATACAGAAACAGCGTGGCCCCTTTCTTAGAGATATCTCTGCACTATTGCGACCTGCAAATGCCACTTCCAGCTTAGCTGCGCAGAAGAACAACAAGAAGAAGAAATATCTCGAAATATGTCCGTCAGGCCCCTTCCCTTGAGATAAATCTGCAAATATCTCGGAAACGAAGCGAGCTATGGCAAAATGTTAAGAGACCTTATTTGTAGAGAATTAAGTTTCCTACTTTTTATGTTCTATGATATTTTTTGATCAGATGCGTAGTTCTCGAGATATATCAAGATATTTAAAAGTTCCGAAACCGCACCAACATAATAGAGATACAGAAACACCGTGGCCCCTTTCTTTGAGATAACTCTGCACTATTGCGAGCTGTAAATGCCACTTCCAGCTTAGCTGTGCAGAAGAAGAACAACAAGAAGAAGAAATATCTCGAAATATGTCCGTCAGGCCCCTTTCCTTGAGATATATCTGCAAATATCTCGGAAACGAAGCGAGCTATGGCAAAATCTTAAGAGACGTTTTTTGTAGAGAATTATGTTTCCTACAATTTATGTTCTATGATATTTTTTGATCAGAAGCGTAGTTTTCGAGATATATCGAGATATCTAAAAGTTCCGAAGCCGCACCAACATAATAGGGATACAGAAACACCGTGGCCCCTTTCTTTGAGATAACTCTGCACTATTGCGAGCTGGAAATGCCACTTCCAGTTTAGCTGTGCAGAGGAAGAACAACAAGAAGAAGAAATAACTCGAAATATGTCCGTTAGGCCCCTTCCCTTGAGATAAATCTGCAAATATCTCGGAAACGAAGCGAGCTATGGCAAAATGTTAAGAGACCTTTTTTGTAGAGAATTAAGTTTCCTACTTTTTATGTTCTATGATATTTTTTGATCAGATGCGCAGTTCTCGAGATATATCAAGATATTTAAAAGTTCCGAAGCCGCACCAACATAATAGAGATACAGAAACACCGTGGCCCCTTTCTTTGAGATAACTCTGCACTATTGCGAGCTGTAAATGCCACTTCCAGCTTAGCTGTGCAGAAGAAGAACAACAAGAAGAAGAGATATCTCGAAATATGTCCGTCAGGCCCCTGCCCTTGAGATATATCTGCAAATATCTCGGAAACGAAGCGAGCTATGGCAAAATGTTAAGAGACCTTTTTTGTAGAGAATTAAGTTTCCTACTTTTTATGTTCTATGATATTTTTTGATCAGATGCGTAGTTCTCGAGATATATCAAGATATTTAAAAGTTCCGAAGCCGCACCAACATAATAGAGATACAGAAACACCGTGGCCCCATTCTTTGAGATAACTCTGCACTATTGCGAGCTGTAAATGCCACTTCCAGCTTAGCTGTGCAGAAGAAGAACAACAAGAAGAAGAAATATCTCGAAATATGTCCGTCAGGCCCCTGCCCTTGAGATAAATCTGCAAATATCTCGGAAACGAAGCGAGCTATGGGAAAATGTTAAGAGACCTTTTTTGTAGAGAATTAAGTTTCCTACTTTTTATGTTCTATGATATTTTTTGATCAGATGCGTAGTTCTCGAGATATATCAAGATATTTAAAAGTTCCGAAGCCGCACCAACATAATAGAGATACAGAAACACCGTGGCCCCTTTCTTTGAGATAACTCTGCTCTATTGCGAGCTGCAAATGCCACTTCCAGCTTAGCTGTGCAGAGGAAGAACAACAAGAAAAAGAAGTATCTCGAAATATGTCCGTCAGGCCCGTTCCTTTGAGCTGAATCTGCAAATATCTCGGAAACGAAGCGAGCTATGGCAAAATGTTAAGAGACGTTTTTTGTAGAGAATTAGGTTTCCTACAATTTATGTTCTATGATATTTTTCGATCAGAAGCGTAGTTTTCGAGATATATCGAGATATTTAAAAGTTCCGAAGCCGCACCAACATAATAGAGATACAGAAACACCGTGGCCCCTTTCTTTGAGATAACTCTGCACTAGTGCGAGCCGCAAATGCCACTTCCAGCTTAGCTGTGCAGAAGAAGAACAACAAGAAGAAGAAATATCTCGAAATATGTCCGTCAGGCCCCTTCCCTTGAGATAAATCTGCAAATATCTCGGAAACGAAGCGAGCTATGGCAAAATGTTAAGAGACCTTTTTTGTAGAGAATTAAGTTTCCTACTTTTTATGTTCTATGATATTTTTTGATCAGATGCGTAGTTCTCGAGATATATCAAGATATTTAAAAGTTCCGAAGCCGCACCAACATAATACAGATACAGAAACACCGTGGCCCCTTTCTTTGAGATAACTCTGCACTAGTGCGAGCCGCAAATGCCACTTCCAGCTTAGCTGTGCAGAAGAAGAACAACAAGAAGAAGAAATATCTCGAAATATGTCCGTCAGGCCCCTTCCCTTGAGATAAATCTGCAAATATCTCGGAAACGAAGCGAGGTATGGCAAAATGTTAAGAGACCTTTTTTGTAGAGAATTAAGTTTCCTACTTTTTATGTTCTATGATATTTTTTGATCAGATTCGCAGTTCTCGAGATATATCAAGATATTTAAAAGTTCCGAAGCCGCACCATCATAATAGAGATACAGAAACACCGTGGCTCCTTTCTTTGAGATAACTCTGCACTATTGCGAGCTGGAAATGCCACTTCCAGTTTAGCTGTGCAGAAGAAGAACAACAAGAAGAAGAAATATCTCGAAATATGTCCGTTAGGCCCCTTCCCTTGAGATAAATCTGCAAATATCTCGGAAACGACGCGAGCTATGGCAAAATGTTAAGAGACCTTTTTTGTAGAGAATTAAGTTTCCAACTTATAATGTTCTATGATATTTTTTGATCAGATGCGTAGTTCTCGAGATATATCAAGATATTTAAAAGTTCCGAAGCCGCACCAACATAATAGAGATACAGAAACACCGTGGCCCCTTTCTTTGAGATAACTCTGCACTATTGCGAGCTGTAAATGCCACTTCCAGCTTAGCTGTGCAGAAGAAGAACAACAAGAAGAAGAGATATCTCGAAATATGTCCGTCAGGCCCCTGCCCTTGAGATATATCTGCAAATATCTCGGAAACGAAGCGAGCTATGGCAAAATGTTAAGAGACCTTTTTTGTAGAGAATTGTTTCCTACTTTTTATGTTCTATGATATTTTTTGATCAGATGCGTAGTTCTCGAGATATATCAAGATATTTAAAAGTTCCGAAGCCGCACCAACATAATAGAGATACAGAAACACCGTGGCCCCTTTCTTTGAGATAACTCTGCACTATTGCGAGCTGGAAATGCCACTTCCAGTTTAGCTGTGCAGAGGAAGAACAACAAGAAGAAGAAATAACTCGAAATATGTCCGTTAGGCCCCTTCCCTTGAGATAAATCTGCAAATATCTCGGAAACGAAGCGAGCTATGGCAAAATGTTAAGAGACCTTTTTTGTAGAGAATTAAATATCCTACTTTTTATGTTCTATGATATTTTTTGATCAGACGCGTAGCTCTCGATATATATCAAGATATTTAAAAGTTCCGAAGCCGCACCAACATAATAGAGATACAGAAACAGCGTGGCCCCTTTCTTTGAGATATCTCTGCACTATTGTGAGCTGCAAATGCCACTTCCAGCTTAGCTGCGCAGAAGAACAACAAGAAGAAGAAATATCTCGAAATATGTCCGTCAGGCCCCTTCCCTTGTGATAAATCTGCAAATATCTCGGAAACGAAGCGAGCTATGGCAAAATGTTAAGAGACCTTTTTTGTCGAGAATTAAGTTTCCTACTTTTTATGTTCTATGATATTTTTTGATCAGATGCGTAGTTCTCGAGATATATCAAGATATTTAAAAGTTCCGAAGCCGCACCAACATAATAGAGATACAGAAACTCCGTGGCCCCTTTCTTTGAGATAACTCTGCACTATTGCGAGCTGTAAATGCCACTTCCAGCTTAGCTGTGCAGAAGAAGGACAACAAGAAGAAGAAATATCTCGAAATATGTCCGTCAGGCCCCTGCCCTTGAGATATATCTGCAAATATCTCGGAAACGAAGCGAGCTATGGCAAAATGTTAAGAGACGTTTTTTGTAGAGAATTATGTTTCCTACAATTTAAGTTCTATGATATTTTTTGATCAGAAGCGTAGTTTTCGAGATATATCGAGATAATTAAAAGTTCCGAAGCCGCACCAACATAATAGGGATACAGAAACACCGTGGCCCCTTTCTTTGAGATAACTCTGCACTAGTGCGAGCCGCAAATGCCACTTCCAGCTTAGCTGTGCAGAAGAAGAACAACAAGAAGAAGAAATATCTCGAAATATGTCCGTCAGGCCCCTTCCCTTGAGATAAATCTGCAAATATCTCGGAAACGAAGCGAGCTATGGCAAAATGTTAAGAGACCTTTTTTGTAGAGAATTAAGTTTCCTACTTTTTATGTTCTATGATATTTTTTGATCAGATGCGTAGTTCTCGAGATATATCAAGATATTTAAAAGTTCCGAAGCCGCACCAACATAATAGAGATACAGAAACACCGTGGCCCCTTTCTTTGAGATAATTCTGCACTATTGCGAGCTGCCAATGCCACTTCCAGCTTAGCTGCGCAGAAGAACAACAAGAAGAAGAAATATCTCGAAATATGTCCGTCAGGCCCCTTCCCTTGAGATAAATCTGCAAATATCTCGGAAACGAAGCGAGCTATGGCAAAATGTTAAGAGACCTTATTTGTAGAGAATTAAGTTTCCTACTTTTTATGTTCTATGATATTTTTTGATCAGATGCGTAGTTCTCGAGATATATCAAGATATTTAAAAGTTCCGAAACCGCACCAACATAATAGAGATACAGAAACACCGTGGCCCCTTTCTTTGAGATCACTCTGCACTATTGCGAGCTGTAAATGCCACTTCCAGCTTAGCTGTGCAGAAGAAGAACAACAAGAAGAAGAAATATCTCGAAATATGTCCGTCAGGCCCCTGCCCTTGAGATATATCTGCAAATATCTCGGAAACGAAGCGAGCTATGGCAAAATGTTAAGAGACGTTTTTTGTAGAGAATTATGTTTCCTACAATTTAAGTTCTATGATATTTTTTGATCAGAAGCGTAGTTTTCGAGATATATCGAGATAATTAAAAGTTCCGAAGCCGCACCAACATAATAGGGATACAGAAACACCGTGGCCCCTTTCTTTGAGATAACTCTGCACTAGTGCGAGCCGCAAATGCCACTTCCAGCTTAGCTGTGCAGAAGAAGAACAACAAGAAGAAGAAATATCTCGAAATATGTCCGTCAGGCCCCTTCCCTTGAGATAAATCTGCAAATATCTCGGAAACGAAGCGAGCTATGGCAAAATGTTAAGAGACCTTTTTTGTAGAGAATTAAGTTTCCTACTTTTTATGTTCTATGATATTTTTTGATCAGATGCGTAGTTCTCGAGATATATCAAGATATTTAAAAGTTCCGAAGCCGCAACAACATAATAGAGATACAGAAACACCGTGGCCCCTTTCTTTGAGATAATTCTGCACTATTGCGAGCTGCCAATGCCACTTCCAGCTTAGCTGCGCAGAAGAACAACAAGAAGAAGAAATATCTCGAAATATGTCCGTCAGGCCCCTTCCCTTGAGATAAATCTGCAAATATCTCGGAAACGAAGCGAGCTATGGCAAAATGTTAAGAGACCTTTTTTGTAGAGAATTAAGTTTCCTACTTTTTATGTTCTATGATATTTTTTGATCAGATGCGTAGTTCTCGAGATATATCAAGATATTTAAAAGTTCCGAAGCCGCACCAACATAATAGAGATACAGAAACACCGTGGCCCCTTTCTTTGATATAACTCTGCACTATTGCGAGCTGTAAATGCCACTTCCAGCTTAGCTGTGCAGAAGAAGAACAACAAGAAGAAGAAATATCTCGAAATATGTCCGTCAGGCCCCTGCCCTTGAGATATATCTGCAAATATCTCGGAAACGAAGCGAGCTATGGCAAAATGTTAAGAGACGTTTTTTGTAGAGAATTATGTTTCCTACAATTTAAGTTCTATGATATTTTTTGATCAGAAGCGTGGTTTTCGAGATATATCGAGATATTTAAAAGTTCCGAAGCCGCACCAACATAATAGGGATACAGAAACACCGTGGCCCCTTTCTTTGAGATAACTCTGCACTAGTGCGAGCCGCAAATGCCACTTCCAGCTTAGCTGTGCAGAAGAAGAACAACAAGAAGAAGAAATATCTCGAAATATGTCCGTCAGGCCCCTTCCCTTGAGATAAATCTGCAAATATCTCGGAAACGAAGCGAGCTATGGCAAAATGTTAAGAGACCTTTTTTGTAGAGAATTAAGTTTCCTACTTTTTATGTTCTATGATATTTTTTGATCAGATGCGTAGTTCTCGAGATATATCAAGATATTTAAAAGTTCCGAAGCCGCACCAACATAATAGAGATACAGAAACACCGTGGCCCCTTTCTTTGAGATAACTCTGCACTATTGCGAGCTGGAAATGCCACTTCCAGTTTAGCTGTGCAGAGGAAGAACAACAAGAAGAAGAAATAACTCGAAATATGTCCGTTAGGCCCCTTCCCTTGAGATAAATCTGCAAATATCTCGGAAACGAAGCGAGCTATGGCAAAATGTTAAGAGACCTTTTTGTAGAGAATTAAGTTTCCTACTTTTTATGTTCTATGATATTTTTTGATCAGATGCGCAGTTCTCGAGATATATCAAGATATTTAAAAGTTCCGAAGCCGCACCAACATAATAGAGATACAGAAACACCGTGGCCCCTTTCTTTGAGATAACTCTGCACTATTGCGAGCTGTAAATGCCACTTCCAGCTTAGCTGTGCAGAAGAAGAACAACAAGAAGAAGAGATATCTCGAAATATGTCCGTCAGGCCCCTGCCCTTGAGATATATCTGCAAATATCTCGGAAACGAAGCGAGCTATGGCAAAATGTTAAGAGACCTTTTTTGTAGAGAATTAAGTTTCCTACTTTTTATGTTCTATGATATTTTTTGATCAGATGCGTAGTTCTCGAGATATATCAAGATATTTAAAAGTTCCGAAGCCGCACCAACATAATAGAGATACAGAAACACCGTGGCCCCTTTCTTTGAGATAACTCTGCACTATTGCGAGCTGGAAATGCCACTTCCAGTTTAGCTGTGCAGAGGAAGAACAACAAGAAGAAGAAATAACTCGAAATATGTCCGTTAGGCCCCTTCCCTTGAGATAAATCTGCAAATATCTCGGAAACGAAGCGAGCTATGGCAAAATGTTAAGAGACCTTTTTTGTAGAGAATTAAATATCCTACTTTTTATGTTCTATGATATTTTTTGATCAGACGCGTAGCTCTCGATATATATCAAGATATTTAAAAGTTCCGAAGCCGCACCAACATAATAGAGATACAGAAACAGCGTGGCCCCTTTCTTTGAGATATCTCTGCACTATTGTGAGCTGCAAATGCCACTTCCAGCTTAGCTGCGCAGAAGAACAACAAGAAGAAGAAATATCTCGAAATATGTCCGTCAGGCCCCTTCCCTTGTGATAAATCTGCAAATATCTCGGAAACGAAGCGAGCTATGGCAAAATGTTAAGAGACCTTTTTTGTCGAGAATTAAGTTTCCTACTTTTTATGTTCTATGATATTTTTTGATCAGATGCGTAGTTCTCGAGATATATCAAGATATTTAAAAGTTCCGAAGCCGCACCAACATAATAGAGATACAGAAACTCCGTGGCCCCTTTCTTTGAGATAACTCTGCACTATTGCGAGCTGTAAATGCCACTTCCAGCTTAGCTGTGCAGAAGAAGGACAACAAGAAGAAGAAATATCTCGAAATATGTCCGTCAGGCCCCTGCCCTTGAGATATATCTGCAAATATCTCGGAAACGAAGCGAGCTATGGCAAAATGTTAAGAGACGTTTTTTGTAGAGAATTATGTTTCCTACAATTTAAGTTCTATGATATTTTTTGATCAGAAGCGTAGTTTTCGAGATATATCGAGATAATTAAAAGTTCCGAAGCCGCACCAACATAATAGGGATACAGAAACACCGTGGCCCCTTTCTTTGAGATAACTCTGCACTAGTGCGAGCCGCAAATGCCACTTCCAGCTTAGCTGTGCAGAAGAAGAACAACAAGAAGAAGAAATATCTCGAAATATGTCCGTCAGGCCCCTTCCCTTGAGATAAATCTGCAAATATCTCGGAAACGAAGCGAGCTATGGCAAAATGTTAAGAGACCTTTTTTGTAGAGAATTAAGTTTCCTACTTTTTATGTTCTATGATATTTTTTGATCAGATGCGTAGTTCTCGAGATATATCAAGATATTTAAAAGTTCCGAAGCCGCACCAACATAATAGAGATACAGAAACACCGTGGCCCCTTTCTTTGAGATAATTCTGCACTATTGCGAGCTGCCAATGCCACTTCCAGCTTAGCTGCGCAGAAGAACAACAAGAAGAAGAAATATCTCGAAATATGTCCGTCAGGCCCCTTCCCTTGAGATAAATCTGCAAATATCTCGGAAACGAAGCGAGCTATGGCAAAATGTTAAGAGACCTTATTTGTAGAGAATTAAGTTTCCTACTTTTTATGTTCTATGATATTTTTTGATCAGATGCGTAGTTCTCGAGATATATCAAGATATTTAAAAGTTCCGAAACCGCACCAACATAATAGAGATACAGAAACACCGTGGCCCCTTTCTTTGAGATAACTCTGCACTATTGCGAGCTGTAAATGCCACTTCCAGCTTAGCTGTGCAGAAGAAGAACAACAAGAAGAAGAAATATCTCGAAATATGTCCGTCAGGCCCCTGCCCTTGAGATATATCTGCAAATATCTCGGAAACGAAGCGAGCTATGGCAAAATGTTAAGAGACGTTTTTTGTAGAGAATTATGTTTCCTACAATTTAAGTTCTATGATATTTTTTGATCAGAAGCGTAGTTTTCGAGATATATCGAGATAATTAAAAGTTCCGAAGCCGCACCAACATAATAGGGATACAGAAACACCGTGGCCCCTTTCTTTGAGATAACTCTGCACTAGTGCGAGCCGCAAATGCCACTTCCAGCTTAGCTGTGCAGAAGAAGAACAACAAGAAGAAGAAATATCTCGAAATATGTCCGTCAGGCCCCTTCCCTTGAGATAAATCTGCAAATATCTCGGAAACGAAGCGAGCTATGGCAAAATGTTAAGAGACCTTTTTTGTAGAGAATTAAGTTTCCTACTTTTTATGTTCTATGATATTTTTTGATCAGATGCGTAGTTCTCGAGATATATCAAGATATTTAAAAGTTCCGAAGCCGCAACAACATAATAGAGATACAGAAACACCGTGGCCCCTTTCTTTGAGATAATTCTGCACTATTGCGAGCTGCCAATGCCACTTCCAGCTTAGCTGCGCAGAAGAACAACAAGAAGAAGAAATATCTCGAAATATGTCCGTCAGGCCCCTTCCCTTGAGATAAATCTGCAAATATCTCGGAAACGAAGCGAGCTATGGCAAAATGTTAAGAGACCTTTTTTGTAGAGAATTAAGTTTCCTACTTTTTATGTTCTATGATATTTTTTGATCAGATGCGTAGTTCTCGAGATATATCAAGATATTTAAAAGTTCCGAAGCCGCACCAACATAATAGAGATACAGAAACACCGTGGCCCCTTTCTTTGATATAACTCTGCACTATTGCGAGCTGTAAATGCCACTTCCAGCTTAGCTGTGCAGAAGAAGAACAACAAGAAGAAGAAATATCTCGAAATATGTCCGTCAGGCCCCTGCCCTTGAGATATATCTGCAAATATCTCGGAAACGAAGCGAGCTATGGCAAAATGTTAAGAGACGTTTTTTGTAGAGAATTATGTTTCCTACAATTTAAGTTCTATGATATTTTTTGATCAGAAGCGTGGTTTTCGAGATATATCGAGATATTTAAAAGTTCCGAAGCCGCACCAACATAATAGGGATACAGAAACACCGTGGCCCCTTTCTTTGAGATAACTCTGCACTAGTGCGAGCCGCAAATGCCACTTCCAGCTTAGCTGTGCAGAAGAAGAACAACAAGAAGAAGAAATATCTCGAAATATGTCCGTCAGGCCCCTTCCCTTGAGATAAATCTGCAAATATCTCGGAAACGAAGCGAGCTATGGCAAAATGTTAAGAGACCTTTTTTGTAGAGAATTAAGTTTCCTACTTTTTATGTTCTATGATATTTTTTGATCAGATGCGTAGTTCTCGAGATATATCAAGATATTTAAAAGTTCCGAAGCCGCACCAACATAATAGAGATACAGAAACACCGTGGCCCCTTTCTTTGAGATAACTCTGCACTATTGCGAGCTGGAAATGCCACTTCCAGTTTAGCTGTGCAGAGGAAGAACAACAAGAAGAAGAAATAACTCGAAATATGTCCGTTAGGCCCCTTCCCTTGAGATAAATCTGCAAATATCTCGGAAACGAAGCGAGCTATGGCAAAATGTTAAGAGACCTTTTTGTAGAGAATTAAGTTTCCTACTTTTTATGTTCTATGATATTTTTTGATCAGATGCGCAGTTCTCGAGATATATCAAGATATTTAAAAGTTCCGAAGCCGCACCAACATAATAGAGATACAGAAACACCGTGGCCCCTTTCTTTGAGATAACTCTGCACTATTGCGAGCTGTAAATGCCACTTCCAGCTTAGCTGTGCAGAAGAAGAACAACAAGAAGAAGAGATATCTCGAAATATGTCCGTCAGGCCCCTGCCCTTGAGATATATCTGCAAATATCTCGGAAACGAAGCGAGCTATGGCAAAATGTTAAGAGACCTTTTTTGTAGAGAATTAAGTTTCCTACTTTTTATGTTCTATGATATTTTTTGATCAGATGCGTAGTTCTCGAGATATATCAAGATATTTAAAAGTTCCGAAGCCGCACCAACATAATAGAGATACAGAAACACCGTGGCCCCTTTCTTTGAGATAACTCTGCACTATTGCGAGCTGTAAATGCCACTTCCAGCTTAGCTGTGCAGAAGAAGAACAACAAGAAGAAGAAATATCTCGAAATATGTCCGTCAGGCCCCTGCCCTTGAGATATATCTGCAAATATCTCGGAAACGAAGCGAGCTATGGCAAAATGTTAAGAGACGTTTTTTGTAGAGAATTATGTTTCCTACAATTTAAGTTCTATGATATTTTTTGATCAGAAGCGTACTTTTCGAGATACATCGAGATATTTAAAAGTTCCGAAGCCGCACCAACATAATAGGGATACAGAAACACCGTGGCCCCTTTCTTTGAGATAACTCTGCACTAGTGCGAGCCGCAAATGCCACTTCCAGCTTAGCTGTGCAGAAGAAGAACAACAAGAAGAAGAAATATCTCGAAATATGTCCGTCAGGCCCCTTCCCTTGAGATATATCTGCAAATATCTCGGAAACGAAGCGAGCTATGACAAAATGTTAAGAGACCTTTTTTGTAGAGAATTATGTTTCCTACAATTTATGTTCTATGATATTTTTTGATCAGAAGCGTAGTTTTCGAGATATATCGAGATATTTAAATGTTCCGAAGCCGCACCAACATAATAGAGATACAGAAACACCGTGGCCCCTTTCTTTGAGATAACTCTGCACTAGGGCGAGCCGCAAATGCCACTTCCAGCTTAGCTGTGCAGAAGAAGAACAACAAGAAGAAGAAATATCTCGAAATATGTCCGTCAGGCCCCTTCCCTTGAGATAAATCTGCAAATATCTCGGAAACGAAGCGAGCTATGGCAAAATGTTAAGAGACCTTTTTTGTAGAGAATTAAGTTTGCTACTTTTTATGTTCCATGATATTTTTTGATCAGATGCGTAGTTCTCGAGATATATCAAGATATTTAAAAGTTCCGAAGCCGCACCAACATAATAGAGATACAGAAACACCGTGGCCCCTTTCTTTGAGATAACTCTGCACTATTGCGAGCTGCAAATGCCACTTCCAGCTTAGCTGTGCAGAAGAAGAACAACAAGAAGAAGAAATATCTCGAAATATGTCCGTCAGGCCCCTTCCCTTGAGATATATCTGCAAATATCTCGGAAACGAAGCGAGCTATGGCAAAATGTTAAGAGACCTTTTTTGTAGAGAATTATGTTTCCTACTTTTTATGTTCTATGATATTTTTTGATCAGACGCGTAGCTCTCGATATATATCAAGATATTTAAAAGTTCCGATGCCGCACCAACATAATAGAGATACAGAAACAGCGTGGCCCCTTTCTTTGAGATATCTCTGCACTATTGTGAGCTGCAAATGCCACTTCCAGCTTAGCTGCGCAGAAGAACAACAAGAAGAAG
Organism: Osmia lignaria lignaria; assembly: GCF_051020975.1. Lineage (NCBI taxonomy): Eukaryota > Metazoa > Arthropoda > Insecta > Hymenoptera > Megachilidae > Osmia > Osmia lignaria. Next base: position 11,237,711 of record NW_027478160.1, read on the forward strand.
AAATATCTCGAAATATGTCCGTCAGGCCCCTTCCCTTGAGATAAATCTGCAAATATCTCGGAAACGAAGCGAGCTATGGCAAAATGTTAAGAGACCTTATTTGTAGAGAATTAAGTTTCCTACTTTTTATGTTCTATGATATTTTTTGATCAGATGCGTAGTTCTCGAGATATATCAAGATATTTAAAAGTTCCGAAACCGCACCAACATAATAGAGATACAGAAACACCGTGGCCCCTTTCTTTGAGATAACTCTGCACTAGTGCGAGCCGCAAATGCCACTTCCAGCTTAGCTGTGCAGAAGAAGAACAACAAGAAGAAGAAATATCTCGAAATATGTCCGTCAGGCCCCTTCCCTTGAGATATATCTGCAAATATCTCGGAAACGAAGCGAGCTATGGCAAAATGTTAAGAGACCTTTTTTGTAGAGAATTATGTTTCCTACAATTTATGTTCTATGATATTCTTTGATCAGATGCGTAGTTCTCGAGATATATGAAGATATTTAAAAGTTCCGAAGCCGCACCAACATAATAGAGATACAGAAACACCGTGGCCCCTTTCTTTGAGATAACTCTGCACTATTGCGAGCTGCAAATGCCACTTCCAGCTTAGCTGTGCAGAAGAAGAACATCAAGAAGAAGAAATATCTCGATTAATGTCCGTCAGGCCCCTTCCCTTGAGATAAATCTGCAAATATCTCGGAAACGAAGAGGGCTATGGCAAAATGTTAAGAGACCTTTTTTGTGGAGAATTAAGTTTCCTACTTTTTATGTTCTATGATATTTTTTTATCTGATGCGTAGTTCTCGAGATATATCAAGATATTTAAAAGTTCCGAAGCCGCACCAACATAATAGAGATACAGAAACACCGTGGCCCCTTTCTTTGAGATAACTCTGCAATAGTGCGAGCCGCAAATGCCACTTCCAGCTTAGCTGTGCAGAAGAAGAACAACAAGAAGAAGAAATATCTCGAAATATGTCCGTCAGGCCCCTTCCCTTGTGATAAATCTGCAAATATCTCGGAAACGAAGCGAGCTATGGCAAAATGTTAAGAGACCTTTTTTGTAGAGAATTAAGTTTCCTACTTTTTATGTTCTATGATATTTTTTGATTGGATGCGTAGTTCTCGAGATATATCAAGATATTTAAAAGTTCCGAAGCCGCACCAACATAATAGAGATACAGAAACACCGTGGCCCCTTTCTTTGAGATAACTCTGCACTAGGGCGAGCCGCAAATGCCACTTCCAGCTTAGCTGTGCAGAAGAAGAACAACAAGAAGAAGAAATATCTCGAAATATGTCCGTCAGGCCCCTTCCCTTGAGATAAATCTGCAAATATCTCGGAAACGAAGCGAGCTATGGCAAAATGTTAAGAGACCTTTTTTGTAGAGAATTAAGTTTGCTACTTTTTATGTTCCATGATATTTTTTGATCAGATGCGTAGTTCTCGAGATATATGAAGATATTTAAAAGTTCCGAAGCCGCACCAACATAATAGAGATACAGAAACACCGTGGCCCCTTTCTTTGAGATAACTCTGCACTATTGCGAGCTGCAAATGCCACTTCCAGCTTAGCTCTGCAGAAGAAGAACATCAAGAAGAAGAAATATCTCGATTAATGTCCGTCAGGCCCCTTCCCTTGAGATAAATCTGCAAATATCTCGGAAACGAAGAGGGCTATGGCAAAATGTTAAGAGACCTTTTTTGTGGAGAATTAAGTTTCCTACTTTTTATGTTCTATGATATTTTTTTATCTGATGCGTAGTTCTCGAGATATATCAAGATATTTAAAAGTTCCGAAGCCGCACCAACATAATAGAGATACAGAAACACCGTGGCCCCTTTCTTTGAGATAACTCTGCACTATTGCGAGCTGTAAATGCCACTTCCAGCTTAGCTGTGCAGAAGAAGGACAACAAGAAGAAGAAATATCTCGAAATATGTCCGTCAGGCCCCTGCCCTTGAGATATATCTGCAAATATCTCGGAAACGAAGCGAGCTATGGCAAAATGTTAAGAGACGTTTTTTGTAGAGAATTATGTTTCCTACAATTTAAGTTCTATGATATTTTTTGATCAGAAGCGTAGTTTTCGAGATATATCGAGATAATTAAAAGTTCCGAAGCCGCACCAACATAATAGGGATACAGAAACACCGTGGCCCCTTTCTTTGAGATAACTCTGCACTAGTGCGAGCCGCAAATGCCACTTCCAGCTTAGCTGTGCAGAAGAAGAACAACAAGAAGAAGAAATATCTCGAAATATGTCCGTCAGGCCCCTTCCCTTGAGATATATCTGCAAATATCTCGGAAACGAAGCGAGCTATGACAAAATGTTAAGAGACCTTTTTTGTAGACAATTATGTTTCCTACAATTTATGTTGTATGATATTCTTTGATCAGATGCGTAGTTCTCGAGATATATCAAGATATTTAAAAGTTCCGAAGCCGCACCAACATAATAGAGATACAGAAACACCGTGGCCCCTTTCGTTGAGATAACTCTGCACTATTGCGAGCTGCAAATGCCACTTCCAGCTTAGCTGTGCAGAAGAAGAACATCAAGAAGAAGAAATATCTCGAAATATGTCCGTCAGGCCCCTGCCCTTGAGATATATCTGCAAATATCTCGGAAACGAAGCGAGCTATGGCAAAATGTTAAGAGACGTTTTTTGTAGAGAATTATGTTTCCTACAATTTATGTTCTATGATATTTTTTGATCAGAAGCGTAGTTTTCGAGATATATCGAGATATTTAAAAGTTCCGAAGCCGCACCAACATAATAGAGATACAGAAACACCGTGGCCCCTTTCTTTGAGATAACTCTGCACTAGTGAGAGCCGCAAATGCCACTTCCAGCTTAGCTGTGCAGAAGAAGAACAACAAGAAGAAGAAATACCTCGAAATATGTCCGTCAGGCCCCTTCCCTTGAGATATATCTGCAAATATCTCGGAAACGAAGCGAGCTATGACAAAATGTTAAGAGACCTTTTTTGTAGAGAATTATGTTTCCTACAATTTATGTTCTATGATATTTTTTGATCAGAAGCGTAGTTTTCGAGATATATCGAGATATTTAAAAGTTCCGAAGCCGCACCAACATAATAGAGATGCAGAAACACCGTGGCCCCTTTCTTTGAGATAACTCTGCACTAGTGCGAGCCGCAAATGCCACTTCCAGCTTAGTTGTGCAGAAGAAGAACAACAAGAAGAAGAAATATCTCGAAATATGTCCGTCAGGCCCCTTCCCTTGAGATAAATCTGCAAATATCTCGGAAACGAAGCGAGCTATGGCAAAATGTTAAGAGACCTTTTTTGTAGAGAATTAAGTTTCCTACTTTTTATGTTCTATGATATTTTTTGATCAGATGCGTAGTTCTCGAGATATATCAAGATATTTAAAAGTTCCGAAGCCGCACCAACATAATAGAGATACAGAAACACCGTGGCCCCTTTCTTTGAGATAACTCTGCACTATTGCGAGCTGCAAATGCCACTTCCAGCTTAGCTGTGCAGAAGAAGAACATCAAGAAGGAGAAATATCTCGAAATATGTCCGTCAGGCCCCTTCCCTTGTGATAAATCTGCAAATATCTCGGAAACCAAGCGAGCTATGGCAAAATGTTAAGAGACCTTTTTTGTAGAGAATTAAGTTTCCTACTTTTTATGTTCTATGATATTTTTTGATCAGATGCGTAGTTCTCGAGATATATCAAGATATTTAAAAGTTCCGAAGCCGCACCAACATAATAGAGATACAGAAACACCGTGGCCCCTTTCTTTGAGATAACTCTGCACTATTGCGAGCTGTAAATGCCACTTCCAGCTTAGCTGTGCAGAAGAAGAACAACAAGAAGAAGAAATATCTCGAAATATGTCCGTCAGGCCCCTGCCCTTGAGATATATCTGCAAATATCTCGGAAACGAAGCGAGCTATGGCAAAATGTTAAGAGACGTTTTTTGTAGAGAATTATGTTTCCTACAATTTAAGTTCTATGATATTTTTTGATCAGAAGCGTAGTTTTCGAGATATATCGAGATATTTAAAAGTTCCGAAGCCGCACCAACATAATAGAGATACAGAAACACCGTGGCCCCTTTCTTTGAGATAACTCTGCACTAGTGCGAGCCGCAAATGCCACTTCCAGCTTAGCTGTGCAGAAGAAGAACAACAAGAAGAAGAAATATCTCGAAATATGTCCGTCAGGCCCCTTCCCTTGAGATAAATCTGCAAATATCTCGGAAACGAAGCGAGCTATGGCAAAATGTTAAGAGACCTTTTTTGTAGAGAATTAAGTTTCCTACTTTTCATGTTCTATGATATTTTTTGATCAGATGCGTAGTTCTCGAGATATATCAAGATATTTAAAAGTTCCGAAGCCGCACCAACATAATAGAGATACAGAAACACCGTGGCCCCTTTCTTTGAGATAACTCTGCACTATTGCGAGCTGCAAATGCCACTTCCAGCTTAGCTGTGCAGAAGAAGAACAACAAGAAGAAGAAATATCTCGAAATATGTCCGTCAGGCCCCTTCCCTTGAGATATATCTGCAAATATCTCGGAAACGAAGCGAGCTATGGCAAAATGTTAAGACACCTTTTTTGTAGAGAACTGTGTTTCCTACTTTTTATGTTCTATGATATTTTTTGATCAGACGCGTAGCTCTCGATATATATCAAGATATTTAAAAGTTCCGAAGCCGCACCAACATAATAGAGATACAGAAACAGCGTGGCCCCTTTCTTTGAGATATCTCTGCACTATTGCGACCTGCAAATGCCACTTCCAGCTTAGCTGCGCAGAAGAACAACAAGAAGAAGAAATATCTCGAAATATGTCCGTCAGGCCCCTTCCCTTGAGATAAATCTGCAAATATCTCGGAAACGAAGCGAGCTATGGCAAAATGTTAAGAGACCTTATTTGTAGAGAATTAAGTTTCCTACTTTTTATGTTCTATGATATTTTTTGATCAGATGCGTAGTTCTCGAGATATATCAAGATATCTAAAAGTTCCGAAACCGCACCAACATAATAGAGATACAGAAACACCGTGGCCCCTTTCTTTGAGATAACTCTGCACTATTGCGAGCTGTAAATGCCACTTCCAGCTTAGCTGTGCAGAAGAAGAACAACAAGAAGAAGAAATATCTCGAAATATGTCCGTCAGGCCCCTTCCCTTGAGATATATCTGCAAATATCTCGGAAACGAAGCGAGCTATGGCAAAATGTTAAGAGACCTTTTTTGTAGAGAATTATGTTTCCTACAATTTATGTTCTATGATATTTTTTGATCAGAAGCGTAGTTTTCGAGATATATCGAGATATTTAAAAGTTCCAAAGCCGCACCAACATAATAGAGATACAGAAACACCGTGGCCCCTTTCTTTGAGATAACTCTGCACTAGTGCGAGCCGCAAATGCCACTTCCAGCTTAGCTGTGCAGAAGAAGAACAACAAGAAGAAGAAATATCTCGAAATGTGTCCGTCAGGCCCCTTCCCTTGAGATATATCTGCAAATATCTCGGAAACGAAGCGAGGTATGGCAAAATGTTGAGAGACCTTTTTTGTAGAGAATTATGTTTCCTACAATTTATGTTCTATGATATTTTTTGATCAGAAGCGTAGTTTTCGAGATATATCGAGATATTTAAAAGTTCCGAAGCCGCACCAACATAATAGGGATACAGAAATACCGTGGCCCCTTTCTTTGAGATAACTCTGCACTAGTGCGAGCCGCAAATGCCACTTCCCGCTTAGCTGTGCAGAAGAAGAACAATAAGAAGAAGAAATATCTCGAAATATGTCCGTCAGGCCAGTTCCTTTGAGCTGAATCGGCAAATATCTCGGAAACGAAGCGAGCTATGGCAAAATGTTAAGAGACGTTTTTTGTAGAGAATTATGTTTCCTACAATTTATGTTCTATGATATTTTTTGATCAGAAGCGTAGTTTTCGAGATATATCGAGATATCTAAAAGTTCCGAAGCCGCACCAACATAATAGGGATACAGAAACACCGTGGCCCCTTTCTTTGAGATAACTCTGCACTAGTGCGAGCCGCAAATGCCACTTCCAGCTTAGCTGTGCAGAGGAAGAACAACAAGAAGAAGAAATATCTCGAAATATGTCCGTCAGGCCCCTTCCCTTGAGATAAATCTGCAAATATCTCGGAAACGAAGCGAGCTATGGCAAAATGTTAAGAGACCTTTTTTGTAGAGAATTATGTTTCCGACAATTTATGTTCTATGATATTTTTTGATCAGAAGCGTAGTTTTCGAGATATATCGAGATATTTAAAAGTTCCGAAGCCGCACCAACATAATAGGGATACAGAAACACCGTGGCCCCTTTCTTTGAGATAACTCTGCACTAGTGCGAGCCGCAAATGCCACTTCCAGCTTAGCTGTGCAGAGGAAGAACAACAAGAAGAAGAAATATCTCGAAATATGTCCGTCAGGCCAGTTCCTCTGAGCTGAATCTGCAAATATCTCTGAAACGAAGCGAGCTATGGCAAAATGTTAAGAAACGTTTTTTGTAGAGAATTATGTTTCCTACAATTTATGGTCTATGATATTTTTTGGTCAGAAGCGTAGTTTTCGAGATATATCGAGATATTTAAAAGTTCAGAAGCCGCACCAACATAATAGGGATACAGAAACACCGTGGCCCCTTTCTTTGAGATAACTCTGCACTATTGCGAGCTGCAAATGCCACTTCCAGCTTAGCTGTGCAGAGGAAGAACAACAAGAAGAAGAAATATCTCGAAATATGTCCGTCAGGCCAGTTCCTTTGAGCTGAATCGGCAAATATCTCGGAAACGAAGCGAGCTATGGCAAAATGTTAAGAGAGGTTTTTTGTAGAGAATTATGTTTCCTACAATTTATGTTCTATGATATTTTTTGATCAGAAGCGTAGTTTTCGAGATATATCGAGATATTTAAAAGTTCCGAAGCCGCACCAACATAATAGGGATACAGAAACACCGTGGCCCCTTTCTTTGAGATAACTCTGCACTAGTGCGAGCCGCAAATGCCACTTCCAGCTTAGCTGTGCAGAGGAAGAACAACAAGAAGAAGAAATATCTCGAAATATGTCCGTCAGGCCCCTTCCCTTGAGATAAATCTGCAAATATCTCGGAAACGAAGCGAGCTATGGCAAAATGTTAAGAGACCTTTTTTGTAGAGAATTATGTTTCCTACAATTTATGTTCTATGATATTTTTTGATCAGAAGCGTAGTTTTCGAGATATATCGAGATATTTAAAAGTTCCGAAGCCGCACCAACATAATAGAGATACAGAAACACCGTGGCCCCTTTCTTTGAGATAACTCTGCACTAGTGCGAGCCGCAAATGCCACTTCCAGCTTAGCTGTGCAGAAGAAGAACAACAAGAAGAAGAAATATCTCGAAATATGTCCGTCAGGCCCCTTCCCTTGAGATAAATCTGCAAATATCTCGCAAACGAAGCCAGCTATGGCAAAATGTTAAGAGACCTTTTTTGTAGAGAATTAAGTTTCCTACTTTTTATGTTCTATGATATTTTTTGATCAGATGCGTAGTTCTCGAGATATATCAAGATATTTAAAAGTTTCGAAGCCGCACCAACATAATAGAGATACAGAAACACCGTGGCCCCTTTCTTTGAGATAACTCTGCACTATTGCGAGCTGCAAATGCCACTTCCAGCTTAGCTGTGCAGAGGAAGAACAACAAGAAGAAGAAATATCTCGAAATATGTCCGTCAGGCCAGTTCCTTTGAGCTGAATCGGCAAATATCTCGGAAACGAAGCGAGCTATGGCAAAATGTTCAGAGACGTTTTTTGTAGAGAATTATGTTTCCTACAATTTATGTTCTATGATATTTTTTGATCAGAAGCGTAGTTTTCGAGATATATCGAGATATTTAAAAGTTCCGAAGCCGCACCAACATAATAGGGATACAGAAACACCGTGGCCCCTTTCTTTGAGATAACTCTGCACTAGTGCGAGCCGCAAATGCCACTTCCAGCTTAGCTGTGCAGAGGAAGAACAACAAGAAGATGAAATATCTCGAAATATGTCCGTCAGGCCCCTTCCCTTGAGATAAATCTGCAAATATCTCGGAAACGAAGCGAGCTATGGCAAAATGTTAAGAGACCTTTTTTGTAGAGAATTAAGTTTCCTACTTTTTATCTTCTATGATATTTTTTGATCAGATGCGTAGTTCTCGAGATATATCAAGATATTTAAAAGTTCCGAAGCCGCACCAACATAATAGAGATACAGAAACACCGTGGCCCCTCTCTTTGAGATAACTCTGCACTATTGCGAGCTGTAAATGCCACTTCCAGCTTAGCTGCGCAGAAGAACAACAAGAAGAAGAAATATCTCGAAATATGTCCGTCAGGCCCCTGCCCTTGAGATATATCTGCAAATATCTCGGAAACGAAGCGAGCTATGGCAAAATGTTAAGAGACCTTATTTGTAGAGAATTAAGTTTCCTACTTTTTATGTTCTATGATATTTTTTGATCAGATGCGTAGTTCTCGAGATATATCAAGATATTTAAAAGTTCCGAAACCGCACCAACATAATAGAGATGCAGAAACACCGTGGCCCCTTTCTTTGAGATAACTCTGCACTATTGCGAGCTGTAAATGCCACTTCCAGCTTAGCTGTGCAGAAGAAGAACAACAAGAAGAAGAAATATCTCGAAATATGTCCGTCAGGACCCTTCCCTTGAGATAAATCTGCAAATATCTCGGAAACGAAGCGAGCTATGGCAAAATGTTAAGAGACCTTATTTGTAGAGAATTAAGTTTCCTACTTTTTATGTTCTATGATATTTTTTGATCAGATGCGTAGTTCTCGAGATATATCAAGATATTTAAAAGTTCCGAAACCGCACCAACATAATAGAGATACAGAAACACCGTGGCCCCTTTCTTTGAGATAACTCTGCACTATTGCGAGCTGTAAATGCCACTTCCAGCTTAGCTGTGCAGAAGAAGAACAACAAGAAGAAGAAATATCTCGAAATATGTCCGTCAGGCCCCTTCCCTTGAGATATATCTGCAAATATCTCGGAAACGAAGCGAGCTATGGCAAAATGTTAAGAGACCTTTTTTGTAGAGAATTATGTTTCCTACAATTTATGTTCTATGATATTTTTTGATCAGAAGCGTAGTTTTCGAGATATATCGAGATATCTAAAAGTTCCGAAGCCGCACCAACATAATAGGGATACAGAAACACCGTGGCCCCTTTCTTTGAGATAACTCTGCACTAGTGCGAGCCGCAAATGCCACTTCCAGCTTAGCTGTGCAGAGGAAGAACAACAAGAAGAAGAAATATCTCGAAATATGTCCGTCAGGCCCCTTCCCTTGAGATAAATCTGCAAATATCTCGGAAACGAAGCGAGCTATGGCAAAATGTTAAGAGACCTTTTTTGTAGAGAATTATGTTTCCGACAATTTATCTTCTATGATATTTTTTGATCAGAAGCGTAGTTTTCGAGATATATCGAGATATTTAAAAGTTCCGAAGCCGCACCAACATAATAGGGATACAGAAACACCGTGGCCCCTTTCTTTGAGATAACTCTGCACTAGTGCGAGCCGCAAATGCCACTTCCAGCTTAGCTGTGCAGAGGAAGAACAACAAGAAGAAGAAATATCTCGAAATATGTCCGTCAGGCCAGTTCCTCTGAGCTGAATCTGCAAATATCTCGGAAACGAAGCGAGCTATGGCAAAATGTTAAGAAACGTTTTTTGTAGAGAATTATGTTTCCTACAATTTATGGTCTATGATATTTTTTGGTCAGAAGCGTAGTTTTCGAGATATATCGAGATATTTAAAAGTTCAGAAGCCGCACCAACATAATAGGGATACAGAAACACCGTGGCCCCTTTCTTTGAGATAACTCTGCACTATTGCGAGCTGCAAATGCCACTTCCAGCTTAGCTGTGCAGAGGAAGAACAACAAGAAGAAGAAATATCTCGAAATATGTCCGTCAGGCCAGTTCCTTTGAGCTGAATCGGCAAATATCTCGGAAACGAAGCGAGCTATGGCAAAATGTTAAGAGAGGTTTTTTGTAGAGAATTATGTTTCCTACAATTTATGTTCTATGATATTTTTTGATCAGAAGCGTAGTTTTCGAGATATATCGAGATATTTAAAAGTTCCGAAGCCGCACCAACATAATAGGGATACAGAAACACCGTGGCCCCTTTCTTTGAGATAACTCTGCACTAGTGCGAGCCGCAAATGCCACTTCCAGCTTAGCTGTGCAGAGGAAGAACAACAAGAAGAAGAAATATCTCGAAATATGTCCGTCAGGCCCCTTCCCTTGAGATAAATCTGCAAATATCTCGGAAACGAAGCGAGCTATGGCAAAATGTTAAGAGACCTTTTTTGTAGAGAATTATGTTTCCTACAATTTATGTTCTATGATATTTTTTGATCAGAAGCGTAGTTTTCGAGATATATCGAGATATTTAAAAGTTCCGAAGCCGCACCAACATAATAGAGATACAGAAACACCGTGGCCCCTTTCTTTGAGATAACTCTGCACTAGTGCGAGCCGCAAATGCCACTTCCAGCTTAGCTGTGCAGAAGAAGAACAACAAGAAGAAGAAATATCTCGAAATATGTCCGTCAGGCCCCTTCCCTTGAGATAAATCTGCAAATATCTCGCAAACGAAGCCAGCTATGGCAAAATGTTAAGAGACCTTTTTTGTAGAGAATTAAGTTTCCTACTTTTTATGTTCTATGATATTTTTTGATCAGATGCGTAGTTCTCGAGATATATCAAGATATTTAAAAGTTTCGAAGCCGCACCAACATAATAGAGATACAGAAACACCGTGGCCCCTTTCTTTGAGATAACTCTGCACTATTGCGAGCTGCAAATGCCACTTCCAGCTTAGCTGTGCAGAGGAAGAACAACAAGAAGAAGAAATATCTCGAAATATGTCCGTCAGGCCAGTTCCTTTGAGCTGAATCGGCAAATATCTCGGAAACGAAGCGAGCTATGGCAAAATGTTCAGAGACGTTTTTTGTAGAGAATTATGTTTCCTACAATTTATGTTCTATGATATTTTTTGATCAGAAGCGTAGTTTTCGAGATATATCGAGATATTTAAAAGTTCCGAAGCCGCACCAACATAATAGGGATACAGAAACACCGTGGCCCCTTTCTTTGAGATAACTCTGCACTAGTGCGAGCCGCAAATGCCACTTCCAGCTTAGCTGTGCAGAGGAAGAACAACAAGAAGATGAAATATCTCGAAATATGTCCGTCAGGCCCCTTCCCTTGAGATAAATCTGCAAATATCTCGGAAACGAAGCGAGCTATGGCAAAATGTTAAGAGACCTTTTTTGTAGAGAATTAAGTTTCCTACTTTTTATCTTCTATGATATTTTTTGATCAGATGCGTAGTTCTCGAGATATATCAAGATATTTAAAAGTTCCGAAGCCGCACCAACATAATAGAGATACAGAAACACCGTGGCCCCTCTCTTTGAGATAACTCTGCACTATTGCGAGCTGTAAATGCCACTTCCAGCTTAGCTGTGCAGAAGAAGAACAACAAGAAGAAGAGATATCTCGAAATATGTCCGTCAGGCCACTGCCCTTGAGATATATCTGCAAATATCTCGGAAACGAAGCGAGCTATGGCAAAATCTTAAGAGACCTTTTTTGTAGAGAATTAAGTTTCCTACTTTTTATGTTCTATGATATTTTTTGATCAGATGCGTAGTTCTCGAGATATATCAAGATATTTAAAAGTTCCGAAGCCGCACCAACATAATAGAGATACAGAAACACCGTGGCCCCTTTCTTTGAGATAACTCTGCACTATTGCGAGCTGCAAATGCCACTTCCAGCTTAGCTGTGCAGAAGAAGAACAACAAGAAGAAGAAATATCTCGAAATATGTCCGTCAGGCCCCTTCCCTTGAGATATATCTGCAAATATCTCGGAAACGAAGCGAGCTATGGCAAAATGTTAAGAGACCTTTTTTGTAGAGAATTATGTTTCCTACTTTTTATGTTCTATGATATTTTTTGATCAGACGCGTAGCTCTCGATATATATCAAGATATTTAAAAGTTCCGAAGCCGCACCAACATAATAGAGATACAGAAACAGCGTGGCCCCTTTCTTTGAGATATCTCTGCACTATTGCGAGCTGCAAATGCCACTTCCAGCTTAGCTGCGCAGAAGAACAACAAGAAGAAGAAATATCTCGAAATATGTCCGTCAGGCCCCTTCCCTTGAGATAAATCTGCAAATATCTCGGAAACGAAGCGAGCTATGGCAAAATGTTAAGAGACCTTATTTGTAGAGAATTAAGTTTCCTACTTTTTATGTTCTATGATATTTTTTGATCAGATGCGTAGTTCTCGAGATATATCAAGATATTTAAAAGTTCCGAAACCGCACCAACATAATAGAGATACAGAAACACCGTGGCCCCTTTCTTTGAGATAACTCTGCACTATTGCGAGCTGTAAATGCCACTTCCAGCTTAGCTGTGCAGAAGAAGAACAACAAGAAGAAGAAATATCTCGAAATATGTCCGTCAGGCCCCTGCCCTTGAGATATATCTGCAAATATCTCGGAAACGAAGCGAGCTATGGCAAAATGTTAAGAGACGTTTTTTGTAGAGAATTATGTTTCCTACAATTTAAGTTCTATGATATTTTTTGATCAGAAGCGTAGTTTTCGAGATATATCGAGATATTTAAAAGTTCCGAAGCCGCACCAACATAATAGGGATACAGAAACACCGTGGCCCCTTTCTTTGAGATAACTCTGCACTAGTGCGAGCCGCAAATGCCACTTCCAGCCTTGCTGTGCAGAAGAAGAACAACAAGAAGAAGAAATATCTCGAAATATGTCCGTCAGGCCCCTTCCCTTGAGATATATCTGCAAATATCTCGGAAACGAAGCGAGCTATGACAAAATGTTAAGACCTTTTTTGTAGAGAATTATGTTTCCTACAATTTATGTTCTATGATATTTTTTGATCAGAAGCGTAGTTTTCGAGATATATCGAGATATTTAAAAGTTCCGAAGCCGCACCAACATAATAGAGATACAGAAACACCGTGGCCCCTTTCTTTGAGATAACTCTGCACTAGTGCGAGCCGCAAATGCCACTTCCAGCTTAGCTGTGCAGAAGAAGAACAACAAGAAGAAGAAATATCTCGAAATATGTCCGTCAGGCCCCTTCCCTTGAGATAAATCTGCAAATATCTCGGAAACGAAGCGAGCTATGGCAAAATGTTAAGAGACCTTTTTTGTAGAGAATTAAGTTTCCTACTTTTTATGTTCTATGATATTTTTTGATCAGACGCGTAGCTCTCGATATATATCAAGATATTTAAAAGTTCCGAAGCCGCACCAACATAATAGAGATACAGAAACAGCGTGGCCCCTTTCTTTGAGATATCTCTGCACTATTGCGACCTGCAAATGCCACTTCCAGCTTAGCTGCGCAGAAGAACAACAAGAAGAAGAAATATCTCGAAATATGTCCGTCAGGCCCCTTCCCTTGAGATAAATGTGCAAATATCTCGGAAACGAAGCGAGCCATGGCAAAATGTTAAGAGACCTTATTTGTAGAGAATTAAGTTTCCTACTTTTTATGTTCTATGATATTTTTTGATCAGATGCGTAGTTCTCGAGATATATCAAGATATTTAAAAGTTCCGAAACCGCACCAACATAATAGAGATACAGAAACACCGTGGCCCCTTTCTTTGAGATAACTCTGCACTATTGCGAGCTGTAAATGCCACTTCCAGCTTAGCTGTGCAGAAGAAGAACAACAAGAAGAAGAAATATCTCGAAATATGTCCGTCAGGCCCCTTCCCTTGAGATATATCTGCAAATATCTCGGAAACGAAGCGAGCTATGGCAAAATGTTAAGAGACCTTTTTTGTAGAGAATTATGTTTCCTACAATTTATGTTCTATGATATTCTTTGATCAGATGCGTAGTTCTCGAGATATAACAAGATATTTTAAAGTTCCGGAGCCGCACCAACATAATAGAGATACAGAAACACCGTGGCCCCTTTCTTTGAGATAACTCTGCACTATTGCGAGCTGCAAATGCCACTTCCAGCTTAGCTGTGCAGAAGAAGAACATCAAGAAGAAGAAATATCTCGATTAATGTCCGTCAGGCCCCTTCCCTTGAGATAAATCGGCAAATATCTCGGAAACGAAGAGGGCTATGGCAAAATGTTAAGAGACCTTTTTTGTGGAGAATTAAGTTTCCTACTTTTTATGTTCTATGATATTTTTTTATCTGATGCGTAGTTCTCGAGATATATCAAGATATTTAAAAGTTCCGAAGCCGCACCAACATAATAGAGATACAGAAACACCGTGGCCCCTTTCTTTGAGATAACTCTGCAATAGTGCGAGCCGCAAATGCCACTTCCAGCTTAGCTGTGCAGAAGAAGAACAACAAGAAGAAGAAATATCTCGAAATATGTCCGTCAGGCCCCTTCCCTTGTGATAAATCTGCAAATATCTCGGAAACGAAGCGAGCTATGGCAAAATGTTAAGAGACCTTTTTTGTAGAGAATTAAGTTTCCTACTTTTTATGTTCTATGATATTTTTTGATCAGATGCGTAGTTCTCGAGATATATCAAGATATTTAAAAGTTCCGAAGCCGCACCAACATAATAGAGATACAGAAACACCGTGGCCCCTTTCTTTGAGATAACTCTGCACTATTGCGAGCTGTAAATGCCACTTCCAGCTTAGCTGTGCAGAAGAAGAACAACAAGAAGAAGAAATATCTCGAAATATGTCCGTCAGGCCCCTTCCCTTGAGATATATCTGCAAATATCTCGGAAACGAAGCGAGCTATGGCAAAATGTTAAGAGACCTTTTTTGTAGAGAATTATGTTTCCTACAATTTATGTTCTATGATATTTTTTGATCAGAAGCGTAGTTTTCGAGATATATCGAGATATTTAAAAGTTCCAAAGCCGCACCAACATAATAGAGATACAGAAACACCGTGGCCCCTTTCTTTGAGATAACTCTGCACTAGTGCGAGCCGCAAATGCCACTTCCAGCTTAGCTGTGCAGAAGAAGAACAACAAGAAGAAGAAATATCTCGAAATATGTCCGTCAGGCCCCTTCCCTTGAGATATATCTGCAAATATCTCGGAAACGAAGCGAGCTATGGCAAAATGTTAAGAGACCTTTTTTGTAGAGAATTATGTTTCCTACAATTTATGTTCTATGATATTCTTTGATCAGATGCGTAGTTCTCGAGATATATCAAGATATTTAAAAGTTCCGAAGCCGCACCAACATAATAGAGATACAGAAACACCGTGGCCCCTTTCTTTGAGATAACTCTGCACTATTGCGAGCTGCAAACGCCACTTCCAGCTTAGCTGTGCAGAAGAAGAACATCAAGAAGAAGAAATATCTCGATTAATGTCCGTCAGGCCCCTTCCCTTGAGATAAATCGGCAAATATCTCGGAAACGAAGAGGGCTATGGCAAAATGTTAAGAGACCTTTTTTGTGGAGAATTAAGTTTCCTACTTTTTATGTTCTATGATATTTTTTTATCTGATGCGTAGTTCTCGAGATATATCAAGATATTTAAAAGTTCCGAAGCCGCACCAACATAATAGAGATACAGAAACACCGTGGCCCCTTTCTTTGAGATAACTCTGCAATAGTGCGAGCCGCAAATGCCACTTCCAGCTTAGCTGTGCAGAATAAGAACAACAAGAAGAAGAAATATCTCGAAATATGTCCGTCAGGCCCCTTCCCTTGTGATAAATCTGCAAATATCTCGGAAACGAAGCGAGCTATGGCAAAATGTTAAGAGACCTTTTTTGTAGAGAATTAAGTTTCCTACTTTTTATGTTCTATGATATTTTTTGATCAGATGCGTAGTTCTCGAGATATATCAAGATATTTAAAAGTTCGGAAGCCGCACCAACATAATAGAGATACAGAAACAGCGTGGCCCCTTTCTTTGAGATATCTCTGCACTATTGCGACCTGCAAATGCCACTTCCAGCTTAGCTGCGCAGAAGAACAACAAGAAGAAGAAATATCTCGAAATATGTCCGTCAGGCCCCTTCCCTTGAGATAAATGTGCAAATATCTCGGAAACGAAGCGAGCTATGGCAAAATGTTAAGAGACCTTATTTGTAGAGAATTAAGTTTCCTACTTTTTATGTTCTATGATATTTTTTGATCAGATGCGTAGTTCTCGAGATATATCAAGATATTTAAAAGTTCCGAAACCGCACCAACATAATAGAGATACAGAAACACCGTGGCCCCTTTCTTTGAGATAACTCTGCACTATTGCGAGCTGTAAATGCCACTTCCAGCTTAGCTGTGCAGAAGAAGAACAACAAGAAGAAGAAATATCTCGAAATATGTCCGTCAGGCCCCTTCCCTTGAGATATATCTGCAAATATCTCGGAAACGAAGCGAGCTATGGCAAAATGTTAAGAGACCTTTTTTGTAGAGAATTATGTTTCCTACAATTTATGTTCTATGATATTTTTTGATCAGAAGCGTAGTTTTCGAGATATATCGAGATATTTAAAAGTTCCGAAGCCGCACCAACATAATAGAGATACAGAAACACCGTGGCCCCTTTCTTTGAGATAACTCTGCACTAGTGCGAGCCGCAAATGCCACTTCCAGCTTAGCTGTGCAGAAGAAGAACAACAAGAAGAAGAAATATCTCGAAATATGTCCGTCAGGCCCCTTCCCTTGAGATAAATCTGCAAATATCTCGCAAACGAAGCGAGCTATGGCAAAATGTTAAGAGACCTTTTTTGTAGAGAATTAAGTTTCCTACTTTTTATCTTCTATGATATTTTTTGATCAGATGCGTAGTTCTCGAGATATATCAAGATATTTAAAAGTTCCGAAGCCGCACCAACATAATAGAGATACAGAAACACCGTGGCCCCTCTCTTTGAGATAACTCTGCACTATTGCGGGCTGGAAATGCCACTTCCAGTTTAGCTGTGCAGAAGAAGAACAACAAGAAGAAGAAATATCTCGAAATATGTCCGTCAGGCCCCTTCCCTTGAGATATATCTGCAAATATCTCGGAAACGAAGCGAGCTATGACAAAATGTTGAGAGACCTTTTTTGTAGAGAATTATGTTTCCTACAATTTATGTTCTATGATATTTTTTGATCAGAAGCGTAGTTTTCGAGATATATCGAGATATTTAAAAGTTCCGAAGCGGCACCAACATAATAGGGATACAGAAACACCGTGGCCCCTTTCGTTGAGATAACTCTGCACTAGTGCGAGCCGCAAATGCCACTTCCAGCTTAGCTGTGCAGAAGAAGAACAACAAGAAGAAGAAATATCTCGAAATATGTCCGTCAGGCCCCTTCCCTTGAGATAAATCTGCACATATCTCGGAAACGAAGCGAGCTATGGCAAAATGTTAAGAGACCTTTTTTGTAGAGAATTAAGTTTCCTACTTTTTATGTTCTATGATATTTTTTGATCAGATGCGTAGTTCTCGAGATATATCAAGTTATTTAAAAGTTCCGAAGCCGCACCAACATAATAGAGATACAGAAACAACGTGGCCCCTTTCTTTGAGATAACTCTGCACTATTGCGAGCTGCAAATGCCACTTCCAGCTTAGCTGTGCAGAGGAAGAACAACAAGAAGAAGAAATATCTCGAAATATGTCCGTCAGGCCAGTTCCTTTGAGCTGAATCTGCAAATATCTCGGAAACGAAGCGAGCTATGGCAAAATGTTAAGAGACGTTTTTTGTAGAGAATTATGTTTCCTACAATTTATGTTCTATGATATTTTTTGATCAGAAGCGTAGTTTTCGAGATATATCGAGATATTTAAAAGTTCCGAAGACGCACCAACATAATAGAGATACAGAAACACCGTGGCCCCTTTCTTTGAGATAACTCTGCACTATTGCGAGCTGTAAATGCCACTTCCAGCTTAGCTGTGCAGAAGAAGAACAACAAGAAGAAGAAATATCTCGAAATATGTCCGTCAGGCCCCTTCCCTTGAGATATATCTGCAAATATCTCGGAAACGAAGCGAGATATGGCAAAATGTTGAGAGACCTTTTTTGTAGAGAATTATGTTTGCTACAATTTATGTTCTATGATATTTTTTGATCAGAAGCGTAGTTTTCGAGATATATCGAGATATTTAAAAGTTTCGAAGCCGCACCAACATAATAGAGATACAGAAACACCGTGGCCCCTTTCGTTGAGATAACTCTGCACTAGTGCGAGCCGCAAATGCCACTTCCAGCTTAGCTGTGCAGAAGAAGAACAACAAGAAGAAGAAATATCTCGAATTATGTCCGTCAGGCCCCTTCCCTTGAGATAAATCTGCACATATCTCGGAAACAAAGCGAGCTATGGCAAAATGTTAAGAGACGTTTTTTGTAGAGAATTATGTTTCCTACTATTTATGTTCTATGATATTTTTTGATCCGAAGCGTAGTTTTCGAGATATATAAAGATATTTAAAAGTTCCGAAGCCGCACCAACATAATAGAGATACAGAAACACCGTGGCCCCTCTCTTTGAGATAACTCTGCACTATTGCGAGCTGGAAATGCCACTTCCAGTTTAGCTGTGCAGAAGAAGGACAACAAGAAGAAGAAATATCTCGAAATATGTCCGTTAGGCCCCTTCCCTTGAGATAAATCTGCAAATATCTCGGAAACGAAGCGACCTATGGCAAAATGTTAAGAGACGTTTTTTATAGAGAATTATGTTTCCTACAATTTATGTTCTATGATATTTTTTGATCAGAAGCGTAGTTTTCGAGATACATCGAGATATTTAAAAGTTCCGAAGCCGCACCAACTTAATCGAGATACAGAAACACCGCGGCCCCTTTCTTTGAGATAACTCTGCACTAGTGCGAGCCGCAAATGCCACTTCCAGCTTAGCTGTGCAGAAGAAGAACAACAAGAAGAAGAAATATCTCGAAATATGTCCGTCAGGCCCCTTCCCTTGAGATAAATCTGCAAATATCTCGGAAACGAAGCGAGCTATGGCAAAATGTTAAGAGACCTTTTTTGTAGAGAATTAAGTTTCCTACTTTTTATGTTCTATGATATTTTTTTATCTGATGCGTAGTTCTCGAGATATATCAAGATATTTAAAAGTTCCGAAGCCGCACCAACATAATAGAGATACAGAAACACCGTGGCCCCTTTCTTTGAGATAACTCTGCAATAGTGCGAGCCGCAAATGCCACTTCCAGCTTAGCTGTGCAGAAGAAGAACAACAAGAAGAAGAAATATCTCGAAATATGTCCGTCAGGCCCCTTCCCTTGTGATAAATCTGCAAATATCTCGGAAACGAAGCGAGCTATGGCAAAATGTTAAGAGACCTTTTTTGTAGAGAATTAAGTTTCCTACTTTTTATGTTCTATGATATTTTTTGATCAGATGCGTAGTTCTCGAGATATATCAAGATATTTAAAAGTTCCGAAGCCGCACCAACATAATAGAGATACAGAAACACCGTGGCCCCTTTCTTTGAGATAACTCTGCACTATTGCGAGCTGTAAATGCCACTTCCAGCTTAGCTGTGCAGAAGAAGAACAACAAGAAGAAGAAATATCTCGAAATATGTCCGTCAGGCCCCTTCCCTTGAGATATATCTGCAAATATCTCGGAAACGAAGCGAGCTATGGCAAAATGTTAAGAGACCTTTTTTGTAGAGAATTATGTTTCCTACAATTTATGTTCTATGATATTTTTTGATCAGAAGCGTAGTTTTCGAGATATATCGAGATATTTAAAAGTTCCAAAGCCGCACCAACATAATAGAGATACAGAAACACCGTGGCCCCTTTCTTTGAGATAACTCTGCACTAGTGCGAGCCGCAAATGCCACTTCCAGCTTAGCTGTGCAGAAGAAGAACAACAAGAAGAAGAAATATCTCGAAATATGTCCGTCAGGCCCCTTCCCTTGAGATATATCTGCAAATATCTCGGAAACGAAGCGAGCTATGGCAAAATGTTAAGAGACCTTTTTTGTAGAGAATTATGTTTCCTACAATTTATGTTCTATGATATTCTTTGATCAGATGCGTAGTTCTCGAGATATATCAAGATATTTAAAAGTTCCGAAGCCGCACCAACATAATAGAGATACAGAAACACCGTGGCCCCTTTCTTTGAGATAACTCTGCACTATTGCGAGCTGCAAACGCCACTTCCAGCTTAGCTGTGCAGAAGAAGAACATCAAGAAGAAGAAATATCTCGATTAATGTCCGTCAGGCCCCTTCCCTTGAGATAAATCGGCAAATATCTCGGAAACGAAGAGGGCTATGGCAAAATGTTAAGAGACCTTTTTTGTGGAGAATTAAGTTTCCTACTTTTTATGTTCTATGATATTTTTTTATCTGATGCGTAGTTCTCGAGATATATCAAGATATTTAAAAGTTCCGAAGCCGCACCAACATAATAGAGATACAGAAACACCGTGGCCCCTTTCTTTGAGATAACTCTGCAATAGTGCGAGCCGCAAATGCCACTTCCAGCTTAGCTGTGCAGAATAAGAACAACAAGAAGAAGAAATATCTCGAAATATGTCCGTCAGGCCCCTTCCCTTGTGATAAATCTGCAAATATCTCGGAAACGAAGCGAGCTATGGCAAAATGTTAAGAGACCTTTTTTGTAGAGAATTAAGTTTCCTACTTTTTATGTTCTATGATATTTTTTGATCAGATGCGTAGTTCTCGAGATATATCAAGATATTTAAAAGTTCGGAAGCCGCACCAACATAATAGAGATACAGAAACAGCGTGGCCCCTTTCTTTGAGATATCTCTGCACTATTGCGACCTGCAAATGCCACTTCCAGCTTAGCTGCGCAGAAGAACAACAAGAAGAAGAAATATCTCGAAATATGTCCGTCAGGCCCCTTCCCTTGAGATAAATGTGCAAATATCTCGGAAACGAAGCGAGCTATGGCAAAATGTTAAGAGACCTTATTTGTAGAGAATTAAGTTTCCTACTTTTTATGTTCTATGATATTTTTTGATCAGATGCGTAGTTCTCGAGATATATCAAGATATTTAAAAGTTCCGAAACCGCACCAACATAATAGAGATACAGAAACACCGTGGCCCCTTTCTTTGAGATAACTCTGCACTATTGCGAGCTGTAAATGCCACTTCCAGCTTAGCTGTGCAGAAGAAGAACAACAAGAAGAAGAAATATCTCGAAATATGTCCGTCAGGCCCCTTCCCTTGAGATATATCTGCAAATATCTCGGAAACGAAGCGAGCTATGGCAAAATGTTAAGAGACCTTTTTTGTAGAGAATTATGTTTCCTACAATTTATGTTCTATGATATTTTTTGATCAGAAGCGTAGTTTTCGAGATATATCGAGATATTTAAAAGTTCCGAAGCCGCACCAACATAATAGAGATACAGAAACACCGTGGCCCCTTTCTTTGAGATAACTCTGCACTAGTGCGAGCCGCAAATGCCACTTCCAGCTTAGCTGTGCAGAAGAAGAACAACAAGAAGAAGAAATATCTCGAAATATGTCCGTCAGGCCCCTTCCCTTGAGATAAATCTGCAAATATCTCGCAAACGAAGCGAGCTATGGCAAAATGTTAAGAGACCTTTTTTGTAGAGAATTAAGTTTCCTACTTTTTATCTTCTATGATATTTTTTGATCAGATGCGTAGTTCTCGAGATATATCAAGATATTTAAAAGTTCCGAAGCCGCACCAACATAATAGAGATACAGAAACACCGTGGCCCCTCTCTTTGAGATAACTCTGCACTATTGCGGGCTGGAAATGCCACTTCCAGTTTAGCTGTGCAGAAGAAGAACAACAAGAAGAAGAAATATCTCGAAATATGTCCGTCAGGCCCCTTCCCTTGAGATATATCTGCAAATATCTCGGAAACGAAGCGAGCTATGACAAAATGTTGAGAGACCTTTTTTGTAGAGAATTATGTTTCCTACAATTTATGTTCTATGATATTTTTTGATCAGAAGCGTAGTTTTCGAGATATATCGAGATATTTAAAAGTTCCGAAGCGGCACCAACATAATAGGGATACAGAAACACCGTGGCCCCTTTCGTTGAGATAACTCTGCACTAGTGCGAGCCGCAAATGCCACTTCCAGCTTAGCTGTGCAGAAGAAGAACAACAAGAAGAAGAAATATCTCGAAATATGTCCGTCAGGCCCCTTCCCTTGAGATAAATCTGCACATATCTCGGAAACGAAGCGAGCTATGGCAAAATGTTAAGAGACCTTTTTTGTAGAGAATTAAGTTTCCTACTTTTTATGTTCTATGATATTTTTTGATCAGATGCGTAGTTCTCGAGATATATCAAGTTATTTAAAAGTTCCGAAGCCGCACCAACATAATAGAGATACAGAAACAACGTGGCCCCTTTCTTTGAGATAACTCTGCACTATTGCGAGCTGCAAATGCCACTTCCAGCTTAGCTGTGCAGAGGAAGAACAACAAGAAGAAGAAATATCTCGAAATATGTCCGTCAGGCCAGTTCCTTTGAGCTGAATCTGCAAATATCTCGGAAACGAAGCGAGCTATGGCAAAATGTTAAGAGACGTTTTTTGTAGAGAATTATGTTTCCTACAATTTATGTTCTATGATATTTTTTGATCAGAAGCGTAGTTTTCGAGATATATCGAGATATTTAAAAGTTCCGAAGACGCACCAACATAATAGAGATACAGAAACACCGTGGCCCCTTTCTTTGAGATAACTCTGCACTATTGCGAGCTGTAAATGCCACTTCCAGCTTAGCTGTGCAGAAGAAGAACAACAAGAAGAAGAAATATCTCGAAATATGTCCGTCAGGCCCCTTCCCTTGAGATATATCTGCAAATATCTCGGAAACGAAGCGAGATATGGCAAAATGTTGAGAGACCTTTTTTGTAGAGAATTATGTTTGCTACAATTTATGTTCTATGATATTTTTTGATCAGAAGCGTAGTTTTCGAGATATATCGAGATATTTAAAAGTTTCGAAGCCGCACCAACATAATAGAGATACAGAAACACCGTGGCCCCTTTCGTTGAGATAACTCTGCACTAGTGCGAGCCGCAAATGCCACTTCCAGCTTAGCTGTGCAGAAGAAGAACAACAAGAAGAAGAAATATCTCGAATTATGTCCGTCAGGCCCCTTCCCTTGAGATAAATCTGCACATATCTCGGAAACAAAGCGAGCTATGGCAAAATGTTAAGAGACGTTTTTTGTAGAGAATTATGTTTCCTACTATTTATGTTCTATGATATTTTTTGATCCGAAGCGTAGTTTTCGAGATATATAAAGATATTTAAAAGTTCCGAAGCCGCACCAACATAATAGAGATACAGAAACACCGTGGCCCCTCTCTTTGAGATAACTCTGCACTATTGCGAGCTGGAAATGCCACTTCCAGTTTAGCTGTGCAGAAGAAGGACAACAAGAAGAAGAAATATCTCGAAATATGTCCGTTAGGCCCCTTCCCTTGAGATAAATCTGCAAATATCTCGGAAACGAAGCGACCTATGGCAAAATGTTAAGAGACGTTTTTTATAGAGAATTATGTTTCCTACAATTTATGTTCTATGATATTTTTTGATCAGAAGCGTAGTTTTCGAGATACATCGAGATATTTAAAAGTTCCGAAGCCGCACCAACTTAATCGAGATACAGAAACACCGCGGCCCCTTTCTTTGAGATAACTCTGCACTAGTGCGAGCCGCAAATGCCACTTCCAGCTTAGCTGTGCAGAAGAAGAACAACAAGAAGAAGAAATATCTCGAAATATGTCCGTCAGGCCCCTTCCCTTGAGATAAATCTGCAAATATCTCGGAAACGAAGCGAGCTATGGCAAAATGTTAAGAGACCTTTTTTGTAGAGAATTAAGTTTCCTACTTTTTATCTTCTATGATATTTTTTGATCAGATGCGTAGTTCTCGAGATATATCAAGATATTTAAAAGTTCCGAAGCCGCACCAACATAATAGAGATACAGAAACACCGTGGCCCCTCTCTTTGAGATAACTCTGCACTATTGCGAGCTGGAAATGCCACTTCCAGTTTAGCTGTGCAGAAGAAGGACAACAAGAAGAAGAAATATCTCGAAATATGTCCGTTAGGCCCCTTCCCTTGAGATAAATCTGCAAATATCTCGGAAACGAAGCGACCTATCGCAAAATGTTAAGAGACCTTTTTTGTAGAGAATTAAGTTTCCTACTTTTTATGTTCTATGATATTTTTTGATCAGATGCGTAGTTCTCGAGATATATCAAGATATTTAAAAGTTCCGAAGCCGCACCAACATAATAGAGATACAGAAACACCGTGGCCCCTTTCTTTGAGATAACTCTGCACTATTGCGACCTGTAAATGCCACTTCCAGCTTAGCTGTGCAGAAGAAGAACAACAAGAAGAAGAAATATCTCGAAATATGTCCGTCAGGCCCCTTCCCTTGAGATAAATCTGCAAATATCTCGGAAACGAAGCGAGCTATGGCAAAATGTTAACAGACCTTTTTTGTAGAGAATTATGTTTTCTACAATTTATGTTCTATGATATTTTTTGATCAGAAGCGTAGTTTTCGAGATATATCGAGATATTTAAAAGTTCCGAAGCCGCACCAACATAATAGGGATACAGAAACACCGTGGCCCCTTTCTTTGAGATAACTCTGCACTATTGCGAGCTGGAAATGCCACTTCCAGTTTAGCTGTGCAGAAGAAGGACAACAAGAAGAAGAAATATCTCGAAATATGTCCGTTAGGCCCCTTCCCTTGAGATAAATCTGCAAATATCTCGGAAACGAAGCGACCTATCGCAAAATGTTAAGAGACCTTTTTTGTAGAGAATTAAGTTTCCTACTTTTTATGTTCTATGATATTTTTTGATCAGATGCGTAGTTCTCGAGATATATCAAGATATTTAAAAGTTCCGAAGCCGCACCAACATAATAGAGATACAGAAACACCGTGGCCCCTTTCTTTGAGATAACTCTGCACTATTGCGAGCTGCAAATGCCACTTCCAGCTTAGCTGTGCAGAGGAAGAACAACAGGAAGAAGAAGTATCTCGAAATATGTCCGTCAGGCCCGTTCCTTTGAGCTGAATCTGCAAATATCTCGGAAACGAAGCGAGCTATGGCAAAATGTTAACAGACCTTTTTTGTAGAGAATTATGTTTTCTACAATTTATGTTCTATGATATTTTTTGATCAGAAGCGTAGTTTTCGAGATATATCGAGATATTTAAAAGTTCCGAAGCCGCACCAACATAATAGAGATACAGAAACACCGTGGCCCCTTTCTTTGAGATAACTCTGCACTAGTGCGAGCCGCAAATGCCACTTCCAGCTTAGCTGTGCAGAAGAAGAACAACAAGAAGAAGAAATATCTCGAAATATGTCCGTCAGGCCCCTTCCCTTGAGATAAATCTGCAAATATCTCGGAAACGAAGCGAGCTATGGCAAAATGCTAAGAGACCTTTTTTGTAGAGAATTAAGTTTCCTACTTTTTATGTTCTATGATATTTTTTGATCAGATGCGTAGTTTTCGAGATATGTCGAGATATTTAAAAGTTCCGAAGCCGCACCAACATAATAGGGATACAGAAACACCGTGGCCCCTTTCTTTGAGATAACTCTGCACTAGTGCGAGCCGCAAATGCCACTTCCAGCTTAGCTGTGCAGAAGAAGAACAACCAGAAGAAGAAATATCTCGAAATATGTCCGTCAGGCCCCTTCCCTTGAGATAAATCTGCAAATATCTCGGAAACGAAGCGAGCTATGGCAAAATGCTAAGAGACCTTTTTTGTAGAGAATTAAGTTTCCTACTTTTTATGTTCTATGATATTTTTTGATCAGATGCGTAGTTTTCGAGATATGTCGAGATATTTAAAAGTTCCGAAGCCGCACCAACATAATAGGGATACAGAAACACCGTGGCCCCTTTCTTTGAGATAACTCTGCACTAGTGCGAGCCGCAAATGCCACTTCCAGCTTAGCTGTGCAGAAGAAGAACAACCAGAAGAAGAAATATCTCGAAATATTTCCGTTAGGCTCCTTCCCTTGAGATAAATCTGCAAATATCTCGGAAAGGAAGCGACCTATGGCAAAATGTTCAGAGACCTTTTTTGTAGAGAATTAAGTTTCCTACTTTTTATGTTCTATGATATTTTTTGATCAGATGCGTAGTTCTCGAGATATATCAAGATATTTAAAAGTTCCGAAGCCGCACCAACATAATAGAGATACAGAAACACCGTGGCCCCTCTCTTTGAGATAACTCTGCACTATTGCGAGCTGGAAATGCCACTTCCAGTTTAGCTGTGCAGAAGAAGGACAACAAGAAGAAGAAATATCTCGAAATATGTCCGTTTGGCCCCTTCCCTTGAGATAAATCTGCAAATATCTCGGAAACGAAGCGACCTATCGCAAAATGTTAAGAGACCTTTTTTGTAGAGAATTAAGTTTCCTACTTTTTATGTTCTATGATATTTTTTGATCAGATGCGTAGTTCTCGAGATATATCAAGATATTTAAAAGTTCCGAAGCCGCACCAACATAATAGAGATACAGAAACACCGTGGCCCCTTTCTTTGAGATAACTCTGCACTATTGCGACCTGTAAATGCCACTTCCAGCTTAGCTGTGCAGAAGAAGAACAACAAGAAGAAGAAATATTCCGAAATATGTCCGTCAGGCCCCTTCCCTTGAGATAAATCTGCAAATATCTCGGAAACGAAGCGAGCTATGGCAAAATGTTAACAGACCTTTTTTGTAGAGAATTATGTTTTCTACAATTTATGTTCTATGATATTTTTTGATCAGAAGCGTAGTTTTCGAGATATATCGAGATATTTAAAAGTTCCGAAGCCGCACCAACATAATAGGGATACAGAAACACCGTGGCCCCTTTCTTTGAGATAACTCTGCACTATTGCGAGCTGGAAATGCCACATCCAGTTTAGCTGTGCAGAAGAAGGACAACAAGAAGAAGAAATATCTCGAAATATGTCCGTTAGGCCCCTTCCCTTGAGATAAATCTGCAAATATCTCGGAAACGAAGCGACCTATCGCAAAATGTTAAGAGACCTTTTTTGTAGAGAATTAAGTTTCCTACTTTTTATGTTCTATGATATTTTTTGATCAGATGCGTAGTTCTCGAGATATATCAAGATATTTAAAAGTTCCGAAGCCGCACCAACATAATAGAGATACAGAAACACCGTGGCCCCTTTCTTTGAGCTAACTCTGCACTATTGCGAGCTGCAAATGCCACTTCCAGCTTAGCTGTGCAGAGGAAGAACAACAGGAAGAAGAAGTATCTCGAAATATGTCCGTCAGGCCCGTTCCTTTGAGCTGAATCTGCAAATATCTCGGAAACGAAGCGAGCTATGGCAAAATGTTAACAGACCTTTTTTGTAGAGAATTATGTTTTCTACAATTTATGTTCTATGATATTTTTTGATCAGAAGCGTAGTTTTCGAGATATATCGAGATATTTAAAAGTTCCGAAGCCGCACCAACATAATAGAGATACAGAAACACCGTGGCCCCTTTCTTTGAGATAACTCTGCACTAGTGCGAGCCCCAAATGCCACTTCCAGCTTAGCTGTGCAGAAGAAGAACAACAAGAAGAAGAAATATCTCGAAATATGTCCGTCAGGCCCCTTCCCTTGAGATAAATCTGCAAATATCTCGGAAACGAAGCGAGCTATGGTAAAATGTTACGAGACCTTTTTTGTAGAGAATTAAGTTTCCTACTTTTTATGTTCTATGATATTTTTTGATCAGATGCGTAGTTTTCGAGATATGTCGAGATATTTAAAAGTTCCGAAGCCGCACCAACATAATAGGGATACAGAAACACCGTGGCCCCTTTCTTTGAGATAACTCTGCACTAGTGCGAGCCGCAAATGCCACTTCCAGCTTAGCTGTGCAGAAGAAGAACAACCAGAAGAAGAAATATCTCGAAATATTTCCGTTAGGCTCCTTCCCTTGAGATAAATCTGCAAATATCTCGGAAAGGAAGCGACCTATGGCAAAATGTTCAGAGACCTTTTTTGTAGAGAATTAAGTTTCCTACTTTTTATGTTCTATGATATTTTTTGATCAGATGCGTAGTTCTCGAGATATATCAAGATATTTAAAAGTTCCGAAGCCGCACCAACATAATAGAGATACAGAAACTCCGTGGCCCCTTTCTTTGAGATAACTCTGCACTATTGCGAGCTGCAAATGCCACTTCCAGCTTAGCTGTGCAGAGGAAGAACAACAAGAAGAAGAAGTATCTCGAAATATGTCCGTAAGGCCCGTTCCTTTGAGCTGAATCTGCAAATATCTCGGAAACGAAGCGAGCTATGGTAAAATGTTAAGAGACGTTTTTTGTAGAGAATTATCTTTCCTACAATTTATGTTCTATGATATTTTTTGATCAGAAGCGTAGTTTTCGAGATATATCGAGATATTTAAAAGTTCCGAAGCCGCACCAACATAATAGAGATACAGAAACACCGTGGCCCCTTTCTTTGAGATAACTCTGCACTAGTGCGAGCCGCAAATGCCACTTCCAGCTTAGCTGTGCAGAAGAAGAACAACAAGAAGAAGAAATATCTCGAAATATGTCCGTCAGGCCCCTTCCCTTGAGATAAATCTGCAAATATCTCGGAAACGAAGCGAGCTATGGCAAAATGTTAAGAGACCTTTTTTGTAGAGAATTAAGTTTCCTACTTTTTATGTTCTATGATATTTTTTGATCAGATGCGTAGTTTTCGAGATATATCGAGATATTTAAAAGTTCCGAAGCCGCACCAACATAATAGGGATACAGAAACACCGTGGCCCCTTTCTTTGAGATAACTCTGCACTAGTGCGAGCCGCAAATGCCACTTCCAGCTTAGCTGTGCAGAAGAAGAACAACAAGAAGAAGAAATATCTCGAAATATGTCCGTCAGGCCCCTTCCCTTGAGATATATCTGCAAATATCTCGGAAACGAAGCGAGCTATGGCAAAATGTTAACAGACCTTTTTTGTAGAGAATTATGTTTTCTACAATTTATGTTCTATGATACTTTTTGATCAGAAGCGTAGTTTTCGAGATATATCGAGATATTTAAAAGTTCCGAAGCCGCACCAACATAATAGAGATACAGAAACACCGTGGCCCCTTTCTTTGAGATAACTCTGCACTAGTGCGAGCCGCAAATGCCACTTCCAGCTTAGCTGTGCAGAAGAAGAACAACAACAAGAAGAAATATCTCGAAATATGTCCGTCAGGCCCCTTCCCTTGAGATATATCTGCAAATATCTCGGAAACGAAGCGAGCTATGGCAAAATGTTGAGAGACCTTTTTTGTAGAGAATTATGTTTCCTACAATTTATGTTCTATGATATCTTTTGATCAGAAGCGTAGTTTTCGAGATATATCGAGATATTTAAAAGTTCCGAAGCCGCACCAACATAATAGAGATACAGAAACACCGTGGCCCCTTTCGTTGAGATAACTCTGCACTAGTGCGAGCCGCAAATGCCACTTCCAGCTTAGCTGTGCAGAAGAAGAACAACAAGAAGAAGAAATATCTCGAAATATGTCCGTCAGGCCCCTTCCCTTGAGATAAATCTGCAAATATCTCGGAAACGAAGCGAGCTATGGCAAAATGTTCAGAGACCTTTTTTGTAGAGAATTAAGTTTCCTACTTTTTATGTTCTATGATATTTTTTGATCAGATGCGTAGTTCTCGAGATATATCAAGATATTTAAAAGTTCCGAAGCCGCACCAACATAATAGAGATACAGAAACACCGTGGCCCCTTTCTTTGAGATAACTCTGCACTATTGCGAGCTGCAAATACCACTTCCAGCTTAGCTGTGCAGAGGAAGAACAACAAGAAGAAGAAGTATCTCGAAATACGTCCGTCAGGCCCGTTCCTTTGAGCTGAATCTGCAAATATCTCGGAAACGGAGCGAGCTATGGCAAAATGTTAAGAGACGTTTTTTGTAGAGAATTATCTTTCCTACAATTTATGTTCTATGATATTTTTTGATCAGAAGCGTAGTTTTCGAGATATATCGAGATATTTAAAAGTTCCGAAGCCGCACCAACATAATAGAGATACAGAAACACCGTGGCCCCTTTCTTTGAGATAACTCTGCACTAGTGCGAGCCGCAAATGCCACTTCCAGCTTAGCTGTGCAGAAGAAGAACATCAAGAAGAAGAAATATCTCGAAATATGTCCGTCAGGCCCCTTCCCTTGAGATAAATCTGCAAATATCTCGGAAACCAAGCGAGCTATGGCAAAATGTTAAGAGACCTTTTTTGTAGAGAATTAAGTTTCCTACTTTTTATGTTCTATGATATTTTTTGATCAGATGCGTAGTTCTCGAGATATATCAAGATATTTAAAAGTTCCGAAGCCGCACCAACATAATAGAGATACAGAAACACCGTGGCCCCTTTCTTTGAGATAACTCTGCACTATTGCGAGCTGCAAATGCCACTTCCAGCTTAGCTGTGCAGAGGAAGATCAACAAGAAGAAGAAGTATCTCGAAATATGTCCGTCAGGCCCGTTCCTTTGAGCTGAATCTGCAAATATCTCGGAAACGAAGCGAGCTATGGCAAAATGTTAAGAGACGTTTTTTGTAGAGAATTATCTTTCCTACAATTTATGTTCTATGATATTTTTTGATCAGAAGCGTAGTTTTCGAGATATATCGAGATATTTAAAAGTTCCGAAGCCGCACCAACATAATAGAGATACAGAAACACCGTGGCCCCTTTCTTTGAGATAACTCTGCACTAGTGCGAGCCGCAAATGCCACTTCCAGCTTAGCTGTGCAGAAGAAGAACAACAAGAAGAAGAAATATCTCGAAATATGTCCGTCAGGCCCCTTCCCTTGAGATAAATCTGCAAATATCTCGGAAACCAAGCGAGCTATGGCAAAATGTTAAGAGACCTTTTTTGTAGAGAATTAAGTTTCCTACTTTTTATGTTCTATGATATTTTTTGATCAGATGCGCAGTTCTCGAGATATATCAAGATATTTAAAAGTTCCGAAGCCGCACCAACATAATAGAGATACAGAAACACCGTGGCCCCTTTCTTTGAGATAACTCTGCACTATTGCGAGCTGTAAATGCCACTTCCAGCTTAGCTGTGCAGAAGAAGAACAACAAGAAGAAGAAATATCTCGAGATATGTCCGTCAGGCCCCTTCCCTTGAGATATATCTGCAAATATCTCGGAAACGAAGCGAGCTATGGCAAAATGTTAACAGACCTTTTTTGTAGAGAATTATGTTTTCTACAATTTATGTTCTATGATATTTTTTGATCAGAAGCGTAGTTTTCGAGATATATCGAGATATTTAAAAGTTCCGAAGCCGCACCAACATAATAGAGATACAGAAACACCGTGGCCCCTTTCTTTGAGATAACTCTGCACTAGTGCGAGCCGCAAATGCCACTTCCAGCTTAGCTGTGCAGAAGAAGAACAACAAGAAGAAGAAATATCTCGAAATATGTCCGTCAGGCCCCTTCCCTTGAGATAAATCTGCAAATATCTCGGAAACGAAGCGAGCTATGGCAAAATGTTAAGCGACTTTATTTGTAGAGAATTAAGTTTCCTACTTTTTACGTTCTATGATATTTTTTAATCAGATGCGTAGTTCTCGAGATATATAAAGATATTTAAAAGTTCCGAAGCCGCACCAACATAATAGAGATACAGAAACACCGTGGCCCCTTTCTTTGAGATAACTCTGCACTAGTGCGAGCCGCAAATGCCACTTCCAGCTTAGCTGTGCAGAAGAAGAACAACCAGAAGAAGAAATATCTCGAAATATGTCCGTCAGGCCCCTTCCCTTGAGATAAATCTGCAAATATCTCGGAAACGAAGCGTGCTATGGCAAAATGTTAAGAGACTTTTTTTGTAGAGAATTAAGTTTCCTACTTTTTATGTTCTATGATATTTTTCGATCAGAGGCGTAGTTATCGAGATATATCAAGATATTTAAAAGTTCCGAAGCCGCACCAACATAATAGAGATACAGAAACACCGTGGCCCCTTTCTTTGAGATAACTCTGCACGATTGCGAGCTGGAAATGGCACTTCCAGTTTAGCTGTGCAGAAAAAGAACAACAAGAAGAAGAAATATCTCGAAATATGTCCATCAGGACCCTTCCCTTGAGATAAATCTGCAAATATCTCGGAAACGAAGCGAGCTATGGCAAAATGTTAAGAGACCTTTTTTGTAGAGAATTATGTCTCCTACAATTTATGTTCTATGATATTTTTTGATCAGAAGCGTAGTTTTCGAGATATATCGAGATATGTAAAAGTTCCGAAGCCGCACCAACATAATAGAGATACAGAAACACCGTGGCCCCTTTCTTTGGGATAACTCTGCACTCTTGCGAGCTGCAAATGCCACTTCCAGCTTAGCTGTGCAGAAGAAGAACAACAAGAAGAAGAAATATCTCGAAATATGTCCGTCAGGCCACTTCCCTTGAGATAAATCTGCAAATATCTCGGAAACGAAGCGAGCTATGGCAAAATGTTAAGAGACCTTTTTTGTAGAGAATTAAGTTTCCTGCTTTTTATGTTCGATGATATTTTTTGATCAGATGCGTAGTTCTCGAGATATATCAAGATATTTAAAAGTTCCGAAGCTGCACCAACATAATAGAGGTACAGAAACACCGTGGCCTCTTTCTTTGAGATAACTCTGCACTATTGCGTGCTGCAAATGCCACTTCGAGCTTAGCTGTGCAGAAGAAGAACAACAAGAAGAAGAAATATCTCGAAATATGTCCGTCAGGCCCCTTCCCTTGAGATAAATCTGCAAATATCTCGGAAACGAAGAGAGCTATGGCAAAATGTTAAGAGACCTTTTTTGTAGAGAATTAAGTTTCCTACTTTTCATGTTCTATGATATTTTTTGATCAGATGCGTAGTTCTCGAGATATATCAAGATATTTAAAAGTTCCGAAGCAGCACCAACATAATAGAGATACAGAAACACCGTGGCCCCTTTCTTTGAGATAACTCTGCACTATTGCGAGCTGCAAATGCCACTTCCAGCTTAGCTGTGCAGAGGAAGAACAACAAGAAGAAGAAATATCTCGAAATATGTCCGTCAGGCCAGTTCCTTTGAGCTGAATCTGCAAATATCTCGGAAACGAACCGGGCTATGGCAAAATGTTAAGAGACCTTTTTTGTAGAGAATTATGTTTCCTACAATTTAGGTTCTATGATATTTTTTGATCAGAAGCGTAGTTTTCGAGATATATCGAGATATTTAAAAGTTCCGAAGACGCACCAACATAATAGAGATACAGAAACACCGTGGCCCCTTTCTTTGAGATAACTCTGCACTAGTGCGAGCCGCAAATGCCACTTCCAGTTTAGCTGTGCAGAAGAAGAACAACAAGAAGAAGAAATATCTCGAAATATGTCCGTCAGGCCACTTCCCTTGAGATAAATCTGCAAATATCTCGGAAACGAAGCGAGCTATGGCAAAATGTTAAGAGACCTTTTTTGTAGAGAATTAAGTTTCCTACTTTTTATGTTCAATGATATTTTTTGATCAGATGCGCAGTTCTCGAGATATATCAAGATATTTAAAAGTTCCGAAGCTGCACCAACATAATAGAGGTACAGAAACACCGTGGCCTCTTTCTTTGAGATAACTCTGCACTATTGCGAGCTGCAAATGCCACTTCGAGCTTAGCTGTGCAGAAGAAGAACAACAAGACGAAGAAATATCTCGAAATATGTCCGTCAGGCCCCTTCCCTTGAGATAAATCTGCAAATATCTCGGAAACGAAGAGAGCTATGGCAAAATGTTAAGAGACCTTTTTTGTAGAGAATTAAGTTTCCTACGTTTCATGTTCTATGATATTTTTTGATCAGATGCGTAGTTCTCGAGATATATCAAGATATTTAAAAGTTCCGAAGCAGCACCAACATAATAGAGATACAGAAACACCGTGGCCCCTTTCTTTGAGATAACTCTGCACTATTGCGAGCTGTAAATGCCACTTCCAGCTTAGCTGTGCAGAAGAAGAATAACAAGAAGAAGAAATACCTCGAAATATGTCCGTCAGGCCCCTTCCCTTGAGATAAATATGCAAATATCTCGGAAACGAAGCGAGCTATGGCAAAATGTTAAGAGACCTTTTTTGTAGAGAATTATGTCTCCTACAATTTATGTTCTATGATATTTTTTGATCAGAAGCGTAGTTTTCGAGATATATCGAGATATGTAAAAGTTCCGAAGCCGCACCAACATAATAGAGATACAGAAACACCGTGGCCCCTTTCTTTGGGATAACTCTGCACTCTTGCGAGCTGCAAATGCCACTTCCAGCTTAGCTGTGCAGAAGAAGAACAACAAGAAGAAGAAATATCTCGAAATATGTCCGTCAGGCCACTTCCCTTGAGATAAATCTGCAAATATCTCGGAAACGAAGCGAGCTATGGCAAAATGTTAAGAGACCTTTTTTGTAGAGAATTAAGTTTCCTGCTTTTTATGTTCGATGATATTTTTTGATCAGATGCGTAGTTCTCGAGATATATCAAGATATTTAAAAGTTCCGAAGCTGCACCAACATAATAGAGGTACAGAAACACCGTGGCCTCTTTCTTTGAGATAACTCTGCACTATTGCGAGCTGCAAATGCCACTTCGAGCTTAGCTGTGCAGAAGAAGAACAACAAGAAGAAGAAATATCTCGAAATATGTCCGCCAGGCCCCTTCCCTTGAGATAAATCTGCAAATATCTCGGAAACGAAGAGAGCTATGGCAAAATGTTAAGAGACCTTTTTTGTAGAGAATTAAGTTTCCTACTTTTCATGTTCTATGATATTTTTTGATCAGATGCGTAGTTCTCGAGATATATCAAGATATTTAAAAGTTCCGAAGCAGCACCAACATAATAGAGATACAGAAACAGCGTGGCCCCTTTCTTTGAGATAACTCTGCACTATTGCGAGCTGTAAATGCCACTTCCAGCTTAGCTGTGCAGAAGAAGAACAACAAGAAGAAGAAATATCTCGAAATATGTCCGTCAGGCCCCTTCCCTTGAGATAAATATGCAAATATCTCGGACACGAAGCGAGCTATGGCAAAATGTTAAGAGACCTTTTTTGTAGAGAATTAAGTTTCCTACTTTTTATGTTCTATGATATTTTTTGATCAGTTGCGTAGTTCTCGAGATATATCAAGATATTTAAAAGTTCCGAAGCCGCACCAACATAATAGAGATACAGAAACACCGTGGCCCCTTTCTTTGAGATAACTCTGCACTATTGCGAGCTGCAAATGCCACTTCCAGCTTAGCTGTGCAGAGGAAGAACAACAAGAAGAAGAAATATCTCGAAATATGTCCGTCAGGCCAGTTCCTTTGAGCTGAATCTGCAAATATCTCGGAAACGAAACGAGCTATGGCAAAATGTTAAGAGACCTTTTTTGTAGAGAATTATGTTTCCTACAATTTATGTTCTATGATATTTTTTGATCAGAAGCGTAGTTTTCGAGATATATCGAGATATTTAAAAGTTCCGAAGACGCACCAACATAATAGAGATACAGAAACACCGTGGCCCCTTTCTTTGAGATAACTCTGCACTAGTGCGAGCCGCAAATGCCACTTCCAGTTTAGCTGTGCAGAAGAAGAACAACAAGAAGAAGAAATATCTCGAAATATGTCCGTCAGGCCACTTCCCTTGAGATAAATCTGCAAATATCTCGGAAACGAAGCGAGCTATGGCAAAATGTTAAGACACCTTTTTTGTAGAGAATTAAGTTTCCTACTTTTCATGTTCTATGATATTTTTTGATCAGATGCGTAGTTCTCGAGATATATCAAGATATTTAAAAGTTCCGAAGCAGCACCAACATAATAGAGATACAGAAACACCGTGGCCCCTTTCTTTGAGATAACTCTGCACTATTGCGAGCTGTAAATGCCACTTCCAGCTTAGCTGTGCAGAAGAAGAACAACAAGAAGAAGAAATATCTCGAAATATGTCCGTCAGGCCCCTTCCCTTGAGATAAATATGCAAATATCTCGGAAACGAAGCGAGCTATGGCAAAATGTTAAGAGACCTTTTTTGTAGAGAATTAAGTTTCCTACTTTTTATGTTCTATGATATTTTTTGATCAGTTGCGTAGTTCTCGAGATATATCAAGATATTTAAAAGTTCCGAAGCCGCACCAACATAATAGAGATACAGAAACACCGTGGCCCCTTTCTTTGAGAAAACTCTGCACTATTGCGAGCTGCAAATGCCACTTCCAGCTTAGCTGTGCAGAGGAAGAACAACAAGAAGAAGAAATATCTCGAAATATGTCCGTCAGGCCAGTTCCTTTGAGCTGAATCTGCAAATATCTCGGAAACGAAACGAGCTATGGCAAAATGTTAAGAGACGTTTTTTGTAGAGAATTATGTTTCCTACAATTTATGTTCTATGATATTTTTTGATCAGAAGCGTAGTTTTCGAGATATATCGAGATATTTAAAAGTTCCGAAGACGCACCAACATAATAGAGATACAGAAACACCGTGGCCCCTTTCTTTGAGATAACTCTGCACTAGTGCGAGCCGCAAATGCCACTTCCAGCTTAGCTGTGCAGAAGAAGAACAACAAGAAGAAGAAATATCTCGAAATATGTCCATCAGGCCCCTTCCCTTGAGATATATCTGCAAATATCTCGGAAACGAAGAGAGCTATGGCAAAATGTTAACAGACCTTTTTTGTAGAGAATTAAGTTTCCCACTTTTCATGTTCTATGATATTTTTTGATCGGATGCGTAGTTCTCGAGATATATCAAGATATTTAAAAGTTCCGAAGCCGCACCAACATAATAGAGATACAGAAACACCGTGGCCCCTTTCTTTGAGATAACTCTGCACTATTGCGAGCTGCAAATGCCACTTCCAGCTTAGCTGTGCAGAGGAAGAACAACAAGAAGAAAAAATATCTCGAAATATGTCCGTCAGGCCAGTTCCTTTGAGGTGAATCTGCAAATATCTCGGAAACGAAACGAGCTATGGCAAAATGTTAAGAGACGTTTTTTGTAGAGAATTATGTTTCCTACAATTTATGTTCTATGATATTTTTTGATCAGAAGCGTAGTTTTCGAGATATATCGAGATATTTAAAAGTTCCGAAGCCGCACCAACATAATAGAGATACAGAAACACCGTGGCCCCTTTCTTTGAGATAACTCTGCACTAGTGCGAGCCGCAAATGCCACTTCCAGCTTAGCTGTGCAGAAGAAGAACAACAAGAAGAAGAAATATCTCGAAATATGTCCGTCAGGCCCCTTCCCTTGAGATAAATATGCAAATATCTCGGAAACGAAGCGAGCTATGGCAAAATGTTAAGCGACCTTTTTTGTAGAGAATTAAGTTTCCTACTTTTTATGTTCTATGATATTTTTTGATCAGATGCGTAGTTCTCGAGATATATGAAGATATTTAAAAGTTCCGAAGCCGCACCAACATAATAGAGATACAGAAACACCGTGGCCCCTTTCTTTGAGATAACTCTGCACTATTGCGAGCTGCAAATGCCACTTCCAGCTTAGCTGTGCAGAAGAAGAACAACAAGAAGAAGAAATATCTCGAAATATGTCCGTCAGGCCCCTTCCCTTGAGATATATCTGCAAATATCTCGGAAACGAAGAGAGCTACGGCAAAATGTTAAGAGACCTTTTTTGTAGAGAATTAAGTTTCCTACTTTTCATGTTCCATGATATTTTTTGATCAGATGCGTAGTTCTCGAGATATATCAAGATATTTAAAAGTTCCGAAGCCGCACCAACGTAATAGAGATACAGAAACACCGTGGCCCCTTTCTTTGAGATAACTCTGCACTATTGCGAGCTGTAAATGCCACTTCCAGCTTAGCTGTGCAGAAGAAGAACAACAAGAAGAAGAAATATCTCGAAATATGTCCATCAGGACCCTTCCCTTGAGATAAATCTGCAAATATCTCGGAAACGAAATGAGCTATGGCAAAATGTTAAGAGACCTTTTTTGTAGAGAATTATGTTTCCTACAATTTATGTTCTATGATATTTTTCGATCAGAAGCGTAGTTTTGGAGATATATCGAGATATTTAAAAGTTCCGAAGCCGCACCAACATAATAGAGATACAGAAACAGCGTGGCCCCTTTCTTTGAGATATCTCTGCACTATTGCGACCTGCAAATGCCACTTCCAGCTTAGCTGCGCAGAAGAACAACAAGAAGAAGAAATATCTCGAAATATGTCCGTCAGGCCCCTTCCCTTGAGATAAATCTGCAAATATCTCGGAAACGAAGCGAGCTATGGCAAAATGTTAAGAGACCTTATTTGTAGAGAATTAAGTTTCCTACTTTTTATGTTCTATGATATTTTTTGATCAGATGCGTAGTTCTCGAGATATATCAAGATATTTAAAAGTTCCGAAACCGCACCAACATAATAGAGATACAGAAACACCGTGGCCCCTTTCTTTGAGATAACTCTGCACTATTGCGAGCTGTAAATGCCACTTCCAGCTTAGCTGTGCAGAAGAAGAACAACAAGAAGAAGAAATATCTCGAAATATGTCCGTCAGGCCCCTTCCCTTGAGATATATCTGCAAATATCTCGGAAACGAAGCGAGCTATGGCAAAATGTTAAGAGACCTTTTTTGTAGAGAATTATGTTTCCTACAATTTATGTTCTATGATATTTTTTGATCAGAAGCGTAGTTTTCGAGATATATCGAGATATTTAAAAGTTCCAAAGCCGCACCAACATAATAGAGATACAGAAACACCGTGGCCCCTTTCTTTGAGATAACTCTGCACTAGTGCGAGCCGCAAATGCCACTTCCAGCTTAGCTGTGCAGAAGAAGAACAACAAGAAGAAGAAATATCTCGAAATATGTCCGTCAGGCCCCTTCCCTTGAGATATATCTGCAAATATCTCGGAAACGAAGCGAGGTATGGCAAAATGTTAAGAGACCTTTTTTGTAGAGAATTATGTTTCCTACAATTCATGTTCTATGATATTTTTTGATCAGAAGCGTAGTTTTCGAGATATATCGAGATATTTAAAAGTTCCGAAGCCGCACCAACATAATAGGGATACAGAAATACCGTGGCCCCTTTCTTTGAGATAACTCTGCACTAGTGCGAGCCGCAAATGCCACTTCCAGCTTAGCTGTGCAGAAGAAGAACAACAAGAAGAAGAAATATCTCGAAATATGTCCGTCAGGCCCCTTCCCTTGAGATATATCTGCAAATATCTCGGAAACGAAGCGAGCTATGGCAAAATGTTAAGAGACCTTTTTTGTAGAGAATTATGTTTCCTACAATTTATGTTCTATGATATTCTTTGATCAGATGCGTAGTTCTCGAGATATATCAAGATATTTAAAAGTTCCGAAGCCGCACCAACATAATAGAGATACAGAAACACCGTGGCCCCTTTCCTTGAGATAACTCTGCACTATTGCGAGCTGCAAATGCCACTTCCAGCTTAGCTGTGCAGAAGAAGAACATCAAGAAGAAGAAATATCTCGAAATATGTCCGTCAGGCCCCTTCCCTTGTGATAAATCTGCAAATATCTCGGAAACGAAGCGAGCTATGGCAAAATGTTAAGAGACCTTTTTTGTAGAGAATTAAGTTTCCTACTTTTTATGTTCTATGATATTTTTTGATCAGATGCGTAGTTCTCGAGATATATCAAGATATTTAAAAGTTCCGAAGCCGCACCAACATAATAGAGATACAGAAACACCGTGGCCCCTTTCTTTGATATAACTCTGCACTATTGCGAGCTGTAAATGCCACTTCCAGCTTAGCTGTGCAGAAGAAGAACAACAAGAAGAAGAAATATCTCGAAATATGTCCGTCAGGCCCCTGCCCTTGAGATATATCTGCAAATATCTCGGAAACGAAGCGAGCTATGGCAAAATCTTAAGAGACCTTTTTTGTAGAGAATTATGTTTCCTACAATTTATGTTCTATGATATTTTTTGATCAGAAGCGTAGTTTTCGAGATATATCGAGATATTTAAAAGTTCCAAAGCCGCACCAACATAATAGAGATACAGAAACACCGTGGCCCCTTTCTTTGAGATAACTCTGCACTAGTGCGAGCCGCAAATGCCACTTCCAGCTTAGCTGTGCAGAAGAAGAACAACAAGAAGAAGAAATATCTCGAAATATGTCCGTCAGGCCCCTTCCCTTGAGATATATCTGCAAATATCTCGGAAACGAAGCGAGGTATGGCAAAATGTTAACAGACCTTTTTTGTAGAGAATTATGTTTCCTACAATTTATGTTCTATGATATTTTTTGATCAGAAGCGTAGTTTTCGAGATATATCGAGATATTTAAAAGTTCCGAAGCCGCACCAACATAATAGGGATACAGAAATACCGTGGCCCCTTTCTTTGAGATAA
This sequence comes from Osmia lignaria lignaria, assembly GCF_051020975.1. NCBI lineage: Eukaryota > Metazoa > Arthropoda > Insecta > Hymenoptera > Megachilidae > Osmia > Osmia lignaria. The sequence continues at coordinate 11,278,190 of NW_027478160.1, forward strand.
CTCTGCACTAGTGCGAGCCGCAAATGCCACTTCCAGCTTAGCTGTGCAGAAGAAGAACAATAAGAAGAAGAAATATCTCGAAATATGTCCGTCAGGCCAGTTCCTTTGAGCTGAATCGGCAAATATCTCGGAAACGAAGCGAGCTATGGCAAAATGTTAAGAGACGTTTTTTGTAGAGAATTATGTTTCCTACAATTTATGTTCTATGATATTTTTTGATCAGAAGCGTAGTTTTCGAGATATATCGAGATATCTAAAAGTTCCGAAGCCGCACCAACATAATAGGGATACAGAAACACCGTGGCCCCTTTCTTTGAGATAACTCTGCACTATTGCGAGCTGGAAATGCCATTCCAGTTTAGCTGTGCAGAGGAAGAACAACAAGAAGAAGAAATAACTCGAAATATGTCCGTTAGGCCCCTTCCCTTGAGATAAATCTGCAAATATCTCGGAAACGAAGCGAGCTATGGCAAAATGTTAAGAGACCTTTTTTGTAGAGAATTAAGTTTCCTACTTTTTATGTTCTATGATATTTTTTGATCAGATGCGCAGTTCTCGAGATATATCAAGATATTTAAAAGTTCCGAAGCCGCACCAACATAATAGAGATACAGAAACACCGTGGCCCCTTTCTTTGAGATAACTCTGCACTATTGCGAGCTGTAAATGCCACTTCCAGCTTAGCTGTGCAGAAGAAGAACAACAAGAAGAAGAGATATCTCGAAATATGTCCGTCAGGCCCCTGCCCTTGAGATATATCTGCAAATATCTCGGAAACGAAGCGAGCTATGGCAAAATGTTAAGAGACCTTTTTTGTAGAGAATTAAGTTTCCTACTTTTTATGTTCTATGATATTTTTTGATCAGATGCGTAGTTCTCGAGATATATCAAGATATTTAAAAGTTCCGAAGCCGCACCAACATAATAGAGATACAGAAACACCGTGGCCCCATTCTTTGAGATAACTCTGCACTATTGCGAGCTGTAAATGCCACTTCCAGCTTAGCTGTGCAGAAGAAGAACAACAAGAAGAAGAAATATCTCGAAATATGTCCGTCAGGCCCCTGCCCTTGAGATAAATCTGCAAATATCTCGGAAACGAAGCGAGCTATGGGAAAATGTTAAGAGACCTTTTTTGTAGAGAATTAAGTTTCCTACTTTTTATGTTCTATGATATTTTTTGATCAGATGCGTAGTTCTCGAGATATATCAAGATATTTAAAAGTTCCGAAGCCGCACCAACATAATAGAGATACAGAAACACCGTGGCCCCTTTCTTTGAGATAACTCTGCTCTATTGCGAGCTGCAAATGCCACTTCCAGCTTAGCTGTGCAGAGGAAGAACAACAAGAAAAAGAAGTATCTCGAAATATGTCCGTCAGGCCCGTTCCTTTGAGCTGAATCTGCAAATATCTCGGAAACGAAGCGAGCTATGGCAAAATGTTAAGAGACGTTTTTTGTAGAGAATTATGTTTCCTACAATTTAAGTTCTATGATATTTTTTGATCAGAAGCGTAGTTTTCGAGATATATCGAGATAATTAAAAGTTCCGAAGCCGCACCAACATAATAGGGATACAGAAACACCGTGGCCCCTTTCTTTGAGATAACTCTGCACTAGTGCGAGCCGCAAATGCCACTTCCAGCTTAGCTGTGCAGAAGAAGAACAACAAGAAGAAGACATATCTCGAAATATGTCCGTCAGGCCCCTTCCCTTGAGATATATCTGCAAATATCTCGGAAACGAAGCGAGCTATGACAAAATGTTAAGAGACCTTTTTTGTAGAGAATTATGTTTCCTACAATTTATGTTCTATGATATTTTTTGATCAGAAGCGTAGTTTTCGAGATATATCGAGATATTTAAAAGTTCCGAAGCCGCACCAACATAATAGAGATACAGAAACACCGTGGCCCCTTTCTTTGAGATAACTCTGCACTAGTGCGAGCCGCAAATGCCACTTCCAGCTTAGCTGTGCAGAAGAAGAACAACAAGAAGAAGAAATATCTCGAAATATGTCCGTCAGGCCCCTTCCCTTGAGATATATCTGCAAATATCTCGGAAACGAAGCGAGCTATGGCAAAATGTTAAGAGACCTTTTTTGTAGAGAATTATGTTTCCTACAATTTATGTTCTATGATATTTTTTGATCAGAAGCGTAGTTTTCGAGATATATCGAGATATTTAAAAGTTCCAAAGCCGCACCAACATAATAGAGATACAGAAACACCGTGGCCCCTTTCTTTGAGATAACTCTGCACTAGTGCGAGCCGCAAATGCCACTTCCAGCTTAGCTGTGCAGAAGAAGAACAACAAGAAGAAGAAATATCTCGAAATATGTCCGTCAGGCCCCTTCCCTTGAGATATATCTGCAAATATCTCGGAAACGAAGCGAGGTATGGCAAAATGTTAAGAGACCTTTTTTGTAGAGAATTATGTTTCCTACAATTTATGTTCTATGATATTTTTTGATCAGAAGCGTAGTTTTCGAGATATATCGAGATATTTAAAAGTTCCGAAGCCGCACCAACATAATAGGGATACAGAAATACCGTGGCCCCTTTCTTTGAGATAACTCTGCACTAGTGCGAGCCGCAAATGCCACTTCCAGCTTAGCTGTGCAGAAGAAGAACAACAAGAAGAAGAAATATCTCGAAATATGTCCGTCAGGCCCCTTCCCTTGAGATATATCTGCAAATATCTCGGAAACGAAGCGAGCTATGGCAAAATGTTAAGAGACCTTTTTTGTAGAGAATTATGTTTCCTACAATTTATGTTCTATGATATTCTTTGATCAGATGCGTAGTTCTCGAGATATGTCAAGATATTTAAAAGTTCCGAAGCCGCACCAACATAATAGAGATACAGAAACACCGTGGCCCCTTTCCTTGAGATAACTCTGCACTATTGCGAGCTGCAAATGCCACTTCCAGCTTAGCTGTGCAGAAGAAGAACATCAAGAAGAAGAAATATCTCGAAATATGTCCGTCAGGCCCCTTCCCTTGTGATAAATCTGCAAATATCTCGGAAACGAAGCGAGCTATGGCAAAATGTTAAGAGACCTTTTTTGTAGAGAATTATGTTTCCTACAATTTATGTTCTATGATATTCTTTGATCAGATGCGTAGTTCTCGAGATATATCAAGATATTTAAAAGTTCCGAAGCCGCACCAACATAATAGAGATACAGAAACACCGTGGCCCCTTTCTTTGAGATAACTCTGCACTATTGCGAGCTGCAAATGCCACTTCCAGCTTAGCTGTGCAGAAGAAGAACATCAAGAAGAAGAAATATCTCGATTAATGTCCGTCAGGCCCCTTCCCTTGAGATAAATCGGCAAATATCTCGGAAACGAAGAGGGCTATGGCAAAATGTTAAGAGACCTTTTTTGTGGAGAATTAAGTTTCCTACTTTTTATGTTCTATGATATTTTTTGATCAGATGCGTAGTTCTCGAGATATATCAAGATATTTAAAAGTTCCGAAGCCGCACCAACATAATAGAGATACAGAAACACCGTGGCCCCTTTCTTTGAGATAACTCTGCACTAGGGCGAGCCGCAAATGCCACTTCCAGCTTAGCTGTGCAGAAGAAGAACAACAAGAAGAAGAAATATCTCGAAATATGTCCGTCAGGCCCCTTCCCTTGAGATAAATCTGCAAATATCTCGGAAACGAAGCGAGCTATGGCAAAATGTTAAGAGACCTTTTTTGTAGAGAATTAAGTTTGCTACTTTTTATGTTCCATGATATTTTTTGATCAGATGCGTAGTTCTCGAGATATATCAAGATATTTAAAAGTTCCGAAGCCGCACCAACATAATAGAGATACAGAAACACCGTGGCCCCTTTCTTTGAGATAACTCTGCACTATTGCGAGCTGCAAATGCCACTTCCAGCTTAGCTGTGCAGAAGAAGAACAACAAGAAGAAGAAATATCTCGAAATATGTCCGTCAGGCCCCTTCCCTTGAGATATATCTGCAAATATCTCGGAAACGAAGCGAGCTATGGCAAAATGTTAAGAGACCTTTTTTGTAGAGAATTATGTTTCCTACTTTTTATGTTCTATGATATTTTTTGATCAGACGCGTAGCTCTCGATATATATCAAGATATTTAAAAGTTCCGATGCCGCACCAACATAATAGAGATACAGAAACAGCGTGGCCCCTTTCTTTGAGATATCTCTGCACTATTGTGAGCTGCAAATGCCACTTCCAGCTTAGCTGCGCAGAAGAACAACAAGAAGAAGAAATATCTCGAAATATGTCCGTCAGGCCCCTTCCCTTGAGATAAATCTGCAAATATCTCGGAAACGAAGCGAGCTATGGCAAAATGTTAAGAGACCTTATTGGTAGAGAATTAAGTTTCCTACTTTTTATGTTCTATGATATTTTTTGATCAGATGCGTAGTTCTCGAGATATATCAAGATATTTAAAAGTTCCGAAACCGCACCAACATAATAGAGATACAGAAACACCGTGGCCCCTTTCTTTGAGATAACTCTGCACTAGTGCGAGCCGCAAATGCCACTTCCAGCTTAGCTGTGCAGAAGAAGAACGACAAGAAGAAGAAATATCTCGAAATATGTCCGTCAGGCCCCTTCACTTGAGATATATCTGCAAATATCTCGGAAACGAAGCGAGCTATGGCAAAATGTTAAGAGACCTTTTTTGTAGAGAATTATGTTTCCTACAATTTATGTTCTATGATATTCTTTGATCAGATGCGTAGTTCTCGAGATATATGAAGATATTTAAAAGTTCCGAAGCCGCACCAACATAATAGAGATACAGAAACACCGTGGCCCCTTTCTTTGAGATAACTCTGCACTATTGCGAGCTGCAAATGCCACTTCCAGCTTAGCTGTGCAGAAGAAGAACATCAAGAAGAAGAAATATCTCGATTAATGTCCGTCAGGCCCCTTCCCTTGAGATAAATCTGCAAATATCTCGGAAACGAAGCGAGCTATGGCAAAATGTTAAGAGACCTTTTTTGTAGAGAATTAAGTTTGCTACTTTTTATGTTCCATGATATTTTTTGAGCAGATGCGTAGTTCTCGAGATATATCAAGATATTTAAAAGTTCCGAAGCCGCACCAACATAATAGAGATACAGAAACACCGTGGCCCCTTTCTTTGAGATAACTCTGCACTATTGCGAGCTGCAAATGCCACTTCCAGCTTAGCTGTGCAGAAGAAGAACAACAAGAAGAAGAAATATCTCGAAATATGTCCGTCAGGCCCCTTCCCTTGAGATATATCTGCAAATATCTCGGAAACGAAGCGAGCTATGGCAAAATGTTAAGAGACCTTATTTGTAGAGAATTAAGTTTCCTACTTTTTATGTTCCATGATATTTTTTGATCAGATGCGTAGTTCTCGAGATATATCAAGATATTTAAAAGTTCCGAAACCGCACCAACATAATAGAGATACAGAAACACCGTGGCCCCTTTCTTTGAGATAACTCTGCACTAGTGCGAGCCGCAAATGCCACTTCCAGCTTAGCTGTGCAGAAGAAGAACAACAAGAAGAAGAAATATCTCGATTAATGTCCGTCAGGCCCCTTCCCTTGAGATAAATCTGCAAATATCTCGGAAACGAAGGGGGCTATGGCAAAATGTTAAGAGACCTTTTTTGTGGAGAATTAAGTTTCCTACTTTTTATGTTCTATGATATTTTTTTATCTGATGCGTAGTTCTCGAGATACATCAAGATATTTAAAAGTTCCGAAGCCGCACCAACATAATAGAGATACAGAAACACCGTGGCCCCTTTCTTTGAGATAACTCTGCACTATTGCGAGCTGTAAATGCCACTTCCAGCTTAGCTGTGCAGAAGAAGGACAACAAGAAGAAGAAATATCTCGAAATATGTCCGTCAGGCCCCTGCCCTTGAGATATATCTGCAAATATCTCGGAAACGAAGCGAGCTATGGCAAAATGTTAAGAGACGTTTTTTGTAGAGAATTATGTTTCCTACAATTTAAGTTCTATGATATTTTTTGATCAGAAGCGTAGTTTTCGAGATATATCGAGATAATTAAAAGTTCCGAAGCCGCACCAACATAATAGGGATACAGAAACACCGTGGCCCCTTTCTTTGAGATAACTCTGCACTAGTGCGAGCCGCAAATGCCACTTCCAGCTTAGCTGTGCAGAAGAAGAACAACAAGAAGAAGAAATATCTCGAAATATGTCCGTCAGGCCCCTTCCCTTGAGATATATCTGCAAATATCTCGGAAACGAAGCGAGCTATGACAAAATGTTAAGAGACCTTTTTTGTAGACAATTATGTTTCCTACAATTTATGTTCTATGATATTTTTTGATCAGAAGCGTAGTTTTCGAGATATATCGAGATATTTAAAAGTTCCGAAGCCGCACCAACATAATAGGGATACAGAAATACCGTGGCCCCTTTCTTTGAGATAACTCTGCACTAGTGCGAGCCGCAAATGCCACTTCCAGCTTAGCTGTGCAGAAGAAGAACAACAAGAAGAAGAAATATCTCGAAATATGTCCGTCAGGCCCCTTCCCTTGAGATATATCTGCAAATATCTCGGAAACGAAGCGAGCTATGGCAAAATGTTAAGAGACCTTTTTTGTAGAGAATTATGTTTCCTACAATTCATGTTGTATGATATTCTTTGATCAGATGCGTAGTTCTCGAGATATATCAAGATATTTAAAAGTTCCGAAGCCGCACCAACATAATAGAGATACAGAAACACCGTGGCCCCTTTCTTTGAGATAACTCTGCACTATTGCGAGCTGCAAATGCCACTTCCAGCTTAGCTGTGCAGAAGAAGAACATCAAGAAGAAGAAATATCTCGAAATATGTCCGTCAGGCCCCTGCCCTTGAGATATATCTGCAAATATCTCGGAAACGAAGCGAGCTATGGCAAAATGTTAAGAGACGTTTTTTGTAGAGAATTATGTTTCCTACAATTTATGTTCTATGATATTTTTTGATCAGAAGCGTAGTTTTCGAGATATATCGAGATATTTAAAAGTTCCGAAGCCGCACCAACATAATAGAGATACAGAAACACCGTGGCCCCTTTCTTTGAGATAACTCTGCACTAGTGAGAGCCGCAAATGCCACTTCCAGCTTAGCTGTGCAGAAGAAGAACAACAAGAAGAAGAAATATCTCGAAATATGTCCGTCAGGCCCCTTCCCTTGAGATATATCTGCAAATATCTCGGAAACGAAGCGAGCTATGACAAAATGTTAAGAGACCTTTTTTGTAGAGAATTATGTTTCCTACAATTTATGTTCTATGATAGTTTTTGATCAGAAGCGTAGTTTTCGAGATATATCGAGATATTTAAAAGTTCCGAAGCCGCACCAACATAATAGAGATGCAGAAACACCGTGGCCCCTTTCTTTGAGATAACTCTGCACTAGTGCGAGCCGCAAATGCCACTTCCAGCTTAGTTGTGCAGAAGAAGAACAACAAGAAGAAGAAATATCTCGAAATATGTCCGTCAGGCCCCTTCCCTTGAGATAAATCTGCAAATATCTCGGAAACGAAGCGAGCTATGGCAAAATGTTAAGAGACCTTTTTTGTAGAGAATTAAGTTTCCTACTTTTTATGTTCTATGATATTTTTTGATCAGATGCGTAGTTCTCGAGATATATCAAGATATTTAAAAGTTCCGAAGCCGCACCAACATAATAGAGATACAGAAACACCGTGGCCCCTTTCTTTGAGATAACTCTGCACTATTGCGAGCTGCAAATGCCACTTCCAGCTTAGCTGTGCAGAAGAAGAACATCAAGAAGAAGAAATATCTCGAAATATGTCCGTCAGGCCCCTTCCCTTGTGATAAATCTGCAAATATCTCGGAAACCAAGCGAGCTATGGCAAAATGTTAAGAGACCTTTTTTGTAGAGAATTAAGTTTCCTACTTTTTATGTTCTATGATATTTTTTGATCAGATGCGTAGTTCTCGAGATATATCAAGATATTTAAAAGTTCCGAAGCCGCACCAACATAATAGAGATACAGAAACACCGTGGCCCCTTTCTTTGAGATAACTCTGCACTATTGCGAGCTGTAAATGCCACTTCCAGCTTAGCTGTGCAGAAGAAGAACAACAAGAAGAAGAAATATCTCGAAATATGTCCGTCAGGCCCCTGCCCTTGAGATATATCTGCAAATATCTCGGAAACGAAGCGAGCTATGGCAAAATGTTAAGAGACGTTTTTTGTAGAGAATTATGTTTCCTACAATTTAAGTTCTATGATATTTTTTGATCAGAAGCGTAGTTTTCGAGATATATCGAGATATTTAAAAGTTCCGAAGCCGCACCAACATAATAGAGATACAGAAACACCGTGGCCCCTTTCTTTGAGATAACTCTGCACTAGTGCGAGCCGCAAATGCCACTTCCAGCTTAGCTGTGCAGAAGAAGAACAACAAGAAGAAGAAATATCTCGAAATATGTCCGTCAGGCCCCTTCCCTTGAGATAAATCTGCAAATATCTCGGAAACGAAGCGAGCTATGGCAAAATGTTAAGAGACCTTTTTTGTAGAGAATTAAGTTTCCTACTTTTCATGTTCTATGATATTTTTTGATCAGATGCGTAGTTCTCGAGATATATCAAGATATTTAAAAGTTCCGAAGCCGCACCAACATAATAGAGATACAGAAACACCGTGGCCCCTTTCTTTGAGATAACTCTGCACTATTGCGAGCTGCAAATGCCACTTCCAGCTTAGCTGTGCAGAAGAAGAACAACAAGAAGAAGAAATATCTCGAAATATGTCCGTCAGGCCCCTTCCCTTGAGATATATCTGCAAATATCTCGGAAACGAAGCGAGCTATGGCAAAATGTTAAGACACCTTTTTTGTAGAGAACTATGTTTCCTACTTTTTATGTTCTATGATATTTTTTGATCAGACGCGTAGCTCTCGATATATATCAAGATATTTAAAAGTTCCGAAGCCGCACCAACATAATAGAGATACAGAAACAGCGTGGCCCCTTTCTTTGAGATATCTCTGCACTATTGCGACCTGCAAATGCCACTTCCAGCTTAGCTGCGCAGAAGAACAACAAGAAGAAGAAATATCTCGAAATATGTCCGTCAGGCCCCTTCCCTTGAGATAAATCTGCAAATATCTCGGAAACGAAGCGAGCTATGGCAAAATGTTAAGAGACCTTATTTGTAGAGAATTAAGTTTCCTACTTTTTATGTTCTATGATATTTTTTGATCAGATGCGTAGTTCTCGAGATATATCAAGATATTTAAAAGTTCCGAAACCGCACCAACATAATAGAGATACAGAAACACCGTGGCCCCTTTCTTTGAGATAACTCTGCACTAGTGCGAGCCGCAAATGCCACTTCCAGCTTAGCTGTGCAGAAGAAGAACAACAAGAAGAAGAAATATCTCGAAATATGTCCGTCAGGCCCCTTCCCTTGAGATAAATCTGCAAATATCTCGGAAACGAAGCGAGCTATGGCAAAATGTTAAGAGACCTTTTTTGTAGAGAATTAAGTTTCCTACTTTTTATGTTCTATGATATTTTTTGATCAGATGCGTAGTTCTCGAGATATATCAAGATATTTAAAAGTTCCGAAGCCGCACCAACATAATAGAGATACAGAAACACCGTGGCCCCTTTCTTTGAGATAACTCTGCACTATTGCGAGCTGCAAATGCCACTTCCAGCTTAGCTGTGCAGAAGAAGAACATCAAGAAGAAGAAATATCTCGAAATATGTCCGTCAGGCCCCTTCCCTTGTGATAAATCTGCAAATATCTCGGAAACCAAGCGAGCTATGGCAAAATGTTAAGAGACCTTTTTTGTAGAGAATTAAGTTTCCTACTTTTTATGTTCTATGATATTTTTTGATCAGATGCGTAGTTCTCGAGATATATCAAGATATTTAAAAGTTCCGAAGCCGCACCAACATAATAGAGATACAGAAACACCGTGGCCCCTTTCTTTGAGATAACTCTGCACTATTGCGAGCTGTAAATGCCACTTCCAGCTTAGCTGTGCAGAAGAAGAACAACAAGAAGAAGAAATATCTCGAAATATGTCCGTCAGGCCCCTGCCCTTGAGATATATCTGCAAATATCTCGGAAACGAAGCGAGCTATGGCAAAATGTTAAGAGACGTTTTTTGTAGAGAATTATGTTTCCTACAATTTAAGTTCTATGATATTTTTTGATCAGAAGCGTAGTTTTCGAGATATATCGAGATATTTAAAAGTTCCGAAGCCGCACCAACATAATAGAGATACAGAAACACCGTGGCCCCTTTCTTTGAGATAACTCTGCACTAGTGCGAGCCGCAAATGCCACTTCCAGCTTAGCTGTGCAGAAGAAGAACAACAAGAAGAAGAAATATCTCGAAATATGTCCGTCAGGCCCCTTCCCTTGAGATAAATCTGCAAATATCTCGGAAACGAAGCGAGCTATGGCAAAATGTTAAGAGACCTTTTTTGTAGAGAATTAAGTTTCCTACTTTTCATGTTCTATGATATTTTTTGATCAGATGCGTAGTTCTCGAGATATATCAAGATATTTAAAAGTTCCGAAGCCGCACCAACATAATAGAGATACAGAAACACCGTGGCCCCTTTCTTTGAGATAACTCTGCACTATTGCGAGCTGCAAATGCCACTTCCAGCTTAGCTGTGCAGAAGAAGAACAACAAGAAGAAGAAATATCTCGAAATATGTCCGTCAGGCCCCTTCCCTTGAGATATATCTGCAAATATCTCGGAAACGAAGCGAGCTATGGCAAAATGTTAAGACACCTTTTTTGTAGAGAACTATGTTTCCTACTTTTTATGTTCTATGATATTTTTTGATCAGACGCGTAGCTCTCGATATATATCAAGATATTTAAAAGTTCCGAAGCCGCACCAACATAATAGAGATACAGAAACAGCGTGGCCCCTTTCTTTGAGATATCTCTGCACTATTGCGACCTGCAAATGCCACTTCCAGCTTAGCTGCGCAGAAGAACAACAAGAAGAAGAAATATCTCGAAATATGTCCGTCAGGCCCCTTCCCTTGAGATAAATCTGCAAATATCTCGGAAACGAAGCGAGCTATGGCAAAATGTTAAGAGACCTTATTTGTAGAGAATTAAGTTTCCTACTTTTTATGTTCTATGATATTTTTTGATCAGATGCGTAGTTCTCGAGATATATCAAGATATTTAAAAGTTCCGAAACCGCACCAACATAATAGAGATACAGAAACACCGTGGCCCCTTTCTTTGAGATAACTCTGCACTAGTGCGAGCCGCAAATGCCACTTCCAGCTTAGCTGTGCAGAAGAAGAACAACAAGAAGAAGAAATATCTCGAAATATGTCCGTCAGGCCCCTTCCCTTGAGATAAATCTGCAAATATCTCGGAAACGAAGCGAGCTATGGCAAAATGTTAAGAGACCTTTTTTGTAGAGAATTAAGTTTCCTACTTTTTATGTTCTATGATATTTTTTGATCAGATGCGTAGTTCTCGAGATATATCAAGATATTTAAAAGTTCCGAAGCCGCACCAACATAATAGAGATACAGAAACACCGTGGCCCCTTTCTTTGAGATAACTCTGCACTATTGCGAGCTGCAAATGCCACTTCCAGCTTAGCTGTGCAGAAGAAGAACATCAAGAAGAAGAAATATCTCGAAATATGTCCGTCAGGCCCCTTCCCTTGTGATAAATCTGCAAATATCTCGGAAACCAAGCGAGCTATGGCAAAATGTTAAGAGACCTTTTTTGTAGAGAATTAAGTTTCCTACTTTTTATGTTCTATGATATTTTTTGATCAGATGCGTAGTTCTCGAGATATATCAAGATATTTAAAAGTTCCGAAGCCGCACCAACATAATAGAGATACAGAAACACCGTGGCCCCTTTCTTTGAGATAACTCTGCACTATTGCGAGCTGTAAATGCCACTTCCAGCTTAGCTGTGCAGAAGAAGAACAACAAGAAGAAGAAATATCTCGAAATATGTCCGTCAGGCCCCTGCCCTTGAGATATATCTGCAAATATCTCGGAAACGAAGCGAGCTATGGCAAAATGTTAAGAGACGTTTTTTGTAGAGAATTATGTTTCCTACAATTTAAGTTCTATGATATTTTTTGATCAGAAGCGTAGTTTTCGAGATATATCGAGATATTTAAAAGTTCCGAAGCCGCACCAACATAATAGAGATACAGAAACACCGTGGCCCCTTTCTTTGAGATAACTCTGCACTAGTGCGAGCCGCAAATGCCACTTCCAGCTTAGCTGTGCAGAAGAAGAACAACAAGAAGAAGAAATATCTCGAAATATGTCCGTCAGGCCCCTTCCCTTGAGATAAATCTGCAAATATCTCGGAAACGAAGCGAGCTATGGCAAAATGTTAAGAGACCTTTTTTGTAGAGAATTAAGTTTCCTACTTTTCATGTTCTATGATATTTTTTGATCAGATGCGTAGTTCTCGAGATATATCAAGATATTTAAAAGTTCCGAAGCCGCACCAACATAATAGAGATACAGAAACACCGTGGCCCCTTTCTTTGAGATAACTCTGCACTATTGCGAGCTGCAAATGCCACTTCCAGCTTAGCTGTGCAGAAGAAGAACAACAAGAAGAAGAAATATCTCGAAATATGTCCGTCAGGCCCCTTCCCTTGAGATATATCTGCAAATATCTCGGAAACGAAGCGAGCTATGGCAAAATGTTAAGACACCTTTTTTGTAGAGAACTATGTTTCCTACTTTTTATGTTCTATGATATTTTTTGATCAGACGCGTAGCTCTCGATATATATCAAGATATTTAAAAGTTCCGAAGCCGCACCAACATAATAGAGATACAGAAACAGCGTGGCCCCTTTCTTTGAGATATCTCTGCACTATTGCGACCTGCAAATGCCACTTCCAGCTTAGCTGCGCAGAAGAACAACAAGAAGAAGAAATATCTCGAAATATGTCCGTCAGGCCCCTTCCCTTGAGATAAATCTGCAAATATCTCGGAAACGAAGCGAGCTATGGCAAAATGTTAAGAGACCTTATTTGTAGAGAATTAAGTTTCCTACTTTTTATGTTCTATGATATTTTTTGATCAGATGCGTAGTTCTCGAGATATATCAAGATATTTAAAAGTTCCGAAACCGCACCAACATAATAGAGATACAGAAACACCGTGGCCCCTTTCTTTGAGATAACTCTGCACTAGTGCGAGCCGCAAATGCCACTTCCAGCTTAGCTGTGCAGAAGAAGAACAACAAGAAGAAGAAATATCTCGAAATATGTCCGTCAGGCCCCTTCCCTTGAGATAAATCTGCAAATATCTCGGAAACGAAGCGAGCTATGGCAAAATGTTAAGAGACCTTTTTTGTAGAGAATTAAGTTTCCTACTTTTTATGTTCTATGATATTTTTTGATCAGATGCGTAGTTCTCGAGATATATCAAGATATTTAAAAGTTCCGAAGCCGCACCAACATAATAGAGATACAGAAACACCGTGGCCCCTTTCTTTGAGATAACTCTGCACTATTGCGAGCTGCAAATGCCACTTCCAGCTTAGCTGTGCAGAAGAAGAACATCAAGAAGAAGAAATATCTCGAAATATTTCCGTCAGGCCCCTTCCCTTGTGATAAATCTGCAAATATCTCGGAAACCAAGCGAGCTATGGCAAAATGTTAAGAGACCTTTTTTGTAGAGAATTAAGTTTCCTACTTTTTATGTTCTATGATATTTTTTGATCAGATGCGTAGTTCTCGAGATATATCAAGATATTTAAAAGTTCCGAAGCCGCACCAACATAATAGAGATACAGAAACACCGTGGCCCCTTTCTTTGAGATAACTCTGCACTATTGCGAGCTGTAAATGCCACTTCCAGCTTAGCTGTGCAGAAGAAGAACAACAAGAAGAAGAAATATCTCGAAATATGTCCGTCAGGCCCCTGCCCTTGAGATATATCTGCAAATATCTCGGAAACGAAGCGAGCTATGGCAAAATGTTAAGAGACGTTTTTTGTAGAGAATTATGTTTCCTACAATTTAAGTTCTATGATATTTTTTGATCAGAAGCGTAGTTTTCGAGATATATCGAGATATTTAAAAGTTCCGAAGCCGCACCAACATAATAGAGATACAGAAACACCGTGGCCCCTTTCTTTGAGATAACTCTGCACTAGTGCGAGCCGCAAATGCCACTTCCAGCTTAGCTGTGCAGAAGAAGAACAACAAGAAGAAGAAATATCTCGAAATATGTCCGTCAGGCCCCTTCCCTTGAGATAAATCTGCAAATATCTCGGAAACGAAGCGAGCTATGGCAAAATGTTAAGAGACCTTTTTTGTAGAGAATTAAGTTTCCTACTTTTCATGTTCTATGATATTTTTTGATCAGATGCGTAGTTCTCGAGATATATCAAGATATTTAAAAGTTCCGAAGCCGCACCAACATAATAGAGATACAGAAACACCGTGGCCCCTTTCTTTGAGATAACTCTGCACTATTGCGAGCTGCAAATGCCACTTCCAGCTTAGCTGTGCAGAAGAAGAACAACAAGAAGAAGAAATATCTCGAAATATGTCCGTCAGGCCCCTTCCCTTGAGATATATCTGCAAATATCTCGGAAACGAAGCGAGCTATGGCAAAATGTTAAGACACCTTTTTTGTAGAGAACTATGTTTCCTACTTTTTATGTTCTATGATATTTTTTGATCAGACGCGTAGCTCTCGATATATATCAAGATATTTAAAAGTTCCGAAGCCGCACCAACATAATAGAGATACAGAAACAGCGTGGCCCCTTTCTTTGAGATATCTCTGCACTATTGCGACCTGCAAATGCCACTTCCAGCTTAGCTGCGCAGAAGAACAACAAGAAGAAGAAATATCTCGAAATATGTCCGTCAGGCCCCTTCCCTTGAGATAAATCTGCAAATATCTCGGAAACGAAGCGAGCTATGGCAAAATGTTAAGAGACCTTATTTGTAGAGAATTAAGTTTCCTACTTTTTATGTTCTATGATATTTTTTGATCAGATGCGTAGTTCTCGAGATATATCAAGATATTTAAAAGTTCCGAAACCGCACCAACATAATAGAGATACAGAAACACCGTGGCCCCTTTCTTTGAGATAACTCTGCACTAGTGCGAGCCGCAAATGCCACTTCCAGCTTAGCTGTGCAGAAGAAGAACAACAAGAAGAAGAAATATCTCGAAATATGTCCGTCAGGCCCCTTCCCTTGAGATAAATCTGCAAATATCTCGGAAACGAAGCGAGCTATGGCAAAATGTTAAGAGACCTTTTTTGTAGAGAATTAAGTTTCCTACTTTTTATGTTCTATGATATTTTTTGATCAGATGCGTAGTTCTCGAGATATATCAAGATATTTAAAAGTTCCGAAGCCGCACCAACATAATAGAGATACAGAAACACCGTGGCCCCTTTCTTTGAGATAACTCTGCACTATTGCGAGCTGCAAATGCCACTTCCAGCTTAGCTGTGCAGAAGAAGAACATCAAGAAGAAGAAATATCTCGAAATATGTCCGTCAGGCCCCTTCCCTTGTGATAAATCTGCAAATATCTCGGAAACCAAGCGAGCTATGGCAAAATGTTAAGAGACCTTTTTTGTAGAGAATTAAGTTTCCTACTTTTTATGTTCTATGATATTTTTTGATCAGATGCGTAGTTCTCGAGATATATCAAGATATTTAAAAGTTCCGAAGCCGCACCAACATAATAGAGATACAGAAACACCGTGGCCCCTTTCTTTGAGATAACTCTGCACTATTGCGAGCTGTAAATGCCACTTCCAGCTTAGCTGTGCAGAAGAAGAACAACAAGAAGAAGAAATATCTCGAAATATGTCCGTCAGGCCCCTGCCCTTGAGATATATCTGCAAATATCTCGGAAACGAAGCGAGCTATGGCAAAATGTTAAGAGACGTTTTTTGTAGAGAATTATGTTTCCTACAATTTAAGTTCTATGATATTTTTTGATCAGAAGCGTAGTTTTCGAGATATATCGAGATATTTAAAAGTTCCGAAGCCGCACCAACATAATAGAGATACAGAAACACCGTGGCCCCTTTCTTTGAGATAACTCTGCACTAGTGCGAGCCGCAAATGCCACTTCCAGCTTAGCTGTGCAGAAGAAGAACAACAAGAAGAAGAAATATCTCGAAATATGTCCGTCAGGCCCCTTCCCTTGAGATAAATCTGCAAATATCTCGGAAACGAAGCGAGCTATGGCAAAATGTTAAGAGACCTTTTTTGTAGAGAATTAAGTTTCCTACTTTTCATGTTCTATGATATTTTTTGATCAGATGCGTAGTTCTCGAGATATATCAAGATATTTAAAAGTTCCGAAGCCGCACCAACATAATAGAGATACAGAAACACCGTGGCCCCTTTCTTTGAGATAACTCTGCACTATTGCGAGCTGCAAATGCCACTTCCAGCTTAGCTGTGCAGAAGAAGAACAACAAGAAGAAGAAATATCTCGAAATATGTCCGTCAGGCCCCTTCCCTTGAGATATATCTGCAAATATCTCGGAAACGAAGCGAGCTATGGCAAAATGTTAAGACACCTTTTTTGTAGAGAACTATGTTTCCTACTTTTTATGTTCTATGATATTTTTTGATCAGACGCGTAGCTCTCGATATATATCAAGATATTTAAAAGTTCCGAAGCCGCACCAACATAATAGAGATACAGAAACAGCGTGGCCCCTTTCTTTGAGATATCTCTGCACTATTGCGACCTGCAAATGCCACTTCCAGCTTAGCTGCGCAGAAGAACAACAAGAAGAAGAAATATCTCGAAATATGTCCGTCAGGCCCCTTCCCTTGAGATAAATCTGCAAATATCTCGGAAACGAAGCGAGCTATGGCAAAATGTTAAGAGACCTTATTTGTAGAGAATTAAGTTTCCTACTTTTTATGTTCTATGATATTTTTTGATCAGATGCGTAGTTCTCGAGATATATCAAGATATTTAAAAGTTCCGAAACCGCACCAACATAATAGAGATACAGAAACACCGTGGCCCCTTTCTTTGAGATAACTCTGCACTAGTGCGAGCCGCAAATGCCACTTCCAGCTTAGCTGTGCAGAAGAAGAACAACAAGAAGAAGAAATATCTCGAAATATGTCCGTCAGGCCCCTTCCCTTGAGATAAATCTGCAAATATCTCGGAAACCAAGCGAGCTATGGCAAAATGTTAAGAGACCTTTTTTGTAGAGAATTAAGTTTCCTACTTTTTATGTTCTATGATATTTTTTGATCAGATGCGTAGTTCTCAAGATATATCAAGATATTTAAAAGTTCCGAAGCCGCACCAACATAATAGAGATACAGAAACACCGTGGCCCCTTTCTTTGAGATAACTCTGCACTATTGCGAGCTGTAAATGCCACTTCCAGCTTAGCTGTGCAGAAGAAGAACAACAAGAAGAAGAAATATCTCGAAATATGTCCGTCAGGCCCCTTCCCTTGAGATATATCTGCAAATATCTCGGAAACGAAGCGAGCTATGACAAAATGTTAAGACCTTTTTTGTAGAGAATTATGTCTCCTACAATTTATGTTCTATGATATTTTTTGATCAGAAGCGTAGTTTTCGAGATATATCGAGATATGTAAAAGTTCCGAAGCCGCACCAACATAATAGAGATACAGAAACACCGTGGCCCCTTTCTTTGGGATAACTCTGCACTCTTGCGAGCTGCAAATGCCACTTCCAGCTTAGCTGTGCAGAAGAAGAACAACAAGAAGAAGAAATATCTCGAAATATGTCCGTCAGGCCACTTCCCTTGAGATAAATCTGCAAATATCTCGGAAACGGAGCGAGCTATGGCAAAATGTTAAGAGACCTTTTTTGTAGAGAATTAAGTTTCCTACTTTTCATGTTCTATGATATTTTTTGATCAGATGCGTAGTTCTCGAGATATATCAAGATATTTAAAAGTTCCGAAGCAGCACCAACATAATAGAGATACAGAAACAGCGTGGCCCCTTTCTTTGAGATAACTCTGCACTATTGCGAGCTGTAAATGCCACTTCCAGCTTAGCTGTGCAGAAGAAGAACAACAAGAAGAAGAAATATCTCGAAATATGTCCGTCAGGCCAGTTCCTTTGAGCTGAATCTGCAAATATCTCGGAAACGAAGCGAGCTATGGCAAAATGTTAAGAGACCTTTTTTGTAGAGAATTAAGTTTCCTACTTTTTATGTTCTATGATATTTTTTGATCAGAAGCGTAGTTTTCGAGATATATCGAGATATTTAAAAGTTCCGAAGACGCACCAACATAATAGAGATACAGAAACACCGTGGCCCCTTTCTTTGAGATAACTGTGCACTAGTGCGAGCCGCAAATGCCACTTCCAGCTTAGCTGTGCAGAAGAAGAACAACAAGAAGAAGAAATATCTCGAAATATGTCCGTCAGGCCAGTTCCTTTGAGCTGAATCTGCAAATATCTCGGAAACGAAGCGAGCTATGGCAAAATGTTAAGAGACGTTTTTTGTAGAGAATTATGTTTCCTACAATTTATGTTCTATGATATTTTTTGATCAGAAGCGTAGTTTTCGAGATATATCGAGATATTTAAAAGTTCCGAAGACGCAACAACATAGTAGAGATACAGAAACACCGTGGCCCCTTCTTTGAGATAACTGTGCACTAGTGCGAGCCGCAAGTGCCACTTCCAGCTTAGCTGTGCAGAAGAAGAACAACAAGAAGAAGAAATATCTCGAAATATGTCCGTCAGGCCCCTTCCCTTGAGATATATCTGCAAATATCTCGGAAACGAAGCGAGCTATGGCAAAATGCTAAGAGACCGTTTTTGTAGAGAATTAAGTTTCCTACTTTTTATGTTCTATGATATTTTTTGATCAGACGCGTAGTTCTCGAGATATATCAAGATATTTAAAAGTTCCGAAGCCGCACCAACATAATAGAGATACAGAAACACCGTGGCCCCTTTCTTTGAGATAACTCTGCACTATTGCGAGCTGCAAATGCCACTTCCAGCTTAGCTGTGCAGAAGAAGAACAACAAGAAGAAGAAATATCTCGAAATATGTCCGTCAGGCCCCTTCCCTTGAGATAAATCTGCAAATATCTCGGAAACGAAGAGAGCTATGGCAAAATGTTAAGAGACCTTTTTTGTAGAGAATTAAGTTTCCTACTTTTCATGTTCTATGATATTTTTTGATCAGATGCGTAGTTCTCGAGATATATCAAGATATTTTAAAGTTCCGAAGCCGCACCAACATAATAGAGATACAGAAACACCGTGGCCCCTTTCGTTGAGACAACTCTGCACTAGTGCGAGCCGTAAATGCCACTTCCAGCTTAGCTGTGCAGAAGAAGAACAACAAGAAGAAGAAATATCTCGAAATATGTCCGTCAGGCCCCTTCCCTTGAGATAAATCTGCAAATATCTCGGAAACGAAGCGAGCTATGGCAAAATGTTAAGAGACCTTTTTTGTAGAGAATTATGTTTCCTACTTTTTATGTTCTATGATATTTTTTGATCAGATGCGTAGTTCTCGAGATATATCAAGATATTTAAAAGTTCCGAAGCCGCACCAACATAATAGAGATACAGAAACACCGTGGCCCCTTTCTTTGAGATAACTCTGCACTATTGCGAGCTGCAAATGCCACTTCCAGCTTAGCTGTGCAGAGGAAGAACAACAAGAAGAAGAAGTATCTCGAAATATGTCCGTCAGGCCCGTTCCTTTGAGCTGAATCTGCAAATATCTCGGAAACGAAGCGAGCTATGGCAAAATGTTAAGAGACGTTTTTTGTAGAGAATTATGTTTCCTACAATTTATGTTGTATGATATTTTTCGATCAGAGGCGTAGTTATCGAGATATATCAAGATATTTAAAAGTTCCGAAGCCGCACCAACATAATAGAGATACAGAAACACCGTGGCCCCTTTCTTTGAGATAACTCTGCACGATTGCGAGCTGGAAATGCCACTTCCAGTTTAGCTGTGCAGAAAAAGAACAACAAGAAGAAGAAATATCTCGAAATATGTCCATCAGGACCCTTCCCTTGAGATAAATCTGCAAATATCTCGGAAACGAAGCGAGCTATGGCAAAATGTTAAGAGACCTTTTTTGTAGAGAATTATGTCTCCTACAATTTATGTTCTATGATATTTTTTGATCAGAAGCGTAGTTTTCGAGATATATCGAGATATGTAAAAGTTCCGAAGCCGCACCAACATAATAGAGATACAGAAACACCGTGGCCCCTTTCTTTGTTATAACTCTGCACTCTTGCGAGCTGCAAATGCCACTTCCAGCTTAGCTGTGCAGAAGAAGAACAACAAGAAGAAGAAATATCTCGAAATATGTCCGTCAGGCCACTTCCCTTGAGATAAATCTGCAAATATCTCCTAAACGAAGCGAGCTATGGCAAAATGTTAAGAGACCTTTTTTGTAGAGAATTAAGTTTCCTGCTTTTTATGTTCGATGATATTTTTTGATCAGATGCGTAGTTCTCGAGATATATCAAGATATTTAAAAGTTCCGAAGCTGCACCAACATAATAGAGGTACAGAAACACCGTGGCCTCTTTCTTTGAGATAACTCTGCACTATTGCGAGCTGCAAATGCCACTTCGAGCTTAGCTGTGCAGAAGAAGAACAACAAGAAGAAGAAATATCTCGAAATATGTCCGTCAGGCCCCTTCCCTTGAGATAAATCTGCAAATATCTCGGAAACGAAGAGAGCTATGGCAAAATGTTAAGAGACCTTTTTTGTAGAGAATTAGGTTTCCTACTTTTCATGTTCTATGATATTTTTTGATCAGATGCGTAGTTCTCGAGATATATCAAGATATTTAAAAGTTCCGAAGCAGCACCAACATAATAGAGATACAGAAACAGCGTGGCCCCTTTCTTTGAGATAACTCTGCACTATTGCGAGCTGTAAATGCCACTTCCAGCTTAGCTGTGCAGAAGAAGAACAACAAGAAGAAGAAATATCTCGAAATATGTCCGTCAGGCCCCTTCCCTTGAGATAAATATGCAAATATCTCGGACACGAAGCGAGCTATGGCAAAATGTTAAGAGACCTTTTTTGTAGAGAATTAAGTTTCCTACTTTTTATGTTCTATGATATTTTTTGATCAGATGCGTAGTTCTCGAGATATATCAAGATATTTAAAAGTTCCGAAGCCGCACCAACATAATAGAGATACAGAAACACCGTGGCCCCTTTCTTTGAGATAACTCTGCACTATTGCGAGCTGCAAATGCCACTTCCAGCTTAGCTGTGCAGAGGAAGAACAACAAGAAGAAGAAATATCTCGAAATATGTCCGTCAGGCCAGTTCCTTTGAGCTGAATCTGCAAATATCTCGGAAACGAAACGAGCTATGGCAAAATGTTAAGAGACCTTTTTTGTAGAGAATTATGTTTCCTACAATTTAGGTTCTATGATATTTTTTGATCAGAAGCGTAGTTTTCGAGATATATCGAGATATTTAAAAGTTCCGAAGACGCACCAACATAGTAGAGATACAGAAACACCGTGGCCCCTTCTTTGAGATAACTGTGCACTAGTGCGAGCCGCAAGTGCCACTTCCAGCTTAGCTGTGCAGAAGAAGAACAACAAGAAGAAGAAATATCTCGAAATATGTCCGTCAGGCCCCTTCCCTTGAGATATATCTGCAAATATCTCGGAAACGAAGCGAGCTATGGCAAAATGCTAAGAGACCGTTTTTGTAGAGAATTAAGTTTCCTACTTTTTATGTTCTATGATATTTTTTGATCAGACGCGTAGTTCTCGAGATATATCAAGATATTTAAAAGTTCCGAAGCCGCACCAACATAATAGAGATACAGAAACACCGTGGCCCCTTTCTTTGAGATAACTCTGCACTATTGCGAGCTGCAAATGCCACTTCCAGCTTAGCTGTGCAGAAGAAGAACAACAAGAAGAAGAAATATCTCGAAATATGTCCGTCAGGCCCCTTCCCTTGAGATAAATCTGCAAATATCTCGGAAACGAAGAGAGCTATGGCAAAATGTTAAGAGACCTTTTTTGTAGAGAATTAAGTTTCCTACTTTTCATGTTCTATGATATTTTTTGATCAGATGCGTAGTTCTCGAGATATATCAAGATATTTTAAAGTTCCGAAGCCGCACCAACATAATAGAGATACAGAAACACCGTGGCCCCTTTCGTTGAGACAACTCTGCACTAGTGCGAGCCGTAAATGCCACTTCCAGCTTAGCTGTGCAGAAGAAGAACAACAAGAAGAAGAAATATCTCGAAATATGTCCGTCAGGCCCCTTCCCTTGAGATAAATCTGCAAATATCTCGGAAACGAAGCGAGCTATGGCAAAATGTTAAGAGACCTTTTTTGTAGAGAATTATGTTTCCTACTTTTTATGTTCTATGATATTTTTTGATCAGATGCGTAGTTCTCGAGATATATCAAGATATTTAAAAGTTCCGAAGCCGCACCAACATAATAGAGATACAGAAACACCGTGGCCCCTTTCTTTGAGATAACTCTGCACTATTGCGAGCTGCAAATGCCACTTCCAGCTTAGCTGTGCAGAGGAAGAACAACAAGAAGAAGAAGTATCTCGAAATATGTCCGTCAGGCCCGTTCCTTTGAGCTGAATCTGCAAATATCTCGGAAACGAAGCGAGCTATGGCAAAATGTTAAGAGACGTTTTTTGTAGAGAATTATGTTTCCTACAATTTATGTTGTATGATATTTTTCGATCAGAGGCGTAGTTATCGAGATATATCAAGATATTTAAAAGTTCCGAAGCCGCACCAACATAATAGAGATACAGAAACACCGTGGCCCCTTTCTTTGAGATAACTCTGCACGATTGCGAGCTGGAAATGCCACTTCCAGTTTAGCTGTGCAGAAAAAGAACAACAAGAAGAAGAAATATCTCGAAATATGTCCATCAGGACCCTTCCCTTGAGATAAATCTGCAAATATCTCGGAAACGAAGCGAGCTATGGCAAAATGTTAAGAGACCTTTTTTGTAGAGAATTATGTCTCCTACAATTTATGTTCTATGATATTTTTTGATCAGAAGCGTAGTTTTCGAGATATATCGAGATATGTAAAAGTTCCGAAGCCGCACCAACATAATAGAGATACAGAAACACCGTGGCCCCTTTCTTTGTTATAACTCTGCACTCTTGCGAGCTGCAAATGCCACTTCCAGCTTAGCTGTGCAGAAGAAGAACAACAAGAAGAAGAAATATCTCGAAATATGTCCGTCAGGCCACTTCCCTTGAGATAAATCTGCAAATATCTCCTAAACGAAGCGAGCTATGGCAAAATGTTAAGAGACCTTTTTTGTAGAGAATTAAGTTTCCTGCTTTTTATGTTCGATGATATTTTTTGATCAGATGCGTAGTTCTCGAGATATATCAAGATATTTAAAAGTTCCGAAGCTGCACCAACATAATAGAGGTACAGAAACACCGTGGCCCCTTTCTTTGAGATAACTCTGCACTATTGCGAGCTGTAAATGCCACTTCCAGCTTAGCTGTGCAGAAGAAGAACAACAAGAAGAAGAAATATCTCGAAATATGTCCGTCAGGCCCCTTCCCTTGAGATAAATATGCAAATATCTCGGAAACGAAGCGAGCTATGGCAAAATGTTAAGAGACCTTTTTTGTAGAGAATTATGTCTCCTACAATTTATGTTCTATGATATTTTTTGATCAGAAGCGTAGTTTTCGAGATATATCGAGATATGTAAAAGTTCCGAAGCCGCACCAACATAATAGAGATACAGAAACACCGTGGCCCCTTTCTTTGGGATAACTCTGCACTCTTGCGAGCTGCAAATGCCACTTCCAGCTTAGCTGTGCAGAAGAAGAACAACAAGAAGAAGAAATATCTCGAAATATGTCCGTCAGGCCACTTCCCTTGAGATAAATCTGCAAATATCTCGGAAACGAAGCGAGCTATGGCAAAATGTTAAGAGACCTTTTTTGTAGAGAATTAAGTTTCCTGCTTTTTATGTTCGATGATATTTTTTGATCAGATGCGTAGTTCTCGAGATATATCAAGATATTTAAAAGTTCCGAAGCTGCACCAACATAATAGAGGTACAGAAACACCGTGGCCTCTTTCTTTGAGATAACTCTGCACTATTGCGAGCTGCAAATGCCACTTCGAGCTTAGCTGTGCAGAAGAAGAACAACAAGAAGAAGAAATATCTCGAAATATGTCCGTCAGGCCCCTTCCCTTGAGATAAATATGCAAATATCTCGGAAACGAAGCGAGCTATGGCAAAATGTTAAGAGACCTTTTTTGTAGAGAATTATGTCTCCTACAATTTATGTTCTATGATATTTTTTGATCAGAAGCGTAGTTTTCGAGATATATCGAGATATGTAAAAGTTCCGAAGCCGCACCAACATAATAGAGATACAGAAACACCGTGGCCCCTTTCTTTGGGATAACTCTGCACTCTTGCGAGCTGCAAATGCCACTTCCAGCTTAGCTGTGCAGAAGAAGAACAACAAGAAGAAGAAATATCTCGAAATATGTCCGTCAGGCCACTTCCCTTGAGATAAATCTGCAAATATCTCGGAAACGAAGCGAGCTATGGCAAAATGTTAAGAGACCTTTTTTGTAGAGAATTAAGTTTCCTGCTTTTTATGTTCGATGATATTTTTTGATCAGATGCGTAGTTCTCGAGATATATCAAGATATTTAAAAGTTCCGAAGCTGCACCAACATAATAGAGGTACAGAAACACCGTGGCCTCTTTCTTTGAGATAACTCTGCACTATTGCGAGCTGCAAATGCCACTTCGAGCTTAGCTGTGCAGAAGAAGAACAACAAGAAGAAGAAATATCTCGAAATATGTCCGTCAGGCCCCTTCCCTTGAGATAAATCTGCAAATATCTCGGAAACGAAGAGAGCTATGGCAAAATGTTAAGAGACCTTTTTTGTAGAGAATTAAGTTTCCTACTTTTCATGTTCTATGATATTTTTTGATCAGATGCGTAGTTCTCGAGATATATCAAGATATTTAAAAGTTCCGAAGCAGCACCAACATAATAGAGATACAGAAACAGCGTGGCCCCTTTCTTTGAGATAACTCTGCACTATTGCGAGCTGTAAATGCCACTTCCAGCTTAGCTGTGCAGAAGGAGAACAACAAGAAGAAGAAATATCTCGAAATATGTCCGTCAGGCCCCTTCCCTTGAGATAAATATGCAAATATCTCGGACACGAAGCGAGCTATGGCAAAATGTTAAGAGACCTTTTTTGTAGAGAATTAAGTTTCCTACTTTTTATGTTCTATGATATTTTTTGATCAGATGCGTAGTTCTCGAGATATATCAAGATATTTAAAAGTTCCGAAGCCGCACCAACATAATAGAGATACAGAAACACCGTGGCCCCTTTCTTTGAGATAACTCTGCACTATTGCGAGCTGCAAATGCCACTTCCAGCTTAGCTGTGCAGAGGAAGAACAACAAGAAGAAGAAATATCTCGAAATATGTCCGTCAGGCCAGTTCCTTTGAGCTGAATCTGCAAATATCTCGGAAACGAAACGAGCTATGGCAAAATGTTAAGAGACCTTTTTTGTAGAGAATTATGTTTCCTACAATTTATGTTCTATGATATTTTTTGATCAGAAGCGTAGTTTTCGAGATATATCGAGATATTTAAAAGTTCCGAAGACGCACCAACATAATAGAGATACAGAAACACCGTGGCCCCTTTCTTTGAGATAACTCTGCACTAGTGCGAGCCGCAAATGCCACTTCCAGTTTAGCTGTGCAGAAGAAGAACAACAAGAAGAAGAAATATCTCGAAATATGTCCGTCAGGCCACTTCCCTTGAGATAAATCTGCAAATATCTCGGAAACGAAGCGAGCTATGGCAAAATGTTAAGAGACCTTTTTTGTAGAGAATTAAGTTTCCTACTTTTTATGTTCAATGATATTTTTTGATCAGATGCGTAGTTCTCGAGATATATCAAGATATTTAAAAGTTCCGAAGCTGCACCAACATAATAGAGGTACAGAAACACCGTGGCCTCTTTCTTTGAGATAACTCTGCACTATTGCGAGCTGCAAATGCCACTTCGAGCTTAGCTGTGCAGAAGAAGAACAACAAGAAGAAGAAATATCTCGAAATATGTCCGTCAGGCCCCTTCCCTTGAGATAAATCTGCAAATATCTCGGAAACGAAGAGAGCTATGGCAAAATGTTAAGAGACCTTTTTTGTAGAGAATTAAGTTTCCTACGTTTCATGTTCTATGATATTTTTTGATCAGATGCGTAGTTCTCGAGATATATCAAGATATTTAAAAGTTCCGAAGCAGCACCAACATAATAGAGATACAGAAACACCGTGGCCCCTTTCTTTGAGATAACTCTGCACTATTGCGAGCTGTAAATGCCACTTCCAGCTTAGCTGTGCAGAAGAAGAACAACAAGAAGAAGAAATATCTCGAAATATGTCCGTCAGGCCCCTTCCCTTGAGATAAATATGCAAATATCTCGGAAACGAAGCGAGCTATGGCAAAATGTTAAGAGACCTTTTTTGTAGAGAATTAAGTTTCCTACTTTTTATGTTCTATGATATTTTTTGATCAGTTGCGTAGTTCTCGAGATATATCAAGATATTTAAAAGTTCCGAAGCCGCACCAACATAATAGAGATACAGAAACACCGTGGCCCCTTTCTTTGAGAAAACTCTGCACTATTGCGAGCTGCAAATGCCACTTCCAGCTTAGCTGTGCAGAGGAAGAACAACAAGAAGAAGAAATATCTCGAAATATGTCCGTCAGGCCAGTTCCTTTGAGCTGAATCTGCAAATATCTCGGAAACGAAACGAGCTATGGCAAAATGTTAAGAGACGTTTTTTGTAGAGAATTATGTTTCCTACAATTTATGTTCTATGATATTTTTTGATCAGAAGCGTAGTTTTCGAGATATATCGAGATATTTAAAAGTTCCGAAGACGCACCAACATTATAGAGATACAGAAACACCGTGGCCCCTTTCTTTGAGATAACTCTGCACTAGTGCGAGCCGCAAATGCCACTTCCAGCTTAGCTGTGCAGAAGAAGAACAACAAGAAGAAGAAATATCTCGAAATATGTCCATCAGGCCCCTTCCCTTGAGATATATCTGCAAATATCTCGGAAACGAAGAGAGCTATGGCAAAATGTTAACAGACCTTTTTTGTAGAGAATTAAGTTTCCCACTTTTCATGTTCTATGATATTTTTTGATCGGATGCGTAGTTCTCGAGATATATCAAGATATTTAAAAGTTCCGAAGCCGCACCAACATAATAGAGATACAGAAACACCGTGGCCCCTTTCTTTGAGATAACTCTGCACTATTGCGAGCTGCAAATGCCACTTCCAGCTTAGCTGTGCAGAGGAAGAACAACAAGAAGAAAAAATATCTCGAAATATGTCCGTCAGGCCAGTTCCTTTGAGGTGAATCTGCAAATATCTCGGAAACGAAACGAGCTATGGCAAAATGTTAAGAGACGTTTTTTGTAGAGAATTATGTTTCCTACAATTTATGTTCTATGATATTTTTTGATCAGAAGCGTAGTTTTCGAGATATATCGAGATATTTAAAAGTTCCGAAGCCGCACCAACATAATAGAGATACAGAAACACCGTGGCCCCTTTCTTTGAGATAACTCTGCACTAGTGCGAGCCGCAAATGCCACTTCCAGCTTAGCTGTGCAGAAGAAGAACAACAAGAAGAAGAAATATCTCGAAATATGTCCGTCAGGCCCCTTCCCTTGAGATAAATATGCAAATATCTCGGAAACGAAGCGAGCTATGGCAAAATGTTAAGCGACCTTTTTTGTAGAGAATTAAGTTTCCTACTTTTTATGTTCTATGATATTTTTTGATCAGATGCGTAGTTCTCGAGATATATCAAGATATTTAAAAGTTCCGAAGCCGCACCAACATAATAGAGATACAGAAACACCGTGGCCCCTTTCTTTGAGATAACTCTGCACTATTGCGAGCTGCAAATGCCACTTCCAGCTTAGCTGTGCAGAAGAAGAACAACAAGAAGAAGAAATATCTCGAAATATGTCCGTCAGGCCCCTTCCCTTGAGATATATCTGCAAATATCTCGGAAACGAAGAGAGCTACGGCAAAATGTTAAGAGACCTTTTTTGTAGAGAATTAAGTTTCCTACTTTTCATGTTCCATGATATTTTTTGATCAGATGCGTAGTTCTCGAGATATATCAAGATATTTAAAAGTTCCGAAGCCGCACCAACGTAATAGAGATACAGAAACACCGTGGCCCCTTTCTTTGAGATAACTCTGCACTATTGCGAGCTGTAAATGCCACTTCCAGCTTAGCTGTGCAGAAGAAGAACAACAAGAAGAAGAAATATCTCGAAATATGTCCATCAGGACCCTTCCCTTGAGATAAATCTGCAAATATCTCGGAAACGAAATGAGCTATGGCAAAATGTTAAGAGACCTTTTTTGTAGAGAATTATGTTTCCTACAATTTATGTTCTATGATATTTTTTGATCAGAAGCGTAGTTTTCGAGATATATCGAGATATGTAAAAGTTCCGAAGCCGCACCAACATAATAGAGATACAGAAACACCGTGGCCCCTTTCTTTGGGATAACTCTGCACTCTTGCGAGCTGCAAATGCCACTTCCAGCTTAGCTGTGCAGAAGAAGAACCACAAGAAGAAGAAATATCTCGAAATATGTCCGTCAGGCCACTTCCCTTGAGATAAATCTGCAAATATCTCGGAAACGAAGCGAGCTATGGCAAAATGTTAAGAGACCTTTTTTGTAGAGAATTAAGTTTCCTACTTTTTATGTTCTATGATATTTTTTGATCAGATGCGTAGTTCTCGAGATATATCAAGATATTTAAAAGTTCCGAAGCCGCACCAACATAATAGAGATACAGAAACACCGTGGCCCCTTTCTTTGAGATAACTCTGCACTATTGCGAGCTGCAAATGCCACTTCCAGCTTAGCTGTGCAGAGGAAGAACAACAAGAAGAAAAAATATCTCGAAATATGTCCGTCAGGCCAGTTCCTTTGAGGTGAATCTGCAAATATCTCGGAAACGAAACGAGCTATGGCAAAATGTTAAGAGACGTTTTTTGTAGAGAATTATGTTTCCTACAATTTATGTTCTATGATATTTTTTGATCAGAAGCGTAGTTTTCGAGATATATCGAGATATTTAAAAGTTCCGAAGACGCACCAACATAATAGAGATACAGAAACACCGTGGCCCCTTTCTTTGAGATAACTCTGCACTAGTGCGAGCCGCAAATGCCACTTCCAGCTTAGCTGTGCAGAAGAAGAACAACAAGAAGAAGAAATATCTCGAAATATGTCCGTCAGGCCCCTTCCCTTGAGATATATCTGCAAATATCTCGGAAACGAAGAGAGCTACGGCAAAATGTTAAGAGACCTTTTTTGTAGAGAATTAAGTTTGCTACTTTTCATGTTCTATGATATTTTTTGATCAGATGCGTAGTTCTCGAGATGTATCAAGATATTTAAAAGTTCCGAAACCGCACCAACGTAATAGAGATACAGAAACACCGTGGCCCCTTTCTTTGAGATAACTGTGCACTAGTGCGAGCCGCAAATGCCACTTCCAGCTTAGCTGTGCAGAAGAAGAACAACAAGAAGAAGAAATATCTCGAAATATGTCCGTCAGGCCCCTTCCCTTGAGATAAATCTGCAAATATCTCGGAAACGAAGCGAGCTATGGCAAAATGTTAAGAGACCTTTTTTGTACAGAATTATGTTTCCTACTTTTTATGTTCTATGATATTTTTTGATCAGATGCGTTGTTCTCGAGATATATCAAGATATTTAAAAGTTCCGAAACCGCACCAACATAATAGAGATACAGAAACACCATGGCCCCTTTCTTTGAGATAACTCTGCACTAGTGCGAGCCGCAAATGCCACTTCCAGCTTAGCTGTGCAGAAGAAGAACAACAAGAAGCAGAAATATCTCGAAATATGTCCGTTAGGCCCCTTCCCTTGAGATAAATCTGCAAATATCTCGGAAACGAAGCGAGCTATGGCAAAATGTTAAGAGACCTTTTTTGTAGAGAATTAAGTTTCCTACTTTTTATGTTCTATGATATTTTTTGATCAGATGCGTAGTTCTCGAGATATATTGAGATATTTAAAAGTTCCGAAGCCGCACCAACATAATAGAGATACAGAAACACCGTAGCCCCTTTCTTTGAGATAACTCTGCACTATTGCGAGCTGTAAATGCCACTTCCAGCTTAGCTGTGCAGAAGAAGAACAACAAGAATAAGAAATATTTCGAAATATGTCCGTCAGGCCCTTTCCCTTGAGATAAATCTGCAAATATCTCGGAAACGAAGCGAGCTATGGCAAAATGTTAAGAGACCTTTTTTGTAGAGAATTAAGTTTTCTACTTTTTCTGTTTTATGATATTTCTTGATCAGATGCGTAGTTCTCGAGATATATCAAGATATTTAAAAGTTCCGAAGCCGCACCAACATAATAGAGATACAGAAACACCGTGGCCCCTTTCTTTGAGATAACTCTGCACGATTGCGAGCTGGAAATGCCACTTCCAGTTTAGCTGTGCAGAAGAAGAACAACAAGAAGAAGAAATATCTCGAAATATGTCCATCAGGACCCTTCCCTTGAGATAAATCTGCAAATATCTCGGAAACGAAGCGAGCTATGGCAAAATGTTAGGAGACCTTTTTTGTAGAGAATTATGTTTCCTAGAATTTATGTTCTATGATATTTTTTGATCAGAAGCGTAGTTTTCGAGATATATCGAGATATTTAAAAGTTCCGAAGCCGCACCAACATAATAGAGATACAGAAACACCGTGGCCCCTTTCTTTGGGATAACTCTGCACTATTGCGAGCTGGAAATGCCACTTCCAGTTTAGCTGTGCAGAAGAAGAACAACAAGAAGAAGAAATATCTCGAAATATGTCCGTCAGGACCCTTCCCTTGAGATAAATCTGCAAATATCTCGGAAACGAAGCGAGCTATTGCAAAACGTTAAGAGACCTTTTTTGTAGAGAATTTAGTTTCCTACTTTTTATGTTCTATGATATTTTTTGATCAGATGCGTAGTTCTCGAGATATATCAAGATATTTAAAAGCTCCGAAGCTGCACCAACATAATAGAGGTACAGAAACACCGTGGCCCCTTTCTTTGAGATAACTCTGCACTATTGCGAGCTGCAAATGCCACTTCCAGCTTAGCTGTGCAGAAGAAGAACAACAAGAAGAAGAAATATCTCGAAATATGTCCGTCAGGCCCCTTCCCTTGAGATAAATCTGCAAATATCTCGGAAACGAAGCGAGCTATGGCAAAATGTTAAGAGACCTTTTTTGTAGAGAATTAAGTTTCCTACTTTTTATGTTCTATGATATTTTTTGATCAGATGCGTAGTTCTCGAGATATATCAAGATATTTAAAAGCTCCGAAGCTGCACCAACATAATAGAGGTACAGAAACACCGTGGCCCCTTTCTTTGAGATAACTCTGCACTATTGCGAGCTGCAAATGCCACTTCCAGCTTAGCTGTGCAGAAGAAGAACAACAAGAATAAGAAATATTTCGAAATATGTCCGTCAGGCCCCTTCCCTTGAGATAAATCTGCAAATATCTCGGAAACGAAGCGAGCTACGGCAAAATGTTAAGAGACCTTTTTTGTAGAAAATTAGGTTTCCTACTTTTTATGTTCTATGATATTTTTTGATCAGATGCGTAGTTCTCGAGATATATCAAGATATTTAAAAGTTCCGAAGCCGCACCAACATAATGGAGATACAGAAACACCGTGGCCCCTTTCTTTGAGATAACTCTGCTCTATTGCGAGCTGCAAATGCCACTTCCAGCTTAGCTGTGCAGAAGAAGAACAACAAGAAGAAGAAATATCTCGAAATATGTCCGTCAGGCCCCTTCCCTTGAGATAAATCTGCAAATATCTCGGAAACGAAGCGAGCTATGGCAAAATGTTAAGCGACTTTATTTGTAGAGAATTAAGTTTCCTACTTTTTACGTTCTATGATATTTTTTAATCAGATGCGTAGTTCTCGAGATATATAAAGATATTTTAAAGTTCCGAAGACGCACCAACATAATAGAGATACAGAAACACCGTGGCCCCTTTCTTCGAGATAACTCTGCACTATTGCGAGCTGCAAATGCCACTTCCAGCTTAGCTGTGCAGAAGAAGAACAACAAGAAGAAGAAATATCTCGAAATATGTCCGTCAGGCCCCTTCCCTTGAGATAAATCTGCAAATATCTCGGAAACGAAGCGAGCTATGGCAAAATGTTAAGAGACCTTTTTTGTAGAGAATTAAGTTTCCTACTTTTTATGTTCTATGATATTTTTTGATCAGATGCGTAGTTCTCGAGATATATCAAGATATTTAAAAGCTCCGAAGCTGCACCAACATAATAGAGGTACAGAAACACCGTGGCCCCTTTCTTTGAGATAACTCTGCACTATTGCGAGCTGCAAATGCCACTTCCAGCTTAGCTGTGCAGAAGAAGAACAACAAGAATAAGAAATATTTCGAAATATGTCCGTCAGGCCCCTTCCCTTGAGATAAATCTGCAAATATCTCGGAAACGAAGCGAGCTACGGCAAAATGTTAAGAGACCTTTTTTGTAGAAAATTAGGTTTCCTACTTTTTATGTTCTATGATATTTTTTGATCAGATGCGTAGTTCTCGAGATATATCAAGATATTTAAAAGTTCCGAAGCCGCACCAACATAATGGAGATACAGAAACACCGTGGCCCCTTTCTTTGAGATAACTCTGCTCTATTGCGAGCTGCAAATGCCACTTCCAGCTTAGCTGTGCAGAAGAAGAACAACAAGAAGAAGAAATATCTCGAAATATGTCCGTCAGGCCCCTTCCCTTGAGATAAATCTGCAAATATCTCGGAAACGAAGCGAGCTATGGCAAAATGTTAAGCGACTTTATTTGTAGAGAATTAAGTTTCCTACTTTTTACGTTCTATGATATTTTTTAATCAGATGCGTAGTTCTCGAGATATATAAAGATATTTTAAAGTTCCGAAGACGCACCAACATAATAGAGATACAGAAACACCGTGGCCCCTTTCTTCGAGATAACTCTGCACTATTGCGAGCTGCAAATGCCACTTCCAGCTTAGCTGTGCAGAAGAAGAACAACAAGAAGAAGAAATATCTCGAAAAATGTCCGTCAGGCCCCTTCCCTTGAGATAAATCTGCAAATATCTCGGAAACGAAGCGAGCTATGGCAAAATGTTAAGAGACGTTTTTTGTAGAGAATTATGTTTCCTACAATTTATGTTCTATGATATTTTTTGATCAGAAGCGTAGTTCTCGAGATATATCAAGATATTTAAAAGTTCCGAAGACGCACCAACATAATAGAGATACAGAAACACCGTGGCCCCTTTCTTTGAGATAACTGTGCACAAGTGCGAGCCGCAAATGCCACTTCCAGCTTAGCTGTGCAGAAGAAGAACAACAAGAAGAAGAAATATCCCGAAATATGTCCGTCAGGCCCCTTCCCTTGAGATAAATCTGCAAATATCTCGGAAACGAAGCGAACTATGGCAAAATGTTAAGAGACGTTTTTTGTAGAGAATTATGTTTCCTACAATTTATGTTCTATGATATTTTTTGATCAGAAGCGTAGTTTTCGAGATATATCGAGATATTTAAAAGTTCCGAAGACGCACCAACATAATAGAGATACAGAAACACCGTGGCCCCTTTCTTTGAGATAACTCTGCGCTATTGCGAGCTGGAAATGCCACTTCCAGTTTAGCTGTGCAGAAGAAGAACAACAAGAAGAGGAAATATCTCGAAATATGTCCGTCAGGCCCCTTCCCTTGAGATATATCTGCAAATATCTCGGAAACGAAACGAGCTATGGCAAAATGTTAAGAGACCTTTTTTGTAGAGAATTAAGTTTCCTACTTTTTATGCTCTATGATATTTTTTGATCGGATGCGTAGTTCTCGAGATATATCAAGATATTTAAAAAATCCGAAGCCGCACCAACATAATAGAGATACAGAAACACCGTGGCCCCTTTCTTTGAGATAACTCTGCACTATTGCGAGCTGCAAATGCCACTTCCAGCTTAGCTGTGCAGAAGAAGAACAACAAAAAGAAGCAATATCTCGAAATATGTCCGTCAGGCCCCTTCCCTTGAGATAAATCTGCAAATATCTCGGAAACGAAGCGAGCTATGGCAAAATGTTAAGAGACCTCTTTTGTAGAGAATTAAGTTTCCTACTTTTTATGCTCTATGATATTTTTTCATCGGATGCGTAGTTCTCGAGATATATCAAGATATTTAAAAAATCCGAAGCCGCACCAACATAATAGAGATACAGAAACACCGTGGCCCCTTTTTTTGAGATAACTCTGCACTATTGCGAGCTGCAAATGCCACTTCCAGCTTAGCTGTGCAGAAGAAGAACAACAAAAAGAAGAAATATCTCGAAATATGTCCGTCAGGCCCCTTCCCTTGAGATAAATCTGCAAATATCTCGGAAACGAAGCGAGCTATGGCAAAATGTTAAGAGACCTCTTTTGTAGAGAATTGACTTTCCTACTTTTTATGTTCTATGATATTTTTCGATCAGATGCGTAGTTCTCGAGATATATCGAGATATTTAAAAGTTCCGAAGCCGCACCAACATAATAGAGATACAGAAACACCGTGGCCCCTTTCTTTGAGATAACTCTGCACTATTGCGAGCTGCAAATGCCACTTCCAGCTTAGCTGTGCAGAAGAAGAACAACAAGAAGAAGAAATATCTCGAAATATGTCCGTCAGGCCCCTTCCCTTGAGATAAATCTGCAAATATCTCGGAAACGAAGCGAGCTATGGCAAAATGTTAAGAGACCTTTTTTGTAGAGAATTAAGTTTCCTACTTTTTATGTTCTATGATATTTTTTGATCAGATGCGTAGTTCTCGAGATATATCAAGATATTTAAAAGTTCCGAAGCCGCACCAACATAATAGAGATACAGAAACACCGTGGCCCCTTTCTTTGAGATAACTCTGCACTATTGCGAGCTGCAAATGCCACTTCCAGCTTAGCTGTGCAGAAGAAGACCAACAAGAAGAAGAAATATCTCGAAATATGTCCGTCAGGCCCCTTCCCTTGAGATAAATCTGCAAATATCTCGGAAACGAAGCGAGCTATGGCAAAATGTTAAGAGACCTTATTTGTGGAGAATTAAGTTTCCTACTTTTTATGTTCTATGATATTATTTGATCAGATGCGTAGTTCTCGGGATATATCAAGATATTTAAAAGTTCCGAAGCCGCACCAACATAATAGAGATACAGAAAC
This sequence comes from Osmia lignaria lignaria, assembly GCF_051020975.1. Classification (NCBI taxonomy): domain Eukaryota; kingdom Metazoa; phylum Arthropoda; class Insecta; order Hymenoptera; family Megachilidae; genus Osmia; species Osmia lignaria. Next base: position 11,313,562 of record NW_027478160.1, read on the forward strand.
ACCGTGGCCCCTTTCTTTGAGATAACTCTGCACTATTGCGAGCTGCAAATGCCACTTCCAGCTTAGCTGTGCAGAAGAAGAACAACAAAAAGAAGAAATATCTCGAAATATGTCCGTCAGGCCCCTTCCCTTGAGATAAATCTGCAAATATCTCGGAAACGAAGCGAGCTATGGCAAAATGTTAAGCGACTTTATTTGTAGAGAATTAAGTTTCCTACTTTTTACGTTCTATGATATTTTTTGATCAGATGCGTAGTTCTCGAGATATATCAAGATATTTTAAAGTTCCGAAGCCGCACCAACATAATAGAGATACAGAAACACCGTGGCCCCTTTCTTTGAGATAACTCTGCACTACTGCGAGCTGGAAATGCCACTTCCAGTTTAGCTGTGCAGAAGAAGAACAACAAGAAGAAGAAATATCTCGAAATATGTCCGTCAGGCCCCTTCCCTTGAGATAAATCTGCAAATATCTCGGAAACGAAGCGAGCTATGGCAAAATGTTAAGAGACCTTATTTGTGGAGAATTAAGTTTCCTACTTTTTATGTTCTATGATATTATTTGATCAGATGCGTAGTTCTCGAGATATATCAAGATATTTAAAAGTTCCGAAGCCGCACCAACATAATAGAGATACAGAAACACCGTGGCCCCTTTCTTTGAGATAACTCTGCACTATTGCGAGCTGCAAATGCCACGTCCAGCTTAGCTGTGCAGAAGAAGAACAACAAGAAGAAGAAATATCTCGAAATATGTCCGTCAGGCCCCTTCCCTCGAGATAAATCTGCAAATATCTCGGAAACGAAGCGAGCTATGGCAAAATGTTAAGAGACCTTTTTTGTAGAGAATTAAGTTTCCTACTTTTTATGTTCTATGATATTTTTTGATCGGATGCGTAGCTCTCGAGATATATCAAGATATTTAAAAGTTCCGAAGCCGCACCAACATAATAGAGATACAGAAACACCGTGGCCCCTTTCTTTGAGATAACTCTGCACTATTGCGAGCTGCAAATGCCACTTCCAGCTTAGCTGTGCAGAAGAAGACCAACAAGAAGAAGAAATATCTCGAAATATGTCCGTCAGGCCCCTTCCCTTGAGATATATCTGCAAATATCTCGGAAACGAAGCGAGCTATGGCAAAATGTTAAGCGACTTTATTTGTAGAGAATTAAGTTTCCTACTTTTTACGTTCTATGATATTTTTTGATCAGATGCGTAGTTCTCGAGATATACCAAGATATTTTAAGGTTCCGAAGCCGCACCAACATAATAGAGATACAGAAACACCGTGGCCCCTTTCTTTGAGATAACTCTGCACTACTGCGAGCTGGAAATGCCACTTCCAGTTTAGCTGTGCAGAAGAAGAACAACAAGAAGAAGAAATATCTCGAAATATGTCCGTCAGGCCCCTTCCCTTGAGATAAATCTGCAAATATCTCGGAAACGAAGCGAGCTATGGCAAAATGTTAAGAGACCTTTTTTGTTGAGAATTAAGTTTCCTACTTTTTATGTGCCATGATATTTTTTGATCAGATGCGTAGTTCTCGAGATATATCAAGATATTTAAAAGTTCCGAAGCCGCACCAACATAATAGAGATACAGAAACACCGTGGCCCCTTTCTTTGAGATAACTCTGCACTATTGCGAGCTGTAAATGCCACGTCCAGCTTAGCTGTGCAGAAGAAGAACAACAAGAAGAAGAAATATCTCGAAATATGTCCGTCAGGCCCCTTCCCTCGAGATAAATCTGCAAATATCTCGGAAACGAAGCGAGCTATGGCAAAATGTTAAGAGACCTTTTTTGTAGAGAATTAAGTTTCCTACTTTTTATGTTCTATGATATTTTTTGATCGGATGCGTAGTTCTCGAGATATATCAAGATATTTAAAAGTTCCGAAGCCGCACCAACATAATAGAGATACAGAAACACCGTGGCCCCTTTCTTTGAGATAACTCTGCACTATTGCGAGCTGCAAATGCCACTTCCAGCTTAGCTGTGCAGAAGAAGAACAACAAAAAGAAGAAATATCTCGAAATATGTCCGTCAGGCCCCTTCCCTTGAGATAAATCTGCAAATATCTCGGAAACAAAGCGAGCTATGGCAAAATGTTAAGAGACCTCTTTTGTAGAGAATTAAGTTTCCTACTTTTTATGTTCTATGATATTTTTCGATCAGATGCGCAGTTCTCGAGATATATCAAGATATTTAAAAGTTCCGAAGCCGCACCAACATAATAGAGATACAGACACACCGTGGCCCCTTTCTTTGAGATAACTCTGCACTATTGCGAGCTGCAAATGCCACTTCCAGCGTAGCTGTGCAGAAGAAGAACAACAAGAAGAAGAAATATCTCGAAATATGTCCGTCAGGACACTTCCCTTGAGATAAATCTGCAAATATCTCGGAAACGTAGCGAGCTATGGCAAAATGTTAAGAGACCTGTTTTGTAGAGAATTAAGTTTCCTACTTTTTATGTTCTATGATATTTTTCGATCAGATGCGTAGTTCTCGAGATATATCAAGATATTTAAAAGTTCCGAAGCCGCACCAACATAATAGAGATACAGAAACACCGTGGCCACTTTCTTTGAGATAACTCTGCACTATTGCGAGCTGCAAATGCCACTTCCAGCTTAGCTGTGCAGAAGAAGAACAACAAGAAGAAGAAATATCTCGAAATATGTCCGTCAGACCCCTTCCCTTGAGATAAATCTGCAAATATCTCGGAAACGAAGCGAGCTACGGCAAAATGTTAAGAGACCTTTTTTGTAGAAAATTAGGTTTCCTACTTTTTATGTTCTATGATATTTTTTGATCAGATGCGTAGTTCTCGAGATATATCAAGATATTTAAAAGTTCCGAAGCCGTACCAACATAATAGAGATACAGAAACACCGTGGCCCCTTTCTTTGCGATAACTCTGCACTATTGCGAGCTGCAAATGCCACTTCCAGCTTAGCTGTGCAGAAGAAGAACAACAAGAAGAAGAAATATCTCGAAATATGTCCGTCAGGCCCCTTCCCTTGAGATAAATCTGCAAATATCTCGGAAACGAAGCGAGCTATGGCAAAATGTTAAGAGACCTTTTTTGTAGAGAATTAAGTTTCCTACTTTTTATGTTCTATGATATTTTTCGATCAGAGGCGTAGTTCTCGAGATATATCAAGATATTTCAAAGTTCCGAAGCCGCACCAACATAATAGAGATACAGAAACACCGTGGCCCCTTTCTTTGAGATAACTCTGCACGATTGCGAGCTGGAAATGCCACTTCCAGTTTAGCTGTGCAGAAGAAGAACAACAAGAAGAAGAAATATCTCGAAATATGTCCATCAGGACCCTTCCCTTGAGATAAATCTGCAAATATCTCGGAAACGAAGCGAGCTATTGCAAAACGTTAAGAGACCTTTTTTGTAGAGAATTAAGTTTCCTACTTTTTATGTTCTATGATATTTTTTGATCGGATGCGTAGTTCTCGAGATATATCAAGATATTTAAAAGCTCCGAAGCTGCACCAACATAATAGAGGTACAGAAACACCGTGGCCCCTTTCTTTGAGATAACTCTGCACTATTGCGAGCTGCAAATGCCACTTCCAGCTTAGCTGTGGAGAAGAAGAGCAACAAGAATAAGAAATATTTCGAAATATGTCCGTCAGGCCCCTTCCCTTGAGATAAATCTGCAAATATCTCGGAAACGAAGCGAGCTACGGCAAAATGTTAAGAGACCTTTTTTGTAGAGAATTAAGTTTCCTACTTTTTATCTTCTACAATATTTTCTGATCAGATTCGTAGTTCTCGAGATATATCAAGATATTTAAAAGTTCCGAAGCCGCACCAACATAATAGAGATACAGAAACACCGTGGCCCCTCTCTTTGAGATAACTCTGCACAATTGCGAGCTGCAAATGCCACTTCCAGCTTAGCTGTGCAGAAGAAGAACAACAAGAAGAAGAAATATCTCGAAATATGTCCGTCAGGCCCCTTCCCTTGAGATAAATCGGCAAATATCTCGGAAACGAAGCGAGCTATGGCAAAATGTTAACAGACCTTTTTTGTAGAGAATTAAGTTTCCTACGTTTTATGTTGTATGATATTTTTTGATCAGATGCGTAGTTCTCGAGATATATCAAGATATTTAAAAGTTCCGAAGCCGCACCAACATAATAGAGATACAGAAACACCGTGGCCCCTCTCTTTGAAATAACTCTGCACTATTGCGAGCTGCAAATGCCACTTCCAGTTTAGCTGTGCAGAAGAAGAACAACAAGAAGAAGAAATATCTCGAAATATGTCCGTTAGGCCCCTTCCCTTGAGATAAATCGGCAAGTATCTCGGAAACGAAGCGAGCTGTGGCAAAATGTTGAGAGACCTTTTTTGTAGAGAATTAAGTTTCCTACTTTTTATGTTCTATGATATTTTTTGATCAGATGCGTAGATCTCGAGATATATCAAGATATTTAAAAGTTCCGAAGCCGCACCAACATAATAGAGATACAGAAACACCGTGGCCCCTTTCTTTGAGATAACTCTGCACTTTTGCGAGCTGCAAATGCCACTTCCAGCTTAGCTGTGCAGAAGAAGAACAACAAGAAGAAGAAATATCTCGAAATATGTCCGTCAGGCCCCTTCCCTTGAGATAAATCTGCAAATATCTCGGAAACGCAGGGAGCTATGGCAAAATGTTAAGAGACCTTTTTTGTATGGAATTATGTTTCCTACTTTTTATGTTCTATGATATTTTTTGATCAGATGCGTAGTTCTCGGGATATATCAAGATATTTAAAAGTTCCGAAGCCGCACCAACATAATAGAGTTACAGAAACACCGTGGCCCCTCTCTTTGAGATAACTCTGCACTATTGCGAGCTGCAAATGCCACTTCCAGTTTAGCTGTGCAGAAGAAGAACAACAAGAAGAAGAAATATCACGAAATATGTCCGTTAGGCCCCTTCCCTTGAGATAAATCTGCAAATATCTCGGAAACGAAGCGAGCTATGGCAAAATGTTAACAGACCTTTTTGTAGCGAATTAAGTTTCCTACTTTTTATGTTCTATGATATTTTTTGATCAGATGCGTAGTTCTCGAGATATATCAAGATATTTAAAAGTTCCGAAGCCGCACCAACATAATAGAGATACAGAAACACCGTGGCCCCTTTCTTTGAGATAACTCTGCACTAGTGCGAGCCGCAAATGCCACTTCCAGCTTAGCTGTGCAGAAGAAGAACAACAAGAAGAAGAAATATCTCGAAATATGTCCGTCAGGCCACTTCCCTTGAGATAAATCTGCAAATATCTCGGAAACGAAGCGAGCTATGGCAAAATGTTAAGGGACCTTTTTTGTATGGAATTATGTTTCCTACTTTTTATGTTCTATGATATTTTTTGATCAGATGCGTAGTTCTCGAGATATATCAAGATATTTAAAAGTTCCGAAGCCGCACCAACATAATAGAGATACAGAAACACCGTGGCCCCTTTCTTTGAGATAACTCTGCACTATTGCGAGCTGCAAATGCCACTTCCAGCTTAGCGTGCAGAAGAAGAACAACAAGAAGAAGAAATATCTCGAAATGTGTCCGTCAGGCCCCTTCCCTTGAGATAAATCTGCAAATATCTCGGAAACGAAGCGAGCTATGGCAAAATGTTAAGAGACCTTTTTTGTAGAGAATTAAGTTTCCTACTTTTTATGTTCTATGATATTTTTTGATCAGATGCGTAGTTCTCGAGATATATCAAGATATTTAAAAGTTCCGAAGCCGCACCAACATAATAGAAACACCGTGGCCCCTTTCTTTGAGATAAGTCTGTACTATTGCGAGCTGGAAATGCCACTTCCAGTTTAGCTGTGCAGAAGAAGAACAACAAGAAGAAGAAATATCTCGAAATATGTCCGTTAGGCCCCTTCCCTTGAGATAAATCTGCAAATATCTCGGAAACGAAGCGAGCTATGGCAAAATGTTAAGAGACGTTTTTTGTAGAGAATTATGTTTCCTACAATTTATGTTCTATGATATTTTTTGCTCAGAAGCGTAGTTTTCGAGATATATCGAGATATTTAAAAGTTCCGAAGCAGCACCAACATAATAGAGATACAGAAACACCGTGGCCCCTCTCTTTGAGATAACTCTGCACTATTGCGAGCTGGAAATGCCACTTCCAGTTTAGCTGTGCAGAAGAAGAACAACAAGAAGAAGAAATATCTCGAAATATGTCCGTTAGGCCCCTTCCTTTGAGATAAATCTGCAAATATCTCGGAAACGAAGCGAGCTATGGCAAAATCTTACGAGACTTTTTTGTAGAGAATTAAGTTTCCTACTTTTTATGTTCTATGATATTTTTTGATCAGATGCGTAGTTCTCGAGATATATCAAGATATTTAAAAGTTCCGAAGCCGCACCAACATAATAGAGATACAGAAACACCGTGGCCCCTTTCTTTGAGATAACTCTGCACTATTGCGAGCTGCAAATGCCACTTCCAGCTTAGCTGTGCAGAAGAAGCACAACAAGAAGAAGAAATATCTCGAAATGTGTCCGTCAGGCCCCTTCCCTTGAGATAAATCTGCAAATATCTCGGAAACGAAGAGAGCTATGGCAAAATGTTAAGAGACCTTTTTTGTTGAGAATTATGTTTCCTACAATTTATGTTCTATGATATTTTTTGATCAGAAGCGTAGTTTTCGAGATATATCGAGATATTTAAAAGTTCCGAAGCAGCACCAACATAATAGAGATACAGAAACACCGTGGCCCCTTTCTTTGAGATAACTCTGCACTTTTGCGAGCTGCAAATGCCACTTCCAGCTTAGCTGTGCAGAAGAAGAACAACAAGAAGAAGAAATATCTCGAAATATGTCCGTCAGGCCCCTTCCCTTGAGATAAATCTGCAAATATCTCGGAAACGCAGCGAGCTATGGCAAAATGTTAAGAGACCTTTTTTGTATGGAATTATGTTTCCTACTTTTTATGTTCTATGATATTTTTTGATCAGATGCGTAGTTCTCGGGATATATCAAGATATTTAAAAGTTCCGAAGCCGCACCAACATAATAAAGATACAGAAACACCGTGGCCCCTCTCTTTGAGATAACTCTGCACTATTGCGAGCTGCAAATGCCACTTCCAGTTTAGCTGTGCAGAAGAAGAACAACAAGAAGAAGAAATATCTCGAAATATGTCCGTTAGGCCCCTTCCCTTGAGATAAATCTGCAAATATCTCGGAAACGAAGCGAGCTATGGCAAAATCTTAACAGACTTTTTTGTAGAGAATTAAGTTTCCTACTTTTTATGTTCTATGATATTTTTTGATCAGATGCGTAGTTCTCGAGATATATCAAGATATTTAAAAGTTCCGAAGCCGCACCAACATAATAGAGATACAGAAACACCGTGGCCCCTTTCTTTGAGATAACTCTGCACTATTGCGAGCTGCAAATGCCACTTCCAGCTTAGCTGTGCAGAAGAAGAACAACAAGAAGAAGAAATATCTCGAAATATGTCCGTCAGGCCCCTTCCCTTGAGATAAATCTGCAAATATCTCGGAAACGAAGAGAGCTATGGCAAAATGTTAAGAGACCTTTTTTGTAGAGAATTAAGTTTCCTACTTTTTATGTTCTATGATATTTTTTGATCAGATGCGTAGTTCTCGAGATATATCAAGATATTTAAAAGTTCCGAAGCCGCACCAACATAATAGAGATACAGAAACACCGTGGCCCCTTTCTTTGCGATAACTCTGCACTATTGCGAGCTGCAAATGCCACTTCCAGCTTAGCTGTGCAGAAGAAGAACAACAAGAAGAAGAAATATCTCGAAATATGTCCGTCAGGCCCCTTCCCTTGAGATAAATCTGCAGATATCTCGGAAACGAAGCGAGCTATGCCAAAATGTTAAGAGACCTTATTTGTAGAGAATTAAGTTTCCTACTTTTTACGTTCTATGATATTTTTTGATGAGATGCGTAGTTCTCGAGATATATCGAGATATTTAAAAGTTTCGAAGCCGCACCAACATAATAGAGATACAGAAACACCGTGGCCCCTTTCTTTGAGATAACTGTGCACTATTGCGAGCTGCAAATGCCACTTCCAGCTTAGCTGTGCAGAAGAAGAACAACAAGAAGAAGAAATATCTCGAAATATGTCCGTCAGGCCCCTTCCCTTGAGATAAATCTGCAAATATCTCGGAAACGAAGCGAGCTATGGCAAAATGTTAAGAGACCTTTTTTGTAGAGAATTAAGTTTCCTACTTTTTATCTTCTACAATATTTTCTGATCAGATTCGTAGTTCTCGAGATATATCAAGATATTTAAAAGTTCCGAAGCCGCACCAACATAATAGAGATACAGAAACACCGTGGCCCCTCTCTTTGAGATAACTCTGCACAATTGCGAGCTGCAAATGCCACTTCCAGCTTAGCTGTGCAGAAGAAGAACAACAAGAAGAAGAAATATCTCGAAATATGTCCGTCAGGCCCCTTCCCTTGAGATAAATCGGCAAATATCTCGGAAACGAAGCGAGCTATGGCAAAATGTTAACACACCTTTTTTGTAGAGAATTAAGTTTCCTACGTTTTATGTTGTATGATATTTTTTGATCAGATGCGTAGTTCTCGAGATATATCAAGATATTTAAAAGTTCCGAAGCCGCACCAACATAATAGAGATACAGAAACACCGTGGCCCCTCTCTTTGAAATAACTCTGCACTATTGCGAGCTGCAAATGCCACTTCCAGTTTAGCTGTGCAGAAGAAGAACAACAAGAAGAAGAAATATCTCGAAATATGTCCGTTAGGCCCCTTCCCTTGAGATAAATCGGCAAGTATCTCGGAAACGAAGCGAGCTGTGGCAAAATGTTGAGAGACCTTTTTTGTAGAGAATTAAGTTTCCTACTTTTTATGTTCTATGATATTTTTTGATCAGATGCGTAGATCTCGAGATATATCAAGATATTTAAAAGTTCCGAAGCCGCACCAACATAATAGAGATACAGAAACACCGTGGCCCCTTTCTTTGAGATAACTCTGCACTTTTGCGAGCTGCAAATGCCACTTCCAGCTTAGCTGTGCAGAAGAAGAACAACAAGAAGAAGAAATATCTCGAAATATGTCCGTCAGGCCCCTTCCCTTGAGATAAATCTGCAAATATCTCGGAAACGCAGCGAGCTATGGCAAAATGTTAAGAGACCTTTTTTGTATGGAATTATGTTTCCTACTTTTTATGTTCTATGATATTTTTTGATCAGATGCGTAGTTCTCGGGATATATCAAGATATTTAAAAGTTCCGAAGCCGCACCAACATAATAGAGTTACAGAAACACCGTGGCCCCTCTCTTTGAGATAACTCTGCACTATTGCGAGCTGCAAATGCCACTTCCAGTTTAGCTGTGCAGAAGAAGAACAACAAGAAGAAGAAATATCTCGAAATATGTCCGTTAGGCCCCTTCCCTTGAGATAAATCTGCAAATATCTCGGAAACGAAGCGAGCTATGGCAAAATGTTAAGAGACCTTTTTTGTAGCGAATTAAGTTTCCTACTTTTTATGTTCTATGATATTTTTTGATCAGATGCGTAGTTCTCGAGATATATCAAGATATTTAAAAGTTCCGAAGCCGCACCAACATAATAGAGATACAGAAACACCGTGGCCCCTCTCTTTGAGATAACTCTGCACAATTGCGAGCTGCAAATGCCACTTCCAGCGTAGCTGTGCAGAAGAAGAACAACAAGAAGAAGAAATATCTCGAAATATGTCCGTCAGGCCCCTTCCCTTGAGATAAATCTGCAAATATCTCGGAAACGAAGCGAGCTATTGCAAAATGTTAAGAGACCATTCTTGTAGAGAATTGAGTTTCCTACTTTTTATGTTCTATGATATTTTTTGATCACATGCGTAGTTCTCGAGATATATCAAGATATTTAAAAGTTAAGAAGCCGCACCAACATAATAGAGATACAGAAACACCGTGGCCCCTTTCTTTGAGATAACTCTGCACTAATGCGAGCTGCAAATGCCACTTCCAGCTTAGCTGTGCAGAAGAAGAACAACAAGAAGAAGAAATATCACGAAATATGTCCGTTAGGCCCCTTCCCTTGAGATAAATCTGCAAATATCTCGGAAACGAAGCGAGCTATGGCAAAATGTTAACAGACCTTTTTGTAGCGAATTAAGTTTCCTACTTTTTATGTTCTATGATATTTTTTGATCAGATGCGTAGTTCTCGAGATATATCAAGATATTTAAAAGTTCCGAAGCCGCACCAACATAATAGAGATACAGAAACACCGTGGCCCCTTTCTTTGAGATAACTCTGCACTATTGCGAGCTGCAAATGCCACTTCCAGCTTAGCGTGCAGAAGAAGAACAACAAGAAGAAGAAATATCTCGAAATGTGTCCGTCAGGCCCCTTCCCTTGAGATAAATCTGCAAATATCTCGGAAACGAAGCGAGCTATGGCAAAATGTTAAGAGACCTTTTTTGTAGAGAATTAAGTTTCCTACTTTTTATGTTCTATGATATTTTTTGATCAGATGCGTAGTTCTCGAGATATATCAAGATATTTAAAAGTTCCGAAGCCGCACCAACATAATAGAGATACAGAAACACCGTGGCCCCTTTCTTTGAGATAAGTCTGTACTATTGCGAGCTGGAAATGCCACTTCCAGTTTAGCTGTGCAGAAGAAGAACAACAAGAAGAAGAAATATCTCGAAATATGTCCGTTAGGCCCCTTCCCTTGAGATAAATCTGCAAATATCTCGGAAACGAAGCGAGCTATGGCAAAATGTTAAGAGACGTTTTTTGTAGAGAATTATGTTTCCTACAATTTATGTTCTATGATATTTTTTGCTCAGAAGCGTAGTTTTCGAGATATATCGAGATATTTAAAAGTTCCGAAGCAGCACCAACATAATAGAGATACAGAAACACCGTGGCCCCTCTCTTTGAGATAACTCTGCACTATTGCGAGCTGGAAATGCCACTTCCAGTTTAGCTGTGCAGAAGAAGAACAACAAGAAGAAGAAATATCTCGAAATATGTCCGTTAGGCCCCTTCCTTTGAGATAAATCTGCAAATATCTCGGAAACGAAGCGAGCTATGGCAAAATCTTACGAGACTTTTTTGTAGAGAATTAAGTTTCCTACTTTTTATGTTCTATGATATTTTTTGATCAGATGCGTAGTTCTCGAGATATATCAAGATATTTAAAAGTTCCGAAGCCGCACCAACATAATAGAGATACAGAAACACCGTGGCCCCTTTCTTTGAGATAACTCTGCACTATTGCGAGCTGCAAATGCCACTTCCAGCTTAGCTGTGCAGAAGAAGCACAACAAGAAGAAGAAATATCTCGAAATGTGTCCGTCAGGCCCCCTCCCTTGAGATAAATCTGCAAATATCTCGGAAACGAAGAGAGCTATGGCAAAATGTTAAGAGACCTTTTTTGTTGAGAATTATGTTTCCTACAATTTATGTTCTATGATATTTTTTGATCAGAAGCGTAGTTTTCGAGATATATCGAGATATTTAAAAGTTCCGAAGCAGCACCAACATAATAGAGATACAGAAACACCGTGGCCCCTTTCTTTGAGATAACTCTGCACTTTTGCGAGCTGCAAATGCCACTTCCAGCTTAGCTGTGCAGAAGAAGAACAACAAGAAGAAGAAATATCTCGAAATATGTCCGTCAGGCCCCTTCCCTTGAGATAAATCTGCAAATATCTCGGAAACGCAGCGAGCTATGGCAAAATGTTAAGAGACCTTTTTTGTATGGAATTATGTTTCCTACTTTTTATGTTCTATGATATTTTTTGATCAGATGCGTAGTTCTCGGGATATATCAAGATATTTAAAAGTTCCGAAGCCGCACCAACATAATAGAGATACAGAAACACCGTGGCCCCTTTCTTTGAGATAACTCTGCACTATTGCGAGCTGCAAATGCCACTTCCAGCTTAGCGTGCAGAAGAAGAACAACAAGAAGAAGAAATATCTCGAAATGTGTCCGTCAGGCCCCTTCCCTTGAGATAAATCTGCAAATATCTCGGAAACGAAGCGAGCTATGGCAAAATGTTAAGAGACCTTTTTTGTAGAGAATTAAGTTTCCTACTTTTTATGTTCTATGATATTTTTTGATCAGATGCGTAGTTCTCGAGATATATCAAGATATTTAAAAGTTCCGAAGCCGCACCAACATAATAGAGATACAGAAACACCGTGGCCCCTTTCTTTGAGATAAGTCTGTACTATTGCGAGCTGGAAATGCCACTTCCAGTTTAGCTGTGCAGAAGAAGAACAACAAGAAGAAGAAATATCTCGAAATATGTCCGTTAGGCCCCTTCCCTTGAGATAAATCTGCAAATATCTCGGAAACGAAGCGAGCTATGGCAAAATGTTAAGAGACGTTTTTTGTAGAGAATTATGTTTCCTACAATTTATGTTCTATGATATTTTTTGCTCAGAAGCGTAGTTTTCGAGATATATCGAGATATTTAAAAGTTCCGAAGCAGCACCAACATAATAGAGATACAGAAACACCGTGGCCCCTCTCTTTGAGATAACTCTGCACTATTGCGAGCTGGAAATGCCACTTCCAGTTTAGCTGTGCAGAAGAAGAACAACAAGAAGAAGAAATATCTCGAAATATGTCCGTTAGGCCCCTTCCTTTGAGATAAATCTGCAAATATCTCGGAAACGAAGCGAGCTATGGCAAAATCTTACGAGACTTTTTTGTAGAGAATTAAGTTTCCTACTTTTTATGTTCTATGATATTTTTTGATCAGATGCGTAGTTCTCGAGATATATCAAGATATTTAAAAGTTCCGAAGCCGCACCAACATAATAGAGATACAGAAACACCGTGGCCCCTTTCTTTGAGATAACTCTGCACTATTGCGAGCTGCAAATGCCACTTCCAGCTTAGCTGTGCAGAAGAAGCACAACAAGAAGAAGAAATATCTCGAAATGTGTCCGTCAGGCCCCCTCCCTTGAGATAAATCTGCAAATATCTCGGAAACGAAGAGAGCTATGGCAAAATGTTAAGAGACCTTTTTTGTTGAGAATTATGTTTCCTACAATTTATGTTCTATGATATTTTTTGATCAGAAGCGTAGTTTTCGAGATATATCGAGATATTTAAAAGTTCCGAAGCAGCACCAACATAATAGAGATACAGAAACACCGTGGCCCCTTTCTTTGAGATAACTCTGCACTTTTGCGAGCTGCAAATGCCACTTCCAGCTTAGCTGTGCAGAAGAAGAACAACAAGAAGAAGAAATATCTCGAAATATGTCCGTCAGGCCCCTTCCCTTGAGATAAATCTGCAAATATCTCGGAAACGCAGCGAGCTATGGCAAAATGTTAAGAGACCTTTTTTGTATGGAATTATGTTTCCTACTTTTTATGTTCTATGATATTTTTTGATCAGATGCGTAGTTCTCGGGATATATCAAGATATTTAAAAGTTCCGAAGCCGCACCAACATAATAGAGATACAGAAACACCGTGGCCCCTCTCTTTGAGATAACTCTGCACTATTGCGAGCTGCAAATGCCACTTCCAGTTTAGCTGTGCAGAAGAAGAACAACAAGAAGAAGAAATATCTCGAAATATGTCCGTTAGGCCCCTTCCCTTGAGATAAATCTGCAAATATCTCGGAAACGAAGCGAGCTATGGCAAAATCTTAACAGACTTTTTTGTAGAGAATTAAGTTTCCTACTTTTTATGTTCTATGATATTTTTTGATCAGATGCGTAGTTCTCGAGATATATCAAGATATTTAAAAGTTCCGAAGCCGCACCAACATAATAGAGATACAGAAACACCGTGGCCCCTTTCTTTGAGATAACTCTGCACTATTGCGAGCTGCAAATGCCACTTCCAGCTTAGCTGTGCAGAAGAAGAACAACAAGAAGAAGAAATATCTCGAAATATGTCCGTCAGGCCCCTTCCCTTGAGATAAATCTGCAAATATCTCGGAAACGAAGAGAGCTATGGCAAAATGTTAAGAGACCTTTTTTGTAGAGAATTAAGTTTCCTACTTTTTATGTTCTATGATATTTTTTGATCAGATGCGTAGTTCTCGAGATATATCAAGATATTTAAAAGTTCCGAAGCCGCACCAACATAATAGAGATACAGAAACACCGTGGCCCCTTTCTTTGAGATAACTCTGTACTAGTGCGAGCCGCAAATGCCACTTCCAGCTTAGCTGTGCAGAAGAAGAACAACAAGAAGAAGAAATATCACGAAATATGTCCGTGAGGCCCCTTCCCTTGAGATAAATCTGCAAATATCTCGGAAACGAAGCGAGCTATGGCAAAATGTTAAGACACCTTTTTTGTAGCGAATTAACTTTCCTACTTTTTATGTTCTATGATATTTTTTGATCAGATGCGTAGTTCTCGAGATATATCAAGATATTTAAAAGTTCCGAAGCCGCACCAACATAATAGAGATACAGAAACACCGTGGCCCCTCTCTTTGAGATAACTCTGCACAATTGCGAGCTGCAAATGCCACTTCCAGCGTAGCTGTGCAGAAGAAGAACAACAAGAAGAAGAAATATCTCGAAATATGTCCGTCAGGCCCCTTCCCTTGAGATAAATCTGCAAATATCTCGGAAACGAAGCGAGCTATTGCAAAATGTTAAGAGACCTTTCTTGTAGAGAATTGAGTTTCCTACTTTTTATGTTCTATGATATTTTTTGATCAGATGCGTAGTTCTCGAGATATATCAAGATATTTAAAAGTTAAGAAGCCGCACCAACATAATAGAGATACAGAAACACCGTGGCCCCTTTCTTTGAGATAACTCTGCACTAATGCGAGCTGCAAATGCCACTTCCAGCTTAGCTGTGCAGAAGAAGAACAACAAGAAGAAGAAATATCACGAAATATGTCCGTTAGGCCCCTTCCCTTGAGATAAATCTGCAAATATCTCGGAAACGAAGCGAGCTATGGCAAAATGTTAACAGACCTTTTTGTAGCGAATTAAGTTTCCTACTTTTTATGTTCTATGATATTTTTTGATCAGATGCGTAGTTCTCGAGATATATCAAGATATTTAAAAGTTCCGAAGCCGCACCAACATAATAGAGATACAGAAACACCGTGGCCCCTTTCTTTGAGATAACTCTGCACTAGTGCGAGCCGCAAATGCCACTTCCAGCTTAGCTGTGCAGAAGAAGAACAACAAGAAGAAGAAATATCTCGAAATATGTCCGTCAGGCCACTTCCCTTGAGATAAATCTGCAAATATCTCGGAAACGAAGCGAGCTATGGCAAAATGTTAAGGGACCTTTTTTGTATGGAATTATGTTTCCTACTTTTTATGTTCTATGATATTTTTTGATCAGATGCGTAGTTCTCGAGATATATCAAGATATTTAAAAGTTCCGAAGCCGCACCAACATAATAGAGATACAGAAACACCGTGGCCCCTTTCTTTGAGATAACTCTGCACTATTGCGAGCTGCAAATGCCACTTCCAGCTTAGCGTGCAGAAGAAGAACAACAAGAAAAAGAAATATCTCGAAATGTGTCCGTCAGGCCCCTTCCCTTGAGATAAATCTGCAAATATCTCGGAAACGAAGAGAGCTATGGCAAAATGTTAAGAGACCTTTTTTGTAGAGAATTAAGTTTCCTACTTTTTATGTTCTATGATATTTTTTGATCAGATGCGTAGTTCTCGAGATATATCAAGATATTTAAAAGTTCCGAAGCCGCACCAACATAATAGAGATACAGAAACACCGTGGCCCCTTTCTTTGAGATAAGTCTGTACTATTGCGAGCTGGAAATGCCACTTCCAGTTTAGCTGTGCAGAAGAAGAACAACAAGAAGAAGAAATATCTCGAAATATGTCCGTTAGGCCCCTTCCCTTGAGATAAATCTGCAAATATCTCGGAAACGAAGCGAGCTATGGCAAAATGTTAAGAGACGTTTTTTGTAGAGAATTATGTTTCCTACAATTTATGTTCTATGATATTTTTTGCTCAGAAGCGTAGTTTTCGAGATATATCGAGATATTTAAAAGTTCCGAAGCAGCACCAACATAATAGAGATACAGAAACACCGTGGCCCCTCTCTTTGAGATAACTCTGCACTATTGCGAGCTGGAAATGCCACTTCCAGTTTAGCTGTGCAGAAGAAGAACAACAAGAAGAAGAAATATCTCGAAATATGTCCGTTAGGCCCCTTCCTTTGAGATAAATCTGCAAATATCTCGGAAACGAAGCGAGCTATGGCAAAATCTTACCAGACTTTTTTGTAGAGAATTAAGTTTCCTACTTTTTATGTTCTATGATATTTTTTGATCAGATGCGTAGTTCTCGAGATATATCAAGATATTTAAAAGTTCCGAAGCCGCACCAACATAATAGAGATACAGAAACACCGTGGCCCCTTTCTTTGAGATAACTCTGCACTATTGCGAGCTGCAAATGCCACTTCCAGCTTAGCTGTGCAGAAGAAGCACAACAAGAAGAAGAAATATCTCGAAATGTGTCCGTCAGGCCCCTTCCCTTGAGATAAATCTGCAAATATCTCGGAAACGAAGAGAGCTATGGCAAAATGTTAAGAGACCTTTTTTGTAGAGAATTAAGTTTCCTACTTTTTATGTTCTATGATATTTTTTGATCAGATGCGTAGTTCTCGAGATATATCAAGATATTTAAAAGTTCCGAAGCCGCACCAACATAATAGAGATACAGAAACACCGTGGCCCCTTTCTTTGAGATAACTCTGTACTATTGCGAGCTGGAAATGCCACTTCCAGTTTAGCTGTGCAGAAGAAGAACAACAAGAAGAAGAAATATCTCGAAATATGTCCGTTAGGCCCCTTCCCTTGAGATTAATCTGCAAATATCTCGGAAACGAAGCGAGCTATTGCAAAATGTTAAGAGACCTTTTTTGTAGAGAATTGAGTTTCCTACTTTTTATGTTCTATGAGATTTTTTGATCAGATGCGTAGTTCTCGAGATATATCAAGATATTTAAAAGTTCCGAAGCCGCACCAACATAATAGAGATACAGAAACACCGTGGCCCCTTTCTTTCAGATAACTATGCACTATTGCGAGCTGGAAATGCCACTTCCAGTTTAGCTGTGCAGAAGAAGAACAACAAGAAGAAGAAATATCTCGAAATATGTCCGTTAGGCCCCTTCCCTTGAGATGAATCTGCAAATATCTCGGAAACGAAGCGAGCTATGGCAAAATGTTAAGAGACGTTTTTTGTAGAGAATTATGTTTCCTACAATTTATGTTCTATGATATTTTTTGATCAGAAGCGTAGTTTTCGAGATATATCGAGATATTTAAAAGTTCCGAAGCAGCACCAACATAATAGAGATACAGAAACACCGTGGCCCCTTTCTTTGAGATAACTCTGCACTAGTGCGAGCCGCAAATGCCACTTCCAGCTTAGCTGTGCAGAAGAAGAACAACAAGAAGAAGAAATATCTCGAAATATGTCCGTCAGGCCCCTTCCCTTGAGATAAATCTGCAAATATCTCGGAAACGAAGCGAGCTATGGCAAAATGTTAAGAGACGTTTTTTGTAGAGAATTAAGTTTCCTACTTTTTATCTTCTATGATATTTTCTGATCAGATGCGTGGTTCTCGAGATATATCAAGATATTTAAAAGTTCCGAATCCGCACCAACATAATAGAGATACAGAAACACCGTGGCCCCTTTCTTTGAGGTAACTCTGCACTAGTGCGAGCCGCAAATGCCACTTCCAGCTTAGCTGTGCAGAAGAAGAACAACAAGAAGAAGAAATATCTCGAAATATGTCCGTCAGGCCACTTCCCTTGAGATAAATCTGCAAATATCTCGGAAACGAAGCGAGCTATGGCAAAATGTTAAGGGACCTTTTTTGTATGGAATTATGTTTCCTACTTTTTATGTTCTATGATATTTTTTGATCAGATGCGTAGTTCTCGAGATATATCAAGATATTTAAAAGTTCCGAAGCCGCACCAACATAATAGAGATACAGAAACACCGTGGCCCCTTTCTTTGAGATAACTCTGCACTATTGCGAGCTGCAAATGCCACTTCCAGCTTAGCGTGCAGAAGAAGAACAACAAGAAGAAGAAATATCTCGAAATGTGTCCGTCAGGCCCCTTCCCTTGAGATAAATCTGCAAATATCTCGGAAACGAAGAGAGCTATGGCAAAATGTTAAGAGACCTTTTTTGTAGAGAATTAAGTTTCCTACTTTTTATGTTCTATGATATTTTTTGATCAGATGCGTAGTTCTCGAGATATATCAAGATATTTAAAAGTTCCGAAGCCGCACCAACATAATAGAGATACAGAAACACCGTGGCCCCTTTCTTTGAGATAAGTCTGTACTATTGCGAGCTGGAAATGCCACTTCCAGTTTAGCTGTGCAGAAGAAGAACAACAAGAAGAAGAAATATCTCGAAATATGTCCGTTAGGCCCCTTCCCTTGAGATAAATCTGCAAATATCTCGGAAACGAAGCGAGCTATGGCAAAATGTTAAGAGAAGTTTTTTGTAGAGAATTATGTTTCCTACAATTTATGTTCTATGATATTTTTTGCTCAGAAGCGTAGTTTTCGAGATATATCGAGATATTTAAAAGTTCCGAAGCAGCACCAACATAATAGAGATACAGAAACACCGTGGCCCCTCTCTTTGAGATAACTCTGCACTATTGCGAGCTGGAAATGCCACTTCCAGTTTAGCTGTGCAGAAGAAGAACAACAAGAAGAAGAAATATCTCGAAATATGTCCGTTAGGCCCCTTCCTTTGAGATAAATCTGCAAATATCTCGGAAACGAAGCGAGCTATGGCAAAATCTTACGAGACTTTTTTGTAGAGAATTAAGTTTCCTACTTTTTATGTTCTATGATATTTTTTGATCAGATGCGTAGTTCTCGAGATATATCAAGATATTTAAAAGTTCCGAAGCCGCACCAACATAATAGAGATACAGAAACACCGTGGCCCCTTTCTTTGAGATAACTCTGCACTATTGCGAGCTGCAAATGCCACTTCCAGCTTAGCTGTGCAGAAGAAGCACAACAAGAAGAAGAAATATCTCGAAATGTGTCCGTCAGGCCCCTTCCCTTGAGATAAATCTGCAAATATCTCGGAAACGAAGAGAGCTATGGCAAAATGTTAAGAGACCTTTTTTGTAGAGAATTAAGTTTCCTACTTTTTATGTTCTATGATATTTTTTGATCAGATGCGTAGTTCTCGAGATATATCAAGATATTTAAAAGTTCCGAAGCCGCACCAACATAATAGAGATACAGAAACACCGTGGCCCCTTTCTTTGAGATAACTCTGTACTATTGCGAGCTGGAAATGCCACTTCCAGTTTAGCTGTGCAGAAGAAGAACAACAAGAAGAAGAAATATCTCGAAATATGTCCGTTAGGCCCCTTCCCTTGAGATAAATCTGCAAATATCTCGGAAACGAAGCGAGCTATGGCAAAATGTTAAGAGACGTTTTTTGTAGAGAATTATGTTTCCTACAATTTATGTTCTATGATATTTTTTGATCAGAAGCGTAGTTTTCGAGATATATCGAGATATTTAAAAGTTCCGAAGCAGCACCAACATAATAGAGATACAGAAACACCGTGGCCCCTTTCTTTCAGATAACTCTGCACTAGTGCGAGCCGCAAATGCCACTTCCAGCTTAGCTGTGCAGAAGAAGAACAACAAGAAGAAGAAATATCTCGAAATATGTCCGTCAGGCCCCTTCCCTTGAGATAAATCTGCAAATATCTCGGAAACGAAGCGAGCTATGGCAAAATGTTAAGAGACGTTTTTTGTAGAGAATTAAGTTTCCTACTTTTTATCTTCTATGATATTTTCTGATCAGATGCGTGGTTCTCGAGATATATCAAGATATTTAAAAGTTCCGAAGCCGCACCAACATAATAGGGATACAGAAACACCGTGGCCCCTTTCTTTGAGATAACTCTGTACTAGTGCGAGCCGCAAATGCCACTTCCAGCTTAGCTGTGCAGCAGAAGAACAACAAGAAGAAGAAATATCTCGAAATATGTCCGTCAGGCCCCTTCCCTTGAGATAAATCTGCAAATGTCTCGGAAACGAAGCGAGCTATGGCAAAATGTTAAGAGACCTTTTTTGTAGAGAATTAAGTTTCCTACTTTTTATGTTCTATGGTATTTTTTGATCAGATGCGTAGTTCTCGAGATATATCAAGATATTTAAAAGTTCCGAAGCCGCACCAACATAATAGAGATACAGAAACACCGTGGCCCCTCTCTTTGAGATAACTCTGCACTATTGCGAGCTGGAAAAGCCACTTCCAGTTTAGCTGTGCAGAAGAAGAACAACAAGAAGAAGAAATATCTCGAAATATGTCCGTCAGGCCCCTTCCCTTGAGATAAATCTGCAAATATCTCGGAAACGAAGAGAGCTATGGCAAAATGTTAAGAGACCTTTTTTGTAGAGAATTAAGTTTCCTACTTTTTATGTTCTATGATATTTTTTGATCTGATGCGTAGTTCTCGAGATATATCAAGATATTTAAAAGTTCCGAAGCCGCATCAACATAATAGAGATACAGAAACACCGTGGCCCCTTTCTTTGAGATAACTCTGCACTAGTGCGAGCTGGAAATGCCACTTCCAGTTTAGCTGTGCAGAAGAAGAACAACAAGAAGAAGAAATATCTCGAAATATGTCCGTCAGGCCCCTTCCCTTGAGATATATCTGCCAATATCTCGGAAACGAAGCGAGCTATGGCAAAATGTTAAGAGACCTTTTTTGTAGAGAATTAAGTTTCCTACTTTTTATGTTCTATGATATTTTTTGATCAGATGCGTAGTTCTCGAGATATATCAAGATATTTAAAAGTTCCGAAGCCGCACCAACATAATAGAGATACAGAAACACCGTGGCCCCTTTCTTTGAGATAACTCTGCACTATTGCGAGCTGCAAATGCCACTTCCAGCTTAGCTGTGCAGAAGAAGAACAACGAGAAGAAGAAATATCTCGAAATATGTCCGTCAGGCCCCTTCCCTTGAGATATATCTGCAAATATCTCGGAAACGAAGCGAGCTATGGCAAAATGTTAAGAGACCTTTTTTGTAGAGAATTATGTCCCCTACAAGTTATGTTCTATGATATTTTTTGATCAGAAGCGTAGTTTTCGAGATATATCGAGATATTTAAAAGTTCCGAAGCCGCACCAACATAATAGAGATACAGAAACACCGTGGCCCCTTTCTTTGAGATAACTCTGCACTATTGCGAGCTGCAAATGCCACTTCCAGCTTAGCTGTGCAGAAGAAGAACAACAAGAAGAAGAAATATCTCGAAATATGTCCGTCAGGCCCCTTCCCTTGAGATAAATCTGCATATATCTCGGAAACGAAGCGAGCTATGGCAAAATGTTAAGAGACCTTTTTTGTAGACAATTAAGTTTTCTACTTTTTATGTTCTATGATATTTTTTGATCAGATGCGTTGTTCTCGAGATATATCAAGATATTTAAAAGTTCCGAAGCTGCACCAACATAATAGAGATACAGAAACACCGTGGCCCCTTTCTTTGAGATAACTCTGCACTATTGCGAGCTGCAAATGCCACTTCCAGCTTAGCTGTGCAGAAGAAGAACAACAAGAAGAAGAAATATCTCGAAATATGTCCGTCAGGCCCCTTCCCTTGAGATATATCTGCAAATATCTCGGAAACGAAGCGAGCTATGGCAAAATGTTAAGAGACCTTTTTTGTAGAGAATTATGTCTCCTACAAGTTATGTTCTATGATATTTTTTGATCAGAAGCGTAGTTTTCGAGATATATCGAGATATTTAAAAGTTCCGAAGCCGCACCAACATAATAGAGATACAGAAACACCGTGGCCCCTTTCTTTGAGATAACTCTGCACTAGTGCGGGCCGCAAATGCCACTTCCAGCTTAGCTGTGTAGAAGAAGAACAACAAGAAGAAGAAATATCTCCACATATGTCCCTCAGGCCCCTTCCCTTGAGATAAATCTGCAAATATCTCGGAAACGAAGCGAGCTAAGGCAAAATGTTAAGAGACTTTATTTGTAGAGAATTAAGTTTACTACTTTTTATGTTCTATGATATTTTTTGATCAGATGCGTAGTTCTCGAGATATATCAAGATATTTAAAAGTTCCGAAGCCGCACCAACATAATAGAGATACAGAAACACCGTGGCCCCTTTCTTTGAGATAACTCTGCACTATTGCGAGCTGGAAATGCCACTTCCAGTTTAGCTGTGCAGAAGAAGAACAACAAGAAGAAGACATATCTCGAAATATGTCCGTCAGGCCCCTTCCCTTGAGATAAATATGCAAATATCTCGGAAACGAAGCGAGCTATGGCAAAATGTTAAGAGACCTTTTTTGTAGAGAATTAAGTTTCCTACTTTTTATGTTCTATGATATTTTTTGATCAGATGCGTAGTTCTCGAGATATACCAAGATATTTAAAAGTTCCGAAGCCGCACCAACATAATAGAGATACAGAAACACCGTGGACCCTTTCTTTGAGATAACTCTGCACTATCGCGAGCTGCAAATGCCACTTCCAGCTTAGCTGTGCAGAAGAAGAACAACAAGAAGAAGAAATATCTCGAAATATGTCCGTGAGGCCCCTTCCCTTGAGATAAATCTACAAATATCTCCGAAACGAAGCGAGCTATGGCAAAATGTTAAGAGACCTTATTTGTAGGGAATTAAGTTTCCTACTTTTTATGTTCTATGATATTTTTTGATCAGATGCGTAGTTCTCGAGATATATCAAGATATTTAAAAGTTCCGAAGCCGCACCAACATAATAGAGATACAGAAACACCGTGGCCCCTTTCTTTGAGATAACTCTGCACTATTGCGAGCTGGAAATGCCACTTCCAGTTTAGCTGTGCAGAAGAAGAACAACAAGAAGAAGAAATATCTCGAAATATGTCCGTCAGGCCCCTTCCCTTGAGATATATCTGCCAATATCTCGGAAACGAAGCGAGCTATGGCAAAATGTTAAGAGACCTTTTTTGTAGAGAATTAAGTTTCCTACTTTTTATGTTCTATGATATTTTTTGATCAGATGCGTAGTTCTCGAGATATATCAAGATATTTAAAAGTTCCGAAGCCGCACCAACATAATAGAGATACAGAAACACCGTGGCCCCTTTCTTTGAGATAACTCTGCACTATTGCGAGCTGGAAATGCCACTTCCAGTTTAGCTGTGCAGAAGAAGAACAACAAGAAGAAGAAATATCTCGAAATATGTCCGTCAGGCCCCTTCCCTTGAGATATATCTGCAAATATCTCGGAAACGAAACGAGCTATGGCAAAACGTTAAGAGACCTTTTTTGTAGAGAATTATGTTTCCTACAATTTATGTTCTATGATATTTTTTGATCAGAAGCGTAGTTTTCGAGATATATCGAGATATTTAAAAGTTCCGAAGCCGCACCAACATAATAGAGATCCAGAAACACCGTGGCCCCTTTCTTTGAGATAACTCTGCACTAGTGCGAGCCGCAAATGCCACTTCCAGCTTAGCTGTGCAGAAGAAGAACAACAAGAAGAAGAAATATCACGAAATATGTCCGTTAGGCCCCTTCCCTTGAGATAAATCTGCAAATATCTCGGAAACGAAGCGAGCTATGGCAAAATGTTAAGAGACCTTTTTTGTAGAGAATTAAGTTTCCTACTTTTTATGTTCTATGATATTTTTTGATCAGATGCGTAGTTCTCGAGATATATGAAGATATTTAAAAGTTCCGAAGCCGCACCAACATAATAGAGATACAGAAACACCGTGGCCCCTTTCTTTGAGATAACTATGCACTATTGCGAGCTGCAAATGCCACTTCCAGCTTAGCTGTGCAGAAGAAGAACAACAAGAAGAAGAAATATCTCGAAATATGTCCGTCAGGCCCCTTCCCTTGAGATAAATCTGCCAATATCTCGGAAACGAAGCGAGCGATGGCAAAATGTCAAGAGACCTTTTTTGTAGAGAATTAAGTTTCCTACTTTTTATGTTGTATGATATTTTTTGATCAGATGCGTAGTTTTCGAGATATATCGAGATATTTAAAAGTTCCGAAGCCGCACCAACATAATAGAGATACAGAAACACCGTGGCCCCTTTCTTTGAGATAACTATGCACTATTGCGAGCTGCAAATGCCACTTCCAGCTTAGCTGTGCAGAAGAAGAACAACAAGAAGAAGAAATATCTCGAAATATGTCCGTCAGGCCCCTTCCCTTGAGATAAATCTGCCAATATCTCGGAAACGAAGCGAGCTATGGCAAAATCTCAAGAGACCTTTTTTGTAGAGAATTAAGTTTCCTACTTTTTATGTTCTATGATATTTTTTGATCAGATGCGTAGTTCTCGAGATATATCAAGATATTTAAAAGTTCCGAAGCCGCACCAACATAATAGAGATACAGAAACACCGTGGCCCCTTTCTTTGAGATAACTCTGCACTATTGCGAGCTGGAAATGCCACTTCCAGTTTAGCTGTGCAGAAGAAGAACAACAAGAAGAAGAAATATCTCGAAATATGTCCGTCAGGCCCCTTCCCTTGAGATAAATCTGCAAATATCTCCGAAACGAAGCGAGCTATGGCAAAATGTTAAGAGACCTTATTTGTAGAGAATTAAGTTTCCTACTTTTTATGTTCTATGATATTTTTTGATCAGATGCGTAGTTCTCGAGATATATCAAGATATTTAAAAGTTCCGAAGCCGCACCAACATAATAGAGATACAGAAACACCGTGGCCCCTTTCTTTGAGATAACTCTGCACTATTGCGAGCTGCAAATGCCACTTCCAGCTTAGCTGTGCAGAGGAAGAACAACAAGAAGAAGAAATATCTCGAAATATGTCCGTCAGGCCCCTTCCCTTGAGATAAATCTGCAAATATCTCGGAAACGAAGCGAGCTATGGCAAAATGATAAGAGACCTTTTTTGTAGAGAATTAAGTTTCCTACTTTTTATGTTCTATGATATTTTTTGATCAGAGGCGTAGTTCTCGAGATATATCAAGATATTTAAAAGTTCCGAAGCCGCACCAACATAATAGAGATACAGAAACACCGTGGCCCCTTTCTTTGAGATAACTCTGCACTAGTGCGAGCCGCAAATGCCACTTCCAGCTTAGCTGTGCAGAAGAAGAACAACAAGAAGAAGAAATATCTCGAAATATGTCCGTCAGGCCCCTTCCCTTGAGATAAATCTGCAAATATCTCGGAAACGAAGCGAGCTATGGCAAAATGTTAAGAGACCTTTTTTGTAGAGAATTAAGTTTCCTACTTTTTATTTTCTATGATATTTTTTGATCAGATGCGTAGTTCTCGAGATATATCAAGATATTTAAAAGTTCCGAAGCCGCACCAACATAATAGACATACAGAAACACCGTGGCCCCTTTCTTTGAGATTACTCTGCACTATTGCGAGCTGCAAATGCCACTTCCAGCTTAGCTGTGCAGAAGAAGAACAACAAGAAGAAGAAATATCTCGAAATATGTCCGTCAGGCCCGTTCCTTTGAGCTGAATCTGCAAATATCTCGGAAACGAAGCGAGCTATGGCAAAATGTTTAGAGACCTTTCTTGTAGAGAATTAAGTTTCCTACTTTTTATGTTCTATGATATTTTTTGATTACATGCGTAGTTCTCGAGATATATCAAGATATTTAAAAGTTCCGAAGCTGCACCAACATAATAGAGGTACAGAAACACCGTGGCCGCTTTCTTTGAGATAACTCTGCACTATTGCGAGCTGCAAATGCCACTTCCAGCTTAGATGTGCAGAAGAAGAACAACAAGAAGAAGAAATATCTCGAAATATGTCCGTCAGGCCCCATCCCTTGAGATAAATCTGCAAATATCTCGGAAACGAAGCGAGCTATGGCAAAATGTTAAGAGACCTTTCTTGTAGAGAATTAAGTTTCCTACTTTTTATGTTCTATGATATTTTTTGATTAGATGCGTAGTTCTCGAGATATATCAAGATATATAAAAGTTCCGAAGCCGCACCAACATAATAGAGATACAGAAACACCGTGGACCCTTTCTTTGAGATAACTCTGCACTATTGCGAGCTGCAAATGCCACTTCCAGCTTAGCTGTGCAGAAGAAGAACAACAAGAAGAAGAAATATCTCGAAATATGTCCGTCAGGCCCCTTCCCTTGAGATAAATCTGCAAATATCTCCGAACCGAAGCGAGCTATGGCAAAATGTTAAGAGACCTTATTTGTAGAGAATTAAGTTTCCTACTTTTTATGTTCTATGATATTTTTTGATCAGATGCGTAGTTCTCGAGATATATCAAGATATTTAAAAGTTCCGAAGCCGCACCAACATAATAGAGATACAGAAACACCGTGGCCCCTTTCTTTGAGATAACTCTGCACTATTGCGAGCTGCAAATGCCACTTCCAGCTTAGCTGTGCAGAGGAAGAACAACAAGAAGAAGAAATATCTCGAAATATGTCCGTCAGGCCCCTTCCCTTGAGATAAATCTGCAAATATCTCGGAAACGAAGCGAGCTATGGCAAAATGATAAGAGACCTTTTTTGTAGAGAATTAAGTTTCCTACTTTTTATGTTCTATGATATTTTTTGATCAGATGCGTAGTTCTCGAGATATACCAAGATATTTAAAAGTTCCGAAGCCGCACCAACATAATAGAGATACAGAAACACCGTGCCCCTTTCTTCGAGATAACTCTGCACTATTGCGAGCTGCAAATGCCACTTCCAGCTTAGCTGTGCAGAGGAAGAACAACAAGAAGAAGAAGTATCTCGAAATATGTCCGTCAGGCCCCTTCCCTTGAGATAAATCTGCCAATATCTCGGAAACAAAGCGAGCTATGGCAAAATGTTAAGAGACCTTTTTTGTAGAGAATTAAGTTTCCTACTTTTTATCTTCTATGATATTTTTTGATCAGATGCGTAGTTCTCGAGATATATCAAGATATTTAAAAGTTCCGAAGCCGCACCAACATAATAGAGATACAGAAACACCGTGGCCCCTTTCTTTGAGATAACTCTGCACTAGTGCGAGCCGCAAATGCCACTTCCAGCTTAGCTGTGCAGAAGAAGAACAACAAGAAGAAGAAATATCTCGAAATATGTCCGTCAGGCCCCTTCCCTTGAGATAAATCTGCAAATATCTCGGAAACGAAGCGAGCTATGGCAAAATGTTAAGAGACCTTTTTTGTAGAGAATTAAGTTTCCTACTTTTTATTTTCTATGATATTTTTTGATCAGATGCGTAGTTCTCGAGATATATCAAGATATTTAAAAGTTCCGAAGCCGCACCAACATAATAGAGATACAGAAACACCGTGGCCCCTTTCTTTGAGATTACTCTGCACTATTGCGAGCTGCAAATGCCACTTCCAGCTTAGCTGTGCAGAAGAAGAACAACAAGAAGAAGAAATATCTCGAAATATGTCCGTCAGGCCCGTTCCTTTGAGCTGAATCTGCAAATATCTCGGAAACGAAGCGAGCTATGGCAAAATGTTTAGAGACGTTTTTTGTAGAGAATTATGTTTCCTACAATATATGTTCTTTGATATTTTTTGATCAGATCCGTAGTTCTCGAGATATATCAAGATATTTAAAAGTTCCGAAGCCGCACCAACATAATAGAGATACCGAAACACCGTGGCCCCTTTCTTTGAGATTACTCTGCACTATTGCGAGCTGGAAATGCCACTTCCAGTTTAGCTGTGCAGAAGAAGAACAACAAGAAGAAGAAATATCTCGAAATATGTCCGTTAGGCCCGTTCCCTTGAGATAAATCTGCAAATATCTCGGAAACGAAGCGAGCTATGGCAAAATGTTAAGAGACCTTTTTTGTAGAGAATTAAGTTTCCTACTTTTTATGTTGTATGATATTTTTTGATCAGAAGCGTAGCTTTCGAGATATATCGGGATATTTAAAAGTTCCGAAGCCGCACCAACATAATAGAGATACAGAAACACCGTGGCCCCTTTCTTTGAGATAACTCTGCACTAGTGCGAGCCGCAAATGCCACTTCCAGCTTAGCTGTGCAGAAGAAGAACAACAAGAAGAAGAAATATCTCGAAATATGTCCGTCAGGCCCCTTCCCTTGAGATAAATCTGCAAATATCTCGGAAACGAAGCGAGCTATGGCAAAATGTTAAGAGACCTTTTTTGTAGAGAATTAAGTTTCCTACTTTTTATGTTCTATGATATTTTTTGATCAGATGCGTAGCTCTCGAGATATATCAAGATATTTAAAAGTTCCGAAGCCGCACCAACATAATGGAGATACAGAAACACCGTGGCCCCTTTCTTTGAGATAACTCTGCACTAGTGCGAGCCGTAAATGCCACTTCCAGCTTAGCTGTGCAGAAGAAGAACAACAAGAAGAAGAAATATCTCGAAATATGTCCGTCAGGCCCCTTCCCTTGAGATAAATCTGCAAATATCTCGGAAACGAAGCGAGCTATGGCAAAATGTTAAGAGACCTTTTTTGTAGAGAATTAAGTTTCCTACTTTTTATGTTCTATGATATTTTTTGATCAGAAGCGTAGTTTTCGAGATATATCGAGATATTTAAAAGTTCCGAAGCCGCACCAACATAATAGAGATACAGAAACACCGTGGCCCCTTTCTTTGAGATAACTCTGCACTATTGCGAGCTGGAAATGCCACTTCCAGTTTAGCTGTGCAGAAGAAGAACAACAAGAAGAAGAAATATCTCGAAATATGTCCGTCAGGCCCGTTCCTTTGAGCTGAATCTGCACATATCTCGGAAACGAAGCGAGCTATGGCAAAATGTTAAGAGACCTTTTTTGTAGAGAATTAAGTTTCCTACTTTTTATGTTCTATGATATTTTTTGATCAGATGCGTAGTTCTCGAGATATATCAAGATATTTAAAAGTTCCGAAGCCGCACCAACATAATAGAGATACAGAAACACCGTGGCCCCTTTCTTTGAGATAACTCTGCACTATTGCGAGCTGCAAATGCCACTTCCAGCTTAGCTGTGCAGAGGAAGAACAACAAGAAGAAGAAATATCTCGAAATATGTCCGTCAGGCCCCTTCCCTTGAGATAAATCTGCAAATATCTCGGAAACGAAGCGAGCTATGGCAAAATGATAAGAGACCTTTTTTGTAGAGAATTAAGTTTCCTACTTTTTAGGCTCTATGATATTTTTTGATCAGATGCGTAGTTCTCGAGATATATCAAGATATTTAAAAGTTCCGAAGCCGCACCAACATAATAGAGATACAGAAACACCGTGGCCCCTTTCTTCGAGATAACTCTGCACTATTGCGAGCTGCAAATGCCACTTCCAGCTTAGCTGTGCAGAGGAAGAACAACAAGAAGAAGAAGTATCTCGAAATATGTCCGTCAGGCCCCTTCCCTTGAGATAAATCTGCAAATATCTCGGAAACGAAGCGAGCTATGGCAAAATGATAAGAGACCTTTTTTGTAGAGAATTAAGTTTCCTACTTTTTATGTTCTATGATATTTTTTGATCAGATGCGTAGTTCTCGAGATATATCAAGATATTTAAAAGTTCCGAAGCCGCACCAACATAATAGAGATACAGAAACACCGTGGCCCCTTTCTTCGAGATAACTCTGCACTAGTGCGAGCCGCAAATGCCACTTCCAGCTTAGCTGTGCAGAAGAAGAACAACAAGAAGAAGAAATATCTCGAAATATGTCCGTCAGGCCCCTTCCCTTGAGATAAATCTGCCAATATCTCGGAAACAAAGCGAGCTATGGCAAAATGTTAAGAGACCTTTTTTGTAGAGAATTAAGTTTCCTACTTTTTATCTTCTATGATATTTTTTGATCAGATGCGTAGTTCTCGAGATATATCAAGATATTTAAAAGTTCCGAAGCCGCACCAACATAATAGAGATACAGAAACACCGTGGCCCCTTTCTTTGAGATAACTCTGCACTAGTGCGAGCCGCAAATGCCACTTCCAGCTTAGCTGTGCAGAAGAAGAACAACAAGAAGAAGAAATATCTCGAAATATGTCCGTCAGGCCCCTTCCCTTGAGATAAATCTGCAAATATCTCGGAAACGAAGCGAGCTATGGCAAAATGTTAAGAGACCTTTTTTGTAGAGAATTAAGTTTCCTACTTTTTATTTTCTATGATATTTTTTGATCAGATGCGTAGTTCTCGAGATATATCAAGATATTTAAAAGTTCCGAAGCCGCACCAACATAATAGAGATACAGAAACACCGTGGCCCCTTTCTTTGAGATTACTCTGCACTATTGCGAGCTGCAAATGCCACTTCCAGCTTAGCTGTGCAGAAGAAGAACAACAAGAAGAAGAAATATCTCGAAATATGTCCGTCAGGCCCGTTCCTTTGAGCTGAATCTGCAAATATCTCGGAAACGAAGCGAGCTATGGCAAAATGTTTAGAGACGTTTTTTGTAGAGAATTATGTTTCCTACAATTTATGTTGTTTGATATTTTTTGATCAGATCCGTAGTTCTCGAGATATATCAAGATATTTAAAAGTTCCGAAGCCGCACCAACATAATAGAGATACAGAAACACCGTGGCCCCTTTCTTTGAGATAACTCTGCACTAGTGCGAGCCGCAAATGCCACTTCCAGCTTAGCTGTGCAGAAGAAGAACAACAAGAAGAAGAAATATCTCGAAATATGTCCGTCAGGCCCCTTCCCTTGAGATAAATCTGCAAATATCTCGGAAACGAAGCGAGCTATGGCAAAATGTTAAGAGACCTTTTTTGTAGAGAATTAAGTTTCCTACTTTTTATTTTCTATGATATTTTTTGATCAGATGCGTAGTTCTCGAGATATATCAAGATATTTAAAAGTTCCGAAGCCGCACCAACATAATAGAGATACAGAAACACCGTGGCCCCTTTCTTTGAGATTACTCTGCACTATTGCGAGCTGGAAATGCCACTTCCAGTTTAGCTGTGCAGAAGAAGAACAACAAGAAGAAGAAATATCTCGAAATATGTCCGTTAGGCCCCTTCCCTTGAGATAAATCTGCAAATATCTCGGAAACGAAGCGAGCTATGGCAAAATGTTAAGAGACCTTTTTTGTAGAGAATTAAGTTTCCTACTTTTTATGTTGTATGATATTTTTTGATCAGAAGCGTAGCTTTCGAGATATATCGAGATATTTAAAAGTTCCGAAGCCGCACCAACATAATAGAGATACAGAAACACCGTGGCCCCTTTCTTTGAGATAACTCTGCACTAGTGCGAGCCGCAAATGCCACTTCCAGCTTAGCTGTGCAGAAGAAGAACAACAAGAAGAAGAAATATCTCGAAATATGTCCGTCAGGCCCCTTCCCTTGAGATAAATCTGCAAATATCTCGGAAACGAAGCGAGCTATGGCAAAATGTTAAGAGACCTTTTTTGTAGAGAATTAAGTTTCCTACTTTTTATGTTCTATGATATTTTTTGAACAGATGCGTAGTTCTCGAGATATATCAAGATATTTAAAAGTTCCGAAGCCGCACCAACATAATGGAGATACAGAAACACCGTGGCCCCTTTCTTTGAGATAACTCTGCACTAGTGCGAGCCGCAAATGCCACTTCCAGCTTAGCTGTGCAGAAGAAGAACAACAAGAAGAAGAAATATCTCGAAATATGTCCGTCAGGCCCCTTCCCTTGAGATAAATCTGCAAATATCTCGGAAACGAAGCGAGCTATGGCAAAATGTTAAGAGACCTTTTTTGTAGAGAATTAAGTTTCCTACTTTTTATGTTCTATGATATTTTTTGATCAGAAGCGTAGTTTTCGAGATATATCGAGATATTTAAAACTTCCGAAGCCGCACCAACATAATAGAGATACAGAAACACCGTGGCCCCTTTCTTTGAGATAACTCTGCACTAGTGCGAGCCGCAAATGCCACTTCCAGCTTAGCTGTGCAGAAGAAGAACAACAAGAAGAAGAAATATCTCGAAATATGTCCGTCAGGCCCCTTCCCTTGAGATAAATCTGCAAATATCTCGGAAACGAAGCGAGCTATGGCAAAATGTTAACAGACCTTTTTGTAGAAAATTAAGTTTCCTACTTTTTATGTTCTATGGTATTTTTTGATCAGATGCGTAGTTCTCGAGATATATCAAGATATTTAAAAGTTCCGAAGCCGCACCAACATAATAGAGATACAGAAACACCGTGGCCCCTTTCTTTGAGATTACTCTGCACTATTGCGAGCTGCAAATGCCACTTCCAGCTTAGCTGTGCAGAGGAAGAACAACAAGAAGAAGAAATATCTCGAAATATGTCCGTCAGGCCCGTTCCTTTGAGCTGAATCTGCAAATATCTCGGAAACGAAGCGAGCTATGGCAAAATGTTAAGAGACGTTTTTTGTAGAGAATTATGTTTCCTACAATTTATGTTCTATGATATTTTTTGATCAGAAGCGTAGTTTTCGAGATATATCGAGATATTTAAAAGTTCCGAAGCCGCACCAACATAATAGAGATACAGAAACACCGTGGCCCGTTTCTTTGAGATAACTCTGCACTAGTGCGAGACGCAAATGCCACTTCCAGCTTAGCTGTGCAGAAGAAGGACAACAAGAAGAAGAAATATCTCGAAATATGTCCGTCAGGCCCCTTCCCTTGAGATAAATCTGCAAGTAGCTCGGAAACCCAGCGAGCTATGGCAAAATGTTAAGAGACCTTTTTTGTAGAGAATTAAGTTTCCTACTTTTTATGTTCTATGATATTTTTTGATCAGATGCGTAGTTCTCGAGATATATCAAGATATTTAAAAGTTCCGAAGCCGCACCAACATAATAGAGATACAGAAACACCGTGGCCCCTTTCTTTGAGATAACTCTGCACTAGTGCGAGCCGCAATTGCCACTTCCAGCTTAGCTGTGCAGAGGAAGAACAACAAGAAGAAGAAATATCTCGAAATATGTCCGTCAGGCCCCTTCCCTTGAGATAAATCTGCAAATATCTCGGAAACGAAGCGAGCTACGGCAAAATGTTAAGAGACGTTTTTTGTAGAAAATTAGGTTTCCTACTTTTTATGTTCTATGATATTTTTTGATCAGATGCGTAGTTCTCGAGATATATCAAGATATTTAAAAGTTCCGAAGCTGCACCAACATAATAGAGGTACAGAAACACCGTGGCCTCTTTCTTTGAGATAACTCTGCACTATTGCGAGCTGCAAATGCCACTTCCAGCTTAGCTGTGCAGAGGAAGAACAACAAGAAGAAGAAATATCTCGAAATATGTCCGTCAGGCCCGTTCCTTTGAGCTGAATCTGCAAATATCTCGGAAACGAAGCGAGCTATGGCAAAATGTTAAGAGACGTTTTTTGTAGAGAATTATGTTTCCTACAATTTATGTTCTATGATGTTTTTTGATCAGAAGCGTAGTTTTCGAGATATATCGAGATATTTAAAAGTTCCGAAGCCGCACCAACATAATAGAGATACAGAAACAACGTGGCCCCTTTCTTTGAGATAACTCTGCACTAGTGCGAGCCGCAAATGCCACTTCCAGCTTAGCTGTGCAGAAGAAGGACAACAAGAAGAAGAAATATCTCGAAATATGTCCGTCAGGCCCCTTCACTTGAGATAAATCTGCAAATATCTCGGAAACGAAGCGAGCTATGGCAAAATGTTAAGAGACCTTTTTTGTAGAGAATTAAGTTTCCTACTTTCTATGTTCTATGATATTTTTTGATCAGATGCGTAGTTCTCGAGATATATCAAGATATTTAAAAGTTCCGAAGCCGCACCAACATAATAGAGATACAGAAACACCGTGGCCCCTCTCTTTGAGATAACTCTGCACTATTGCGAGCTGGAAATGCCACTTCCAGTTTAGCTGTGCAGAAGAAGAACAACAAGAAGAAGAAATATCTCGAAATATGTCCGTTAGGCCCCTTCCCTTGAGATAAATCTGCAAATATCTCGGAAACGAAGCGAGCTATGGCAAAATGTTAAGAGACCTTTTTTGTAGAGAATTAAGTTTCCTACTTTTCATGTTCTATGATATTTTTTGATCAGATGCGTAGTTCTCGAGATATATCAAGATATTTAAAAGTTCCGAAGCCGCACCAACATAATAGAGATACAGAAACACCGTGGCCCCTTTCTTTGAGATAACTCTGCACTAGTGCGAGCCACAAATGCCACTTCCAGCTTAGCTGTGCAGAAGAAGAACAACAAGAAGAAGAAATATCTCGAAATATGTCCGTCAGGCCCCTTCCCTTGAGATAAATCTGCAAATATCTCGGAAACGAAGCGAGCTATGGCAAAATGTTAAGAGACCTTTTTTGTAGAGAATTAAGTTTCCTACTTTTTATGTTCTATGATATTTTTTGATCAGATGCGTAGTTCTCGAGATATATCAAGATATTTAAAAGTTCCGAAGCCGCACCAACATAATAGAGATACAGAAACACCGTGGCCCCTTTCTTTGAGATAACTCTGCACTAGTGCGAGCCGCAAATGCCACTTCCAGCTTAGCTGTGCAGAAGAAGAACAACAGGAAGAAGAAATATCTCGAAATATGTCCGTCAGGCCCCTTCCCTTGAGATAAATCTGCAAATATCTCGGAAACGAAGCGAGCTATGGCAAAATGTTAAGAGACCTTTTTTGTAGAGAATTAAGTTTCCTACTTTTTATGTTCTATGATATTTTTTGATCAAATGCGTAGTTCTCGAGATATATCAAGATATTTAAAAGTTCCGAAGCCGCACCAACATAATAGAGATACAGAAACACCGTGGCCCCTTTCTTTGAGATAACTCTGCACTAGTGCGAGCCGCAAATGCCACTTCCAACTTAGCTGTGCAGAAGAAGAACAACAAGAAGAAGAAATATCTCGAAATATGTCCGTCAGGCCCCTTCCCTTGAGATAAATCTGCAAATATCTCGAAAACGAAGCGAGCTATGGCAAAATGTTAAGAGACCTTTTTTGTAGAGAATTAAGTTTCCTACTTTTTATGTTCTATGATATTTTTTGATCAGATGCGTAGTTCTCGAGATATATCAAGATATTTAAAAGTTCCGAAGCCGCACCAACATAATAGAGATACAGAAACACCGTGGCCCCCTTCTTTGAGATAACTCTGCACTATTGCCAGCTGCAAATGCCACTTCCAGCTTAGCTGTGCAGAGGAAGAACAACAAGAAGAAGAAATATCTCGAAATATGTCCGTCAGGCCCCTTCCCTTGAGATAAATCTGCAAATATCTCGGAAACGAAGCGAGCTATGGCAAAATCTTAAGAGAACTTTTTTGTAGAGAATTAAGTTTCCTACTTTTTATGTTCTATGATATTTTTTGATCAGATGCGTAGTTCTCGAGATATATCAAGATATTTAAAAGTTCCGAAGCCGCACCAACATAATAGAGATACAGAAACACCGTGGCCCCTTTCTTCGAGATAACTCTGCACTAGTGCGAGCCGCAAATGCCACTTCCAGCTTAGCTGTGCAGAAGAAGAACAACAAGAAGAAGAAATATCTCGAAATATGTCCGTTAGGCCGCTTCCCTTGAGATAAACGTGCAAATATCTCGGAAACGAAGCGAGCTATGGCAAAATGTTGAGGGACCTTTTTTGTAGAGAATTAAGTTTCCTACTATTTATGTTCTATGATATTTTTTGATCAGATGCGTAGTTCTCGAGATATATCAAGATATTTAAAAGTTCCGAAGCCGCACCAACATAATAGAGATACAGAAACACCGTGGCCCCTTTCTTTGAGATAACTCTGCACTAGTGCGAGCCGCAAATGCCACTTCCAGCTTAGCTGTGCAGAAGAAGAACAACAAGAAGAAGAAATATCTCGAAATATGTCCGTCAGGCCCCTTCCCTTGAGATAAATCTGCAAATATCTCGGAAACGAAGCGAGCTATGGGAAAATGTTAAGAGACGTTTTTTGTAGAGAATTATGTTTCCTACAATTTATGTGCTATGATATTTTTTGATCAGAAGCGTAGTTTTCGAGATATATCGAGATATTTAAAAGTTCCGAAGCCGCACCAACATAATAGAGATACAGAAACACCGTGGCCCCTTTCTTTGAGATAACTCTGCACTAGTGCGAGCCGCAAATGCCACTTCCAGCTTAGCTGTGCAGAAGAAGAACAACAAGAAGAAGAAATATCTCGAAATATGTCCGTTAGGCCGCTTCCCTTCAGATAAATGTGCAAATATCTCGGAAACGAAGCGAGCTATTCCAAAATGTTAAGAGACGTTTTTTGTAGAGAATTATGTTTCCTACTATTCATGTTCTATGATATTTTTTGATCAGATGCGTAGTTCTCGAGATATATCAAGATATTTAAAAGTTCCGAAGCCGCACCAACATAATAGAGATACAGAAACACCGTGGCCCCTTTCTTTGAGATAACTCTGCACTAGTGCGAGCCGCAAATGCCACTTCCAGCTTAGCTGTGCAGAAGAAGAACAACAGGAAGAAGAAATATCTCGAAATATGTCCGTCAGGCCCCTTCCCTTGAGATAAATCTGCAAATATCTCGGAAACGAAGCGAGCTATGGCAAAATGTTAAGAGACCTTTTTTGTAGAGAATTAAGTTTCCTACTTTTTATGTTCTATGATATTTTTTGATCAGATGCGTAGTTCTCGAGATATATCAAGATATTTAAAAGTTCCGAAGCCGCACCAACATAATAGAGATACAGAAACACCGTGGCCCCTTTCTTTGAGATAACTCTGCACTAGTGCGAGCCGCAAATGCCACTTCCAGCTTAGCTGTGCAGAAGAAGAACAACAGGAAGAAGAAATATCTCGAAATATGTCCGTCAGGCCCCTTCCCTTGAGATAAATCTGCAAATATCTCGGAAACGAAGCGAGCTATGGCAAAATGTTAAGAGACCTTTTTTGTAGAGAATTAAGTTTCCTACTTTTTATGTTCTATGATATTTTTCGATCAGATGCGTAGTTCTCGAGATATATCAAGATATTTAAAAGTTCCGAAGCCGCACCAACATAATAGAGATACAGAAACACCGTGGCCCCTTTCTTCGAGATAACTCTGCACTAGTGCGAGCCGCAAATGCCACTTCCAGCTTAGCTGTGCAGAAGAAGAACAACAAGAAGAAGAAATATCTCGAAATATGTCCGTTATGCCGCTTCCCTTGAGATAAATCTGCAAATATCTCGGAAACGAAGCGAGCTATGGCAAAATGTTAAGAGACCTTTTTTGTAGAGAATTAAGTTTCCTACTTTTTATGTTCTATGATATTTTTTGATCAGATGCGTAGTTCTCGAGATATATCAAGATATTTAAAAGTTCCGAAGCCGCACCAACATAATAGAGATACAGAAACACCGTGGCCCCTTTCTTTGAGATAACTCTGCACTAGTGCGAGCCGCAAATGCCACTTCCAACTTAGCTGTGCAGAAGAAGAACAACAAGAAGAAGAAATATCTCGAAATATGTCCGTCAGGCCCCTTCCCTTGAGATAAATCTGCAAATATCTCGGAAACGAAGCGAGCTATGGCAAAATGTTAAGAGACCTTTTTTGTAGAGAATTAAGTTTCCTACTTTTTATGTTCTATGATATTTTTTGATCAGATGCGTAGTTCTCGAGATATATCAAGATATTTAAAAGTTCCGAAGCCGCACCAACATAATAGAGATACAGAAACACCGTGGCCCCTTTCTTTGAGATTACTCTGCACTATTGCGAGCTGCAAATGCCACTTCCAGCTTAGCTGTGCAGAGGAAGAACAACAAGAAGAAGAAATATCTCGAAATATGTCCGTCAGGCCCCTTCCCTTGAGATAAATCTGCAAATATCTCGGAAACGAAGCGAGCTATGGCAAAATGTTAAGAGACCTTTTTTGTAGAGAATTAAGTTTCCTACTTTTTATGTTCTATGATATTTTTTGATCAGATGCGTAGTTCTCGAGATATATCAAGATATTTAAAAGTTCCGAAGCCGCACCAACATAATAGAGATACAGAAACACCGTGGCCCCTTTCTTTGAGATAACTCTGCACTATTGCGTGTTGCAAATGCCACTTCCAGCTTAGCTGTGCAGAAGAAGGACAACAAGAAGAAGAAATATCTCGAAATATGTCCGTCAGGCCCCTTCCCTTGAGATAAATCTGCAAATATCTCGGAAACGAAGCGAGCTATGGCAAAATGTTAAGAGACCTTTTTTGTAGAGAATTAAGTTTCCTACTTTTTATGTTCTATGATATTTTTTGATCAGATGCGTAGTTCTCGAGATATATCAAGATATTTAAAAGTTCCGAAGCCGCACCAACATAATAGAGATACAGAAACACCGTGGCCCCTTTCTTTGAGATAACTCTGCACTATTGCGAGCTGCAAATGCCACTTCCAGCTTAGCTGTGCAGAGGAAGAACAACAAGAAGAAGAAGTATCTCGAAATATGTCCGTCAGGCCCGTTCCTTTGAGCTGAATCTGCACATATCTCGGAAACGAAGCGAGCTATGGCAAAATGTTAAGAGACGTTTTTTGTACAGAATTATGTTTCCTACAATTTATGTTCTATGATATTTTTTGATCAGATGCGTAGTTCTCGAGATATATCGAGATATTTAAAAGTTCCGAAGCCGCACCAACATAATAGAGATACAGAAACACCGTGGCCCCTTTCTTTGAGATAACTCTGCACTAGTGCGAGCCGCAAATGCCACTTCCAGCTTAGCTGTGCAGAAGAAGAACAACAAGAAGAAGAAATATCTCGAAATATGTCCGTTAGGCCGCTTCCCTTCAGATAAATGTGCAAATATCTCGGAAACGAAGCGAGCTATTCCAAAATGTTAAGAGACGTTTTTTGTAGAGAATTATGTTTCCTACTATTCATGTTCTATGATATTTTTTGATCAGATGCGTAGTTCTCGAGATATATCAAGATATTTAAAAGTTCCGAAGCCGCACCAACATAATAGAGATACAGAAACACCGTGGCCCCTTTCTTTGAGATAACTCTGCACTAGTGCGAGCCGCAAATGCCACTTCCAGCTTAGCTGTGCAGAAGAAGAACAACAGGAAGAAGAAATATCTCGAAATATGTCCGTCAGGCCCCTTCCCTTGAGATAAATCTGCAAATATCTCGGAAACGAAGCGAGCTATGGCAAAATGTTAAGAGACCTTTTTTGTAGAGAATTAAGTTTCCTACTTTTTATGTTCTATGATATTTTTTGATCAAATGCGTAGTTCTCGAGATATATCAAGATATTTAAAAGTTCCGAAGCCGCACCAACATAATAGAGATACAGAAACACCGTGGCCCCTTTCTTTGAGATAACTCTGCACTAGTGCGAGCCGCAAATGCCACTTCCAACTTAGCTGTGCAGAAGAAGAACAACAAGAAGAAGAAATATCTCGAAATATGTCCGTCAGGCCCCTTCCCTTGAGATAAATCTGCAAATATCTCGAAAACGAAGCGAGCTATGGCAAAATGTTAAGAGACCTTTTTTGTAGAGAATTAAGTTTCCTACTTTTTATGTTCTATGATATTTTTTGATCAGATGCGTAGTTCTCGAGATATATCAAGATATTTAAAAGTTCCGAAGCCGCACCAACATAATAGAGATACAGAAACACCGTGGCCCCCTTCTTTGAGATAACTCTGCACTATTGCCAGCTGCAAATGCCACTTCCAGCTTAGCTGTGCAGAGGAAGAACAACAAGAAGAAGAAATATCTCGAAATATGTCCGTCAGGCCCCTTCCCTTGAGATAAATCTGCAAATATCTCGGAAACGAAGCGAGCTATGGCAAAATCTTAAGAGAACTTTTTTGTAGAGAATTAAGTTTCCTACTTTTTATGTTCTATGATATTTTTTGATCAGATGCGTAGTTCTCGAGATATATCAAGATATTTAAAAGTTCCGAAGCCGCACCAACATAATAGAGATACAGAAACACCGTGGCCCCTTTCTTCGAGATAACTCTGCACTAGTGCGAGCCGCAAATGCCACTTCCAGCTTAGCTGTGCAGAAGAAGAACAACAGGAAGAAGAAATATCTCGAAATATGTCCGTTAGGCCGCTTCCCTTGAGATAAACGTGCAAATATCTCGGAAACGAAGCGAGCTATGGCAAAATGTTGAGGGACCTTTTTTGTAGAGAATTAAGTTTCCTACTATTTATGTTCTATGATATTTTTTGATCAGATGCGTAGTTCTCGAGATATATCAAGATATTTAAAAGTTCCGAAGCCGCACCAACATAATAGAGATACAGAAACACCGTGGCCCCTTTCTTTGAGATAACTCTGCACTAGTGCGAGCCGCAAATGCCACTTCCAGCTTAGCTGTGCAGAAGAAGAACAACAAGAAGAAGAAATATCTCGAAATATGTCCGTCAGGCCCCTTCCCTTGAGATAAATCTGCAAATATCTCGGAAACGAAGCGAGCTATGGGAAAATGTTAAGAGACGTTTTTTGTAGAGAATTATGTTTCCTACAATTTATGTGCTATGATATTTTTTGATCAGAAGCGTAGTTTTCGAGATATATCGAGATATTTAAAAGTTCCGAAGCCGCACCAACATAATAGAGATACAGAAACACCGTGGCCCCTTTCTTTGAGATAACTCTGCACTAGTGCGAGCCGCAAATGCCACTTCCAGCTTAGCTGTGCAGAAGAAGAACAACAAGAAGAAGAAATATCTCGAAATATGTCCGTTAGGCCGCTTCCCTTCAGATAAATGTGCAAATATCTCGGAAACGAAGCGAGCTATTCCAAAATGTTAAGAGACGTTTTTTGTAGAGAATTATGTTTCCTACTATTCATGTTCTATGATATTTTTTGATCAGATGCGTAGTTCTCGAGATATATCAAGATATTTAAAAGTTCCGAAGCCGCACCAACATAATAGAGATACAGAAACACCGTGGCCCCTTTCTTTGAGATAACTCTGCACTAGTGCGAGCCGCAAATGCCACTTCCAGCTTAGCTGTGCAGAAGAAGAACAACAGGAAGAAGAAATATCTCGAAATATGTCCGTCAGGCCCCTTCCCTTGAGATAAATCTGCAAATATCTCGGAAACGAAGCGAGCTATGGCAAAATGTTAAGAGACCTTTTTTGTAGAGAATTAAGTTTCCTACTTTTTATGTTCTATGATATTTTTTGATCAGATGCGTAGTTCTCGAGATATATCAAGATATTTAAAAGTTCCGAAGCCGCACCAACATAATAGAGATACAGAAACACCGTGGCCCCTTTCTTTGAGATAACTCTGCACTAGTGCGAGCCGCAAATGCCACTTCCAGCTTAGCTGTGCAGAAGAAGAACAACAGGAAGAAGAAATATCTCGAAATATGTCCGTCAGGCCCCTTCCCTTGAGATAAATCTGCAAATATCTCGGAAACGAAGCGAGCTATGGCAAAATGTTAAGAGACCTTTTTTGTAGAGAATTAAGTTTCCTACTTTTTATGTTCTATGATATTTTTCGATCAGATGCGTAGTTCTCGAGATATATCAAGATATTTAAAAGTTCCGAAGCCGCACCAACATAATAGAGATACAGAAACACCGTGGCCCCTTTCTTCGAGATAACTCTGCACTAGTGCGAGCCGCAAATGCCACTTCCAGCTTAGCTGTGCAGAAGAAGAACAACAAGAAGAAGAAATATCTCGAAATATGTCCGTTATGCCGCTTCCCTTGAGATAAATCTGCAAATATCTCGGAAACGAAGCGAGCTA
The DNA here is from genome assembly GCF_051020975.1 of Osmia lignaria lignaria. Classification (NCBI taxonomy): domain Eukaryota; kingdom Metazoa; phylum Arthropoda; class Insecta; order Hymenoptera; family Megachilidae; genus Osmia; species Osmia lignaria. The sequence continues at coordinate 11,355,246 of NW_027478160.1, forward strand.
TGGCAAAATGTTAAGAGACCTTTTTTGTAGAGAATTAAGTTTCCTACTTTTTATGTTCTATGATATTTTTTGATCAGATGCGTAGTTCTCGAGATATATCAAGATATTTAAAAGTTCCGAAGCCGCACCAACATAATAGAGATACAGAAACACCGTGGCCCCTTTCTTTGAGATAACTCTGCACTAGTGCGAGCCGCAAATGCCACTTCCAACTTAGCTGTGCAGAAGAAGAACAACAAGAAGAAGAAATATCTCGAAATATGTCCGTCAGGCCCCTTCCCTTGAGATAAATCTGCAAATATCTCGGAAACGAAGCGAGCTATGGCAAAATGTTAAGAGACCTTTTTTGTAGAGAATTAAGTTTCCTACTTTTTATGTTCTATGATATTTTTTGATCAGATGCGTAGTTCTCGAGATATATCAAGATATTTAAAAGTTCCGAAGCCGCACCAACATAATAGAGATACAGAAACACCGTGGCCCCTTTCTTTGAGATTACTCTGCACTATTGCGAGCTGCAAATGCCACTTCCAGCTTAGCTGTGCAGAGGAAGAACAACAAGAAGAAGAAATATCTCGAAATATGTCCGTCAGGCCCCTTCCCTTGAGATAAATCTGCAAATATCTCGGAAACGAAGCGAGCTATGGCAAAATGTTAAGAGACCTTTTTTGTAGAGAATTAAGTTTCCTACTTTTTATGTTCTATGATATTTTTTGATCAGATGCGTAGTTCTCGAGATATATCAAGATATTTAAAAGTTCCGAAGCCGCACCAACATAATAGAGATACAGAAACACCGTGGCCCCTTTCTTTGAGATAACTCTGCACTATTGCGTGTTGCAAATGCCACTTCCAGCTTAGCTGTGCAGAAGAAGGACAACAAGAAGAAGAAATATCTCGAAATATGTCCGTCAGGCCCCTTCCCTTGAGATAAATCTGCAAATATCTCGGAAACGAAGCGAGCTATGGCAAAATGTTAAGAGACCTTTTTTGTAGAGAATTAAGTTTCCTACTTTTTATGTTCTATGATATTTTTTGATCAGATGCGTAGTTCTCGAGATATATCAAGATATTTAAAAGTTCCGAAGCCGCACCAACATAATAGAGATACAGAAACACCGTGGCCCCTTTCTTTGAGATAACTCTGCACTATTGCGAGCTGCAAATGCCACTTCCAGCTTAGCTGTGCAGAGGAAGAACAACAAGAAGAAGAAGTATCTCGAAATATGTCCGTCAGGCCCGTTCCTTTGAGCTGAATCTGCACATATCTCGGAAACGAAGCGAGCTATGGCAAAATGTTAAGAGACGTTTTTTGTACAGAATTATGTTTCCTACAATTTATGTTCTATGATATTTTTTGATCAGATGCGTAGTTCTCGAGATATATCAAGATATTTAAAAGTTCCGAAGCCGCACCAACATAATAGAGATACAGAAACACCGTGGCCCCTTTCTTTGAGATAACTCTGCACTAGTGCGAGCCGCAAATGCCACTTCCAGCTTAGCTGTGCAGAAGAAGAACAACAGGAAGAAGAAATATCTCGAAATATGTCCGTCAGGCCCCTTCCCTTGAGATAAATCTGCAAATATCTCGGAAACGAAGCGAGCTATGGCAAAATGCTAAGAGACCTTTTTTGTAGAGAATTAAGTTTCCTACTTTTTATGTTCTATGATATTTTTTGATCAGATGCGTAGTTCTCGAGATATATCAAGATATTTAAAAGTTCCGAAGCCGCACCAACATAATAGAGATACAGAAACACCGTGGCCCCTTTCTTTGAGATAACTCTGCACTAGTGCGAGCCGCAAATGCCACTTCCAGCTTAGCTGTGCAGAAGAAGAACAACAAGAAGAAGAAATATCTCGAAATATGTCCGTTAGGCCGCGTCCCTTGAGATAAACGTGCAAATATCTCGGAAACGAAGCGAGCTATGGCAAAATGTTGAGGGACCTTTTTTGTAGAGAATTAAGTTTCCTACTATTTATGTTCTATGATATTTTTTGATCAGATGCGTAGTTCTCGAGATATATCAAGATATTTAAAAGTTCCGAAGCCGCACCAACATAATAGAGATACAGAAACACCGTGGCCCCTTTCTTTGAGATAACTCTGCACTAGTGCGAGCCGCAAATGCCACTTCCAGCTTAGCTGTGCAGAAGAAGAACAACAAGAAGAAGAAATATCTCGAAATATGTCCGTCAGGCCCCTTCCCTTGAGATAAATCTGCAAATATCTCGGAAACGAAGCGAGCTATGGGAAAATGTTAAGAGACGTTTTTTGTAGAGAATTATGTTTCCTACAATTTATGTGCTATGATATTTTTTGATCAGAAGCGTAGTTTTCGAGATATATCGAGATATTTAAAAGTTCCGAAGCCGCACCAACATAATAGAGATACAGAAACACCGTGGCCCCTTTCTTTGAGATAACTCTGCACTAGTGCGAGCCGCAAATGCCACTTCCAGCTTAGCTGTGCAGAAGAAGAACAACAAGAAGAAGAAATATCTCGAAATATGTCCGTTAGGCCGCTTCCCTTCAGATAAATGTGCAAATATCTCGGAAACGAAGCGAGCTATTCCAAAATGTTAAGAGACGTTTTTTGTAGAGAATTATGTTTCCTACTATTCATGTTCTATGATATTTTTTGATCAGATGCGTAGTTCTCGAGATATATCAAGATATTTAAAAGTTCCGAAGCCGCACCAACATAATAGAGATACAGAAACACCGTGGCCCCTTTCTTTGAGATAACTCTGCACTAGTGCGAGCCGCAAATGCCACTTCCAGCTTAGCTGTGCAGAAGAAGAACAACAGGAAGAAGAAATATCTCGAAATATGTCCGTCAGGCCCCTTCCCTTGAGATAAATCTGCAAATATCTCGGAAACGAAGCGAGCTATGGCAAAATGTTAAGAGACCTTTTTTGTAGAGAATTAAGTTTCCTACTTTTTATGTTCTATGATATTTTTTGATCAGATGCGTAGTTCTCGAGATATATCAAGATATTTAAAAGTTCCGAAGCCGCACCAACATAATAGAGATACAGAAACACCGTGGCCCCTTTCTTTGAGATAACTCTGCACTAGTGCGAGCCGCAAATGCCACTTCCAGCTTAGCTGTGCAGAAGAAGAACAACAAGAAGAAGAAATATCTCGAAATATGTCCGTTAGGCCGCTTCCCTTGAGATAAACGTGCAAATATCTCGGAAACGAAGCGAGCTATGGCAAAATGTTGAGGGACCTTTTTTGTAGAGAATTAAGTTTCCTACTATTTATGTTCTATGATATTTTTTGATCAGATGCGTAGTTCTCGAGATATATCAAGATATTTAAAAGTTCCGAAGCCGCACCAACATAATAGAGATACAGAAACACCGTGGCCCCTTTCTTTGAGATAACTCTGCACTAGTGCGAGCCGCAAATGCCACTTCCAGCTTAGCTGTGCAGAAGAAGAACAACAGGAAGAAGAAATATCTCGAAATATGTCCGTCAGGCCCCTTCCCTTGAGATAAATCTGCAAATATCTCGGAAACGAAGCGAGCTATGGCAAAATGTTAAGAGACCTTTTTTGTAGAGAATTAAGTTTCCTACTTTTTATGTTGTATGATATTTTTGATCAGATGCGTAGTTCTCGAGATATATCAAGATATTTAAAAGTTCCGAAGCCGCACCAACATAATAGAGATACAGAAACACCGTGGCCCCTTTCTTTGAGATAACTCTGCACTAGTGCGAGCCGCAAATGCCACTTCCAGCTTAGCTGTGCAGAAGAAGAACAACAGGAAGAAGAAATATCTCGAAATATGTCCGTCAGGCCCCTTCCCTTGAGATAAATCTGCAAATATCTCGGAAACGAAGCGAGCTATGGCAAAATGTTAAGAGACCTTTTTTGTAGAGAATTAAGTTTCCTACTTTTTATGTTCTATGATATTTTTCGATCAGATGCGTAGTTCTCGAGATATATCAAGATATTTAAAAGTTCCGAAGCCGCACCAACATAATAGAGATACAGAAACACCGTGGCCCCTTTCTTCGAGATAACTCTGCACTAGTGCGAGCCGCAAATGCCACTTCCAGCTTAGCTGTGCAGAAGAAGAACAACAAGAAGAAGAAATATCTCGAAATATGTCCGTTCGGCCGCTTCCCTTGAGATAAACGTGCAAATATCTCGGAAACGAAGCGAGCTATGGCAAAATGTTGAGGGACCTTTTTTGTAGAGAATTAAGTTTCCTACTATTTATGTTCTATGATATTTTTTGATCAGATGCGTAGTTCTCGAGATATATCAAGATATTTAAAAGTTCCGAAGCCGCACCAACATAATAGAGATACAGAAACACCGTGGCCCCTTTCTTTGAGATAACTCTGCACTAGTGCGAGCCGCAAATGCCACTTCCAGCTTAGCTGTGCAGAAGAAGAACAACAGGAAGAAGAAATATCTCGAAATATGTCCGTCAGGCCCCTTCCCTTGAGATAAATCTGCAAATATCTCGGAAACGAAGCGAGCTATGGCAAAATGTTAAGAGACCTTTTTTGTAGAGAATTAAGTTTCCTACTTTTTATGTTCTATGATATTTTTTGATCAGATGCGTAGTTCTCGAGATATATCAAGATATTTAAAAGTTCCGAAGCCGCACCAACATAATAGAGATACAGAAACACCGTGGCCCCCTTCTTTGAGATAACTCTGCACTATTGCCAGCTGCAAATGCCACTTCCAGCTTAGCTGTGCAGAGGAAGAACAACAAGAAGAAGAAATATCTCGAAATATGTCCGTCAGGCCCCTTCCCTTGAGATAAATCTGCAAATATCTCGGAAACGAAGCGAGCTATGGCAAAATCTTAAGAGAACTTTTTTGTAGAGAATTAAGTTTCCTACTTTTTATGTTCTATGATATTTTTTGATCAGATGCGTAGTTCTCGAGATATATCAAGATATTTAAAAGTTCCGAAGCCGCACCAACATAATAGAGATACAGAAACACCGTGGCCCCTTTCTTCGAGATAACTCTGCACTAGTGCGAGCCGCAAATGCCACTTCCAGCTTAGCTGTGCAGAAGAAGAACAACAAGAAGAAGAAATATCTCGAAATATGTCCGTTAGGCCGCTTCCCTTGAGATAAACGTGCAAATATCTCGGAAACGAAGCGAGCTATGGCAAAATGTTGAGGGACCTTTTTTGTAGAGAATTAAGTTTCCTACTATTTATGTTCTATGATATTTTTTGATCAGATGCGTAGTTCTCGAGATATATCAAGATATTTAAAAGTTCCGAAGCCGCACCAACATAATAGAGATACAGAAACACCGTGGCCCCTTTCTTTGAGATAACTCTGCACTAGTGCGAGCCGCAAATGCCACTTCCAGCTTAGCTGTGCAGAAGAAGAACAACAGGAAGAAGAAATATCTCGAAATATGTCCGTCAGGCCCCTTCCCTTGAGATAAATCTGCAAATATCTCGGAAACGAAGCGAGCTATGGCAAAATGTTAAGAGACCTTTTTTGTAGAGAATTAAGTTTCCTACTTTTTATGTTCTATGATATTTTTTGATCAGATGCGTAGTTCTCGAGATATATCAAGATATTTAAAAGTTCCGAAGCCGCACCAACATAATAGAGATACAGAAACACCGTGGCCCCTTTCTTTGAGATAACTCTGCACTAGTGCGAGCCGCAAATGCCACTTCCAGCTTAGCTGTGCAGAAGAAGAACAACAGGAAGAAGAAATATCTCGAAATATGTCCGTCAGGCCCCTTCCCTTGAGATAAATCTGCAAATATCTCGGAAACGAAGCGAGCTATGGCAAAATGTTAAGAGACCTTTTTTGTAGAGAATTAAGTTTCCTACTTTTTATGTTCTATGATATTTTTTGATCAGATGCGTAGTTCTCGAGATATATCAAGATATTTAAAAGTTCCGAAGCCGCACCAACATAATAGAGATACAGAAACACCGTGGCCCCTTTCTTCGAGATAACTCTGCACTAGTGCGAGCCGCAAATGCCACTTCCAGCTTAGCTGTGCAGAAGAAGAACAACAAGAAGAAGAAATATCTCGAAATATGTCCGTTAGGCCGCTTCCCTTGAGATAAACGTGCAAATATCTCGGAAACGAAGCGAGCTATGGCAAAATGTTGAGGGACCTTTTTTGTAGAGAATTAAGTTTCCTACTATTTATGTTCTATGATATTTTTTGATCAGATGCGTAGTTCTCGAGATATATCAAGATATTTAAAAGTTCCGAAGCCGCACCAACATAATAGAGATACAGAAACACCGTGGCCCCTTTCTTTGAGATAACTCTGCACTAGTGCGAGCCGCAAATGCCACTTCCAGCTTAGCTGTGCAGAAGAAGAACAACAGGAAGAAGAAATATCTCGAAATATGTCCGTCAGGCCCCTTCCCTTGAGATAAATCTGCAAATATCTCGGAAACGAAGCGAGCTATGGCAAAATGTTAAGAGACCTTTTTTGTAGAGAATTAAGTTTCCTACTTTTTATGTTCTATGATATTTTTTGATCAGATGCGTAGTTCTCGAGATATATCAAGATATTTAAAAGTTCCGAAGCCGCACCAACATAATAGAGATACAGAAACACCGTGGCCCCTTTCTTTGAGATTACTCTGCACTATTGCGAGCTGCAAATGCCACTTCCAGCTTAGCTGTGCAGAGGAAGAACAACAAGAAGAAGAAATATCTCGAAATATGTCCGTCAGGCCCCTTCCCTTGAGATAAATCTGCAAATATCTCGGAAACGAAGCGAGCTATGGCAAAATGTTAAGAGACCTTTTTTGTAGAGAATTAAGTTTCCTACTTTTTATGTTCTATGATATTTTTTGATCAGATGCGTAGTTCTCGAGATATATCAAGATATTTAAAAGTTCCGAAGCCGCACCAACATAATAGAGATACAGAAACACCGTGGCCCCTTTCTTTGAGATAACTCTGCACTATTGCGTGTTGCAAATGCCACTTCCAGCTTAGCTGTGCAGAAGAAGGACAACAAGAAGAAGAAATATCTCGAAATATGTCCGTCAGGCCCCTTCCCTTGAGATAAATCTGCAAATATCTCGGAAACGAAGCGAGCTATGGCAAAATGTTAAGAGACCTTTTTTGTAGAGAATTAAGTTTCCTACTTTTTATGTTCTATGATATTTTTTGATCAGATGCGTAGTTCTCGAGATATATCAAGATATTTAAAAGTTCCGAAGCCGCACCAACATAATAGAGATACAGAAACACCGTGGCCCCTTTCTTTGAGATAACTCTGCACTATTGCGAGCTGCAAATGCCACTTCCAGCTTAGCTGTGCAGAGGAAGAACAACAAGAAGAAGAAGTATCTCGAAATATGTCCGTCAGGCCCGTTCCTTTGAGCTGAATCTGCACATATCTCGGAAACGAAGCGAGCTATGGCAAAATGTTAAGAGACGTTTTTTGTACAGAATTATGTTTCCTACAATTTATGTTCTATGATATTTTTTGATCAGATGCGTAGTTCTCGAGATATATCAAGATATTTAAAAGTTCCGAAGCCGCACCAACATAATAGAGATACAGAAACACCGTGGCCCCTTTCTTTGAGATAACTCTGCACTAGTGCGAGCCGCAAATGCCACTTCCAGCTTAGCTGTGCAGAAGAAGAACAACAGGAAGAAGAAATATCTCGAAATATGTCCGTCAGGCCCCTTCCCTTGAGATAAATCTGCAAATATCTCGGAAACGAAGCGAGCTATGGCAAAATGTTAAGAGACCTTTTTTGTAGAGAATTAAGTTTCCTACTTTTTATGTTCTATGATATTTTTTGATCAGATGCGTAGTTCTCGAGATATATCAAGATATTTAAAAGTTCCGAAGCCGCACCAACATAATAGAGATACAGAAACACCGTGGCCCCTTTCTTTGAGATAACTCTGCACTAGTGCGAGCCGCAAATGCCACTTCCAGCTTAGCTGTGCAGAAGAAGAACAACAAGAAGAAGAAATATCTCGAAATATGTCCGTTAGGCCGCTTCCCTTGAGATAAACGTGCAAATATCTCGGAAACGAAGCGAGCTATGGCAAAATGTTGAGGGACCTTTTTTGTAGAGAATTAAGTTTCCTACTATTTATGTTCTATGATATTTTTTGATCAGATGCGTAGTTCTCGAGATATATCAAGATATTTAAAAGTTCCGAAGCCGCACCAACATAATAGAGATACAGAAACACCGTGGCCCCTTTCTTTGAGATAACTCTGCACTAGTGCGAGCCGCAAATGCCACTTCCAGCTTAGCTGTGCAGAAGAAGAACAACAGGAAGAAGAAATATCTCGAAATATGTCCGTCAGGCCCCTTCCCTTGAGATAAATCTGCAAATATCTCGGAAACGAAGCGAGCTATGGCAAAATGTTAAGAGACCTTTTTTGTAGAGAATTAAGTTTCCTACTTTTTATGTTCTATGATATTTTTTGATCAGATGCGTAGTTCTCGAGATATATCAAGATATTTAAAAGTTCCGAAGCCGCACCAACATAATAGAGATACAGAAACACCGTGGCCCCTTTCTTTGAGATAACTCTGCACTAGTGCGAGCCGCAAATGCCACTTCCAGCTTAGCTGTGCAGAAGAAGAACAACAGGAAGAAGAAATATCTCGAAATATGTCCGTCAGGCCCCTTCCCTTGAGATAAATCTGCAAATATCTCGGAAACGAAGCGAGCTATGGCAAAATGTTAAGAGACCTTTTTTGTAGAGAATTAAGTTTCCTACTTTTTATGTTCTATGATATTTTTTGATCAGATGCGTAGTTCTCGAGATATATCAAGATATTTAAAAGTTCCGAAGCCGCACCAACATAATAGAGATACAGAAACACCGTGGCCCCTTTCTTCGAGATAACTCTGCACTAGTGCGAGCCGCAAATGCCACTTCCAGCTTAGCTGTGCAGAAGAAGAACAACAGGAAGAAGAAATATCTCGAAATATGTCCGTCAGGCCCCTTCCCTTGAGATAAATCTGCAAATATCTCGGAAACGAAGCGAGCTATGGCAAAATGTTAAGAGACCTTTTTTGTAGAGAATTAAGTTTCCTACTTTTTATGTTCTATGATATTTTTTGATCAGATGCGTAGTTCTCGAGATATATCAAGATATTTAAAAGTTCCGAAGCCGCACCAACATAATAGAGATACAGAAACACCGTGGCCCCTTTCTTTGAGATAACTCTGCACTAGTGCGAGCCGCAAATGCCACTTCCAGCTTAGCTGTGCAGAAGAAGAACAACAGGAAGAAGAAATATCTCGAAATATGTCCGTCAGGCCCCTTCCCTTGAGATAAATCTGCAAATATCTCGGAAACGAAGCGAGCTATGGCAAAATGTTAAGAGACCTTTTTTGTAGAGAATTAAGTTTCCTACTTTTTATGTTCTATGATATTTTTTGATCAGATGCGTAGTTCTCGAGATATATCAAGATATTTAAAAGTTCCGAAGCCGCACCAACATAATAGAGATACAGAAACACCGTGGCCCCTTTCTTCGAGATAACTCTGCACTAGTGCGAGCCGCAAATGCCACTTCCAGCTTAGCTGTGCAGAAGAAGAACAACAAGAAGAAGAAATATCTCGAAATATGTCCGTTAGGCCGCTTCCCTTGAGATAAACGTGCAAATATCTCGGAAACGAAGCGAGCTATGGCAAAATGTTGAGGGACCTTTTTTGTAGAGAATTAAGTTTCCTACTTTTTATGTTCTATGATATTTTTTGATCAGATGCGTAGTTCTCGAGATATATCAAGATATTTAAAAGTTCCGAAGCCGCACCAACATAATAGAGATACAGAAACACCGTGGCCCCTTTCTTTGAGATAACTCTGCACTATTGCGAGCTGCAAATGCCACTTCCAGCTGAGCTGTGCAGAAGAAGGACAACAAGAAGAAGAAATATCTCGAAATATGTCCGTTAGGCCGCTTCCCTTGAGATAAATGTGCAAATATCTCGGAAACGAAGCGAGCTATGGCAAAATGTTGAGGGACCTTTTTTGTAGAGAATTAAGTTTCCTACTATTTATGTTCCATGATATTTTTTGATCAGATGCGTAGTTCTCGAGATATATCAAGATATTTAAAAGTTCCGAAGCCGCACCAACATAATAGAGATACAGAAACACCGTGGCCCCTTTCTTTGAGATAACTCTGCACTAGTGCGAGCCGCAAATGCCACTTCCAACTTAGCTGTGCAGAAGAAGAACAACAAGAAGAAGAAATATCTCGAAATATGTCCGTCAGGCCCCTTCCCTTGAGATAAATCTGCAAATATCTCGGAAACGAAGCGAGCTATGGCAAAATGTTAAGAGACCTTTTTTGTAGACAATTAAGTTTCCTACTTTTTATGTTCTATGATATTTTTTGATCAGATGCGTAGTTCTCGAGATATATCAAGATATTTAAAAGTTCCGAAGCCGCACCAACATAATAGAGATACAGAAACACCGTGGCCCCTTTCTTTGAGATAACTCTGCACTAGTGCGAGCCGCAAATGCCACTTCCAACTTAGCTGTGCAGAAGAAGAACAACAAGAAGAAGAAATATCTCGAAATATGTCCGTCAGGCCCCTTCCCTTGAGATAAATCTGCAAATATCTCGGAAACGAAGCGAGCTATGGCAAAATGTTAAGAGAACTTTTTTGTAGACAATTAAGTTTCCTACTTTTTATGTTCTATGATATTTTTTGATCAGATGCGTAGTTCTCGAGATATATCAAGATATTTAAAAGTTCCGAAGCCGCACCAACATAATAGAGATACAGAAACACCGTGGCCCCTTTCTTCGAGATAACTCTGCACTAGTGCGAGCCGCAAATGCCACTTCCAGCTTAGCTGTGCAGAAGAAGAACAACAAGAAGAAGAAATATCTCGAAATATGTCCGTCAGGCCCCTTCCCTTGAGATAAATCTGCAAATATCTCGGAAACGAAGCGAGCTATGGCAAAATGTTGAGGGACCTTTTTTGTAGAGAATTAAGTTTCCTACTATTTATGTGCTATGATATTTTTTGATCAGAAGCGTAGTTTTCGAGATATATCGAGATATTTAAAAGTTCCGAAGCCGCACCAACATAATAGAGATACAGAAACACCGTGGCCCCTTTCTTTGAGATAACTCTGCACTAGTGCGAGCCGCAAATGCCACTTCCAGCTTAGCTGTGCAGAAGAAGAACAACAAGAAGAAGAAATATCTCGAAATATGTCCGTTAGGCCGCTTCCCTTGAGATAAATGTGCAAATATCTCGGAAACGAAGCGAGCCATGGCAAAATGTTGAGGGACCTTTTTTGTAGAGAATTAAGTTTCCTACTATTTATGTTCTATGATATTTTTTGATCAGATGCGTAGTTCTCGAGATATATCAAGATATTTAAAAGTTCCGAAGCCGCACCAACATAATAGAGATACAGAAACACCGTGGCCCCTTTCTTTGAGATAACTCTGCACTAGTGCGAGCCGCAAATGCCACTTCCAGCTTAGCTGTGCAGAAGAAGAACAACAGGAAGAAGAAATATCTCGAAATATGTCCGTCAGGCCCCTTCCCTTGAGATAAATCTGCAAATATCTCGGAAACGAAGCGAGCTATGGCAAAATGTTAAGAGACCTTTTTTGTAGAGAATTAAGTTTCCTACTTTTTATGTTCTATGATATTTTTTGATCAGATGCGTAGTTCTCGAGATATATCAAGATATTTAAAAGTTCCGAAGCCGCACCAACATAATAGAGATACAGAAACACCGTGGCCCCTTTCTTTGAGATAACTCTGCACTAGTGCGAGCCGCAAATGCCACTTCCAACTTAGCTGTGCAGAAGAAGAACAACAAGAAGAAGAAATATCTCGAAATATGTCCGTCAGGCCCCTTCCCTTGAGATAAATCTGCAAATATCTCGGAAACGAAGCGAGCTATGGCAAAATGTTAAGAGACCTTTTTTGTAGACAATTAAGTTTCCTACTTTTTATGTTCTATGATATTTTTTGATCAGATGCGTAGTTCTCGAGATATATCAAGATATTTAAAAGTTCCGAAGCCGCACCAACATAATAGAGATACAGAAACACCGTGGCCCCTTTCTTCGAGATAACTCTGCACTAGTGCGAGCCGCAAATGCCACTTCCAGCTTAGCTGTGCAGAAGAAAAACAACAAGAAGAAGAAATATCTCGAAATATGTCCGTCAGGCCCCTTCCCTTGAGATAAATCTGCAAATATCTCGGAAACGAAGCGAGCTATGGCAAAATGTTAAGAGACCTTTTTTGTAGAGAATTATGTTTCCTACAATTTATGTGCTATGATATTTTTTGATCAGAAGCGTAGTTTTCGAGATATATCGAGATATTTAAAAGTTCCGAAGCCGCACCAACATAATAGAGATACAGAAACACCGTGGCCCCTTTCTTTGAGATAACTCTGCACTAGTGCGAGCCGCAAATGCCACTTCCAGCTTAGCTGTGCAGAAGAATAACAACAAGAAGAAGAAATATCTCGAAATATGTCCGTTAGGCCGCTTCCCTTGAGATAAATGTGCAAATATCTCGGAAACGAAGCGAGCTATGGCAAAATGTTGAGGGACCTTTTTTGTAGAGAATTAAGTTTCCTACTATTTATGTTCTATGATATTTTTTGATCAGATGCGTAGTTCTCGAGATATATCAAGATATTTAAAAGTTCCGAAGCCGCACCAACATAATAGAGATACAGAAACACCGTGGCCCCTTTCTTTGAGATAACTCTGCACTAGTGCGAGCCGCAAATGCCACTTCCAGCTTAGCTGTGCAGAAGAAGAACAACAGGAAGAAGAAATATCTCGAAATATGTCCGTTAGGCCGCTTCCCTTGAGATAAATGTGCAAATATCTCGGAAACGAAGCGAGCTATGGCAAAATGTTGAGGGACCTTTTTTGTAGAGAATTAAGTTTCCTACTATTTATGTTCTATGATATTTTTTGATCAGATGCGTAGTTCTCGAGATATATCAAGATATTTAAAAGTTCCGAAGCCGCACCAACATAATAGAGATACAGAAACACCGTGGCCCCTTTCTTTGAGATAACTCTGCACTAGTGCGAGCCGCAAATGCCACTTCCAGCTTAGCTGTGCAGAAGAAGAACAACAGGAAGAAGAAATATCTCGAAATATGTCCGTCAGGCCCCTTCCCTTGAGATAAATCTGCAAATATCTCGGAAACGAAGCGAGCTATGGCAAAATGTTAAGAGACCTTTTTTGTAGAGAATTAAGTTTCCTACTTTTTATGTTCTATGATATTTTTTGATCAGATGCGTAGTTCTCGAGATATATCGAGATATTTAAAAGTTCCGAAGCCGCACCAACATAATAGAGATACAGAAACACCGTGGCCCCTTTCTTTGAGATAACTCTGCGCTAGTGCGAGCCGCAAATGCCACTTCCAGCTTAGCTGTGCAGAAGAAGAACAACAAGAAGAAGAAATATCTCGAAATATGTCCGTCAGGCCCCTTCCCTTGAGATAAATCTGCAAATATCTCGGAAACGAAGCGAGCTATGGCAAAATGTTAAGAGACGTTTTTTGTAGAGAATTATGTTTCCTACAATTTATGTGCTATGATATTTTTTGATCAGAAGCGTAGTTTTCGAGATATATCGAAATATTTAAAAGTTCCGAAGCCGCACGAACATAATAGAGATACAGAAACACCGTGGCCCCTTTCTTTGAGATAACTCTGCACTAGTGCGAGCCGCAAATGCCACTTCCAGCTTAGCTGTGCAGAAGAAGAACAACAAGAAGAAGAAATATCTCGAAATATGTCCGTTAGGCCGCTTCCCTTGAGATAAATGTGCAAATATCTCGGAAACGAAGCGAGCTATGGCAAAATGTTGAGGGACCTTTTTTGTAGAGAATTAAGTTTCCTACTATTTATGTTCTATGATATTTTTTGATCAGATGCGTAGTTCTCGAGATATATCAAGATATTTAAAAGTTCCGAAGCCGCACCAACATAATAGAGATACAGAAACACCGTGGCCCCTTTCTTTGAGATAACTCTGCACTAGTGCGAGCCGCAAATGCCACTTCCAGCTTAGCTGTGCAGAAGAAGAACAACAGGAAGAAGAAATATCTCGAAATATGTCCGTCAGGCCCCTTCCCTTGAGATAAATCTGCAAATATCTCGGGAACGAAGCGAGCTATGGCAAAATGTTAAGAGACCTTTTTTGTAGACAATTAAGTTTCCTACTTTGTATGTTCTATGATATTTTTTGATCAGATGCGTAGTTCTCGAGATATATCAAGATATTTAAAAGTTCCGAAGCCGCACCAACATAATAGAGATACAGAAACACCGTGGCCCCTTTCTTTGAGATAACTCTGCACTAGTGCGAGCCGCAAATGCCACTTCCAACTTAGCTGTGCAGAAGAAAAACAACAAGAAGAAGAAATATCTCGAAATATGTCCGTCAGGCCCCTTCCCTTGAGATAAATCTGCAAATATCTCGGAAACGAAGCGAGCTATGGCAAAATGTTAAGAGAGCTTTTTTGTAGAGAATTAAGTTTCCTACTTTTTATGTTCTATGATATTTTTTGATCAGATGCGTAGTTCTCGAGATATATCAAGATATTTAAAAGTTCCGAAGCCGCACCAACATAATAGAGTTACAGAAACACCGTGGCCCCTTTCTTCGAGATAACTCTGCACTAGTGCGAGCCGAAAATGCCACTTCCAGCTTAGCTGTGCAGAAGAAGAACAACAAGAAGAAGAAATATCTCGAAATATGTCCGTTAGGCCGCTTCCCTTGAGATAAATGTGCAAATATCTCGGAAACGAAGCGAGCTATGGCAAAATGTTGAGGGACCTTTTTTGTAGAGAATTAAGTTTCCTACTATTTATGTTCTATGATATTTTTTGATCAGATGCGTAGTTCTCGAGATATATCAAGATATTTAAAAGTTCCGAAGCCGCACCAACATAATAGAGATACAGAAACACCGTGGCCCCTTTCTTTGAGATAACTCTGCACTAGTGCGAGCCGCAAATGCCACTTCCAGCTTAGCTGTGCAGAAGAAGAACAACAGGAAGAAGAAATATCTCGAAATATGTCCGTCAGGCCCCTTCCCTTGAGATAAATCTGCAAATATCTCGGAAACGAAGCGAGCTATGGCAAAATGTTAAGAGACCTTTTTTGTAGAGAATTAAGTTTCCTACTTTTTATGTTCTATGATATTTTTTGATCAGATGCGTAGTTCTCGAGATATATCAAGATATTTAAAAGTTCCGAAGCCGCACCAACATAATAGAGATACAGAAACACCGTGGCCCCTTTCTTTGAGATAACTCTGCACTAGTGCGAGCCGCAAATGCCACTTCCAACTTAGCTGTGCAGAAGAAGAACAACAAGAAGAAGAAATATCTCGAAATATGTCCGTCAGGCCCCTTCCCTTGAGATAAATCTGCAAATATCTCGGAAACGAAGCGAGCTATGGCAAAATGTTAAGAGACCTTTTTTGTAGACAATTAAGTTTCCTACTTTTTATGTTCTATGATATTTTTTGATCAGATGCGTAGTTCTCGAGATATATCAAGATATTTAAAAGTTCCGAAGCCGCACCAACATAATAGAGATACAGAAACACCGTGGCCCCTTTCTTTGAGATAACTCTGCACTATTGCGAGCTGCAAATGCCACTTCCAGCTTAGCTGTGCAGAGGAAGAACAACAAGAAGAAGAAGTATCTCGAAATATGTCCGTCAGGCCCGTTCCTTTGAGCTGTATCTGCACATATCTCGGAAACGAAGCGAGCTATGGCAAAATGTTAAGAGACGTTTTTTGTACAGAATTATGTTTCCTACAATTTATGTGCTATGATATTTTTTGATCAGAAGCGTAGTTTTCGAGATATATCGAGATATTTAAAAGTTCCGAAGCCGCACCAACATAATAGAGATACAGAAACACCGTGGCCCCTTTCTTTGAGATAACTCTGCACTAGTGCGAGCCGCAAATGCTACTTCCAGCTTAGCTGTGCAGAAGAAGAACAACAAGAAGAAGAAATATCTCGAAATATGTCCGTTAGGCCGCTTCCCTTGAGATAAATGTGCAAATATCTCGGAAACGAAGCGAGCTATGGCAAAATGTTGAGGGACCTTTTGTGTAGAGAATTAAGTTTCCTACTATTTATGTTCTATGATATTTTTTGATCAGATGCGTAGTTCTCGAGATATATCAAGATATTTAAAAGTTCCGAAGCCGCACCAACATAATAGAGATACAGAAACACCGTGGCCCCTTTCTTTGAGATAACTCTGCACTAGTGCGAGCCGCAAATGCCACTTCCAGCTTAGCTGTGCAGAAGAAGAACAACAGGAAGAAGAAATATCTCGAAATATGTCCGTCAGGCCCCTTCCCTTGAGATAAATCTGCAAATATCTCGGAAACGAAGCGAGCTATGGCAAAATGTTAAGAGACCTTTTTTGTAGAGAATTAAGTTTTCCACTTTTTATGTTCTATGATATTTTTTGATCAGATGCGTAGTTCTCGAGATATATCAAGATATTTAAAAGTTCCGAAGCCGCACCAACATAATAGAGATACAGAAACACCGTGGCCCCTTTCTTTGAGATAACTCTGCACTAGTGCGAGCCGCAAATGCCACTTCCAACTTAGCTGTGCAGAAGAAGAACAACAAGAAGAAGAAATATCTCGAAATATGTCCGTCAGGCCCCTTCCCTTGAGATATATCTGCAAATATCTCGGAAACGAAGCGAGCTATGGCAAAATGTTAAGAGACCTTTTTTGTAGAGAATTAAGTTTCCTACTTTTTATGTTCTATGATATTTTTTGATCAGATGCGTAGTTCTCGAGATATATCAAGATATTTAAAAGTTCCGAAGCCGCACCAACATAATAGAGATACAGAAACACCGTGGCCCCTTTCTTTGAGATAACTCTGCACTAGTGCGAGCCGCAAATGCCACTTCCAACTTAGCTGTGCAGAAGAAGAACAACAAGAAGAAGAAATATCTCGAAATATGTCCGTCAGGCCCCTTCCCTTGAGATAAATCTGCAAATATCTCGGAAACGAAGCGAGCTATGGCAAAATGTTAAGAGACCTTTTTTGTAGAGAATTAAGTTTCCTACTTTTTATCCTCTATGATATTTTTTGATCAGATGCGTAGTTCTCGAGATATATCAAGATATTTAAAAGTTCCGAAGCCGCACCAACATAATAGAGATACAGAAACACCGTGGCCCCTTTCTTTGAGATAACTCTGCACTATTGCGAGCTGCAAATGCCACTTCCAGCTTAGCTGTGCAGAGGAAGAACAACAAGAAGAAGAAGTATCTCGAAATATGTCCGTCAGGCCCGTTCCTTTGAGCTGAATCTGCACATATCTCGGAAACGAAGCGAGCTATGGCAAAATGTTAAGAGACGTTTTTTGTACAGAATTATGTTTCCTACAATTTATGTGCTATGATATTTTTTGATCAGAAGCGTAGTTTTCGAGATATATCGAGATATTTAAAAGTTCCGAAGCCGCACCAACATAATAGAGATACAGAAACACCGTGGCCCCTTTCTTTGAGATAACTCTGCACTAGTGCGAGCCGCAAATGCTACTTCCAGCTTAGCTGTGCAGAGGAAGAACAACAAGAAGAAGAAATATCTCGAAATATGTCCGTTAGGCCGCTTCCCTTGAGATAAATGTGCAAATATCTCGGAAACGAAGCGAGCTATGGCAAAATGTTGAGGGACCTTTTGTGTAGAGAATTAAGTTTCCTACTATTTATGTTCTATGATATTTTTTGATCAGATGCGTAGTTCTCGAGATATATCAAGATATTTAAAAGTTCCGAAGCCGCACCAACATAATCGAGATACAGAAACACCGTGGCCCCTTTCTTTGAGATAACTCTGCACTAGTGCGAGCCGCAAATGCCACTTCCAGCTTAGCTGTGCAGAAGAAGAACAACAGGAAGAAGAAATATCTCGAAATATGTCCGTCAGGCCCCTTCCCTTGAGATAAATCTGCAAATATCTCGGAAACGAAGCGAGCTATGGCAAAATGTTAAGAGACCTTTTTTGTAGAGAATTAAGTTTTCCACTTTTTATGTTCTATGATATTTTTTGATCAGATGCGTAGTTCTCGAGATATATCAAGATATTTAAAAGTTCCGAAGCCGCACCAACATAATAGAGATACAGAAACACCGTGGCCCCTTTCTTTGAGATAACTCTGCACTAGTGCGAGCCGCAAATGCCACTTCCAACTTAGCTGTGCAGAAGAAGAACAACAAGAAGAAGAAATATCTCGAAATATGTCCGTCAGGCCCCTTCCCTTGAGATATATCTGCAAATATCTCGGAAACGAAGCGAGCTATGGCAAAATGTTAAGAGACCTTTTTTGTAGAGAATTAAGTTTCCTACTTTTTATGTTCTATGATATTTTTTGATCAGATGCGTAGTTCTCGAGATATATCAAGATATTTAAAAGTTCCGAAGCCGCACCAACATAATAGAGATACAGAAACACCGTGGCCCCTTTCTTTGAGATTACTCTGCACTATTGCGAGCTGCAAATGCCACTTCCAGCTTAGCTGTGCAGAGGAAGAACAACAAGAAGAAGAAATATCTCGAAATATGTCCGTCAGGCCCCTTCCCTTGAGATAAATCTGCAAATATCTCGGAAACGAAGCGAGCTATGGCAAAATGTTAAGAGACCTTTTTTGTAGAGAATTAAGTTTCCTACTTTTTATCCTCTATGATATTTTTTGATCAGATGCGTAGTTCTCGAGATATATCAAGATATTTAAAAGTTCCGAAGCCGCACCAACATAATAGAGATACAGAAACACCGTGGCCCCTTTCTTTGAGATAACTCTGCACTAGTGCGAGCCGCAAATGCCACTTCCAACTTAGCTGTGCAGAAGAAGAACAACAAGAAGAAGAAATATCTCGAAATATGTCCGTCAGGCCCCTTCCCTTGAGATATATCTGCAAATATCTCGGAAACGAAGCGAGCTATGGCAAAATGTTAAGAGACCTTTTTTGTAGAGAATTAAGTTTCCTACTTTTTATGTTCTATGATATTTTTTGATCAGATGCGTAGTTCTCGAGATATATCAAGATATTTAAAAGTTCCGAAGCCGCACCAACATAATAGAGATACAGAAACACCGTGGCCCCTTTCTTTGAGATTACTCTGCACTATTGCGAGCTGCAAATGCCACTTCCAGCTTAGCTGTGCAGAGGAAGAACAACAAGAAGAAGAAATATCTCGAAATATGTCCGTCAGGCCCCTTCCCTTGAGATAAATCTGCAAATATCTCGGAAACGAAGCGAGCTATGGCAAAATGTTAAGAGACCTTTTTTGTAGAGAATTAAGTTTCCTACTTTTTATGTTCTATGATATTTTTTGATCAGATGCGTAGTTCTCGAGATATATCAAGATATTTAAAAGTTCCGAAGTCGCACCAACATAATAGAGATACAGAAACACCGTGGCCCCTTTCTTTGAGATAACTCTGCACTAGTGCGAGCCGCAAATGCCACTTCCAACTTAGCTGTGCAGAAGAAGAACAACAAGAAGAAGAAGTATCTCGAAATATGTCCGTCAGGCCCCTTCCCTTGAGATAAATCTGCAAATATCTCGGAAACGAAGCGAGCTATGGCAAAATGTTAAGAGACCTTTTTTGTAGAGAATTAAGTTTCCTACTTTTTATCCTCTATGATATTTTTTGATCAGATGCGTAGTTCTCGAGATATATCAAGATATTTAAAAGTTCCGAAGCCGCACCAACATAATAGAGATACAGAAACACCGTGGCCCCTTTCTTTGAGATAACTCTGCACTAGTGCGAGCCGCAAATGCCACTTCCAACTTAGCTGTGCAGAAGAAGAACAACAAGAAGAAGAAATATCTCGAAATATGTCCGTCAGGCCCCTTCCCTTGAGATAAATCTGCAAATATCTCGGAAACGAAGCGAGCTATGGCAAAATGTTAAGAGACCTTTTTTGTAGACAATTAAGTTTCCTACTTTTTATGTTCTATGATATTTTTTGATCAGATGCGTAGTTCTCGAGATATATCAAGATATTTAAAAGTTCCGAAGCCGCACCAACATAATAGAGATACAGAAACACCGTGGCCCCTTTCTTCGAGATAACTCTGCACTAGTGCGAGCCGCAAATGCCACTTCCAGCTTAGCTGTGCAGAAGAAGAACAACAAGAAGAAGAAGTATCTCGAAATATGTCCGTCAGGCCCCTTCCCTTGAGATAAATCTGCAAATATCTCGGAAACGAAGCGAGCTATGGCAAAATCTTAAGAGAACTTTTTTGTAGAGAATTAAGTTTCCTACTTTTTATCTTCTATGATATTTTTTGATCAGATGCGTAGTTCTCGAGATATATCAAGATATTTAAAAGTTCCGAAGCCGCACCAACATAATAGAGATACAGAAACACCGTGGCCCCTTTCTTTGAGATAACTCTGCACTAGTGCGAGCCGCAAATGCCACTTCCAACTTAGCTGTGCAGAAGAAGAACAACAAGAAGAAGAAATATCTCGAAATATGTCCGTCAGGCCCCTTCCCTTGAGATAAATCTGCAAATATCTCGGAAACGAAGCGAGCTATGGCAAAATGTTAAGAGACCTTTTTTGTAGACAATTAAGTTTCCTACTTTTTATGTTCTATGGTATTTTTTGATCAGATGCGTAGTTCTCGAGATATATCAAGATATTTAAAAGTTCCGAAGCCGCACCAACATAATAGAGATACAGAAACACCGTGGCCCCTTTCTTCGAGATAACTCTGCACTAGTGCGAGCCGCAAATGCCACTTCCAGCTTAGCTGTGCAGAAGAAGAACAACAAGAAGAAGAAATATCTCGAAATATGTCCGTCAGGCCCCTTCCCTTGAGATAAATCTGCAAATATCTCGGAAACGAAGCGAGCTATGGCAAAATCTTAAGAGAACTTTTTTGTAGAGAATTAAGTTTCCTACTTTTATGTTCTATGATATTTTTTGATCAGATGCGTAGTTCTCGAGATATATCAAGATATTTAAAAGTTCCGAAGCCGCACCAACATAATAGAGATACAGAAACACCGTGGCCCCTTTCTTCGAGATAACTCTGCACTAGTGCGAGCCGCAAATGCCACTTCCAGCTTAGCTGTGCAGAAGAAGAACAACAAGAAGAAGAAATATCTCGAAATATGTCCGTCAGGCCCCTTCCCTTGAGATAAATCTGCAAATATCTCGGAAACGAAGCGAGCTATGGCAAAATGTTAAGGGACCTTTTTTGTAGAGAATTAAGTTTCCTACTTTTTATGTTCTATGATATTTTTTGATCAGATGCGTAGTTCTCGAGATATATCAAGATATTTAAAAGTTCCGAAGCCGCACCAACATAATAGAGATACAGAAACACCGTGGCCCCTTTCTTTGAGATTACTCTGCACTATTGCGAGCTGCAAATGCCACTTCCAGCTTAGCTGTGCAGAGGAAGAACAACAAGAAGAAGAAATATCTCGAAATATGTCCGTCAGGCCCCTTCCCTTGAGATAAATGTGCAAATATCTCGGAAACCAAGCGAGCTATGGCAAAATGTTGAGGGACCTTTTTTGTAGAGAATTAAGTTTCCTACTATTTATGTTCTATGATATTTTTTGATCAGATGCGTAGTTCTCGAGATATATCAAGATATTTAAAAGTTCCGAAGCCGCACCAACATAATAGAGATACAGAAACACCGTGGCCCCTTTCTTTGAGATAACTCTGCACTAGTGCGAGCCGCAAATGCCACTTCCAGCTTAGCTGTGCAGAAGAAGAACAACAGGAAGGAGAAATATCTCGAAATATGTCCGTCAGGCCCCTTCCCTTGAGATAAATCTGCAAATATCTCGGAAACGAAGCGAGCTATGGCAAAATGTTAAGAGACCTTTTTTGTAGAGAATTAAGTTTCCTACTTTTTATGTTCTATGATATTTTTTGGTCAGATGCGTAGTTCTCGAGATATATCAAGATATTTAAAAGTTACGAAGCCGCACCAACATAATAGAGATACAGAAACACCGTGGCCCCTTTCTTCGCGATAACTCTGCACTAGTGCGAGCCGCAAATGCCACTTCCAGCTTAGCTGTGCAGAAGAAGAACAACAAGAAGAAGAAATATCTCGAAATATGTCCGTCAGGCCCCTTCCCTTGAGATAAATCTGCAAATATCTCGGAAACGAAGCGAGCTATGGCAAAATGTTAAGGGACCTTTTTTGTAGAGAATTAAGTTTCCTACTTTTTATGTCCTATGATATTTTTTGATCAGATGCGTAGTTCTCGAGATATATCAAGATATTTAAAAGTTCCGAAGCCGCACCAACATAATAGAGATACAGAAACACCGTGGCCCCTTTCTTTGAGATAACTCTGCACTAGTGCGAGCCGCAAATGCCACTTCCAACTTAGCTGTGCAGAAGAAGAACAACAAGAAGAAGAAATATCTCGAAATATGTCCGTCAGGCCCCTTCCCTTGAGATAAATCTGCAAATATCTCGGAAACGAAGCGAGCTATGGCAAAATGTTAAGAGACCTTTTTTGTAGAGAATTAAGTTTCCTACTTTTTATGTTCTATGATATTTTTTGATCAGATGCGTAGTTCTCGAGATATATCAAGATATTTAAAAGTTCCGAAGCCGCACCAACATAATAGAGATACAGAAACACCGTGGCCCCTTTCTTTGAGATTACTCTGCACTATTGCGAGCTGCAAATGCCACTTCCAGCTTAGCTGTGCAGAGGAAGAACAACAAGAAGAAGAAATATCTCGAAATATGTCCGTCAGGCCCCTTCCCTTGAGATAAATCTGCAAATATCTCGGAAACGAAGCGAGCTATGGCAAAATGTTAAGAGACCTTTTTTGTAGAGAATTAAGTTTCCTACTTTTTATGTTCTATGATATTTTTTGATCAGATGCGTAGTTCTCGAGATATATCAAGATATTTAAAAGTTCCGAAGCCGCACCAACATAATAGAGATACAGAAACACCGTGGCCCCTTTCTTTGAGATAACTCTGCACTATTGCGAGCTGCAAATGCCACTTCCAGCTTAGCTGTGCAGAAGAAGGACAACAAGAAGAAGAAATATCTCGAAATATGTCCGTCAGGCCCCTTCCCTTGAGATAAATCTGCAAATATCTCGGAAACGAAGCGAGCTATGGCAAAATGTTAAGAGTCCTTTTTTGTAGAGAATTAAGTTTCCTACTTTTTATGTTGTATGATATTTTTTGATCAGATGCGTAGTTCTCGAGATATATCAAGATATTTAAAAGTTCCGAAGCCGCACCAACATAATAGAGATACAGAAACACCGTGGCCCCTTTCTTTGAGATAACTCTGCACTATTGCGAGCTGCAAATGCCACTTCCAGCTTAGCTGTGCAGAGGAAGAACAACAAGAAGAAGAAGTATCTCGAAATATGTCCGTCAGCCCCGTTCCTTTGAGCTGAATCTGCACATATCTCGGAAACGAAGCGAGCTATGGCAAAATGTTAAGAGACGTTTTTTGTACAGAATTATGTTTCCTACAATTTATGTTCTATGATATTTTTTGATCAGAAGCGTAGTTTTCGAGATATGTCGAGATATTTAAAAGTTCCGAAGCCGCACCAACATAATAGAGATACAGAAACACCGTGGCCCCTTTCTTTGAGATAACTCTGCACTAGTGCGAGCCGCAAATGCCACTTCCAGCTTAGCTGTGCAGAAGAAGAACAACAAGAAGAAGAAATATCTCGAAATATGTCCGTCAGGCCCCTTCCCTTGAGATAAATCTGCAAATATCTCGGAAACGAAGCGAGCTATGGCAAAATGTTAAGAGACGTTTTTTGTAGAGAATTATGTTTCCTACAATTTATGTGCTATGATATTTTTTGATCAGAAGCGTAGTTTTCGAGATATATCGAGATATTTAAAAGTTCCGAAGCCGCACCAACATAATAGAGATACAGAAACACCGTGGCCCCTTTCTTTGAGATAACTCTGCACTAGTGCGAGCCGCAAATGCCACTTCCAGCTTAGCTGTGCAGAAGAAGAACAACAAGAAGAAGAAATATCTCGAAATATGTCCGTTAGGCCGCTTCCCTTGAGATAAATGTGCAAATATCTCGGAAGCGAAGCGAGCTATGGCAAAATGTTGAGGGACCTTTTGTGTAGAGAATTAAGTTTCCTACTATTTATGTTCTATGATATTTTTTGATCAGATGCGTAGTTCTCGAGATATATCAAGATATTTAAAAGTTCCGAAGCCGCACCAACATAATAGAGATACAGAAACACCGTGGCCCCTTTCTTTGAGATAACTCTGCACTAATGCGAGCCGCAAATGCCACTTCCAGCTTAGCTGTGCAGAAGAAGAACAACAAGAAGAAGAAATATCTCGAAATATGTCCGTCAGGCCCCTTCCCTTGAGATAAATCTGCAAATATCTCGGAAACGAAGCGAGCTATGGCAAAATGTTAAGAGACCTTTTTTGTAGAGAATTAAGTTTCCTACTTTTTATGTTCTATGATATTTTTTGATCAGGTGCGTAGTTCTCGAGATATATCAAGATATTTAAAAGTTCCGAAGCCGCACCAACATAATAGAGATACAGAAACACCGTGGCCCCTTTCTTTGAGATTACTCTGCACTATTGCGAGCTGCAAATGCCACTTCCAGCTTAGCTGTGCAGAGGAAGAACAACAAGAAGAAGAAATATCTCGAAATATGTCCGTCAGGCCCCTTCCCTTGAGATAAATCTGCAAATATCTCGGAAACGAAGCGAGCTATGGCAAAATGTTAAGAGACCTTTTTTGTAGAGAATTAAGTTTCCTACTTTTTATGTTCTATGATATTTTTTGATCAGATGCGTAGTTCTCGAGATATATCAAGATATTTAAAAGTTCCGAAGCCGCACCAACATAATAGAGATACAGAAACACCGTGGCCCCTTTCTTTGAGATAACTCTGCACTATTGCGAGCTGCAAATGCCACTTCCAGCTTAGCTGTGCAGAAGAAGGACAACAAGAAGAAGAAATATCTCGAAATATGTCCGTCAGGCCCCTTCCCTTGAGATAAATCTGCAAATATCTCGGAAACGAAGCGAGCTATGGCAAAATGTTAAGAGACCTTTTTTGTAGAGAATTAAGTTTCCTACTTTTTATGTTGTATGATATTTTTTGATCAGATGCGTAGTTCTCGAGATATATCATGATATTTAAAAGTTCCGAAGCCGCACCAACATAATAGAGATACAGAAACACCGTGGCCCCTTTCTTTGAGATAACTCTGCACTATTGCGAGCTGCAAATGCCACTTCCAGCTTAGCTGTGCAGAGGAAGAACAACAAGAAGAAGAAGTATCTCGAAATATGTCCGTCAGGCCCCTTCCCTTGAGATAAATCTGCAAATATCTCGGAAACGAAGCGAGCTATGGCAAAATGTTAAGAGACCTTTTTTGTAGAGAATTATGTTTCCTACAATTTATGTTCTATGATATTTTTTGATCAGATGCGTAGTTCTCGAGATATATCAAGATATTTAAAAGTTCCGAAGCCGCACCAACATAATAGAGATACAGAAACACCGTGGCCCCTTTCTTTGAGATAACTCTGCACTATTGCGAGCTGCAAATGCCACTTCCAGCTTAGGTGTGCAGAAAAAGAACAACAAGAAGAAGAAATATCTCGAAATATGTCCGTCAGGCCCCTTCCCTTGAGATATATCTGCAAATATCTCGGAAACGAAGCAAGCTATGGCAAAATGTTAAGAGACCTTTTTTGTAGAGAATTATGTTTCCTACAATTTATGTTCTATGATATTTTTTGATCAGAAGCGTAGTTTTCGAGATATATCGAGATATTTAAAAGTTGCGAAGCCGCACCAACTTAATAGAGATACAGAAACACCGTGGCCCCTTTCTTTGGGATAACTCTGCACTATTGCGAGCTGGAAATGCCACTTCCAGTTTAGCTGTGCAGAAGAAGAACAACAAGAAGAAGAAATATCTCGAAATATGTCCGTCAGGACCCTTCCCTTGAGATAAATCTGCAAATATCTCGGAAGCGAAGCGAGCTACGGCAAAACGTTAAGAGACCTTTTTTGTAGAGAATTATGTTTCCTACAATTTATGTTCTATGATATTTTTTGATCAGATGCGTAGTTCTCGAGATATATCAAGATATTTAAAAGTTCCGAAGCCGCACCAACATAATAGAGATACAGAAACACCGTGGCCCCTTTCTTTGGGATAACTCTGCACTATTGCGAGCTGCAAATGCCACTTCCAGCTTAGCTGTGCAGAAGAAGAACAACAAGAAGAAGAAATATCTCGAAATATGTCCGTCAGGCCCCTTCCCTTGAGATAAATCTGCAAATATCTCGGAAACGAAGCGAGCTATGGCAAAATGTTAAGAGTCCTTTTTTGTAGAGAATTAAGTTTCCTACTTTTTATGTTGTATGATATTTTTTGATCAGATGCGTAGTTCTCGAGATATATCAAGATATTTAAAAGTTCCGAAGCCGCACCAACATAATAGAGATACAGAAACACCGTGGCCCCTTTCTTTGAGATAACTCTGCACTATTGCGAGCTGCAAATGCCACTTCCAGCTTAGCTGTGCAGAGGAAGAACAACAAGAAGAAGAAGTATCTCGAAATATGTCCGTCAGGCCCGTTCCTTTGAGCTGAATCTGCACATATCTCGGAAACGAAGCGAGCTATGGCAAAATGTTAAGAGACGTTTTTTGTACAGAATTATGTTTCCTACAATTTATGTTCTATGATATTTTTTGATCAGAAGCGTAGTTTTCGAGATATGTCGAGATATTTAAAAGTTCCGAAGCCGCACCAACATAATAGAGATACAGAAACACCGTGGCCCCTTTCTTTGAGATAACTCTGCACTAGTGCGAGCCGCAAATGCCACTTCCAGCTTAGCTGTGCAGAAGAAGAACAACAAGAAGAAGAAATATCTCGAAATATGTCCGTCAGGCCCCTTCCCTTGAGATAAATCTGCAAATATCTCGGAAACGAAGCGAGCTATGGCAAAATGTTAAGAGACGTTTTTTGTAGAGAATTATGTTTCCTACAATTTATGTGCTATGATATTTTTTGATCAGAAGCGTAGTTTTCGAGATATATCGAGATATTTAAAAGTTCCGAAGCCGCACCAACATAATAGAGATACAGAAACACCGTGGCCCCTTTCTTTGAGATAACTCTGCACTAGTGCGAGCCGCAAATGCCACTTCCAGCTTAGCTGTGCAGAAGAAGAACAACAAGAAGAAGAAATATCTCGAAATATGTCCGTTAGGCCGCTTCCCTTGAGATAAATGTGCAAATATCTCGGAAGCGAAGCGAGCTATGGCAAAATGTTGAGGGACCTTTTGTGTAGAGAATTAAGTTTCCTACTATTTATGTTCTATGATATTTTTTGATCAGATGCGTAGTTCTCGAGATATATCAAGATATTTAAAAGTTCCGAAGCCGCACCAACATAATAGAGATACAGAAACACCGTGGCCCCTTTCTTTGAGATAACTCTGCACTAATGCGAGCCGCAAATGCAACTTCCAGCTTAGCTGTGCAGAAGAAGAACAACAGGAGGAAGAAATATCTCGAAATATGTCCGTCAGGCCCCTTCCCTTGAGATAAATCTGCAAATGTCTCGGAAACGAAGCGAGCTATCGCAAAATGTTATGAGACCTTTTTTGTAGAGAATTAAGTTTCCCACTTTTTATGTTCTATGATATTTTTTGATCAGATGCGTAGTTCTCGAGATATATCAAGATATTTAAAAGTTCCGAAGCCGCACCAACATAATGGAGATACAGAAACACCGTGGCCCCTTTCTTTGAGATAACTCTGCACTAGTGCGAGCCGCAAATGCCACTTCCAACTTAGCTGTGCAGAAGAAGAACAACAAGAAGAAGAAATATCTCGAAATATGTCCGTCAGGCCCCTTCCCTTGAGATAAATCTGCAAATATCTCGGAAACGAAGCGAGCTATGGCAAAATGTTAAGAGACCTTTTTTGTAGAGAATTAAGTTTCCTACTTTTTATGTTCTATGATATTTTTTGATCAGGTGCGTAGTTCTCGAGATATATCAAGATATTTAAAAGTTCCGAAGCCGCACCAACATAATAGAGATACAGAAACACCGTGGCCCCTTTCTTTGAGATTACTCTGCACTATTGCGAGCTGCAAATGCCACTTCCAGCTTAGCTGTGCAGAGGAAGAACAACAAGAAGAAGAAATATCTCGAAATATGTCCGTCAGGCCCCTTCCCTTGAGATAAATCTGCAAATATCTCGGAAACGAAGCGAGCTATGGCAAAATGTTAAGAGACCTTTTTTGTAGAGAATTAAGTTTCCTACTTTTTATGTTCTATGATATTTTTTGATCAGATGCGTAGTGCTCGAGATATATCAAGATATTTAAAAGTTCCGAAGCCGCACCAACATAATAGAGATACAGAAACACCGTGGCCCCTTTCTTTGAGATAACTCTGCACTATTGCGAGCTGCAAATGCCACTTCCAGCTTAGCTGTGCAGAAGAAGGACAACAAGAAGAAGAAATATCTCGAAATATGTCCGTCAGGCCCCTTCCCTTGAGATAAATCTGCAAATATCTCGGAAACGAAGCGAGCTATGGCAAAATGTTAAGAGACCTTTTTTGTAGAGAATTAAGTTTCCTACTTTTTATGTTGTATGATATTTTTTGATCAGATGCGTAGTTCTCGAGATATATCATGATATTTAAAAGTTCCGAAGCCGCACCAACATAATAGAGATACAGAAACACCGTGGCCCCTTTCTTTGAGATAACTCTGCACTATTGCGAGCTGCAAATGCCACTTCCAGCTTAGCTGTGCAGAGGAAGAACAACAAGAAGAAGAAGTATCTCGAAATATGTCCGTCAGGCCCCTTCCCTTGAGATAAATCTGCAAATATCTCGGAAACGAAGCGAGCTATGGCAAAATGTTAAGAGACCTTTTTTGTAGAGAATTATGTTTCCTACAATTTATGTTCTATGATATTTTTTGAGCAGATGCGTAGTTCTCGAGATATATCAAGATATTTAAAAGTTCCGAAGCCGCACCAACATAATAGAGATACAGAAACACCGTGGCCCCTTTCTTTGAGATAACTCTGCACTATTGCGAGCTGCAAATGCCACTTCCAGCTTAGGTGTGCAGAAAAAGAACAACAAGAAGAAGAAATATCTCGAAATATGTCCGTCAGGCCCCTTCCCTTGAGATATATCTGCAAATATCTCGGAAACGAAGCAAGCTATGGCAAAATGTTAAGAGACCTTTTTTGTAGAGAATTATGTTTCCTACAATTTATGTTCTATGATATTTTTTGATCAGAAGCGTAGTTTTCGAGATATATCGAGATATTTAAAAGTTGCGAAGCCGCACCAACTTAATAGAGATACAGAAACACCGTGGCCCCTTTCTTTGGGATAACTCTGCACTATTGCGAGCTGGAAATGCCACTTCCAGTTTAGCTGTGCAGAAGAAGAACAACAAGAAGAAGAAATATCTCGAAATATGTCCGTCAGGACCCTTCCCTTGAGATAAATCTGCAAATATCTCGGAAGCGAAGCGAGCTACGGCAAAACGTTAAGAGACCTTTTTTGTAGAGAATTATGTTTCCTACAATTTATGTTCTATGATATTTTTTGATCAGATGCGTAGTTCTCGAGATATATCAAGATATTTAAAAGTTCCGAAGCCGCACCAACATAATAGAGATACAGAAACACCGTGGCCCCTTTCTTTGAGATAACTCTGCACTATTGCGAGCTGCAAATGCCACTTCCAGCTCAGCTGTGCAGAAGAAGAACAACAAGAAGAAGAAATATCTCGAAATATGTCCGTCAGGCCCCTTCCCTTGAGATAAATCTGCAAATATCTCGGAAACGAAGCGAGCTATGGCAAAATGTTAAGAGACCTTTTTTGTAGAGAATTAAGTTTCCTACTTTTTATGTTGTATGATATTTTTTGATCAGATGCGCAGTTCTCGAGATATATAAAGATATTTAAAAGTTCCGAAGCCGCACCAACATAATAGAGATACAGAAACACCGTGGCCCCTTTCTTTGAGATAACTCTGCACTATTGCGAGCTGCAAATGCCACTTACAGCTTAGCTGTGCAGAAGAAGAACAACAAGAAGAAGAAATATCTCGAAATATGTCCGTCAGGCCCCTTCCCTTGAGATAAATCTGCAAATATCTCGGAAACGAAGAGAG
Source organism: Osmia lignaria lignaria (assembly GCF_051020975.1). Classification (NCBI taxonomy): domain Eukaryota; kingdom Metazoa; phylum Arthropoda; class Insecta; order Hymenoptera; family Megachilidae; genus Osmia; species Osmia lignaria. Next base: position 11,385,509 of record NW_027478160.1, read on the forward strand.
CTATGGCAAAATGTTAAGAGACCTTTTTTGTAGAGAATTAAGTTTCCTACTTTTTATGTTGTATGATATTTTTTGATCAGATGCGTAGTTCTCGAGATATATCAAGATATTTAAAAGTTCCGAAGCCGCACCAACATAATAGAGATACAGAAACACCGTGGCCCCTTTCTTTGAGATAACTCTGCACTATTGCGAGCTGCAAATGCCACTTCCAGCTCAGCTGTGCAGAAGAAGAACAACAAGAAGAAGAAATATCTCGAAATATGTCCGTCAGGCCCCTTCCCTTGAGATAAATCTGCAAATATCTCGGAAACGAAGAGAGCTATGGCAAAATGTTAAGAGACCTTTTTTGTAGAGAATTAAGTTTCCTACTTTTTATGTTGTATGATATTTTTTGATCAGATGCGTAGTTCTCGAGATATATCAAGATATTTAAAAGCTTCGAAGCTGCACCAACATAATAGAGGTACAGAAACACCGTGGCCCCTTTCTTTGAGATAACTCTGCACTATTGCGAGCTGCAAATGCCACTTCCAGCTTAGCTGTGCAGAAGAAGAACAACAAGAAGAAGAAATATTTCGAAATATGTCCGTCAGGCCCCTTCCCTTGAGATAAATCTGCAAATATCTCGGAAACGAAGCGAGCTATGGCAAAATGTTAAGAGACCTTATTTGTAGAGAATTAAGTTTCCTACTTTTTATGTTGTATTTTTTTTTTTGATCAGATGCGTAGTTCTCGAGATATATCAAGATATTTAAAAGCTTCGAAGCTGCACCAACATAATAGAGATACAGAAACACCGTGGCCCCTTTCTTTGAGATAACTCTGCACGATTGCGAGCTGGAAATGCCACTTCCAGTTTAGCTGTGCAGAAGAAGAACAACAAGAAGAAGAAATATCTCGAAATATGTCCATCAGGACCCTTCCCTTGAGATAAATCTGCAAATATCTCGGAAACGAAGCGAGCTATGGCAAAATGTTAAGAGACCTTTTTTGTAGAGAATTAAGTTTCCTACTTTTTATGTTCTATGATATTTTTTGATCAGATGCGTAGTTCTCGAGATATATCAAGATATTTAAAAGTTCCGAAGCCGCACCAACATAATAGAGATACAGAAACACCGTGGCCCCTTTCTTTGAGATAACTCTGCACTATTGCGAGCTGCAAATGCCACTTCCAGCTTAGCTGTGCAGAGGAAGAACAACAAGAAGAAGAAATATCTCGAAATATGTCCGTCAGGCCCCTTCCCTTGAGATAAATCTGCAAATATCTCGGAAACGAAGCGAGCTATGGCAAAATGTTAAGAGACCTTTTTTGTAGAGAATTAAGTTTCCTACTTTTTATGTTCTATGATATTTTTTGATCAGATGCGCAGTTCTCGAGATATATCAAGATATTTAAAAGTTCCGAGGCCGCACCAACATAATAGAGATACAGAAACACCGTGGCCCCTTTCTTTGAGATAACTCTGCACTATTGCGAGCTGTAAATGCCACTTCCAGCTTAGCTGTGCAGAAGAAGAACAACAAGAAGAAGAAATATCTCGAAATATGTCCGTCAGGCCCCTTCATTTGAGATAAATCTGCAAATATCTCGGAAACGAAGCGAGCTATGGCAAAATGTTAAGAGACCTTTTTTGTAGAGAATTAAGTTTCCTACTTTTTATGTTCTATGATATTTTTTGATCAGATGCGTAGTTCTCGAGATATATCAAGATATTTAAAAGTTCCGAAGCCGCACCAACATAATAGAGATACAGAAACACCGTGGCCCCTTTCTTTGAGATAACTCTGGACTATTGCGAGCTGCAAATGCCACTTCCAGCTCAGCTGTGCAGAAGAAGAACAACAAGAAGAAGAAATATCTCGAAATATGTCCGTCAGGCCCCTTCCCTTGAGATAAATCTGCAAATATCTCGGAAACGAAGAGAGCTATGGCAAAATGTTAAGAGACCTTTTTTGTAGAGAATTAAGTTTCCTACTTATTATGTTCTATGATATTTTTTGATCACATGCGCAGTTCTCGAGATATATCAAGATATTTAAAAGTTCCGAAGCCGCACCAACATAATAGAGATACAGAAACACCGTGGCCCCTTTCTTTGAGATAACTTTCCACTATTGCGAGCTGTAAATGCCACTTCCAGCTGAGCTGTGCAGAAGAAGAACAACAAGAAGAAGAAATATCTCGAAATATGTCCGTCAGGCCCCTTCCCTTGAGATATATCTGCAAATATCTCGGAAACGAAGCGCGCTATGGCAAAATGTTAAGAGACCTTTTTTGTAGAGAATTATGTTTCCTACAATTTATGTTCTATGATATTTTTTGATCAGAAGCGTAGTTTTCGAGATATATCAAGATATTTAAAAGTTCCGAAGCCGCACCAACATAATAGAGATACAGAAACACCGTGGCCCCTTTCTTTGGGATAACTCTGCACTATTGCGAGCTGGAAATGCCACTTCCAGTTTAGCTGTGCAGAACAAGAACAACAAGAAGAAGAAATATCTCGAAATATGTCCGTCAGGACCCTTCCCTTGAGATAAATCTGCAAATATCTCGGAAACGAAGCGAGCTATGGCAAAATGTTAAGAGACCTTATTTGTAGAGAATTAAGTTTTCTACTTTTTATGTTGTATGATATTTTTTGATCAGAAGCGTAGTTTTCGAGATATATCGAGATATTTAAAAGTTGCGAAGCCGCACCAACATAATAGAGATACAGAAACACCGTGGCCCCTTTCTTTGGGATAACTCTGCACTATTGCGAGCTGGAAATGCCACTTCCAGTTTAGCTGTGCAGAAGAAGAACAACAAGAAGAAGAAATATCTCGAAATATGTCCGTCAGGACCCTTCCCTTGAGATAAATCTGCAAATATCTCGGAAACGAAGCGAGCTACGGCAAAACGTTAAGAGACCTTTTTTGTAGAGAATTATGTTTCCTACAATTTATGTTCTATGATATTTTTTGATCAGATGCGTAGTTCTCGAGATATATCAAGATATTTAAAAGCTCCGAAGCTGCACCAACATAATAGAGATACAGAAACACCGTGGCCCCTTTCTTTGAGATAACTCTGCACTACTGCGAGCTGCAAATGCCACTTCCAGCTTAGCTGTGCAGAAGAAGAACAACAAGAAGAAGAAATATCTCGAAATATGTCCGTCAGGCCCCTTCCCTTGAGATAAATCTGCAAATATCTCGGAAACGAAGCGAGCTATGGCAAAATGTTAAGAGACCTTTTTTGTAGAGAATTAAGTTTCCTACTTTTTATGTTCTATGATATTTTTTGATCAGATGCGTAGTTCTCGAGATATATCAAGATATTTAAAAGTTCCGAAGCCGCACCAACATAATAGAGATACAGAAACACCGTGGCCCCTTTCTTTGAGATAACTCTGCACTATTGCGAGCTGCAAATGCCACTTCCAGCTTAGCTGTGCAGAGGAAGAACAACAAGAAGAAGAAATATCTCGAAATATGTCCGTCAGGCCCCTTCCCTTGAGATAAATCTGCAAATATCTCGGAAACGAAGCGAGCTATGGCAAAATGTTAAGAGACCTTTTTTGTAGAGAATTAAGTTTCCTACTTTTTATGTTCTATGATATTTTTTGATCAGATGCGCAGTTCTCGAGATATATCAAGATATTTAAAAGTTCCGAGGCCGCACCAACATAATAGAGATACAGAAACACCGTGGCCCCTTTCTTTGAGATAACTCTGCACTATTGCGAGCTGTAAATGCCACTTCCAGCTTAGCTGTGCAGAAGAAGAACAACAAGAAGAAGAAATATCTCGAAATATGTCCGTCAGGCCCCTTCATTTGAGATAAATCTGCAAATATCTCGGAAACGAAGCGAGCTATGGCAAAATGTTAAGAGACCTTTTTTGTAGAGAATTAAGTTTCCTACTTTTTATGTTCTATGATATTTTTTGATCAGATGCGTAGTTCTCGAGATATATCAAGATATTTAAAAGTTCCGAAGCCGCACCAACATAATAGAGATACAGAAACACCGTGGCCCCTTTCTTTGAGATAACTTTCCACTATTGCGAGCTGTAAATGCCACTTCCAGCTGAGCTGTGCAGAAGAAGAACAACAAGAAGAAGAAATATCTCGAAATATGTCCGTCAGGCCCCTTCCCTTGAGATATATCTGCAAATATCTCGGAAACGAAGCGCGCTATGGCAAAATGTTAAGAGACCTTTTTTGTAGAGAATTATGTTTCCTACAATTTATGTTCTATGATATTTTTTGATCAGAAGCGTAGTTTTCGAGATATATCAAGATATTTAAAAGTTCCGAAGCCGCACCAACATAATAGAGATACAGAAACACCGTGGCCCCTTTCTTTGGGATAACTCTGCACTATTGCGAGCTGGAAATGCCACTTCCAGTTTAGCTGTGCAGAACAAGAACAACAAGAAGAAGAAATATCTCGAAATATGTCCGTCAGGACCCTTCCCTTGAGATAAATCTGCAAATATCTCGGAAACGAAGCGAGCTATGGCAAAATGTTAAGAGACCTTATTTGTAGAGAATTATGTTTCCTACAATTTATGTTCTATGATATTTTTTGATCAGATGCGTAGTTCTCGAGATATATCAAGATATTTAAAAGTTCCGAAGCCGCACCAACATAATAGAGATACAGAAACACCGTGGCCCCTTTCTTGGAGATAACTCTGCACGATTGCGAGCTGGAAATGCCACTTCCAGTTTAGCTGTGCAGAAGAAGAACAACAAGAAGAAGAAATTTCTCGAAATATGTCCATCAGGACCCTTCCCTTGAGATAAATCTGCAAATATCTCGGAAACGAAGCGAGCTATGGCAAAATGTTAAGAGACCTCTTTTGTAGAGAATTATGTTTCCTACAATTTATGTTCTATGATATTTTTTGATCAGATGCGTAGTTCTCGAGATATATCAAGATATTTAAAAGCTCCGAAGCTGCACCAACATAATAGAGATACAGAAACACCGTGGCCCCTTTCTTTGAGATAACTCTGCACTACTGCGAGCTGCAAATGCCACTTCCAGCTTAGCTGTGCAGAAGAAGAACAACAAGAAGAAGAAATATCTCGAAATATGTCCGTCAGGCCCCTTCCCTTGAGATAAATCTGCAAATATCTCGGAAACGAAGCGAGCTATGGCAAAATGTTAAGAGACCTTTTTTGTAGAGAATTAAGTTTCCTACTTTTTATGTTCTATGATATTTTTTGATCAGATGCGTAGTTCTCGAGATATATCAAGATATTTAAAAGTTCCGAAGCCGCACCAACATAATAGAGATACAGAAACACCGTGGCCCCTTTCTTTGAGATAACTCTGCACTATTGCGAGCTGCAAATGCCACTTCCAGCTTAGCCGTGCAGAAGAAGAACAACAAGAAGAAGAAGTATCTGGAAATATGTCCGTCAGGCCCCTTCCCTTGAGATAAATCTGCAAATATCTCGGAAACCAAGCGAGCTATGGCAAAATGTTAAGAGACCTTATTTGTAGAGAATTAAGTTTCCTACTTTTTATGTTCTACGATATTTTTTGATCAGATGCGTAGTTCTCGAGATATATCAAGATATTTAAAAGTTCCGAAGCCGCACCAACATAATAGAGATACAGAAACACCGTGGCCCCTTTCTTTGAGATAACTCTGCACTACTGCGAGCTGCAAATGCCACTTCCAGCTTAGCTGTGCAGAAGAAGAACAACAAGAAGAAGAAATATCTCGAAATATGTCCGTCAGGCCCCTTCCCTTGAGATAAATCTGCAAATATCTCGGAAACGAAGCGAGCTATGGCAAAATGTTAAGAGACCTTTTTTGTAGAGAATTAAGTTTCCTACTTTTTATGTTCTATGATATTTTTTGATCTGATGCGTAGTTCTCGAGATATATCCAGATATTTAAAAGTTCCGAAGCGGCACCAACATAATAGAGATACAGAAACACCGTGGCCCCTTTCTTTGAGGTAACTCTGCACTATTGCGAGCTGCAAATGCCACTTCCAGCTTAGCTGTGCAGAGGAAGAACAACAAGAAGAAGAAATATCTCGAAATATGTCCGTCAGGCCCCTTCCCTTGAGATATATCTGCAAATATCTCGGAAACGAAGCAAGCTATGGCAAAATGTTAAGAGACCTTTTTTGTAGAGAATTATGTTTCCTACAATTTATGTTCTATGATATTTTTTGATCAGAAGCGTAGTTTTCGAGATATATCGAGATATTTAAAAGTTGCGAAGCCGCACCAACATAATAGAGATACAGAAACACCGTGGCCCCTTTCTTTGGGATAACTCTGCACTATTGCGAGCTGGAAATGCCACTTCCAGTTTAGCTGTGCAGAAGAAGAACAACAAGAAGAAGAAATATCTCGAAATATGTCCGTCAGGACCCTTCCCTTGAGATAAATCTGCAAATATCTCGGAAACGAAGCGAGCTACGGCAAAACGTTAAGAGACCTTTTTTGTAGAGAATTATGTTTCCTACAATTTATGTTCTATGATATTTTTTGATCAGATGCGTAGTTCTCGAGATATATCAAGATATTTAAAAGTTCCGAAGCCGCACCAACATAATAGAGATACAGAAACACCGTGGCCCCTTTCTTGGAGATAACTCTGCACGATTGCGAGCTGGAAATGCCACTTCCAGTTTAGCTGTGCAGAAGAAGAACAACAAGAAGAAGAAATTTCTCGAAATATGTCCATCAGGACCCTTCCCTTGAGATAAATCTGCAAATATCTCGGAAACGAAGCGAGCTATGGCAAAATGTTAAGAGACCTCTTTTGTAGAGAATTATGTTTCCTACAATTTATGTTCTATGATATTTTTTGATCAGATGCGTAGTTCTCGAGATATATCAAGATATTTAAAAGCTCCGAAGCTGCACCAACATAATAGAGATACAGAAACACCGTGGCCCCTTTCTTTGAGATAACTCTGCACTACTGCGAGCTGCAAATGCCACTTCCAGCTTAGCTGTGCAGAAGAAGAACAACAAGAAGAAGAAATATCTCGAAATATGTCCGTCAGGCCCCTTCCCTTGAGATAAATCTGCAAATATCTCGGAAACGAAGCGAGCTATGGCAAAATGTTAAGAGACCTTTTTTGTAGAGAATTAAGTTTCCTACTTTTTATGTTCTATGATATTTTTTGATCAGATGCGTAGTTCTCGAGATATATCCAGATATTTAAAAGTTCCGAAGCGGCACCAACATAATAGAGATACAGAAACACCGTGGCCCCTTTCTTTGAGGTAACTCTGCACTATTGCGAGCTGCAAATGCCACTTCCAGCTTAGCTGTGCAGAGGAAGAACAACAAGAAGAAGAAATATCTCGAAATATGTCCGTCAGGACCCTTCCCTTGAGATAAATCTGCAAATATCTCGGAAACGAAGAGAGCTATGGCAAAATGTTAAGAGACCTTTTTTGTAGAGAATTAAGTTTCCTACTTTTTATGTTCTATGATATTTTTTGATCAGATGCGTAGTTCTCGAGATATATCCAGATATTTAAAAGTTCCGAAGCGGCACCAACATAATAGAGATACAGAAACACCGTGGCCCCTTTCTTTGAGGTAACTCTGCACTATTGCGAGCTGCAAATGCCACTTCCAGCTTAGCTGTGCAGAAGAAGAACAACAAGAATAAGAAATATTTCGAAATATGTCCGTCAGGCCCCTTCCCTTGAGATAAATCTGCAAATATCTCGGAAACGAAGCGAGCTACGGCAAAATGTTAAGAGACCTTTTTTGTAGAAAATTAGGTTTCCTACATTCTATGTTCTATGATATTTTTTGATCAGATGCGTAGTTCTCGAGATATATCAAGATATTTAAAAGTTCCGAAGCCGCACCAACATAATAGAGATACAGAAACACCGTGGCCCCTTTCTTTGAGATAACTGCACTATTGCGAGCTGCAAATGCCACTTCCAGCTTAGCCGTGCAGAAGAAGAACAACAAGAAGAAGAAGTATCTGGAAATATGTCCGTCAGGCCCCTTCCCTTGAGATAAATCTGCAAATATCTCGGAAACCAAGCGAGCTATGGCAAAATGTTAAGAGACCTTATTTGTAGAGAATTAAGTTTCCTACTTTTTATGTTCTACGATATTTTTTGATCAGATGCGTAGTTCTCGAGATATATCAAGATATTTAAAAGTTCCGAAGCCGCACCAACATAATAGAGATACAGAAACACCGTGGCCCCTTTCTTTGAGATAACTCTGCACTACTGCGAGCTGCAAATGCCACTTCCAGCTTAGCTGTGCAGAAGAAGAACAACAAGAAGAAGAAATATCTCGAAATATGTCCGTCAGGCCCCTTCCCTTGAGATAAATCTGCAAATATCTCGGAAACGAAGCGAGCTATGGCAAAATGTTAAGAGACCTTTTTTGTAGAGAATTAAGTTTCCTACTTTTTATGTTCTATGATATTTTTTGATCTGATGCGTAGTTCTCGAGATATATCCAGATATTTAAAAGTTCCGAAGCGGCACCAACATAATAGAGATACAGAAACACCGTGGCCCCTTTCTTTGAGGTAACTCTGCACTATTGCGAGCTGCAAATGCCACTTCCAGCTTAGCTGTGCAGAGGAAGAACAACAAGAAGAAGAAATATCTCGAAATATGTCCGTCAGGCCCCTTCCCTTGAGATATATCTGCAAATATCTCGGAAACGAAGCAAGCTATGGCAAAATGTTAAGAGACCTTTTTTGTAGAGAATTATGTTTCCTACAATTTATGTTCTATGATATTTTTTGATCAGAAGCGTAGTTTTCGAGATATATCGAGATATTTAAAAGTTGCGAAGCCGCACCAACATAATAGAGATACAGAAACACCGTGGCCCCTTTCTTTGGGATAACTCTGCACTATTGCGAGCTGGAAATGCCACTTCCAGTTTAGCTGTGCAGAAGAAGAACAACAAGAAGAAGAAATATCTCGAAATATGTCCGTCAGGACCCTTCCCTTGAGATAAATCTGCAAATATCTCGGAAACGAAGAGAGCTATGGCAAAATGTTAAGAGACCTTTTTTGTAGAGAATTAAGTTTCCTACTTTTTATGTTCTATGATATTTTTTGATCAGATGCGTAGTTCTCGAGATATATCAAGATATTTAAAAGCTCCGAAGCTGCACCAACATAATAGAGGTACAGAAACACCGTGGCCCCTTTCTTTGAGATAACTCTGCACTATTGCGAGCTGCAAATGCCACTTCCAGCTTAGCTGTGCAGAAGAAGAACAACAAGAATAAGAAATATTTCGAAATATGTCCGTCAGGCCCCTTCCCTTGAGATAAATCTGCAAATATCTCGGAAACGAAGCGAGCTACGGCAAAATGTTAAGAGACCTTTTTTGTAGAAAATTAGGTTTCCTACATTTTATGTTCTATGATATTTTTTGATCAGATGCGTAGTTCTCGAGATATATCAAGATATTTAAAAGTTCCGAAGCCGCACCAACATAATAGAGATACAGAAACACCGTGGCCCCTTTGTTTGAGGTAACTCTGCACTATTGCGAGCTGCAAATGCCACTTCCAGCTTAGCTGTGCAGAGGAAGAACAACAAGAAGAAGAAATATCTCGAAATATGTCCGTCAGGCCCCTTCCCTTGAGATATATCTGCAAATATCTCGGAAACGAAGCAAGCTATGGCAAAATGTTAAGAGACCTTTTTTGTAGAGAATTATGTTTCCTACAATTTATGTTCTATGATATTTTTTGATCAGAAGCGTAGTTTTCGAGATATATCGAGATATTTAAAAGTTGCGAAGCCGCACCAACATAATAGAGATACAGAAACACGTGGCCCCTTTCTTTGAGATAACTCTGCACTATTGCGAGCTGCAAATGCCACTTCCAGCTTAGCTGTGCAGAAGAAGAACAACAAGAAGAAGAAATATCTCGAAATATGTCCGTCAGGCCCCTTCCCTTGAGATAAATCTGCAAATATCTCGGAAACAATGCGAGCTATGGCAAAATAGTAAGAGATCTTTTTTGTAGGAAATTAAGTTTCCTACTATTTATGTTCTATGATATTTTTTGATCAGATGCGTAGTTCTCGAGATATATCAAGATATTTAAAAGTTCCGAAGCCGCACCAACATAATAGAGATACAGAAACACCGTGGCCCCTTTCTTTGAGATAACTCTGCACTATTGCGAGCTGTAAATGCCACTTCCAGCTTAGCTGTGCAGAAGAAGAACAACAAGAAGAAGAAATATCTCGAAATATGTCCCTCAGGCCCCTTCCCTTGAGATAAATCTGCAAATATCTCGGAAACGAAGCGAGCTATGGCAAAATGTTAAGAGACCTTTTTTGTAGAGAATTAAGTTTCCTACTTTCTATGTTCTATGATATTTTTTGATCAGATGCGTAGTTCTCGAGATATATCAAGATATTTAAAAGTTCCGAAGCCGCACCACCATAATAGAGATACAGAAACACCGTGGCCCCTTTCTTTGAGATAACTCTGCACTATTGCGAGCTGCAAATGCCACTTCCAGCTTAGCTGTGCAGAAAAAGAACAACAAGAAGAAGAAATATCTCGAAATATGTCCGGCAGGCCCCTTCCCTTGAGATAAATCTGCAAATATCTCGGAAACAATGCGAGCTATGGCAAAATAGTAAGAGATCTTTTTTGTAGGAAATTAAGTTTCCTACTATTTATGTTCTATGATATTTTTTGATCAGATGCGTAGTTCTCGAGATATATCAAGATATTTAAAAGCTCCGAAGCTGCACCAACATAATAGAGGTACAGAAACACCGTGGCCCCTTTCTTTGAGATAACTCTGCACTATTGCGAGCTGCAAATGCCACTTCCAGCTTAGCTGTGCAGAAGAAGAACAACAAGAAGAAGAAATATCTCGAAATATGTCCGTCAGGCCCCTTCCCTTGAGATAAATCTGCAAATATCTCGGAAACGAAGCGAGCTATGGCAAAATGTTAAGAGACCTTATTTGTAGAGAATTAAGTTTCCTACTTTTTATGTTCTATGATATTTTTTGATCAGATGCGTAGTTCTCGAGATATATCGAGATATTTAAAAGTTCCGAAGCCGCACCAACATAATAGAGATACAGAAACACGTGGCCCCTTTCTTTGAGATAACTCTGCACTATTGCGAGCTGCAAATGCCACTTCCAGCTTAGCTGTGCAGAAGAAGAACAACAAGAAGAAGAAATATCTCGAAATATGTCCGTCAGGCCCCTTCCCTTGAGATAAATCTGCAAATATCTCGGAAACAATGCGAGCTATGGCAAAATAGTAAGAGATCTTTTTTGTAGGAAATTAAGTTTCCTACTATTTATGTTCTATGATATTTTTTGATCAGATGCGTAGTTCTCGAGATATATCAAGATATTTAAAAGTTCCGAAGCCGCACCAACATAATAGAGATACAGAAACACCGTGGCCCCTTTCTTTGAGATAACTCTGCACTATTGCGAGCTGTAAATGCCACTTCCAGCTTAGCTGTGCAGAAGAAGAACAACAAGAAGAAGAAATATCTCGAAATATGTCCCTCAGGCCCCTTCCCTTGAGATAAATCTGCAAATATCTCGGAAACGAAGCGAGCTATGGCAAAATGTTAAGAGACCTTTTTTGTAGAGAATTAAGTTTCCTACTTTCTATGTTCTATGATATTTTTTGATCAGATGCGTAGTTCTCGAGATATATCAAGATATTTAAAAGTTCCGAAGCCGCACCACCATAATAGAGATACAGAAACACCGTGGCCCCTTTCTTTGAGATAACTCTGCACTATTGCAAGCTGCAAATGCCACTTCCAGCTTAGCTGTGCAGAAGAAGAACAACAAGAAGAAGAAATATCTCGAAATATGTCCGGCAGGCCCCTTCCCTTGAGATAAATCTGCAAATATCTCGGAAACAATGCGAGCTATGGCAAAATAGTAAGAGATCTTTTTTGTAGGAAATTAAGTTTCCTACTATTTATGTTCTATGATATTTTTTGATCAGATGCGTAGTTCTCGAGATATATCAAGATATTTAAAAGCTCCGAAGCTGCACCAACATAATAGAGGTACAGAAACACCGTGGCCCCTTTCTTTGAGATAACTCTGCACTATTGCGAGCTGCAAATGCCACTTCCAGCTTAGCTGTGCAGAAGAAGAACAACAAGAATAAGAAATATTTCGAAATATGTCCGTCAGGCCCCTTCCCTTGAGATAAATCTGCAAATATCTCGGAATCCAAGCGAGCTACGGCAAAATGTTAAGAGACCTTTTTTGTAGAAAATTAGGTTTCCTACATTTTATGTTCTATGATATTTTTTGATCAGATGCGTAGTTCTCGAGATATATCAAGATATTTAAAAGTTCCGAAGCCGCACCAACATAATAGAGATACAGAAACACCGTGGCCGCTTTCTTTGAGATAACTCTGCACTATTGCGAGCTGCAAATGCCACTTCCAGCTTAGCCGTGCAGAAGAAGAACAACAAGAAGAAGAAGTATCTGGAAATATGTCCGTCAGGCCCCTTCCCTTGAGATAAATCTGCAAATATCTCGGAAACCAAGCGAGCTATGGCAAAATGTTAAGAGACCTTATTTGTAGAGAATTAAGTTTCCTACTTTTTATGTTCTACGATATTTTTTGATCAGATGCGTAGTTCTCGAGATATATCAAGATATTTAAAAGTTCCGAAGCCGCACCAACATAATAGAGATACAGAAACACCGTGGCCCCTTTCTTTGAGATAACTCTGCACTACTGCGAGCTGCAAATGCCACTTCCAGCTTAGCTGTGCAGAAGAAGAACAACAAGAAGAAGAAATATCTCGAAATATGTCCGTCAGGCCCCTTCCCTTGAGATAAATCTGCAAATATCTCGGAAACGAAGCGAGCTATGGCAAAATGTTAAGAGACCTTTTTTGTAGAGAATTAAGTTTCCTACTTTTTATGCTCTATGATATTTTTTGATCAGATGCGTAGTTCTCGAGATATATCCAGATATTTAAAAGTTCCGAAGCGGCACCAACATAATAGAGATACAGAAACACCGTGGCCCCTTTCTTTGAGGTAACTCTGCACTATTGCGAGCTGCAAATGCCACTTCCAGCTTAGCTGTGCAGAGGAAGAACAACAAGAAGAAGAAATATCTCGAAATATGTCCGTCAGGCCCCTTCCCTTGAGATATATCTGCAAATATCTCGGAAACGAAGCAAGCTATGGCAAAATGTTAAGAGACCTTTTTTGTAGAGAATTATGTTTCCTACAATTTATGTTCTATGATATTTTTTGATCAGAAGCGTAGTTTTCGAGATATATCGAGATATTTAAAAGTTGCGAAGCCGCACCAACATAATAGAGATACAGAAACACCGTGGCCCCTTTCTTTGGGATAACTCTGCATTATTGCGAGCTGGAAATGCCACTTCCAGTTTAGCTGTGCAGAAGAAGAACAACAAGAAGAAGAAATATCTCGAAATATGTCCGTCAGGACCCTTCCCTTGAGATAAATCTGCAAATATCTCGGAAACGAAGAGAGCTATGGCAAAATGTTAAGAGACCTTTTTTGTAGAGAATTAAGTTTCCTACTTTTTATGTTCTATGATATTTTTTGATCAGATGCGTAGTTCTCGAGATATATCCAGATATTTAAAAGTTCCGAAGCGGCACCAACATAATAGAGATACAGGAACACCGTGGCCCCTTTCTTTGAGGTAACTCTGCACTATTGCGAGCTGCAAATGCCACTTCCAGCTTAGCTGTGCAGAAGAAGAACAACAAGAATAAGAAATATTTCGAAATATGTCCGTCAGGCCCCTTCCCTTGAGATAAATCTGCAAATATCTCGGAAACGAAGCGAGCTACGGCAAAATGTTAAGAGACCTTTTTTGTAGAAAATTAGGTTTCCTACTTTTTATGTTCTATGATATTTTTTGATCAGATGCGTAGTTCTCGAGATATATCAAGATATTTAAAAGTTCCGAAGCCGCACCAACATAATAGAGATACAGAAACACCGTGGCCCCTTTCTTTGAGATAACTCTGCACTATTGCGAGCTGCAAATGCCACTTCCAGCTTAGCCGTGCAGAAGAAGAACAACAAGAAGAAGAAGTATCTGGAAATATGTCCGTCAGGCCCCTTCCCTTGAGATAAATCTGCAAATATCTCGGAAACCAAGCGAGCTATGGCAAAATGTTAAGAGACCTTATTTGTAGAGAATTAAGTTTCCTACTTTTTATGTTCTACGATATTTTTTGATCAGATGCGTAGTTCTCGAGATATATCAAGATATTTAAAAGTTCCGAAGCCGCACCAACATAATAGAGATACAGAAACACCGTGGCCCCTTTCTTTGAGATAACTCTGCACTACTGCGAGCTGCAAATGCCACTTCCAGCTTAGCTGTGCAGAAGAAGAACAACAAGAAGAAGAAATATCTCGAAATATGTCCGTCAGGCCCCTTCCCTTGAGATAAATCTGCAACTATCTCGGAAACGAAGCGAGCTATGGCAAAATGTTAAGAGACCTTTTTTGTAGAGAATTATGTTTCCTACAAGCTATGTTCTATGGTATTTTTTGATCAGAAGCGTAGTTTTCGAGATATATCGAGATATTTAAAAGTTCCGAAGCCGCACCAACATAATAGAGATACAGAAACACGTGGCCCCTTTCTTTGAGATAACTCTGCACTATTGCGAGCTGCAAATGCCACTTCCAGCTTAGCTGTGCAGAAGAAGAACAACAAGAAGAAGAAATATCTCGAAATATGTCCGTCAGGCCCCTTCCCTTGAGATAAATCAGCAAATATCTCGGAAACAATGCGAGCTATGGCAAAATAGTAAGAGATCTTTTTTGTAGGAAATTAAGTTTCCTACTATTTATGTTCTATGATATTTTTTGATCAGATGCGTAGTTCTCGAGATATATCAAGATATTTAAAAGTTCCGAACCCGCACCAACATAATAGAGATACAGAAACACCGTGGCCCCTTTCTTTGAGATAACTCTGCACTATTGCGAGCTGTAAATGCCACTTCCAGCTTAGCTGTGCAGAAGAAGAACAACAAGAAGAAGAAATATCTCGAAATATGTCCGTCAGGCCCCTTCCCTTGAGATAAATCTGCAAATATCTCGGAAACGAAGCGAGCTATGGCAAAATGTTTAGAGACCTTTCTTGTAGAGAATTAAGTTTCCTACTTTTTATGTAGTATGATATTTTTTGATCAGATGCGTAGTTCTCGAGATATATCAAGATATTTAAAAGTTCCGAAGCCGCACCAACATAATAGAGATACAGAAACACCGTGGCCCCTTTCTTTGGGATAACTCTGCACTATTGCGAGCTGCAAATGCCACTTCCAGCTTAGCTGTGCAGAAGAAGAACAACAAGAAGAAGAAATATCTCGAGATATGTCCGTCAGGCCACTTCCCTTGAGATAAATCTGCAAATATCTCGGAAACGAAGCGAGCTATGGCAAAATGTTAAGAGACCTTTTTTGTAGAGAATTAAGTTTCCTACTTTTTATGTTCGATGATATTTTTTGATCAGATGCGTAGTTCTCGAGATATATCAAGATATTTAAAAGTTCCGAAGCTGCACCAACATAATAGAGGTACAGAAACACCGTGGCCTCTTTCTTTGAGATAACTCTGCACTATTGCGAGCTGCAAATGCCGCTTCGAGCTTAGCTGTGCAGAAGAAGAACAACAAGAAGAAGAAATATCTCGAAATATGTCCGTCAGACCCCTTCCCTTGAGATGAATCTGCAAATATCTCGGAAACGAAGCGAGCTATGGCAAAATGTTAAGAGACCTTTTTTGTAGAGAATAATGTTTCCTACAATTTACGTTCTATGATATTTTTTGATCAGAAGCGTAGTTTTCGAGATATATCGAGATATTTAAAAGTTCCGAAGCCGCACCAACATAATAGAGATACAGAAACACCGTGGCCCCTTTCTTTGAGATAACTCTGCACTATTGCGAGCTGCAAATGCCACTTCCAGCTTAGCTGTGCAGAGGAAGAACAACAAGAAGAAGAAATATCTCGAAATATGTCCGTCAGGCCAGTTCCTTTGAGCTGAATCTGCAAATATCTCGGAAACGAAGCGAGCTATGGCAAAATGTTAAGAGACGTTTTTTGTAGAGAATTATGTTTCCTACAATTTATGTTCTATGATATTTTTTGATCAGAAGCGTAGTTTTCGAGATATATCGAGATATTTAAAAGTTCCGAAGACGCACCAACATAATAGAGATACAGAAACACCGTGGCCCCTTTCTTTGAGATAACTGTGCACTAGTGCGAGCCGCAAATGCCACTTCCAGCTTAGCTGTGCAGAAGAAGAACAACAAGAAGAAGAAATATCTCGAAATATGTCCGTCAGGCCCCTTCCCTTGAGATATATCTGCAAATATCTCGGAAACGAAGCGAGCTATGGCGAAATGTTAAGAGACCTTTTTTGTAGAGAATTAAGTTTCCTACTTTTTATGTTCTATGATATTTTTTGATCAGATGCGTAGTTCTCGAGATATATCAAGATATTTAAAAGTTCCGAAGCCGCACCAACATAATAGAGATACAGAAACACCGTGGCCCCTTTCTTTGGGATAACTCTGCACTATTGCGAGCTGCAAATGCCACTTCCAGCTTAGCTGTGCAGAACAAGAACAACAAGAAGAAGAAATATCTGGAAATATGTCCGTCAGGCCCCTTCCCTTGAGATAAATCTGCAAATATCTCGGAAACGAAGCGAGCTATGGCAAAATGTTTAGAGACCTTTCTTGTAGAGAATAATGTTTCCTACAATTTACGTTCTATGATATTTTTTGATCAGAAGCGTAGTTTTCGAGATATATCGAGATATTTAAAAGTTCCGAAGCCGCACCAACATAATAGAGATACAGAAACACCGTGGCCCCTTTCTTTGAGATAACTCTGCACTAGTGCGAGCCGCAAATGCCACTTCCAGCTTAGCTGTGCAGAAGAAGAACAACAAGAAGAAGAAATATCTCGAAATACGTCCGTCAGGCCCCTTCCCTTGAGATAAATCTGCAAATATCTCGGAAACGAAGCGAGCTATGGCAAAATGTTAAGAGACCTTTTTTGTAGAGAATTAAGTTTCCTACTTTTTATGTTCTATGATATTTTTTGATCAGATGCGTAGTTCTCGAGATATATCAAGATATTTAAAAGTTCCGAAGCCGCACCAACATAATAGAGATACAGAAACACCGTGGCCCCTTTCTTTGAGATAACTCTGCACTATTGCGAGCTGCAAATGCCACTTCCAGCTTAGCTGTGCAGAGGAAGAACAACAAGAAGAAGAAATATCTCGAAATATGTCCGTCAGACCCCTTCCCTTGAGATGAATCTGCAAATATCTCGGAAACGAAGCGAGCTATGGCAAAATGTTAAGAGACCTTTTTTGTAGAGAATAATGTTTCCTACAATTTCCGTTCTATGATATTTTTTGATCAGATGCGTAGTTCTCGAGATATATCAAGATATTTAAAAGTTCCGAAGCTGCACCAACATAATAGAGGTACAGAAACACCGTGGCCTCTTTCTTTGAGATAACTCTGCACTATTGCGAGCTGCAAATGCCGCTTCGAGCTTAGCTGTGCAGAAGAAGAACAACAAGAAGAAGAAATATCTCGAAATATGTCCGTCAGGCCCCTTCCCTTGAGATAAATCTGCAAATATCTCGGAAACGAAGCGAGCTATGGCAAAATGTTTAGAGACCTTTCTTGTAGAGAATTAAGTTTCCTACTTTTTATGTAGTATGATATTTTTTGATCAGATGCGTAGTTCTCGAGATATATCGAGATATTTAAAAGTTCCGAAGCCGCACCAACATAATAGAGATACAGAAACACCGTGGCCCCTTTCTTTGAGATAACTCTGCACTATTGCGAGCTGCAAATGCCACTTCCAGCTTAGCTGTGCAGAGGAAGAACAACAAGAAGAAGAAATATCTCGAAATATGTCCGTTAGGCCCCTTCCCTTGAGATAAATCTGCAAATATCTCGGAAACGAAGCGAGCTATGGCAAAATGTTAAGAGACCTTTTTTGTAGAGAATTAAGTTTCCTACTTTTTATGTTCTATGATATTTTTTGATCAGATGCGTAGTTCTCGAGATATATCAAGATATTTAAAAGTTCCGAAGCCGCACCAACATAATACAAATACAGAAACACCGTGGCCCCTTTCTTTGAGATAACTCTGCACTATTGCGAGCTGCAAATGCCACTTCCAGCTCAGCTGTGCAGAAGAAGAACAACAAGAAGAAGAAATATCTCGAAATACGTCCGTCAGGCCCCTTCCCTTGAGATAAATCTGCAAATATCTCGGAAACGAAGCGAGCTATGGCAAAATGTTAAGAGACCTTTTTTGTAGAGAATTAAGTTTCCTACTTTTTATGTTCTATGATATTTTTTGATCAGATGCGTAGTTCTCGAGATATATCAAGATATTTAAAAGTTCCGAAACCGCACCAACATAATAGAGATACAGAAACACCGTGGCCCCTTTCTTTGAGATAACTCTGCACTATTGCGAGCTGCAAATGCCACTTCCAGCTTAGCTGTGCAGAGGAAGAACAACAAGAAGAAGAAATATCTCGAAATATGTCCGTCAGGCCAGTTCCTTTGAGCTGAATCTGCAAATATCTCGGAAACGAAGCGAGCTATGGCAAAATGTTAAGAGACGTTTTTTGTAGAGAATTATGTTTCCTACAATTTATGTTCTATGATATTTTTTGATCAGAAGCGTAGTTTTCGAGATATATCGAGATATTTAAAAGTTCCGAAGCCGCACCAACATAATAGAGATACAGAAACACCGTGGCCCCTTTCTTTGAGATAACTCTGCACTATTGCGAGCTGCAAATGCCACTTCCAGCTTAGCTGTGCAGAGGAAGAACAACAAGAAGAAGAAATATCTCGAAATATGTCCGTCAGGCCCCTTCCCTTGAGATAAATCTGCAAATATCTCGGAAACGAAGCGAGCTATGGCAAAATGTTAAGAGACCTTTTTTGTAGAGAATTAAGTTTCCTACTTTTTACGTTCTATGATATTTTTTGATCAGATGCGTAGTTCTCGAGATATATCAAGATATTTAAAAGTTCCGAAGCCGCACCAACATAATAGAGATACAGAAACACCGTGGCCCCTTTCTTTGAGATAACTGTGCACTAGTGCGAGCCGCAAATGCCACTTCCAGCTTAGCTGTGCAGAAGAAGAACAACAAGAAGAAGAAATATCTCGAAATATGTCCGTCAGGCCCCTTCCCTTGAGATATATCTGCAAATATCTCGGAAACGAAGCGAGCTATGGCAAAATGTTAAGAGACCGTTTTTGTAGAGAATTAAGTTTCCTACTTTTTATCTTCTATGATATTTTTTGATCAGACGCGTAGTTCTCGAGATATATCAAGATATTTAAAAGTTCCGAAGCCGCACCAACATAATAGAGATACAGAAACACCGTGGCCCCTTTCTTTGAGATAACTCTGCACTATTGCGAGCTGCAAATGCCACTTCCAGCTTAGCTGTGCAGAAGAAGAACAACAAGAAGAAGAAATATCTCAAAATATGTCCGTCAGGCCCCTTCCCTTGAGATAAATCTGCAAATATCTCGGAAACGAAGCGAGCTATGGCAAAATGTTTAGAGACCTTTCTTGTAGAGAATTAAGTTTCCTACTTTTTATGTAGTATGATATTTTTTGATCAGATGCGTAGTTCTCGAGATATATCAAGATATTTAAAAGTTCCGAAGCCGCACCAACATAATAGAGATACAGAAACACCGTGGCCCCTTTCTTTGAGATAACTCTGCACTATTGCGCGCTGCAAATGCCACTTCCAGCTTAGCTGTGCAGAAGAAGAACAACAAGAAGAAGAAATATCTCGAAATATGTCCGTCAGGCCCCTTCCCTTGAGATAAATCTGCAAATATCTCGGAAACGAAGCGAGCTATAGCAAAATGTTAAGAGACCTTTTTTGTAGAGAATTAAGTTTCCTACTTTTTATGTTCTATGATATTTTTCGATCAGAGGCGTAGTTCTCGAGATATATCAAGATATTTAAAAGTTCCGAAGCCGCACCAACATAATAGAGATACAGAAACACCGTGGCCCCTTTCTTTGAGATAACTCTGCACGATTGCGAGCTGGAAATGCCACTTCCAGTTTAGCTGTGCAGAGGAAGAACAACAAGAAGAAGAAATATCTCGAAATATGTCCGTCAGGCCAGTTCCTTTGAGCTGAATCTGCAAATATCTCGGAAACGAAGCGAGCTATGGCAAAATGTTAAGAGACGTTTTTTGTAGAGAATTATGTTTCCTACAATTTATGTTCTATGATATTTTTTGATCAGAAGCGTAGTTTTCGAGATATATCGAGATATTTAAAAGTTCCGAAGCCGCACCAACATAATAGAGATACAGAAACACCGTGGCCCCTTTCTTTGAGATAACTCTGCACTATTGCGAGCTGCAAATGCCACTTCCAGCTTAGCTGTGCAGAGGAAGAACAACAAGAAGAAGAAATATCTCGAAATATGTCCGTCAGGCCCCTTCCCTTGAGATAAATCTGCAAATATCTCGGAAACGAAGCGAGCTATGGCAAAATGTTAAGAGACCTTTTTTGTAGAGGATTAAGTTTCCTACTTTTTACGTTCTATGATATTTTTTGATCAGATGCGTAGTTCTCGAGATATATCAAGATATTTAAAAGTTCCGAAGCCGCACCAACATAATAGAGATACAGAAACACCGTGGCCCCTTTCTTTGAGATAACTGTGCACTAGTGCGAGCCGCAAATGCCACTTCCAGCTTAGCTGTGCAGAAGAAGAACAACAAGAAGAAGAAATATCTCGAAATATGTCCGTCAGGCCCCTTCCCTTGAGATATATCTGCAAATATCTCGGAAACGAAGCGAGCTATGGCAAAATGTTAAGAGACCGTTTTTGTAGAGAATTAAGTTTCCTACTTTTTATCTTCTATGATATTTTTTGATCAGACGCGTAGTTCTCGAGATATATCAAGATATTTAAAAGTTCCGAAGCCGCACCAACATAATAGAGATACAGAAACACCGTGGCCCCTTTCTTTGAGATAACTCTGCACTATTGCGAGCTGCAAATGCCACTTCCAGCTTAGCTGTGCAGAAGAAGAACAACAAGAAGAAGAAATATCTCAAAATATGTCCGTCAGGCCCCTTCCCTTGAGATAAATCTGCAAATATCTCGGAAACGAAGCGAGCTATGGCAAAATGTTTCGAGACCTTTCTTGTAGAGAATAATGTTTCCTACAATTTACGTTCTATGATATTTTTTGATCAGAAGCGTAGTTTTCGAGATATATCGAGATATTTAAAAGTTCCGAAGCCGCACCAACATAATAGAGATACAGAAACACCGTGGCCCCTTTCTTTGAGATAACTCTGCACTAGTGCGAGCCGCAAATGCCACTTCCAGCTTAGCTGTGCAGAAGAAGAACAACAAGAAGAAGAAATATCTCGAAATACGTCCGTCAGGCCCCTTCCCTTGAGATAAATCTGCAAATATCTCGGAAACGAAGCGAGCTATGGCAAAATGTTAAGAGACCTTTTTTGTAGAGAATTAAGTTTCCTACTTTTTATGTTCTATGATATTTTTTGATCAGATGCGTAGTTCTCGAGATATATCAAGATATTTAAAAGTTCCGAAGCCGCACCAACATAATAGAGATACAGAAACACCGTGGCCCCTTTCTTTGAGATAACTCTGCACTATTGCGAGCTGCAAATGCCACTTCCAGCTTAGCTGTGCAGAGGAAGAACAACAAGAAGAAGAAATATCTCGAAATATGTCCGTCAGACCCCTTCCCTTGAGATGAATCTGCAAATATCTCGGAAACGAAGCGAGCTATGGCAAAATGTTAAGAGACCTTTTTTGTAGAGAATAATGTTTCCTACAATTTCCGTTCTATGATATTTTTTGATCAGATGCGTAGTTCTCGAGATATATCAAGATATTTAAAAGTTCCGAAGCTGCACCAACATAATAGAGGTACAGAAACACCGTGGCCTCTTTCTTTGAGATAACTCTGCACTATTGCGAGCTGCAAATGCCGCTTCGAGCTTAGCTGTGCAGAAGAAGAACAACAAGAAGAAGAAATATCTCGAAATATGTCCGTCAGGCCCCTTCCCTTGAGATAAATCTGCAAATATCTCGGAAACGAAGCGAGCTATGGCAAAATGTTTAGAGACCTTTCTTGTAGAGAATTAAGTTTCCTACTTTTTATGTAGTATGATATTTTTTGATCAGATGCGTAGTTCTCGAGATATATCGAGATATTTAAAAGTTCCGAAGCCGCACCAACATAATAGAGATACAGAAACACCGTGGCCCCTTTCTTTGAGATAACTCTGCACTATTGCGAGCTGCAAATGCCACTTCCAGCTTAGCTGTGCAGAGGAAGAACAACAAGAAGAAGAAATATCTCGAAATATGTCCGTTAGGCCCCTTCCCTTGAGATAAATCTGCAAATATCTCGGAAACGAAGCGAGCTATGGCAAAATGTTAAGAGACCTTTTTTGTAGAGAATTAAGTTTCCTACTTTTTATGTTCTATGATATTTTTTGATCAGATGCGTAGTTCTCGAGATATATCGAGATATTTAAAAGTTCCGAAGCCGCACCAACATAATAGAGATACAGAAACACCGTGGCCCCTTTCTTTGAGATAACTCTGCACTATTGCGAGCTGCAAATGCCACTTCCAGCTTAGCTGTGCAGAGGAAGAACAACAAGAAGAAGAAATATCTCGAAATATGTCCGTCAGGCCCCTTCCCTTGAGATAAATCTGCAAATATCTCGGAAACGAAGCGAGCTATGGCAAAATGTTAAGAGACCTTTTTTGTAGAGAATTAAGTTTCCTACTTTTTACGTTCTATGATATTTTTTGATCAGATGCGTAGTTCTCGAGATATATCAAGATATTTAAAAGTTCCGAAGCCGCACCAACATAATAGAGATACAGAAACACCGTGGCCCCTTTCTTTGAGATAACTGTGCACTAGTGCGAGCCGCAAATGCCACTTCCAGCTTAGCTGTGCAGAAGAAGAACAACAAGAAGAAGAAATATCTCGAAATATGTCCGTCAGGCCCCTTCCCTTGAGATATATCTGCAAATATCTCGGAAACGAAGCGAGCTATGGCAAAATGTTAAGAGACCGTTTTTGTAGAGAATTAAGTTTCCTACTTTTTATCTTCTATGATATTTTTTGATCAGACGCGTAGTTCTCGAGATATATCAAGATATTTAAAAGTTCCGAAGCCGCACCAACATAATAGAGATACAGAAACACCGTGGCCCCTTTCTTTGAGATAACTCTGCACTATTGCGAGCTGCAAATGCCACTTCCAGCTTAGCTGTGCAGAAGAAGAACAACAAGAAGAAGAAATATCTCAAAATATGTCCGTCAGGCCCCTTCCCTTGAGATAAATCTGCAAATATCTCGGAAACGAAGCGAGCTATGGCAAAATGTTTAGAGACCTTTCTTGTAGAGAATTAAGTTTCCTACTTTTTATGTAGTATGATATTTTTTGATCAGATGCGTAGTTCTCGAGATATATCAAGATATTTAAAAGTTCCGAAGCCGCACCAACATAATAGAGATACAGAAACACCGTGGCCCCTTTCTTTGAGATAACTCTGCACTATTGCGCGCTGCAAATGCCACTTCCAGCTTAGCTGTGCAGAAGAAGAACAACAAGAAGAAGAAATATCTCGAAATATGTCCGTCAGGCCCCTTCCCTTGAGATAAATCTGCAAATATCTCGGAAACGAAGCGAGCTATAGCAAAATGTTAAGAGACCTTTTTTGTAGAGAATTAAGTTTCCTACTTTTTATGTTCTATGATATTTTTCGATCAGAGGCGTAGTTCTCGAGATATATCAAGATATTTAAAAGTTCCGAAGCCGCACCAACATAATAGAGATACAGAAACACCGTGGCCCCTTTCTTTGAGATAACTCTGCACGATTGCGAGCTGGAAATGCCACTTCCAGTTTAGCTGTGCAGAGGAAGAACAACAAGAAGAAGAAATATCTCGAAATATGTCCGTCAGGCCAGTTCCTTTGAGCTGAATCTGCAAATATCTCGGAAACGAAGCGAGCTATGGCAAAATGTTAAGAGACGTTTTTTGTAGAGAATTATGTTTCCTACAATTTATGTTCTATGATATTTTTTGATCAGAAGCGTAGTTTTCGAGATATATCGAGATATTTAAAAGTTCCGAAGCCGCACCAACATAATAGAGATACAGAAACACCGTGGCCCCTTTCTTTGAGATAACTCTGCACTATTGCGAGCTGCAAATGCCACTTCCAGCTTAGCTGTGCAGAGGAAGAACAACAAGAAGAAGAAATATCTCGAAATATGTCCGTCAGGCCCCTTCCCTTGAGATAAATCTGCAAATATCTCGGAAACGAAGCGAGCTATGGCAAAATGTTAAGAGACCTTTTTTGTAGAGGATTAAGTTTCCTACTTTTTACGTTCTATGATATTTTTTGATCAGATGCGTAGTTCTCGAGATATATCAAGATATTTAAAAGTTCCGAAGCCGCACCAACATAATAGAGATACAGAAACACCGTGGCCCCTTTCTTTGAGATAACTGTGCACTAGTGCGAGCCGCAAATGCCACTTCCAGCTTAGCTGTGCAGAAGAAGAACAACAAGAAGAAGAAATATCTCGAAATATGTCCGTCAGGCCCCTTCCCTTGAGATATATCTGCAAATATCTCGGAAACGAAGCGAGCTATGGCAAAATGTTAAGAGACCGTTTTTGTAGAGAATTAAGTTTCCTACTTTTTATCTTCTATGATATTTTTTGATCAGACGCGTAGTTCTCGAGATATATCAAGATATTTAAAAGTTCCGAAGCCGCACCAACATAATAGAGATACAGAAACACCGTGGCCCCTTTCTTTGAGATAACTCTGCACTATTGCGAGCTGCAAATGCCACTTCCAGCTTAGCTGTGCAGAAGAAGAACAACAAGAAGAAGAAATATCTCAAAATATGTCCGTCAGGCCCCTTCCCTTGAGATAAATCTGCAAATATCTCGGAAACGAAGCGAGCTATGGCAAAATGTTTCGAGACCTTTCTTGTAGAGAATTAAGTTTCCTACTTTTTATGTAGTATGATATTTTTTGATCAGATGCGTAGTTCTCGAGATATATCAAGATATTTAAAAGTTCCGAAGCCGCACCAACATAATAGAGATACAGAAACACCGTGGCCCCTTTCTTTGAGATAACTCTGCACTATTGCGAGCTGCAAATGCCACTTCCAGCTTAGCTGTGCAGAGGAAGAACAACAAGAAGAAGAAATATCTCGAAATATGTCCGTCAGGCCCCTTCCCTTGAGATAAATCTGCAAATATCTCGGAAACGAAGCGAGCTATGGCAAAATGTTAAGAGACCTTTTTTGTAGAGAATTGTGTTTCCTACAATTTATGTTCTATGATATTTTTTGATCAGAAGCGTAGTTTTCGAGATATATCGAGATATTTAAAAGTTCCGAAGCCGCACCAACATAATAGAGATACAGAAACACCGTGGCCCCTTTCTTTGAGATAACTCTGCACTATTGCGAGCTGGAAATGCCACTTCCAGTTTAGCTGTGCAGAAGAAGAACAACAAGAAGAAGAAATGTCTCGAAATATATCCGTTAGTCCCCTTCCCTTGAGATAAATCTGCAAATATCTCGGAAACGAAGCGAGCTATGGCAAAATGTTAAGAGACCTTTTTTGTAGAGAATTAAGTTTCCTACTTTTTATGTTCTATGATATTTTTTGATCAGATGCGTAGTTCTCGAGATATATCAAGATATTTAAAAGTTCCGAAGCCGCACCAACATAATAGAGATACAGAAACACCGTGGCCCCTTTCTTTGAGATAACTCTGCACTATTGCGCGCTGCAAATGCCACTTCCAGCTTAGCTGTGCAGAAGACGAACAACGAGAAGAAGAAATATCTCGAAATATGTCCGTCAGGCCCCTTCCCTTCAGATATATCTGCAAATATCTCGGAAAGGAAGCGAGCTATGGCAAAATGTTAAGGGACCTTTTTTGTCGAGAATTATGTTTCCTACTTTTTATGTTCTATGATATTTTTTGATCAGATGCGTAGTTCTCGAGATATATCAAGATATTTAAAAGTTCCGAAGCCGCACCAACATAATAGAGATACAGAAACACCGTGGCCCCTTTCTTTGAGATAACTCTGCACTATTGCGCGCTGCAAATGCCACTTCCAGCTTAGCTGTGCAGAAGAAGAACAACGAGAAGAAGAAATATCTCGAAATATGTCCGTCAGGCCCCTTCCCTTCAGATATATCTGCAAATATCTCGGAAAGGAAGCGAGCTATGGCAAAATGTTAAGAGACCTTTTTTGTCGAGAATTATGTTTCCTACAATTTATGTTCTATGATATTTTTTGATCAGAAGCGTAGTGGTCGAGATATATCGAGATATTTAAAAGTTCCGAAGCCGCACCAACATAATAGGGATACAGAAACACCGTGGCCCCTTTCTTTGAGATAACTCTGCACTAGTGCGAGCCGCAAATGCCACTTCCAGCTTAGCTGTGCAGAAGAAGAACAACAAGAAGAAGAAATATCTCGAAATATGTCCGTCAGGCCCCTTCCCTTGAGATAAATCTGCAAATATCTCGGAAACGAAGCGAGCTATGGCAAAATGTTTAGAGACCTTTCTTGTAGAGAAATAAGTTTCCTACTTTTTATGTAGTATGATATTTTTTGATCAGATGCGTAGTTCTCGAGATATATCAAGATGTTTAAAAGTTCCGAAGCCGCACCAACATAATAGAGATACAGAAACACCGTGGCCCCTTTCTTTGAGATAACTCTGCACTATTGCGCGCTGCAAATGCCACTTCCAGCTGAGCTGTGCAGAAGAAGAACAACAAGAAGAAGAAATATCTCGAAATATGTCCGTCAGGCCCCTTCCCTTGAGATAAATCTGCAAATATCTCGGAAACGAAGCGAGCTATGGCAAAATGTTGAGAGACCTTTTTTGTAGAGAATTAAGTTTCCTACTTTTTATGTTCTATGATATTTTTCGATCAGAGGCGTAGTTCTCGAGATATATCAAGATATTTAAAAGTTCCGAAGCCGCACCAACATAATAGAGATACAGAAACACCGTGGCCCCTTTCTTTGAGATAACTCTGCACTATTGCGAGCTGCAAATGCCACTTCCAGCTTAGCTGTGCAGAGGAAGAACAACAAGAAGAAGAAATATCTCGAAATATGTCCGTCAGGCCCCTTCCCTTGAGATAAATCTGCAAATATCTCGGAAACGAAGCGAGCTATGGC
This sequence comes from Osmia lignaria lignaria, assembly GCF_051020975.1. Taxonomy (NCBI): domain Eukaryota; kingdom Metazoa; phylum Arthropoda; class Insecta; order Hymenoptera; family Megachilidae; genus Osmia; species Osmia lignaria. The sequence continues at coordinate 11,412,881 of NW_027478160.1, forward strand.
AAAATGTTAAGAGACCTTTTTTGTAGAGAATTAAGTTCCCTGCTTTTTATGTTCTATGATATTTTTTGATCAGATGCGTAGTTCTCGAGATATATCAAGATATTTAACAGTTCCGAAGCCGCACCAACATAATAGAGATACAGAAACACCGTGGCCCCTTTCTTTGAGATAACTCTGCACTATTGCGAGCTGCAAATGCCACTTCCAGCTTAGCTGTGCAGAGGAAGAACAAAAAGAAGAAGAAATATCTCGAAATATGTCCGTCAGGCCAGTTCCTTTGAGCTGAATCTGCAAATATCTCGGAAACGAAGCGAGCTATGGCAAAATGTTAAGAGACGTTTTTTGTAGAGAATTATGTTTCCTACAATTTATGTTCTATGATATTTTTTGATCAGAAGCGTAGTTCTCGAGATATATCGAGATATTTAAAAGTTCCGAAGCCGCACCAACATAATAGGGATACAGAAACACCGTGGCCCCTTTCTTTGAGATAACTCTGCACTAGTGCGAGCCGCAAATGCCACTTCCAGCTTAGCTGTGCAGAGGAGGAACAACAGGAAGAAGAAATATCTCGAAATATGTCCGTCAGGCCCCTTCCCTTGAGATAAATCTGCAAATATCTCGGAAACCAAGAGAGCTATGGCAAAATGTTAAGAGACCTTTTTTGTAGAGAATTAAGTTTCCTACTTTTCATGTTCTATGATATTTTTTGATCAGATGCGTAGTTCTCGAGATATATCAAGATATTTAAAAGTTCCGAAGCCGCACCAACATAATAGAGATACAGAAACACCGTGGCCCCTCTCTTTGAGATAACTCTGCACTATTCCGAGCTGTAAATGCCACTTCCAGCTTAGCTGTGCAAAAGAAGAACAACAAGAAGAAGAAATATCTCGAAATATATCCGTTAGTCCCCTTCCCTTGAGATAAATCTGCAAATATCTCGGAAACGAAGCGAGCTATGGCAAAATGTTAAGAGACCTTTTTTGTAGAGAATTAAGTTTCCTACTTTTTATGTTCTATGATATTTTTTGATCAGATGCGTAGTTCTCGAGATATATCAAGATATTTAAAAGTTCCGAAGCCGCACCAACATAATAGAGATACAGAAACACCGTGGCCCCTTTCTTTGAGATAACTCTGCACTAGTGCGAGCCGCAAATGCCACTTCCAGCTTAGCTGTGCAGAAGAAGAACAACAAGAAGAAGAAATATCTCGAAATATGTCCGTCAGGCCCCTTCCCTTGAGATAAATCTGCAAATATCTCGGAAACGAAGCGAGCTATGGCAGAATGTTAAGAGACGTTTTTTGTAGAGAATTATGTTTCCTACAATTTATGTTCTATGATATTTTTTGATCAGAAGCGTAGTTCTCGAGATATATCGAGATATTTAAAAGTTCCGAAGCCGCACCAACATAATAGGGATACAGAAACACCGTGGCCCCTTTCTTTGAGATAACTCTGCACTAGTGCGAGCCGCAAATGCCACTTCCAGCTTAGCTGTGCAGAAGAAGAACAACAAGAAGAAGAAATATCTCGAAATATGTCCGTCAGGCCCCTTCCCTTGAGATAAATCTGCAAATATCTCGGAAACGAAGCGAGCTATGGCAAAATGTTAAGAGACCTTTTTTGTAGAGAATTAAGTTTCCTACTTTTTATGTTCTATGATATTTTTTGATCAGATGCGTAGTTCTCGAGATATATCGAGATATTTAAAAGTTCCGAAGCCGCACCAACATAATAGGGATACAGAAACACCGTGGCCCCTTTCTTTGAGATAACTCTGCACTAGTGCGAGCCGCAAATGCCACTTCCAGCTTAGCTGTGCAGAAGAAGAACAACAAGAAGAAGAAATATCTCGAAATATGTCCGTCAGGCCCCTTCCCTTGAGATAAATCTGCAAATATCTCGGAAACGAAGCGAGCTATGGCAAAATGTTAAGAGACCTTTTTTGTAGAGAATTAAGTTTCCTACTTTTTATGTTCTATGATATTTTTTGATCAGATGCGTAGTTCTCGAGATATATCGAGATATTTAAAAGTTCCGAAGCCGCACCAACATAATAGAGATACAGAAACACCGTGGCCCCTCTCTTTGAGATAACTCTGCACTATTCCGAGCTGTAAATGCCACTTCCAGCTTAGCTGTGCAGAAGAAGAACAACAAGAAGAAGATATATCTCGAAATATGTCCGTCAGGCCCCTTCCCTTGAGATAAATCTGCAAATATCTCGGAAACGAAGCGAGCTATGGCAGAATGTTAAGAGACGTTTTTTGTAGAGAATTATGTTTCCTACAATTTATGTTCTATGATATTTTTTGATCAGAAGCGTAGTTCTCGAGATATATCGAGATATTTAAAAGTTCCGAAGCCGCACCAACATAATAGGGATACAGAAACACCGTGGCCCCTTTCTTTGAGATAACTCTGCACTAGTGCGAGCCGCAAATGCCACTTCCAGCTTAGCTGTGCAGAAGAAGAACAACAAGAAGAAGAAATATCTCGAAATATGTCCGTCAGGCCCCTTCCCTTGAGATGAATCTGCAAATATCTCGGAAACGAAGCGAGCTATGGCAAAATGTTAAGAGACGTTTTTTGTAGAGAATTAAGTTTCCTACTTTTTATGTTCTATGATATTTTTTGATCAGATGCGTAGTTCTCGAGATATATCAAGATATTTAAAAGTTCCGAAGCCGCACCAACATAATAGAGATACAGAAACACCGTGGCCCCTTTCTTTGAGATAACTCTGCACTATTGCGAGCTGCAAATGCCACTTCCAGCTTAGCTGTGCAGAAGAAGAACAACAAGAAGAAGAAATATCTCGAAATATGTCCGTCAGGCCCCTTCCCTTGAGATATATCTGCAAATATCTCGGAAACGAAGCGAGCTATGGCAAAATGTTAAGAGACCTTTTTTGTCGAGAATTATGTTTCCTACAATTTATGTTCTATGATATTTTTTGATCAGAAGCGTAGTGGTCGAGATATATCGAGATATTTAAAAGTTCCGAAGCCGCACCAACATAATAGAGATACAGAAACACCGTGGCCCCTTTCTTTGAGATAACTCTGCACTATTGCGAGCTGGAAATGCCACTTCCAGTTTAGCTGTGCAGAAGAAGAACAACAAGAAGAAGAAATATCTCGAAATATGTCCGTTAGGCCCCTTCCCTTGAGATAAATCTGCAAATATCTCGGAAACGAAGCGAGCTATGGCAAAATGTTAAGAGACCTTTTTTGTAGAGAATTAAGTTTCCTACTTTTTATGTTCTATGATATTTTTTGATCAGATGCGTAGTTCTCGAGATATATCAAGATATTTAAAAGTTCCGAAGCCGCACCAACATAATAGAGATACAGAAACACCGTGGCCCCTTTCTTTGAGATAACTCTGCACTATTGCGCGCTGCAAATGCCACTTCCAGCTTAGCTGTGCAGAAGAAGAACAACAAGAAGAAGAAATATCTCGAAATATGTCCGTCAGGCCCCTTCCCTTGAGATAAATCTGCAAATATCTCGGAAACGAAGCGAGCTATGGCAAAATGTTAAGAGACCTTTTTTGTAGAGAATTAAGTTTCCTACTTTTTATGTTGTATGATATTTTTTGATCAGATGCGTAGTTCTCGAGATATATCAAGATATTTAAAAGTTCCGAAGCCGCACCAACATAATAGAGATACAGAAACACCGTGGCCCCTTTCTTTGAGATAACTCTGCACTATTGCGAGCTGCAAATGCCACTTCCAGCTTAGCTGTGCAGAGGAAGAACAACAAGAAGAAGAAATATCTCGAAATATGTCCGTCAGGCCCATTCCCTTGAGATATATCTGCAAATATCTCGGAAACGAAGCGAGCTATTGCAAAATGTTAAGAGACGTTTTTTGTAGAGAATTATGTTTCCTACAATTTATGTTCTATGATATTTTTTGATCAGAAGCGTAGTTCTCGAGATATATCGAGATATTTAAAAGTTCCGAAGCCGCACCAACATAATAGGGATACAGAAACACCGTGACCCCTTTCTTTGAGATAACTCTGCACTAGTGCGAGCCGCAAATGCCACTTCCAGCTTAGCTGTGCAGAAGAAGAACAACAAGAAGAAGAAATATCTCGAAATATGTCCGTCAGGCCCCTTCCCTTGAGATAAATCTGCAAATATCTCGGAAACCAAGCGAGCTATGGCAAAATGTTAAGAGACGTTTTTTGTAGAGAATTAAGTTTCCTACTTTTTATGTTCTATGATATTTTTTGATCAGATGCGTAGTTCTCGAGATATATCAAGATATTTAAAAGTTCCGAAGCCGCACCAACATAATAGAGATACAGAAACACCGTGGCCCCTTTCTTTGAGATAACTCTGCACTATTGCGAGCTGCAAATGCCACTTCCAGCTTAGCTGTGCAGAAGAAGAACAACAAGAAGAAGAAATATCTCGAAATATGTCCGTCAGGCCCCTTCCCTTGAGATATATCTGCAAATATCTCGGAAACGAAGCGAGCTATGGCAAAATGTTAAGAGACCTTTTTTGTAGAGAATTGTGTTTCCTACAATTTATGTTCTATGATATTTTTTGATCAGAAGCGTAGTTTTCGAGATATATCGAGATATTTAAAAGTTCCGAAGCCGCACCAACATAATAGAGATACAGAAACACCGTGGCCCCTTTCTTTGAGATAACTCTGCACTATTGCGAGCTGGAAATGCCACTTCCAGTTTAGCTGTGCAGAAGAAGAACAACAAGAAGAAGAAATGTCTCGAAATATATCCGTTAGTCCCCTTCCCTTGAGATAAATCTGCAAATATCTCGGAAACGAAGCGAGCTATGGCAAAATGTTAAGAGACCTTTTTTGTAGAGAATTAAGTTTCCTACTTTTTATGTTCTATGATATTTCTTGATCAGATGCGTAGTTCTCGAGATATATCAAGATATTTAAAAGTTCCGAAGCCGCACCAACATAATAGAGATACAGAAACACCGTGGCCCCTTTCTTTGAGATAACTCTGCACTATTGCGCGCTGCAAATGCCACTTCCAGCTTAGCTGTGCAGAAGAAGAACAACGAGAAGAAGAAATATCTCGAAATATGTCCGTCAGGCCCCTTCCCTTCAGATATATCTGCAAATATCTCGGAAAGGAAGCGAGCTATGGCAAAATGTTAAGAGACCTTTTTTGTCGAGAATTATGTTTCCTACTTTTTATGTTCTATGATATTTTTTGATCAGATGCGTAGTTCTCGAGATATATCAAGATATTTAAAAGTTCCGAAGCCGCACCAACATAATAGAGATACAGAAACACCGTGGCCCCTTTCTTTGAGATAACTCTGCACTATTGCGCGCTGCAAATGCCACTTCCAGCTTAGCTGTGCAGAAGAAGAACAACAAGAAGAAGAAATATCTCGAAATATGTCCGTCAGGCCCCTTCCCTTGAGATAAATCTGCAAATATCTCGGAAACGAAGCGAGCTATGGCAAAATGTTAAGAGACCTTTTTTGTAGAGAATTAAGTTTCCTACTTTTTATGTTGTATGATATTTTTTGATCAGATGCGTAGTTCTCGAGATATATCAAGATATTTAAAAGTTCCGAAGCCGCACCAACATAATAGAGATACAGAAACACCGTGGCCCCTTTCTTTGAGATAACTCTGCACTATTGCGAGCTGCAAATGCCACTTCCAGCTTAGCTGTGCAGAGGAAGAACAACAAGAAGAAGAAATATCTCGAAATATGTCCGTCAGGCCCATTCCCTTGAGATATATCTGCAAATATCTCGGAAACGAAGCGAGCTATGGCAAAATGTTAAGAGACGTTTTTTGTAGAGAATTATGTTTCCTACAATTTATGTTCTATGATATTTTTTGATCAGAAGCGTAGTTCTCGAGATATATCGAGATATTTAAAAGTTCCGAAGCCGCACCAACATAATAGGGATACAGAAACACCGTGACCCCTTTCTTTGAGATAACTCTGCACTAGTGCGAGCCGCAAATGCCACTTCCAGCTTAGCTGTGCAGAAGAAGAACAACAAGAAGAAGAAATATCTCGAAATATGTCCGTCAGGCCCCTTCCCTTGAGATAAATCTGCAAATATCTCGGAAACCAAGCGAGCTATGGCAAAATGTTAAGAGACGTTTTTTGTAGAGAATTAAGTTTCCTACTTTTTATGTTCTATGATATTTTTTGATCAGATGCGTAGTTCTCGAGATATATCAAGATATTTAAAAGTTCCGAAGCCGCACCAACATAATAGAGATACAGAAACACCGTGGCCCCTTTCTTTGAGATAACTCTGCACTATTGCGAGCTGCAAATGCCACTTCCAGCTTAGCTGTGCAGAAGAAGAACAACAAGAAGAAGAAATATCTCGAAATATGTCCGTCAGGCCCCTTCCCTTGAGATATATCTGCAAATATCTCGGAAACGAAGCGAGCTATGGCAAAATGTTAAGAGACCTTTTTTGTAGAGAATTGTGTTTCCTACAATTTATGTTCTATGATATTTTTTGATCAGAAGCGTAGTTTTCGAGATATATCGAGATATTTAAAAGTTCCGAAGCCGCACCAACATAATAGAGATACAGAAACACCGTGGCCCCTTTCTTTGAGATAACTCTGCACTATTGCGAGCTGGAAATGCCACTTCCAGGTTAGCTGTGCAGAAGAAGAACAACAAGAAGAAGAAATGTCTCGAAATATATCCGTTAGTCCCCTTCCCTTGAGATAAATCTGCAAATATCTCGGAAACGAAGCGAGCTATGGCAAAATGTTAAGAGACCTTTTTTGTAGAGAATTAAGTTTCCTACTTTTTATGTTCTATGATATTTCTTGATCAGATGCGTAGTTCTCGAGATATATCAAGATATTTAAAAGTTCCGAAGCCGCACCAACATAATAGAGATACAGAAACACCGTGGCCCCTTTCTTTGAGATAACTCTGCACTATTGCGCGCTGCAAATGCCACTTCCAGCTTAGCTGTGCAGAAGAAGAACAACGAGAAGAAGAAATATCTCGAAATATGTCCGTCAGGCCCCTTCCCTTCAGATATATCTGCAAATATCTCGGAAAGGAAGCGAGCTATGGCAAAATGTTAAGAGACCTTTTTTGTAGAGAATTAAGTTCCCTGCTTTTTATGTTCTATGATATTTTTTGATCAGATGCGTAGTTCTCGAGATATATCAAGATATTTAAAAGTTCCGAAGCCGCACCAACATAATAGAGATACAGAAACACCGTGGCCCCTTTCTTTGAGATAACTCTGCACTATTGCGAGCTGCAAATGCCACTTCCAGCTTAGCTGTGCAGAGGAAGAACAAAAAGAAGAAGAAATATCTCGAAATATGTCCGTCAGGCCAGTTCCTTTGAGCTGAATCTGCAAATATCTCGGAAACGAAGCGAGCTATGGCAAAATGTTAAGAGACGTTTTTTGTAGAGAATTATGTTTCCTACAATTTATGTTCTATGATATTTTTTGATCAGAAGCGTAGTTCTCGAGATATATCGAGATATTTAAAAGTTCCGAAGCCGCACCAACATAATAGGGATACAGAAACACCGTGGCCCCTTTCTTTGAGATAACTCTGCACTAGTGCGAGCCGCAAATGCCACTTCCAGCTTAGCTGTGCAGAAGAGGAACAACAGGAAGAAGAAATATCTCGAAATATGTCCGTCAGGCCCCTTCCCTTGAGATAAATCTGCAAATATCTCGGAAACCAACAGAGCTATGGCAAAATGTTAAGAGACCTTTTTTGTAGAGAATTAAGTTTCCTACTTTTCATGTTCTATGATATTTTTTGATCAGATGCGTAGTTCTCGAGATATATCAAGATATTTAAAAGTTCCGAAGCCGCACCAACATAATAGAGATACAGAAACACCGTGGCCCCTCTCTTTGAGATAACTCTGCACTATTGCGAGCTGGAAATGCCACTTCCAGTTTAGCTGTGCAGAAGAAGAACAACAAGAAGAAGAAATATCTCGAAATATGTCCGTTAGGCCCCTTCCCTTGAGATAAATCTGCAAATATCTCGGAAACGAAGCGAGCTATGGCAAAATGTTAGGAGACCTTTTTTGTAGAGAATTAAGTTTCCTACTTTTTATGTTCTATGATATTTTTTGATCAGATGCGTAGTTCTCGAGATATATCAAGATATTTAAAAGTTCCGAAGCCGCACCAACATAATAGAGATACAGAAACACCGTGGCCCCTCTCTTTGAGATAACTCTGCACTATTCCGAGCTGTAAATGCCACTTCCAGCTTAGCTGTGCAGAAGAAGAACAACAAGAAGAAGAAATATCTCGAAATATGTCCGTCAGGCCCCTTCCCTTGAGATATATCTGCAAATATCTCGGAAACGAAGCGAGCTATGGCAAAATGTTAAGAGACCTTTTTTGTAGAGAATTATGTTTCCTACAATTTATGTTCTATGATATTTTTTGATCAGAAGCGTAGTTCTCGAGATATATCGAGATATTTAAAAGTTCCGAAGCCGCGCCAACATAATAGGGATACAGAAACACCGTGGCCCCTTTCTTTGAGATAACTCTGCACTAGTGCGAGCCGCAAATGCCACTTCCAGCTTAGCTGTGCAGAAGAAGAACAACAAGAAGAAGAAATATCTCGAAATATGTCCGTCAGGCCCCTTCCCTTGAGATAAATCTGCAAATATCTCGGAAACGAAGCGAGCTATGGCAGAATGTTAAGAGACGTTTTTTGTAGAGAATTATGTTTCCTACAATTTATGTTCTATGATATTTTTTGATCAGAAGCGTAGTTCTCGAGATATATCGAGATATTTAAAAGTTCCGAAGCCGCACCAACATAATAGGGATACAGAAACACCGTGGCCCCTTTCTTTGAGATAACTCTGCACTAGTGCGAGCCGCAAATGCCACTTCCAGCTTAGCTGTGCAGAAGAAGAACAACAAGAAGAAGAAATATCTCGAAATATGTCCGTCAGGCCCCTTCCCTTGAGATAAATCTGCAAATATCTCGGAAACGAAGCGAGCTATGGCAGAATGTTAAGAGACGTTTTTTGTAGAGAATTATGTTTCCTACTTTTTATGTTCTATGATATTTTTTGATCAGAAGCGTAGTTCTCGAGATATATCGAGATATTTAAAAGTTCCGAAGCCGCACCAACATAATAGGGATACAGAAACACCGTGGCCCCTTTCTTTGAGATAACTCTGCACTAGTGCGAGCCGCAAATGCCACTTCCAGCTTAGCTGTGCAGAAGAAGAACAACAAGAAGAAGAAATATCTCGAAATATGTCCGTCAGGCCCCTTCCCTTGAGATGAATCTGCAAATATCTCGGAAACGAAGCGAGCTATGGCAAAATGTTAAGAGACGTTTTTTGTAGAGAATTAAGTTTCCTACTTTTTATGTTCTATGATATTTTTTGATCAGATGCGTAGTTCTCGAGATATATCAAGATATTTAAAAGTTCCGAAGCCGCACCAACATAATAGAGATACAGAAACACCGTGGCCCCTTTCTTTGAGATAACTCTGCACTATTGCGAGCTGCAAATGCCACTTCCAGCTTAGCTGTGCAGAAGAAGAACAACAAGAAGAAGAAATATCTCGAAATATGTCCGTCAGGCCCCTTCCCTTGAGATATATCTGCAAATATCTCGGAAACGAAGCGAGCTATGGCAAAATGTTAAGAGACCTTTTTTGTCGAGAATTATGTTTCCTACAATTTATGTTCTATGATATTTTTTGATCAGAAGCGTAGTTCTCGAGATATATCGAGATATTTAAAAGTTCCGAAGCCGCACCAACATAATAGGGATACAGAAACACCGTGGCCCCTTTCTTTGAGATAACTCTGCACTAGTGCGAGCCGCAAATGCCACTTCCAGCTTAGCTGTGCAGAAGAAGAACAACAAGAAGAAGAAATATCTCGAAATATGTCCGTCAGGCCCCTTCCCTTGAGATATATCTGCAAATATCTCGGAAACGAAGCGAGCTATGGCAAAATGTTAAGAGACCGTTTTTGTAGAGAATTAAGTTCCCTACTTTTTATGTTCTATGATATTTTTTGATCAGACGCGTAGTTCTCGAGATATATCAAGATATTTAAAAGTTCCGAAGCCGCACCAACATAATAGAGATACAGAAACACCGTGGCCCCTTTCTTTGAGGTAACTCTGCACTATTGCGAGCTGCAAATGCCACTTCCAGCTTAGCTGTGCAGAAGAAGAACAACAAGAAGAAGAAATATCTCGAAATATGTCCGTCAGGCCCCTTCCCTTGAGATATATCTGCAAATATCTCGGAAACGAAGCGAGCTATGGCAAAATGTTAAGAGACCTTTTTTGTCGAGAATTATGTTTCCTACAATTTATGTTCCATGATATTTTTTGATCAGAAGCGTAGTTTTCGAGATATATCGAGATATTTAAAAGTTCCGAAGCCGCACCAACATAATAGAGATACAGAAACACCGTGGCCCCTCTCTTTGAGATAACTCTGCACTATTCCGAGCTGTAAATGCCACTTCCAGCTTAGCTGTGCAGAAGAAGAACAACAAGAAGAAGAAATATCTCGAAATATGTCCGTCAGGCCCCTTCCCTTGAGATATATCTGCAAATATCTCGGAAACGAAGCGCGCTATGGCAAAATGTTAAGAGACCTTTTTTGTAGAGAATTATGTTTCCTACAATTTATGTTCTATGATATTTTTTGATCAGAAGCGTAGTTCTCGAGATATATCGAGATATTTAAAAGTTCCGAAGCCGCACCAACATAATAGGGATACAGAAACACCGTGGCCCCTTTCTTTGAGATAACTCTGCACTAGTGCGAGCCGCAAATGCCACTTCCAGCTTAGCTGTGCAGAAGAAGAACAACAAGAAGAAGAAATATCTCGAAATATGTCCGTCAGGCCCCTTCCCTTGAGATAAATCTGCAAATATCTCGGAAACGAAGCGAGCTATGGCAAAATGTTAAGAGACGTTTTTTGTAGAGAATTAAGTTTCCTACTTTTTATGTTCTATGATATTTTTTGATCAGATGCGTAGTTCTCGAGATATATCAAGATATTTAAAAGTTCCGAAGCCGCACCAACATAATAGAGATACAGAAACACCGTGGCCCCTTTCTTTGAGATAACTCTGCACTATTGCGAGCTGCAAATGCCACTTCCAGCTTAGCTGTGCAGAAGAAGAACAACAAGAAGAAGAAATATCTCGAAATATGTCCGTCAGGCCCCTTCCCTTGAGATATATCTGCAAATATCTCGGAAACGAAGCGAGCTATGGCAAAATGTTAAGAGACCTTTTTTGTCGAGAATTATGTTTCCTACAATTTATGTTCTATGATATTTTTTGATCAGAAGCGTAGTTTTCGAGATATATCGAGATATTTAAAAGTTCCGAAGCCGCACCAACATAATAGAGATACAGAAACACCGTGGCCCCTTTCTTTGAGATAACTCTGCACTATTGCGCGCTGCAAATGCCACTTCCAGCTTAGCTGTGCAGAAGAAGAACAACAAGAAGAAGAAATATCTCGAAATATGTCCGTCAGGCCCCTTCCCTTGAGATATATCTGCAAATATCTCGGAAAGGAAGCGAGCTATGGCAAAATGTTAAGTGACCTTTTTTGTCGAGAATTATGTTTCCTACAATTTATGTTCTATGATATTTTTTGATCAGAGGCGTAGTGGTCGAGATATATCGAGATATTTAAAAGTTCCGAAGCCGCACCAACATAATAGAGATACAGAAACACCGTGGCCCCTTTCTTTGAGATAACTCTGCACTATTGCGAGCTGGAAATGCCACTTCCAGTTTAGCTGTGCAGAAGAAGAACAACAAGAAGAAGAAATATCTCGAAATATGTCCGTTAGGCCCCTTCCCTTGAGATAAATCTGCAAATATCTCGGAAACGAAGCGAGCTATGGCAAAATGTTGAGAGACCTTTTTTGTAGAGAATTAAGTTTCCTACTTTTTATGTTCTATGATATTTTTTGATCAGATGCGTAGTTCTCGAGATATATCAAGATATTTAAAAGTTCCGAAGCCGCACCAACATAATAGAGATACAGAAACACCGTGGCCCCTTTCTTTGAGATAACTCTGCACTATTGCGCGCTGCAAATGCCACTTCCAGCTTAGCTGTGCAGAAGAAGAACAACAAGAAGAAGAAATATCTCGAAATATGTCCGTCAGGCCCCTTCCCCTGAGATAAATCTGCAAATATCTCGGAAACGAAGCGAGCTATGGCAAAATGTTAAGAGACCTTTTTTGTAGAGAATTAAGTTTCCTACTTTTTATGTTGTATGATATTTTTTGATCAGAAGCGTAGTTCTCGAGATATATCGAGATATTTAAAAGTTCCGAAGCCGCACCAACATAATAGGGATACAGAAACATCGTGGCCCCTTTCTTTGAGATAACTCTGCACTAGTGCGAGCCGCAAATGCCACTTCCAGCTTAGCTGTGCAGAAGAAGAACAACAAGAAGAAGAAATATCTCGAAATATGTCCGTCAGGCCCCTTCCCTTGAGATAAATCTGCAAATATCTCGGAAACGAAGCGAGCTATGGCAGAATGTTAAGAGACGTTTTTTGTAGAGAATTATGTTTCCTACAATTTATGTTCTATGATATTTTTTGATCAGAAGCGTAGTTCTCGAGATATATCGAGATATTTAAAAGTTCCGAAGCCGCACCAACATAATAGGGATACGGGAAACACCGTGGCCCCTTTCTTTGAGATAACTCTGCACTAGTGCGAGCCGCAAATGCCACTTCCAGCTTAGCTGTGCAGAAGAAGAACAACAAGAAGAAGAAATATCTCGAAATATGTCCGTCAGGCCCCTTCCCTTGAGATAAATCTGCAAATATCTCGGAAACGAAGAGAGCTATGGCAAAATGTTAAGAGACCTTTTTTGTAGAGAATTAAGTTTCCTACTTTTCATGTTCTATGATATTTTTTGGTCAGATGCGTAGTTCTCGAGATATATCAAGATATTTAAAAGTTCCGAAGCCGCACCAACATAATAGAGATACAGAAACACCGTGGCCCCTCTCTTTGAGATAACTCTGCACTATTGCGAGCTGGAAATGCCACTTCCAGTTTAGCTGTGCAGAAGAAGAACAACAAGAAGAAGAAATATCTCGAAATATGTCCGTTAGGCCCCTTCCCTTGAGATAAACCTGCAAATATCTCGGAAACGAAGCGAGCTATGGCAAAATGTTAAGAGACCTTTTTTGTAGAGAATTAAGTTTCCTACTTTTTATGTTCTATGATATTTTTTGATCAGATGCGTAGTTCTCGAGATATATCAAGATATTTAAAAGTTCCGAAGCCGCACCAACATAATAGAGATACAGAAACACCGTGGCCCCTCTCTTTGAGATAACTCTGCACTATTCCGAGCTGTAAATGCCACTTCCAGCTTAGCTGTGCAGAAGAAGAACAACAAGAAGAAGAAATATCTCGAAATATGTCCGTTAGGCCCCTTCCCTTGAGATAAATCTGCAAATATCTCGGAAACGAAGCGAGCTATGGCAAAATGTTGAGAGACCTTTTTTGTAGAGAATTAAGTTTCCTACTTTTTATGTTCTATGATATTTTTTGATCAGATGCGTAGTTCTCGAGATATATCAAGATATTTAAAAGTTCCGAAGCCGCACCAACATAATAGAGATACAGAAACACCGTGGCCCCTTTCTTTGAGATAACTCTGCACTATTGCGCGCTGCAAATGCCACTTCCAGCTTAGCTGTGCAGAAGAAGAACAACAAGAAGAAGAAATATCTCGAAATATGTCCGTCAGGCCCCTTCCCTTGAGATATATCTGCAAATATCTCGGAAACGAAGCGAGCTATGGCAAAATGTTAAGAGACCTTTTTTGTAGAGAATTATGTTTCCTACAATTTATGTTCCATGATATTTTTTGATCAGAAGCGTAGTTCTCGAGATATATCGAGATATTTAAAAGTTCCGAAGCCGCACCAACATAATAGGGATACAGAAACACCGTGGCCCCTTTCTTTGAGATAACTCTGCACTAGTGCGAGCCGCAAATGCCACTTCCAGCTTAGCTGTGCAGAAGAAGAACAACAAGAAGAAGAAATATCTCGAAATATGTCCGTCAGGCCCCTTCCCCTGAGATATATCTGCAACTATCTCGGAAACGAAGCGAGCTATGGCAAAGTGTTAAGAGACCTTTTTTGTAGAGAATTATGTTTGCTACAATTTATGTTCTATGATATTTTTTGATCAGAAGCGTAGTTTTCGAGATATATCGAGATATTTAAAAGTTCCGAAGCCGCACCAACAGAATAGAGATACAGAAACACCGTGGCCCCTTTCTTTGAGATAACTGTGCACTAGTGCGAGCCGCAAATGCCACTTCCAGCTTAGCTGTGCAGAAGAAGAACAACAAGAAGAAGAAATATCTCGAAATATGTCCGTCAGGCCCCTTCCCTTGAGATATATCTGCAAATATCTCGGAAACGAAGCGAGCTATGGCAAAATGTTAAGAGACCGTTTTTGTAGAGAATTAAGTTTTCTACTTTTTATGTTCTATGATATTTTTTGATCAGACGCGTAGTTCTCGAGATATATCGAGATATTTAAAAGTTCCGAAGCCGCACCAACATAATAGAGATACAGAAACACCGTGGCCCCTCTCTTTGAGATAACTCTGCACTATTCCGAGCTGTAAATGCCACTTCCAGCTTAGCTGTGCAGAAGAAGAACAACAAGAAGAAGAAATATCTCGAAATATGTCCGTCAGGCCCCTTCCCTTGAGATATATCTGCAAATATCTCGGAAACGAAGCGAGCTATGGCAAAATGTTAAGAGACCTTTTTTGTAGAGAATTATGTTTCCTACAATTTATGTTCTATGATATTTTTTGATCAGAAGCGTAGTTCTCGAGATATATCGAGATATTTAAAAGTTCCGAAGCCGCACCAACATAATAGGGATACAGAAACACCGTGGCCCCTTTCTTTGAGATAACTCTGCACTAGTGCGAGCCGCAAATGCCACTTCCAGCTTAGCTGTGCAGAAGAAGAACAACAAGAAGAAGAAATATCTCGAAATATGTCCGTCAGGCCCCTTCCCTTGAGATAAATCTGCAAATATCTCGGAAACGAAGCGAGCTATGGCAGAATGTTAAGAGACGTTTTTTGTAGAGAATTATGTTTCCTACAATTTATGTTCTATGATATTTTTTGATCAGAAGCGTAGTTCTCGAGATATATCAAGATATTTAAAAGTTCCGAAGCCGCACCAACATAGTAGAGATACAGAAACACCGTGGCCCCTTTCTTTGAGATAACTCTGCACTATTGCGCGCTGCAAATGCCACTTCCAGCTTAGCTGTGCAGAAGAAGAACAACAAGAAGAAGAAATATCTCGAAATATGTCCGTCAGGCCCCTTCCCTTGAGATATATCTGCAAATATCTCGGAAAGGAAGCGAGCTATGGCAAAATGTTAAGAGACCTTTTTTGTCGAGAATTATGTTTCCTACAATTTATGTTCTATGATATTTTTTGATCAGAGGCGTAGTGGTCGAGATATATCGAGATATTTAAAAGTTCCGAAGCCGCACCAACATAATAGAGATACAGAAACACCGTGGCCCCTTTCTTTGAGATAACTCTGCACTATTGCGAGCTGGAAATGCCACTTCCAGTTTAGCTGTGCAGAAGAAGAACAACAAGAAGAAGAAATATCTCGAAATATGTCCGTTAGGCCCCTTCCCTTGAGATATATCTGCAAATATCTCGGAAACGAAGCGAGCTATGGCAAAATGTTAAGAGACCGTTTTTGTAGAGAATTAAGTTTTCTACTTTTTATGTTCTATGATATTTTTTGATCAGACGCGTAGTTCTCGAGATATATCGAGATATTTAAAAGTTCCGAAGCCGCACCAACATAATAGAGATACAGAAACACCGTGGCCCCTCTCTTTGAGATAACTCTGCACTATTCCGAGCTGTAAATGCCACTTCCAGCTTAGCTGTGCAGAAGAAGAACAACAAGAAGAAGAAATATCTCGAAATATGTCCGTCAGGCCCCTTCCCTTGAGATATATCTGCAAATATCTCGGAAACGAAGCGAGCTATGGCAAAATGTTAAGAGACCTTTTTTGTAGAGAATTATGTTTCCTACAATTTATGTTCTATGATATTTTTTGATCAGAAGCGTAGTTCTCGAGATATATCGAGATATTTAAAAGTTCCGAAGCCGCACCAACATAATAGGGATACAGAAACACCGTGGCCCCTTTCTTTGAGATAACTCTGCACTAGTGCGAGCCGCAAATGCCACTTCCAGCTTAGCTGTGCAGAAGAAGAACAACAAGAAGAAGAAATATCTCGAAATATGTCCGTCAGGCCCCTTCCCTTGAGATAAATCTGCAAATATCTCGGAAACGAAGCGAGCTATGGCAGAATGTTAAGAGACGTTTTTTGTAGAGAATTATGTTTCCTACAATTTATGTTCTATGATATTTTTTGATCAGAAGCGTAGTTCTCGAGATATATCGAGGTATTTAAAAGTTCCGAAGCCGCACCAACATAATAGAGATACAGAAACACCGTGGCCCCTTTCTTTGAGATAACTGTGCACTAGTGCGAGCCGCAAATGCCACTTCCAGCTTAGCTGTGCAGAAGAAGAACAACAAGAAGAAGAAATATCTCGAAATATGTCCGTCAGGCCCCTTCCCTTGAGATATATCTGCAAATATCTCGGAAACGAAGCGAGCTATGGCAAAATGTTAAGAGACCTTTTTTGTCGAGAATTATGTTTCCTACAATTTATGTTCTATGATATTTTTTGATCAGAAGCGTAGTTTTCGAGATATATCGAGATATTTAAAAGTTCCGAAGCCGCACCAACATAATAGAGATACAGAAACACCGTGGCCCCTTTCTTTGAGATAACTCTGCACTATTGCGAGCTGGAAATGCCACTTCCAGTTTAGCTGTGCAGAAGAAGAACAACAAGAAGAAGAAATATCTCGAAATATGTCCGTTAGGCCCCTTCCCTTGAGATAAATCTGCAAATATCTCGGAAACGAAGCCAGCTATGGCAAAATGTTAAGAGACCTTTTTTGTAGAGAATTATGTTTCCTACAATTTATGTTCTATGATATTTTTTGATCAGAAGCGTAGTTTTCGAGATATATCGAGATATTTAAAAGTTCCGAAGCCGCACCAACATAATAGAGATACAGAAACACCGTGGCCCCTTTCTTTGAGATAACTGTGCACTAGTGCGAGCCGCAAATGCCACTTCCAGCTTAGCTGTGCAGAAGAAGAACAACAAGAAGAAGAAATATCTCGAAATATGTCCGTCAGGCCCCTTCCCGTGAGATATATCTGCAAATATCTCGGAAACGAAGCGAGCTATGGCAAAATGTTAAGAGACCGTTTTTGTAGAGAATTAAGTTTCCTACTTTTTATGTTCTATGATATTTTTTGATCAGACGCGTAGTTCTCGAGATATATCGAGATATTTAAAAGTTCCGAAGCCGCACCAACATAATAGAGATACAGGAACACCGTGGCCCCTCTCTTTGAGATAACTCTGCACTATTCCGAGCTGTAAATGCCACTTCCAGTTTAGCTGTGCAGAAGAAGAACAACAAGAAGAAGAAATATCTCGAAATATGTCCGTCAGGCCCCTTCCCTTGAGATAAATCTGCAAATATCTCGGAAACGAAGCGAGCTATGGCAGAATGTTAAGAGACGTTTTTTGTAGAGAATTATGTTTCCTACAATTTATGTTCTATGATATTTTTTGATCAGAAGCGTAGTTCTCGAGATATATCGAGATATTTAAAAGTTCCGAAGCCGCACCAACATAATAGGGATACAGAAACACCGTGGCCCCTTCCTTTGAGATAACTCTGCACTAGTGCGAGCCGCAAATGCCACTTCCAGCTTAGCTGTGCAGAAGAAGAACAACAAGAAGAAGAAATATCTCGAAATATGTCCGTCAGGCCCCTTCCCTTGAGATAAATCTGCAAATATCTCGGAAACGAAGCGAGCTATGGCAAAATGTTAAGAGACGTTTTTTGTAGAGAATTAAGTTTCCTACTTTTTATGTTCTATGATATTTTTTGATCAGATGCGTAGTTCTCGTGATATATCAAGATATTTAAAAGTTCCGAAGCCGCACCAACATAATAGAGATACAGAAACACCGTGGCCCCTTTCTTTGAGATAACTCTGCACTATTGCGAGCTGCAAATGCCACTTCCAGCTTAGCTGTGCAGAAGAAGAACAACAAGAAGAAGAAATATCTCGAAATATGTCCGTCAGGCCCCTTCCCTTGAGATATATCTGCAAATATCTCGGAAACGAAGCGAGCTATGGCAAAATGTTAAGAGACCTTTTTTGTCGAGAATTATGTTTCCTACAATTTATGTTCTATGATATTTTTTGATCAGAAGCGTAGTGGTCGAGATATATCGAGATATTTAAAAGTTCCGAAGCCGCACCAACATAATAGAGATACAGAAACACCGTGGCCCCTTTCTTTGAGATAACTCTGCACTATTGCGCGCTGCAAATGCCACTTCCAGCTTAGCTGTGCAGAAGAAGAACAACAAGAAGAAGAAATATCTCGAAATATGTCCGTCAGGCCCCTTCCCTTGAGATATATCTGTAAATATCTCGGAAACGAAGCGAGCTATGGCAAAATGTTAAGAGACCTTTTTTGTAGAGAATTAAGTTTCCTACTTTTTATGTTCTATGATATTTTTTGATCAGATGCGTAGTTCTCGAGATATATCAAGATATTTAAAAGTTCCGAAGCCGCACCAACATAATAGAGATACAGAAACACCGTGGCCCCTTTCTTTGAGATAACTCTGCACTATTGCGCGCTGCAAATGCCACTTCCAGCTTAGCTGTGCAGAAGAAGAACAACAAGAAGAAGAAATATCTCGAAATATGTCCGTCAGGCCCCTTCCCTTGAGATATATCTGTAAATATCTCGGAAACGAAGCGAGCTATGGCAAAATGTTAAGAGACCTTTTTTGTAGAGAATTATGTTTCCTACAATTTATGTTCTATGATATTTTTTGTTCAGAAGCGTAGTTCTCGAGATATATCGAGATATTTAAAAGTTCCGAAGCCGCACCAACATAATAGGGATACAGAAACACCGTGGCCCCTTTCTTTGAGATAACTCTGCACTAGTGCGAGCTGCAAATGCCACTTCCAGCTTAGCTGTGCAGAGGACGAACAACAAGAAGAAGAAATATCTCGAAATATGTCCGTCAGGCCCCTTCCCTTGAGATATATCTGCAAATATCTCGGAAACGAAGCGAGCTATGGCAAAATGTTAAGAGACCTTTTTTGTAGAGAATTATGTTTCCTACAATTTATGTTCTATGATATTTTTTGATCAGAAGCGTAGTTCTCGAGATATATCGAGATATTTAAAAGTTCCGAAGCCGCACCAACATAATAGAGATACAGAAACACCGTGGCCCCTTTCTTTGAGATAACTCTGCACTAGTGCGAGCCGCAAATGCCACTTCCAGCTTAGCTGTGCAGAAGAAGAACAACAAGAAGAAGAAATATCTCGAAATATGTCCGTCAGGCCCCTTCCCTTGAGATAAATCTGCAAATATCTCGGAAACGAAGCGAGCTATGGCAGA
Source organism: Osmia lignaria lignaria (assembly GCF_051020975.1). Classification (NCBI taxonomy): domain Eukaryota; kingdom Metazoa; phylum Arthropoda; class Insecta; order Hymenoptera; family Megachilidae; genus Osmia; species Osmia lignaria. Next base: position 11,432,527 of record NW_027478160.1, read on the forward strand.
ATGTTAAGAGACGTTTTTTGTAGAGAATTATGTTTCCTACAATTTATGTTCTATGATATTTTTTGATCAGAAGCGTAGTTCTCGAGATATATCGAGATATTTAAAAGTTCCGAAGCCGCACCAACATAATAGGGATACAGAAACACCGTGGCCCCTTTCTTTGAGATAACTCTGCACTAGTGCGAGCCGCAAATGCCACTTCCAGCTTAGCTGGGCAGAAGAAGAACAACAAGAAGAAGAAATATCTCGAAATATGTCCGTCAGGCCCCTTCCCTTGAGATAAATCTGCAAATATCTCGGAAACGAAGAGAGCTATGGCAAAATGTTAAGAGACCTTTTTTGTAGAGAATTAAGTTTCCTACTTTTCATGTTCTATGATATTTTTTGATCAGATGCGTAGTTCTCGAGATATATCAAGATATTTAAAAGTTCCGAAGCCGCACCAACATAATAGAGATACAGAAACACCGTGGCCCCTCTCTTTGAGATAACTCTGCACTATTGCGAGCTGGAAATGCCACTTCCAGTTTAGCTGTGCAGAAGAAGAACAACACGAAGAAGAAATATCTCGAAATATGTCCGTTAGGCCCCTTCCCTTGAGATAAACCTGCAAATATCTCGGAAACGAAGCGAGCTATGGCAAAATGTTAAGACACCTTTTTTGTAGAGAATTAAGTTTCCTACTTTTTATGTTCTATGATATTTTTTGATCAGATGCGTAGTTCTCGAGATATATCAAGATATTTAAAAGTTCCGCAGCCGCACCAACATAATAGAGATACAGAAACACCGTGGCCCCTCTCTTTGAGATAACTCTGCACTATTCCGAGCTGTAAATGCCACTTCCAGCTTAGCTGTGCAGAAGAAGAACAACAAGAAGAAGAAATATCTCGAAATATGTCCGTCAGGCCCCTTCCCTTGAGATATATCTGCAAATATCTCGGAAACGAAGCGAGCTATGGCAAAATGTTAAGAGACCTTTTTTGTAGAGAATTATGTTTCCTACAATTTATGTTCTATGATATTTTTTGATCAGAAGCGTAGTTCTCGAGATATATCGAGATATTTAAAAGTTCCGAAGCCGCACCAACATAATAGGGATACAGAAACACCGTGGCCCCTTTCTTTGAGATAACTCTGCACTAGTGCGAGCCGCAAATGCCACTTCCAGCTTAGCTGTGCAGAAGAAGAACAACAAGAAGAAGAAATATCTCGAAATATGTCCGTCAGGCCCCTTCCCTTGAGATATATCTGCAAATATCTCGGAAACGAAGCGAGCTATGGCAAAATGTTAAGAGACCTTTTTTGTAGAGAATTATGTTTGCTACAATTTATGTTCTATGATATTTTTTGATCAGAAGCGTAGTTTTCGAGATATATCGAGATATTTAAAAGTTCCGAAGCCGCACCAACAGAATAGAGATACAGAAACACCGTGGCCCCTTTCTTTGAGATAACTCTGCACTATTGCGCGCTGCAAATGCCACTTCCAGCTTAGCTGTGCAGAAGAAGAACAACAAGAAGAAGAAATATCTCGAAATATGTCCGTCAGACCCCTTCCCTTGAGATAAATCTGCAAATATCTCGGAAACGAAGCGAGCTATGGCAAAATGTTAAGAGACCTTTTTTGTAGAGAATTAAGTTTCCTACTTTTTATGTTCTATGATATTTTTTGATCAGATGCGTAGTTCTCGAGATATATCAAGATATTTAAAAGTTCCGAAGCCGCACCAACATAATAGAGATACAGAAACACCGTGGCCCCTTTCTTTGAGATAACTCTGCACTATTGCGCGCTGCAAATGCCACTTCCAGCTTAGCTGTGCAGAAGAAGAACAACAAGAAGAAGAAATATCTCGAAATATGTCCGTCAGACCCCTTCCCTTGAGATATATCTGCAAATATCTCGGAAACGAAGCGAGCTATGGCAAAATGTTAAGAGACCTTTTTTGTAGAGAATTAAGTTTCCTACTTTTTATGTTCTATGATATTTTTTGATCAGATGCGCAGTTCTCGAGATATATCCAGATATTTAAAAGTTCCGAAGCGGCACCAACATAATAGAGATACAGACACACCGTGGCCCCTTTCTTTGAGATAACTCTGCACTAGTGCGAGCCGCAAATGCCACTTCCAGCTTAGCTGTGCAGAAGAAGAACAACAAGAAGAAGAAATATCTCGAAATATGTCCGTCAGGCCCCTTCCCTTGAGATATATCTGCAAATATCTCGGAACCGAAGCGAGCTATGGCAAAATGTTAAGAGACCTTTTTTGTAGAGAATTATGTTTCCTACAATTTATGTTCTATGATATTTTTTGATCAGAAGCGTAGTTTTCGAGATATATCGAGATATTTAAAAGTTCCGAAGCCGCACCAACATAATAGAGATACAGAAACACCGTGGCCCCTTTCTTTGAGATAACTGTGCACTAGTGCGAGCCGCAAATGCCACTTCCAGCTTAGCTGTGCAGAAGAAGAACAACAAGAAGAAGAAATATCTCGAAATATGTCCGTCAGGCCCCTTCCCTTGAGATATATCTGCAAATATCTCGGAAACGAAGCGAGCTATGGCAAAATGTTAAGAGACCGTTTTTGTAGAGAATTAAGTTTCCTACTTTTTATGTTCTATGATATTTTTTGATCAGACGCGTAGTTCTCGAGATATATCGAGATATTTAAAAGTTCCGAAGCCGCACCAACATAATAGAGATACAGAAACACCGTGGCCCCTCTCTTTGAGATAACTCTGCACTATTCCGAGCTGTAAATGCCACTTCCAGCTTAGCTGTGCAGAAGAAGAACAACAAGAAGAAGAAATATCTCGAAATATGTCCGTCAGGCCCCTTCCCTTGAGATATATCTGCAAATATCTCGGAAACGAAGCGAGCTATGGCAAAATGTTAAGAGACCTTTTTTGTAGAGAATTATGTTTCCTACAATTTATGTTCTATGATATTTTTTGATCAGAAGCGTAGTTCTCGAGATATATCGAGATATTTAAAAGTTCAGAAGCCGCACCAACATAATAGGGATACAGAAACACCGTGGCCCCTTTCTTTGAGATAACTCTGCACTAGTGCGAGCCGCAAATGCCACTTCCAGCTTAGCTGTGCAGAAGAAGAACAACAAGAAGAAGAAATATCTCGAAATATGTCCGTCAGGCCCCTTCCCTTGAGATAAATCTGCAAATATCTCGGAAACGAAGCGAGCTATGGCAGAATGTTAAGAGACGTTTTTTGTAGAGAATTATGTTTCCTACAATTTATGTTCTATGATATTTTTTGATCAGAAGCGTAGTTCTCGAGATATATCGAGATATTTAAAAGTTCCGAAGCCGCACCAACATAATAGAGATACAGAAACACCGTGGCCCCTTTCTTTGAGATAACTCTGCACTATTGCGAGCTGCAAATGCCACTTCAAGCTTAGCTGTGCAGAAGAAGAACAACAAGAAGAAGAAATATCTCGAAATATGTCCGTCAGGCCCCTTCCCTTGAGATATATCTGCAAATATCTCGGAAACGAAGCGAGCTATGGCAAAATGTTAAGAGACCTTTTTTGTCGAGAATTATGTTTCCTACAATTTATGTTCTATGATATTTTTTGATCAGAAGCGTAGTTTTCGAGATATATCGAGATATTTAAAAGTTCCGAAGCCGCACCAACATAATAGAGATACAGAAACACCGTGGCCCCTTTCTTTGAGATAACTCTGCACTATTGCGAGCTGGAAATGCCACTTCCAGTTTAGCTGTGCAGAAGAAGAACAACAAGAAGAAGAAATATCTCGAAATATGTCCGTTAGGCCCCTTCCCTTGAGATAAATCTGCAAATATCTCGGAAACGAAGCGAGCTATGGCAAAATGTTAAGAGACCTTTTTTGTAGAGAATTAAGTTTCCTACTTTTTATGTTCTATGATATTTTTTGATCAGATGCGTAGTTCTCGAGATATATCAAGATATTTAAAAGTTCCGAAGCCGCACCAACATAATAGAGATACAGAAACACCGTGGCCCCTTTCTTTGAGATAACTCTGCACTATTGCGCGCTGCAAATGCCACTTCCAGCTTAGCTGTGCAGAAGAAGAACAACAAGAAGAAGAAATATCTCGAAATATGTCCGTCAGGCCCCTTCCCTTGAGATATATCTGCAAATATCTCGGAAACGAAGCGAGCTATGGCAAAATGTTAAGAGACCTTTTTTGTAGAGAATTATGTTTCCTACAATTTATGTTCTATGATATTTTTTGATCAGAAGCGTAGTTCTCGAGATATATCGAGATATTTAAAAGTTCCGAAGCCGCACCAACATAATAGGGATACAGAAACACCGTGGCCCCTTTCTTTGAGATAACTCTACACTAGTGCGAGCCGCAAATGCCACTTCCAGCTTAGCTGTGCAGAAGAAGAACAACAAGAAGAAGAAATATCTCGAAATATGTCCGTCAGGCCCCTTCCCTTGAGATAAATCTGCAAATATCTCGGAAACGAAGCGAGCTATGGCAAAATGTTAAAAGACGTTTTTTGTACAGAATTAAGTTTCCTACTTTTTATGTTCTATGATATTTTTTGATCAGATGCGTAGTTCTCGAGATATATCAAGATATTTAAAAGTTCCGAAGCCGCACCAACATAATAGAGATACAGAAACACCGTGGCCCCTTTCTTTGAGATAACTCTGCACTATTCCGAGCTGTAAATGCCACTTCCAGCTTAGCTGTGCAGAAGAAGAACAACAAGAAGAAGAAATATCTCGAAATATGTCCGTCAGGCCCCTTCCCTTGAGATATATCTGCAAATATCTCGGAAACGAAGCGAGCTATGGCAAAATGTTAAGAGACCTTTTTTGTAGAGAATTATGTTTCCTACAATTTATGTTCTATGATATTTTTTGATCAGAAGCGTAGTTCTCGAGATATATCGAGATATTTAAAAGTTCAGAAGCCGCACCAACATAATAGGGATACAGAAACACCGTGGCCCCTTTCTTTGAGATAACTCTGCACTAGTGCGAGCCGCAAATGCCACTTCCAGCTTAGCTGTGCAGAAGAAGAACAACAAGAAGAAGAAATATCTCGAAATATGTCCGTCAGGCCCCTTCCCTTGAGATAAATCTGCAAATATCTCGGAAACGAAGCGAGCTATGGCAGAATGTTAAGAGACGTTTTTTGTAGAGAATTATGTTTCCTACAATTTATGTTCTATGATATTTTTTGATCAGAAGCGTAGTTCTCGAGATATATCGAGATATTTAAAAGTTCCGAAGCCGCACCAACATAATAGAGATACAGAAACACCGTGGCCCCTTTCTTTGAGATAACTGTGCCCTAGTGCGAGCCGCAAATGCCACTTCCAGCTTAGCTGTGCAGAAGAAGAACAACAAGAAGAAGAAATATCTCGAAATATGTCCGTCAGGCCCCTTCCCTTGAGATATATCTGCAAATATCTCGGAAACGAAGCGAGCTATGGCAAAATGATAAGAGACCGTTTTTGTAGAGAATTAAGTTTCCTACTTTTTATGTTCTATGATATTTTTTGATCAGACGCGTAGTTCTCGAGATATATCAAGATATTTAAAAGTTCCGAAGCCGCACCAACATAATAGAGATACAGAAACACCGTGGCCCCTTTCTTTGAGATAACTCTGCACTATTGCGAGCTGCAAATGCCACTTCAAGCTTAGCTGTGCAGAAGAAGAACAACAAGAAGAAGAAATATCTCGAAATATGTCCGTCAGGCCCCTTCCCTTGAGATATATCTGCAAATATCTCGGAAACGAAGCGAGCTATGGCAAAATGTTAAGAGACCTTTTTTGTCGAGAATTATGTTTCCTACAATTTATGTTCTATGATATTTTTTGATCAGAAGCGTAGTGGTCGAGATATATCGAGATATTTAAAAGTTCCGAAGCCGCACCAACATAATAGAGATACAGAAACACCGTGGCCCCTTTCTTTGAGATAACTCTGCACTATTGCGCGCTGCAAATGCCACTTCCAGCTTAGCTGTGCAGAAGAAGAACAACAAGAAGAAGAAATATCTCGAAATATGTCCGTCAGGCCCCTTCCCTTGAGATATATCTGTAAATATCTCGGAAACGAAGCGAGCTATGGCAAAATGTTAAGAGACCTTTTTTGTAGAGAATTAAGTTTCCTACTTTTTATGTTCTATGATATTTTTTGATCAGATGCGTAGTTCTCGAGATATATCAAGATATTTAAAAGTTCCGAAGCCGCACCAACATAATAGAGATACAGAAACACCGTGGCCCCTTTCTTTGAGATAACTCTGCACTATTGCGCGCTGCAAATGCCACTTCCAGCTTAGCTGTGCAGAAGAAGAACAACAAGAAGAAGAAATATCTCGAAATATGTCCGTCAGGCCCCTTCCCTTGAGATATATCTGTAAATATCTCGGAAACGAAGCGAGCTATGGCAAAATGTTAAGAGACCTTTTTTGTAGAGAATTATGTTTCCTACAATTTATGTTCTATGATATTTTTTGATCAGAAGCGTAGTTCTCGAGATATATCGAGATATTTAAAAGTTCCGAAGCCGCACCAACATAATAGGGATACAGAAACACCGTGGCCCCTTTCTTTGAGATAACTCTGCACTAGTGCGAGCTGCAAATGCCACTTCCAGCTTAGCTGTGCAGAGGAAGAACAACAAGAAGAAGAAATATCTCGAAATATGTCCGTCAGGCCCCTTCCCTTGAGATATATCTGCAAATATCTCGGAAACGAAGCGAGCTATGGCAAAATGTTAAGAGACCTTTTTTGTAGAGAATTATGTTTCCTACAATTTATGTTCTATGATATTTTTTGATCACAAGCGTAGTTCTCGAGATATATCGAGATATTTAAAAGTTCCGAAGCCGCACCAACATAATAGGGATACAGAAACACCGTGGCCCCTTTCTTTGAGATAACTCTGCACTAGTGCGAGCCGCAAATGCCACTTCCAGCTTAGCTGGGCAGAAGAAGAACAACAAGAAGAAGAAATATCTCGAAATATGTCCGTCAGGCCCCTTCCCTTGAGATAAATCTGCAAATATCTCGGAAACGAAGAGAGCTATGGCAAAATGTTAAGAGACCTTTTTTGTAGAGAATTAAGTTTCCTACTTTTCATGTTCTATGATATTTTTTGATCAGATGCGTAGTTCTCGAGATATATCAAGATATTTAAAAGTTCCGAAGCCGCACCAACATAATAGAGATACAGAAACACCGTGGCCCCTCTCTTTGAGATAACTCTGCACTATTGCGAGCTGGAAATGCCACTTCCAGTTTAGCTGTGCAGAAGAAGAACAACAAGAAGAAGAAATATCTCGAAATATGTCCGTTAGGCCCCTTCCCTTGAGATAAACCTGCAAATATCTCGGAAACGAAGCGAGCTATGGCAAAATGTTAAGACACCTTTTTTGTAGAGAATTAAGTTTCCTACTTTTTATGTTCTATGATATTTTTTGATCAGATGCGTAGTTCTCGAGATATATCAAGATATTTAAAAGTTCCGCAGCCGCACCAACATAATAGAGATACAGAAACACCGTGGCCCCTCTCTTTGAGATAACTCTGCACTATTCCGAGCTGTAAATGCCACTTCCAGCTTAGCTGTGCAGAAGAAGAACAACAAGAAGAAGAAATATCTCGAAATATGTCCGTCAGGCCCCTTCCCTTGAGATATATCTGCAAATATCTCGGAAACGAAGCGAGCTATGGCAAAATGTTAAGAGACCTTTTTTGTAGAGAATTATGTTTCCTACAATTTATGTTCTATGATATTTTTTGATCAGAAGCGTAGTTCTCGAGATATATCGAGATATTTAAAAGTTCCGAAGCCGCACCAACATAATAGGGATACAGAAACACCGTGGCCCCTTTCTTTGAGATAACTCTGCACTAGTGCGAGCCGCAAATGCCACTTCCAGCTTAGCTGTGCAGAAGAAGAACAACAAGAAGAAGAAATATCTCGAAATATGTCCGTCAGGCCCCTTCCCTTGAGATATATCTGCAAATATCTCGGAAACGAAGCGAGCTATGGCAAAATGTTAAGAGACCTTTTTTGTAGAGAATTATGTTTGCTACAATTTATGTTCTATGATATTTTTTGATCAGAAGCGTAGTTTTCGAGATATATCGAGATATTTAAAAGTTCCGAAGCCGCACCAACAGAATAGAGATACAGAAACACCGTGGCCCCTTTCTTTGAGATAACTCTGCACTATTGCGCGCTGCAAATGCCACTTCCAGCTTAGCTGTGCAGAAGAAGAACAACAAGAAGAAGAAATATCTCGAAATATGTCCGTCAGACCCCTTCCCTTGAGATAAATCTGCAAATATCTCGGAAACGAAGCGAGCTATGGCAAAATGTTAAGAGACCTTTTTTGTAGAGAATTAAGTTTCCTACTTTTTATGTTCTATGATATTTTTTGATCAGATGCGTAGTTCTCGAGATATATCAAGATATTTAAAAGTTCCGAAGCCGCACCAACATAATAGAGATACAGAAACACCGTGGCCCCTTTCTTTGAGATAACTCTGCACTATTGCGCGCTGCAAATGCCACTTCCAGCTTAGCTGTGCAGAAGAAGAACAACAAGAAGAAGAAATATCTCGAAATATGTCCGTCAGACCCCTTCCCTTGAGATATATCTGCAAATATCTCGGAAACGAAGCGAGCTATGGCAAAATGTTAAGAGACCTTTTTTGTAGAGAATTAAGTTTCCTACTTTTTATGTTCTATGATATTTTTTGATCAGATGCGCAGTTCTCGAGATATATCCAGATATTTAAAAGTTCCGAAGCGGCACCAACATAATAGAGATACAGACACACCGTGGCCCCTTTCTTTGAGATAACTCTGCACTAGTGCGAGCCGCAAATGCCACTTCCAGCTTAGCTGTGCAGAAGAAGAACAACAAGAAGAAGAAATATCTCGAAATATGTCCGTCAGGCCCCTTCCCTTGAGATATATCTGCAAATATCTCGGAACCGAAGCGAGCTATGGCAAAATGTTAAGAGACCTTTTTTGTAGAGAATTATGTTTCCTACAATTTATGTTCTATGATATTTTTTGATCAGAAGCGTAGTTTTCGAGATATATCGAGATATTTAAAAGTTCCGAAGCCGCACCAACATAATAGAGATACAGAAACACCGTGGCCCCTTTCTTTGAGATAACTGTGCACTAGTGCGAGCCGCAAATGCCACTTCCAGCTTAGCTGTGCAGAAGAAGAACAACAAGAAGAAGAAATATCTCGAAATATGTCCGTCAGGCCCCTTCCCTTGAGATATATCTGCAAATATCTCGGAAACGAAGCGAGCTATGGCAAAATGTTAAGAGACCGTTTTTGTAGAGAATTAAGTTTCCTACTTTTTATGTTCTATGATATTTTTTGATCAGACGCGTAGTTCTCGAGATATATCGAGATATTTAAAAGTTCCGAAGCCGCACCAACATAATAGAGATACAGAAACACCGTGGCCCCTCTCTTTGAGATAACTCTGCACTATTCCGAGCTGTAAATGCCACTTCCAGCTTAGCTGTGCAGAAGAAGAACAACAAGAAGAAGAAATATCTCGAAATATGTCCGTCAGGCCCCTTCCCTTGAGATATATCTGCAAATATCTCGGAAACGAAGCGAGCTATGGCAAAATGTTAAGAGACCTTTTTTGTAGAGAATTATGTTTCCTACAATTTATGTTCTATGATATTTTTTGATCAGAAGCGTAGTTCTCGAGATATATCGAGATATTTAAAAGTTCAGAAGCCGCACCAACATAATAGGGATACAGAAACACCGTGGCCCCTTTCTTTGAGATAACTCTGCACTAGTGCGAGCCGCAAATGCCACTTCCAGCTTAGCTGTGCAGAAGAAGAACAACAAGAAGAAGAAATATCTCGAAATATGTCCGTCAGGCCCCTTCCCTTGAGATAAATCTGCAAATATCTCGGAAACGAAGCGAGCTATGGCAGAATGTTACGAGACGTTTTTTGTAGAGAATTATGTTTCCTACAATTTATGTTCTATGATATTTTTTGATCAGAAGCGTAGTTCTCGAGATATATCGAGATATTTAAAAGTTCCGAAGCCGCACCAACATAATAGAGATACAGAAACACCGTGGCCCCTTTCTTTGAGATAACTGTGCCCTAGTGCGAGCCGCAAATGCCACTTCCAGCTTAGCTGTGCAGAAGAAGAACAACAAGAAGAAGAAATATCTCGAAATATGTCCGTCAGGCCCCTTCCCTTGAGATATATCTGCAAATATCTCGGAAACGAAGCGAGCTATGGCAAAATGATAAGCGACCGTTTTTGTAGAGAATTAAGTTTCCTACTTTTTATGTTCTATGATATTTTTTGATCAGACGCGTAGTTCTCGAGATATATCAAGATATTTAAAAGTTCCGAAGCCGCACCAACATAATAGAGATACAGAAACACCGTGGCCCCTTTCTTTGAGATAACTCTGCACTATTGCGAGCTGCAAATGCCACTTCAAGCTTAGCTGTGCAGAAGAAGAACAACAAGAAGAAGAAATATCTCGAAATATGTCCGTCAGGCCCCTTCCCTTGAGATATATCTGCAAATATCTCGGAAACGAAGCGAGCTATGGCAAAATGTTAAGAGACCTTTTTTGTCGAGAATTATGTTTCCTACAATTTATGTTCTATGATATTTTTTGATCAGAAGCGTAGTTTTCGAGATATATCGAGATATTTAAAAGTTCCGAAGCCGCACCAACATAATAGAGATACAGAAACACCGTGGCCCCTTTCTTTGAGATAACTCTGCACTATTGCGAGCTGGAAATGCCACTTCCAGTTTAGCTGTGCAGAAGAAGAACAACAAGAAGAAGAAATATCTCGAAATATGTCCGTTAGGCCCCTTCCCTTGAGATAAATCTGCAAATATCTCGGAAACAAAGCGAGCTATGGCAAAATGTTAAGAGACCTTTTTTGTAGAGAATTAAGTTTCCTACTTTTTATGTTCTATGATATTTTTTGATCAGATGCGTAGTTCTCGAGATATATCAAGATATTTAAAAGTTCCGAAGCCGCACCAACATAATAGAGATACAGAAACACCGTGGCCCCTTTCTTTGAGATAACTCTGCACTATTGCGCGCTGCAAATGCCACTTCCAGCTTAGCTGTGCAGAAGAAGAACAACAAGAAGAAGAAATATCTCGAAATATGTCCGTCAGGCCCCTTCCCTTGAGATATATCTGCAAATATCTCGGAAACGAAGCGAGCTATGGCAAAATGTTAAGAGACCTTTTTTGTAGAGAATTATGTTTCCTACAATTTATGTTCTATGATATTTTTTGATCAGAAGCGTAGTTCTCGAGATATATCGAGATATTTAAAAGTTCCGAAGCCGCACCAACATAATAGGGATACAGAAACACCGTGGCCCCTTTCTTTGAGATAACTCTACACTAGTGCGAGCCGCAAATGCCACTTCCAGCTTAGCTGTGCAGAAGAAGAACAACAAGAAGAAGAAATATCTCGAAATATGTCCGTCAGGCCCCTTCCCTTGAGATAAATCTGCAAATATCTCGGAAACGAAGCGAGCTATGGCAAAATGTTAAAAGACGTTTTTTGTAGAGAATTAAGTTTCCTACTTTTTATGTTCTATGATATTTTTTGATCAGATGCGTAGTTCTCGAGATATATCAAGATATTTAAAAGTTCCGAAGCCGCACCAACATAATAGAGATACAGAAACACCGTGGCCCCTTTCTTTGAGATAACTCTGCACTATTCCGAGCTGTAAATGCCACTTCCAGCTTAGCTGTGCAGAAGAAGAACAACAAGAAGAAGAAATATCTCGAAATATGTCCGTCAGGCCCCTTCCCTTGAGATATATCTGCAAATATCTCGGAAACGAAGCGAGCTATGGCAAAATGTTAAGAGACCTTTTTTGTAGAGAATTATGTTTCCTACAATTTATGTTCTATGATATTTTTTGATCAGAAGCGTAGTTCTCGAGATATATCGAGATATTTAAAAGTTCAGAAGCCGCACCAACATAATAGGGATACAGAAACACCGTGGCCCCTTTCTTTGAGATAACTCTGCACTAGTGCGAGCCGCAAATGCCACTTCCAGCTTAGCTGTGCAGAAGAAGAACAACAAGAAGAAGAAATATCTCGAAATATGTCCGTCAGGCCCCTTCCCTTGAGATAAATCTGCAAATATCTCGGAAACGAAGCGAGCTATGGCAGAATGTTAAGAGACGTTTTTTGTAGAGAATTATGTTTCCTACAATTTATGTTCTATGATATTTTTTGATCAGAAGCGTAGTTCTCGAGATATATCGAGATATTTAAAAGTTCCGAAGCCGCACCAACATAATAGAGATACAGAAACACCGTGGCCCCTTTCTTTGAGATAACTGTGCCCTAGTGCGAGCCGCAAATGCCACTTCCAGCTTAGCTGTGCAGAAGAAGAACAACAAGAAGAAGAAATATCTCGAAATATGTCCGTCAGGCCCCTTCCCTTGAGATATATCTGCAAATATCTCGGAAACGAAGCGAGCTATGGCAAAATGATAAGAGACCGTTTTTGTAGAGAATTAAGTTTCCTACTTTTTATGTTCTATGATATTTTTTGATCAGACGCGTAGTTCTCGAGATATATCAAGATATTTAAAAGTTCCGAAGCCGCACCAACATAATAGAGATACAGAAACACCGTGGCCCCTTTCTTTGAGATAACTCTGCACTATTGCGAGCTGCAAATGCCACTTCAAGCTTAGCTGTGCAGAAGAAGAACAACAAGAAGAAGAAATATCTCGAAATATGTCCGTCAGGCCCCTTCCCTTGAGATATATCTGCAAATATCTCGGAAACGAAGCGAGCTATGGCAAAATGTTAAGAGACCTTTTTTGTCGAGAATTATGTTTCCTACAATTTATGTTCTATGATATTTTTTGATCAGAAGCGTAGTTTTCGAGATATATCGAGATATTTAAAAGTTCCGAAGCCGCACCAACATAATAGAGATACAGAAACACCGTGGCCCCTTTCTTTGAGATAACTCTGCACTATTGCGAGCTGGAAATGCCACTTCCAGTTTAGCTGTGCAGAAGAAGAACAACAAGAAGAAGAAATATCTCGAAATATGTCCGTTAGGCCCCTTCCCTTGAGATAAATCTGCAAATATCTCGGAAACGAAGCGAGCTATGGCAAAATGTTAAGAGACCTTTTTTGTAGAGAATTAAGTTTCCTACTTTTTATGTTCTATGATATTTTTTGATCAGATGCGTAGTTCTCGAGATATATCAAGATATTTAAAAGTTCCGAAGCCGCACCAACATAATAGAGATACAGAAACACCGTGGCCCCTTTCTTTGAGATAACTCTGCACTATTGCGCGCTGCAAATGCCACTTCCAGCTTAGCTGTGCAGAAGAAGAACAACAAGAAGAAGAAATATCTCGAAATATGTCCGTCAGGCCCCTTCCCTTGAGATATATCTGCAAATATCTCGGAAACGAAGCGAGCTATGGCAAAATGTTAAGAGACCTTTTTTGTAGAGAATTATGTTTCCTACAATTTATGTTCTATGATATTTTTTGATCAGAAGCGTAGTTCTCGAGATATATCGAGATATTTAAAAGTTCCGAAGCCGCACCAACATAATAGGGATACAGAAACACCGTGGCCCCTTTCTTTGAGATAACTCTACACTAGTGTGAGCCGCAAATGCCACTTCCAGCTTAGCTGTGCAGAAGAAGAACAACAAGAAGAAGAAATATCTCGAAATATGTCCGTCAGGCCCCTTCCCTTGAGATAAATCTGCAAATATCTCGGAAACGTAGCGAGCTATGGCAAAATGTTAAAAGACGTTTTTTGTAGAGAATTAAGTTTCCTACTTTTTATGTTCTATGATATTTTTTGATCAGATGCGTAGTTCTCGAGATATATCAAGATATTTAAAAGTTCCGAAGCCGCACCAACATAATAGAGATACAGAAACACCGTGGCCCCTTTCTTTGAGATAACTCTGCACTATTCCGAGCTGTAAATGCCACTTCCAGCTTAGCTGTGCAGAAGAAGAACAACAAGAAGAAGAAATATCTCGAAATATGTCCGTCAGGCCCCTTCCCTTGAGATATATCTGCAAATATCTCGGAAACGAAGCGAGCTATGGCAAAATGTTAAGAGACCTTTTTTGTAGAGAATTATGTTTCCTACAATTTATGTTCTATGATATTTTTTGATCAGAAGCGTAGTTCTCGAGATATATCGAGATATTTAAAAGTTCAGAAGCCGCACCAACATAATAGGGATACAGAAACACCGTGGCCCCTTTCTTTGAGATAACTCTGCACTAGTGCGAGCCGCAAATGCCACTTCCAGCTTAGCTGTGCAGAAGAAGAACAACAAGAAGAAGAAATATCTCGAAATATGTCCGTCAGGCCCCTTCCCTTGAGATAAATCTGCAAATATCTCGGAAACGAAGCGAGCTATGGCAGAATGTTAAGAGACGTTTTTTGTAGAGAATTATGTTTCCTACAATTTATGTTCTATGATATTTTTTGATCAGAAGCGTAGTTCTCGAGATATATCGAGATATTTAAAAGTTCCGAAGCCGCACCAACATAATAGAGATACAGAAACACCGTGGCCCCTTTCTTTGAGATAACTGTGCCCTAGTGCGAGCCGCAAATGCCACTTCCAGCTTAGCTGTGCAGAAGAAGAACAACAAGAAGAAGAAATATCTCGAAATATGTCCGTCAGGCCCCTTCCCTTGAGATATATCTGCAAATATCTCGGAAACGAAGCGAGCTATGGCAAAATGATAAGAGACCGTTTTTGTAGAGAATTAAGTTTCCTACTTTTTATGTTCTATGATATTTTTTGATCAGACGCGTAGTTCTCGAGATATATCAAGATATTTAAAAGTTCCGAAGCCGCACCAACATAATAGAGATACAGAAACACCGTGGCCCCTTTCTTTGAGATAACTCTGCACTATTGCGAGCTGCAAATGCCACTTCAAGCTTAGCTGTGCAGAAGAAGAACAACAAGAAGAAGAAATATCTCGAAATATGTCCGTCAGGCCCCTTCCCTTGAGATATATCTGCAAATATCTCGGAAACGAAGCGAGCTATGGCAAAATGTTAAGAGACCTTTTTTGTCGAGAATTATGTTTCCTACAATTTATGTTCTATGATATTTTTTGATCAGAAGCGTAGTTTTCGAGATATATCGAGATATTTAAAAGTTCCGAAGCCGCACCAACATAATAGAGATACAGAAACACCGTGGCCCCTTTCTTTGAGATAACTCTGCACTATTGCGAGCTGGAAATGCCACTTCCAGTTTAGCTGTGCAGAAGAAGAACAACAAGAAGAAGAAATATCTCGAAATATGTCCGTTAGGCCCCTTCCCTTGAGATAAATCTGCAAATATCTCGGAAACGAAGCGAGCTATGGCAAAATGTTAAGAGACCTTTTTTGTAGAGAATTAAGTTTCCTACTTTTTATGTTCTATGATATTTTTTGATCAGATGCGTAGTTCTCGAGATATATCAAGATATTTAAAAGTTCCGAAGCCGCACCAACATAATAGAGATACAGAAACACCGTGGCCCCTTTCTTTGAGATAACTCTGCACTATTGCGCGCTGCAAATGCCACTTCCAGCTTAGCTGTGCAGAAGAAGAACAACAAGAAGAAGAAATATCTCGAAATATGTCCGTCAGGCCCCTTCCCTTGAGATATATCTGCAAATATCTCGGAAACGAAGCGAGCTATGGCAAAATGTTAAGAGACCTTTTTTGTAGAGAATTATGTTTCCTACAATTTATGTTCTATGATATTTTTTGATCAGAAGCGTAGTTCTCGAGATATATCGAGATATTTAAAAGTTCCGAAGCCGCACCAACATAATAGGGATACAGAAACACCGTGGCCCCTTTCTTTGAGATAACTCTACACTAGTGTGAGCCGCAAATGCCACTTCCAGCTTAGCTGTGCAGAAGAAGAACAACAAGAAGAAGAAATATCTCGAAATATGTCCGTCAGGCCCCTTCCCTTGAGATAAATCTGCAAATATCTCGGAAACGTAGCGAGCTATGGCAAAATGTTAAAAGACGTTTTTTGTAGAGAATTAAGTTTCCTACTTTTTATGTTCTATGATATTTTTTGATCAGATGCGTAGTTCTCGAGATATATCAAGATATTTAAAAGTTCCGAAGCCGCACCAACATAATAGAGATACAGAAACACCGTGGCCCCTTTCTTTGAGATAACTCTGCACTATTCCGAGCTGTAAATGCCACTTCCAGCTTAGCTGTGCAGAAGAAGAACAACAAGAAGAAGAAATATCTCGAAATATGTCCGTCAGGCCCCTTCCCTTGAGATATATCTGCAAATATCTCGGAAACGAAGCGAGCTATGGCAAAATGTTAAGAGACCTTTTTTGTAGAGAATTATGTTTCCTACAATTTATGTTCTATGATATTTTTTGATCAGAAGCGTAGTTTTCGAGATATATCGAGATATTTAAAAGTTCCGAAGCCGCACCAACATAATAGAGATACAGAAACACCGTGGCCCCTTTCT
This sequence comes from Osmia lignaria lignaria, assembly GCF_051020975.1. Taxonomy (NCBI): domain Eukaryota; kingdom Metazoa; phylum Arthropoda; class Insecta; order Hymenoptera; family Megachilidae; genus Osmia; species Osmia lignaria. The sequence goes on from NW_027478160.1 coordinate 11,449,109, forward strand.
TTGAGATAACTGTGCACTAGTGCGAGCCGCAAATGCCACTTCCAGCTTAGCTGTGCAGAAGAAGAACAACAAGAAGAAGAAATATCTCGAAATATGTCCGTCAGGCCCCTTCCCTTGAGATAAATCTGCAAATATCTCGGAAACGAAGCGAGCTATGGCAGAATGTTAAGAGACGTTTTTTGTAGAGAATTATGTTTCCTACAATTTATGTTCTATGATATTTTTTGATCAGAAGCGTAGTTCTCGAGATATATCGAGATATTTAAAAGTTCCGAAGCCGCACCAACATAATAGAGATACAGAAACACCGTGGCCCCTTTCTTTGAGATAACTGTGCACTAGTGCGAGCCGCAAATGCCACTTCCAGCTTAGCTGTGCAGAAGAAGAACAACAAGAAGAAGAAATATCTCGAAATATGTCCGTCAGGCCCCTTCCCTTGAGATATATCTGCAAATATCTCGGAAACGAAGCGAGCTATGGCAAAATGATAAGAGACCGTTTTTGTAGAGAATTAAGTTTCCGACTTTTTATGTTCTATGATATTTTTTGATCAGACGCGTAGTTCTCGAGATATATCAAGATATTTAAAAGTTCCGAAGCCGCACCAACATAATAGAGATACAGAAACACCGTGGCCCCTTTCTTTGAGATAACTCTGCACTATTGCGAGCTGCAAATGCCACTTCCAGCTTAGCTGTGCAGAAGAAGAACAACAAGAAGAAGAAATATCTCGAAATATGTCCGTCAGACCCCTTCCCTTGAGATATATCTGCAAATATCTCGGAAACGAAGCGAGCTATCGCAAAATGTTAAGAGACCTTTTTTGTCGAGAATTATGTTTCCTACAATCTAGGTTCTATGATATTTTTTGATCAGAAGCGTAGTTTTCGAGATATATCGAGATATTTAAAAGTTCCGAAGCCGCACCAACATAATAGAGATACAGAAACACCGTGGCCCCTTTCTTTGAGATAACTCTGCACTATTGCGAGCTGGAAATGCCACTTCCAGTTTAGCTGTGCAGAAGAAGAACAACAAGAAGAAGAAATATCTCGAAATATGTCCGTTAGGCCCCTTCCCTTGAGATAAATCTGCAAATATCTCGGAAACGAAGCGAGCTATGGCAAAATGTTAAGAGACCTTTCTTGTAGAGAATTAAGTTTCCTACTTTTTATGTTGTATGATATTTTTTGATCAGATGCGTAGTTCTCGAGATATATCAAGATATTTAAAAGTTCCGAAGCCGCACCAACATAATAGAGATACAGAAACACCGTGGCCCCTTTCTTTGAGATAACTCTGCACTATTGCGCGCTGCAAATGCCACTTCCAGCTTAGCTGTGCAGAAGAAGAACAACAAGAAGAAGAAATATCTCGAAATATGTCCGTCAGACCCCTTCCCTTGAGATAAATCTGCAAATATCTCGGAAACGAAGCGAGCTATGGCAAAATGTTAAGAGACCTTTTTTGTAGAGAATTAAGTTTCCTACTTTTTATGTTCTATGATATTTTTTGATCAGATGCGCAGTTCTCGAGATATATCGAGATATTTAAAAGTTCCGAAGCCGCACCAACATAATAGAGATACAGAAACACCGTCGCCCCTCTCTTTGAGATAACTCTGCACTATTCCGAGCTGTAAATGCCACTTCCAGCTTAGCTGTGCAGAAGAAGAACAACAAGAAGAAGAAATATCTCGAAATATGTCCGTCAGGCCCCTTCCCTTGAGATATATCTGCAAATATCTCGGAAACGAAGCGAGCTATGGCAAAATGTTAAGAGACCTTTTTTGTAGAGAATTAAGTTTCCTACTTTTTATGTTCTATGATATTTTTTGATCAGATGCGTAGTTCTCGAGATATATCAAGATATTTAAAAGTTCCGAAGCCACACCAACATAATAGAGATACAGAAACACCGTGACCCCTTTCTTTGAGATAACTCTGCACTAGTGCGAGCCGCAAATGCCACTTCCAGCTTAGCTGTGCAGAAGAAGAACAACAAGAAGAAGAAATATCTCGAAATATGTCCGTCAGGCCCCTTCCCTTGAGATAAATCTGCAAATATCTCGGAAACGAAGCGAGCTATGGCAGAATGTTAAGAGACGTTTTTTGTAGAGAATTATGTTTCCTACAATTTATGTTCTATGATATTTTTTGATCAGAAGCGTAGTTCTCGAGATATATCGAGATATTTAAAAGTTCCGAAGCCGCACCAACATAATAGGGATACAGAAACACCGTGGCCCCTTTCTTTGAGATAACTCTGCACTAGTGCGAGCCGAAAATGCCACTTCCAGCTTAGCTGTGCAGAAGAAGAACAACAAGAAGAAGAAATATCTCGAAATATGTCCGTCAGGCCCCTGCCCTTGAGATATATCTGCAAATATCTCGGAAACGAAGCGAGCTATGGCAAAATGTTAAGAGACCGTTTTTGTAGAGAATTAAGTTTCCTACTTTTTATGTTCTGTGATATTTTTTGATCAGACGCGTAGTTCTCGAGATATATCAAGATATTTAAAAGTTCCGAAGCCGCACCAACATAATAGAGATACAGAAACACCGTGGCCCCTTTCTTTGAGATAACTCTGCACTATTGCGAGCTGCAAATGCCACTTCCAGCTTAGCTGTGCAGAAGAAGAACAACAAGAAGAAGAAATATCTCGAAATATGTCCGTCAGGCCCCTTCCCTTGAGATATATCTGCAAATATCTCGGAAACGAAGCGAGCTATGGCAAAATGTTAAGAGACCTTTTTTGTCGAGAATTATGTTTCCTACAATCCAGGTTCTATGATATTTTTTGATCAGAAGCGTAGTTTTCGAGATATATCGAGATATTTAAAAGTTCCGAAGCCGCACCAACATAATAGAGATACAGAAACACCGTGGCCCCTTTCTTTGAGATAACTCTGCACTATTGCGAGCTGGAAATGCCACTTCCAGTTTAGCTGTGCAGAAGAAGAACAACAAGAAGAAGAAATATCTCGAAATATGTCCGTTAGGCCCCTTCCCTTGAGATAAATCTGCAAATATCTCGGAAACGAAGCGAGCTATGGCAAAATGTTCAGAGACCTTTTTTGTAGAGAATTAAGTTTCCTACTTTTTATGTTCTATGATATTTTTTGATCAGATACGTAGTTCTCGAGATATATCAAGATATTTAAAAGTTCCGAAGCCGCACCAACATAATAGAGATACAGAAACACCGTGGCCCCTTTCTTTGAGATAACTCTGCACTATTGCGCGCTGCAAATGCCACTTCCAGCTTAGCTGTGCAGAAGAAGAACAACAAGAAGAAGAAATATCTCGAAATATGTCCGTTAGGCCCCTTCCCTTGAGATAAATCTGCAAATATCTCGGAAACGAAGCGAGCTATGGCAAAATGTTAAGAGACCTTTTTTGTAGAGAATTAAGTTTCCTACTTTTTATGTTCTATGATATTTTTTGATCAGATGCGTAGTTCTCGAGATATATCAAGATATTTAAAAGTTCCGAAGCCGCACCAACATAATAGAGATACAGAAACACCGTGGCCCCTTTCTTTGAGACAACTCAACACTATTGCGCGCTGCAAATGCCACTTCCAGCTTAGCTGTGCAGAAGAAGAACAACAAGAAGAAGAAATATCTCGAAATATGTCCGTCAGACCCCTTCCCTTGAGATAAATCTGCAAATATCTCGGAAACGAAGCGAGCTATGGCAAAATGTTAAGAGACCTTTTTTGGAGAGAATTATGTTTCCTATAATTTATGTTCTATGATATTTTTTGATCAGAAGCGTAGTTCTCGAGATATATCGAGATATTTAAAAGTTCCGAAGCCGCACCAACATAATAGGGATACAGAAACACCGTGACCCCTTTCTTTGAGATAACTCTGCACTAGTGCGAGCCGCAAATGCCACTTCCAGCTTAGCTGTGCAGAAGAAGAACAACAAGAAGAAGAAATATCTCGAAATATGTCCGTCAGACCCCTTCCCTTGAGATAAATCTGCAAATATCTCGGAAACGAAGCGAGCTATGGCAAAATGTTAAGAGACCTTTTTTGTAGAGAATTAAGTTTCCTACTTTTTATGTTCTATGATATTTTTTGATCAGATGCGCAGTTCTCGAGATATATCGAGATATTTAAAAGTTCCGAAGCCGCACCAACATAATAGAGATACAGAAACACCGTGGCCCCTCTCTTTGAGATAACTCTGCACTATTCCGAGCTGTAAATGCCACTTCCAGCTTAGCTGTGCAGAAGAAGAACAACAAGAAGAAGAAATATCTCGAAATATGTCCGTCAGGCCCCTTCCCTTGAGATATATCTGCAAATATCTCGGAAACGAAGCGAGCTATGGCAAAATGTTAAGAGACCTTTTTTGTAGAGAATTATGTTTCCTACAATTTATGTTCTATGATATTTTTTGATCAGAAGCGTAGTTCTCGAGATATATCGAGATATTTAAAAGTTCCGAAGCCGCACCAACATAATAGGGATACAGAAACACCGTGACCCCTTTCTTTGAGATAACTCTGCACTAGTGCGAGCCGCAAATGCCACTTCCAGCTTAGCTGTGCAGAAGAAGAACAACAAGAAGAAGAAATATCTCGAAATATGTCCGTCAGGCCCCTTCCCTTGAGATAAATCTGCAAATATCTCGGAAACGACGCGAGCTATGGCAAAATGTTGAGAGACGTTTTTTGTAGAGAATTAAGTTTCCTACTTTTTATGTTCTATGATATTTTTTGATCAGATGCGTAGTTCTCGAGATATATCAAGATATTTAAAAGTTCCGAAGCCGCACCATCATAATAGAGATACAGAAACACCGTGGCCCCTTTCTTTGAGATAACTGTGCACTAGTGCGAGCCGCAAATGCCACTTCCAGCTTAGCTGTGCAGAAGAAGAACAACAAGAAGAAGAAATATCTCGAAATATGTCCGTCGGGCCCCTGCCCTTGAGATGTATCTGCAAATATCTCGGAAACGAAGCGAGCTATGGCAAAATGTTAAGAGACCGTTTTTGTAGAGAATTAAGTTTCCTACTTTTTATGTTCTATGATATTTTTTGATCAGACGCGTAGTTCTCGAGATATATCAAGATATTTAAAAGTTCCGAAGCCGCACCAACATAATAGAGATACAGAAACACCGTGGCCCCTTTCTTTGAGATAACTCTGCACTATTGCGAGCTGCAAATGCCACTTCCAGCTTAGCTGTGCAGAAGAAGAACAACAAGAAGAAGAAATATCTCGAAATATGTCCGTCAGGCCCCTTCCCTTGAGATATATCTGCAAATATCTCGGAAACGAAGCGAGCTATGGCAAAATGTTAAGAGACCTTTTTTGTCGAGAATTATGTTTCCTACAATCCAGGTTCTATGATATTTTTTGATCAGAAGCGTAGTTTTCGAGATATATCGAGATATTTAAAAGTTCCGAAGCCGCACCAACATAATAGAGATACAGAAACACCGTGGCCCCTTTCTTTGAGATAACTCTGCACTATTGCGAGCTGGAAATGCCACTTCCAGTTTAGCTGTGCAGAAGAAGAACAACAAGAAGAAGAAATATCTCGAAATATGTCCGTTAGGCCCCTTCCCTTGAGATAAATCTGCAAATATCTCGGAAACGAAGCGAGCTATGGCAAAATGTTCAGAGACCTTTTTTGTAGAGAATTAAGTTTCCTACTTTTTATGTTCTATGATATTTTTTGATCAGATACGTAGTTCTCGAGATATATCAAGATATTTAAAAGTTCCGAAGCCGCACCAACATAATAGAGATACAGAAACACCGTGGCCCCTTTCTTTGAGATAACTCTGCACTATTGCGCGCTGCAAATGCCACTTCCAGCTTAGCTGTGCAGAAGAAGAACAACAAGAAGAAGAAATATCTCGAAATATGTCCGTTAGGCCCCTTCCCTTGAGATAAATCTGCAAATATCTCGGAAACGAAGCGAGCTATGGCAAAATGTTAAGAGACCTTTTTTGTAGAGAATTAAGTTTTCTACTTTTTATTTTCTATGATATTTTTTGATCAGATGCGTAGTTCTCGAGATATATCAAGATATTTAAAAGTTCCGAAGCCGCACCAACATAATAGAGATACAGAAACACCGTGGCCCCTTTCTTTGAGACAACTCAACACTATTGCGCGCTGCAAATGCCACTTCCAGCTTAGCTGTGCAGAAGAAGAACAACAAGAAGAAGAAATATCTCGAAATATGTCCGTCAGACCCCTTCCCTTGAGATAAATCTGCAAATATCTCGGAAACGAAGCGAGCTATGGCAAAATGTTAAGAGACCTTTTTTGGAGAGAATTATGTTTCCTACAATTTATGTTCTATGATATTTTTTGATCAGAAGCGTAGTTCTCGAGATATATCGAGATATTTAAAAGTTCCGAAGCCGCACCAACATAATAGGGATACAGAAACACCGTGACCCCTTTCTTTGAGATAACTCTGCACTAGTGCGAGCCGCAAATGCCACTTCCAGCTTAGCTGTGCAGAAGAAGAACAACAAGAAGAAGAAATATCTCGAAATATGTCCGTCAGGCCCCTTCCCTTGAGATAAATCTGCAAATATCTCGGAAACGAAGCGAGCTATGGCAGAATGTTAAGAGACGTTTTTTGTAGAGAATTATGTTTCCTACAATTTATGTTCTATGATATTTTTTGATCAGAAGCGTAGTTCTCGAGATATATCGAGATATTTAAAAGTTCCGAAGCCGCACCAACATAATAGGGATACAGAAACACCGTGGCCCCTTTCTTTGAGATAACTCTGCACTAGTGCGAGCCGCAAATGCCACTTCCAGCTTAGCTGTGCAGAAGAAGAACAACAAGAAGAAGAAATATCTCGAAATATGTCCGTCAGGCCCCTTCCCTTGAGATAAATCTGCAAATATCTCGGAAACGAAGCGAGCTATGGCAAAATGTTTAGAGACCTTTCTTGTAGAGAATTAAGTTTCCTACTTTTTATGTAGTATGATATTTTTTGATCAGATGCGTAGTTCTCGAGATATATCAAGATATTTAAAAGTTCCGAAGCCGCACCAACATAATAGAGATACAGAAACACCGTGGCCCCTTTCTTTGAGATAACTCTGCACTATTGCGCGCTGCAAATTCCACTTCCAGCTTAGCTGTGCAGAAGAAGAACAACAAGAAGAAGAAATATCTCGAAATATGTCCGTCAGGCCCCTTCCCTTGAGATATATCTGCAAATATCTCGGAAACGAAGCGAGCTATGGCAAAATGTTAAGAGACGTTTTTTGTAGAGAATTAAGTTTCCTACTTTTTATGTTCTATGATATTTTTCGATCAGAGGCGTAGTTCTCGAGATATATCAAGATATTTAAAAGTTCCGAAGCCGCACCAACATAATAGAGATACAGAAACACCGTGGCCGCTTTCTTTGAGATAACTCTGCACTATTGCGAGCTGTAAATGCCACTTCCAGCTTAGCTGTGCAGAAGAAGAACAACAAGAAGAAGAAATATCTCGAAATATGTCCGTCAGGCCCCTTCCCTTGAGATATATCTCCAAATATCTCGGAAACGAAGCGAGCTATGGCAAAATGTTAAGAGACCTTTTTTGTAGAGAATTATGTTTCCTACAATTTATGTTCTATGATATTTTTTGATCAGAAGCGTAGTTTTCGAGATATATCGAGATATTTAAAAGTTCCGAAGCCGCACCAACATAATAGAGATACAGAAACACCGTGGCCCCTTTCTTTGAGATAACTCTGCACTAGTGCGAGCCGCAAATGCCACTTCCAGCTTAGCTGTGCAGAAGAAGAACAACAAGAAGAAGAAATATCTCGAAATATGTCCGTCAGGCCCCTTCCCTTGAGATAAATATGCAAATATCTCGGAAACGAAGCGAGCTATGGCAAAATGTTAAGAGACCTTTTTTGTAGAGAATTAAGTTTCCTACTTTTTATGTTCTATGATATTTTTTGATCAGATGCGTAGTTCTCGAGATATATCGAGATATTTAAAAGTTCCGAAGCCGCACCAACATAATAGAGATACTGAAACACCGTGGCCCCTTTCTTTGAGATAACTCTGCACTAGTGCGAGCCGCAAATGCCACTTCCAGCTTAGCTGTGCAGAAGAAGAACAACAAGAAGAAGAAATATCCCGAAATATGTCCGTCAGGCCCCTTCCCTTGAGATAAATATGCAAATATCTCGGAAACGAAGCGAGCTATGGCAAAATGTTAAGAGACCTTTTTTGTAGAGAATTAAGTTTCCTACTTTTTATGTTCTATGATATTTTTTGATCGGATGCGTAGTTCTCGAGATATATCAAGATATTTAAAAGTTCCGAAGCCGCACCAACATAATAGAGATACAGAAACACCGTGGCCCCTTTCTTTGAGATAACTCTGCACTATTGCGCGCTGCAAATGCCACTTCCAGCTTAGCTGTGCAGAAGAAGAACAACAAGAAGAAGAAATATCTCGAAATATGCCCGTCAGGCCCCTTCCATTGAGATAAATCTGCAAATATCTCGGAAACGAAGCGAGCTATGGCAAAATGTTAAGAGACCTTTTTTGTAGAGAACTAAGTTTCCTACTTTTTATGTTCTATGATATTTTTTGATCAGATGCGTTGTTCTCGAGATATATCAAGATATTTAAAAGTTCCGAAGCCGCACCAACATAATAGAGATACAGAAACACCGTGGCCCCTTTCTTTGAGATAACTCTGCACTAGTGCGAGCCGCAAATGCCACTTCCAGCTTAGCTGTGCAGAAGAAGAACAACAAGAAGAAGAAATATCTCGAAATATGTCCGTCAGGCCCCTTCCCTTGAGATAAATATGCAAATATCTCGGAAACGAAGCGAGCTATGGCAAAATGTTAAGAGACCTTTTTTGTAGAGAATTAAGTTTCCTACTTTTTATGTTCTATGATATTTTTTGATCAGATGCGTAGTTCTCGAGATATATCAAGATATTTAAAAGTTCCGAAGCCGCACCAACATAATAGAGATACAGCAACACCGTGGCCCCTTTCTTTGAGATAACTCTGCACTATTGCGAAGTGCAAATGCCACTTCCAGCTTAGCTGTGCAGAAGAAGAACAACAAGAAGAAGAAATATCTCGAAATATGTCCATCAGGACCCTTCCCTTGAGATAAATCTGCAAATATCTCGGAAACGAAGCGAGCTATGGCAAAATGTTAAGAGACCTTTTTTGTAGAGAATTATGTTTCCTACAATTTATGTTCTATGATATTTTTTGATCAGAAGCGTAGTTTTCGAGATATATCGAGATATTTAAAAGTTCCGAAGCCGCACCAACATAATAGAGATACAGAAACACCGTGGCCCCTTTCTTTGCGATAACTCTGCACTATTGCGAGCTGCAAATGCCACTTCCAGCTTAGCTGTGCAGGAGAAGAACAACAAGAAGAAGAAATATCTCGAAATATGTCCGTCAGGCCCCTTCCCTTGAGATAAATCTGCAAATATCTCGGAAACGAAGCGAGCTATGCCAAAATGTTAAGAGACCTTATTTGTAGAGAATTAAGTTTCCTACTTTTTATGTTCTATGATATTTTTTGATCAGATGCGTAGTTCTCGGGATATATCGAGATATTTAAAAGTTCCGAAGCCGCACCAACATAATAGAGATACAGAAACACCGTGGCCCCTTTCTTTGAGATAACTCTGCACAACTGCGAGCTGCAAATGCCACTTCCAGCTTAGCTGTGCAGAAGAAGAACAACAAGAAGAAGAAATATCTCGAAATATGTCCGTCAGGCCCCTTCCCTTGAGATAAATCGGCAAGTATCTCGGAAACGAAGCGAGCTATGGCAAAATGTTAAGAGACCTTTTCTGTAGAGAATTAAGTTTTCTACTTTTTATGTTCCATGATATTTTTTGATCAGATGCGTAGTTCTCGAGATATATCAAGATATTTAAAAGTTCCGAAGCCGCACCAACATAATAGAGATACAGAAACACCGTGGCCCCTTTCTTTGAGATAACTCTGCACTATTGCGAGCTGCAAATGCCACTTCCAGTTTAGCTGTGCACAAGAAGAACAACAAGAAGAAGAAATATCTCGAAATATGTCCGTTAGGCCCCTTCCCTTGAGATTAATCTGCAAATATCTCGGAAACGAAGCGAGCTATGGCAAAATGTTAAGAGACCTTTTTTGTAGAGAATTAAGTTTCCTACTTTTTATGTTCTATGATATTTTTTGATCAGATGCGTAGTTCTCGAGATATACCAAGATATTTAAAAGTTCCGAAGCCGCACCAACATAATAGAGATACAGAAACACCGTGGCCCCTTTCTTTGAGATAACTCTGCACTATTGCGAGCTGCAAATGCCACTTCCAGCTTAGCTGTGCAGAAGAAGAACAACAAGAAGAAGAAATATCTCGAAATATGTCCGTCAGGCCCCTTCCCTTGAGATAAATCTGCAAATATCTCGGAAACGAAGCGAGCTATGGCAAAATGTTAAGAGACCTTTTTTGTAGAGAATTATGTTTTCTACAATTTACGTTCTATGATATTTTTTGATCAGAAGCGTAGTTTTCGAGATATATCGAGATATTTAAAAGTTCCGAAGCCGCAACAACATAATAGAGATACAGAAACACCGTGGCCCCTTTCGTTGAGATAACTCTGCACTAGTGCGAGCCGCAAATGCCACTTCCAGCTTAACTGTGCAGAAGAAGAACAACAAGAAGAAGAAATATCTCGAAATATGTCCGTTAGGCCCCTTCCCTTGAGATAAATCTGCAAATATCTCGGAAACGAAGCGAGCTATGGCAAAATGTTAAGAGACCTTTTTTGTAGAGAATTAAGTTTCCTACTTTTTATGTTCTATGATATTTTTTGATCAGATGCGTAGTTCTCGAGATATACCAAGATATTTAAAAGTTCCGAAGCCGCACCAACATAATAGAGATACAGAAACACCGTTGCCCCTTTCTTTGAGATAACTCTGCACTATTGCGAGCTGCAAATGCCACTTCCAGCTTAGCTGTGCAGAGGAAGAACAACAAGAAGAAGAAATATCTCGAAATATGTCCGTCAGGCCAGTTCCTTTGAGCTGAATCTGCAAATATCTCGGAAACGAAGCGAGCTATGGCAAAATGTTAAGAGACGTTTTTTGTAGAGAATTATGTTTCCTACAATTTATGTTGTATGATATTTTTTGATCAGAAGCGTAGTTCTCGAGATATATCAAGATATTTAAAAGTTCCGAAGCCGCACCAACATAATAGAGATACAGAAACACCGTGGCCCCTTTCTTTGAGATAACTCTGCACTAGTGCGAGCCGCAAATGCCACTTCCAGCTTAGCTGTGCAGAAGAAGAACAACAAGAAGAAGAAATATCTCGAAATATGTCCGTCAGGCCCCTTCCCTTGAGATAAATATGCAAATATCTCGGAAACGAAGCGAGCTATGGCAAAATGTTAAGAGACCTTTTTTGTAGAGAATTAAGTTTCCTACTTTTTATGTTCTATGATATTTTTTGATCGGATGCGTAGTTCTCGAGATATGTCAAGATATTTAAAAGTTCCGAAGCCGCACCAACATAATAGAGATACAGAAACACCGTGGCCCCTTTCTTTGAGATAACTCTGCACTATTGCGCGCTGCAAATGCCACTTCCAGCTTAGCTGTGCAGAAGAAGAACAACAAGAAGAAGAAATATCTCGAAATATGCCCGTCAGGCCCCTTCCATTGAGATAAATCTGCAAATATCTCGGAAACGAAGCGAGCTATGGCAAAATGTTAAGAGACCTTTTTTGTAGAGAACTAAGTTTCCTACTTTTTATGTTCTATGATATTTTTTGATCAGATGCGTTGTTCTCGAGATATATCAAGATATTTAAAAGTTCCGAAGCCGCACCAACATAATAGAGATACAGAAACACCGTGGCCCCTTTCTTTGAGATAACTCTGCACTAGTGCGAGCCGCAAATGCCACTTCCAGCTTAGCTGTGCAGAAGAAGAACAACAAGAAGAAGAAATATCTCGAAATATGTCCGTCAGGCCCCTTCCCTTGAGATAAATATGCAAATATCTCGGAAACGAAGCGAGCTATGGCAAAATGTTAAGAGACCTTTTTTGTAGAGAATTAAGTTTCCTACTTTTTATGTTCTATGATATTTTTTGATCAGATGCGTAGTTCTCGAGATATATCAAGATATTTAAAAGTTCCGAAGCCGCACCAACATAATAGAGATACAGCAACACCGTGGCCCCTTTCTTTGAGATAACTCTGCACTATTGCGAAGTGCAAATGCCACTTCCAGCTTAGCTGTGCAGAAGAAGAACAACAAGAAGAAGAAATATCTCGAAATATGTCCATCAGGACCCTTCCCTTGAGATAAATCTGCAAATATCTCGGAAACGAAGCGAGCTATGGCAAAATGTTAAGAGACCTTTTTTGTAGAGAATTATGTTTCCTACAATTTATGTTCTATGATATTTTTTTATCAGAAGCGTAGTTTTCGAGATATATCGAGATATTTAAAAGTTCCGAAGCCGCACCAACATAATAGAGATACAGAAACACCGTGGCCCCTTTCTTTGCGATAACTCTGCACTATTGCGAGCTGCAAATGCCACTTCCAGCTTAGCTGTGCAGGAGAAGAACAACAAGAAGAAGAAATATCTCGAAATATGTCCGTCAGGCCCCTTCCCTTGAGATAAATCTGCAAATATCTCGGAAACGAAGCGAGCTATGCCAAAATGTTAAGAGACCTTATTTGTAGAGAATTAAGTTTCCTACTTTTTATGTTCTATGATATTTTTTGATCAGATGCGTAGTTCTCGGGATATATCGAGATATTTAAAAGTTCCGAAGCCGCACCAACATAATAGAGATACAGAAACACCGTGGCCCCTTTCTTTGAGATAACTCTGCACAACTGCGAGCTGCAAATGCCACTTCCAGCTTAGCTGTGCAGAAGAAGAACAACAAGAAGAAGAAATATCTCGAAATATGTCCGTCAGGCCCCTTCCCTTGAGATAAATCGGCAAGTATCTCGGAAACGAAGCGAGCTATGGCAAAATGTTAAGAGACCTTTTCTGTAGAGAATTAAGTTTTCTACTTTTTATGTTCCATGATATTTTTTGATCAGATGCGTAGTTCTCGAGATATATCAAGATATTTAAAAGTTCCGAAGCCGCACCAACATAATAGAGATACAGAAACACCGTGGCCCCTTTCTTTGAGATAACTCTGCACTATTGCGAGCTGCAAATGCCACTTCCAGTTTAGCTGTGCACAAGAAGAACAACAAGAAGAAGAAATATCTCGAAATATGTCCGTTAGGCCCCTTCCCTTGAGATTAATCTGCAAATATCTCGGAAACGAAGCGAGCTATGGCAAAATGTTAAGAGACCTTTTTTGTAGAGAATTAAGTTTCCTACTTTTTATGTTCTATGATATTTTTTTACCCGACGCGTAGTTCTCGAGATATATCAAGATATTTAAAAGTTCCGAAGCCGCACCAACATAATAGAGATACAAAAACACCGTGGCCCCTTTCTTTGAGATAACTCTGCACTATTGCGAGCTGCAAATGCCACTTCCAGTTTAGCTGTGCACAAGAAGAACAACAAGAAGAAGAAATATCTCGAAATATGTCCGTTAGGCCCCTTCCCTTGAGATTAATCTGCAAATATCTCGGAAACGAAGCGAGCTATGGCAAAATGTTAAGAGACCTTTTTTGTAGAGAATTAAGTTTCCTACTTTTTATGTTCTATGATATTTTTTGATCAGATGCGTAGTTCTCGAGATATACCAAGATATTTAAAAGTTCCGAAGCCGCACCAACATAATAGAGATACAGAAACACCGTGGCCCCTTTCTTTGAGATAACTCTGCACTATTGCGAGCTGCAAATGCCACTTCCAGCTTAGCTGTGCAGAAGAAGAACAACAAGAAGAAGAAATATCTCGAAATATGTCCGTCAGGCCCCTTCCCTTGAGATAAATCTGCAAATATCTCGGAAACGAAGCGAGCTATGGCAAAATGTTAAGAGACCTTTTTTGTAGAGAATTATGTTTTCTACAATTTACGTTCTATGATATTTTTTGATCAGAAGCGTAGTTTTCGAGATATATCGAGATATTTAAAAGTTCCGAAGCCGCAACAACATAATAGAGATACAGAAACACCGTGGCCCCTTTCGTTGAGATAACTCTGCACTAGTGCGAGCCGCAAATGCCACTTCCAGCTTAACTGTGCAGAAGAAGAACAACAAGAAGAAGAAATATCTCGAAATATGTCCGTTAGGCCCCTTCCCTTGAGATAAATCTGCAAATATCTCGGAAACGAAGCGAGCTATGGCAAAATGTTAAGAGACCTTTTTTGTAGAGAATTAAGTTTCCTACTTTTTATGTTCTATGATATTTTTTGATCAGATGCGTAGTTCTCGAGATATACCAAGATATTTAAAAGTTCCGAAGCCGCACCAACATAATAGAGATACAGAAACACCGTTGCCCCTTTCTTTGAGATAACTCTGCACTATTGCGAGCTGCAAATGCCACTTCCAGCTTAGCTGTGCAGAGGAAGAACAACAAGAAGAAGAAATATCTCGAAATATGTCCGTCAGGCCAGTTCCTTTGAGCTGAATCTGCAAATATCTCGGAAACGAAGCGAGCTATGGCAAAATGTTAAGAGACGTTTTTTGTAGAGAATTATGTTTCCTACAATTTATGTTGTATGATATTTTTTGATCAGAAGCGTAGTTCTCGAGATATATCAAGATATTTAAAAGTTCCGAAGCCGCACCAACATAATAGAGATACAGAAACACCGTGGCCCCTTTCTTTGAGATAACTCTGCACTATTGCGAGCTGGAAATGCCACTTCCAGTTTAGCTGTGCAGAAGAAGAACAACAAGAAGAAGAAATATCTCGGAATATGTTCGTTAGGCCCCTTCCCTTGAGATAAATCTGCAAATATCTCGGAAACGAAGCGAGCTATGGCAAAATGTTAAGAGACCTTTTTTGTAGAGAATTATGTTTCCTACTTTTTAAGTTCTATGATATTTTTTTATCCGACGCGTAGTTCTCGAGATATATCAAGATATTTAAAAGTTCCGAAGCCGCACCAACATAATAGAGATACAAAAACACCGTGGCCCCTTTCTTTGAGATAACTCTGCACTATTGCGAGCTGCAAATGCCACTTCCAGCTTAGCTGTGCAGAAGAAGGACAACAAGAAGAAGAAATATCTCGAAATATGTCCGTCAGGCCCCTTCCCTTGAGATAAATCTGCAAATATCTCGGAAACGAAGAGAGCTATGGCAAAATGTTAAGCGACCTTTTTTGTAGAGAATTAAGTTTCCTACTTTTTATGTTCTATGATATTTTTTGATCAGATGCGTAGTTCTCGAGATATATCAAGATATTTAAAAGTTCCGAAGCCGCACCAACATAATAGAGATACAGAAACACCGTGGCCCCTTTCTTTGAGACAACTCAACACTATTGCGCGCTGCAAATGCCACTTCCAGCTTAGCTGTGCAGAAGAAGAACAACAAGAAGAAGAAATATCTCGAAATATGTCCGTCAGACCCCTTCCCTTGAGATAAATCTGCAAATATCTCGGAAACGAAGCGAGCTATGGCAAAATGTTAAGAGACCTTTTTTGGAGAGAATTATGTTTCCTACAATTTATGTTCTATGATATTTTTTGATCAGAAGCGTAGTTCTCGAGATATATCGAGATATTTAAAAGTTCCGAAGCCGCACCAACATAATAGGGATACAGAAACACCGTGACCCCTTTCTTTGAGATAACTCTGCACTAGTGCGAGCCGCAAATGCCACTTCCAGCTTAGCTGTGCAGAAGAAGAACAACAAGAAGAAGAAATATCTCGAAATATGTCCGTCAGACCCCTTCCCTTGAGATAAATCTGCAAATATCTCGGAAACGAAGCGAGCTATGGCAAAATGTTAAGAGACCTTTTTTGTAGAGAATTAAGTTTCCTACTTTTTATGTTCTATGATATTTTTTGATCAGATGCGCAGTTCTCGAGATATATCGAGATATTTAAAAGTTCCGAAGCCGCACCAACATAATAGAGATACAGAAACACCGTGGCCCCTCTCTTTGAGATAACTCTGCACTATTCCGAGCTGTAAATGCCACTTCCAGCTTAGCTGTGCAGAAGAAGAACAACAAGAAGAAGAAATATCTCGAAATATGTCCGTCAGGCCCCTTCCCTTGAGATATATCTGCAAATATCTCGGAAACGAAGCGAGCTATGGCAAAATGTTAAGAGACCTTTTTTGTAGAGAATTATGTTTCCTACAATTTATGTTCTATGATATTTTTTGATCAGAAGCGTAGTTCTCGAGATATATCGAGATATTTAAAAGTTCCGAAGCCGCACCAACATAATAGGGATACAGAAACACCGTGACCCCTTTCTTTGAGATAACTCTGCACTAGTGCGAGCCGCAAATGCCACTTCCAGCTTAGCTGTGCAGAAGAAGAACAACAAGAAGAAGAAATATCTCGAAATATGTCCGTCAGGCCCCTTCCCTTGAGATAAATCTGCAAATATCTCGGAAACGACGCGAGCTATGGCAAAATGTTGAGAGACGTTTTTTGTAGAGAATTAAGTTTCCTACTTTTTATGTTCTATGATATTTTTTGATCAGATGCGTAGTTCTCGAGATATATCAAGATATTTAAAAGTTCCGAAGCCGCACCATCATAATAGAGATACAGAAACACCGTGGCCCCTTTCTTTGAGATAACTGTGCACTAGTGCGAGCCGCAAATGCCACTTCCAGCTTAGCTGTGCAGAAGAAGAACAACAAGAAGAAGAAATATCTCGAAATATGTCCGTCGGGCCCCTGCCCTTGAGATGTATCTGCAAATATCTCGGAAACGAAGCGAGCTATGGCAAAATGTTAAGAGACCGTTTTTGTAGAGAATTAAGTTTCCTACTTTTTATGTTCTATGATATTTTTTGATCAGACGCGTAGTTCTCGAGATATATCAAGATATTTAAAAGTTCCGAAGCCGCACCAACATAATAGAGATACAGAAACACCGTGGCCCCTTTCTTTGAGATAACTCTGCACTATTGCGAGCTGCAAATGCCACTTCCAGCTTAGCTGTGCAGAAGAAGAACAACAAGAAGAAGAAATATCTCGAAATATGTCCGTCAGGCCCCTTCCCTTGAGATATATCTGCAAATATCTCGGAAACGAAGCGAGCTATGGCAAAATGTTAAGAGACCTTTTTTGTCGAGAATTATGTTTCCTACAATCCAGGTTCTATGATATTTTTTGATCAGAAGCGTAGTTTTCGAGATATATCGAGATATTTAAAAGTTCCGAAGCCGCACCAACATAATAGAGATACAGAAACACCGTGGCCCCTTTCTTTGAGATAACTCTGCACTATTGCGAGCTGGAAATGCCACTTCCAGTTTAGCTGTGCAGAAGAAGAACAACAAGAAGAAGAAATATCTCGAAATATGTCCGTCAGGCCAGTTCCTTTGAGCTGAATCTGCAAATATCTCGGAAACGAAGCGAGCTATGGCAAAATGTTAAGAGACGTTTTTTGTAGAGAATTATGTTTCCTACAATTTATGTTGTATGATATTTTTTGATCAGAAGCGTAGTTCTCGAGATATATCAAGATATTTAAAAGTTCCGAAGCCGCACCAACATAATAGAGATACAGAAACACCGTGGCCCCTTTCTTTGAGATAACTCTGCACTATTGCGAGCTGGAAATGCCACTTCCAGTTTAGCTGTGCAGAAGAAGAACAACAAGAAGAAGAAATATCTCGGAATATGTTCGTTAGGCCCCTTCCCTTGAGATAAATCTGCAAATATCTCGGAAACGAAGCGAGCTATGGCAAAATGTTAAGAGACCTTTTTTGTAGAGAATTATGTTTCCTACTTTTTAAGTTCTATGATATTTTTTTATCCGACGCGTAGTTCTCGAGATATATCAAGATATTTAAAAGTTCCGAAGCCGCACCAACATAATAGAGATACAAAAACACCGTGGCCCCTTTCTTTGAGATAACTCTGCACTATTGCGAGCTGCAAATGCCACTTCCAGCTTAGCTGTGCAGAAGAAGGACAACAAGAAGAAGAAATATCTCGAAATATGTCCGTCAGGCCCCTTCCCTTGAGATAAATCTGCAAATATCTCGGAAACGAAGAGAGCTATGGCAAAATGTTAAGCGACCTTTTTTGTAGAGAATTAAGTTTCCTACTTTTTATGTTCTATGATATTTTTTGATCAGATGCGTAGTTCTCGAGATATATCAAGATATTTAAAAGTTCCGAAGCCGCACCAACATAATAGAGATACAGAAACACCGTGGCCCCTTTCTTTGAGACAACTCAACACTATTGCGCGTTGCAAATGCCACTTCCAGCTTAGCTGTGCAGAAGAAGAACAACAAGAAGAAGAAATATCTCGAAATATGTCCGTCAGACCCCTTCCCTTGAGATAAATCTGCAAATATCTCGGAAACGAAGCGAGCTATGGCAAAATGTTAAGAGACCTTTTTTGGAGAGAATTATGTTTCCTACAATTTATGTTCTATGATATTTTTTGATCAGAAGCGTAGTTCTCGAGATATATCGAGATATTTAAAAGTTCCGAAGCCGCACCAACATAATAGGGATACAGAAACACCGTGACCCCTTTCTTTGAGATAACTCTGCACTAGTGCGAGCCGCAAATGCCACTTCCAGCTTAGCTGTGCAGAAGAAGAACAACAAGAAGAAGAAATATCTCGAAATATGTCCGTCAGACCCCTTCCCTTGAGATAAATCTGCAAATATCTCGGAAACGAAGCGAGCTATGGCAAAATGTTAAGAGACCTTTTTTGTAGAGAATTAAGTTTCCTACTTTTTATGTTCTATGATATTTTTTGATCAGATGCGCAGTTCTCGAGATATATCGAGATATTTAAAAGTTCCGAAGCCGCACCAACATAATAGAGATACAGAAACACCGTGGCCCCTCTCTTTGAGATAACTCTGCACTATTCCGAGCTGTAAATGCCACTTCCAGCTTAGCTGTGCAGAAGAAGAACAACAAGAAGAAGAAATATCTCGAAATATGTCCGTCAGGCCCCTTCCCTTGAGATAAATCTGCAAATATCTCGGAAACGAAGCGAGCTATGGCAAAATGTTTAGAGACCTTTCTTGTAGAGAATTAAGTTTCCTACTTTTTATGTAGTATGATATTTTTTGATCAGATGCGTAGTTCTCGAGATATATCGAGATATTTAAAAGTTCCGAAGCCGCACCAACATAATAGGGATACAGAAACACCGTGACCCCTTTCTTTGAGATAACTCTGCACTAGTGCGAGCCGCAAATGCCACTTCCAGCTTAGCTGTGCAGAAGAAGAACAACAAGAAGAAGAAATATCTCGAAATATGTCCGTCAGGCCCCTTCCCTTGAGATAAATCTGCAAATATCTCGGAAACGACGCGAGCTATGGCAAAATGTTGAGAGACGTTTTTTGTAGAGAATTAAGTTTCCTACTTTTTATGTTCTATGATATTTTTTGATCAGATGCGTAGTTCTCGAGATATATCAAGATATTTAAAAGTTCCGAAGCCGCACCATCATAATAGAGATACAGAAACACCGTGGCCCCTTTCTTTGAGATAACTGTGCACTAGTGCGAGCCGCAAATGCCACTTCCAGCTTAGCTGTGCAGAAGAAGAACAACAAGAAGAAGAAATATCTCGAAATATGTCCGTCGGGCCCCTGCCCTTGAGATGTATCTGCAAATATCTCGGAAACGAAGCGAGCTATGGCAAAATGTTAAGAGACCGTTTTTGTAGAGAATTAAGTTTCCTACTTTTTATGTTCTATGATATTTTTTGATCAGACGCGTAGTTCTCGAGATATATCAAGATATTTAAAAGTTCCGAAGCCGCACCAACATAATAGAGATACAGAAACACCGTGGCCCCTTTCTTTGAGATAACTCTGCACTATTGCGAGCTGCAAATGCCACTTCCAGCTTAGCTGTGCAGAAGAAGAACAACAAGAAGAAGAAATATCTCGAAATATGTCCGTCAGGCCCCTTCCCTTGAGATATATCTGCAAATATCTCGGAAACGAAGCGAGCTATGGCAAAATGTTAAGAGACCTTTTTTGTCGAGAATTATGTTTCCTACAATCCAGGTTCTATGATATTTTTTGATCAGAAGCGTAGTTTTCGAGATATATCGAGATATTTAAAAGTTCCGAAGCCGCACCAACATAATAGAGATACAGAAACACCGTGGCCCCTTTCTTTGAGATAACTCTGCACTATTGCGAGCTGGAAATGCCACTTCCAGTTTAGCTGTGCAGAAGAAGAACAACAAGAAGAAGAAATATCTCGAAATATGTCCGTCAGGCCAGTTCCTTTGAGCTGAATCTGCAAATATCTCGGAAACGAAGCGAGCTATGGCAAAATGTTAAGAGACGTTTTTTGTAGAGAATTATGTTTCCTACAATTTATGTTGTATGATATTTTTTGATCAGAAGCGTAGTTCTCGAGATATATCAAGATATTTAAAAGTTCCGAAGCCGCACCAACATAATAGAGATACAGAAACACCGTGGCCCCTTTCTTTGAGATAACTCTGCACTATTGCGAGCTGGAAATGCCACTTCCAGTTTAGCTGTGCAGAAGAAGAACAACAAGAAGAAGAAATATCTCGGAATATGTTCGTTAGGCCCCTTCCCTTGAGATAAATCTGCAAATATCTCGGAAACGAAGCGAGCTATGGCAAAATGTTAAGAGACCTTTTTTGTAGAGAATTATGTTTCCTACTTTTTAAGTTCTATGATATTTTTTTATCCGACGCGTAGTTCTCGAGATATATCAAGATATTTAAAAGTTCCGAAGCCGCACCAACATAATAGAGATACAAAAACACCGTGGCCCCTTTCTTTGAGATAACTCTGCACTATTGCGAGCTGCAAATGCCACTTCCAGCTTAGCTGTGCAGAAGAAGGACAACAAGAAGAAGAAATATCTCGAAATATGTCCGTCAGGCCCCTTCCCTTGAGATAAATCTGCAAATATCTCGGAAACGAAGAGAGCTATGGCAAAATGTTAAGCGACCTTTTTTGTAGAGAATTAAGTTTCCTACTTTTTATGTTCTATGATATTTTTTGATCAGATGCGTAGTTCTCGAGATATATCAAGATATTTAAAAGTTCCGAAGCCGCACCAACATAATAGAGATACAGAAACACCGTGGCCCCTTTCTTTGAGACAACTCAACACTATTGCGCGTTGCAAATGCCACTTCCAGCTTAGCTGTGCAGAAGAAGAACAACAAGAAGAAGAAATATCTCGAAATATGTCCGTCAGACCCCTTCCCTTGAGATAAATCTGCAAATATCTCGGAAACGAAGCGAGCTATGGCAAAATGTTAAGAGACCTTTTTTGGAGAGAATTATGTTTCATACAATTTATGTTCTATGATATTTTTTGATCAGAAGCGTAGTTCTCGAGATATATCGAGATATTTAAAAGTTCCGAAGCCGCACCAACATAATAGGGATACAGAAACACCGTGACCCCTTTCTTTGAGATAACTCTGCACTAGTGCGAGCCGCAAATGCCACTTCCAGCTTAGCTGTGCAGAAGAAGAACAACAAGAAGAAGAAATATCTCGAAATATGTCCGTCAGACCCCTTCCCTTGAGATAAATCTGCAAATATCTCGGAAACGAAGCGAGCTATGGCAAAATGTTAAGAGACCTTTTTTGTAGAGAATTAAGTTTCCTACTTTTTATGTTCTATGATATTTTTTGATCAGATGCGCAGTTCTCGAGATATATCGAGATATTTAAAAGTTCCGAAGCCGCACCAACATAATAGAGATACAGAAACACCGTGGCCCCTCTCTTTGAGATAACTCTGCACTATTCCGAGCTGTAAATGCCACTTCCAGCTTAGCTGTGCAGAAGAAGAACAACAAGAAGAAGAAATATCTCGAAATATGTCCGTCAGGCCCCTTCCCTTGAGATAAATCTGCAAATATCTCGGAAACGAAGCGAGCTATGGCAAAATGTTTAGAGACCTTTCTTGTAGAGAATTAAGTTTCCTACTTTTTATGTAGTATGATATTTTTTGATCAGATGCGTAGTTCTCGAGATATATCGAGATATTTAAAAGTTCCGAAGCCGCACCAACATAATAGGGATACAGAAACACCGTGACCCCTTTCTTTGAGATAACTCTGCACTAGTGCGAGCCGCAAATGCCACTTCCAGCTTAGCTGTGCAGAAGAAGAACAACAAGAAGAAGAAATATCTCGAAATATGTCCGTCAGGCCCCTTCCCTTGAGATAAATCTGCAAATATCTCGGAAACGACGCGAGCTATGGCAAAATGTTGAGAGACGTTTTTTGTAGAGAATTAAGTTTCCTACTTTTTATGTTCTATGATATTTTTTGATCAGATGCGTAGTTCTCGAGATATATCAAGATATTTAAAAGTTCCGAAGCCGCACCATCATAATAGAGATACAGAAACACCGTGGCCCCTTTCTTTGAGATAACTGTGCACTAGTGCGAGCCGCAAATGCCACTTCCAGCTTAGCTGTGCAGAAGAAGAACAACAAGAAGAAGAAATATCTCGAAATATGTCCGTCGGGCCCCTGCCCTTGAGATGTATCTGCAAATATCTCGGAAACGAAGCGAGCTATGGCAAAATGTTAAGAGACCGTTTTTGTAGAGAATTAAGTTTCCTACTTTTTATGTTCTATGATATTTTTTGATCAGACGCGTAGTTCTCGAGATATATCAAGATATTTAAAAGTTCCGAAGCCGCACCAACATAATAGAGATACAGAAACACCGTGGCCCCTTTCTTTGAGATAACTCTGCACTATTGCGAGCTGCAAATGCCACTTCCAGCTTAGCTGTGCAGAAGAAGAACAACAAGAAGAAGAAATATCTCGAAATATGTCCGTCAGGCCCCTTCCCTTGAGATATATCTGCAAATATCTCGGAAACGAAGCGAGCTATGGCAAAATGTTAAGAGACCTTTTTTGTCGAGAATTATGTTTCCTACAATCCAGGTTCTATGATATTTTTTGATCAGAAGCGTAGTTTTCGAGATATATCGAGATATTTAAAAGTTCCGAAGCCGCACCAACATAATAGAGATACAGAAACACCGTGGCCCCTTTCTTTGAGATAACTCTGCACTATTGCGAGCTGGAAATGCCACTTCCAGTTTAGCTGTGCAGAAGAAGAACAACAAGAAGAAGAAATATCTCGAAATATGTCCGTTAGGCCCCTTCCCTTGAGATAAATCTGCAAATATCTCGGAAACGAAGCGAGCTATGGCAAAATGTTCAGAGACCTTTTTTGTAGAGAATTAAGTTTCCTACTTTTTATGTTCTATGATATTTTTTGATCAGATACGTAGTTCTCGAGATATATCAAGATATTTAAAAGTTCCGAAGCCGCACCAACATAATAGAGATACAGAAACACCGTGGCCCCTTTCTTTGAGATAACTCTGCACTATTGCGCGCTGCAAATGCCACTTCCAGCTTAGCTGTGCAGAAGAAGAACAACAAGAAGAAGAAATATCTCGAAATATGTCCGTTAGGCCCCTTCCCTTGAGATAAATCTGCAAATATCTCGGAAACGAAGCGAGCTATGGCAAAATGTTAAGAGACCTTTTTTGTAGAGAATTAAGTTTTCTACTTTTTATTTTCTATGATATTTTTTGATCAGATGCGTAGTTCTCGAGATATATCAAGATATTTAAAAGTTCCGAAGCCGCACCAACATAATAGAGATACAGAAACACCGTGGCCCCTTTCTTTGAGACAACTCAACACTATTGCGCGCTGCAAATGCCACTTCCAGCTTAGCTGTGCAGAAGAAGAACAACAAGAAGAAGAAATATCTCGAAATATGTCCGTCAGACCCCTTCCCTTGAGATAAATCTGCAAATATCTCGGAAACGAAGCGAGCTATGGCAAAATGTTAAGAGACCTTTTTTGGAGAGAATTATGTTTCCTACAATTTATGTTCTATGATATTTTTTGATCAGAAGCGTAGTTCTCGAGATATATCGAGATATTTAAAAGTTCCGAAGCCGCACCAACATAATAGGGATACAGAAACACCGTGACCCCTTTCTTTGAGATAACTCTGCACTAGTGCGAGCCGCAAATGCCACTTCCAGCTTAGCTGTGCAGAAGAAGAACAACAAGAAGAAGAAATATCTCGAAATATGTCCGTCAGGCCCCTTCCCTTGAGATAAATCTGCAAATATCTCGGAAACGAAGCGAGCTATGGCAGAATGTTAAGAGACGTTTTTTGTAGAGAATTATGTTTCCTACAATTTATGTTCTATGATATTTTTTGATCAGAAGCGTAGTTCTCGAGATATATCGAGATATTTAAAAGTTCCGAAGCCGCACCAACATAATAGGGATACAGAAACACCGTGGCCCCTTTCTTTGAGATAACTCTGCACTAGTGCGAGCCGCAAATGCCACTTCCAGCTTAGCTGTGCAGAAGAAGAACAACAAGAAGAAGAAATATCTCGAAATATGTCCGTCAGGCCCCTTCCCTTGAGATAAATCTGCAAATATCTCGGAAACGAAGCGAGCTATGGCAAAATGTTTAGAGACCTTTCTTGTAGAGAATTAAGTTTCCTACTTTTTATGTAGTATGATATTTTTTGATCAGATGCGTAGTTCTCGAGATATATCAAGATATTTAAAAGTTCCGAAGCCGCACCAACATAATAGAGATACAGAAACACCGTGGCCCCTTTCTTTGAGATAACTCTGCACTATTGCGCGCTGCAAATTCCACTTCCAGCTTAGCTGTGCAGAAGAAGAACAACAAGAAGAAGAAATATCTCGAAATATGTCCGTCAGGCCCCTTCCCTTGAGATATATCTGCAAATATCTCGGAAACGAAGCGAGCTATGGCAAAATGTTAAGAGACGTTTTTTGTAGAGAATTAAGTTTCCTACTTTTTATGTTCTATGATATTTTTCGATCAGAGGCGTAGTTCTCGAGATATATCAAGATATTTAAAAGTTCCGAAGCCGCACCAACATAATAGAGATACAGAAACACCGTGGCCCCTTTCTTTGAGATAACTCTGCACTATTGCGAGCTGTAAATGCCACTTCCAGCTTAGCTGTGCAGAAGAAGAACAACAAGAAGAAGAAATATCTCGAAATATGTCCGTCAGGCCCCTTCCCTTGAGATATATCTGCAAATATCTCGGAAACGAAGCGAGCTATGGCAAAATGTTAAGAGACCTTTTTTGTAGAGAATTATGTTTCCTACAATTTATGTTCTATGATATTTTTTGATCAGAAGCGTAGTTTTCGAGATATATCGAGATATTTAAAAGTTCCGAAGCCGCACCAACATAATAGAGATACAGAAACACCGTGGCCCCTTTCTTTGAGATAACTCTGCACTAGTGCGAGCCGCAAATGCCACTTCCAGCTTAGCTGTGCAGAAGAAGAACAACAAGAAGAAGAAATATCTCGAAATATGTCCGTCAGGCCCCTTCCCTTGAGATAAATATGCAAATATCTCGGAAACGAAGCGAGCTATGGCAAAATGTTAAGAGACCTTTTTTGTAGAGAATTAAGTTTCCTACTTTTTATGTTCTATGATATTTTTTGATCAGATGCGTAGTTCTCGAGATATATCGAGATATTTAAAAGTTCCGAAGCCGCACCAACATAATAGAGATACTGAAACACCGTGGCCCCTTTCTTTGAGATAACTCTGCACTAGTGCGAGCCGCAAATGCCACTTCCAGCTTAGCTGTGCAGAAGAAGAACAACAAGAAGAAGAAATATCTCGAAATATGTCCGTCAGGCCCCTTCCCTTGAGATAAATATGCAAATATCTCGGAAACGAAGCGAGCTATGGCAAAATGTTAAGAGACCTTTTTTGTAGAGAATTAAGTTTCCTACTTTTTATGTTCTATGATATTTTTTGATCGGATGCGTAGTTCTCGAGATATATCAAGATATTTAAAAGTTCCGAAGCCGCACCAACATAATAGAGATACAGAAACACCGTGGCCCCTTTCTTTGAGATAACTCTGCACTATTGCGCGCTGCAAATGCCACTTCCAGCTTAGCTGTGCAGAAGAAGAACAACAAGAAGAAGAAATATCTCGAAATATGCCCGTCAGGCCCCTTCCATTGAGATAAATCTGCAAATATCTCGGAAACGAAGCGAGCTATGGCAAAATGTTAAGAGACCTTTTTTGTAGAGAACTAAGTTTCCTACTTTTTATGTTCTATGATATTTTTTGATCAGATGCGTTGTTCTCGAGATATATCAAGATATTTAAAAGTTCCGAAGCCGCACCAACATAATAGAGATACAGAAACACCGTGGCCCCTTTCTTTGAGATAACTCTGCACTAGTGCGAGCCGCAAATGCCACTTCCAGCTTAGCTGTGCAGAAGAAGAACAACAAGAAGAAGAAATATCTCGAAATATGTCCGTCAGGCCCCTTCCCTTGAGATAAATATGCAAATATCTCGGAAACGAAGCGAGCTATGGCAAAATGTTAAGAGACCTTTTTTGTAGAGAATTAAGTTTCCTACTTTTTATGTTCTATGATATTTTTTGATCAGATGCGTAGTTCTCGAGATATATCAAGATATTTAAAAGTTCCGAAGCCGCACCAACATAATAGAGATACAGCAACACCGTGGCCCCTTTCTTTGCGATAACTCTGCACTATTGCGAGCTGCAAATGCCACTTCCAGTTTAGCTGTGCACAAGAAGAACAACAAGAAGAAGAAATATCTCGAAATATGTCCGTTAGGCCCCTTCCCTTGAGATTAATCTGCAAATATCTCGGAAACGAAGCGAGCTATGGCAAAATGTTAAGAGACCTTTTTTGTAGAGAATTAAGTTTCCTACTTTTTATGTTCTATGATATTTTTTTACCCGACGCGTAGTTCTCGAGATATATCAAGATATTTAAAAGTTCCGAAGCCGCACCAACATAATAGAGATACAAAAACACCGTGGCCCCTTTCTTTGAGATAACTCTGCACTATTGCGAGCTGCAAATGCCACTTCCAGCTTAGCTGTGCAGAGGAAGAACAACAAGAAGAAGAAATATCTCGAAATATGTCCGTCAGGCCAGTTCCTTTGAGCTGAATCTGCAAATATCTCGGAAACGAAGCGAGCTATGGCAAAATGTTAAGAGACGTTTTTTGTAGAGAATTATGTTTCCTACAATTTATGTTGTATGATATTTTTTGATCAGAAGCGTAGTTCTCGAGATATATCAAGATATTTAAAAGTTCCGAAGCCGCACCAACATAATAGAGATACAGAAACACCGTGGCCCCTTTCTTTGAGATAACTCTGCACTATTGCGAGCTGGAAATGCCACTTCCAGTTTAGCTGTGCAGAAGAAGAACAACAAGAAGAAGAAATATCTCGGAATATGTTCGTTAGGCCCCTTCCCTTGAGATAAATCTGCAAATATCTCGGAAACGAAGCGAGCTATGGCAAAATGTTAAGAGACCTTTTTTGTAGAGAATTATGTTTCCTACTTTTTAAGTTCTATGATATTTTTTTATCCGACGCGTAGTTCTCGAGATATATCAAGATATTTAAAAGTTCCGAAGCCGCACCAACATAATAGAGATACAAAAACACCGTGGCCCCTTTCTTTGAGATAACTCTGCACTATTGCGAGCTGCAAATGCCACTTCCAGCTTAGCTGTGCAGAAGAAGGACAACAAGAAGAAGAAATATCTCGAAATATGTCCGTCAGGCCCCTTCCCTTGAGATAAATCTGCAAATATCTCGGAAACGAAGAGAGCTATGGCAAAATGTTAAGCGACCTTTTTTGTAGAGAATTAAGTTTCCTACTTTTTATGTTCTATGATATTTTTTGATCAGATGCGTAGTTCTCGAGATATATCAAGATATTTAAAAGTTCCGAAGCCGCACCAACATAATAGAGATACAGAAACACCGTGGCCCCTTTCTTTGAGATAACTCTGCACTATTGCGAGCTGGAAATGCCACTTCCAGTTTAGCTGTGCACAAGAAGAACAACAAGAAGAAGAAATATCTCGAAATATGTCCGTTAGGCCCCTTCCCTTGAGATAAATCTGCAAATATCTCGGAAACGAAGCGAGCTATGGCAAAATGTTAAGAGACCTTTTTTGTAGAGAATTAAGTTTCCTACTTTTTATGTTCTATGATATTTTTTGATCAGATGCGTAGTTCTCGAGATATACCAAGATATTTAAAAGTTCCGAAGCCGCACCAACATAATAGAGATACAGAAACACCGTGGCCCCTTTCTTTGAGATAACTCTGCACTATTGCGAGCTGCAAATGCCACTTCCAGCTTAGCTGTGCAGAGGAAGAACAACAAGAAGAAGAAATATCTCGAAATATGTCCGTCAGGCCCCTTCCCTTGAGATAAATCTGCACATATCTCGGAAACGAAGCGAGCTATGGCAAAATGTTAAGAGACGTTTTTTGTAGAGAATTAAGTTTCCTACAATCTATGTTCTATGATATTTTTTGATCAGAAGCGTAGTTTTCGAGATATATCGAGATATTTAAAAGTTCCGAAGCTGCACCAACATAATAGAGATACAGAAACACCGTGGCCCCTTTCTTTGAGATAACTCTGCACTAGTGCGAGCCGCAAATGCCACTTCCAGCTTAGCTGTGCAGAAGAAGAACAACAAGAAGAAGAAATATCTCGAAATATGTCCGTCAGGCCCCTTCCCTTGAAATATATCTGCAAATATCTCGGAAACGAAGCGAGCTATGGCAAAATGTTAAGAAACCGTTTTTGTAGAGAATTAAGTTTCCTACTTTTTATGTTCTATGATATTTTTTGATCGGACGCGTAGTTCTCGAGATATATCAAGATATTTAAAAGTTCCGAAGCCGCACCAACATAATAGAGATACAGAAACACCGTGGCCCCTTTCGTTGAGATAACTCTGCACTAGTGCGAGCCGCAAATGCCACTTCCAGCTTAACTGTGCAGAAGAAGAACAACAAGAAGAAGAAATATCTCGAAATATGTCCGTCAGGCCCCTTCCCTTGAGATAAATCTGCAAATATCTCGGAAACGAAGCGAGCTATGGCAAAATGTTAAGAGACCTTTTTTGTAGAGAATTAAGTTTCCTACTTTTTATGTTCTATGATATTTTTTGATCAGATGCGTAGTTCTCGAGATATATCAAGATATTTAAAAGTTCCGAAGCCGCACCAACATAATAGCGATACAGAAACACCGTGGCCCCTTTCTTTGAGATAACTCTGCACTATTGCGAGCTGCAAATGCCACTTCCAGCTTAGCTGTGCAGAGGAAGAACAACAAGAAGAAGAAATATCTCGAAATATGTCCGTCAGGCCAGTTCCTTTGAGTTGAATCTGCAAATATCTCGGAAACGAAGCGAGCTATGGCAAAATGTTAAGAGACGTTTTTTGTAGAGAATTATGTTTCCTACAATTTATGTTCTATGATATTTTTTGATCAGAAGCGTAGTTCTCGAGATATATCAAGATATTTAAAAGTTCCGAAGCCGCACCAACGTAATAGAGATACAGAAACACCGTGGCCCCTTTCTTTGAGATAACTCTGCACTATTGCGAGCTGGAAATGCCACTTCCAGTTTAGCTGTGCAGAAGAAGAACAACAAGAAGAAGAAATATCTCGGAATATGTTCGTTAGGCCCCTTCCCTTGAGATAAATCTGCAAATATCTCGGAAACGAAGCCAGCTATGGCAAAATGTTAAGAGACCTTTTTTGTAGAGAATTAAGTTTCCTACTTTTTATGTTCTATGATATTTTTTGATCAGATGCGTAGTTCTCGAGATATATGAAGATATTTAAAAGTTCCGGAGCCGCACCAACATAATAGAGATACAGAAACACCGTGGCCCCTTTCTTTCAGGTAACTCTGCACTATTGCGAGCTGCAAATGCCACTTCCAGCTTAGCTGTGCAGAAGAAGAACAACAAGAAGAAGAAATATCTCGAAATATGTCCGTCAGGCCCCTTCCCTTGAGATATATCTGCAAATATCTCGGAAACGAAGCGAGCTATGGCAAAATCTTAAGAGGCCTTTTTTGTAGAGAATTATGTTTCCTACAATTTAGGTTCTATGATATTTTTTGATCAGAAGCGTAGTTTTCGAGATATATCGAGATATTTAAAAGTTCCGAAGCCGCACCAACATAATAGAGATACAGAAACACCATGGCCCCTTTCTTTGAGATAACTCTGCACTATTGCGAGCTGCAAATGCCACTTCCAGCTTAGCTATGCAGAGGAAGAACAACAAGAAGAAGAAATATCTCGAAATATGTCCGTCAGGCCCCTTCCCTTGAGATAAATCTGCACATATCTCGGAAACGAAGCGAGCTATGGCAAAATGTTAAGAGACGTTTTTTGTAGAGAATTAAGTTTCCTACAATCTATGTTCTATGATATTTTTTGATCAGAAGCGTAGTTTTCGAGATATATCGAGATATTTAAAAGTTCCGAAGCTGCACCAACATAATAGAGATACAGAAACACCGTGGCCCCTTTCTTTGAGATAACTCTGCACTAGTGCGAGCCGCAAATGCCACTTCCAGCTTAGCTGTGCAGAAGAAGAACAACAAGAAGAAGAAATATCTCGAAATATGTCCGTCAGGCCCCTTCCCTTGAAATATATCTGCAAATATCTCGGAAACGAAGCGAGCTATGGCAAAATGTTAAGAAACCGTTTTTGTAGAGAATTAAGTTTCCTACTTTTTATGTTCTATGATATTTTTTGATCGGACGCGTAGTTCTCGAGATATATCAAGATATTTAAAAGTTCCGAAGCCGCACCAACATAATAGAGATACAGAAACACCGTGGCCCCTTTCGTTGAGATAACTCTGCACTAGTGCGAGCCGCAAATGCCACTTCCAGCTTAACTGTGCAGAAGAAGAACAACAAGAAGAAGAAATATCTCGAAATATGTCCGTCAGGCCCCTTCCCTTGAGATAAATCTGCAAATATCTCGGAAACGAAGCGAGCTATGGCAAAATGTTAAGAGACCTTTTTTGTAGAGAATTAAGTTTCCTACTTTTTATGTTCTATGATATTTTTTGATCAGATGCGTAGTTCTCGAGATATATCAAGATATTTAAAAGTTCCGAAGCCGCACCAACATAATAGCGATACAGAAACACCGTGGCCCCTTTCTTTGAGATAACTCTGCACTATTGCGAGCTGCAAATGCCACTTCCAGCTTAGCTGTGCAGAGGAAGAACAACAAGAAGAAGAAATATCTCGAAATATGTCCGTCAGGCCAGTTCCTTTGAGTTGAATCTGCAAATATCTCGGAAACGAAGCGAGCTATGGCAAAATGTTAAGAGACGTTTTTTGTAGAGAATTATGTTTCCTACAATTTATGTTCTATGATATTTTTTGATCAGAAGCGTAGTTCTCGAGATATATCAAGATATTTAAAAGTTCCGAAGCCGCACCAACGTAATAGAGATACAGAAACACCGTGGCCCCTTTCTTTGAGATAACTCTGCACTATTGCGAGCTGGAAATGCCACTTCCAGTTTAGCTGTGCAGAAGAAGAACAACAAGAAGAAGAAATATCTCGGAATATGTTCGTTAGGCCCCTTCCCTTGAGATAAATCTGCAAATATCTCGGAAACGAAGCCAGCTATGGCAAAATGTTAAGAGACCTTTTTTGTAGAGAATTAAGTTTCCTACTTTTTATGTTCTATGATATTTTTTGATCAGATGCGTAGTTCTCGAGATATATGAAGATATTTAAAAGTTCCGGAGCCGCACCAACATAATAGAGATACAGAAACACCGTGGCCCCTTTCTTTCAGGTAACTCTGCACTATTGCGAGCTGCAAATGCCACTTCCAGCTTAGCTGTGCAGAAGAAGAACAACAAGAAGAAGAAATATCTCGAAATATGTCCGTCAGGCCCCTTCCCTTGAGATATATCTGCAAATATCTCGGAAACGAAGCGAGCTATGGCAAAATCTTAAGAGGCCTTTTTTGTAGAGAATTATGTTTCCTACAATTTAGGTTCTATGATATTTTTTGATCAGAAGCGTAGTTTTCGAGATATATCGAGATATTTAAAAGTTCCGAAGCCGCACCAACATAATAGAGATACAGAAACACCATGGCCCCTTTCTTTGAGATAACTCTGCACTATTGCGAGCTGCAAATGCCACTTCCAGCTTAGCTATGCAGAGGAAGAACAACAAGAAGAAGAAATATCTCGAAATATGTCCGTCAGGCCAGTTCCTTTGAGCTGAATCTGCAAATATCTCGGAAACGAAGCGAGCTATGGCAAAATGTTAAGAGACGTTTTTTGTAGAGAATTATGTTTCCTACAATTTATGTTCTATGATATTTTTTGATCAGAAGCGTAGTTTTCGAGATATATCGAGATATTTAAAAGTTCCGAAGCCGCACCAACATAATAGAGATACAGAAACACCGTGGCCCCTTTCTTTGAGATAACTCTGCACTAGTGCGAGCCGCAAATGCCACTTCCAGCTTAGCTGTGCAGAAGAAGAACAACAAGAAGAAGAAATATCTCGAAATATGTCCGTCAGGCCCCTTCCCTTGAAATATATCTGCAAATATCTCGGAAACGAAGCGAGCTATGGCAAAATGTTAAGAAACCGTTTTTGTAGAGAATTAAGTTTCCTACTTTTTATGTTCTATGATATTTTTTGATCGGACGCGTAGTTCTCGAGATATATCAAGATATTTAAAAGTTCCGAAGCCGCACCAACATAATAGAGATACAGAAACACCGTGGCCCCTTTCGTTGAGATAACTCTGCACTAGTGCGAGCCGCAAATGCCACTTCCAGCTTAACTGTGCAGAAGAAGAACAACAAGAAGAAGAAATATCTCGAAATATGTCCGTCAGGCCCCTTCCCTTGAGATAAATCTGCAAATATCTCGGAAACGAAGCGAGCTATGGCAAAATGTTAAGAGACCTTTTTTGTAGAGAATTAAGTTTCCTACTTTTTATGTTCTATGATATTTTTTGATCAGATGCGTAGTTCTCGAGATATATCAAGATATTTAAAAGTTCCGAAGCCGCACCAACATAATAGCGATACAGAAACACCGTGGCCCCTTTCTTTGAGATAACTCTGCACTATTGCGAGCTGCAAATGCCAGTTCCAGCTTAGCTGTGCAGAGGAAGAACAACAAGAAGAAGAAATATCCCGAAATATGTCCGTCAGGCCAGTTCCTTTGAGTTGAATCTGCAAATATCTCGGAAACGAAGCGAGCTATGACAAAATGTTAAGAGACGTTTTTTGTAGAGAATTATGTTTCCTACAATTTATGTTCTATGATATTTTTTGATCAGAAGCGTAGTTCTCGAGATATATCAAGATATTTAAAAGTTCCGAAGCCGCACCAACATAATAGAGATGCAGAAACACCGTGGCCCCTTTCTTTGAGATAACTCTGCACTATTGCGAGCTGGAAATGCCACTTCCAGCTTAGCTGTGCAGAAGAAGAACAACAAGAAGAAGAAATATCTCGAAATATGTCCGTCAGGCCCCTTCCCTTGAGATAAATCTGCAAATATCTCGGAAACGAAGAGAGCTATGGCAAAATGTTAAGAGACCTTTTTGGTAGAGAATTAAGTTTCCTACTTTTCATGTTCTATGATATTTTTTGATCAGATGCGTAGTTCTCGAGATATATCAAGATATTTAAAAGTTCCGAAGCCGCACCAACATAATAGAGATACAGAAACACCGTGGCCCCTTTCTTTGAGATAACTCTGCACTAGTGCGAGCCGCAAATGCCACTTCCAGCTTAGCTGTGCAGAAGAAGAACAACAAGAAGAAGAAATATCTCGAAATATGTCCGTCAGGCCCCTTCCCTTGAGATAAATATGCAAATATCTCGGAAACGAAGCGAACTATGGCAAAATGTTAAGAGACGTTTTTTGTAGAGAATTATGTTTCCTACAATTTATGTTCTATGATATTTCTTGATCAGAAGCGTAGTTTTCGAGATATATCGAGATACTTAAAAGTTCCGAAGCCGCACCAACATAATAGAGATACAGAAACACCGTGGCCCCTTTCTTTGAGATAACTGTGCACTAGTGCGAGCCGCAAATGCCACTTCCAGCTTAGCTGTGCAGAAGAAGAACAACAAGAAGAAGAAATATCTCGAAATATGTCCGTCAGGCCCCTTCCCTTGAGATATATCTGCAAATATCTCGGAAACGAAGCGAGCTATGGCAAAATGTTAAGAGACCTTTTTTGTAGAGAATTATGTTTCTTACTTTTTATGTTCTATGATATTTTTTGATCAGACGCGTAGTTCTCGAGATATATCAAGATATTTAAAAGTTCCAAAGCCGCACCAACATAATAGAGATACAGAAACACCGTGGCCCCTTTCTTTGAGATATCTCTGCACTATTGCGAGCTGCAAATGCCACTTCCAGCTTAGCTGTGCAGAAGAAGAACAACAAGAAGAAGAAATATCTCGAAATATGTCCGTCAGGCCACTTCCCTTGAGATAAATCTGCAAATATCTCGGAAACGAAGCGAGCTATGGCAAAATGTTAAGAGACCTTTTTTGTAGAGAATTAAGTTTCCTACTTTTTATGTTCGATGATATTTTTTGATCAGATGCGTAGTTCTCGAGATATATCAAGATATTTAAAAGTTCCGAAGCTGCACCAACATAATAGAGGTACAGAAACACCGTGGCCTCTTTCTTTGAGATAACTCTGCACTATTGCGAGCTGCAAATGCCACTTCGAGCTTAGCTGTGCAGAAGAAGAACAACAAGAAGAAGAAATATCTCGAAATATGTCCGTCAGACCCCTTCCCTTAAGATGAATCTGCAAATATCGCGGAAACGAAGCGAGCTATGGCAAAATGTTAAGAGACCTTTTTTGTAGAGAATAATGTTTCCTACAATTTACGTTCTATGATATTTTTTGATCAGAAGCGTAGTTTTCGAGATATATCGAGATATTTAAAAGTTCCGAAGACGCACCAACATAATAGAGATACAGAAACACCGTGGCCCCTTTCTTTGAGATAACTGTGCACTAGTGCGAGCCGCAAATGCCACTTCCAGCTTAGCTGTGCAGAAGAAGAACAACAAGAAGAAGAAATATCTCGAAATATGTCCGTCAGGCCCCTTCCCTTGAGATAAATCTGCAAATATCTCGGAAACGAAGCGAGCTATGGCAAAATGTTAAGAGACCTTTTTTGTAGAGAATTATGTTTCTTACTTTTTATGTTCTATGATATTTTTTGATCAGACGCGTAGTTCTCGAGATATATCAAGATATTTAAAAGTTCCGAAGCCGCACCAACATAATAGAGATACAGAAACACCGTGGCCCCTTTCTTTGAGATAACTCTGCACTAGTGCGAGCCGCAAATGCCACTTCCAGCTTAGCTGTGCAGAAGAAGAACAACAAGAAGAAGAAATATCTCGAAATATGTCCGTCAGGCCCCTTCCCTTGAGATAAATATGCAAATATCTCGGAAACGAAGCGAGCTATGGCAAAATGTTAAGAGACCTTTTTTGTAGAGAATTAAGTTTCCTACTTTTTATGTTCGATGATATTTTTTGATCAGATGCGTAGTTCTCGAGATATATCAAGATATTTAAAAGTTCCGAAGCTGCACCAACATAATAGAGGTACAGAAACACCGTGGCCCCTTTCTTCGAGATAACTGTGCACTAGTGCGAGCCGCAAATGCCACTTCCAGCTTAGCTGTGCAGAAGAAGAACAACAAGAAGAAGAAATATCTCGAAATATGCCCGTCAGGCCCCTTCCCTTGAAATATATCTGCAAATATCTCGGAAACGAAGCGAGCTATGGCAAAATGTTAAGAGACCGTTTTTGTAGAGAATTAAGTTTCCTACTTTTTATGTTCTATGATATTTTTTGATCAGACGCGTAGTTCTCGAGATATATCAAGATATTTAAAAGTTCCGAAGCCGCACCAACATAATAGAGATACAGAAACACCGTGGCCCCTTTCGTTGAGATAACTCTGAACTATTGCGAGCTGCAAATGCCACTTCCAGCTTAGCTGTGCAGAAGAAGAACAACAAGAAGAAGAAATATCTCGAAATATGTCCGCCAGGCCCCTTCCCTTGAGATAAATCTGCAAATATCTCGGAAACGAAGAGAGCTATGGCAAAATGTTAAGAGACCTGTTTTGTAGAGAATTAAGTTTCCTACTTTTCATGTTCTATGATATTTTTTGATCAGATGCGTAGTTCTCGAGATATATCAAGATATTTAAAAGTTCCGAAGCCGCACCAACATAATAGAGATACAGAAACACCGTGGCCCCTTTCTTTGAGATAACTCTGCACTGTTGCGAGCTGTAAATGCCACTTCCAGCTTAGCTGTGCAGAAGAAGAACAACAAGAAGAAGAAATATCTCGAAATATGTCCGTCAGGCCCCTTCCCTTGAGATATATCTGCAAATATCTCGGAAACGAAGCGAGCTATGGCAAAATGTTAAGAGACCTTTTTTGTAGAGAATTATGCTTCCTACAATTTATGTTCTATGATATTTTTTGATCAGAAGCGTAGTTTTCGAGATATATCGAGATATTTAAAAGTTCCGAAGCCGCACCAACATAATAGAGATACAGAAACACCGTGGCCCCTTTCGTTGAGATAACTCTGCACTAGTGCGAGGGGCAAATGCCACTTCCAGCTTAGCTGTGCAGAAGAAGAACAACAAGAAGAAGAAATATCTCGAAATATGTCCGTCAGGCCCCTTCCCTTGAGATAAATCTGCAAATATCTCGGAAACGAAGCGAGCTATGGCAAAATGTTAAGAGACCTTTTTTGTAGAGAATTATGTTTCCTACTTTTTATGTTCTATGATATTTTTTGATCAGATGCGTAGTTCTCGAGATATATAAAGATATTTAAAAGTTCCGAAGCCGCACCAACATAATAGAGATACAGAAACACCGTGGCCCCTTTCTTTGAGATAACTCTGCACTATGGCGAGCTGCAAATGCCACTTCCAGCTTAGCTGTGCAGAGGAAGAACAACAAGAAGAAGAAATATCTCGAAATATGTCCGTCAAGCCAGTTCCTTTGAGCTGAATCTGCAAATATCTCGGAAACGAAGCGAGCTATGGCAAAATGTTAAGAGACCTTTTTTGTAGAGAATTAAGTTTCCTACTTTTTATGTTCTATGATATTTTTTGATCAGATGCGTAGTTCTCGAGATATATCAAGATATTTAAAAGTTCCGAAGCCGCACCAACATAATAGAGATACAGAAACACCGTGGCCCCTTTCTTTGAGATAACTCTGCACTGTTGCGAGCTGTAAATGCCACTTCCAGCTTAGCTGTGCAGAAGAAGAACAACAAGAAGAAGAAATATCTCGAAATATGTCCGTCAGGCCCCTTCCCTTGAGATATATCTGCAAATATCTCGGAAACGAAGCGAGCTATGGCAAAATGTTAAGAGACCTTTTTTGTAGAGAATTATGCTTCCTACAATTTATGTTCTATGATATTTTTTGATCAGAAGCGTAGTTTTCGAGATATATCGAGATATTTAAAAGTTCCGAAGCCGCACCAACATAATAGAGATACAGAAACACCGTGGCCCCTTTCGTTGAGATAACTCTGCACTAGTGCGAGGGGCAAATGCCACTTCCAGCTTAGCTGTGCAGAAGAAGAACAACAAGAAGAAGAAATATCTCGAAATATGTCCGTCAGGCCCCTTCCCTTGAGATAAATCTGCAAATATCTCGGAAACGAAGCGAGCTATGGCAAAATGTTAAGAGACCTTTTTTGTAGAGAATTATGTTTCCTACTTTTTATGTTCTATGATATTTTTTGATCAGATGCGTAGTTCTCGAGATATATCAAGATATTTAAAAGTTCCGAAGCCGCACCAACATAATAGAGATACAGAAACACCGTGGCCCCTTTCTTTGAGATAACTCTGCACTATGGCGAGCTGCAAATGCCACTTCCAGCTTAGCTGTGCAGAGGAAGAACAACAAGAAGAAGAAATATCTCGAAATATGTCCGTCAAGCCAGTTCCTTTGAGCTGAATCTGCAAATATCTCGGAAACGAAGCGAGCTATGGCAAAATGTTAAGAGACCTTTTTTGTAGAGAATTAAGTTTCCTACTTTTTATGTTCTATGATATTTTTTGATCAGATGCGTAGTTCTCGAGATATATCAAGATATTTAAAAGTTCCGAAGCCGCACCAACATAATAGAGATACAGAAACACCGTGCCCCTTTCTTTGAGATAACTCTGCACTATTGCGAGCTGCAAATGCCACTTCCAGCTTAGCTGTGCAGAGGAAGAACAACAAGAAGAAGAAATATCTCGAAATATGTCCGTCAGGCCAGTTCCTTTGAGCTGAATCTGCAAATATCTCGGAAACGAAGCGAGCTATGGCAAAATGTTAAGAGACGTTTTTTGTAGAGAATTATGTTTCCTACAATTTATGTTCTATCATATTTTTTGATCAGAAGCGTAGTTTTCGAGATATATCGAGATATTTAAAAGTTCCGAAGCCGCACCAACATAATAGAGATACAGAAACACCGTGGCCCCTTTCTTTGAGATAACTCTGCACTAGTGCGAGCCGCAAATGCCACTTCCAGCTTAGCTGTGCAGAAGAAGAACAACAAGAAGAAGAAATATCTCGAAATATGTCCGTCAGGCCCCTTCCCTTGAGATAAATCTGCAAATATCTCGGAAACGAAGCAAGCTATGGCAAAATGTTAAGAGACCTTTTTTGTAGAGAATTATGTTTTCTACAATTTATGTTCTATGATATTTTTTGATCAGAAGCGTAGTTTTCGAGATATATCGAGATATTTAAAAGTTCCGAAGCCGCACCAACATAATAGAGATACAGAAACACCGTGGCCCCTTTCTTTGAGATAACTCTGCACTAGTGCGAGCTGCAGATGCCACTTCCAGCTTAGCTGTGCAGAAGAAGAACAACAAGAAGAAGAAATATCTCGAAATATGTCCGTCAGGCCCCTTCCCTTGAGATAAATCTGCAAATATCTCGGAAACGAAGCGAGCTATGGCAAAATGTTAAGAGACCTTTTTTGTAGAGAATTAAGTTTCCTACTTTTTATGTTCTATGATATTTTTTGATCAGATGCGTAGTTCTCGAGATATATCAAGATATTTAAAAGTTCCGAAGCCGCACCAACATAATAGAGATACAGAAACACCGTGGCCCCTTTCTTTGAGATAACTCTGCACTAGTGCGAGCCGCAAATGCCACTTCCAGCTTAGCTGTGCAGAAGAAGAACAACAAGAAGAGGAAATATCTCGAAATATGTCCGTCAGGCCCCTTCCCTTGAGATAAATCTGCAAATATCTCGGAAACGAAGCGAGCTATGGCAAAATGTTAAGAGACCTTTTTTGTAGAGAATTAAGTTTCCTACTTTTTATGTTCTATGATATTTTTTGATCAGATGCGTAGTTCTCGAGATATATCAAGATATTTAAAAGTTCCGAAGCCGCACCAACATAATAGGGATACAGAAACACCGTGGCCCCTTTCTTTGAGATAACTCTGCACTAGTGCGAGCCGCAAATGCCACTTCCAGCTTAGCTGTGCAGAAGAAGAACAACAAGAAGAAGAAATATCTCGAAATATGTCCGTCAGGCCCCTTCCCTTGAGATAAATCTGCAAATATCTCGGAAACGAAGCGAGCTATGGCAAAATGTTAAGAGACCTTTTTTGTAGAGAATTATGTTTTCTACAATTTACGTTCTATGATATTTTTTGATCAGAAGCGTAGTTTTCGAGATATATCGAGATATTTAAAAGTTCCGAAGCCGCACCAACATAATAGAGATACAGAAACACCGTGGCCCCTTTCTTTGAGATAACTCTGCACTAGTGCGAGCTGCAAATGCCACTTCCAGCTTAGCTGTGCAGAAGAAGAACAACAAGAAGAAGAAATATCTCGAAATATGTCCGTCACGCCCCTTCCCTTGAGATAAATCTGCAAATATCTCGGAAACGAAACGAGCTATGGCAAAATGTTTAGAGACCTTTCTTGTAGAGAATTAAGTTTCCTACTTTTTATGTAGTATGATATTTTTTGATCAGATGCGTAGTTCTCGAGATATATCAAGATATTTAAAAGTTCCGAAGCCGCACCAACATAATAGAGATACAGAAACACCGTGGCCCCTTTCTTTGAGATAACTCTGCACTATTGCGCGCTGCAAATGCCACTTCCAGCTTAGCTGTGCAGAAGAAGAACAACAAAAAGAAGAAATATCTCGAAATATGTCCGTCAGGCCCCTTCCCTTGAGATAAATCTGCAAATATCTCGGAAACGAAGCGAGCTATGGCAAAATGTTAAGAGACCTTTTTTGTAGAGAATTAAGTTTCCTACTTTTTATGTTCTATGATATTTTTCGATCAGAGGCGTAGTTCTCGAGATATATCAAGATATTTAAAAGTTCCGAAGCCGCACCAACATAATAGAGATACAGAAACACCATGGCCCCTTTCTTTGAGATAACTCTGCACGATTGCGAGCTGGAAATGCCACTTCCAGTTTAGCTGTGCAGAAGAAGAACAACAAGAAGAAGAAATATCTCGAAATATGTCCATCAGGACCCTTCCCTTGAGATAAATCTGCAAATTTCTCGGAAACGAAGCGAGCTATGGCAAAATGTTAAGAGACCTTTTTTGTAAAGAATTATGTTTCCTACAATTTATGTTCTATGATATTTTTTGATCAGAAGCGTAGTTTTCGAGATATATCGAGATATTTAAAAGTTCCGAAGCCGCACCAACATAATAGAGATACAGAAACACCGTGGCCCCTTTCTTTGGGATAACTCTGCACTATTGCGAGCTGCAAATGCCACTTCCAGCTTAGCTGTGCAGAAGAAGAACAACAAGAAGAAGAAATATCTCGAAATATGTCCGTCAGGCCACTTCCCTTGAGATAAATCTGCAAATATCTCGGAAACGAAGCGAGCTATGGCAAAATGTTGAGAGACCTTTTTTGTAGAGAATTAAGTTTCCTACTTTTTATGTGCTATGATATTTTTTGATCAGATGCGTAGTTCTCGAGATATATCAAGATATTTAAAAGTTCCGAAGCCGCACCAACATAATAGAGATACAGAAACACCGTGGCCCCTTTCTTTGAGATAACTCTGCACTATTGCGAGCTGGAAATGCCACTTCCAGTTTAGCTGTGCAGAAGAAGAACAACAAGAAGAAGAAATATCTCGAAATATGTCCGTTAGGCCCCTTCCCTTGAGATAAATCTGCAAATATCTCGGAAACGAAGCGAGCTATGGCGAAATGTTAAGAGACCTTTTTTGTAGAGAATTAAGTTTCCTACTTTTTATCTTCTATGATATTTTTTGATCAGATGCGTAGTTCTCGAAATATATCAAGATATTTAAAAGTTCCGAAGCCGCACCAACATAATAGAGATACAGAAACACCGTGGCCCCTCTCTTTGAGATGACTCTGCACTATTGCGAGCTGCAAATGCCACTTCCAGCTTAGCTGTGCAGAGGAAGAACAACAAGAAGAAGAAATATCTCGAAATATGTCCGTCAGGCCAGTTCCTTTGAGCTGAATCTGCAAATATCTCGGAAACGAAGCGAGCTATGGCAAAATGTTAAGAGACGTTTTTTGTAGAGAATTATGTTTCCTACAATTTATGTTCTATGATATTTTTTGATCAGAAGCGTAGTTTTCGAGATATATCGAGATATTTAAAAGTTCCGAAGCCGCACCAACATAATAGGGATACAGAAACACCGTGGCCCCTTTCTTTGTGATAACTCTGCACTAGTGCGAGCCGCAAATGCCACTTCCAGCTTAGCTGTGCAGAAGAAGAACAACAAGAAGAAGAAATATCTCGAAATATGTCCGTCAGGCCCCTTCCCTTGAGATAAATCTGCAAATATCTCGGAAACGAAGCGAGCTATGGCAAAATGTTAAGAGACCTTTTTTGTAGAGAATTATGTTTTCTACAATTTATGTTCTATGATATTTTTTGATCAGAAGCGTAGTTTTCGAGATATATCGAGATATTTAAAAGTTCCGAAGCCGCACCAACATAATAGAGATACAGAAACACCGTGGCCCCTTTCTTTGAGATAACTCTGCACTAGTGCGAGCTGCAAATGCCACTTCCAGCTTAGCTGTGCAGAAGAAGAACAACAAGAAGAAGAAATATCTCGAAATATGTCCGTCACGCCCCTTCCCTTGAGATAAATCTGCAAATATCTCGGAAACGAAACGAGCTATGGCAAAATGTTTAGAGACCTTTCTTGTAGAGAATTAAGTTTCCTACTTTTTATGTAGTATGATATTTTTTGATCAGATGCGTAGTTCTCGAGATATATCAAGATATTTAAAAGTTCCGAAGCCGCACCAACATAATAGAGATACAGAAACACCGTGGCCCCTTTCTTTGAGATAACTCTGCACTATTGCGCGCTGCAAATGCCACTTCCAGTTTAGCTGTGCAGAAGAAGAACAACAAGAAGAAGAAATATCTCGAAATATGTCCATCAGGACCCTTCCCTTGAGATAAATCTGCAAATTTCTCGGAAACGAAGCGAGCTATGGCAAAATGTTAAGAGACCTTTTTTGTAAAGAATTATGTTTCCTACAATTTATGTTCTATGATATTTTTTGATCAGAAGCGTAGTTTTCGAGATATATCGAGATATTTAAAAGTTCCGAAGCCGCACCAACATAATAGAGATACAGAAACACCGTGGCCCCTTTCTTTGGGATAACTCTGCACTATTGCGAGCTGCAAATGCCACTTCCAGCTTA
The DNA here is from genome assembly GCF_051020975.1 of Osmia lignaria lignaria. Taxonomy (NCBI): domain Eukaryota; kingdom Metazoa; phylum Arthropoda; class Insecta; order Hymenoptera; family Megachilidae; genus Osmia; species Osmia lignaria. Next base: position 11,491,983 of record NW_027478160.1, read on the forward strand.
GCTGTGCAGAAGAAGAACAACAAGAAGAAGAAATATCTCGAAATATGTCCGTCAGGCCACTTCCCTTGAGATAAATCTGCAAATATCTCGGAAACGAAGCGAGCTATGGCAAAATGTTGAGAGACCTTTTTTGTAGAGAATTAAGTTTCCTACTTTTTATGTGCTATGATATTTTTTGATCAGATGCGTAGTTCTCGAGATATATCAAGATATTTAAAAGTTCCGAAGCCGCACCAACATAATAGAGATACAGAAACACCGTGGCCCCTTTCTTTGAGATAACTCTGCACTATTGCGAGCTGGAAATGCCACTTCCAGTTTAGCTGTGCAGAAGAAGAACAACAAGAAGAAGAAATATCTCGAAATATGTCCGTTAGGCCCCTTCCCTTGAGATAAATCTGCAAATATCTCGGAAACGAAGCGAGCTATGGCAAAATGTTAAGAGACCTTTTTTGTAGAGAATTAAGTTTCCTACTTTTTATGTTCTATGATATTTTTTGATCAGAAGCGTAGTTTTCGAGATATATCGAGATATTTAAAAGTTCCGAAGCCGCACCAACATAATAGAGATACAGAAACACCGTGGCCCCTTTCTTTGAGATAACTCTGCACTAGTGCGAGCCGCAAATGCCACTTCCAGCTTAGCTGTGCAGAAGAAGAACAACAAGAAGAAGAAATATCTCGAAATATGTCCGTCAGGCCCCTTCCCTTGAGATAAATATGCAAATATCTCGGAAACGAAGCGAGCTATGGCAAAATGTTAAGAGACCTTTTTTGTAGAGAATTAAGTTTGCTACCTTTTATGTTCTATGATATTTTTTGATCAGATGCGTAGTTCTCGAGATATATCAAGATATTTAAAAGTTCCGAAGCCGCACCAACATAATAGAGATACAGAAACACCGTGGCCCCTTTCTTTGAGATAACTCTGCACTATTGCGAGCTGCAAATGCCACTTCCAGCTTAGCTGTGCAGAGGAAGAACAACAAGAAGAAGAAATATCTCGAAATATGTCCGTCAGGCCCCTTCCCTTGAGATATATCTGCAAATATCTCGGAAACGAAGCGAGCTATGGCAAAATGTTAAGAGACCTTTTTTGTAGAGAATTATGTTTCCTACAATTTATGTTCTATGATATTTTTTGATCAGAAGCGTAGTTTTCGAGATATATCGAGATATTTAAAAGTTCCGAAGCCGCACCAACATAATAGAGATACAGAAACACCGTGGCCCCTTTCTTTGAGATAACTCTGCACTAGTGCGAGCCGCAAATGCCACTTCCAGCTTAGCTGTGCAGAAGAAGAACAACAAGAAGAAGAAATATCTCGAAATATGTCCGTCAGGCCCCTTCCCTTGAGATAAATATGCAAATATCTCGGAAACGAAGCGAGCTATGGCAAAATGTTAAGAGACCTTTTTTGTAGAGAATTAAGTTTCCTACTTTTTATGTTCTATGATATTTTTTGATCAGAAGCGTAGTTTTCGAGATATATCGAGATATTTAAAAGTTCCGAAGCCGCACCAACATAATAGAGATACAGAAACACCGTGGCCCCTTTCTTTGAGATAACTCTGCACTAGTGCGAGCCGCAAATGCCACTTCCAGCTTAGCTGTGCAGAAGAAGAACAACAAGAAGAAGAAATACCTCGAAACATGTCCGTCAGGACCCTTCCCTTGAGATAAATATGCAAATATCTCGGAAACGAAGCGAGCTATGGCAAAATGTTAAGAGACCTTTTTTGTAGAGAATTAAGTTTCCTACTTTTTATGTTGTATGATATTTTTTGATCAGATGCGTAGTTCTCGAGATATATCAAGATATTTAAAAGTTCCGAAGCCGCACCAACATAATAGAGATACAGAAACACCGTGGCCCCTTTCTGTGAGATAACTCTGCAATATTGCGAGCTGCAAATGCCACTTCCAGCTTAGCTGTGCAGAGGAAGAACAACAAGAAGAAGAAATATCTCGAAATATGTCCGTCAGGCCAGTTCCTTTGAGCTGAATCTGCAAATATCTCGGAAACGAAGCGAGCTATGGCAAAATGTTAAGAGACCTTTTTTGTAGAGAATTAAGTTTCCTACTTTTTATGTTCGATGATATTTTTTGATCAGATGCGTAGTTCTCGAGACATATCAAGATATTTAAAAGTTCCGAAGCTGCACCAACATAATAGAGGTACAGAAACACCGTGGCCTCTTTCTTTGAGATAACTCTGCACTATTGCGAGCTGCAAATGCCACTTCGAGCTTAGCTGTGCAGAAGAAGAACAACAAGAAGAAGAAATATCTCGAAATATGTCCGTCAGACCCCTTCCCTTGAGATGAATCTGCAAATATCTCGGAAACGAAGCGAGCTATGGCAAAATGTTAAGAGACCTTTTTTGTAGAGAATTATGTTTCCTACAATTTATGTTCTATGATATTTTTTGATCAGAAGCGTAGTTTTCGAGATATATCGAGATATTTAAAAGTTCCGAAGCCGCACCAACATAATAGAGATACAGAAACACCGTGGCCCCTTTCTTTGAGATAACTCTGCACTAGTGCGAGCCGCAAATGCCACTTCCAGCTTAGCTGTGCAGAAGAAGAACAACAAGAAGAAGAAATATCTCGAAATATGTCCGTCAGGCCCCTTCCCTTGAGATAAATATGCAAATATCTCGGAAACGAAGCGAGCTATGGCATAATGTTAAGAGACCTTTTTTGTAGAGAATTAAGTTTCCTACTTTTTATGTTCTATGATATTTTTTGATCAGATGCTTAGTTCTCGAGATATATCAAGATATTTAAAAGTTCCGAATCCGCACCAACATAATAGAGATACAGAAACACCGTGGCCCCTTTCTGTGAGATAACTCTGCAATATTGCGAGCTGCAAATGCCACTTCCAGCTTAGCTGTGCAGAGGAAGAACAACAAGAAGAAGAAATATCTCGAAATATGTCCGTCAGGCCAGTTCCTTTGAGCTGAATCTGCAAATATCTCGGAAACGAAGCGAGCTATGGCAAAATGTTAAGAGACCTTTTTTGTAGAGAATTAAGTTTCCTACCTTTTATGTTCTATGATATTTTTTGATCAGATGCGTAGTTCTCGAGATATATCAAGATATTTAAAAGTTCCGAAGCCGCACCAACATAATAGAGATACAGAAACACCGTGGCCCCTTTCTTTGAGATAACTCTGCACTAGTGCGAGCCGCAAATGCCACTTCCAGCTTAGCTGTGCAGAAGAAGAACAACAAGAAGAAGAAATATCTCGAAATATGTCCGTCAGGCCCCTTCCCTTGACATAAATCTGCAAATATCTCGGAAACGAAGCGAGCTATGGCAAAATGTTAAGAGACCTTATTTGTAGAGAATTAAGTTTCCTACTTTTTACGTTCTATGATATTTTTTGATCAGATGCGTAGTTCTCGAGATATATCAAGATATTTAAAAGTTCCGAAACCGCACCAACATAATAGAGATACAGAAACACCGTGGCCCCTTTCTTTGAGATATCTCTGCACTATTGCGAGCTGCAAATGCCACTTCCAGCTTAGCTGTGCAGAAGAAGAACAACAAGAAGAAGAAATATCTCGAAATATGTCCGTCAGGCCCCTTCCCTTGACATAAATCTGCAAATATCTCGGAAACGAAGCGAGCTATGGCAAAATGTTAAGAGACCTTATTTGTAGAGAATTAAGTTTCCTACTTTTCACGTTCTATGATATTTTTTGATCAGATGCGTAGTTCTCGAGATATATCAAGATATTTAAAAGTTCCGAAGCCGCACCAACATAATAGAGATACAGAAACACCGTGGCCCCTTTCTTTGAGATAACTCTGCACTATTGCGAGCTGTAAATGCCACTTCCAGCTTAGCGGTGCAGAAGAAGAACAACAAGAAGAAGAAATATCTCGAAATATGTCCGTCAGGCCCCTCCCCTTGAGATATATCTGCAAATATCTCGGAAACGAAGCGAGCTATGGCAAAATGTTAAGAGACCTTTTTTGTAGAGAATTATGTTTCCTACAATTTATGTTCTATGATATTTTTTGATCAGAAGCGTAGTTTTCGAGATATATCGAGATATTTAAAAGTTCCGAAGCCGCACCAACATAATAGAGATACAGAAACACCGTGGCCCCTTTCTTTGAGATAACTCTGCACTAGTGCGAGCCGCAAATGCCACTTCCAGCTTAGCTGTGCAGAAGAAGAACAACAAGAAGAAGAAATATCTCGAAATATGTCCGTCAGGCCCCTTCCCTTGAGATAAATATGCAAATATCTCGGAAACGAAGCGAGCTGTGGCAAAATGTTAAGAGACCGTTGTGGTAGAGAATTAAGTTTCCTACTTTTTATGTTCTATGATATTTTTTGATCAGACGCGTAGTTCTCGAGATATATCAAGATATTTAAAAGTTCCGAAGCCGCACCAACATAATAGAGATACAGAAACACCGCGGCCCCTTTCTTTGAGATAACTCTGCACTATTGCGAGCTGCAAATGCCACTTCCAGCTTAGCTGTGCAGAAGAAGAACAACAAGAAGAAGAAATATCTCGAAATATGTCCGTCAGGCCCCTTCCCTTGAGATAAATCTGCAAATATCTCGGAAACGAAGAGAGCTATGGCAAAATGTTGAGAGACCTTTTTTGTAGAGAATTATGTTTCCTACAATTTATGTTCTATGATATTTTTTGATCAGAAGCGTAGTTTTCGAGATATATCGAGATATTTAAAAGTTCCGAAGCCGCACCAACATAATAGAGATACAGAAACACCGTGGCCCCTTTCTTTGAGATAACTCTGCACTAGTGCGAGCCGCAAATGCCACTTCCAGCTTAGCTGTGCAGAAGAAGAACAACAAGAAGAAGAAGTATCTCGAAATATGTCCGTCAGGCCCCTTCCCTTGAGATAAATATGCAAATATCTCGGAAACGAAGCGAGCTATGGCAAAATGTTAAGAGACCTTTTTTGTAGAGAATTAAGTTTCCTACTTTTTATGTTCTATGATATTTTTTGATCAGATGCTTAGTTTTCGAGATATATCAAGATATTTAAAAGTTCCGAAGCCGCACCAACATAATAGAGATACAGAAACACCGTGGCCCCTTTCTGTGAGATAACTCTGCAATATCGCGAGTTGCAAATGCCACTTCCAGCTTAGCTGTGCAGAGGCAGAACAACAAGAGGAAGAAATATCTCGAAATATGTCCGTCAGGCCCCTTCCCTTGAGATATATCTGCAAATATCTCGGAAACGAAGCGAGCTATGGCAAAATGTTAAGAGACCTTTTTTGTAGAGAATTATGTTTCCTACAATTTATGTTCTATGATATTTTTTGATCAGAAGCGTAGTTTTCGAGATATATCGAGATATTTAAAAGTTCCGAAGCCGCACCAACATAATAGAGATACAGAAACACCGTGGCCCCTTTCTTTGAGATAACTCTGCACTAGTGCGAGCCGCAAATGCCACTTCCAGCTTAGCTGTGCTGAAGAAGAACAACAAGAAGAAGAAATATCTCGAAATATGTCCGTCAGGCCCCTTCCCTTGAGATAAATATGCAAATATCTCGGAAACGGAGCGAGCGATGGCAAAATGTTAAGAGACCTTTTTTGTAGAGAATTAAGTTTCCTACTTTTTATGTTCTATGATATTTTTTGATCAGATGCGTAGTTCTCGAGATATATCAAGATATTTAAAAGTTCCGAAGCCGCACCAACATAATAGAGATACAGAAACACCGTGGCCCCTTTCTTTGAGATATCTCTGCACTATTGCGAGCTGCAAATGCCACTTCCAGCTTAGCTGTGCAGAAGAAGAACAACAAGAAGAAGAAATATCTCGAAATATGTCCGTCAGGCCCCTTCCCTTGAGATAAATCTGCAAATATCTCGGAAACGAAGAGAGCTATGGCAAAATATTAAGAGACCTTTTTTGTAGAGAATTAAGATTCCTACTTTTTATGTTCTATGATATTTTTTGATCAGATGCTTAGTTCTCGAGATATATCAAGATATTTAAAAGTTCCGAAGCCGCACCAACATAATAGAGATACAGAAACACCGTGGCCCCTTTCTGTGAGATAACTCTGCAATATCGCGAGCTGCAAATGCCACTTCCAGCTTAGCTGTGCAGAGGCAGAACAACAAGAAGAAGAAATATCTCGAAATATGTCCGTCAGGCCAGTTCCTTTGAGCTGAATCTGCAAATATCTCGGAAACGAAGCGAGCTATGGCAAAATGTTAAGAGACCTTTTTTGTAGAGAATTAAGTTTCCTACTTTTTATGTTCTATGATATTTTTTGATCAGATGCGTAGTTCTCGAGATATATCAAGATATTTAAAAGTTCCGAAGCCGCACCAACATAATAGAGATACAGAAACACCGTGGCCCCTTTCTTTGAGATAACTCTGCACTATTGCGAGCTGCAAATGCCACTTCCAGCTTAGCTGTGCAGAAGGAGAACAACAAGAAGAAGAAATATCTCGAAATATGTCCGTCAGGCCCCTTCCCTTGAGATAAATCTGCAAATATCTCGGAAACGAAGAGAGCTATGGCAAAATGTTAAGAGACCTTTTTTGTAGAGAATTAAGTTTCCTACTTTTCATGTTGTATGATATTTTTTGATCAGATGCGTAGTTCTCGAGATATATCAAGATATTTAAAAGTTCCGAAGCCGCACCAACATAATAGAGATACAGAAACACCGTGGCCCCTTTCTTTGAGATAACTCTGCACTAGTGCGAGCCGCAAATGCCACTTCCAGCTTAGCTGTGCAGAAGAAGAACAACAAGAAGAAGAAATATCTCGAAATATGTCCGTCAGGCCCCTTTCCTTGAGATAAATCTGCAAATATCTCGGAAACGAAGCGAGCTATGGCAAAATGTTAAGAGACCTTTTTTGTAGAGAATTATGTTTCCTACTTTTTATGTTCTATGATATTTTTTGATCAGACCCGTAGTTCTCGAGATATATCAAGATATTTAAAAGTTCCGAAGCCGCACCAACATAATAGAGATACAGAAACACCGTGGCCCCTTTCTTTGAGATATCTCTGCACTATTGCGAGCTGCAAATGCCACTTCCAGCTTAGCTGTGCAGAAGAAGAACAACAAGAAGAAGAAATATCTCGAAATATGTCCGTCAGGCCCCTTCCCTTGAGATAAATCTGCAAATATCTCGGAAACGAAGAGAGCTATGGCAAAATGTTAAGAGACCTTTTTTGTAGAGAATTATGTTTCCTACAATTTATGTTCTATGATATTTTTTGATCAGAAGCGTAGTTTTCGAGATATATCGAGATATTTAAAAGTTCCGAAGCCGCACCAACATAATAGAGATACAGAAACACCGTGGCCCCTTTCTGTGAGATAACTCTGCAATATCGCGAGCTGCAAATGCCACTTCCAGCTTAGCTGTGCAGGGGCAGAACAACAAGAAGAAGAAATATCTCGAAATATGTCCGTCAGGCCAGTTCCTTTGAGCTGAATCTGCAAATATCTCGGAAACGAAGCGAGCTATGGCAAAATGTTAAGAGACCTTTTTTGTAGAGAATTAAGTTTCCTACTTTTTATCTTCGATGATATTTTTTGATCAGATGCGTAGTTCTCGAGATATATCAAGATATTTAAAAGTTCCGAAGCTGCACCAACATAATAGAGGTACAGAAACACCGTGGCCTCTTTCTTTGAGATAACTCTGCACTATTGCGAGCTGCAAATGCCACTTCGAGCTTAGCTGTGCAGAGGAAGAACAACAAGAAGAAGAAATATCTCGAAATATGTCCGTCAGACCCCTTCCCTTGAGATGAATCTGCAAATATCTCGGAAACGAAGCGAGCTATGGCAAAATGTTAAGAGACCTTTTTTGTAGAGAATTAAGTTTCCTACTTTTTATGTTCTATGATATTTTTTGATCAGAAGCGTAGTTTTCGAGATATATCGAGATATTTAAAAGTTCCGAAGCCGCACCAACATAATAGAGATACAGAAACGCCGTGGCCCCTTTCTTTGAGATAACTCTGCACTAGTGCGAGCCGCAAATGCCACTTCCAGCTTAGCTGTGCAGAAGAAGAACAACAAGAAGAAGAAATATCTCGAAATATGTCCGTCAGGCCCCTTCCCTTGAGATAAATATGCAAATATCTCGGAAACGAAGCGAGCTATGGCAAAATGTTAAGAGACCTTTTTTGTAGAGAATTAAGATTCCTACTTTTTATGTTCTATGATATTTTTTGATCAGATGCTTAGTTCTCGAGATATATCAAGATATTTAAAAGTTCCGAAGCCGCACCAACATAATAGAGATACAGAAACACCGTGGCCCCTTTCTGTGAGATAACTCTGCAATATCGCGAGCTGCAAATGCCACTTCCAGCTTAGCTGTGCAGAGGCAGAACAACAAGAAGAAGAAATATCTCGAAATATGTCCGTCAGGCCAGTTCCTTTGAGCTGAATCTGCAAATATCTCGGAAACGAAGCGAGCTATGGCAAAATGTTAAGAGACCTTTTTTGTAGAGAATTAAGTTTCCTACTTTTTATGTTCTATGATATTTTTTGATCAGATGCGTAGTTCTCGAGATATATCAAGATATTTAAAAGTTCCGAAGCCGCACCAACATAATAGAGATACAGAAACACCGTGGCCCCTTTCTTTGAGATAACTCTGCACTATTGCGAGCTGCAAATGCCACTTCCAGCTTAGCTGTGCAGAAGGAGAACAACAAGAAGAAGAAATATCTCGAAATATGTCCGTCAGGCCCCTTCCCTTGAGATAAATCTGCAAATATCTCGGAAACGAAGAGAGCTATGGCAAAATGTTAAGAGACCTTTTTTGTAGAGAATTAAGTTTCCTACTTTTCATGTTGTATGATATTTTTTGATCAGATGCGTAGTTCTCGAGATATATCAAGATATTTAAAAGTTCCGAAGCCGCACCAACATAATAGAGATACAGAAACACCGTGGCCCCTTTCTTTGAGATAACTCTGCACTAGTGCGAGCCGCAAATGCCACTTCCAGCTTAGCTGTGCAGAAGAAGAACAACAAGAAGAAGAAATATCTCGAAATATGTCCGTCAGGCCCCTTTCCTTGAGATAAATCTGCAAATATCTCGGAAACGAAGCGAGCTATGGCAAAATGTTAAGAGACCTTTTTTGTAGAGAATTATGTTTCCTACTTTTTATGTTCTATGATATTTTTTGATCAGACCCGTAGTTCTCGAGATATATCAAGATATTTAAAAGTTCCGAAGCCGCACCAACATAATAGAGATACAGAAACACCGTGGCCCCTTTCTTTGAGATATCTCTGCACTATTGCGAGCTGCAAATGCCACTTCCAGCTTAGCTGTGCAGAAGAAGAACAACAAGAAGAAGAAATATCTCGAAATATGTCCGTCAGGCCCCTTCCCTTGAGATAAATCTGCAAATATCTCGGAAACGAAGAGAGCTATGGCAAAATGTTAAGAGACCTTTTTTGTAGAGAATTATGTTTCCTACAATTTATGTTCTATGATATTTTTTGATCAGAAGCGTAGTTTTCGAGATATATCGAGATATTTAAAAGTTCCGAAGCCGCACCAACATAATAGAGATACAGAAACACCGTGGCCCCTTTCTGTGAGATAACTCTGCAATATCGCGAGCTGCAAATGCCACTTCCAGCTTAGCTGTGCAGGGGCAGAACAACAAGAAGAAGAAATATCTCGAAATATGTCCGTCAGGCCAGTTCCTTTGAGCTGAATCTGCAAATATCTCGGAAACGAAGCGAGCTATGGCAAAATGTTAAGAGACCTTTTTTGTAGAGAATTAAGTTTCCTACTTTTTATCTTCGATGATATTTTTTGATCAGATGCGTAGTTCTCGAGATATATCAAGATATTTAAAAGTTCCGAAGCTGCACCAACATAATAGAGGTACAGAAACACCGTGGCCTCTTTCTTTGAGATAACTCTGCACTATTGCGAGCTGCAAATGCCACTTCGAGCTTAGCTGTGCAGAGGAAGAACAACAAGAAGAAGAAATATCTCGAAATATGTCCGTCAGACCCCTTCCCTTGAGATGAATCTGCAAATATCTCGGAAACGAAGCGAGCTATGGCAAAATGTTAAGAGACCTTTTTTGTAGAGAATTAAGTTTCCTACTTTTTATGTTCTATGATATTTTTTGATCAGAAGCGTAGTTTTCGAGATATATCGAGATATTTAAAAGTTCCGAAGCCGCACCAACATAATAGAGATACAGAAACACCGTGGCCCCTTTCTTTGAGATAACTCTGCACTAGTGCGAGCCGCAAATGCCACTTCCAGCTTAGCTGTGCAGAAGAAGAACAACAAGAAGAAGAAATATCTCGAAATATGTCCGTCAGGCCCCTTCCCTTGAGATAAATATGCAAATATCTCGGAAACGAAGCGAGCTATGGCAAAATGTTAAGAGACCTTTTTTGTAGAGAATTAAGTTTCCTACTTTTTATGTTCTATGATATTTTTTGATCAGATGCGTAGTTCTCGAGATATATCAAGATATTTAAAAGTTCCGAAGCCGCACCAACATAATAGAGATACAGAAACACCGTGGCCCCTTTCTTTGAGATAACTCTGCACTAGTGCGAGCCGCAAATGCCACTTCCAGCTTAGCTGTGCAGAAGAAGAACAACAAGAAGAAGAAATATCTCGAAATATGTCCGTCAGGCCCCTTCCCTTGAGATAAATCTGCAAATATCTCGGAAACGAAGCGAGCTATGGCAAAATGTTAAGAGACCTTTTTTGTAGAGAATTAAGTTTCCTACTTTTTATGTTCTATGATATTTTTTGATCAGATGCGTAGTTCTCGAGATATATCAAGATATTTAAAAGTTCCGAAGCCGCACCAACATAATAGAGATACAGAAACACCGTGGCCCCTTTCTTTGAGATAACTCTGCACTAGTGCGAGCCGCAAATGCCACTTCCAGCTTAGCTGTGCAGAAGAAGAACAACAAGAAGAAGAAATATCTCGAAATATGTCCGTCAGGCCCCTTCCCTTGAGATAAATATGCAAATATCTCGGAAACGAAGCGAGCTATGGCAAAATGTTAAGAGACCTTTTTTGTAGAGAATTAAGTTTCCTACCTTTTATGTTCTATGATATTTTTTGATCAGATGCGTAGTTCTCGAGATATATCAAGATATTTAAAAGTTCCGAAGCCGCACCAACATAATAGAGATACAGAAACACCGTGGCCCCTTTCTTTGAGATAACTCTGCACTAGTGCGAGCCGCAAATGCCACTTCCAGCTTAGCTGTGCAGAAGAAGAACAACAAGAAGAAGAAATATCTCGAAATATGTCCGTCAGGCCCCTTCCCTTGAGATAAATATGCAAATATCTCGGAAACGAAGCGAGCTATGGCAAAATGTTAACAGACCTTTTTTGTAGAGAATTAAGTTTCCTACTTTTTATGTTCTATGATATTTTTTGATCAGATGCGTAGTTCTCGAGATATATCAAGATATTTAAAAGTTCCGAAGCCGCACCAACATAATAGAGATACAGAAACACCGCGGCCCCTTTCTTTGAGATAACTCTGCACTAATGCGAGCCGCAAATGCCACTTCCAGCTTAGCTGTGCAGAAGAAGAACAACAAGAAGAAGAAATATCTCGAAATATGTCCGTCAGGCCCCTTCCCTTGAGATAAATCTGCAAATATCTCGGAAACGAAGCGAGCTATGGCAAAATGTTAAGAGACCTTTTTTGTAGAGAATTAAGTTTCCTACTTTTTATGTTCTATGATATTTTTTGATCAGATGCGTAGTTCTCGAGATATATCAAGATATTTAAAAGTTCCGAAGCCGCACCAACATAATAGAGATACAGAAACACCGTGGCCCCTTTCTTTGAGATAACTCTGCACTAGTGCGAGCCGCAAATGCCACTTCCAGCTTAGCTGTGCAGAAGAAGAACAACAAGAAGAAGAAATATCTCGAAATATGTCCGTCAGGCCCCTTCCCTTGAGATAAATCTGCAAATATCTCGGAAACGAAGCGAGCTATGGCAAAATGTTAAGAGACCTTTTTTGTAGAGAATTATGTTTCCTACTTTTTATGTTCTATGATATTTTTTGATCAGACCCGTAGTTCTCGAGATATATCAAGATATTTAAAAGTTCCGAAGCCGCACCAACATAATAGAGATACAGAAACACCGTGGCCCCTTTCTTTGAGATATCTCTGCACTATTGCGAGCTGCAAATGCCACTTCCAGCTTAGCTGTGCAGAAGAAGAACAACAAGAAGAAGAAATATCTCGAAATATGTCCGTCAGGCCCCTTCCCTTGACATAAATCTGCAAATATCTCGGAAACGAAGCGAGCTATGGCAAAATGTTAAGAGACCTTATTTGTATAGAATTAAGCTTCCTACTTTTTACGTTCTATGATATTTTTTGATCAGATGCGTAGTTCTCGAGATATATCAAGATATTTAAAAGTTCCGAAGCCGCACCAACATAATAGAGATACAGAAACACCGTGGCCCCTTTCTTTGAGATAACTCTGCACTATTGCGAGCTGTAAATGCCACTTCCAGCTTAGCGGTGCAGAAGAAGAACAACAAGAAGAAGAAATATCTCGAAATATGTCCGTCAGGCCCCTTCCCTTGAGATATATCTGCAAATATCTCGGAAACGAAGCGAGCTATGGCAAAATGTTAAGAGACCTTTTTTGTAGAGAATTATGTTTCCTACAATTTATGTTCTATGATATTTTTTGATCAGAAGCGTAGTTTTCGAGATATATCGAGATATTTAAAGGTTCCGAAGCCGCACCAACATAATAGAGATACAGAAACACCGTGGCCCCTTTCTTTCAGATAACTCTGCACTAGTGCGAGCCGCAAATGCCACTTCCAGCTTAGCTGTGCAGAAGAAGAACAACAAGAAGAAGAAATATCTCGAAATATGAGCGTCAGGCCCCTTCCCTTGAGATAAATATGCAAATATCTCGGAAACGAAGCGAGCTATGGCAAAATGTTAAGAGACCTTTTTTGTAGAGAATTAAGTTTCCTACTTTTTATGTTCTATGATATTTTTTGATCAGATGCGTAGTTCTCGAGATATATCAAGATATTTAAAAGTTCCGAAGCCGCACCAACATAATAGAGATACAGAAACACCGTGGCCCCTTTCTTTGAGATAACTCTGCACTATTGCGAGCTGCAAATGCCACTTCCAGCTTAGCTGTGCAGAGGAAGAACAACAAGAAGAAGAAATATCTCGAAATATGTCCGTCAGGCCCCTTCCCTTGAGATAAATATGCAAATATCTCGGAAACGAAGCGAGCTATGGCAAAATGTTAAGAGACCTATTTTGTAGAGAATTATGTTTCCTACAATTTATGTTCTATGATATTTTTTGATCAGAAGCGTAGTTTTCGAGATATATCGAGATATTTAAAAGTTCCGAAGCCGCACCAACATAATAGAGATACAGAAACACCGTGGCCCCTTTCTTTGAGATAACTCTGCACTAGTGCGAGCCGCAAATGCCACTTCCAGCTTAGCTGTGCAGAAGAAGAACAACAAGAAGAAGAAATATCTCGAAATATGTCCGTCAGGCCCCTTCCCTTGAGATAAATCTGCAAATATCTCGGAAACGAAGCGAGCTATGGCAAAATGTTAAGAGACCTTTTTTGTAGAGAATTAAGTTTCCTACTTTTTATGTTCTATGATATTTTTTGATCAGATGCGTAGTTCTCGAGATATATCAAGATATTTAAAAGTTCCGAAGCCGCACCAACATAATAGAGATACAGAAACACCGTGGCCCCTTTCTTTGAGATAACTCTGCACTATTGCGAGCTGCAAATGCCACTTCCAGCTTAGCTGTGCAGAGGAAGAACAACAAGAAGAAGAAATATCTCGAAATATGTCCGTCAGGCCAGTTCCTTTGAGCTGAATCTGCAAATATCTCGGAAACGAAGCGAGCTATGGCAAAATGTTAAGAGACGTTTTTTGTAGATAATTATGTTTCCTACAATTTATGTTCTATGATATTTTTTGATCAGAAGCGTAGTTCTCGAGATATATCGAGATATTTAAAAGTTCCGAAGCCGCACCAACATAATAGGGATACAGACACACCGTGGCCCCTTTCTTTGAGATAACTCTGCACTATTGCGAGCTGCAAATGCCACTTCCAGCTTAGCTGTGCAGAGGAAGAACAACAAGAAGAAGAAATATCTCGAAATATGTCCGTCAGGCCAGTTCCTTTGAGCTGAATCTGCAAATATCTCGGAAACGAAGCGAGCTATGGCAAAATGTTAAGAGACGTTTTTTGTAGAGAATTATGTTTCCTACAATTTATGTTCTATGATATTTTTTGATCAGAGGCGTAGTTTTCGAGATATATCGAGATATTTAAAAGTTCCGAAGACGCACCAACATAATAGAGATACAGAAACACCGTGGCCCCTTTCTTTGAGATAACTGTGCACTACTGCGAGCCGCAAATGCCACTTCCAGCTTAGCTGTGCAGAAGAAGAACAACAAGAAGAAGAAATATCTCGAAATATGTCCGTCAGGCCCCTTCCCTTGAGATATATCTGCAAATATCTCGGAAAGGAAGCGAGCTATGGCAAAATGTTAAGAGACCTCTTTTGTAGAGAATTAAGTTTCCTACTTTTCATGTTCTATGATATTTTTTGATCAGATGCGTAGTTCTCGAGATATATCAAGATATTTAAAAGTTCCGAAGCCGCACCAACATAATAGAGATACAGAAACACCGTGGCCCCTTTCTTTGAGATAAGTCTGCACTAGTGCGAGCCGCAAATGCCACTTCCAGCTTAGCTGTGCAGAAGAAGAACAACAAGAAGAAGAAATATCTCGAAATATGTCCGTCAGGCCCCTTCCCTTGAGATAAATCTGCAAATATCTCGGAAACGAAGCGAGCTATGGCAAAATGTTAAGAGACCTTTTTTGTAGAGAATTAAGTTTCCTACTTTTTATGTTCTATGATATTTTTTGATCAGATGCGTAGTTCTCGAGATATATCAAGATATTTAAAAGTTCCGAAGCCGCACCAACATAATAGAGATACAGAAACACCGTGGCCCCTTTCTTTGAGATAACTCTGCACTATTGCGAGCTGCAAATGCCACTTCCAGCTTAGCTGTGCAGAGGAAGAACAACAAGAAGAAGAAATATCTCGAAATATGTCCGTCAGGCCAGTTCCTTTGAGCTGAATCTGCAAATATCTCGGAAACGAAGCGAGCTATGGCAAAATGTTAAGAGACGTTTTTTGTAGAGAATTTTGTTTCCTACAATTTATGGTCTATGATATTTTTTGATCAGAAGCGTAGTTCTCGAGATATATCGAGATATTTAAAAGTTCCGAAGCCGCACCAACATAATAGGGATACAGACACACCGTGGCCCCTTTCTTTGAGATAACTCTGCACTATTGCGAGCTGCAAATGCCACTTCCAGCTTAGCTGTGCAGAGGAAGAACAACAAGAAGAAGAAATATCTCGAAATATGTCCGTCAGGCCCCTTCCCTTGAGATATATCTGCAAATATCTCGGAAACGAAGCGAGCTATGGCAAAATGTTAAGAGACCTTTTTTGTAGAGAATTATGTTTCCTACAATTTATGTTCTATGATATTTTTTGATCAGAAGCGTAGTTCTCGAGATATATCGAGATATTTAAAAGTTCCGAAGCCGCGCCAACATAATAGGGATACAGAAACACCGTGGCCCCTTTCTTTGAGATAACTCTGCACTAGTGCGAGCCGCAAATGCCACTTCCAGCTTAGCTGTGCAGAAGAAGAACAACAAGAAGAAGAAATATCTCGAAATATGTCCGTCAGGCCCCTTCCCTTGAGATAAATCTGCAAATATCTCGGAAACGAAGCGAGCTATGGCAGAATGTTAAGAGACGTTTTTTGTAGAGAATTATGTTTCCTACAATTTATGTTCTATGATATTTTTTGATCAGAAGCGTAGTTCTCGAGATATATCGAGATATTTAAAAGTTCCGAAGCCGCACCAACATAATAGGGATACAGAAACACCGTGGCCCCTTTCTTTGAGATAACTCTGCACTAGTGCGAGCCGCAAATGCCACTTCCAGCTTAGCTGTGCAGAAGAAGAACAACAAGAAGAAGAAATATCTCGAAATATGTCCGTCAGGCCCCTTCCCTTGAGATGAATCTGCAAATATCTCGGAAACGAAGCGAGCTATGGCAAAATGTTAAGAGACGTTTTTTGTAGAGAATTAAGTTTCCTACTTTTTATGTTCTATGATATTTTTTGATCAGATGCGTAGTTCTCGAGATATATCAAGATATTTAAAAGTTCCGAAGCCGCACCAACATAATAGAGATACAGAAACACCGTGGCCCCTTTCTTTGAGATAACTCTGCACTATTGCGCGCTGCAAATGCCACTTCCAGCTTAGCTGTGCAGAAGAAGAACAACAAGAAGAAGAAATATCTCGAAATATGTCCGTCAGGCCCCTTCCCTTGAGATAAATCTGCAAATATCTCGGAAACGAAGCGAGCTATGGCAAAATGTTAAGAGACCTTTTTTGTAGAGAATTAAGTTTCCTACTTTTTATGTTGTATGATATTTTTTGATCAGATGCGTAGTTCTCGAGATATATCAAGATATTTAAAAGTTCCGAAGCCGCACCAACATAATAGAGATACAGAAACACCGTGGCCCCTTTCTTTGAGATAACTCTGCACTATTGCGAGCTGCAAATGCCACTTCCAGCTTAGCTGTGCAGAGGAAGAACAACAAGAAGAAGAAATATCTCGAAATATGTCCGTCAGGCCCATTCCCTTGAGATATATCTGCAAATATCTCGGAAACGAAGCGAGCTATGGCAAAATGTTAAGAGACGTTTTTTGTAGAGAATTATGTTTCCTACAATTTATGTTCTATGATATTTTTTGATCAGAAGCGTAGTTCTCGAGATATATCGAGATATTTAAAAGTTCCGAAGCCGCACCAACATAATAGGGATACAGAAACACCGTGACCCCTTTCTTTGAGATAACTCTGCACTAGTGCGAGCCGCAAATGCCACTTCCAGCTTAGCTGTGCAGAAGAAGAACAACAAGAAGAAGAAATATCTCGAAATATGTCCGTCAGGCCCCTTCCCTTGAGATAAATCTGCAAATATCTCGGAAACGAAGCGAGCTATGGCAAAATGTTAAGAGACGTTTTTTGTAGAGAATTAAGTTTCCTACTTTTTATGTTCTATGATATTTTTTGATCAGATGCGTAGTTCTCGAGATATATCAAGATATTTAAAAGTTCCGAAGCCGCACCAACATAATAGAGATACAGAAACACCGTGGCCCCTTTCTTTGAGATAACTCTGCACTATTGCGAGCTGCAAATGCCACTTCCAGCTTAGCTGTGCAGAAGAAGAACAACAAGAAGAAGAAATATCTCGAAATATGTCCGTCAGGCCCCTTCCCTTGAGATATATCTGCAAATATCTCGGAAACGAAGCGAGCTATGGCAAAATGTTAAGAGACCTTTTTTGTCGAGAATTATGTTTCCTACAATTTATGTTCTATGATATTTTTTGATCAGAAGCGTAGTTTTCGAGATATATCGAGATATTTAAAAGTTCCGAAGCCGCACCAACATAATAGAGATACAGAAACACCGTGGCCCCTTTCTTTGAGATAACTCTGCACTATTGCGAGCTGGAAATGCCACTTCCAGTTTAGCTGTGCAGAAGAAGAACAACAAGAAGAAGAAATATCTCGAAATATGTCCGTTAGTCCCCTTCCCTTGAGATAAATCTGCAAATATCTCGGAAACGAAGCGAGCTATGGCAAAATGTTAAGAGACCTTTTTTGTAGAGAATTAAGTTTCCTACTTTTTATGTTCTATGATATTTTTTGATCAGATGCGTAGTTCTCGAGATATATCAAGATATTTAAAAGTTCCGAAGCCGCACCAACATAGTAGAGATACAGAAACACCGTGGCCCCTTTCTTTGAGATAACTCTGCACTATTGCGCGCTGCAAATGCCACTTCCAGCTTAGCTGTGCAGAAGAAGAACAACAAGAAGAAGAAATATCTCGAAATATGTCCGTCAGGCCCCTTCCCTTGAGATATATCTGCAAATATCTCGGAAAGGAAGCGAGCTATGGCAAAATGTTAAGAGACCTTTTTTGTCGAGAATTATGTTTCCTACAATTTATGTTCTATGATATTTTTTGATCAGAGGCGTAGTGGTCGAGATATATCGAGATATTTAAAAGTTCCGAAGCCGCACCAACATAATAGAGATACAGAAACACCGTGGCCCCTTTCTTTGAGATAACTCTGCACTATTGCGAGCTGGAAATGCCACTTCCAGTTTAGCTGTGCAGAAGAAGAACAACAAGAAGAAGAAATATCTCGAAATATGTCCGTTAGGCCCCTTCCCTTGAGATAAATCTGCAAATATCTCGGAAACGAAGCGAGCTATGGCAAAATGTTGAGAGACCTTTTTTGTAGAGAATTAAGTTTCCTACTTTTTATGTTCTATGATATTTTTTGATCAGATGCGTAGTTCTCGAGATATATCAAGATATTTAAAAGTTCCGAAGCCGCACCAACATAATAGAGATACAGAAACACCGTGGCCCCTTTCTTTGAGATAACTCTGCACTATTGCGCGCTGCAAATGCCACTTCCAGCTTAGCTGTGCAGAAGAAGAACAACAAGAAGAAGAAATATCTCGAAATATGTCCGTCAGGCCCCTTCCCTTGAGATAAATCTGCAAATATCTCGGAAACGAAGCGAGCTATGGCAAAATGTTAAGAGACCTTTTTTGTAGAGAATTAAGTTTCCTACTTTTTATGTTGTATGATATTTTTTGATCAGAAGCGTAGTTCTCGAGATATATCGAGATATTTAAAAGTTCCGAAGCCGCACCAACATAATAGGGATACAGAAACATCGTGGCCCCTTTCTTTGAGATAACTCTGCACTAGTGCGAGCCGCAAATGCCACTTCCAGCTTAGCTGTGCAGAAGAAGAACAACAAGAAGAAGAAATATCTCGAAATATGTCCGTCAGGCCCCTTCCCTTGAGATAAATCTGCAAATATCTCGGAAACGAAGCGAGCTATGGCAGAATGTTAAGAGACGTTTTTTGTAGAGAATTATGTTTCCTACAATTTATGTTCTATGATATTTTTTGATCAGAAGCGTAGTTCTCGAGATATATCGAGATATTTAAAAGTTCCGAAGCCGCACCAACATTATAGGGATACGGGAAACACCGTGGCCCCTTTCTTTGAGATAACTCTGCACTAGTGCGAGCCGCAAATGCCACTTCCAGCTTAGCTGTGCAGAAGAAGAACAACAAGAAGAAGAAATATCTCGAAATATGTCCGTCAGGCCCCTTCCCTTGAGATAAATCTGCAAATATCTCGGAAACGAAGAGAGCCATGGCAAAATGTTAAGAGACCTTTTTTGTAGAGAATTAAGTTTCCTACTTTTCATGTTCTATGATATTTTTTGGTCAGATGCGTAGTTCTCGAGATATATCAAGATATTTAAAAGTTCCGAAGCCGCACCAACATAATAGAGATACAGAAACACCGTGGCCCCTCTCTTTGAGATAACTCTGCACTATTGCGAGCTGGAAATGCCACTTCCAGTTTAGCTGTGCAGAAGAAGAACAACAAGAGGAAGAAATATCTCGAAATATGTCCGTTAGGCCCCTTCCCTTGAGATAAACCTGCAAATATCTCGGAAACGAAGCGAGCTATGGCAAAATGTTAAGAGACCTTTTTTGTCGAGAATTATGTTTCCTACAATTTATGTTCTATGATATTTTTTGATCAGAAGCGTAGTTTTCGAGATATATCGAGATATTTAAAAGTTCCGAAGCCGCACCAACATAATAGAGATACAGAAACACCGTGGCCCCTTTCTTTGAGATAACTCTGCACTATTGCGAGCTGGAAATGCCACTTCCAGTTTAGCTGTGCAGAAGAAGAACAACAAGAAGAAGAAATATCTCGAAATATGTCCGTTAGTCCCCTTCCCTTGAGATAAATCTGCAAATATCTCGGAAACGAAGCGAGCTATGGCAAAATGTTAAGAGACCTTTTTTGTAGAGAATTAAGTTTCCTACTTTTTATGTTCTATGATATTTTTTGATCAGATGCGTAGTTCTCGAGATATATCAAGATATTTAAAAGTTCCGAAGCCGCACCAACATAGTAGAGATACAGAAACACCGTGGCCCCTTTCTTTGAGATAACTCTGCACTATTGCGCGCTGCAAATGCCACTTCCAGCTTAGCTGTGCAGAAGAAGAACAACAAGAAGAAGAAATATCTCGAAATATGTCCGTCAGGCCCCTTCCCTTGAGATATATCTGCAAATATCTCGGAAAGGAAGCGAGCTATGGCAAAATGTTAAGAGACCTTTTTTGTCGAGAATTATGTTTCCTACAATTTATGTTCTATGATATTTTTTGATCAGAGGCGTAGTGGTCGAGATATATCGAGATATTTAAAAGTTCCGAAGCCGCACCAACATAATAGAGATACAGAAACACCGTGGCCCCTTTCTTTGAGATAACTCTGCACTATTGCGAGCTGGAAATGCCACTTCCAGTTTAGCTGTGCAGAAGAAGAACAACAAGAAGAAGAAATATCTCGAAATATGTCCGTTAGGCCCCTTCCCTTGAGATAAATCTGCAAATATCTCGGAAACGAAGCGAGCTATGGCAAAATGTTGAGAGACCTTTTTTGTAGAGAATTAAGTTTCCTACTTTTTATGCTCTATGATATTTTTTGATCAGATGCGTAGTTCTCGAGATATATCAAGATATGTAAAAGTTCCGAAGCCGCACCAACATAATAGAGATACAGAAACACCGTGGCCCCTTTCTTTGAGATAACTCTGCACTATTGCGCGCTGCAAATGCCACTTCCAGCTTAGCTGTGCAGAAGAAGAACAACAAGAAGAAGAAATATCTCGAAATATGTCCGTCAGGCCCCTTCCCTTGAGATATATCTGCAAATATCTCGGAAACGAAGCGAGCTATGGCAAAATGTTAAGAGACCTTTTTTGTAGAGAATTATGTTTCCTACAATTTATGTTCCATGATATTTTTTGATCAGAAGCGTAGTTCTCGAGATATATCGAGATATTTAAAAGTTCCGAAGCCGCACCAACATAATAGGGATACAGAAACACCGTGGCCCCTTTCTTTGAGATAACTCTGCACTAGTGCGAGCCGCAAATGCCACTTCCAGCTTAGCTGTGCAGAAGAAGAACAACAAGAAGAAGAAATATCTCGAAATATGTCCGTCAGGCCCCTTCCCCTGAGATATATCTGCAAATATCTCGGAAACGAAGCGAGCTATGGCAAAATGTTAAGAGACCTTTTTGGTAGAGAATTATGTTTGCTACAATTTATGTTCTATGATATTTTTTGATCAGAAGCGTAGTTTTCGAGATATATCGAGATATTTAAAAGTTCCGAAGCCGCACCAACAGAATAGAGATACAGAAACACCGTGGCCCCTTTCTTTGAGATAACTGTGCACTAGTGCGAGCCGCAAATGCCACTTCCAGCTTAGCTGTGCAGAAGAAGAACAACAAGAAGAAGAAATATCTCGAAATATGTCCGTCAGGCCCCTTCCCTTGAGATATATCTGCAAATATCTCGGAAACGAAGCGAGCTATGGCAAAATGTTAAGAGACCGTTTTTGTAGAGAATTAAGTTTTCTACTTTTTATGTTCTATGATATTTTTTGATCAGACGCGTAGTTCTCGAGATATATCGAGATATTTAAAAGTTCCGAAGCCGCACCAACATAATAGAGATACAGAAACACCGTGGCCCCTCTCTTTGAGATAACTCTGCACTATTCCGAGCTGTAAATGCCACTTCCAGCTTAGCTGTGCAGAAGAAGAACAACAAGAAGAAGAAATATCTCGAAATATGTCCGTCAGGCCCCTTCCCTTGAGATATATCTGCAAATATCTCGGAAACGAAGCGAGCTATGGCAAAATGTTAAGAGACCTTTTTTGTAGAGAATTATGTTTCCTACAATTTATGTTCTATGATATTTTTTGATCAGAAGCGTAGTTCTCGAGATATATCGAGATATTTAAAAGTTCCGAAGCCGCACCAACATAATAGGGATACAGAAACACCGTGGCCCCTTTCTTTGAGATAACTCTGCACTAGTGCGAGCCGCAAATGCCACTTCCAGCTTAGCTGTGCAGAAGAAGAACAACAAGAAGAAGAAATATCTCGAAATATGTCCGTCAGGCCCCTTCCCTTGAGATATATCTGCAAATATCTCGGAAACGAAGCGAGCTATGGCAAAATGTTAAGAGACCGTTTTTGTAGAGAATTAAGTTCCCTACTTTTTATGTTCTATGATATTTTTTGATCAGACGCGTAGTTCTCGAGATATATCAAGATATTTAAAAGTTCCGAAGCCGCACCAACATAATAGAGATACAGAAACACCGTGGCCCCTTTCTTTGAGATAACTCTGCACTATTGCGAGCTGCAAATGCCACTTCCAGCTTAGCTGTGCAGAAGAAGAACAACAAGAAGAAGAAATATCTCGAAATATGTCCGTCAGGCCCCTTCCCTTGAGATATATCTGCAAATATCTCGGAAACGAAGCGAGCTATGGCAAAATGTTAAGAGACCTTTTTTGTCGAGAATTATGTTTCCTACAATTTATGTTCCATGATATTTTTTGATCAGAAGCGTAGTTTTCGAGATATATCGAGATATTTAAAAGTTCCGAAGCCGCACCAACATAATAGAGATACAGAAACACCGTGGCCCCTCTATTTGAGATAACTCTGCACTATTCCGAGCTGTAAATGCCACTTCCAGCTTAGCTGTGCAGAAGAAGAACAACAAGAAGAAGAAATATCTCGAAATATGTCCGTCAGGCCCCTTCCCTTGAGATATATCTGCAAATATCTCGGAAACGAAGCGAGCTATGGCAAAATGTTAAGAGACCTTTTTTGTAGAGAATTATGTTTCCTACAATTTATGTTCTATGATATTTTTTGATCAGAAGCGTAGTTCTCGAGATATATCGAGATATTTAAAAGTTCCGAAGCCGCACCAACATAATAGGGATACAGAAACACCGTGGCCCCTTTCTTTGAGATAACTCTGCACTAGTGCGAGCCGCAAATGCCACTTCCAGCTTAGCTGTGCAGAAGAAGAACAACAAGAAGAAGAAATATCTCGAAATATGTCCGTCAGGCCCCTTCCCTTGAGATATATCTGCAAATATCTCGGAAACGAAGCGAGCTATGGCAAAATGTTAAGAGACCGTTTTTGTAGAGAATTAAGTTCCCTACTTTTTATGTTCTATGATATTTTTTGATCAGACGCGTAGTTCTCGAGATATATCAAGATATTTAAAAGTTCCGAAGCCGCACCAACATAATAGAGATACAGAAACACCGTGGCCCCTTTCTTTGAGATAACTCTGCACTATTGCGAGCTGCAAATGCCACTTCCAGCTTAGCTGTGCAGAAGAAGAACAACAAGAAGAAGAAATATCTCGAAATATGTCCGTCAGGCCCCTTCCCTTGAGATATATCTGCAAATATCTCGGAAACGAAGCGAGCTATGGCAAAATGTTAAGAGACCTTTTTTGTCGAGAATTATGTTTCCTACAATTTATGTTCCATGATATTTTTTGATCAGAAGCGTAGTTTTCGAGATATATCGAGATATTTAAAAGTTCCGAAGCCGCACCAACATAATAGAGATACAGAAACACCGTGGCCCCTCTATTTGAGATAACTCTGCACTATTCCGAGCTGTAAATGCCACTTCCAGCTTAGCTGTGCAGAAGAAGAACAACAAGAAGAAGAAATATCTCGAAATATGTCCGTCAGGCCCCTTCCCTTGAGATATATCTGCAAATATCTCGGAAACGAAGCGAGCTATGGCAAAATGTTAAGAGACCTTTTTTGTAGAGAATTATGTTTCCTACAATTTATGTTCTATGATATTTTTTGATCAGAAGCGTAGTTCTCGAGATATATCGAGATATTTAAAAGTTCCGAAGCCGCACCAACATAATAGGGATACAGAAACACCGTGGCCCCTTTCTTTGAGATAACTCTGCACTAGTGCGAGCCGCAAATGCCACTTCCAGCTTAGCTGTGCAGAAGAAGAACAACAAGAAGAAGAAATATCTCGAAATATGTCCGTCAGGCCCCTTCCCTTGAGATAAATCTGCAAATATCTCGGAAACGAAGCGAGCTATGGCAGAATGTTAAGAGACGTTTTTTGTAGAGAATTATGTTTCCTACAATTTATGTTCTATGATATTTTTTGATCAGAAGCGTAGTTCTCGAGATATATCGAGATATTTAAAAGTTCCGAAGCCGCACCAACATAATAGGGATACAGAAACACCGTGGCCCCTTCCTTTGAGATAACTCTGCACTAGTGCGAGCCGCAAATGCCACTTCCAGCTTAGCTGTGCAGAAGAAGAACAACAAGAAGAAGAAATATCTCGAAATATGTCCGTCAGGCCCCTTCCCTTGAGATAAATCTGCAAATATCTCGGAAACGAAGCGAGCTATGGCAAAATGTTAAGAGACGTTTTTTGTAGAGAATTAAGTTTCCTACTTTTTATGTTCTATGATATTTTTTGATCAGATGCGTAGTTCTCGTGATATATCAAGATATTTAAAAGTTCCGAAGCCGCACCAACATAATAGAGATACAGAAACACCGTGGCCCCTTTCTTTGAGATAACTCTGCACTATTGCGAGCTGCAAATGCCACTTCCAGCTTAGCTGTGCAGAAGAAGAACAACAAGAAGAAGAAATATCTCGAAATATGTCCGTCAGGCCCCTTCCCTTGAGATATATCTGCAAATATCTCGGAAACGAAGCGAGCTATGGCAAAATGTTAAGAGACCTTTTTTGTCGAGAATTATGTTTCCTACAATTTATGTTCTATGATATTTTTTGATCAGAAGCGTAGTGGTCGAGATATATCGAGATATTTAAAAGTTCCGAAGCCGCACCAACATAATAGAGATACAGAAACACCGTGGCCCCTTTCTTTGAGATAACTCTGCACTATTGCGAGCTGGAAATGCCACTTCCAGTTTAGCTGTGCAGAAGAAGAACAACAAGAAGAAGAAATATCTCGAAATATGTCCGTTAGGCCCCTTCCCTTGAGATAAATCTGCAAATATCTCGGAAACGAAGAGAGCTATGGCAAAATGTTAAGAGACCTTTTTTGTAGAGAATTAAGTTTCCTACTTTTTATGTTCTATGATATTTTTTGATCAGATGCGTAGTTCTCGAGATATATCAAGATATTTAAAAGTTCCGAAGCCGCACCAACATAATAGAGATACAGAAACACCGTGGCCCCTTTCTTTGAGATAACTCTGCACTATTGCGCGCTGCAAATGCCACTTCCAGCTTAGCTGTGCAGAAGAAGAACAACAAGAAGAAGAAATATCTCGAAATATGTCCGTCAGGCCCCTTCCCTTGAGATATATCTGTAAATATCTCGGAAACGAAGCGAGCTATGGCAAAATGTTAAGAGACCTTTTTTGTAGAGAATTATGTTTCCTACAATTTATGTTCTATGATATTTTTTGATCAGAAGCGTAGTTCTAGAGATATATCGAGATATTTAAAAGTTCCGAAGCCGCACCAACATAATAGGGATACAGAAACACCGTGGCCCCTTTCTTTGAGATAACTCTGCACTAGTGCGAGCTGCAAATGCCACTTCCAGCTTAGCTGTGCAGAGGAAGAACAACAAGAAGAAGAAATATCTCGAAATATGTCCGTCAGGCCCCTTCCCTTGAGATATATCTGCAAATATCTCGGAAACGAAGCGAGCTATGGCAAAATGTTAAGAGACCTTTTTTGTAGAGAATTATGTTTCCTACAATTTATGTTCTATGATATTTTTTGATCAGAGGCGTAGTTCTCGAGATATATCGAGATATTTAAAAGTTCCGAAGCCGCACCAACATAATAGAGATACAGAAACACCGTGGCCCCTTTCTTTGAGATAACTCTGCACTAGTGCGAGCCGCAAATGCCACTTCCAGCTTAGCTGTGCAGAAGAAGAACAACAAGAAGAAGAAATATCTCGAAATATGTCCGTCAGGCCCCTTCCCTTGAGATAAATCTGCAAATATCTCGGAAACGAAGCGAGCTATGGCAGAATGTTAAGAGACGTTTTTTGTAGAGAATTATGTTTCCTACAATTTATGTTCTATGATATTTTTTGATCAGAAGCGTAGTTCTCGAGATATATCGAGATATTTAAAAGTTCCGAAGCCGCACCAACATAATAGGGATACAGAAACACCGTGGCCCCTTTCTTTGAGATAACTCTGCACTAGTGCGAGCCGCAAATGCCACTTCCAGCTTAGCTGGGCAGAAGAAGAACAACAAGAAGAAGAAATATCTCGAAATATGTCCGTCAGGCCCCTTCCCTTGAGATAAATCTGCAAATATCTCGGAAACGAAGAGAGCTATGGCAAAATGTTAAGAGACCTTTTTTGTAGAGAATTAAGTTTCCTACTTTTCATGTTCTATGATATTTTTTGATCAGATGCGTAGTTCTCGAGATATATCAAGATATTTAAAAGTTCCGAAGCCGCACCAACATAATAGAGATACAGAAACACCGTGGCCCCTCTCTTTGAGATAACTCTGCACTATTGCGAGCTGGAAATGCCACTTCCAGTTTAGCTGTGCAGAAGAAGAACAACAAGAAGAAGAAATATCTCGAAATATGTCCGTTAGGCCCCTTCCCTTGAGATAAACCTGCAAATATCTCGGAAACGAAGCGAGCTATGGCAAAATGTTAAGAGACCTTTTTTGTAGAGAATTATGTTTCCTACAATTTATGTTCTATGATATTTTTTGATCAGAAGCGTAGTTCTCGAGATATATCGAGATATTTAAAAGTTCCGAAGCCGCACCAACATAATAGGGATACAGAAACACCGTGGCCCCTTTCTTTGAGATAACTCTGCACTAGTGCGAGCCGCAAATGCCACTTCCAGCTTAGCTGTGCAGAAGAAGAACAACAAGAAGAAGAAATATCTCGAAATATGTCCGTCAGGCCCCTTCCCTTGAGATATATCTGCAAATATCTCGGAAACGAAGCGAGCTATGGCAAAATGTTAAGAGACCTTTTTTGTAGAGAATTATGTTTGCTACAATTTATGTTCTATGATATTTTTTGATCAGAAGCGTAGTTTTCGAGATATATCGAGATATTTAAAAGTTCCGAAGCCGCACCAACAGAATAGAGATACAGAAACACCGTGGCCCCTTTCTTTGAGATAACTCTGCACTATTGCGCGCTGCAAATGCCACTTCCAGCTTAGCTGTGCAGAAGAAGAACAACAAGAAGAAGAAATATCTCGAAATATGTCCGTCAGACCCCTTCCCTTGAGATAAATCTGCAAATATCTCGGAAACGAAGCGAGCTATGGCAAAATGTTAAGAGACCTTTTTTGTAGAGAATTAAGTTTCCTACTTTTTATGTTCTATGATATTTTTTGATCAGATGCGCAGTTCTCGAGATATATCGAGATATTTAAAAGTTCCGAAGCCGCACCAACATAATAGAGATACAGAAACACCGTGGCCCCTCTCTTTGAGATAACTCTGCACTATTCCGAGCTGTAAATGCCACTTCCAGCTTAGCTGTGCAGAAGAAGAACAACAAGAAGAAGAAATATCTCGAAATATGTCCGTCAGGCCCCTTCCCTTGAGATATATCTGCAAATATCTCGGAAACGAAGCGAGCTATGGCAAAATGTTAAGAGACCTTTTTTGTCGAGAATTATGTTTCCTACAATTTATGTTCTATGATATTTTTTGATCAGAAGCGTAGTTTTCGAGATATATCGAGATATTTAAAAGTTCCGAAGCCGCACCAACATAATAGAGATACAGAAACACCGTGGCCCCTTTCTTTGAGATAACTCTGCACTATTGCGAGCTGGAAATGCCACTTCCAGTTTAGCT